>NW_026607048.1:0-1499919 GCF_029890125.1 Rhinichthys klamathensis goyatoka
CCAATCTTCATTGGCCTATTTTCTTACTACCCTGAAGATGATTGGGCTCTCAAGTGAGACCCTATGACGTCAGTCATTGATGTAACGTCTCCATTCCCTCCTTCAGGGAACGAAGGTTACAAAAGTAACCCATTTTTTCATATTTATTTAATGAATAGAAAGTTTAGAATAATAGCATTTATTTTAGATAAAAAAGTGTAATTTTATAAAAATCTTTAGTATTATTAATATCTTTAAAAAAATATTATTGATAATTTTAAATGATTAAAAATATAACATTTACATATAATCCTTTTTTATTATTTTGAAAATACAGTGTTAGCATTTTGCAGGTAGAACACTATATGAAACAATGGATGCAGTAGCAATGGAGCCAACATAATTGCATGTAGTGATATGGTATGCTAGATTTTCAAATCTAGCACACCATATCACTACCATATCACATAAGTTTTTTTTTTTTCTGGTGTCATCAGGTGGAGTCAGTTTAAAAAAAGGCCAATAACGTTTAACGACAGCACTTTAGCATGGCAGGATTTTTAATGAGTCTTTTGCTTGTGGATATCTCTCGATTTGTCATGGCGCTTCCAAGAATTTCAGACTGTGTTATAATCTTTCATATCTTTAAAATCAATGGTGCATACACTAGCCATTTACTACTGGTCCTCATTAAACCTTTGTATGGCTTGAGCTACTGTTTCAGTCAAGCATTTATGCTAAAAATCAAGTTCTAAAGACTTGGAGAGTCAGTTTTTGCAGTGCACTCTCCAATCTCGATCACATTAGTTATGTCTGAATTATTGCAGGATGCTGATATATTATTACCACAAGCCAAATCTTCATTAATTAAAAACCTAAAGGTGTCTGAGAGGTGTAACAGATGTGTTTTAACAATGGCAACAACGGCAGCAGAGAACAGCCAAGTGACAAATATCTACTCTGTTTGTTGAGTCTGTATCTACGTGTGTCCCCTAGGTGACAGCTTTATGTGTCTGGGTGATCTGCTCCGCTTTGGAGAATGTGAATCTGTTATTTTTATTCAAGACAAAAGCAAGCCATGGTTACTATTTACATGGAAAGCAGTAATGGTAATGCTAGAGACAAAGGGTTCTTTGTTTGAGCCTGTAAATCACTGCATTGCTTTTAATGTCATGAATATTAATGTTTTTTTTGTTTTTTTGTTTTTTTACATTTTCACCAATTAATATGATAGTGGGGAACATGATTTCACCAAGTACAGCATGTTTCTGGATCAACATCTTTATTGATCCTGGAACAACATTTAAATAAACCAATCAGATTTGAGTGACAAGTTTACAGTTTTTCAAGTTTAGGCTTACAGCCAGGGTTAGGTGCTTCTACATAAGTGTTATTCTCATGCCATTTTTCTCAGATTTTAGGGATTAGTTATGGATGGTGTTAGGTTTAGGGGTAGGGATAGGGCTAGGACTAAATTTTCAGACAGAAATGTTGATTACTTTGCAGAGTAACGTGTAACTTGGCAGTGTTCTTTTTTGTGCAAGTAGAATGTGCATTTTATTCTCTCTTTCGCAGTTCAGATGCAAGATAATTAAGGACAAAGTAACGTTACTTGTGGCACCCATTAACAGACTGTGTCGATTTTCCTTGATGATCACCTTTACCTCAGAGCCCACAGAAAGCTTCTCACACCAAATAATAGTTCTTTAATGGCAGTAGTGACTGTATGGACTGCTGTAATTAGAGGTGGCACATTCTCTGAAATTAAATATGAAATTGTTACATCAAGATGAGAAACCATAATCATCAATTACCCTTAGATCTGCATCTATGTACTTAAATACATCTTTCTTTGATTGTTTTATTGTTAATTTATGTGTAGTTAAATTGTCCCTAACTTAATAAAAAAATAAAAAAGATAGTTTATTAGTTTATGTTGGAGGTAAAGGCACTTTTTGAAATTTTCAATATGTGTCGTGCTTCAGATCTTTGTTGTACCTGCTGTTCCATCATTAAATGACAATATATCTCTGCTCAAGTGGAGCAGAAGTAGTCAATATCACCTTGTGCACCATGTAGAGTTTAAGCTCAGATTTGCTGGTAGCCATCAGCAGATGAACTGGCCCTCCAAGGACTAGCTCATCATCCACAGCTCAGGCACTGAGGCAGAGAGACAACAAGATTTCTGATTGCTTTCAAAAGAGCTGTTGTCTCACTATAAGTTGAGAAGCAGGCTTCTGAAACGAGTGGGCTAATTGTACAGTACACTGACCAAATGTTAGGACTTGCTAATTTAGTGTTCTGTTCAAACATTTTTAAAATGTTTTGTGCTATGTTGGACATAATTAAGAAGTACACGACTCAAGTTCACTTGGTTATGATGAACTTTCACTTCACTTCATTTTGTTTTGTTGTCATTGTAAACTATACAACACTTTTCAGGAATTTGTTTTTATCCTGCATTTTCTTTAATCTATATAAAAGTTTATATTCTTCTACCACTTTATTCTCATATTTTAGCATTATATAAAACATATTAGTCACAATGAAAGTCATGCATGTATATTTTTTCAAATACTGTAGGCGCTAACTAAATGTTGCATGCACCAGAGGAGGTAACAATAACAACAACTCACCACTCACCCACTTATAATTGCGATCAGTTTCAGGTGGCACATCTATACAGCATATCTCAGTATCAATTTATTATACATTTGCATATAAATGTTTATTGAAGTATTTTTAGGTAGTCTTTTACCCCCAAAATTAAATTTGTATATTTACATTTAATATTTTAACAGATATAAAATGTATTTAAAGTACATAATTCGTAGACTGCACAATAACAAAAGCACTGTCCAAACTAGTTAAATATATTTATATGAACAAATATTTTAGATTTTGTTTGTGAGCTTCCAGTGTGCATCGTAGCATGAATAAATGATGTGGATACTGATATTTACTGTCAGTTACACATTTGTTGTCTGGTGATGTTAAGAGTTCATCTTCAGTTAATGATGTTTGTCTCTAGTCTATCTGAAGGTGTTGAAATCTGTATCTATCTTTAAGAAAACACTAAAAAAGGAACTTTTACGTTTATATCTATAACCTTTCCAGTAGCCTACCTAGACTGCAGTTGATCCTAAAAGCATTGTCCTGATCTACTTTTTGTGTGTCTTATGTTGTATTGTGTATTTTTGTATGATATTATTGTTGTGTGACTGGTGTTTAGTTTAAGTATTTGTTTGTAATGTATTATTCTAACATGTCCCAGGCTCCCTATTAAAAGCTTTGGATAGCTTCTCTGGGATACCTGATTCACATGACCATATGTGCCATTAAGTCTGTGCCATTTTGTCTTGATTTTGTGTGGGTGAAATAATAATAAATAAAATATAAAACTGATGAACAGAACATCTATATTTTCATATATTATCTATCTACATAGATATTTTCTTCTTCAAAGACTAAAAACTAGCGTGGAGGAATGACAACAAAATAAAATATGAACGTGTTAATGCTATTTTATCAGTAACTTTGTATGTTCTATGTCAGTAACTTAGAGTTAACATTACAACGAGACTCAAAAAATCACAGCGAGGAAAGAAACCTTGTGTGCGCTGTTTTCACACTATTTCTTCAGTGCTTGACATAATTAAGAATTTACATTAATATGAAATCTGGACTGGTTAAGATGTCCTCAATCAAAAGAGTTGATTCAATTAGCATGTGGCTTTATCTGGGGTTAAACAGCAATGCATTCTATGCATATTCAATTAGACAGATAAAAGTCAAAACCACACTAGGGGTTGCTGGTTGTAACTGTGCCGCAGGGCTCCACTGGTCCTGCATGCACGTCAAGGATGATTCCCAGCAATGAACATCATGGTGAATTTTTGTCTCTGAAATCTCAAGACATCTCCTCCAGGACATATTAATATAATAGGCCATATTCGTTTAGCTAATCAGAGCATGCATGGACATTTGCTTGGAAAGGCAAATGGTGCTATTCAACTAAGACTTGCATCCAGCATGAAATAAATCAAGGATGAATTTTTCCTCTTCTTGGCTTATTGCACTGCTCGCTCATGAGACACACAGGCTCTTTTTTTTTTACTTTGATAAACTGCTGATAATGGCAGTTTTACGGTCAATTAAATTTTCAACAAACACAGTTGCCTGAAGTAATGTTTAAGGTGACTAAAATGCAGACACAGTACATACATCTTTTTTTGCTTACTCAAATAAAAGAAATTAGTTTGGATGTTGTGCATTAATTTTTCATTACTGATGCAGATAATTCCACAAGATAGTATTATATTTCAGTACAGTTTTGTTTTGCCCTTATTGACCGAAAGTGAAAACAATCTCTGTATTGACATTGATCATGAGGTCTGGAACCGCCTCAGGACCCTTGGTTCTCCTCCTCATTCTGTGTAGATAACATTAGCACTGACATCCCTCCTACATCATGCCAGCTTTTATGAAGTAGAACAGATTGATCCTCAAAGATGAAACCACACCAAAATGAACTCTTCTTTGGCGCATTTGCAGTATAAGATGGATTTATACTGTATTTTAGGTACTGGGCATTTTGGCTTTCAATGAAACTTGGCTGCCTATAATAAAAAGGCTAATACATGTTTGAAATTGGTGCTCCTGACTTGAGAAAACAGAGAAAAAAGGCTGTTGTCTTCTCTTTTGCCAAATAGGTAGGAAAACTTTAACACCCATAATGCACTGGGCATACAAGTCAAATACTTAATTGCTTTAGTAGGAAATACTTCTAAGCAAACTTTTAGTTATAATGGTGTTGACTTGAATTGTTTCCTTGTGCAATAATCCAGAGAGAAAATGTTTAGTTGGAGTGAGTTACTTTCGGTTTCCTGTGAAAGATCCAGCACATTGTAGGCAGTGGCTAAAGGCTGCAAAGAACCTTGAATAAGGAAAGAAAGCCACAATTGGAAAATATGAAAAACCTCTTTGTTTTTAACATTTCAAACTGGATGATCATGAACAGTGTTTTAGGCCAAACGGAGGAGATAAAACTGAAATATACTTCCCTTTTGTCCTTCCCAACCCCCCAAAGCAAAACGCCATTGCGTACAAGAAAGCTGTGTTGTCATAGTGCTTCATTTTTACCATAATGCTGTTTAAAGAGTATATAGTACGAACATTATTTCAGTAATAAACCTACTTGTACAATAACTGTTTTGCTAACAGATCTGCCGATCTGACTGTCAGAAGGCGAGGATACAAAATTCAGAAGTATTCTGTAGTTTTCAAGAAAGCACTGAAGCTGTCAAAATACTTTTTTCTGACAAATAAATGTAAATTTGTCGGTAACAGAAAACAAGTAAACATTGAACATTTACATATACTACCAACATTGTAACAATATAAAGCGTGTTGAAAACCGGCAAAGTTACACTTTAAAGGACGCTATTCAAGTTACAATATGGCCTAAAGTGAAATAAATAAACAATGTGTGCTTTTTTGAGAGCAGAGTAGAGGGCTGCATTGGGATTGAGTCCCGCCGGGTGCCGCGGGACCCAACGCAAATCTCGCGGGAGCGGGCGGTTTGAACTTTGCTGCGGGCGGGAATGGGCGGACAAATAAAACCCCTGCGGGATTGGGAGGTAGCCTAACGACATGATGGAGATGTCAATAATGTGGAAAAGAACCTTAAACGAGGTATTTACAGCACAAAACCTGAGCAAGGCAAGTCTGACATTTACTATTCATCTTCCTGATCAGTGCGTCAGAATACATGCAGGCCAGGGAAACGAAACCAACAACCCCATGAATCTCTTTAACAATAGCAATACAAATACGGCAGAAGACACAAAGTCAGTGCATCTCTATTATTGTGCGGGAATAAATTATCCGAGTTTTGCGGGTGCGGGCGGGAGTGGACATACATATTGCGGGAGCGGGCGGGAGTGTTACACATACGTTGCGGGAGCGGGCGGTAATGGTCAAAAATTCGGCGGGCGCGGGCGGGAGCGGGATGAAGAAAACAGTCCCGCGCAGGACTCTAGAGCAGAGCATCAGATATTATGAGATTTTCCACTTCATTGTGAGGTTGTCTGGATGGGGACCTCAAAACACTTCTATCTTTTCTTACAAAGGGTTACCACACATATTTTCACAACAATGCCAAGACAAACATGGAGTTTGACAAGCAAGAAAGACTGGCTCTACTTGCTTTGTGTGATATATTTCACACTGAAAGTGTAACAGGAAGAGAAAGGTGAGATACACAGCTTCAATGAGAAGGTTGAAGTGTCATGAGCAGCATGGGTTATGTTTTCTGAGTACACATTCATATTGGTTGCTCTATAATGTGTCGTTTATTATATTTCTTGTGTGCATTTCACCCACTAAAGGTTAGTAAATAAAGTGCCTTTGACCATATTATTATGTACATGCTGACACTTTACACTGTCCATGTTACACATATGACATGCAAATATAATTTAATGTAATAATAAGAGTACTAGAAGAATGTCTTTTTATAATAGGCTATGTAGTACCTAATATTTAGTATGTAGTAATTCGTTCATATTACTTATTTTACGACAATTAGACTGTAACATGAACATTGTAATACAAAGGCCAGTGTTGTTATCTAAAACTTTTACAATTATTTTTGGCAATTGAAATAAAGTTGAAAAAAAAAAATTAATTGTGTGTGTGTGTGTATATATATATATATATATATAAATCTAAATTTTTCCTTGGCAACTAGCAACAAAAAAAACTAAAATAAATAAATATAAATGAAAGCTAAATTGAATTATTTAAAAAAAGCTCATACAAAATGACTAAAAATAAAATTTAAATAAACTGAAAATATAAGAATAAAAGCTTTTTGAAAATATTAATAAACACTGTAATAATATATTTTCCTGTAAATAATATTAAAGTGACACTGAAAAGTATTTCCTTCAATTAAAATATGTAATCACAGGTAATCTCATCACATTTGATTCTTTTGTATACGGAAAGAAAACTCTACTCTTTTATCTATAAAATTAACTTCTACCCAGATACAATTACTTAAATGCACATTATAATATAATACAATTATAATATTTTGCTCAGTTTGTAAAGTATCAGCATATTCTTGAGAATATTTACCAGCTATGCTGAACAATGAAATCACATCCCATAGTGTGCTGCATCCCATCAGTATAGAAAATAATTGATGCACTGATATGAAAAATAATTCAGAAAGACAGTTTAATAGCAATAACAAATCCACCAAGTGCAGGCCGAACTGTGCAATGTAAAAAAAAAAAGAAAAAGAAAAAAGATTAGTTTATGACTGACTGCTATTGATAGCCATTGATTTAATCCTCTGATGTGACATAAACTACTTTACATCTATTATGAAAACTCACTGCACAAGTTTAGGAGAATGCACAGGAATATGACAACGAGTGTCAGCAAAACCTCTCAAAAAAGAGCTAAGTGTGCTGTTGGCCAGTGTCATGTCAAAACGGTATGTTCAATTTGCTTAAAAACAGCAATAATAAGGCAGACAATGTGAGGGTCATGTGTCAAATGGTTTAAATGAATACGCTGGGTATGACTGAGTCAGGTGCAGAATATAAATGCTGTTACTGTTTATATAGGCCGCAGCAGGTGAATGAACAGGTAAAACCTCAGCTTGACCTGAAACAACAAAAGACATCGCATTGCCCTCGGGCTAGTCTATACGTGGATAATTAAAATTCACTCAATACAGAAGTTTGGCTTAAAGTCTCAACAAGACTGCCAACCTCTAGATCATCAGTTTAGCATTTAACTTGACATTATGTACAGCGATACTGCATCGAAAAATAGTTTAAACAAAGCACATTAAGATTATGTGACTTTCCTCACAGTGATTTAATGCTTTGAGGCCACTCGAAAGTGCACTGAATAATTACACTGTCAAGTACCATTTTCACTCTTTTGCCATCTCTCTGTCTGTGACATTTCTGTGATAGACTCATGTGATAATTACCATTAAGACTATCAGGAAATGTGTGTTGCATGTTATTAATTAGTATCATTGTTAGAAGGTTAACGTTATTGCTGAATACCAAATGTCTCCTTCATTGCATCAAACCAAGCGGATAATGCGTTTATGCGTTTGTGCATCTGTCTGCTTGTGTTGACTATCACTTCAACTCAACACATTTCATCGCTTTCCTGCTAAAGAATTTCGTCTTTTGTTCTTCCAGCAAGCTAGGTAACATGAGTGAAGGAAAGGTGAATGATTCTTCTACTTGCATCTCTGAGAACAAGAAGAAACATATCAGTGTGAGGTTGGGTTTGAGTACAGTCACATGGCTGACTTGTTTTGTTTGACAGTCTAATTTCTCCTCAGTCTACAGAACTATACACGTCTTGTCAGGAACCAGCAGGAATAAAAGGTAGATTGAATTCTGGTGTTAAACTGCACCTCTCAAACAGAAACTCACGAAAAAAAAATCTCTTTTTTCCATTTACATCCTCCATCGTTAAGCGATCGCTGTCTAACAATCACCTGTTGTCTGTAGGCTTTACCTCTGCAGAAGCTTTCAAAGTCTCCGTAATCTGTTTTTAATTGCAGAGGTGGGTGCTGTTATCCTCTTTGTAGTTTTTCTTAGCTTAATACGGCTCAGTCTTTATGTGAATCAAATGATGCTAAAGGCATCAGAGTCTTTCAGTAAGAGGATATTACTGCGTGCATGATAACAAGATTGAGTCATGTTTACTATAATCTACTTGCAAGTACAGTTATCTGGAGTGTCATCAACAAATATGATCTGAGCTGCAGCTGCTGATTCCTACAAATTAAAAAAAAAAAAAAATAGGAATCAATTATAGTTACCCATATGGCTCCACTGCTTTTCCATGCACAAAGAGCTTAATTGCATGTGGATTTGTTAATAAACAAATACACAAGGCCCCTCTGGGTGAAGACCCCTGTTTTATCAGCTTACAGCCGCACATCCTTGACTAAACACTGGAGGAGCTAAAAGCAAACACTTCACAAACATTTCAATATCCTATACAAGAGAGAACGTACCTGTGTTTCACACAAAAACATCACAGACTGTTTTGACTCCTAATACGTTAAGTATTTCAATCTTGGGAATCAAACCCATGATCTTGCCGCTGTTAGTGTCATTTTTGGTAACACTTTATTTCTACATTCTACTAACTATAATTAACTTTGCAACTACGTCAATTATTAATCATTAGAGAATTGGTAGACTGCCTGCTGAAATGGTTAGTTCACCCAAAAATGAAAATTATGTCAGTAATTACTCACCCTCAAATTGCTCCAACCCCGTAAGACTTTCGTTCATATTCGGAACACACATTAAGAAATTTTTAATGAAATCTGAGAGTTGTCTGCACTCCTTCATAGGCTGCTTGGTAATTGCATCTACCGGCCCAGAAAGTTAGGAAAGACATCGTTAAAAATGGTCCAAGTGACTACAGTGGCTCAACCTTAAATTTATCAAGCGACGAGAATACTTTTTGTGCGCAAAAACCCCCAAAGTAACGACTTTATTCAACTATTCATTTTCTTCCGTGTGGGCCTCTGAGGTGAGTTCACGAGAGCGCCATGACGCAGGCATACGTCGTGGCGCTCTCGTGAACTCACCTCAGAGGCCCACACAGAAGAAAATGAATAGTTGAATAAAGTCACTATTTTTTTTTTTTTTTTTTTTTTTTTTTTTTTTTTTTCGCACAAAAAGTATTCTCGTCGCTTGATAAACTTAAGGTTGCTCTCAGATTTCATCAAAAATATCTTAATTTGTGTTCCGAAGATGAACGAATGTCTTACGGGGTTGGAAAAACATGAGGGTGAGTAATTACTGACAGAATTTTTATTTTTGGGTGAACTAACCCTTTAATATCTGCCAACACTTTGTTTTGATGGTCCCCCAACAGACACTATACTGACTATAAGCAACGAAAACTTAGTCACATTTTTGTCCTGCAGCATAATGGTTAAATTGATAATCCCAATTATGCTCAAATTATAATCATACCAATTAGTGTCATTTGAGAAATGTATTTCATCAGAAGTATTGCACTTTTACCTATAAGCACAAATCAAGAGAATGTCAACCCATACACATGGTTTATTTTACCTCATCTAGTTTTCTGATTTATTATAGGCTAGTTATCATATAGGCCTACTGGTAAAACAATAAACCTCTTTGCCTCCCAGCAGACAGCGCAATGTCCCCTCTACTTCTCTCTGAGTCACCCAGCTCCGTTGGGTCTGGATACGATGGCGCACTCATGGCCCAAGATGCGCCTGTATGCGTTTCCTCCAGTTTCTCTGCTCCCGGGAGTTCTAGCCAGAGTTCGCCAACAGGGGTCTTGCCTCTTGCTGATAGCGCCACGTTGGCCGAACAGAGTGTGGTTCTCGGAGATAATATCTCTCCTCGACGGCTCGCCTTGGGCGATTCCGGAGAGGAGGGACCTTCTGTCTCAGGCGGAGGGCACGATATTCCATCCCAGGCCCGACCTGTGGAATCTTCATGTTTGGCCCCTGATGGGAACCAACTGAGGGACACTGGGCTTTCGCCTGCTGTTATTGAGACTATTCTGAGTGCTAGGGCTTCCTCCACTAGACAAAGTTATGCCAGTAAATAGGGTGTTTTTGAAAGGTGGTGTGTTGTACACAATGTAGATCCAGTCAACTGCCAGGTTGCTTCAGTTCTGGACTTCATGCAAGAGAAATTATCAACAGGCACATGCCCTGCCACTCTTAAGGTTTATGTGGCCGCTCTTTCGGCTTGCCACGCCTTAGTTGACGAGGCGCCGCTCGGGAGACACCCTCTGCTCTCTCGCTTCCTTCGTGGGGCCAGGCGACTGAGGCCTCCAGTAAAAACCAGGATCCCTTCATGGGATTTAGCTATAGGCAAGGCAAGGCAAGGCAAGTTTATTTATATAGCACATTTCATACACAATGGCAATTCAAAGTGCTTTACATAGAAGAAATTAAAATAATCAAAACAAATAAGAATAATTAAAACAGTTTAGAATAAAAAATCAAAATAAAGTAGTACTGGTCCACCCCTATCTGAGATGGAAGAGATTGAGCCGGTTTACGGTGCCACTGGACCTCTAGCCCAGGGACGTACTCTGCTGGGGTGGTGCTACACCAGTAATGCCCAGCGGCAACTGTAAAAACAGTCGGACGAACAGTGGCACAGTGCTCATTCAGTAAATGCATAGCTAAACAGATGTGTTTTGAGTCTGGATTTGAAAGTGACTACTGTAGGAGCACACCTGATCTCCTCTGGAAGCTGGTTCCAGCTGCGGCTGGCATAATAGCTAAAAGCAGACTCTCCATGCTTAGAGCGAACCCTTGGTATTTCTAGCTGATGTGATCCTAATGATCTGAGTGATTTGTTAGGTTTATATTCAGTGAGCATATCTGCAATATATTGAGGTCCTAGCCCATTGAATGATTTATATACCAGTAATAATACTTTAAAATCAATCCTAAATGTAACTGGGAGCCAGTGTAAAGACCTGAGGACTGGTGTGATATGTTCATATTTTCTGGTTCTGCTCAGGATCCTGGCAGCAGCGTTCTGTATGAGCTGCAACTGTCTTATGGTCTTTTTAGGAAGGCCAGTGAGGAGTCCATTACAATAATCCACCCTGCTGGTGATAAAAGCATGCACAAGTTTCTCTAAGTCTTGATTGGAAACAAAGCATCTAATGCTTGCAATATTTTTCAGATGATAGTATGCTGATTTAGTTATTGCTTTGACATGACTACTGAAACTAAGGTCTGACTCTAGAGACACACCAAGATTCCTGACTTGATTTTTAGTTGTTAGACCCCTAGTGTCAATGTATGCATCCACCTTGAGAACTTCATCTTTGTTTCCAAACGCAATGACTTCAGTTTTGTCTTTGTTTAACTGAAGAAAGTTTTGGCACATCCAACCGTTGACTTCATCAATGCATTGGCACAGGGAGTCAATGGGGCTGTAGTCGTTAGGCGATAGGGCTAAGTAGAGCTGTGTGTCGTCTGCATAGCTGTGGTAAGCAATTTTGTTCTTTCTCATTATTTGGCTCATTGGGAGCATATACAGGTTGAACAGGAGTGGTGCAAGAATTGAGCCTTGAGGGACTCCGCAAGTCATGGATGTCCACTCAGATTTATGGTCTCCTATACTCACATAATAACCTCTCCCTTCTAAGTATGACCTGAACCATTTTAGGACTATCCCAGAAAGCCCCACCCAGTTTTCCAGCCTGTCAAGAAGTATGTCGTGATCAACAGTGTCAAATGCAGCACTGAGGTCGAGTAGTACCAGCACTGATAATTTGCCTGTATCAGTATTTAAGCGAATATCGTTTATTATCTTTATGAGCGCTGTCTCTGTGCTGTGATGCGATCGGAAACCAGATTGAAAATTGTCAAAGTATCCATTTGAGCTTAAGAATTTGTTCAGCTGATTGAAGGCAACTTTTTCAATGATCTTGCCTATGAAAGGAATATTTGAGATCGGTCTATAGTTGCTCAAGATGGTCTTATCCAGATTGCTCTTTTTCAGGAGGGGCTTGACAACTGCAGTTTTCAGGGAGTTTGGAAAACTACCAGAGAGAAGTGAGGCATTTACCACTTCTAGGAGATCTGCTTCTAAGCTGTTTAACACACTTTTGAAAAAAGATGTGGGAAGTGCGTCAAGGGCGCAGGTTGATGTTTTAAGGTGCTGTACGGTTTCTTCCAAAATTGTGCCTTCAATTTCTTCGAAAACAGACAAAGTAACTACTTTCTCAGGTTGTGGTCTGATCTGTCTGACCCCAGCGCAACTCAAGGATGAGCTGATCACCTTTCTGATATTATTGATTTTCTCAGAGAAGAAAGAAGCAAACTCACTGCACTTGCTGTCTGAGAGCATTTCACTGGGAATCTGGCTTGGGGGGTTTGTCAGTCTCTCTATAGTAGCAAAAAGTGTGCGTGTGTTGTTTAAGTTTCTGTTTATAATATTCGAGAAGAAGGTCTGTCTAGCTTTGCCTAGTTCAATATTAAAAGCATGGATGCTGTCTTTGTAGATGTTATAATGGACTACAAGTTTTGTCTTCCGCCACATGCGCTCTGCTCTTCTGCATTGTCTTTTCATATTTTGCACAGCTGTTGAGTTTCTCCAAGGTGCTTTTTGTCTACCACTATTCTTCCTGACTTTCACAGGAGCAATATCATCAATTACACTTTTAACTTTTGAGTTAAAAGAATCAAGGAGAAAATCAACAGAGTCAGCAGATAAATAGCACACTAGTGTTCTCATTTAAGCATCCCTTCTTGACAGACACAGATCTAGCTTCAATGGCAGGAGAGATCAATATATCAAAGAAAATACAGAAATGATCAGACAGTGCTACATCCTTAATAACAATCGATGAGATGTTTAAACCCTTACTGATAAGTAAATCTAGAGTGTGTCCATGATTGTGTGTGGGACCATGTACATGCTGAGTCAGATCAAACGTTTTTAAAACAATTTTGATTTCTTTTGCCATATTGTTTTCTGCATTATCTATGTGAATGTTAAAATCTCCAGCAATGGCAAAACAGTCAAACTCTGAGGAAATTGTTGATAGCAGTTCTGTAAAGTCCTCAGCAAAGGCTGGAGAGTATTTTGGACGCCTGTAAATGATGATAAGTAAAATACGTGGAGCACCTTTTAACACAATACCCAGATATTCGAAAGACGGGTAATTCCCAAATGATATTTGCTTACATTGATAGACATCTTTAAAAAGAGCAGCTAAGCCCCCGCCTCTCTTACCCGCTCTGCAGACACTCATAAAAGTAAAGTTAGGAGGGGATGTTTCATTGAGGACTGTTCCACTGCAGCTGTCTTCTAACCAAGTTTCATTTAGAAACATGAAGTCCAGGTTGTATGTTGTTATTAAATCGCTGACTAGAAGTGATTTATTTTTAAGTGAGCGGATGTTTAAAAGTGCTAACTTAACAGTCTTACTTTTTGTCCCCACAGCAATCTTAGTTTGGTGCGTAATAGGCACCAGATTAGATGGGTTTGCTGTACGGCTTTTGAAGGCCTTAGATTTTCTATCATGTAATTGAATGGCAATAGAGAAAGATTCAGCCACACTGGGTTCCCGCTTGTTTTGTAAACATTTAAGAAAGTTACTGTTTTCATAGCGGGGACCCGACACATATCACTGAGAGCTGGTATCAGTTGTTTGTGGTTCACCTCGAGCCGCTGGAGGAGGGTGTGAGCCCTGGCGCTGTGGCAGAGGCCGAAGAGCTCTCACAGGAGGAGGAGGAGGGGGAGGGCGAGCTGGGCCCGCAGGCTTTGGTGGTTGTGGGGCCTGCCGTTTTTTGGTTGACATCTGGGGACTTGCAGCAAAAGAGTGTGATAGTTTGGTTCCAGCATACACCAGTTTTTCCATTTTCTCTGAGAAGCACAGAAGTGGAGATGCTGGAGAGAGGGATAACGTGTCTAGGGAGAGGGGCTGTTGCTGTAATATGCTGTCCTGGTTTCCCTCGCTGTTTTCCAGAAAAGTGTCCTTGGGAGCTGAATCTTGGAGCAGTTCTGATATGTCCCGGTCTGTCTGTGGAGAGCTCTGTGGGCGGGGCTCTGCTGAGATTGTGTCCGTGAGCAGAAGTTGTTGTGGCTGCATGGTGTTATCGTTGTCCTTGTGTGATATGTCAGCATGTCCATTCAGGTGCTGAAGTGAAGTCCTGTGGTCATTCATACTGTGTCCAGGTGTGTGTGTGCCATTCAGGTTGAGTGGATTGGCACACACTGCAGAAGGATGATTGAGAGAGAAGTAGATGTTGTCCTTTAGCACTCTTGAACCAAGTTTGTTTGGGTGGAGCCCATCCTGTTGAAACAGTTGCCTCTGACTCCAGAAAAGATTGAAGTTGTCAATGAAGTTCACTCCTTTTATATTGCAGGTTTTTTGCAGCCATGTATTGAGCCCAAGCAACCGTGAAAACCTGTTTGTTCCTCTTGCTGGGAGTGGTCCACTGATGAATGGCTGAACTTTCAGTCTTTTAAGTGTTTCAAAAAGTTCATTAAAATCCTTCTTAAGGAGTTCTGACTGCTCTTTATGAATATCATTTTTCCCCACATGAATGATGAGTCGATTTGCAGTCTTATGTTTCATCAGAATGTTCTGAAGTTCCCTATTTACATCAGAAGTCGTTGCTTGTGGAAGGCAGCATTTAGTTGTATCCCTGCTAATAATGTTTCTGATTATGGAGTCACCCACTATCAGAGTCCTGTGCTCGGCTGCGCTCTGAGCTGAGTGCCGCTGTCTGCTCGACCTTGAGTGCCAGTTAGCAGTGTTGGTAACTGGCTGATTCAGTCTGTGTTCGATCACATTCATCACATTCAGGGATTCCTCATTCATTAATACTTCAAATCTGTTCTCAAGATGTATAGGCGGTGGTAGTAGACCAGTGTTTGCAATCCTTGTCAGAGCCGTATCTGGGGTAGAGGATGCTACTGCAGCAATATGTGATGCTCGTGACAATCTGATGTCTCGAGTGCCTTTGGGTCTCGCTCCCTGTTTGTGCCATCAATTTGTAAGTCGATCGGCTTGTTTCTCGACACTCAGTATGCCCTGTATTGGAGCACTAGATTCATGGGACTCACCGGCTGTATGCTGAGGGCGTCCATGACGAAGCTCTGTTGTGTGTTCCGTCTGGTTTGGTGGTCCCACAAATAACTTTGTTTCAAGAACTGCAATCCTTTGTGAAAGTCTCTGGCAGTTAGTGCAGCAAGTAGATTCCAGAAGAGGCATTTTCTCTTATCCTTTTGCAGTTGTGTTTTCCCTTCCCCGGAATGTAAGCTTTCAGTGGGAGGCTGGTCGGAGAAAAGAATTCTGCTTTTTTGTAGTAATCAAGCGTTTGAGCACTGTGCTGATTTGTTGAAGTTAAAATTAGGTGATAAAAGGAAATACAATTTAAAAATATAGAAGCAATAGAGCGATTAAAAAATATAAAAGCGATAGAGCAAAGCGCGGAGCAGTAAGCAAGAGCGTCCGAACAGTAGCTGAACAGGATGTAGAACCTATAGTCCTCGAGGGTCTGGTTGAAACCCCCTTTGAACCTATAGAATCAGCGTCTGATAAACTTCTGACTCTAAAAATGTTTTTTTTCTAATGGCAATAACTTCCTTGAAGAGAATTGGGGATATGCAGGCTCTGTCTATCTCTCCATCCTGCTTAGACTTTGCCCCAGGAATGGTGAAAGTGATTTTGCATCCTCATCCTGATTACCTGCCTAAGGTTCCATTTTCGGCTGTACATCCGGTCATTCTAGAAGCCTTCTGTCCTCCACCGTGTACAACACCGGAGCAGGAGAAATCTCATAGACTGTGTCCAATCTGGGCTCTTCAAGCTTACATCCACCGTACTAGCCAGTGGCATAAGTCAGAGCAACTATTTGTATGTTATGGTGGTAGTAACAGAGGAGCAGCTGCCACCAAGCAGACCATGTCTCATTGGGTCAGGGATGCTATTGCTCTTGCTTATGAGGCGCGCGGTCAAGCTTCGTCTATAGGTCTTAGAGCTCAGTGCTTTGGCAAGGGGTGCCCCCTTACAACAGGTTTGTAATGCAGCAGGTTGGTCCTCTCCGCACACATTCATAAGGTTTTATAGTTTGGATGTCCATGCCACTCCGGGCTCTGATGTCCTTGAGTCAACATTACAGGCTAGTGTCTGAGGCCTTCTTGCGTTCTTATGAGCACATGCACAACCGTGGGGGTCCAGACATGTTCAAGCACGGCGGCGTGGGTATTCTCGTTCCCAATGCGCTGAGCAGCGCAATATCGATTGTAGCTTTCGAAAGGGAGCGGTCTCGGTTACTTCACTGTAACCTTGTTCCCTGAGAAAGCGGAACGAGATGCTGCGCTACTTTGCCGTGCGGAAGATGTCCCAGGACTGCTCTTCAGACAAAATATCCTGACGATGCACCTGCGGCTCATCTATTTATAGCCTCGTGTTGCGGGTGCGCGCCGATGACGCCATCGACCAAGGCTATATTACCCCTGGGTCAATTCTATCGATGTGTTACACACAATATTCACAGCTGGTCACGATTAAAGACGTTCCCAATGCGCTGAGCAGCGCAGCATCTCGTTCCGCTTTCTCAGGGAACAAGGTTACAGTAAAGTAACCGAGATCGTTATTCAGCAACCACAATCACAATCCATGTTTGGATTGAGTAAGTAAGTAAGTAAAGTTTATTTCTAAAGCGCTTTTCACAGATACAATCACAAAGTGCTGTACACGAGAAAGGTAAAAACAAAACCTTATATAAACAATATAAAAATGCATATACAGCACATATGTAAAATCAAAGTGACACTAGTTAAAACCCATCAACCCAAAAGCTTTCTTAAATAAACAAGTCTTCAGATCTTTTTTAAAAGAGTCAACAGAGTCAGCCAGACGCAGAGACAGGGGCAGGTCGTTCCACAGTCTGGGGGCAACAGACTGAAAAGACAGGTCCCCTCGGGTCTTATAACGAGTCTTGGGGACCATAAGAACGTTCTGGCCAGAAGACCGAAGAGTGCGGCTAGAGGAGAGCAGACTCAAAAGGTCCTTGATGTACTGTGGGGCATGACTGTTTAAGGCCCTAAAAGTCATCACTAAAATCTTAAAATCAATCCCATAATTTACAGGGAGCCAGTGGAGAGTCAACAAAACGGGAGTGATATGAGACCTTCTGGGGGCACCAGTTAGAAGTCTAGCAGCACAATTTTGGACAATTTGCAGTTTGTTCAGAGCAGACTTATTCAAGAAGGTGAAGACAGAGTTGCAATAATCAAGTCTAGTTGATATGAAAGCATGAATAATAATTTCCAGATCCTTCTTTGACAACATTTTGCGTATTTTAGAGATATTCCTAAGGTGATAAAAGCAGTTTCGGACAAGCTGTTTTGAGTGTATCTCCAAAGACATGGCCTGGTCAAACACAACCCCCAGGTTTCTGTGGCTGGATTTGACAGAGGAGCCAAGAGAGCCAAGGTGCTGTTTGATCACCGGGATCTTATGGTCTGGAGCAAAGATCAATGTTTCAGTCTTACTTGCATTTATCTGCAAAAAGTTGGTGGCCAGCCAGTCTTTGATAGAGGACACACTCTAAGAACAGTGACAATCGATGGAACTCAGCATCATTGAAAGAACAATACAACTGGACATCATCGGCATAGAGATGCAGTTGCAGTTTATTGCAGTTCATCACTGAGAAGGTTTGATCGCAGATTTAGTCGCAGCAAACAACGCATGTCGTTCGTGACAGACCACAGACCAACGGAATGACACTTTCATTTAAGCAGAAAATATCAAATGGAGAATGGAGATCGCTAAACTGCAGGTTACTTGTTTGTCGTTTTTTACAGATCATTCGCTCTTCTTCAGCAGTGTAGAGAGAGCGCGTGCGCATGGTTGCCAGATTGCAAAGATTAAGTAAAACACCAGGTAGTTCACACTTACATACAATTAGAGGGAGTAAAGTTTAATGCATATTTGCATACCGTGTTTGATTTCGATTAATCGTTCAGCCCTAACGTGGACACATGTACGCGTTTTTTTTTTGTTTTTTTTTATGCTGTACGCTTATGTATGAACCTTACATGTTTTTGAAATGTCTGCAAATCAGATCCAGAAATATTCCATCTTGTTATTTGTGAACAAAGCCATGAGGTTAACGGTTTGAGTATGCGTGAAGTTAGGACGTTCTGACATAAATAGTTTTTTTTTCTACACAGGACATGAGCACATCATATCGAAACTTCATCGCTCTTATTTTAATAAAGATATAGATCTAGGCTAGAAGTGTCTGCTGTTGCATGTCATGTCACAATGTGCCCTCAGTTTAAAGATGCCCTTTTTTCTGTGCTGCTGAGCAATTATTTACTATTTTCTTCATCAAATTCACAAAAAAGGTATCCGATTGTATTTCTGTCAAATGACATCACAGTTTGAAAGCATACTGCATACATATGTGGTACATTTAGTGGGACAGGAAATTTTACTGCAATTGAAAGTTTCATGTGTGAACGTGGCTAGCATATATACACACTACACCAATCAGAGTGAACTTTAAGCAAGGTAGCACCTTTTTTTTCAATCCATGTTCACACCGAGGGAAATCTGATTTAGTCTGCGAGCGAGAATGATCCTATATTTGAGCTTGCCCTCCAACACAGAGAAGAGATGTCTGATAGGTTTTCACTTCAAGGATACTTCCACTTCTTCAGGCCCAGGAATCTTGTTATTTCCAAAGCCCTCATGCTCCCCTAATTGGCCCCAGTCATTGTCTTGTTAGATAGACATGGTCCAGCCTGATATTTTGGCTCTTCTGAGGGCCACTCATTTTTGCAATACCTCCTTGTTCTTCACAAGATGTCCACTTTGCAGGGAAAGGTTCATGATACTCTTGAGTGTCATTGACAGAAACCCTTGTCCGTGGTATCAAGGAATCCTTTGAGTGTATCCGAGGATCAAAGGACAAGGAATTTCAGCCGAATTTTTGGAATCAGAGCGTATACAACAATGCATTTTAATATATTCTCGTTTTTTTTTTTTTTTTTTTCAGAACTCCTGTACTTTGAATTTAAATACCACACATTTGTCATACAAAAGTAAGCCAGAGCCTGGTGGCACTGCTCTCAAATGACATCTCTTTCCACAGAGACATTATGCAGCTATTCACTAATAATAGAAACCACACCTTCATCTTATCTCTTGCAATATCCTGTTGAGCAAATATGATGGCATAATTGCCATTCTAAAATGCAATATCAGGAGGTTATTGAAATGAGCAACTTGGCTAACATTTAATTGGTTTTACTTAGTTATCCAAATCTGATACTTAGCATGTCTTTATAGACAGTTCTGTGTGTGTTTGTGTGCAAGCAAAGACAAAACTTCTTAAAACAAGGATCTTAGAGCAGTCAAAAGATCACTGGGTTGAAAATGGAAACATTAGCAGCTTTCTCTGCATGTTACGGAACTATGACATTATTTCTGTATTGTGTGCTTAAGGGTAGATATCACTTTCAGCTGTGCTTTGTTCTCCTACATGTAACCCATGTTGTTTTTGTATTTTTGTGTGTTGCATGGTGTTGCAGCATATAGGCTTGTATGCCTTTTTTTGGTGTGTTGGTACTGATGCTAGTGGCCTAAAAAATGTATTAGCACAAATCCAAATTGATTAGCCGACAAAAAAAGTATAGTAAGTAAATAAATTAGATTAAACTTTTTAAGTTGCAAACATTATTTTGTTGAATTATGTTGACATAAAAATGTTGATCATAACATCAACTTAATATTGTGTGTAATTGTAGTAACTTAATGAAATTGTTTTGATAACTTAGGAAATTACGGCATGGAGTTCTAGTTCCCAGCATGCTTTGCATAGTACTGGATAATCAGAATAAATGTTATTTTAATTTGATATATTTATTTAATTGTTTAATTGTTTGTTTGTGAAGGAAAAACTTTTGTGTTTAATGCTGTTATGTTTGACATTTAAATGAGTTTCTGTAATGTTGAAGTTTTAGTGGTTACCATTGTGCTGAAGAGTAGATAAGCAGAAACACTACATTGACCCTGTGCGAAATGACTGCACTAATGCCAGTGATGTAAAATCTTACTAGTTCAATAAAAATTCATGTCAAATAAATAACATTAAGCATGTGCTATGACAGCTTTGGATAAGATAGATTAATTGGTTCCTGTCAAAAGGATGAAGATTATAAAGACGGACAACAAGATTATAAAACATAAACAAGGTTTTATTAAACTAGAAGGTAGCAAATTGTTACATGTTAACACCCACACAAACAATAATCGATAACTAAAGACTGAACACAGAGGAACTAAATACACAGAGCTAACAAACTACATGATGTGCAGCTGTGGTGGAAGATTAGAGTCCATTGGAATAGATGAGTGGCGGGAAACAAAGACACAGAAATGTGACTGATGACAACAAACTGAAAGTCCATGAAAGTGAAACCAAACATGAGTGAGTCCAGAACGCCCCCTCCCGCTCCAGAACCCGTAGTTGCAGAAATGATGGAGGGGGCATTGGAGGTGGCTGAGGTGAAGACACAGGGAAGACAGGAGATGACGAGGGGATAGTGCAATATGGACGACGAGACCCTGGCGGTGATGATGAAGGGTGGCACAGATCCAGATCCCAGAGACGACAGCCCACGACGGAGTCGTTCTGATGCCGGAGGCGGAGCCTCTGCATCTATCCGCTCAGGCGCTGATGGTGGTTGAATGACCTGAGGCTTGACGTGACTGCTTGGCATTACAGGAGATTGTGAAGGGCTGCAAACCTCCAGCAGAGGCGGGGCTGGAGACTGGCTGAGCTGGGCGGTGACGGAGGCAGATGAAGGCTAGACAGGGTTGAAGGTAATTATATATTGTTCATGCAGGTGTCTGTGCTATTTAGAAACAATGATGAAGGTTCCGATGAAACCGATAAAAATTCCATATAGTGCTGTCCAAAAAAAAAGCTATGAAAAAATAGAAACAGTAGGGTGGGAGATGACACCTCCACGTTGAAGTCCATCAGCCAGTCCTCAGTCTCTATTTCCACCAGTATACCCTCGGCCACAGATGTCGTGGGCTTACACCCCTGGTCAGACTCATTGGGGGGCTCCTCTTCTGGGGCGAGGGTCCGCACTGGCCTCTTATCCTCGGTTGCTGGCTGACACATCGCGGTAGGTGGTAGCTTTCCATCTGTGGGGGGCTCACATGATTCCTCTGTGGTCGCAGGTGGTGAAACAGGCTCTGGGTCCGGCTGTCTTCTGGATCGGGGGTAGACACTCTCCAGAGTGTCACCGGATGATGACATCCCTCCAGTTTAGTCCAGAGGTGTCTGGGAGGTCTATGGAGTGATGGTAATTCACCCCGATGACTTCAGGGTCTCGTCGTCGAAGGGGCTGGTGACGGCAAGAAGACAGAAGTTTCCAGTGAAAACAAAAAAATCCAGGCTTTCATGAGTAATCGCAGCGAATTTGACTGCATAATCCATTTGGTCGGTTATTCTGTCACAAGAATGAAGATGATGAAGACGGACGACAAGCTTATAAAACATAAACAAGGTTTTATTAAGCTAGAAGGTAGCAAATGTAACAGCGTGTGTAACACACACACACACACACAAACAACAACTGACAACTAAAGACTGAACACAGAGGAACTAAATGATGTGCAGCTGTGGTGGAAGATTAGTGTCCATGGAAACAGATGAGTGGCGGGAAACAAAGACAAAGAAACATGTGACTGTTGACAACAAACTGAAAGTCCATGAAAGTGAATGAGTGAATGAGTGAATCCAGATAAAAGTGACCGTTCCAGGGCTGCAACTCAAGTAGTTGGAGAGACTTGTGTATCTTTTTTTGAGTAATCAACTTAAAAAGTTGTGTTTATGCTACAAATGATTAAATTCCTCTAACTCAGTAGCTTATTGGTTGAACGTTATTTCACTCAAAATTGTCATAACTAAAAAAAAAAATCGGTAACTCTTTATTTTGATGGTCCCTTTTGAATATTCTGTTGACTAACTTTGCATCTACTTCTCAACTAACTCTCATTAGAGTATTAGAGTATAATAGACTGTCTGCCTAATATCTGCTAAACTTTATTTTGATGCTCCTCCAACAGACATTCTACTGACTATATGTCAAATACATGCAACTACATGTCAACTCATTCTAACCTTAACCCTACCAGTCTACTAATACTCTACCAACACTCTAATGAGACTAAAGGAGATGATTCAAAGGGCAACTTTTTGAGCAATATTGCTGGGCAATCTATAGAAATAGAATAAGTATTGTTTTTTTATGTTATAAATATTTTGCATTTAAATAATGTTAACGAATTGAACCCTGTTGTACAGTCTTACTGTTTTTTTTTTTCTCTGGTATCTTACTGTAAATACATCCTATCTTTTGCCCTTGCTCTCTGCTGCTGTGTGACCAAGGTAAGAGTTCATAGGCAATATTATACTTTGATGAGAGCTTCCTCTTTCTCAGGCTCAGACATTTTTCTTGACTGCTCTTTCCTAGTCAGGTTAGAGAGTACACTGGAGAGAAATTACGTGGCATGGAATGCCTGTAATAACATGTAATAACCTGAAAAGCCCTGGAAAGCATGTACTGTACCTACCTATTTTTATTGGGTTTGGAAAAGGACTTGACCGCTTCCACCTTCTTCCTGCCGCTTTATTATGCTACATCTGATCTGAAAGCCAGGGTAAAATGTTCCCTATAACCTCAGACGTTGCTTCTTCAAGCAATTCTTTGTGCTCTTTCTGAACTCTTTTCAGATGCTCTCATAATGGATATTTACATCATCTTGCTAGGCTGTTGCAAAATCTTGATAGACAATTACATCCATCAACCAACAGAACCAGTGGTTAGGGGTCTCCAAACTGATCTCTGATCATCTCTCTTGAGTTTCCCTCTGATTGTTCCTCAATGTCAACCATGCCTAGGCACTCAGCTGAGAACTCATGCAAGGTGAGAGCAAATTGTCTTAAAAATAATTTGACAATGCTTGCATGACTTCTCTATGGCCTTAAATGGTCATAGATCCCACCTCTTCACCTGCCATGAATAGTCCCTGCCAAGATGTAAGACATTTGTAGTTATTTAGGGAGCTAGTTTTAACACTGTATACTAAGAGCATGTTTGTGTTGGTTCATTGTTGGCATGCAGCTATTTGTGTTGGGCTTTGAACAGCTATTTCTCATGTTTTTTTGCCAATTCACGTAGTTGTAAAACCAGTTAAATTCACAGTTTCAAAGAAGGAAAACAATATAAATATAAAAAAGTGTTAATACACTGTTGATAAGATAATAATTCAGATAATATTTTAAGACTTTTGTATAATGACAGTGTAAAAGATGATTATTTAATTGTATACTTTTATATTTTAGAAAAGACATCATATTTAGGAATTCTTAGCATCCCAAAAATTGAAACCCCTGTTGAAGTTTTTTTTTTTTTTTTTTTTTTTTTTGATGGAGATGACTTCTTGATACTGTTTTGCAAAGTCCATCGCAACCAATATATAATCATAACCCCTTGTGGGCTATAGAGGCCCTATAAGATTTGCTCCAATTGATTCAAAGTAGACATCAGTGGCACCGGAGGGATGGATGAGAATGGTCCAGTACGGTTGCTGCCTTGTTTATCCCAAAAACCTTAGAAATGGCTTTGAAACCAAACTGTGAACAACTTCTTTTTCTCAGCTGTTTTGGAGTTTCTTTTATAAGTTCCAGCTAAAATGTTGTTGATTTCTTTTCTAAAGGGGGTGTGATTACTTTTTCTCAAGGAAAATATGGGTAATTGGTATTTTCTTTCTAGAAATAAATAAAATAATTATTTAAATACTATGCTCTTTGTTTTTGAGTTTCCTTTTATTTAAAGGATGAATTTAAAAGCATTAAAGAGGAAATCTGGGAGCAAATATTTGTGCATGCCACTGTATGCATGCTTGCATTGTTTAGACCTGCAACTTTAAGCTCACAGTTGATCTGACGAGGCGGTTTCCAGGGTGGTCTGGGTCAATCAATCTGTGTGGGAAGGGAGAGAAACATAAGCAGTCTTCTCACTTTTTACTCACAAATCTGAAGTGCTGGTATCCTTTTTTTTTTTTTTTTTTGGTAACAGGTGCACTAACATGCATACTATGAAGGTAATATGATACCATAAAGAATCGCATGTGCAGGGTAAGATTTGTGAAAGTGTACATAAGATTGCAAGCGTAAATAAAATGTGCATGTGCAAGAGAAGATTTGTAAAGGTGTAAATATCCTTTCGAGTGTAAGAAAAAAATATTTGCAGCATTTTACTGTTATTCGTCAGTGTAATGCATGTATTGTGAAACTCCAGCTTCATGCTTACGCAAAATACATATGATCTGTATTCTTCTGACTTCCATTTTTCCACGCTTACACGTTTTTTTCGCACAAATATGGCCAAAAGCACTGCAAGCCTGTGAACAGCAATTTGCAACCGAAAACAACAGAGTCAGGAACTGCAAAACAGATTTATCGCGTAAAATCAACCTTTTGTGTAAAAAATAAACTGTTGCAAATGTCTAAATGACTTGTCGTGTACATGAGGCAAAAAAAGTTCCCGAAATATGCAGTCTAAAGTCAGTGGCGCGTTATTCGGATGCTATTTTAAGGGCACATGCTTGGCCATAATTCGCGCATACACTTTGCTTCTCTCATCTACACGGACGCAGCAGTTCCCATTTTTGCAAACCATACATAATTACAAGGAAAAATATCAACACACGAAGGAAATCATTGTGGTGTCCATGAAGATGTGAAAAAAAATCCGCCATAATAATAGCAATCCACCATGGAACAAGCTCACCTGCTCTTAAAGGGAATGTGAGATGACGTTCTGATTGGTTTATTGCACGTTACGACCTGTGAGTAATGTAGCTACTTCAGACCGACCCATTTTAAGCTTGCTTTGGGCACAAGAGTCATTTATCCTTCCGGTAAAATAGCAACAGCGCCCGAGATCCGCCCACAAAGTTACTTCGTTTCGAGTTTGATAATTGCGTTTCAGATCGTTAAAATAGGGCCCAGAGTGTCACAGTCATCATCACGCCTACCGGAAGGGGGGGAGTTATGTCACAGTCTGCACCACTCTGTCTTAGTCGGCACTACTCTTCCCAGAATCCTCCTTGTCTCCACACCTGAACTCACTCCCTCAATTACCCACCTGTTCTTTGTCTTCATCATCCGTGTCACCCAGGGTTCTCAAGTTTTATCAAAAGCTTGGAGTGAGATCACATGCGATTAGGGGAGGAGCCCAAGGGGCGGGGCCACAGGGAGCAAATGACAGAGCAATTCATCACATCAAATATACTCTTTAATGTTATATTTCAAAATCACAAAAATATAACAAATTGCTCTAAACAGTTTGGAAAAACCATTCTTTTTGCATTTTTCCCTGAAATCTTTGAAAAATACAAATGCAATGGCAATGATTAATGTATGTTTTGACAGGATATAAAATATTACCCAGAGCACTCTGCTTTACATGTAGCCTTAATGTAACTAGAAAGACTATTAACACAGTATAATATATAATTTAAAATAAAATTTAGAAATACATCTTCATTCCTTCCCATAGCCACTAACATTTTCCTTAGCCAAAGCTTTTGGCCTGGTTGCAAAGTAGTTGTAGAGTTTTTGACTGCACCAATAATAATCTATACGATGGGCTATATATTAAATGTTCTAGCCTAAAAATGTTAGAGAAGCTTTCTTCCAACTTACCTTCCATCACAACCTATGATCACGACGTGTGTTCGCGCGATATTGTTGGTTACCTAACGAACGTACGGTGGCCGAGAATGTGTGTGCGTGTGTTCGCGCTGTGGCCGAGAATGTTCCGTCAACTTCCGTGTGTTCGCGCATCTATGTTGCACCTCGTCATTGTTCATTGGTATCTGTATTTAGTCTCCTTCTGTTCAGTTAGTCTTTGTCGGTTCTTGTGTGTTACCTTCGTGTGTGTACCCTCTGCCCGTCTGCCTGCCTGTACCTGTTTGTTGTTTTGTGGTATTAGTAAATGTTTGAATTGGAGCCTTCTTGACTCAGCCTCTCCTTCAACCTGCACCAGATCCGTTACACAGAGAGAGAGAGAGAGAGAGAGAGAGAGAGAGAGAGAGATGTTGCAATAATGAGACAGAAAAGCATGTGCGTAAATATTAGTATTATTTATTAATTTGTTTTAATTAATTAGTTCATTTTTTTTCTTTCTATTCTTGACAGTAGACTAGCCTAATAAATGAAACACAAAGCCCTTTTAACAAGTAGGCCTATCAGTATCTATTTATTTGTTATATTATGTGCAATAATTACGAAAACCCCTGCAGCAGGACTATCAATTTATTTATATATTCAGTTTAATTTTCTACTGATTATAGATAGGACTATATACTTTATTTATTACAATTAAACGGCATGATTCCATTGATTGTGAAGTTAGAAATTGAAAATTGCAGATCAAGCGCATGGGGCTGCCTATTTTTTCTTGTTATGAATTGTATCCTATTTTCTGTTATTACAGTCAACTATGCGAAGTGATATGGAACTGTAATGCGGTCAAGACCTGCCTGGATCTACTTTAGCCGTGCGTTCCCTGAAATAATTGCACACCTTAAACGTTCGTCTACCAATCAGATTTAAGCATTCAACTGCCCTGTAGTAAAAGCTTAACTAATCAGAGTTGGGTATAACGCGTTACAAAGTAACTGTTACTGTAGTGTAATTACATTTCGTGATAACGCAGTAATGTAACTCATTACATTTAAAATGTATGTAAGTTGATTACAGTTACTAATGTCAATAAAATTAAGTTACTTACGTTACAAATGTATTGTTAAGAAAAAATATTAAGTAAAATACATTTCTAATCACGTTTGGCGCGGCTGCGTCAGTTAATGAGCATGCGCTTTAATGAATTACCGGAGAACGCGGCTGCTAAAATGGACGCAGACGTCTACGGGGGGCGGGGGCCGGGTAGCTTTCTTATAACATAAAGAAAGCTAGCCGCGGTCCTTCTCTACAGATGCAGCTATCTCGTCGTCATTAAAGGCGGAAGCGGCGGCGCGCGGCGGCCGTTATCCGTCAGTGAGCGACTCGAGTGAAGCTGGTGAAGCTGGCAGGCGCACCGGCGAGCTTTAACGGGCTGGAGAAGGCTCGGGGACCCGCTGAGTACGGCGCTTTAACGGCGCGGCACTACAGCGGGCTGGCCCGTTTCCCTGACGACTCGCGGGCAGAAGGGGGGGAGGTCCACACATAGACATAATAGTCTATGGGTCCACAGAGCTCGCCCAATTAAATTACGGAAAGAACTGAGTTTCACTTTGTAGTGTATTTTTGTGTAGTTTTAATATGTTTTCAAAGTAACTTGAAAGTAAAGTAATTAGTAATCAGATTACTTTTTACATGCAGTAATCACTAATGTAATCAAATTACAATTTTAAAGTAGTAATTGGTAATTTGTAGTGGATTACTTTTTTTGAGTAACTTACCCAACTCTGTAACTAATACACTGATAATCCTGAGTTAATGTATGACTCATGAAAAACAAACACAACAAAAGGCAGTAGAACCCATTATAAACAGCAATGCTGTCTACACTGGATGCTGTGCGATGCAACCAATCCCAACAGTAAACTGATGCCCCGTACCTATTTCTGACAAACTCTAAGCACTATAGCTCTACTTCTGATATGAAGGATCGGTCACTTTGTTTGAGTCCAGTAGACAGCTGTTGCACCATGATGCGACAATCCATCTTAATTAGATAATCTCTTTATTGTTTGTTGATGTGGCAATCATTAATGAATGGGGCTTGCACTGACTAGTCGAGTAGTCGAGAGATCGACTATTTCAACCACTAGTCGGCGCTGTCGGAAACAATCGACTTCTCGAGTGCCCATTAACCATAAATTAATTCAAAATGGCGAACATCACCAACAGACACCACACATCAGATGTGTGGAAGTATTTCATCAAGGATGACAAAAATATCGTAATTTACCAACTCTGTAAGGGGCTGTTCACATATCGCGTCTAAAATGTTCTCCTTCTTTCCACAAGTGCTTGCGTTTCCATGGCGTCTGTCGTTGCTATGCAACCATGAACTGCGCTCTCCATGATGACGAGAAAGTATCAGAAAAAGGATTAATGATTTCTATCCCTTGCATTAGCTTTACTACTAGATATATTTATGGAGATGAGAAATAAAACCCCGCCCTGTACAGCTATGATCAGCTGTTCGGCAGCTTGCAGCATTCTGAAATTGTTGAGATGTTTTCATCTCGCCGCGGCATAGGTGCACCTGGAAAAACGTGCTTGCCGCACGCCTACATTTGAAATAACAAACTTGAGCTTGCAAAAGATGCGATTTGTGAACTGCCCCTAAAATCGGACATTGCCTCTGAAATGAAATGCAAGAACGGCTATTTATTTGGCTTTACTCGGTTACATGAAAATTAAAATATGTGATGTCATAATTATAATGTTTTGAGAGTTTACTTATGTAATTGTTGCATTAGTCTATGAATTAATACACATTTATTGATAAGAACTATTTCATGTCTTTTCATTTACAGTAGCATAAACCACGAGTAGTAGAGTAACTCGAGTATTGTTTTGATAAGAAATTGACAAGCAGAAATCAGTAGTTGTGCAACCCCTATTAATGAATGACATACATGAGTCATACATTAACTCACGATATTACTACAGGGCTGCCGAATGCTTGAATCTGATTGGCAAATTTAAAATGTTCTAAGGTGTGCAATTATTTTCAGGGAAAGGCACAGCTAAAGTAGCTAGGCAGGTCTTGACCGCATTACATGTCCCTATCACTTGCCAAATGATTTCAGTTATTTCAAAGGTCCTTACAGCCTACAACAGCAAAATAACCAAAACCTAAAACGACACTGACTGACAGGTAATAACGCCGCTGTTCTTGAAGCAGATAAACTTACAGTTTCACTAGAGACGCTGCTGCCGAACACTGTTGAGAGACGCACAGAGTCAGGTAATTCACACACGTAATACCCCCCCCCCTCTCTCTCTCTCTCTCTCTCTCTCTCTCTCATAACTCAACTGCTTTAGTCTGCTATCAATGGCTTAAGCCTCCGTTACTAGCTCTAAAATGACGTTTTGATATTAGATTTTGATATGCCAATTTACCACCTCGTGTGCATTATTTTCTAATAATTCAACGTCTTGTCATCAATTAATCCTTACTTATCTGTGTGTTAGTGAAGTATGAATTAATGCACGTTTGTGCACATATATTGTGAACTGTTACCATTTTACTTTTGGCTGAATCCACTTTTGGCATTGTGTTATTTCTTCTCTTCCACAGTTTTTTGTTGTTGTTATTTTGTTATTTTTTACTGTTTTGTGCATTTCCTTTGAGATGCCAGAGCTGCTCCAGCCTTCAAACTAGATTGTGTCAAATTCATCTTGCAGGAACTTCAGTGAATGTTTTCTTATATTACAACAAAATGTAATTTTTTTTATGATGATTGTATTGTGTATTGTATCATTAGGTCATACAGTTCAATCTTCAGTCCTCTTATGAATGCACATGGTGTTTTATAACATATTCATTCGTTTCATAGCATATTTTATTTAGATATTTTCTGTGAAACTTGTATGCATTTTCTTCCTCAAAGTTGTAGACTGAATGGTTTGTTGTTTGTTCGATTGTATGTGTCAACCTTGGAGTTAGAACCGAGAGAGAACCACTGCGTCTCTGGGGTTTCAAAAGAGGAGATGATATTCTGCTAATGTATGGATTTCAGCAATCCTTGAGACTGTATTCAGTGAAAACACGATTTGAAAACTTTTGTCACAATGTTTGTCACGTTGACTGGCGTACTCAAAACAACTTTGATATTTTACACTTATTGCAGGAATATACATCTACAGATGCATATTCTTTTATTGTCTTCGTTTTAAGCTTTTCTTATATAACAAAACACTTTGATATGCTTTAGCACACACTTGGAGGAGAATAAAAGTGGTTTAACTTCCTGAAATGGTTTATAGAACAGTTATTTCTTTTTTTTCTACCATCTTCTTTTGTTATTTTAGAGAACAAAATGACAGTCAGAGTCTCATCTTTGTTGATAAGACTCATCTTTGATGATGCTGAGAGTTATATTTGTTATACTGCATCCCAAGTGGATTGTTAAAAAAATAGGACACATGAACAACGAACTAAAGTATATTGACTCTTAGTCCATTTTATAATGCTCAAACTTTTCAGAAAGTGAACACTTTGCCGTAGTTACGTGATGTTGTTTCTCACAGCTAAGTCATCCCTGACTGGCTCCTGCTGTCTGTATGTGGTTATCATGTATTGACCAGGTAAAACATTGTGATTGCTAGGAAATACAGGCGCAATCAGGGAGAACACTTTTTCAACAGAATGGACTTACATGTAATGCAACTTGTTTGTTTGGGAGGGGTTATGATGGAGAAGCAGAATCGGCCATGCTTTCCCATCATCCATTGCTGTGTGTGCCAATCATTTAGTTATGATAATTCAGAGGACACATTTGAAAGAACACACTGCATGTAGTGTAAATGTGTTCACAATGGCAGTAATCTGCCTTTATAATTTGAATGCATTGACAAACAAAGATATTTTTTTAATCTTCTTTTTAAAAGTAGTGTATTTCAGAAGAGGTTATTTATCATAAAAAGGCATATTGTCCATGGATTGTAATGCCCCTTGTACAATATCTGGCACGCGAACAGTTTTTGTGGTGCACTTAGTAGGAGGTGGTGAACGTTGCTGTGCACTACTTGTTTTTTAACCGCATGACACCTCATAGGGCGAGTGCGCTTTGGCAGTTTGCCTTGCCCCAAGAGCTACACTAGGATAGTAATAGCTGGAAGTTGACCAAAGCTTGTTTTTATGTGCATATTTATTATTTTACCCAGTAGCCTGTGGGTTAGCTGTGGCAATATGTGATACTTGTTTACTGCCAGACATTTTGTAGCTGACATTATACAGAAAATTAGCTCTATTATACTGTACAATTTACAAAATTGCTGAATACATCAAGTTCAGTGCTTAAAGGTACAATATGTAAGATGTTTTTAATAAAATATTCAAAAACCACTTGCACAGTGTCATATATTCATTCATGCAGTTGTGTACTTACAGTATCCCAAAAGTTCCCAAGAATTTCTAAATCCAGAGAAATTCCAGTTTTAAATAATTGCTCGTCCCTTGTCATTGTCGCCTATCAATGACGTAATATCCACGCTATCCTCGGTTTCCGCTTGTAGAAACCCTATAACCTGAACAAAATTATAAACGCAACACTTTTGTTTTTCTGCTCCCATTTTTCATGAGCTGAACTCAACGATCTAAGACTTTTTTCTATGTATATGAACAAAATTATAAACGCAACACTTTTGTTTTTGCTCCCATTTTTCATGAGCTGAACTCAAAGATCTAAGTTTTTTTCTATGTACACAAAAGGCCTATTTCTCTCAAATATTGTTCACAAATCTGTCTAAATATGTGTAAGTGAGCACTTCTCCTTTGCCGAGATAATCCATCCACCTCACAGGTGTGGCATATCAAGATGCTGATTAGACAGCATGATTATTGCACAAGTGTGCCTTAGGCTGGCTACAATAAAAGGCCACTCTAATATGTGCAGTTTTACTGTATTGGGGGGGATCCCCCCGAAAAAAAAAAATAGGTTGTTGATTGTGGCCTGTGGAATGTTGGTCCACTCCTCTTCAATGGCTGTGCGAAGTTGTATTGGCAGGACCTGGAACATGCTGTCGTATACAGAGCATCCCAAACAAGCTCAATGGGTGACATGTCCGGTGAGTATGCTGGCCATGCAAGAACTGGGATGTTTTCAGCTTCCAGGAATTGTGTACAGATCCTTGCAACATGGGGCCGTGCATTATCATGCTGCAACATGAGGTGTTGGTCGTGGATGAATGGCACAACAATGGGCCTCAGGATCTCGTCACGGTATCTCTGTGCATTCAAAATGCCATCAATAAAATGCACCTGCGTTTATTGTCCATAACATACGCCTTCCCATACCATAACCCCACCGCTACCATGGGCCACTCGATCCACAACGTTGACATCAGCAAACTGCTCACCCACACAACGCCATACACGCTGTCTGCCATCTGCCCTGTACAGTGAAAACCGGGACTCATCCGTGAAGAGAACACCTCTCCAAAGTGCCAGACGCCATCGAGTGTGAGCATTTGCCCACTCAAGTCGGTTACGACGACGAACTGCAGTCAGGTCGAGACCCCGATGAGGACGACGAGCATGCAGATGAGCTTCCCTGAGACGGTTTCTGACAGTTTGTGCAAAAATGATTTGATAATGCAATCCGATTGTTGCAGCAGCTGTCCGGGTGGCTGGTCTCAGACGATCTTGGAGGTGAAGATGCTGGATGTGGAGGTCCTGGGCCGATGACATCTCCCATCGTTCCACTCTCCTTCATAGCATCATCAAGCTTCGTCTTTGTTATTGTTTTGAAAATGCAGCCTCTGGCTGCGGAAACTTATTGTACCTTTAATCTTATAAATGCATTCACACAAAACATCATATGATGACTTGCAGCTGAATATACTCTCATATTGTTCACTGCCAGAGCTTAAATAATAAAACATGGCTCTTAAGGCTACAAGGGACCGCTGCGTTGCCCTCATAAACAATTAATTGTATGACTGGTTATTGGGTATTACTTTTAATGCAATTGTGAGAAATTATGTATTAAGCCAATCTTGCTCTGACAGAAAGATGAGAGAGTGCAAGGGCTTTTGAAGAGAGAGAAAAAATCATGAGACTTTAAAAGCTATAAATAAAGTCCATTTCCAAAATGGACCATCACAGATATGATTCATTCTCAGTGTCAAGCAAGGCAAGATGCATTTGGGTATGCATATTTATAAAAATGGATATGGTCCACTTTTCATTATCGGAAGGGCTCTTCTTTAAATGCAATTATTTAGCCTATCATATGTAGAGGCTTTTTTTTGTAGAAATTATATATATATGAGACCTTTAAGTCAATTTGTCAAGATCTTATCAATGGAGCTGGCATCAGAAATGTGTTTAAAAGCAGGCTGCTTTCACGATTAAAGGGTATAGCATAGGAAAAATGGTTACCTTGAAGTCCTTAATTTTACCTTAATACATTTTAAAAAGCATTTGTGTGTTTTGTTCAATGAGCGGAGAATTACAGACTTGAATTGCAGTCTTTACGCAACTACTCCGCTTGCTCTGTCAACAAGTCTGACATTGAACACCTTACAAACGTTTGACCTCCATGACAGTAATTAAGCTCCTGGCCTTCTTGTAATTGGAAGAGCTTTTACAAAACCAAGTAAACAGTGCTTTTAACCCATTATTTTGTTTTTCATAGTTGCAAGAACTTTTCCTTGCTCTGGGAATTTTGCATATTGATTTAAATCCAAGTGAATAAAAGATAACATAATTGGTATCTTCTTTGGAACTGACAACATGCAGGTTACTTTTTGAGGTCTCCTAATATTCTTGTAAGGGATATAATCAAATGGGAATTTATTTTTTTAATTTTTAATTTTTACAGTTTTCTAAGCTTCCTTTTTGCTTGTTTATGAATGTGCTGCCTTTTCCGTTTGGGCTCAGCAAGTTTATGTTCACCATTTTGGCACAAACCTCTCGTATGTACGGTCATAACAGCGAGTAGCAGACTAAAAACGATGGGAGGGGATGATGTGCTTTTTTGTTGTTGTATTTTTGCTTGAAATAGTAAACAGACTCTTTATAACTCTTTATAGGATCAATATCGGCGTGACGATTTCGAGATGCAGCGAGCTTCGCGACAAACTTGGACTTGACAGAGACCGCTCTCGCATGTGTTTTAATAGACAGGTAAGTAAATATATATTATTTATTTTACACACAGTTTCATAGCACTTTTTTGTACTTCAGTAAAGATTTTTTGGTCTTGAAGCCATGACTTCACATTTCCTGGCCACGACATATCACGTTCCTAAGAGTTATGATGTGAATTAATAGGCCTATCTTGTGGCCATGCCCAAACTAGGTGACATGTCCTAGTTGTCTATATGTAAGGATTCAGGGGCGGATCTAATCCGTGGGGAATTTGCATATCATAATTAATAATTGGTAATTAATAATTATTCATACATGTTTGGATTAGATCAGTCTTACATGTTAATAAATCTCCCGATAAGGGAGGATCTGTCATTTTACCTGCATCCATGCACGTGAATCCTTGAAATTAACCACAAGTTGATTGCAATTAATTACACGGACCACGTTTCACAAAACAGGTAAAATGAATTAGCTCAATTGTCAGGATAATATTTGTGGGGATCCACCATATCATCTTACTTTATAGGATTCCAGGAAACGCAATTCTCTGGCCAGAAGAATTGGGTTTCCCGCCCTATAAACACATACTCTTTAAGGTATATTTAATTTTAGTAAGCTTGTACCATAAGATCTTTGGCACTTAAGGGACTTGAAACTGAGCAAAGAGACAGTACATCAATCAAATGAATATATAATTAATTTAATAGAGGCATGACTACTTATGTATTTACTACGGTTACACGGGATATATGTATTTACAAACACATAGACATCAATGAACGATACAATAAGACATCAATGAACGAGAAATGCGTAAAGTTTGGACAATGGATAACTTACACGCGTGAGCGAGTAAGAGAGAGAGAGAGGGGGAGGGGGGGAGAGAGAGAGAACATTGGCAGAATTTTACCTAAGACATTCACCTCTCCGATTACAACACGAAACATCATCTTAAAGCTTCTTAGAAGCTCTATAAAGAGATTATACTTGCACAAGTTATGTTATGGTCTCTCGGTGTGTCGAGGCATTCCCGTACGGCCCTGTCTGGCCGCGTGAGCTGAGTCCTTTGTGTGTGAGGAAGCGTCACGTGGGCTGCTTGGCGCGCGTGTTGAACGGAGCTTCAAAGTCTTTGGGGTAACATTACCAAAGGGAAATAGTTCGGCTAAGTTCGTTTCACTTCGTGGAAGTGAACTGAGTCAACTACGGAAAACAAAACTTTGACTAACAAAAAAGAAATAAAGATCTCTACGGGGAAATCACGCGGAGTTAACGTTACATCTTTGCATGGCTGGTGAAGAAGCGCGTGCGTCGCTCGGTCCGGCGCGTCACGCGGTCACGTGCGCGTGTTTCTCCTTCAAAGCGAGCGCGCTCGTTTAAAGGTCCCTTGTAGATGGATTTGCTAAAGAGATATGTCACGCGGTTTTCTTTTCACTCGTCGATTGCAATTAGACACGGAGACTTATCTAAACTGAAAAACACAAACGAAACTAGAAACAAATAAAAAGAAAGGCGAAGAGCTCGCCCGGAGGCGAGACGTTACATTATAACACGAGGACAAGGGAGGAAGAGAGCGAGCGGAGGGGGGAAGCGTTATTTATCACTTTTGGAGAAATCCAGCCTCTTCCTGTTGGCTTGGCCAATTAGAGGGTTGGAAGTTTACAGGCGGGACTTTGGGTTTTATTTCTCTTTGTCTTGTCAGACTGCTTGTCTAATTAAATTATGACCTGTGTTAGGAATGGTCATTTCTACTGCAGAGATGTGTTATGCACATAATCATACCTTTTACGGTGTGTTCATACATATATCTGGCTGAGTCAAGTCCAGGGCATTTTTACGATATCAAACACGACTGTTATAGGTAAACATTTACATTAAAATACATCCAGGGTATTTATAATTCACTTTTAAGTTACGGAAAAATTATAGTCATTACAATGTGACATGGGCAAATCTGCCGTGCAAAGGCAAAAGACCGTAACTTCGTGTTTGGTCGAAAATTAGTTTTTCATATTTTTGGCACATTCAAGACCCCCTTTATCATGTGGATAAGTATCTTGAGTCAATTCCGTCGTTTTTTCGAGAAAATAATGGGTTGTCTTAACAGTAACTTCCAAAAGCCCGTGAGAAACCAAGGCAGAACACTGTAACACCAGTTACCGCTCTTTGGCTTTGTTTTGGAACGCTCATTTTGAGTTACGGTACTCTGCCTTTGTTTAGCCGCGCGTCAATATGAAGTTACGGTGCTGGCGTTCTATCAAATAATGCTACCTTTCAGATTGTACGGTGTTCTGCCTTTGTTTTGCTCTCCATTAAAATTGAAATTACGATGTAGCCGGTGTACTTTGTACAGCTGCCATCAGTCCCTGTAACTTCTGATGTCCTCAGAGCTTTGTCCAGCACAAATGCGGTCAGAACATTTAGTATGGTCTGAACCCGCTCCATCGACAAACGTGCGATAGTCTATCCATCGCGAATGATATATGCAGAGTTGACAGAAAAAATGTTACACACGCCGTAGCAGGTGAATACAACAAAGAACTAAAGCCCCGCCTCATCCAGATCGGGTACCGGACCTGGTTGAAACAATCATGCATATAGCTGGCAGAGTGCCAAAACTTCACCGGCGCCTTCAGCTCCGCCCTGAACACAGTCGGGCCGACGCGGGACTAATATGTCACAGGGAGTGATAATAATGAAGCAACAACGGTATATTGGTGCATACAACATACTGAAGCAAGAATTGCTGGTGCATACAACATCAGACAAGCTGTTACAAGCGGGTTGTACCTACAATCACACTGTCCGGAATAAATCCGCGGGACGAGCGAAGTGCACTGCACAATAATAGGGCAGACAGCTGAAACCACCGCTACTGAAAAGACGCAGAACACAGAAGATTGTGCTATAAATGCATTAGTCGTCTAGGTAGTCCAGAGCGCGCTCCCCACCGAGTCTCAAGATGGAAAGCACTGCGTTCGTACTTCGTACTTTTCGTGAACGTACGAGGAGCATGACACCTTCGAACACGAATATAGCTACTATAAACGAGTCCCCGGGTCGAATGTGCGCGAGGACCTGTTTTATCGTGATCATTTTGAACGCGCGTTTATCAAGTCTTATGCCACTCGGTACCAATTGAAGATCTTACCGCTATGGAGGTATTTTGCCATGTCTCATGTATTAATAATGCCACCAGAATGCAACCAAAGCACAGGGTAGCAATAAGTAGATGTAGTGTAAATCATACAAAATAAATGCCATGATCACTAGATTTTATACAGGTGTTACTATAATGATTTTGTTAATGGTGATCAGCAACCAAATATTGATAATGTGGAAGTTACTGCCTTTTGCCTTGGCATGACTTCTCACTTTTTGCTGACAATGCAAAGGCAGAGTACAGTAACTTTAAAATAGTGGTCAAAAGTCAAGTTTGAGCTCAAGATTTTTTTATGTAGATAATTTTCATTACTAAAACATCTAATTGCCAGATTTACAGTGTCCTACCTATAATTAATTTGGAGGGACAACTGAAAATCTTTAAAGTCATTTTTCTCAGTTCCACACTCTGAGTTAAGGTCTTTCTCATTATTTTTTTATTTTGTAATATTTTGTAACTATTGATGTATTATTAACCCTTACTAGACAGAACTTACTAAATGTTATTGTTATCATAGAAATGTTTGTATAGAGTGATAAAAGCCAAAATGGTCAATAAATTAGAAGTTAAGGTATTTTGCCTTTGTATGACCCATTATTGTTTTGCAGATAATGCAAAGGCAGAATACAGTAACTTCCGAATAAGGGTCAAAGGTCAAGTTTGAGCTAAAAAAATTTGAATGTAGATAAATATATTCATTATGACAACTACTTGGCAAATTTTCATTTTCCTACCTATCATACAATTGGCTGGACAACAAAAAAACTTTAACGTAATTTTTCTCAGTTTCACACTCTGGTGAGTTAAGGTCTTTTGCCTTTGTAGGGCAGAAATGGACACACATAAAAACACATCGAATATATCGGGTTAAATGTCTTTTAAAGAAAATAAGTTTCTTTCTCTTTGGAATCACATTCAAGTCAGCCATAAAAATGTCTCGTAACTGGACACCAAGCTCTGTCCTGAGCGTGGTCTTCACTGGTGGGGGAATGCGTGTGTGTGTAAATTTACATTCCAGGCTTTTTGGGTATTTAACAGGATGTATTTAGTTATTCAGATTCACCCTTTTAGCCCAGTCCTTACAATAAGATAAGAACCATATCATATGCTTCATCTCTGTTTTCAGTGCATCAAACAGCATTTTCACATTCTAAAGCATCAGCCCCAAATTACCTTTGGGCACAGGCTTTTCCGGTGTCGTTGAGTGGCAATGAGGGCCGTTTAGCACATTGTGTCTCCAAGGCCACTGGAAGAAGTATAATTGAGAAATCAGCAGGCCCCTTCACTTCCCACAAAGTCATTCGCTTACATACTGCGTTCCCACCCCAATCACCAGCTTAACAGCTTAGCTGTATTTGTACTTGAAGATTGTATGTCTAGTGGCACCCTCTTCTTATCCTGGCAGGGGCTGCTTGCGAAAATGGCAAACTTTCAGTCTGGCAGGAAGAAAGTATTGATTTATTTGTGCTATTATTTTGTCTTTGAAGTTGAATGAATACAGATGTTATGCCAGAGGACTATTTTGGAGTGTAATCTTGGAGAGGACAGTCAGCCTGTACTTTTGGCTATTTGTCTGTTCACATACTTTTAGAAACAAGACGAGTGATTTCTGAGTGTCAAATCTTGTCAAATTTTCTCCACCATGGCAATTTTTTTTTTACTTCTTTCAGTGGATGTATTTGGAATAATTGATGGACATGAAAGGGGATAGATTTTGCATGTTCACGTCCTTGCAAGAGAATCTTAGAGATGATTACAAACAAGAGGAGGACAGTAAATTAAGGATGTCCATTTGTTACTGCACTACAGGTTTGTGCGCACATTATACAATGACATTCAGGGAGGTTGATGCTTGGAAATAAATGTCTATAAGAACAAAAAATGTTCAAGAAACATACTGTTGCTATGGTTACCTCAGGTGAACAATTTATCTCTGAATTCCTATTTACTACAAGGTGAAAATACAACACCTGGCTAACTTTGTTATCCAACTTCTGGGGTTACTTAAACATTTAAAATCCCTGTTGAAGCATAAGTATACTCTTACAGAAATGGGTAGAAAAGGGTATGTCATTTTTAGTAATGATGCACGATATTTCGTACCATTTTATCTGCCTCTATAAGAGATTTTTTTTATACATATTTCATATTTGGATATTTAATTGTGCATTACCATTTTAGATTACATTTGTTTTCATTCAATGCTCACTTAAAGTGAATCTTAAAAAAAACCACGAATCATTTAATAACACTGTTAAATGTAATCTTTAGCAGATCTAAAGAATATATTTTTTTCATACTGTACATTTATGATGTTGTGATACCTAAATTCACTCCATTTTAAATGGTAAATGGACTGCATTTATATAGCGCTTTCACAGACCCAATGGCCACCAAAGCGCTTTAAATTTTGCCTCACATTCACCCATTCACTCACTCATTCATACACCGACGGGCGACGGCAGCCATGCAAGGCGCCATCTAGCTCGTCGGGAGCAGCTGGGGTTAGGTGTCTTGCTCGTGGACACCTCGACACTTGGTCAGGTGGAACCGGGGATTGAACCACCAACCTTCCGGTTTGTAGACAACCTACATGAACCACTGAACCACTGCCTGTCATTACTTTCAAATTAAATGAATACCTGCATGCAAGTGTTTTGTGCTCACAAGTGCCTGAGCTTTCATTAGGTCAATGCACATTTTGTGCAGCATGTCTGAAACAATGTTATCAATTAGTCTAACAATTATTATCTCATTCACAGCAACCGCTTCGCCTAGGGGCATTTCCTCCATGAAGGCAAGGGAGGCAGTGTCTCCTCAAAAAAAAAAAAAATTAAATTCAAATTATATAAATATATATTCCCACCTCTTGATTTTGTGTTTGTTCTTTAATCGGCCTAAATGAAGACAATGAAGACAATGAAGGCGTTAAAGGACAGACTAAATAAAAATTAAGTAAACAACTCAACCACTTATATATCACACTTTATTTCATGTCAAAATCAAACTCGAAATGGCCATGAGTTTTTTTTTTTACTGAGCAATCAGCTTGGGGAAATTTACAAGCTTGATGACTGCTAAAAATAAGTTGATTATGAAAGTTGATTTTATGAGAAGAAAAGCTGAGCAATAGTTCACAAATAAAATATATTGTTTAAATTGTTACTGCCTGTCGGCGATCTCATCCCCCTCTCTCTCCCACCTCGCTTCCTGTCCACTCTATACTGTCCTATCATAATAAAGGCAAAAATCACCCCCCAAAAAATATAAAAATCTTTAAACTGCCTTTAGTTTGGAATAAATGTAAAAATGCATAAAAACACATTATTGCATTATTGCATACAAAATTGCATTACAAAAATGCATAATTTTTTAAAATAAATAGAACATTACATAATAATAATAAAATAAAAATAAAAAAATAGAATTGGATCTGGTCTCTAAATGTTTTTTTAACCAGGAGAATTAGGTGTAACAGGGACATGAATTTACATTTGATATATATATTAAAAAAATGTGAGGACTTTGCCTCATTTTAAAACACCACCGCACACCACTTGTCACGCCATATATATATATATATATATATATATATATATATATGGTTACACTTTATTTTAAGTGTCTTTGTTACACTGTAATTATACATTTAAGTACTGAGTAATATTAAGTAACATGTACTTACTATAGGGTTAGGATTAGGGTTTGGATTGGAGTTAGTTGCATGTACTTATGCTTAATTTATAGTTATTACTATAGTAACTACATGTAACATATGTAACTACAATGGCACTGTAAAATAAAGTGTTACCATATATATATATATATATATATGGCGAGACAACCAGGCCGGATTTCGAGGAGGACGGTCGTGCAGTGAACAGATATTCACCCTCCGTAATATCATTGAGAAGTCCGTCAAGTTCAAGCGGTCCCTTTCCATAAATTTTATCAACTTTCAAGAAGGCCTTTGATAGTGTCCATCGGGATTCGCTGTGGCATATTCTTCACCTGTATGGAGTCCCGCCACGATTTATTGCCATTTTCAAGAACCTTTATTTGAACTCCAGTTGCGCAATCAAGACCGAAACTGGGACAACCGACTTTTTTGATATTGTTACCGGCGTCCGTCAGGGATGCATTCTATCACCATTCCTCTTCTTGATCGTGGTCGACTTTGTCATGGCGAAGGCGATGGACGGACCCGGTTATGGGATCCCATGGATTGACCAATCACGCCTGACTGACCTGGATTTTGCTGACGATATTGCACTTCTCACAGAGACGAGGAAATCCCTTGGACGTATGACCTCCTCTTTGGACAGGGAATTGGGCAAAGTTGGGTTGAGGATCAGTGGAGAGAAGACCGAGGTCATGCAGGTCCACTTGCTACCAACATCGGCCATGATCCCAATCCATCTAGGACAGCAGCAGCTAGAAGACGTCACCCAGTTCACTTACCTTGGGAGCCTAATTAAAAATGATGGTGACTCGGAGGCGGATGTGATATGTCGAATTGGCAAGGCATCAGCAGTGTTCTAATGCGTGCGGCCCATCTGGACATCGAGTACCATCAGCCTGACCATCAAACTGCGTCTGCACGCAACCATCGTCCTGCCTACTGTCACCTATGGCCGCGAGACGTGGAAGGTCACAGTGGCCTTCACCCGTAAGGTTGCCGGTGTCTATGGCGTATCCTTGGAATTAGCTATCTAGAACACATCACCAACGTGGAAGTCCTCCGACGGAGTAAAATCCGCAGACTGAGCATCATTATCTCTGAATGTAGACTAGGCCATGTTCTGCGAATGGACCAGCACCGTATTACGAGGCGCGCCATGTATAAGGAACCACCAGATGCCAAGCTAGGACGTGGACGACCTAAGACCAGATGGAGATCCACGTTCAAAGATGACTTAAAGGCACACTATGCAAGAATTGTACCTTAATATAAACAAACTCATAGTAGGGCGAATCATCCCGGTAGTAAAGGTTGGGGGGGACGCCGCTGGAAAAACCAGCAATGCAAGTTTGAGAGGAGCGCCCCCGACAAATCTCGCGAGAATGACGACATGCTTTACGGCAACAACGTCACACACATCAACAACAACATTTGAAGCACGAAGACACTTGCACGCATTTCAGACGTGAAACTCGACGATGGAAAAAGCAAAGAAAAAGACTAGGAAAAGGAAAAGAGAATCTGACCGCGTGAGGAACCGGACAAGAGTCCCACTCGGTCGGGCTTTCGCTCGTTGGCGCGAACTAAAAAGCAGCACTGGATGCAACAGTGATGCTGACCTGGCGATCTTGTTGATGGACTAGTAAGTAAATCTTTCTAAGTTTGTGTGCATTTTATTTTGTGATTTCACCGGAATGAAAAGAGAGTCTCTGCAACGGCGATAGATTGAAGAGCGCGTCCGAGTGAAGACCACAAGAGACACTGTATGTATCCATGACACTGATAGCAGCGGACATGAGCACTCAGGTTGAGTTCAAAAACACATTTTAGCGCTAGTTCTCTTATTTAAAGGCACACTACGCAAGATTTGTTCTTTAATATAACAGCTTCAAAGGGGTATCAGGCCGTGAGTGCAGAGACCAGTCTATGGCAGACGCTCTGCGTGAGTGGCATTTACGACAGTAACGTTAAATACAAGTACTCCACAGCGACTCTAGGGGTCGCTGTTTGATAAAAACGGAATTCCTGCATAGTGTGCCTTTAAAGCGACTCGGCATCAGCTGGGTGGAAGTCGAGGACCGTGCGTCTGATCCTGAGCAGTGGATAGCTCTCGTTGCCTTATATGTTAGACATCATGGGCAGGACTAAGGTCTGAGGTATATATATATATATATATATATATATATATATATATATATATGGTAAATGGTAAATGGACTGCATTTATATAGCGCTTTCACAGACCCAATGGCCACCAAAGCGCTTTACATGTTGCCTCACATTCACCCATTCATACACCGATTTATATATATATATATATATAAATACAGTATATATAAAGCATAATTGATCACGATTAATCACCCCTATATCATGTTGTGTGATTGAACTCAATGTGGCACTGGCGCGCTCTGTGAAGCGGCTTTCTGTGTGCGCTTTCGGGTGTATTTTCACAGAGAGCTGCTTTACAGACAGCGTGCTAATACAGTTTTGAGTTGTTCTTTTTTTTGCGGCTTATCGTACTTGAATGGTTTAATAGCACTCGAATAAATGATAGAGTGATCATATACTGTAGTGCAGCCAAATGATTGCAGATAAAAACAAACGGATGCTATTAATTGCATATTGCATATTTAAAAAATAATAATAATATGCGCATAATTAACACGATATAATATAATATAAAGCCCTAATATAATTTTAAAAAAGCCACACACAAAAAAAAAGTTAAATGAAGATGAGTCCTTAATGGCTTTAAAGATCTGCTTTGTATTGTTTATTTAGAAAGCATTTGTAAAAATAGATCAGATAAAAAAAAAAAAAACAGAAAGCTAAAACTGTTGTACGTGATGGTCTCTTGGTTAAGTATCTGGGCCAACAGGTTCAGTTTCTAATAGGGGTGACCTAGGAACTAGTGAGATTTGGAGATCTCAATCCTACTCTGTGCCCTTGAGCGAAGCACTTAACCCCATGTTGCTCCAGGGGGACTGTCCGTGCAATTACAGGACAGTAAATCACTTTGAATGAAAAAGCGTGTGATAAAATGCCAAGTGCTGACTGACTGATTTGGATTAATTTATCTAATGAAAAACAAGACCATCAACATGATATTTATTGCACAAACAAGGTTTTTACATGAGTCAGCAGGTATCAATTCATATGCCGGATCTTGCATTCTGCTTGTGAAGGCATTTGCAATGTTGCTGGATACTTGAAATAACAGGTGTAAATGAAGATCAAATAAAAGTCATTTCAATGACACAAACCTCATACAAGCAAATGGAATCTGGCAGGCTTCCATGATGTGCTGCTGTAGCTTCAGTCTGCCCTCAGTCCCCTCACATGTGATCCCAGTTAATCAACCTCAGCTGGGGGTGCTTCATTAGTGGCTTCAATGGCATACCTTCAAACTTGTAAATTGCTGTGTTTTCAAAGTTAACACCCTCTCGGTTGTGCTGAAAGATTTCGGGCGGTTGCCGTTGACCCATAGCTGATCTTCACTGAGTGCTTTTAGTTCTCTTACGAGAGTATCTCTCGTACTGCGTAATAGCTTACGCTAGGGGAAAAACTCTTTTCCGCGAGATATTGAAGCCAAAAATTATCCTTAATTTTTTATTAATGTAAAACGCTTTGCAGCAGCAAGCAGACATAGGCGAAACAGCTCGCGCGCCTATTGGTTGCTCTGCAGCAAATGCAGCAGCCTATCGAGAGAGACTCTGCGTGACGTAATGACCAATGGGGGCAATTCGCGCCCATATCGTCACGTCCCGCCAGAAGGGGCGTGGTCTCACCCTATAAATATGCTCGTTAGGCTGATACAAGCTGATTTTTACCTCTTCAGCGAAGCACACGCATCGCTGGATCCGGAGTGAGAAGCCGCGCCGTCGAAGCAAGCCTTTCAGCGGGACGAGCTCTGGAGTCGCTGGCCTCGCCGCCTTCAACTGCCGTACCTGCTGCGCTTTCCGGCGTTCTATATCCTTTCATACTCTGTGTGTATTTACTCTGTTGAGAGTGTTTGCTCGCTTACTTGACGCGACTCACACTTCTCTCACAAAAAGAGCTGCGTCTTTTTAAAGATGCCTTCCTGTGGCTCGTGCCGCGCCCCGCTCAGCGATGGAGACCGGCACGTCATCTGTGTTTCCTGCCTGGGTGAGGATCACGCGGCTCTCGCGCTCACTGACGGCGGATGCCCTCATTGCGAGCTTTTGCCCATGGTGACTCTGAGGACTCGCCTGGCATCATTCTCCGAGCCTTCACCGCAGCCCGCCGTGGTGCCGCGCCGCAAGAAGCGCCGCGCCCAGCGCGCTCCCGAGCTTTCTCCAGCCCGCCAAAGCTCGCCGGTTCGCCCGCCAGCTTCGCCGGCTTCGCTCGAGTCGCTCACTGACGGACAACGGCCGCCGCCTGCCGCCGCGTCCATCCACGAGTTTGACGAACCCACCGAGGCGTGTTCTCTTCTGGCATCCGATAGTGAGGATTGGGCGAGCTCCGTGGATCTCCCCTCCGCTAGCGTTTCCCGCCAGACCACTGGTAAGAGAGCCGGCATTGAGACTGAGCTGATGCGTCTGCTCTCTCAGGCCGTGGAAAGCATCGGCCTCGATTGGGAGGCGCCCGCGCAGCCGCCGCGCAACAGAATGGACGGACGCTTTCTCGGAAATGACGAGGCTCCGACGAAATCGCGGCCCGCGCCCTTCCTCCCGGAACTTCACGAGGAAGTGACTAAATCGTGGAACGCCCCCTTCTCCGCCAGGCTGCGTACCTCTGCCTCTGCTGCTTTCTCCTTGGTGGATGGCGCGAAGGACAGAGGATACCTTTCTGTTCCTCCTGTGGAACCAGCTGTAGCGTCTCATCTCTGCCCGCCCTCCGCTGGACGGCGCGCTCACACGACGCTACCTTCTAAAGCCTGCCGAGTGACGTCAACCATGCACGGTCGCGCTTACACCGCCGCCGGGCAAGCAGTTTCAGCGCTGCACACTATGGCTATCCTGCAGATCTTCCAAGCCGACCTTCTCCTTAAATTGGACGAGGAAGGACCCGGAGCGATCTGCGTGGCGGACCTGAGAAGCGCTACAGACCTCGCTCTTCGCGCTACTAAAGCCGCTGCACAAGCCATAGGACGAAACATGGCCTCTCTCACCATGGCTGAGAGACACTTATGGCTGACGCTGTCCGAGATGACGGAAGCCGAGCGCTCTGTGTTCCTCGACGCGCCAATTTCACAAGCGGGCCTTTTCGGATCTGCCGTCAAAGATTTCGCGGACAGATTCATGGAGGTGCAAAAGACTTCGCAGGTCATGAAGCACTTCCTTCCGAAGCGCTCGAGCTCCGCTGCAGGCCGCTCAAAACAGCCGTCTGCTCGCAGTTCTCAGCCGCAGCCTGCACCGCCCGCCGCCGCCGCTTCACAGCGCCGCCACGCCCGAGACCAAAGACCGCGCTCTCGCTCTGCTGGACGCCGCCCCCCTCAGCGCGGGCCCCGGCCGAGTATTGAGATCAAGCCCGAGGCCTCAAAATCTTCCTAGCCATTCTAGGAAAGCGACGGTGTTCAGATCCCGCTGCGGCCGGATTTCCACCAAAACTTCTCGCTCGGTCAGTTCCAAACATCGCGACTGTCCCAGTGTATTTCGCAGTGAGCCAGCCGGTGTCTCAGCCCGTTTGCCTGCGCACAAAAGTCGTTTTTACGGCTACCCAGATAAATCCAATAAAGAGTGCATTTTCTGGTGTTCCGGCCACGGCCGATGGTGTTATAAGTGTTGTAAGAATGCCCACCCAGTGCCCATTCACACACACAGACACAGCCCGCCACGGTGCAGGGCTAGCACAAATAAAATCGACTCCGGTCGATTGTGCAAACAATGTAGTAAACGCGCCCATGTCACCATGCCCGCTCACACTACATGCTGCGTGTCCCTTGGTTTCTGTAAAAACGAAACCAACACACATTCAGTCGGCCATGAACGACAGTGTTTTCAGTGTAATAAATGTGCCCGCAGCCCCGCGCCCACATTTTCTCACAGACACGCCGATTCCTACGGGATCTCCCCCGCTCGCTTTTTCTGCACAATCTGCCATAAAAAAGCTGAGCGCGGTCAGGCCGCCCGCTGTGATCAGCGCGCCCCCCGCCTCGAACGCTGTAAACACGGTGTTGTGTTCCCAGTATGCCTGGGCTCTCGAGCTGCCGTTTTGCCGCGACCAGAGCCCGGATTTCATTCTGCCCCTAGCTATTCACGCAGATGCGTGGTCAAAGCTTCCCGGGGTATCAGAATGGGTGCTGAACACTATAAAGAGAGGCTATTCGCTACAATTCGCTCGACGCCCGCGCCGTTATACGGCGCGTGTCGAAACTACCAGTGAAAAACGAAGTGTCTCATCTACTTCGTGCCGAGATAGCGAAACTACTGAGCAAAGGGGCTATAGAACCTTTATCTCAGGCTCAGAGCGAAGGGGGCCTATACAGCAGATATTTTCTGGTGCCAAAAAAGGATGGGGGTCTCAGACCCATTTTAGATCTACGACAGCTGAACAGAGTGCTTGTCAAACGCCAGTTCAGAATGCTTACGACCAGGAAAATCCTCGCGCAAGTGCGCCACGGGGACTGGTTTATGTCGATAGATCTGAAAGACGCCTATTTCCAAATACAAATAGCGTCCCATCACAGGCGATTCTTGAGATTCGCCTTCGAGGGCCAGGCATATCAATACACAGTCCTGCCGTTCGGCCTGTCCCTAGCACCTCGTACATTTACGAAGTGCATGGACGCGGCGCTCGCACCCCTGAGACTTCAGGGCATGCGAGTCCTGAACTACTTGGACGATTGGCTGATTCTAGCTCGATCACGATCGGAGCTCATAGAACACAGGGCCGCATTACTCGAGCACCTAGAGGAGCTGGGCCTCACAGTCAATTGGGCGAAGAGCTCACTGTCTCCCAGTCAGAAAATTTCCTTTCTGGGAACCGTGTTGGACTCGCTGTCCATGACAGCACGCCTGTCACCAGAGCGCGTGCTAAATATTCAGCGCGGCGTGAAATCCTTCCGCCACGGCGCGATAGTTCCGCTCAAAAGGTTTCAGAAAATGCTGGGGCTGATGGCCTCAGCAGCCTCTGTACTCCAGTTGGGCTTGCTCCGCATGCGCCCACTGCAGATGTGGCTGAAAGCGCGGGTTCCACCCAGGGCATGGACAGCGGGTCTGTTTCGCCTCAGGGTCGACCTTCAGTGTGTTTCAGCTCTGGAACCTTGGAAAGTAACCGACTGGTATCAGTCAGGTGTGAGTCTGGGGACCGCTTCGAGTGTGAAGCTGGTGTCTACGGACGCCTCCACCTCGGGGTGGGGAGCGCTGCTCGAGGGCAGACCGCTAGCTGGCCTGTGGTCAGAACGGGAAAAGCTCCTTCACATAAACTGCTTGGAGATGATAGCAGTCGACAAAGCGCTACGGCGTTTTTGTCCCCAGGTAACAGGCCACCACGTCTTGGTCCGGTCGGACAACATGTCAGTGGTGGCATACATAAATCGCCAGGGCGGCGTCAGGTCACGAAACCTTCACAGGCTGACGGAACGCCTCCTGGTCTGGGCTCAGCACAACCTGCTCTCACTGAGAGCAGCGCACGTGCCTGGTCACCTGAATGTGGGACCAGACAGACTGTCCAGGAACAATGTTCCAGCAGGGGAATGGTCGCTGCACCCGCAGACGGTCCAGCTGCTGTGGAAAACGTTCGGCAGAGCACAGATGGACCTATTCGCGTCCCACGAAAACGCTCATTGCCCGGAGTTTTTCTCGAAAAGCAAGGACGCGCTGGCTCATGTTTGGCCCCGCTGCCCCCTATATGCTTTTCCTCCTGTCTCGCTCCTGCCTCAGGTGTTGGAACGAATCAGGGAGAACGGATGCCCAGTGCTGCTTGTAGCTCCGCTCTGGACAAACCAGACGTGGTTCCCTGCCCTGATGCAGCTGACCAGCACTGCCCCATGGCCTGTACCATTGAGGAGAGACCTCCTCTCTCAGGCGGAGGGCTCGATTTGGCACCCTCGCCCGGAGTTGTGGTCCCTGCACGCATGGCCCATCAACGGGTACCCGCTAGCCTCCCAGAAGGAGTGTTAAACACGATCGCGCAGGCTAGAGCTCCGTCTATCAGGCGGCTCTACTCCTCGAAATGGTCTGTTTTCTCTGCATGGTGTCAAGCCCAGAGCTTTTCACCTGTGGAATGCGGGGTTTCGGAAGTGCTTTCCTTCCTTCAAGAGCTACTGGATAAGGGCAGGACCCCATCCACGCTCAAAGTATATGTGACGGCCATAGCAACGTTTGCAAAACCGGTGTCTGGCCAGTCGCTGGGGAAAAACGACTTAGTCGTGCGTTTCCTTAGGGGAGCTCGGAGGCTGAACCCTCCCAGGCCCCCTTCAGTCCCGACGTGGGACCTTTCCACGGTCCTGGAGGCCATGAAAGGCGCCCCGTTCGAGCCAATCCAGCTGGTGGACATGAAACACCTGTCGTTCAAAACAGTGTTTCTCATGGCTCTCGCTTCAGTGAAGCGCATAGGGGACTTACAGGCGCTTTCAGTAAGCGCGTCGTGTATGGAGTTTGGGCCTAATGACTCGAAGGTCATTCTCAAACCAAAGCACGGGTATGTCCCGAAATCCCTCAATACACCGTTCAGGGCCCAGGTAATTTCCCTGTCCGCCCTTCCGGTTCTCAGTGAGGAGAAGGATGCGAGTCTCCTTTGCCCCGTCAGGGCATTGAGAGCTTATGTGTCACGCTCGTCTGTTTTCAGACAGACGGAGCAGCTTTTTGTTTTGTTTGGCGGGCGTTCCAAGGGACTCGCCGCCTCAAAACAGAGCCTATCCAGATGGATAGTGGATGCCATTGCGCTCGCTTACTCTGCGAAGGGCCTACAGTGCCCCTTGGGTGTCAGGAGCACTCCATGAGAGGCGTGGCCTCTTCGTGGGCATGGTCGAGCGGGGTTTCCCTGCAAGATATCTGTACGGCCGCGGGCTGGGCCTCGCCGTCTACATTTATAAAATACTATAACCTGGAGGTACCCGCCTTACAAGCTAAGCTTTTGGCGGTCTAAAATTCAGTGCTATCTGCCCCGCTGTGCGGCCCAGATGCTGAGTTTACTGCAGCCCCATGAGTGTTGACACACGTATGGCCACCCAGATCAGGCTGAAAGCTTTCACCCTGGCTGCGCGTTTTATTGTCATATAATAGCCCCGCTGGGTGCTTTTTTATAGGGAATGACGCTTCCAGCCTCTCTTCCTACACTCTATGTGAGTTTATGGTGATTATGCACTACATGAGCCCTGGGCTTCGGCCCCCGGGACTTTGGTGTTGGATCCCTGTACGCACGGCGTGTTGCATTGTGTTCCCCTAGCGTAAGCTATTACGCAGTACGAGAGATACTCTCGTAAGAGAACGTACTCGGTTACTAACGTAACCTCGGTTCTCTCTAGAGAGGGAACGAGTACTGCGTATCTTGCCGTGCTTGGAATACGCTCTGGTTCGCTTCAGTGATAAAAACCAGCTTGTATCAGCCTAACGAGCATATTTATAGGGTGAGACCACGCCCCTTCAGGCGGGACGTGACGATATGGGCGCAAATTGCCCCCATTGGTCATTACGTCACGCAGAGTCTCTCTCGATAGGCTTCTGCATTTGCTGCAGAGCAACCAATAGGCGCGCGAGCTGTTTCGCCTATGTCTGCTTGCTGCTGCAAAGCGTTTTACATTAATAAAAAATTAAGGATAATTTTTGGCTTCAATATCTCGCGGAAAAGAGTTTTTCCCCTAGCGTAAGCTATTACGCAGTACTCGTTCCCTCTCTAGAGAGAACCGAGGTTACGTTAGTAACCGAGTACGTTTTAATAATGATCACATAAAATGTCTATTACCTTTATACATTCAAATGTTCCAAGTGATCTGGACATATAGTTTAAAACAAAAAGGGCAAATGTCAGAGACCCTGTATTATTTCCCACATTATGCATTTTTAAAATACAGTACCCTGACTCAGATTTGCAGCAAGTTCCCCATCTTCCATAAAAAAAAAAGAAGAAAAAAAAAAGAAAAAGTGGTTCATAGAACTTATACGTAAATGTTTGGCTGAACTAAAAATGTCATGTAGGCAAATGGCAAAAATTAGCAAATGGATAAGCAATGAAATCATATCAACCAGTGCATTCTGGGAAGAGGACGAATTGGACTGAATCACAAAAATGTTTTACCCCTTTTATTTAATCTAAGAATTTCTGTATGTGTATTAAATTATATTGAGTGTATTATTTTATTATAGTATATTTTGAATACTGCTATTCTATAAGAATAACAGGGAATGTTATATAGCATTGTCACATATTAATAATAAATACGGATCCATAATTTCACAAATCATTCATCTGTGTAATTAAAATTACATGACGGTTAACATTCGGCACATACATGTGCTACATGTATTACTGACTATATTTCAGATTTCGCAGTATTTCAATGTCTGTGTACAGAATGTTCACTGCAGAAAAAAAAAAAAGAAGAGAAAGTCTCAAGAGAATGTCTCGGAAAGTCTCAAAAGAAACAAGTGATTCTAAATATTAAAATCCTTGTTTTAAATAATTTCAAACACCAATTCAAAGACACCCTGAGTTGGAAAGAGGATATTTTGCTGTTGCCTTTGGACACTTGTAGGTCAACCATTAGTACAAACTAGCTGGATTTTTACCATGGGATTTAAAAATAATAATAATAATAATTTCAAAACAGTAAATATCTGCGCAGATGCACATTTCATTTTCTGAAGGCAAGTGAATTATTTATTGTAATCTGGGAAAGCGCGGCTGTGCATCATATTTTAATGTGATACATCAGGGAGCTATTCTCCCTATGCATTTCTGCTTTACGCATAAGGGCACATCCACAGTCAATCATAGGATTTATGACTGCTGGGGAAGAAAAGAAAGGCCGTAAAATTATGGTAGGCTTTGCACTATATGGTCATGAAATGTGCATGTAATCAGAATTTGGATATATGCACTGCATAACAATCCCTGGTCGACAATGCTGGAGTTTCTAAACAAAATGCAAAGGATTGAATAATAATACACACTTTCCTCCATTGCACTGGTTTCTTTTTTTTCTTTTTTTCTTTTGGTTGTTCTGAGGAACACCTGGAAAAGGTGAGAATTAGAAAGTCGAGACAGGACACTCACAGTTGTGAGTTGTAGGCTGAATGGTGACTCAACAGTGAGATATTGCCTTTAGGCTCATTTGAATGAACAGCTGGTGGGTTAATGAACAGAAAACAACATGTCAATGGGTTCCCATAACTCCACCAGAGATGTATATGAAGATTTTTAGACAGAAAAAAAATAATAATGGCAATGCTTCATTAACTTCATTTTACGCCTGTGTGACTTTTGTACATCAATATATGTGTATGAACATCCTATGAAGTAAAATTCTTGTGTTTAATGTGTTGTCTGCAGACCACAGTTCAATTGTGTACAAATGTTGTGCATGTTTTGATATTCATGCTATTAAATATTGAATATGTTGCCCATGTTTCACTCAAATCACATTAAAACTCCAGTTGAAAGAATTAAATGGTGCTAAACTTATTTTTAAAAGCATCCCTGATCCATCTGCAGGGACATTTGTTATACAGACTCAAAAATAAACCACAGAGAGTGATGTTACTCCTATGAGGAAGGATATGCTAGAGATCCTTAGTGCCATTTGGCAAGATGATGAAAAATCCTTCCCTGTACTCCACAGCACTTTCCAATTACTCTTCTTCACACACTAGAAATCTTGGCTGTCACTCAGGGTGACTTGGTTCTGACTGTAATCCCTCTGTCCAGCCCTTACTGGGGACTTTTTGATTAGCCAATTAAACTGTGGTCTCCCTGACATTTTAAGACCAATGGTATTTATTTCTATTTTAAACATATAGCCAGGCTCCCAATCAAACACTTACTGAAACAGCACAATCTTATTGATGTTTTAAAGACGTAACCACAAACAACATTTTGTTTGACTTCAAAAAGTATAAAATAACAACTTCAGGTTAAATATTCTTCTTTTTTTTAATCAAGTCATGATCAAGTTTTTTTTTTTTAAAGGAATTGCAATCTGCTAATAAAAACATGCACAACTTATCTGTGTTTGAGAGTATCAGATAGTCTGTGTATTTCAGTGAGAGCCAGTCGATAATGACAAGTGACTTTCTTTTTGAGTGAAGCACTGAACAATTCATTTAACCGACTAATTCAAAAGCGCTGAGTCATTCAAGAACAAAACAAGTGACTGTATTCATCAGTGAGTCATTGAATAATACACTCAAACGATTCATTTAAAAGAGCTGATTAATTCTGGAACAATACAAACACCATTAGGTTTGCATATTCTGAAAGAGTACTGCATCTCCTGATCAAAACACAGGGGAAGAAGATGCATACACAAGTGATATCATATGTAATCAAATGCAATCACCAACATTAAACAGGAAAACTGCCTAACGTTAAATGTCGACCCAGGACGAGCTATAGGACTGTGCAAGCATTAGGGGTGTTGATGAACTTGATCTACTCCATTTATGTTTTGATCATCGTTCTGAATCCGATCTGGATGTAGTCTTTTATTTGCTCAGCTTGTTTTTATTTATTTATTAAACTTACCCACATCCAAATGTTGATAAAAAAAAGAATGCATGAAGCTAGAATAAAACTTTTATATATATATATATATATATATATATTTTTTTTTTGTAATCAAAAGCAGAGGCTCTGTTCTTTTTTTTGATATATTGCATGTTCAGATATTCATACAAAAAATATTCTGGGGTCATGAAACTTTTGTGAAAATGGTAAAACATGCTGGCGGTGGCTGGCAACTTATTATTATTTCTTTTTTTTAAATGCTGGCGGGGAAACAATTCTGCAAACAGAACATTAATTAAGTCACAGAACAACAAGGTTGACATTTTATCACATCACTTTATTAACAAATCAATTCCAAAACAGGATATTTGGTGAAAATACCTTATTTTAAATAAGGAAAAATGCTGAATAAATCCAAGAAGTCTTCTGCATAACAGGATGTCTTGAAGTGAAGAAAACATTCAAAAGTGACACAGCATAGATTAAAAACCTGCAAAAAAAATAAAAATAATAATAACATTGATTACAAGTTCATGGACTGTTTAAAGTTATTGACATGAGCGATAAAAAAAGTGAAGGGATGAATAAGAAAATCACGAGCTTGTTTGATGTTAAAAGGCAATAAGCCCTGAAAGAGTCCGACCCCAACTGCAATCTAACAGCACTGTGTTCAGAGGTCGCATGGCGCACATATCACACAAATTACATCTCAGAAGTCGATCAAATGAGGAAATAAACTATTGGCCTCATCAGATAATTAGGTAACCGGGAAAACACGATCATGAAACCAATGAATTGTATGAACTTCGTATGAACCAATGAATGCATGATTCTACATGCCTTTAAAACTTTATACCGGGTCCTCTTTTTTTTCACAGATAAAATCCAGTAATTTTAATAGCAATCCATGTGATCTGATCTGGATATTAGTGTGATGACGAAAGATTTCCCCACGCAGATTTTTCATCTTGTTCAGTTGCTCATGTGTGAATTCACCATATTGACCAACAGAAAGCTGCTTGTTTTGAAAGTGATATATTACTACACTATTGACAATAGACTATTGAGTTTTTTTATGATTAGTAGCACGGGTGAAAATACCCTGCTTTTGTTATTGCGTAAGTAATCCAAATTTGTTACTTAGCTATCCATGAACTATGAATTGATTCAGCAGAATGTGAAAAATTCTGCTTCCAAAACTTGGATGTCCATCAGGTCACAGCTGAATAACTCGGATAGCTTCTTGCCACTCCATAGACTTCTATAATGTACTAAAATGAACAGCACTGCACATTTGGTGCCTTAATTTGACAGCCAACTCCCCTCTGCTGGGTTCTTTGATAGTTTTAGTTGATGGTTTAAGTTGTGAGATTGAATCAAATGTATCACTTGACTTAAAGAACATGCTATCAAACACAGACTGACTGACATACTGTAGCATGACACAACACTGGTAGGAAACCAGTGACAATACTTCTGCACCATAGCAGAGTCAAAAGAACATCCAATTCAATCCTCTTGGTCCAGTGTTGTTTGATTTAACATGCTTTAAAGCTGCACGAAGCACAGGTCTTTCCAAAACCGCACACCGTCAGTGTCCAAGTGCTTCCCATTTTAGCCAGCCGTGACATGTGGCTGACTCTAAACTGCTCGGCCCTGCTTCAGTGGGCACCAGTGAAGTGGGTATGCAGGAACAGCTCGAACACTCAGCCAAATCCTCAATCTCACCTGGGAAAAGGTCAGTTTGAATCGTAGAGGAGATACCCTCCCCCAACAAACAAACAGAAAACAGTTCCACATTTTCATTTCATCTACACTTTTTTCTTATGGAATAGCCTATGGTCAGGAGTTAGTGACCATGATGCCACTGCAGTGAGCATAATGCAAATGGGTTCTGTTTCAGACAAAAATAAATGATTGGCTCTCACAGACTGTTAAATCATTTTCAAGTTTGCTGAGCGTGTTTGTCATTCTTATCACTTGCAGGGTTCAGGGAGAGGTACCGGGGGCAAATGAAGGGCAGATGGGCATGTATGCGGCGGAGACTTGTCATGTTTTCATTACCTTGACAGATGATCCGTTGTCTCCTGAATTGTTTGGTAATACAAAGCAAATCGCCTGTATTATTAGATTACCGGACACATTCTCTTTCAGATATTGAAGTTGTATAAAACATCTGTGTCACTGAGACGCAGATGTGATTCCTGCTTGGTTTGAATTTAAAGGAATACTTCACCCAAAAAATTGAAATGTTGTCATTATGTATACACCAGAGTGTCATTTCAAACCTGTATGCGTTATTTTCTTCTTCTTCACACAATTCATAGTGACCAATATGTCAAATCACGAAATAGAGCACCAAAATATTTGATTTACTTATTACTTCTTTCATTTTAATATAGTGTAGAATGGTCTACTTTTCATGTGGAAAAAATAAATACAAAAATTGTGTTTCCATTATGTCACAACTTCTGCGTGCACAAATTGAAAATGCAATTGCAAATACAATTGAATATTGTTTAATGTCATTCAATAGCCTCAGTGCCAGACACAAGTCAAACGAGCACGGAAAAGGTACAGGTACAGATATACGAGATTGTGAAAGAGTTATATTAACATGATTAAATATGGAGGTGATTAAAGCAGAGTGCAGAGTCAAAACATGCATGTATTTATTTGTTATATGCGTTACGTTTAAGAACATGCCTCTCAAATGTAAGGGCTAAAATACAGCCTACTGCTATATAAGATCATAATTTAAGGCACACATTGATATGTAAAAAAAACATTTGTCTGTAATTTAATGCACAATAAATGTGAGCACTGTGCATTTGTGTTAGCAAATATGCGCCAATTTTGTGTTACTTGGCAAAATACCATACAATTACGGTTACATTGAATGTCCCGTTACAGTGTAATTATATATATTTAAGTACTGAGTAATATTAATTAACTACATATACTTGCTATAGGGGTTGGTTTAGGATTAGGTGCATCGTGCATCGTGCATGCAATTATGCCTTGTTATTGCTATAGTAAATACATGTAATGTGTAACAAGGACACATTAAAATAAAGTGTTACCCAAATTACAAATGGAAATTACATTTAAATGCATAAATAATTAATTTTGGGGATTCAAAAGAGTACACATTTTAGGAACCAGAGCCAAGCTGACTGAGCAAGTTGAACTTTAGCTATAGTGCGAGATCCTTTTTTATTAACATGCCTGGAGGTGAGGAATAACACCAAACATGTTAAATTTACTCAGTATCACTTGATGTAATTCATAGCATCTCAGTTACAATTAAGTACAAATGGAGTGTGTTCAGTTGTGTTGTAGGCACTAAAACAGTCCAGTACTTTATAGTCAAAGTCATTTTGATGTAGAAATAATGAAGATTTCTGTGCCACCCCTATTCAAATATCCTGGCTCAGCCACAGCTATGCAGAAAATAATATACGTACTGTCCTTATTCAGCTCAATATTGTTTCAGTTCAGTTCAATAGCTGTCAATGCTGCTTTTCAAAGTTCATAGGCTATTACTATAAATATTTGAAATGGAAGATATCATTACCATACCGGCAGTTATACTGTCTGATAATATACATACAGACAGACATAAATTTACATCTTAACTCTTTCCCTGCCTTTGACGAGTTATCTTGTCATTCATGATACAACGCTTCTCTGCCAATGAGTTTTTACGCCTTTCAGTGTTTTCACCGTTATAAGCTAGTGGCCGCTATTACGCATCTCCTGAACGAGTACAGTATCTCCAGATCAAAACGCAGGCAAAGAAGAAGCAGAAATGAGCAATCTCATATGTAACAGATGCATATGAAAAATTACGGGATCATCATCAATAAACAGCATAAAAATCAAAATGGCCTATATCATAGGACTGTGAAGCATTAGGGGTGTTGATGGACTCGATCTACTCCATGCTTTGATCATCGTTCTGAATCTGATCTGAGTCTTTGACAAAAACGCGATTTTCTCTGCTTTTTGCTCAAAATGTTTTTTTTTTTTTTTATGAAACTTACACACATTCAATAATGCATGAATAAATGCATATAATACAACTATTGTTTTGTTTGTTTAAAAGCAGAGGGTCTGTTCTTTCTTTTGATATATTGTATGTTCAGATGTTTATTCAAACAAAATATTCTCTTCAAAAAAATGTGTGAAAATGACCAAAGATGCTGGCTGTGGCTGGCAACTTTTTTGAAAAAACGCTGGTGGGGAAAGAGTTAAAAACACTACTAATTTAATAACACTGTCAAATGTAACCTTTATTGAATCTTAAAATAATAAAGAAAAATATTAAAATAAATCTTAAAATATTTTTTTCATACTTTACATTATGCCTACATTTTTAATGTTGGATTTTTTTTCATAATATTTTTTCTATTATTAAAAAAATAAGTTATATAATATCTGGTTGTTTATCAATTATCAATGTCAAGTTATCAGTGTTATCATTTTTAGAATTGCAATATTGGTGCATTCCTATAAATAATGCCATTTTGGCTGAACCATTTCTTTAGCACCACACAAAAGGTGGATCTGAATCATTTAAAATTAATAATAACAAAAATAGTAATTATAGATTTCAGGATCAACAGTAAAATTTGCTCTCTGTGTTCCTAAACCCAGATAAAACCAATGTATAAGAGTAGTGACTTTCAGCCAATGAGAAAAAGCTCAAAAATCAGCATGTGTGTGGCAGGGATATAATGGACGATATGATTGTTTGCCTGACATGGGCCAAGGTTTACTGAGCTCTTGTCTCGTCTGCCAGCGCTGAGGCAACCACTGAATTTATAATTAACTTGTGAGAAAATGTGGTCATTTTTCAATTAGAAGAGACATCTTGTCAATTACAATCCTCACAAAGACAGTCGCAGCACTTCCTGTTGGAGGAAAGGTCAATAGCTGAGCATAATGAAAAATTGACTTAAAGCGGGAAAGAGATGACTTTTTTTCTGATGGAGAACCAAATGTAATTTTTTTTCTTCATATCATTTTCGCTCTCTTTTCAAAGTGTTATACAATCAGCTCTTAATAAAGTACTGTTGTGGAGGGCAGTCTATCAAGCAAAAATGGAGTTTTAATGGAGAAATGACAGAAGCGGTGGCCTTATGAGTGACATTTATAAGTAAAGACAGCCGCAGGACTAATGGCCTCTGAAATTTTCAGGACAGAGAAAAATCGGCTCCTCACACTATAACAGAGCAGATGTAGCCCTTACAGCATTATGAATGAAATGTGCAGTAAATGGGTTCTTATCTATGAAGAGATTCAGGGTTGTATTTTGAACTGGCCTAATTGATGGCAAAATCTGTGCTCCTGCTGTTGAGAGGATCCCATTTTTGATTAACACTCCACCAGGCCAGCCAAAGCATAAATCAAATGGTTTGTAATTAACAAAAAAAGTTTTGTAACTGAGAAAATGTGGCTTCTTTAGTACCAATTAACTGTGCCTTGATGGGCAAAGCGTGAGAAAATTAAACAACAATGTCAGTATCATAACAATACCAAATTAAATTGAGAAATGTTTGCTGTTGAGACATATAAATACTAGAACTGAGGCAAAAGAGGCAAAACCTTGATAGAAATATGAATAAAAAGGATTGTGAATGGTGCAAGGTACTGGTAAATGAAGTCTCTCATTTCTATGTCCTATTTTTAAATTACATCCAAATGCAATTCATCCATTATGTTTTTGGAGGTGACCTTAAAATGTGCCATTGTGGTTAAATATAAATTAACTGGTTTTATTAACATCAAAAATGTTATTTAATCATATCAACATCAACAATGTTTGTGAGTTGAGATTAAGTAAAAATACATCATTTGATAATTGCAAGTTACCTTTTTTTTCAGTGAACATGCAGGACGCATGCAACAGGAAATGACATCAGACGCCCCCTGCAGACCCCCATACCTGTTACAAGGTCAGTAAGTAAGTAACTTTTAAAAGTTCAGAAAATATGAGACGGTTGGGTTATTTCATGTTGTAAAATGTCTTGTGGTGTGACTCCTCAAAAATGTAATGACAAATTAATAATTTACATATAAACAAATACCTTGAAAAATATAATTTAAAACAATTTTGAAAATAATCATTAAGTACACTTACAAAAATGTATACTCCTCAAAATAAATATTATAAATGAATAATTCATATTTTTTATATATATAAATAAAAAAAATACTTTTTACCTTGAAAAATATATACACTTAAAAAGTATCAAAGGAAAATGTGTTGTTACGTTTTACCTGATAGTTAAACCACATGCAATTTTTAGAGTCATTCAATATTTTTTCAGAAGCAGCAGGAATACAAATTTTTTTTTTTTCGGAAAAAAAAGGAGTTTTTTTCATTTATTTTTTGTGGACCCTCATTGACCAAGAAACTAAACAATCAAACATGATGCAATTCTGGGTTCACCTGGTTTACATTTTTTAATTAATTGGTTAAACCCAGCTGTTGGGTTTGTCCATATTTGACCTAAACATGGGTTGAAACAACCCTGCATTTTTTAGAGTGTGCTACCAAGTGCACTCATGTCACAGGCTAATTATTTGAATGTAATTAACAATATACAGCTCAGCATCGAAGCTTGTCTTTTCAATTAGACTTTGTCAAAGGTAGGACTGGTCCTTACCCTTTAATAGTTACTTAGCAACCTGTTTTCCCTCCATCTGACAAAATCAGAGATACACAAAATGAGCAAAAGGAGCTATTGTATAACCAGCCGTAGCCGCAACACCCAGCATGGAGCCAGGATAAGCTGGGTGCGCTCCAAAATGCTCACATCGTCGCTGCCGTTGTGTCGGGCACAATTCTGAGCAAGCCAGGGCAGATTGAATATCATTTTCAGCAATATTGTGTGCTGACTCCATCTCTCTTTTTACTGCTTTGCATTTCTTTTAATGTTCACTAGCACCTGCTAATGTGCAGGCTTACGTGCAGGCTTTTGTATCACCACTAGGTCAGCAAATGCATGCCGCGGTGTTCTGTTATCAGTATAAACAGTAAAGAAGAAGAAGAAAAAAAGAATCGGGTCCTCGAAGTCGTGCGCGGTGCTTGAAAGGTGCTAACGGCAAAGCAAGCACACTGCATGGCATTAGTGTCTACAAATGTTAGACAAGGTTGTTCGAGTTTGGCATCGTTCCCACCGTATTATGTGGGGAGGACCACATGTATAATGCTCTGTGAAGTGTACAGCATAGTCGTCTAAGTGCTTTTGACAGGTCCCGGCAGGTGAAAGTTTAGAGAGCTGCGGGTATAGAGGCTTTAGCTGGTTTTAATGACAACGGCAGCATGTTTTTGAGGCGTTTGAGAATTCAAATGTTGGCATCCTGCTTACATTTCGCCGCTATTTGGAGATTTATTATGATGTTAAATCATCATAGAAATTACAATCCGTGACTGAGATTTCAGTTCTGCCGTATAGGGCCCTCTTTGTCAAAGCTGAGGTACTATAGGCTAAATCGCTAACTGAACTAGCATGGGCGATCACACTTACATGTACTGTCGTGCGTTATATCAAGCTGAAAATGATGGTATAACTGCTATGACAAATGAATGGGCTGTCATGCTAGACAGTGTGAGCCTCACGCCATTGTTTTATAATGTCAAAGACATAATAATTTCAGAACTGAAGTCACTGAGATGGAAACATTTACAACTTTCAGTTTTATCACCTACTGTAACTGTATTAACGACATGCGTGTTCTACATTGTCTTTAAGGAGTAAATATTAATGAATTAATATTCCCAGCTGAATTTTGAGGGCATTAAGATAAGATAAGATAAGATAAGATGAGATAAAACTTTATTTATCCCTAAGGAGAAATTTAGGCGTTACAGCAGCATAAACAGGACAAACACAAAGATTACACTTAAGAAGACAAAAAACATATTGCAACTATTTATTCCAAAGATAAATTATATAGGAGGACCAAAAAAGCATTATAACAGATATACGATTAAAAATAAAATTAAAAATTGAAAATATCGTAAATATAAGTATATGGGTAAATATACTCTCCTACAAAAATAAAACTGGTTCCATAGTAGTGTCGAGATATGCTGCTATTAAAAAGTCTAGCTGCTGTCGGAACTAAGGATCTTCGGTAGCTCTCCTTCTTACACCGGGGCTGCAACAGTCTCTGACTAAAGGAGCTACCTAAGGCCCCAACTGTCTCATACATGCAGGGGGTGGTAGGGGTTGTTCAGGACGTTCAATAGCTTCACCAACATCCTCCTCTCACCCACCTGCTCCACTGAGTCCAGAGGACAGTCCACGATAGAGCTGGCCCTCCTATTGTCAAGCCTTTTCTTATCCCTCTCTGCGATTCCACCACTCCAGCAGACCACAGCATAAAAAAAAAACCATTGTGCTAATTAATGTTGTGCTAATTTGACTGCATGAACTCTGGATTGTACTGAATTGGATAATTAGTTTCTTATTAGAGCACTTTTTTTTGTGATAAAATGTGCATTCCAGGTCAATTTTGTGTCTGACTTGGATATTAACCTTCTTCTTCTTCTTCTTCTTTTTTTTAAGAAGTGTTACCATTTGTGCCCACAATTATGCCACCGTTTATATATATATATATGGTCATAAGGTGTCTTTTGTTGTTATTTATGTATTTGTGTTATTTTGTGTGGCTCCAAGATGATATTCAAAGGCTTGCATAAAGGCTTAATGTAAAGTGTTACCAAAATGTTTTTATGGTTTTAGTCTTAGTTGACTATAATAACCATGATTTAGAGGATTACAAAATCATAATAATAATATTAACCACAATGATGACCTGCTAGTATATTTATAATATATATATGTTAATAATAATAGGATTTATTGCAACCAGGCAGTGTGTACCAACTCATATTCAAAGTTAGGTGTGGAGAGTTCAGCAGTGCATTTCCACCAGAGAAATTTAATTTCGGTTTAGATGTTATTGGCTCACATCATGAATTTCAGCATTTTTTTTAACCTGATTTCAAACTAATCTTGTTGCCTCTGAGGTTTGCTGAGGCTCTCTAGTGGACCCCAGTCCCGTGCTGGAGAACCACTGCAGTAGAGGAAGTGGTCATGAACCACCATTCCACTAAGACATCATATATCAGCAGGTTGCTGATGATTTCATGTACTTCCTTTGTTATTTCTGGATTCCACATTACATCAGACACTTGATATAAGGTATAAGGCTCCCATTGTCCACAACAATAGCCCCTAAATATTTTTTTCCTCACAATTTCTACTCAAAATATTTTACAACTTGTAGACCATTTGGACCTGTTTGGATCCTTTTAAATTAGTCTCAAAATGCTATTTAAAAGTTCATTATTTTGTTTAGTGGGTGTAATAGAAAAGGTTAACATGCTTTAATGTTAAAAAAAACATAAATTTTTACATACAGCACATTATTGAAGTACCTTTACTCCCAGTCTGTCTGAAAAGCTCTAATGGACCCTTTTCACATTTCCGGGGTTCTCAAACAGATGTCGTCATAGTTTGGTAAGCTTCTATAACAGTGAATATGAGATGACAGCAAATATATTTTTTTAATTTGCATCTGCTCTAATAGAAAAAAGAAAACTTTCCACGAGAGAGATTGATTACAGCAGTCAGAAAAGAAAAATATGTCAAATTTGCTGTCATTCCCTTAGCCATTGTATATTAGAAACACCCTAAATTACTAAAAATATATATATATATATATATTCAGTTACTGCCAAGGTAATATAATGCAAAGTATAGAGTTATAAATGTATATTAATAATAATAATAATAATAACCTTACTAGGTTTGCGATGTTGATTACTGTGGAAACAAATCATCCCAATCCGTGAAAAGGGTCAATTGAGTTCTGGTTTCTTAAACCCCTCCCTCTGAAAAGCTCAGAGTGCTCTGATTGGCCAGCTGACCCAGTGTGTTGTGATTGGCCAAACACCTTAAGCATGTGTCAGAAATGTAATTCCCCTTACTATAATTGTGAGGTTCAGCTTCCATGGGTTCAACAATTGTGCACTAAAACAGTTAATGTTGTCGGTTTTACCGTTAGAACGGAACCAACTTCGCAAGCATGACATGAGCAGTGGTAAGTTTTTATTTTGTAACTCTCTTACATTTACCTTTCAGATACGATGAACGTAAACATGCTGTACACAAGCAAAAAACATGTTTCGGTTGTCCTTCTCAGGAACAGCGTTATAAATAAATCTTAACCACTTCCTAATATCATCTCTTTTTCGGAAGGGCAAAATAAGGGGTTTTGCTTTCGCATCCAAACACAAAGCATCTCCACAATATGGCGCGAACACTACAGTTCACTGAAGCACCGTCTTCTTTCTTTGCGTATACTTTTGAATGGGCATTATGCTAATACATTCCTGGAAGGTATATGGGCTTTGCGTTTTAGGAAGGTCTGGATCAACATTCTCTGTAAGATATAATAAATCCCTTTTTGGTAGACTATGAGCTTTGACACTTTGCAGATATTATACATGAACAACATACATTACACACTAAAGGAAGAGCAAGAAAAAGCATCATATGACCCCCTTTTTTCCAACTCTGGCCACTGCAAAAGATGCTGGGGTCACTGGTAATAACCATGTATACCGTTTTATTAGTAGAACATGGACGTGTTTCTAGCATTGACATGCTGTTCATGCACTGAAACCTTCACAGTCGCCATTACACATGGATTTTCTGCCAACAGGTTATACACTTTCATATTTGTTCAGTCCACATGCCTCCAGACATTTATCCAGAGTATAAGAATCTACATTTATTCTTCCTCTGAATCAAAAACGAAAAGACAGACTGACTGAGAATACATCAGACTTCTCGAGTCTCCTCTTGACATTTTGCTAGTCGTTGTTGCTCTTTTTCCTGATCAGCTCTGCTGCCAATCATCTTCTCCTGTACGTATCATAATCCCGCTGTTGGTCATCCGTCGTTCCGTATGTAAATCATCGCCACTTAGAAAGTCATTAACTTTTACAAAGGTGACAGGGTTCAATTTATATGGTGGCTGAAAATTTCAGTTGAGTGGGCCACAGTGTGTGGGTCTGTCCTCAAAGCTTCTTCAAATGAAAAGAGCAGGCGGCTCGCTAAATTATTCAAAATGAAATAAGAGGCTCTGCCACAGTACAGTGCAGATCAGACAGGAGAAAAAAGGAGATACTTTTCAAAAAGAGGGAGTGCATCCATTTTATGCATATTTCAGTCGGTTGCCAGATCTATGAAACATGCAGAATGCCAGAATATAATTTTCTGTACTCTAATGCGCATGGATATTCCAGCTACACCATGGCAATTCCATATTGTGAAATGTTTGGTATTTGATTTGAATTTTTTGAAAGAAAAAAAATGTAATAACCAGTTAAATTTCATATTCATATAGTCGTAAGGCAGATAACGTCATCCAGTGACGTTCAAATTTTTTTACTACTATAGTCATTTTCAGTTACATTAAGAATAATGTTGATGGTAAAATATAGTTTCTATGCATTTGTGTACGGTTAATGAAGAACAGTAATGATACTTAGTTACCAGAATTTTTTTTTTTTTTAAAGAAATTAATACTCTTTAATAATTTTATTCAGCAAGAAAGCATTAAATTGATCCAAAGTGACTAAATATTTTAAATGTTACAAAAGATCTCTATTTCAAATAAATGCTGTTCTTTTAAACTTGCAAATATTCAAATAATCTGATTATATATATATATATATATATATATATATATATATATATTGTGCAATTAAGCATACACCATTTATATCACATTTGTCATCACTTACTTACCCTTAATTTGTTCCAAACCTGTATGAGTTTAGTTTTTTCTGTTGAACACAAAATAATATATTGTAAATAATGTTGGTAACCAGACAGTTGACTGTAGCCATTGACTTCCAAAGTATTTGTTTTTCTACTTTGGAAGTCAATGTCTAAACTTGATTACCAACATTCTTCAAAATATCTTCTTTTGTGTTCAGCAGAAGAAAGAAATTCATACAGGTTTGGAACAACTTGAGGGTGAGTAAATGATGACATTACAAGGATCCATTCAGAATTACTAAACACAGCAACATACACATGACAGATAAAAACACTATTGCAATCCTCACCCATCAAAACTTCACTAGCGAGACGCTGGTTTGCTTTATCCAGCTAAGTAACCTATTTTGCGTATCATCTGGCCACACTACCTTTTCAATGATTCTCTGTGACAGCACGATAGTAATAAAATACATATAGATAAAACATCAATAACTCACATAATGTGCTTCTTCTGTTCTTCATTATGCTTCATTAGTGCTAAACAGCTTCCGCAGTAACTGACTGAATGCTGGATATAACTCAAGATTAGGAATTGTGATGTGAAATTTTAGTGTGTTTTTTTTTTTTTTTTTTTTGCAGTGCTACTTGCACTTGTCCATGATTATCGCTTTAATAAGCATTCATTAAAAGTTCAATTTCACATGCCTTGTGAGTTTTCTTACAATAACCCTAAATGCTTCATTTACCAGCATCTCACAATACATTTTTCTTTGCGTTAATTAAACAGAAAAGACAGACGCATGATTGGGGGGACAATTCACTCCCTTGTGGATGGGACACGTCCCCTCAAATCTGGGCCTATGTCCTAATCTAATCTCAGTCATGCATTTCCTCATGAGTGTTTTGCTATGTGGGCTCATGTTTTTGTTGTTCACAGTTTGAGCAAAAGTGCAATTTCCGAGGGACAATGGAACAAATACCAGCTAAACAATGAGGCAGTCTATTGATTTTCTTGTCATTTGCTCGTTTTTTTATGATCTTGATCACCATTAACAAGTACAAAGGGAGTGCCATCTGCATCTGGTCTGATTGTGAGACAGCTGCAGTGAAAACAAGAGAAACTGGGTGAAAGAGAGAGAGAAAGAGAGAACGAGTGGAGTGACTGTTGTGTAGTAGAACAATGCGAATGGTAATCCTTCACAATCTATACTGAGCAGTTACCTGGCCAAGAATGGGATATTGGTTCTCTTGTAAAAGCACTCTCTGTTGGAAGCAAAATTTCGGTGTCAATATCAGGGCTGTTGTTTTAGCTTAATTAAGACATCTTGTACAAAAGAACACTTTCCATTTGCAAATAATGAGGAATTTTGGCAAGCTATTGATCTAAAGTCTCTTTGTGCACACACGGTAGTGTGGAGTGTTTGTATGTGAGCTAGTAAAGAAATTTTTCAGTCTATTGGCAGTTAATAACTACTTTCATCCGTTGTATGCTTTAAAAACTGAACTGGCATAAAAACAAATACATAGACAAGTTGTTGCTGCAGTTGTCTGGCTTGGAAATTGTTCAGCTAGCTGAAGACATCATTAGGAATGCTTTATGGATATTTTGTGTGACATTACCCAAAAGATTAAGTTTGAAATATAAAATCTAACAAAGTTGTTTAGTCAGTCACTTGTTTATTGTGTGTGTGTGTGTGTGTGTGTGTGTGTGTGTGTGTGTGTGTGTGTGTGTGTGTGCGTGCATGTTTTTCTATCCCTGTGGGGACTTCAACCTGAATGCACACTGACTCATTGGGACTTGTATCACCGTGGGAACCTCAATTTAGGTCCCCATGAGGAAACAAGCTTATAATTCATACAGAATTAGTTTTTTTTTAAATATAAAAATGCAGAACGTTTACTGTGATGTACCAACCTTATTGTACCGTGTAGGGGTAGGGTTAGTGTAGGGGGATAAAATATACAGTTTTTACAGTATAAAAACCATTACATCTATGGAGAGTCCCCACAAAGATAGCGAACCAGACGTGTGTGTGTGTGTGTGTGTGTGTAGCTTAGCTACACCCACATTGATGTCATTGCTACCGAATCCCACTCCACACAGCAAATATGCTGTTTTGTCATTTTGTGACAGTAAATGCATTTATAATTTTTGCTAAAGTTTTCAATTCAAATAAATACTGTTTTTTTTTTTTTTACTTTATATTCATCAAATAATCCTGAAAAAAAAAATATCTCAGTTTCCACAACATAAGCAGCCCAACAGTTCAACTGCGGTGATAATAATAAATGTTTCTTGAGCAGAAAGTATTATATATAAATATATATATAATTAATATTACCATAAATATGCTATAAGAGCATATTAGAATGATTTCTGGAGTAAAGGCTATTGCAAATTCAGCTTTGATATCACTAAAATAAATTACTGTCATGGGTTGCTCCACAAAGATGAAGATGAGAGAAGCAGTAGTTCAAATAGTTAAGTAACTTTAATAAAACAACAGAAGAATCACAGTAACAGAACAACAACAGACAACGAACTGGAAGAACTGAAAGATATGCAAAAGATATGAATACAAACAGGTGCAGTCTAATTAATGAGTAACCAAGGAGTCAAACTAGTGGCTTGATAAAAAAGGCAGGTAAACAGGAACTGAACACAATGAATATGGAACCAAAACTGAGCATAACTGTGTCAATTACATTGAGAAATATATTAAAATAGAAAACTGCTATTTAAATTTTTAATATAATTCAGTGAACAAATCATTTAGATGTAAAGAAGCCCCGTTTTTGTCTCTTTTTCTCTCCATCTAACTTGACGGACACAGACCCGTGCACATGACTGTTCATAGCAAACGAGTCATACATAAGAAATCAAAAACAACTTCACATTATGAAACACTTGAATTAAAAAGAACAGTAATACATTAATAAATTTAACTGGATGAGTCACATTTGAAGCTGTTGTGGAATGCTGTAGCCAATACACCTGTAACATCTGTAACTGTAATCAGTTGAATTCTAAAATAATGTGGCAAGTTGCACCCGCAGACATCAGCAACCTTCAGTTACACAAGCAGTGTAGAATAGATTGGACACAACACAAGCAGTGTTAAAACACACCCATTAAAACACATTAATATGTCTACATTGGACATGTTGTCTGTGGTATAGTTTGGAAAATAGCTTTTTGAATCAGGTGCAGCATAACTTTTTGACACATTTTTACTGGATTGGGTTGTATATTGTTTTTAGGACACTGTGTAAGGATATTGCTGCTGTGAGCACTTACCTTTGGTTGAGTGGGCTAAAATTGGAGGGACTACGGACCCCCAGGGCCCACTAGTTCTAGCATTTCTATACAGTTTTATAGACTATATGTGTTTACCGTATACCTGAAGACCAAACGACATGATCTGTGCCTCCTCGAGACTTTGTGTTCTCACTCTATGGCACTTCCTTCATTAGTTTGGTTAATGTCAGTTTGCTTTGCTAAAAACTGTATTTATTCAGCAGGTAACATGCTTCTCAAAAAGATGTCTGCACAAGATCACATATGGATGTGGTGCATTTCTGAAATGGTTCAATACTACCACTAATCTTCATTTGTTATTTTTCTTGCGATTTCTGTTCATTTATATTTTCAGTATTTCTAGGCATTTAAACATACAAAATCAGGTAAGATGGGGCAATTTAACAATTTAAATCAGATAATTAGCACAAATAAAAGGTTATATCTAGTAATAATGATTTAAGTTTATTTGTTGCTATTTAGCCTTTCAGGTTTCACTGCACCCCACTGGAATATTAAACAACACAAGCCTGTGACTTTGCACTGATATGCCCTGTTTGTTTTACTCTTATTTATACACTGACATGAATGTAGGTGTCTACGGAAGTCACCCATTTCACCTCTTTTGAGACAAAGAAGTATTTGTAAAATCAGAAGCAATCATCTTGAACATGCCCCTGATTGCATCCCTGTCAATTGCACTGAATGTACCATACAGATAAAAGACTTTCAGCTGATGCCACAGGGGCCTTACCTAGCAGTCATCAGCCTCTCAGCAAGGCAGGGACAAATGTAGACGTGACCATCATAAGCAAAATGTGACTAGACACTAGAGTTTCGGCAAAGGCCAACCTCTTTTACAGTTAAACATGAATTCGAACCTCACATTTTAAACATAAATTGACCCACTCAGTGAAATATTTATCATTTTAGTCTTAAAGTCAACTGTTTCTGTAATTTGATCTATTAAACAAGAAAAATGCAGGACGGGACCTGATGGACCCTGGTTCACCGGAAGTCGTCATTGTTTATAGTGGTGAACGTAACTACAACAAATATAATCTTTAATAATCTTTCTTGCGCATCTCATTCCAGCGTAATTTTAGAGCTATAGCTACTATTTTACTATAGTAACAGAGGCTTGAGCCATTGATATGCAGACTAATGGAGTTATTGGAGAGAGATTGATATATTGCTTAAGCGTGTGTCAATTATCTGCGTATGTGCGCCTCTCAACGATGTTCTGCAGCAGCATCTATACTTATAGCGAAACTGTAAGTTTAACTGATTCAAAGACAGCGAAGATACTACCTTAATTTGCAAATGCAAAACTATTTTATCAATAAAGTCGAAGGGCAGCACTTACGGTGTTAATAACTGTGGAAACGCGTACATCTATGAACAGTGTCCATTTTATCCTTCAGCAATTTATGGACCATGGAAATTGTCTGGAATTTTTGTGATTAGAAAATAGCTTCAGTATTTGGCTGTTGGTTGACATTGTCCAATAGTCTGAGTTCAGTGGAAAAATATGGTTGTATCAGATTTTGAGGATTACAAAGTTTACAAAGGCACTTTTCCCTTTGATGTTAGTAAATAGGATACATTTTGAATTCGTGTTGACTTTGAGAGGATTTTCTAACCTAAATATTCTCCCAATATTGTCGCAATAACACATGTAACTTCAGAACTTTTCTGGCAAGTGGCCTTAGTGTGGACTCAACTTTCCACCCTAAAAGCTGTATCTGCTATCCTACAGAGTTTTCCTTTTTGCTAAGGCAGCTCTGGCTTAGTGCAGCGCAAATACGAGTGGGCCGATGATGGAGAAAAGAGCAGCGAAATCAATAAATTAAAGTGCTCTAAGAGCTTTGAAGGTGGAGACATTTCCACTCTCCGAAGTAACATGCAAATACACTTTGAAGACCACAATACTGGCATAACAATCGTGATGCGTGGTGTGAAAGTGGATTATCTGTGGAATCGTTGTGTCATACAGCTGAGGGACGATGAATGCAGAGTTCACTCCTGACATCCCGAAAGCCCCGCCATCCGTGGTGCCATCAGGGTTCGTATCAGTAAAGGCTCATTAAAGCCGCAATCCAACTGGAGAAAGGGATTTTTGCAACATTAATTTTAACTCTGCCAATCCAGTAAATAATATTCTATTTACAGCCTTGGCTGCCTGCAAAAAAGGGTCATTTAGTGTAAATGGCGTCTTGCTCTGAGGCTGGCTTTGGAAATTGTGCTCTAAATGAGCAGAGATATAAAATGCTCTGTTGGTGGATTGGAACGCAGAGGTATTATCACCCACATTTTATATATGCTTATGATTTATTAACATGGGATTTATTATTATTATTACATGGTGAAGTGTGAAAACTATAGGGGTTTATCTGATTATGTCCTGTAAGGGAGTGTAATAAAAGAAATATAAAAAGAGTGAAGAAATAACACCATTCTGCCCGGCCAACACGTACAAATCTACTCTGATTTGGCAGGTGTTTTCAGTCTTCAAATAGTCTGAAATATCTATCACTTCTATTTTTTCTTGCCTGGCTTGTCCTGCCAATTGATGCGGCTGACTGACTCAATGGATACATTCTCAGTGTTGACAATTATTGTCATTGATTTGCCAAGGTGATGCGTTCGGAAAAAGAGCATTCGTGAGGACATGTAAACAACTGGCAAGCTCTGTTTTAATCAGATTTTTCCCTCCCTGAGTAAATCAATACAACAATTAATGTATTTCAAATAGCAACAGCGAGTGTCCTAAGCTTCAAATTAAAGCAAGGTCAACTTTATACTTAACGACTTTCTGTTTCAGCAATCCACAAATTCCCATTTCATCCTCTGCATTATTTTGTTCCTGTCCAAATCGATAGCAAAAACACAATTGCATATATTATTTATATAGAACTCATGATTAAATCAGCGGCTACTGGTGTCTAATGAAAAACTAATGAAATTCTGAAAGACATAAACACGTGCACGATGCGGACGCCAGTCAGGGCCTTGAAATAAATGTGAAAAAGTTTCAAAGATACTCACGCTATCTCTCACGAACTCCCACTTTCTGCTGCGTTTGCACGGGAAGAGTTAAGCAGGATGAGTGGGCCACACAGGACCAAAACAGTTCAATGAGAAAAGACACTGCAGATGTTAATGATTATAGATTTACAGGGATGGACTTGCATGTGTAATGAGTTGTTCCAAATCATGCGATGCCAACCTTAACATTTCTGTCTCTTTAAGCAGACTGTATGCATTAATAGTCATAAGTGGACATGAGATGGAACATTTACAGAATTTCCAAAGCGGCCACAAACAAATAAATCTGTTTATCAACACGAAGCAAGTTAACATGCCTCATTACATTAGCATAACTCATCCAGCTTATGTGAAACTGTATACCTCTAAAATTGCACCAAAATGAGTAGTTAGCACCAAACGAGTGTGGGCTGGATAGCTGAATATTTAAGATAGATTCGCTTGACTTAAGAAAAAAGGACCACCATCTGGCAGGCAAAAGCTACTCGCTGGCGTAAACTTCGGCAATTCATTCATCTTGGATAGATTGTCTTAACAGTCAACAGACAGATGTAGATCAGCCGACTATCTCATTAATATGATGAAAAACAGCAGGGAGGAACATATATAGGCCTGTTTGACTCACGCACACACACCATATGCACTTCATTGCATTAGGATGCATACTTATCATCCCATTTTCATTGTCACTCTTATATAATTGTGATCTTATATGATCTTATATATTGATATGATGGGGTATTATATATTTCTATCGGACCAAGCAGCTTTGACCTCCAAAAACATTTCATTCCAGTCACAGCAGGTGCAATTATTGTAGTTTTTTCATTTAAGAAAAGGAAGGAAAGAAAAAAATTCCAATCTATTCTAATCTATATGTGTGTGATAGCTGAATTAGGTGGTGTGTGCAGACATGTATTATCTCCACTAGAACAGGAATCACTCTCTCATTAAAGGGACAGTTCACCCAAAAATAAAAATTCTGTCATTATTCAATCACCCTCGTGTCGTTTCAAACCCGCAAGACTTTTGTTCATCTTCAGAACACAAATGAAGATCTCTTTTGTTGAAATCTGAGAGCTTTCTCTCCCTCCATTAGTAGATACACAACTACCACTTTGACGCTTCAAAAATTCGTAAAGAGTTTGTAAAACTAACTTTTTTGAAGAGAATCGATCCCTTTATATAATGAACAGATTTAATTTAGGCTTTTATTCACATATAAACATTGATCAGCGAACATAAACGGAAACTCAACCGAATCATGCCTTATGCGTGAGAACACATGTCTTGCGTGAGCTCAAACCTGCTGCGTAACATGAGAATAAACCTCATTGGTTCTTGTGGAAGCTCAAACGTGCTGCGTAACACACAAGAATGAACCTCATTGGTTCTCGCATGGTTGAGCTTCAATTTACCACAACTGATGTGTGAGTTAATTAATGTTTATATATGCATAAAAGCCAAAAATTCAAACTGTTCATCATAAAGTGATCTTGTCTCTGCAGAAAATTTTGGACTTAACCGCTCAATTCATATGGATTCGTTTTTCGATCTCTTTAAGAAGTTTTTGAAGCGTCAAAGTCGGAGTTGCGAGGACTGTCTGGAGGGGCAGAAAGCTCTCAGATTTCATCAAAAAGATCTTAATTTGTTTTTCGAAGATGAACGGACGTCTCATGGGTCACGTCTCACTAAACATTTAAGTAAAAAAGATACTTTCGGAGTCAATTGGAGAGCCAGTTTGACATCCAAACATGTCAGTATTTGCTGCTTGTTTTTCTTGGGTTTTCATCTTTGCTTTCCACGAGTCTGAGGGCACTTTGTGGTGTGGATGCAGTTGTTTCCCTTTGGTGAGGCATTATGCTGTGGTTTTGTTATTTATTGATGGTTTGAGTCATTTTGTTTGTCTGTATTTTGAATAAGAACAGGTTTAAAGAGTTCTGGGCCCGGTTCCCCAAAACGTTCTTATCGCTAAGTAGTTCTTATCCTATTCCTTAACCTCTCTCTTAACCTTATGGCTCGATTCCTGACACGTTCGTACACTAAGTATATCTTCTGTAAGTCACACTTTCGTAAGGTTGGTCTGGACCATTCGTAAGCTCTCTCTTAGCGTTGTTTGAGCTCAAGACGCTAGTCACCGCCACAGCCACTGTGCAGCAGTCTTTAGAAATCAGCGCAGCGCAGTACAAGTCAAACTATGGTATGTTGACAATGTTGTGGCTCAACAATGATTTTATATTTTATGGACATTTTAAGACTAATAATAAAATAGGTTCGCAATGGATACAGGCCTATTTATGAAGTTGACTTTATTTGGTATCAGAACTAATATGGTGGTAATTAGCCGAGGCTATTTCGTAATGTCATTAAAGCGTTTAAATTGGCAATCACTTTTGATAGGCTAATTAAAATCTGGCAAACAATTTGGCTCTAAATGGCTAAGATCTATAAATGGGTAAGCATGGTGGTGTCTAGTAACTTACCAACTGTCACATTTTTTCAAAACTCTACACACAATTCCCAAAACTTCACACACAAAATGCAAAATGCCTCACATCTCCTTCAAAAATGTCATAAACACATGTAAGAATGAAACATTTGCATCAAATGGCAAACATTTATTTCATAATAGTGCATTTTTGGATATACCTTGTAAACATTGTTTTTCTAAATCTAAAGCTTTTTGGTCATTCTTACACTTATATCTACATTTCAATACAATGTTCTACAGTGAAAATAATCTTCTGAGAGGGGTAACAAGTACACTGTAATCACCAATGGAATGTAGAAACAGAAAATATTTATTAGGCCAAACATTACTGTTGTATACAGTAGCATACAACAAAACCATAAACATATGTAAACCAAAAGTATATTCTTTAGAATACAGTAAAGAACACAATTGAGTGTGGGGGGTCTCTGTGTTGGCATCCATTGTTCAAACAGGTAATCTGACCTTTGACCTATTATAGGCTTATACTACAGTAAAGCAGTGATTGGTTAGTGATCAGTAAAGCAATTGGTGTTTGCACATATGAGGAGTGTGTGTGTGACCTGGTGAATAAGTGTAGCATTTCGATTGGTTGTGTTTGGAAAAGGAAAGCAAGTAAATTCCTGCTATATTTTTGTGTTTTAGGTAGAGAATTGTATGTAGTGTTTTGAAAAAGTGTTTTATGCAATTGAAAACTGAGTCAAAGGCTGAGAAATAGCTTATGGTTTTGTAGATTTGGTGTGTAGGTTTGCACTTTGAGTGAGAGGTTTCAGGGCCGGAATGGGACTCATTTTCAGCCCTGGAGTTTCATGCCTTAGACCGGCCCACTTATGTTCCCGACTGTCTATATTAAAATAATGTAATTAAAACCTCAGTATATAAGTCTGCAATTGTGCACTCTTCTGTACAGCCTTGTAATTCATTGTATTTTTCAAAAATATAATTTTCTATTCAGTGCAAAAGCCGTACACAGGTTTTTATAAATACAGAGGTCCCAAAAGTGATCTTGCCCGGGGGCATATTATTTTTCCACTGTCATTGTCAAAGAACTTAGGCTATGTATATCTGTGTTAAATGGGAATCCATTGCAATAAAGTTATTCTCATTCTGGGCACAGTATTGCTTTACCTGCTCTCCTATCTCATCTCCATCTCCTTCTTCTTCTCTCGTTCTTCTTCTCTCAGTCTCTTTATCCTTACCTGTAAATATCCCCTTCCCGAAGCTGAGCTTTGATTGATACAGTCTTTGCAAACTGATTATTTATGTCGGTCGTTTAAAACTTCTATCGTAAAACAGCTGTTTAGTTTTGCCACTTGCATCTTATCTCTTGAAGCGTCGCGTTGGGATTCGCGCGCGGCCACGGCTCGCGCTTCTGTGAACATAAATCCTGCTTTGATCGGTCATCTCAAACATTTTGACATATCACAATTTGATAATTTAATTAATATATTTTACTGATAACTTAAACTATGTTAAAATAAATATTACTGGAATAATTTGAGGAATGTTTCATTTGCATATAACGTGTTGTCTTTCTTAACGCCATAATACACCTTCGCGCGAAGTGGAAAATCGATTCCTGAGCAATCGATGCCAGCTAATTCAGCACCTTCACTTGGGACAGCGCCTTTGTAACGTTGAACGTAAGAGACAGCGTGTTAAGAAGCTTCCTAAGGGACACTTCGGGGAACACACTTAGGAACTTAAACAAATTTGGTAAGATATATCTTTCGAATCTTCTCAGCGCGCTAAGAGTGAGCGTTATCGGGGAACCGGGCCCTGGTTGTCTTTGTGCTGCATCTTTAAAAACATCTCTGCAGCAAAACCAAAATGTTAATAGCCAAGACTAGCAATTGCAAACTCATTTTTTTCTGTTCTCACACCAGCAACTCATTAAGTAACAAAACAGGTCATTGATTTTACAGCTTTTCTCAAGGTTTTTATGAGATATAAGTGACCCCTCACAGGATCTGAGCATGCTCCATTAAATCAGACTGGTTCAAATGATCCCACAAACATTTCAGCCTGATTTTCTGGAGGCCTTATAAACCACAAGCGAGGAAGTGTGTAATTTAGCTAGGATAATGTGACGTGAACTCTAATGTGTAAATAAGGCTTTTAATTCTGCTGAAAAGACTTCTGCTTAAGGTCTGCTTTTAGGTCTGGTTTACATATAAGACCAAAACTCCAGCTAAATACATCATGAAATATCTTGACAAGTGCAGTTTTTCTCTATCTGTGTGTATTCTCTATTGAAACCAACCATTTTATTATTGTTATTATTATTAGTTAAGGCTGTCAATGTTAACACGTTAACGGATGCAATGAATTAAAAATCATTAATGCGTTGAAAAAACTTAATGCAAATAACGCATTTAATTGCTGAAGCATGTGAAATTGCGTTAACGTAATTTACGTCATGCAATTAGATTATAGAAGTCGAGAGATTACAAGTCAATTTTATGTTTGTGCGCTCTCGATGCACTGATCGATCGCACATTGTATGTATGCACAGACACATTTCAGTACATTCTCGTTGTTTCCACACACATTCAGGAAAATGTTTTAATTTATCATTTGTATGTTGCTGTGTTTAGTAATTCTGAATGGATCCGGGTGTTTTGGTGTGCATAAATGTAAGAATTATATGGCCTCCTCATTTAATTTGGTTGTGTAGTGTCCTTTTTGGGAAAGACACCTAAATTTATCTTGGAAGAGGCTTGATCACCCTTCAATTTGATGGTTTACTTTGCTGGATATAGCAATGACAAAATAAACTTGTTAAACAAGATAAATGGTGTTTGCTTAATTGCACGATGAGTGTGCGATTAATCACGATTACATTTTTTATCTATTGACAGCCCTATTATTATTATTATTATTATTATTATTATTATTTAAGTAGCCAATAATCTTTGGTTGATTTTATACATGATTGGCTACTTGATAGGGATGGGACATTCTTATTCTAGAGAGCATATAAAATGGTTTAATGTAAAAGTAATCAACAATACTCCTGTCTGAAAGTGAGTTATTCGACATTACCTTTTTGTTTATATAATTATTGTATAAATTGTTGTATCTTTGTTACTAAATTAACTTCCTGCCTGTCATGGCTTTTGCTGCATATAGATAGTCTGACATGTAGGACATTTTCATTCCTATTTCATCCCTGATTTAAATGAAAACAGCTTGCTTAGGCAGATGCATATGGAATAATTATAGCTTTTTCACCTTCCATGAGTGTGTAGCTTTACCCAGAAGAATATGCATCAGTCACTGCTCAGCCAGTATTTCTGCTTCATCAGTATGCTGCAATTGCCTCTCTATGACTACCAGTACAGTTTCTGCTGTGCCTATTAGAAAGGGGGGAAAAAGAAGGCACAAAAAAGAGAAAACATTTGTTTCATTATAAAACGTAATCTACAGGGGAAAACACTTGCGTGTACGCGTGAATTGCATTTAACATGTTCCTTAAAGGGTTAGTTCACCCAAAAATGAAAAGTCTGTCAGTAAACGTAGTCAGTTAGTCTAGTCAGTTAACGTAGTGTGATTCCGTAGAGCTACGTCACACGTAGGCTCACTATTGGCCGACGCTGGTCATGTACGTGATGCGTGTGACGTACAACAACAGAAGCTTACGTTATTATACTAGTGAACTGACTCGCGGCCCACGGAGAAGGAAATGAATAGTTGAAATAAAGTCGTTATTTTGGGGGGTTTTTGCGCACAAAAAGTATTCTCGTCTCTTGATAAACTTAAGATTGAGCCACTGTAGTCACTTGGACTATTTTAACGATGTCTTTAATAACGTTTCAAGGCCGGCAAGTTCAATCCCTGAAGAAGCCTATGGACTAGTATGGAGGAGTGATCCAGCTCTCAGATTTCATCAAAAATATCTTAATTCGTGTTCCGAAGATGAACGAAGGTCTTACGGGGTTGGAACAACATTAGGGCGAGTAATTACTGACAGAATTTTCATTTTTGGGTGAACTAACCCTTTAAACAGGTCCACTCTCACCTAATTTTCTTAAGTTTCCTTGCTGAATGGCCAAATGTAGGCTATATACTTGTTTTCAGTGACAATGACATACATTATAAACCAAGTATGAAAAATATCAATTTTTTTGTTAAGTTTTTAACAAAAATCAAATTTGTACCATAGGGCGTTTTGCCCCACAGGTGGTGTAAATTTCCCCCAGGGTGGGGTAAAATACTTGTGATAAAATACTAGCTAACTAGCTAGCTGATGCTAACTTGAGGTAATTTTTAAATATACGTCCACATATTTTTATTCAACCTTAGTTAGATTACATTTGATGGAAAAACAAACGATGTGATGTTCAGAAGATGGAACTTCAGTAATTATGATAGTGGGAAGTGAGAAGTGATGCCCCAAGTGACTGGGGGCGTTTTACCCCACAGACTAGGTTTGAAATAAAATTATGTCAATCTGAAAATATAATTATATTTTCCTTCAATAACACATACTCCCTAACTACAGGCCTTATTCTCATATCATATAACTGCGATTTTCTGCAAAACAAGTGTCGTGACATGTAGCCAAGTATGGTATCCCATATTTGCAATTTGTGCTCTGCATTTCACCCATCCAAGTGCACACAGCAGTGAGTATTGAACTCACACACACACACACACCGTGGATACACACCCGCTGAGCAGCGGGCAGCCATTTTTGCTGCGGTGCCCAGGGAGCGATTGGGGGTTAGGTGCCTTGCTCAAGGGCACCTTAGTTGTGGGTAATGAGAGTGGAAGAGAGTGCTGTTCCATTCACTCCCCCCACCTACATTTACAGCCGGTACTGAGACTCGAACCCATGATCTTTGGGTTACAAGTCAGACTCTCTAACCTTAAGAGTTCACAACTGCCCCCCTAAACAAGCTTTAAAATACTTTTTTTCTTACTGCTGAAAATTCTATCACTTACTGTGAAATCCATTTTCTCTCACATACTTTGCCAGTGTAAACTTCGTGAATACTTTTACATCACTCTTGTCAATGTAGTTCATAGCAACAACAAAAACATATCTTGACTCCATCTAGTGGATATTTTCAACACATTCTCATCCCAAGGCGTCACTAAAATGACAATTTTGACCATGCTTCAATATTCGACGCTTTAGGCACCCTTTAGCGTCAGTTACATGACGCGATCCTAGGGCGTCATCTCACTGACGCTTTACCTTTAGCGTCAGTTAGATGACGCGGGTAGGTTTAGGTCTGGGGTAGGGTTAGGATTAGATAGCGTCATCTAACTGATGTCAAAGGTAAAGCGTCAGTGAGATGATCGCGTCATGTAACTGATGCTAAAGGGTGCCTAAAGCGTCGAATATTGAAGCATGGTCAAAATGATTCCCAAGGCGTCAGTTTCATGACTCCTAGGGATGAGAATGGGCTGATATTTTGGGAGAAACGGGGGGGGGGGGGGTCTTGTTTTCCCCCCATTCTACCCAATATTACTCAACAGTTTACTGACCAGTGGACTTTTGCTTCCTTCATTCATGCCGGAGTTTATAAACTAATAAACTCCGGCATTTCAACTGAAGTTGGCAAATCGACTATATATATATACTGTATACACGAACACACTCACTGTAAAAAGTGCTACACCCACAAAGTAGGTTTTATATATTTTAAATATTTGTAATCTAGTTTATTTTATTGGTTTTATACAAAAAAAGTATCAAAATACTTCCTCTCTACTTAAAATATATCAGTTTTTATATAACAATATATTTTAAATAAAACCCATGCAATTTATTTGGGTAGTTATTTGTATGTGGTTGTTGTGTACAATAAATGTTATAAAAGTGAGTTGACAATGCACAATTTATTTGAGCAGCTGACGATGTGACAGGTGTGTTCATCAAACGTAAATATTTTAAATTTTATGAGTTGGCATTATCCCTTTTTCACTGGCGGGGACTCCAGGCAGATGCAATATCTTCCTCGGCACTTCAACTGTTTGGTCGATGCAGCGGATCTGAATTTCAGGGTCTGATTAACACGGTAAGTTGAGCAAATGTAGCCGAATGACTGGTGATGTAAACTAAAGTCACGCAAAATCGCTTACTCCACTAGGGAGCTGAGGTTAGGTTTGCTAATTGTATAGCTATAGCTATCCTGCACACATGGTAGGCCTAAGCTATATGGCTGCACAGTGTGGTCGATCGGCAGACAACAGCAGTGTTTAAAAACACATACAAGTTACGTATGTAATAATTAGTTGCACAAATGTCCTCAGTTATATTTTTAGATTGCACAGATTAAATTTCGGGATCATATGCGATCGAAACGGTCGCAATTTCGGGCCTTCAGGCAATAGTTGTGCGGGCAAATAAGGGAAAGTAAGATGTGGTGTTTTATGGACAACACTTTGTTTTGTGTGTTGTGTGTCTTTGACAGGACTCAGAGATTATGTTATTATACTTTTGCATTACTATAGCAGATGCACAGATTAGACTGTAGAGATGTATGTTTAGTAGTCTGTCTGATTTTAGAGATTTGATCCACGTTATTTTAATGCTGCATAGTCAATTAATGACAGATTTTTGGTCTATATTTTTAAACTATTTCTAACCTATTACTTAAAGAAGTTACATTTACAACTGATTTTTTAACTTTATTTCTAACATCTAACATTTTCCTGGTCTTTAGATACCCAAGCACTTTTGTTACCTGTGGTCTTCGATCTTCACATCCAGGTAAGACAAACTTCAGAATAGATTCAATTACAATTTGATCAGATTATACGTGTTCTGTAAGTCCAATAGACGTTCAGGGAACCTCCATACAAGGTTAAAAACTAGTTCAGATGTGGACATATTTTATGTAATTTAATGTCTCATTTAGACAATTTAAACTGTTTCTGGACCAAATAAACACTTTCAGGATGCATTAAATTAAAACACATGTTTATTTCAATGTAATTTCTAATTGCCAAGCAACTCACAGACAGTGTGTGTTTGTCCAAAAATCATGAAATCATTACTGTCTACTTAGGGCAGGCAGCTTAAGGTCCCTGGTTCGAATCTGATTTCTCTCACGATCCAAATATGTATAAATTACAGATGCTAAGCTGTCTAAAGGTGTCAGTGCGTGTTTGTCCAAAAATCATGAAAAGAAACTTCACTGTCTGTGAATTGCTTTGCAATTACACATGGAAATTACATTGAAATAAATGTGAGTTTTAATTTAATATATCCTGCGAGTGTTTATTTGGTCTAGAATAAGTATAAATTGTCCAAATGAGACCTTAAATGATGTTGAAAATTGTCCACATTGTCCACATCTGAACTAGTTTTCAACCTTGAATGGAGCTTCCGTGAACGTTCATTACAGAACACCTCAAAAAAAGTCGTAAAAACTTTCATTCTGGCTCCTCAGTGGACGTCTTTTCAATGTACTTCTTTGTGACAAAGACGTTGAAAAGATGTCTCTTGGACATAATTTTGCTTAGTGGGTTTATTAATATTGTGATGATATGGGGTGATTACGTTTGCTCTTGAAAGATATTTAAACTCTGTAGCTTAATTAACAGTAATGTGATGACCAATCAGGTACAGGCAAGGACAATTGGATTTGTTTTATTGTAATGAATGCTTTGAACCAGAAAAATACAACACTCATGCTAGAGTAGATCATGATATTTTAGTACCCACACTCTATGGCATTGTCATGGTAGACTTCACTCTGGTCACATGTTCTAGTCACAGTATCCATCTTGTATCCACCACCTTTAGCAACAAAAGTACAATTTGGACTTTGTGTCTTATCTCTTCTACCTGTCTGCTATACTCATCTCATTTCCTATTTGTCTGACCAAACTCTTGTTTCTTTTTTGTCTCCACCAATAGAGTCGGGCTGAAACAGAGGTGCACGCTGAGCTTGGCAGTTGCCCACTGAAAATTTACATGTGCCATCACCCCGACACGATTGGGATTATCATATAAGGACAGCCCGTGGTCAGAGGTGTGCCAAACCTGTCGAAAGCATGCTGCCTCCTGTTTGAACTTACCTATGCTCTCGACTTCAAGTATCCCTCAAAACTGGTGTATACTTGAGATATATCAGAGGCTTTTTGTAGGATTGGACCCTGTGCGTCCTAAACCATCTTTTGACATTGCAGTTAGTGTGATACAATGTGATGTTATGGCTCACATTTACCTTGATCCAAACATTTCAGATTGGGCAGTTTGGATATTTTACTGTACTGTTCAGAACAGGTTGAAAATACACTTCTACAGTGTTTGTTTTATATTAGAGTGTACATGTGCGGCCACATTTATTTGCTGTTTTGTAGTCACTGTTAAAAGTGACACTGGTTGACATTGAATAAATTGAATATTGTCTTCAATCTATCTTCTCATCTTTTTCTTCTTCAAATGAATTTGTAATGGTTATTGACAATTAAAAAAATATATTAAAATGTTTATTATTCACATATGATTTAGTTAATTTTACTAAGAAAATAAAGTTCATAAAACCTAATTAAAATGAGTACAGGTTACTTTTAGCAACCCATAAATAAGTTACCTTTACCAAGAAAAGTAGGTTTATCTAACTGAGTAATACTAGTACTATTAGTTAACTCAACATGATTTTGTTGCGTTTGTATAAAGTAATGTTAAAGTGTTCAATATACTTAAAAAAGGCTGCAAGTTGAATCAACATAAAACATCCAATGCAGCCACTTGCCTCACTTTTTATAAGTTAGATCTAGGTATTACTTTTTACAGTGCTCACCAGCCACTTCAGTAGGTACACCTGCTCAACTACATGTTAATGCAAATATCTAATCAGCCAATCGCATGGCAGCAACTCAGTGGATTTAGCCATGGTTGAGACAATCTGCTGAAGTTCAAAATGAGCATCAGAATGGGGAAGAAAGGTGATTTAAGTGACTTTGAACGTGACATGGTTTTTGATGCCAGATGGGCTGGTTTGAGTTTTTCAGAAACTGCTGATCTATTGGAATTTTCACACACAACCATCTCTAGGGTTTACAGAGAATGGTATGAAAAAAGAGAAAATATCCAGTGAGTGGCATGCTGTGGGCGAAAATGCCGTGTTGATCTTGAGGTCAGAGGAGACTGGCCAGACTCGTTCCAGCTGATAGAAAGGCAACAGTAACAGTAATGTCCATCCTTTTATGACAGTGGACTCATATTCTGATGGCTACTTCCAGCAGGATAACGCACCATGTCACAAAACTCAAATCATCTCAAACTGGTTTCTTAAACATGACAATGAGTTCACTTCTCAAATGGCCTCCACAATCACCAGATCTCAATCCAATAGAGCACCTTTCGGATGTGGTGGAACTATCATGTCAATATGGACCAAAATCTCTGAGGAATGTTTCCAGCACCTTGCTGAATCTATGCCACGAAGAATTAAGGCAGTTCTGAAGGCAAAAGGAGGTCCAATCTGGTACTAGCAGGCACTAGTGACTGGTGAATGTATATAGTATTTGTATAATACAAGTACAGTTGCATGACATGTAACAATTGTTACATTGTAACAATTGTAGTTGCATGATGCTTTGAACACATTTATTAATCTTATTGATTTAAATACATTAATTAATCAACCCATTAATTATATTCAATAATTTGTGAACCTAAAACAATCTGTAAAATCTTAGATGCGTATGATTGCTAATGAGATCACTTTTTTTGTGAACTAGCCTTTAAAATGACGCAAGGGGAAATTATAAACCTTATGACATTTTACAGTTTGAAATTAAATAAAGTTGTACAGCCAGTTCTGGAAATCAGAGGGCTGCCATAGCACTGAGTCTGACTACGGTCTCTCATCTCTCACGTGGGCTGTACTTTCCCCTTTACAATGGCCGTGCTGCCAAGGCACTTAACTGCAGTGATTAGCGAGTGTAACATTAATGGAGCCCAGAGGAGAAACTTTTGGAATAATTCCCTCTAAATTTCAAACAGAAATTAGCCTTTTTTTAACACTAATTCCCTTCTTTTCTAATATTACTGATCTCAGAGAAGCATAATTTGCTCAGAGAAATTGATTGGGATGAGTGCTCCACATAAAAAAAAAAAAAAAAAAAAAAAGGTAACACTTTATTTTAAGGTGACATAATTACAAGTAACTAACCCTAACCATAACTCTATAGTAAGTACATGTAGTTAATTAATATTACTCAGCAGAACTATCTAGAGTAAGTACAATGCAACTACGTCACCTTGAAACAAAGTTTAACCCAACATTTTGTACAGTTTTTGCCGTTTCACTGCAATTCGTTTATTTTTTTTACACGTTGCACTGACTAAAAGCTATGCAATTAATTTGTCATCCAGCCAAATGATCAAACCAGCCAAAAAAATAACAAAATGAGGAGTTAATGTTCACAAGAGAGATAGAGAACTAGATGCACAAAATAACTATTCAAACGCACATTATAATTCTAAACTGCAGTCAAACAGCTGTGATTTTACACAGCAATGTACCTCACCAACAATCCCACTATCTCTCAAATTAATAACGTTCACAGGTTGCAGATTGTATGCTCTTTAGACATTTCCCTGCTCTATAAACATGCTGTGGTACATATAAATAACATGCAAAGAAACACACTAACAGTATAGCGTCGCAGTAGGACGCCTAGTGTGTCTTCTCTAACTCTTCATTATCTTTTGTCAATTACTTGAATTTGTAGCTTTGCTTGATGTGCGCTTCTGCTGTCTACTGGCATTAGGTGGCTGGCTGGTATTGCCAGTGGCCATGCGGGCATGGTTTGAGTGGCACAGTGGTTATTCACTGTAACTGGGTAATAACATCTAATTGTTTGTCAGATTTGAGGCCCCTCTTTGTTATCGCCATTATTTTTTTCTGTCAGAAACGTCACGTCAGATCTGAGAGCGTGTCAGCCGGAGTCGTTTCCCTGAGCGGTACGAACGTAGGAGGCCGATCCTTCCGGAACTGTGTTCTAGTCTTTCTGTGTTTCCACTGTTTACTGTGTTGCCACTTTTTGACTTTGTGCTAATGGTAGATTTCTTTACAAAAATGAATGTTAAATATATGCAGAAATTTAAGCTGCAAATTTCATAGGACAAATATAAATTTAGTTTGCCTTGGCTCTTTAGAACACACACATTAGCTTTGTTGGGAAAATCGTTATAATTAAATAATGAAAAGCTAAAACAATTATTTCAGTTATTAATCTGTCATATGGCTGATATTTTTAAACATGCTGTCATTTGGATGCCCTTCATACATCCTTGCATGCATTTTTTTTATTTATTTAAAGATTGTTTCTGGTGAAATGCTTGAAAACCAATAATTAAAATGGAAATATTTGGCATATCCTAATTAACATCTGATGGATGATTATCTCAATCAATAAATGCATATCACTGATGTTATTTTAGTCTGCATTTGCTGAGGGTGCAAACTGTTTCAGCTTTTGTGTTTCATTATTCTGACACCATTTGCAATTGATGCCAAGGCCCGTATTTACATAAACTGAAGTTATACTTTCAAACTTTCTCACAGAAACGCTTTGTCTTCGTCTAATGAAAGTGTTTATTAATAATTCAGTACATTTTAACTATACCAACTTAATTTGTCATACACTGAGGGGTTCTTCATGCAGAATCCAGTCCAGAATGCATACGGTGTTTGAAAGGTCACACTTTATTCAGCTCTCTCTTGAATCCCAGTCTTGATGTTGGCTGGGGTTTGATATCTCATCACAGCAGACTGTCTGAACTGCATTACAGTTCAGTGTGCTTAAGAATGTGCTGTTCATGGTGTTTTCTTCTCACAAAAACTGCTTTTAGACAGTTTAATATGCATTCACTTGTAGATAATTGATTCAACTGGAAATACGCTAATCCTTTTCTCAGTGTTTACACCTTGGTTAACAAGCTTATAATGAATTGACAACTCATTATGCAATGTAGCAACGCATCATTCCATGGTTTACGTTTTACCCAAAGCATTGGGTCACAACAATATTCATACAGATTTCTTTCAAAGTAAGCGTTTCTCTCGCAATGTTCCCATGAATTTATTATTTTGCCTTGTAGCTAAGGATCTTATTAAATAGATATTAAAGCAAATGAACACTGTTGGTATCTGTGTTTTTATTGTTAAATAAAACTAAATCAGTAACACTTTACAATAAGGATCGATTTGTTAACATTAGTTAACAACATTAGTTAGCATGTAATGTATTAACACTGAAAAATACTTCTAAAGCCTTTATTAATCTTAATTTCAAAATTTCATTTAAATATAGCTTTAACTTTATTAAAATCAAAAGTTGTATCTGTTAATATTATTATTTAGTGGACCTGAGCCAACATGAAGTAACAATCAACAGTTGCATTTTGTCAGTAAAAGCCTTATGTTAACAAATGTATTAAGTGTTACCTCTAAAACTATAAAAAGTAGGTAACGCTTTACAGTAAGGTAAGGTCCTATTAGATAATGCATTAATTGAAATAACTAACAAACAGTTAGTGTCATAGTTTGGTTGCACCAAAGGATGAGTTGTGACATTATCTAAATACAGCAGTCAACTTCAATAAATGTAAAATCAAAATAACAAACACTCACAAGATCAAGATAGCACACAGAAAAAACACAACCATTATACTGGCCTACAGAGGCAAAAGACCTTAACTTGCTAGAGTGTGGAACTGAGAAAAATTACTTTAAAGATTTTTAGTTGTCTCGCCAAATTAATTATAGGTAGGACACTGGAAATCTGGCAATTAGATGTTTCAGTAATGAAAATTATCTACATAAAAAAATCTTGCGCTCAAACTTGACTTTTGACCACTATTTTAAAGTTACTGTACTCTGCCTTTGTATTGTCAACAAAAAGTGAGAAGTCATGCCAAGCCAAAAGGCATAACTTCCACATTATCAGGTTGCTGATCACCATTAACAAAATCATTATTGTAAAATCTGTATAAAATCTAGTGATCATGGCATTTATTTTGTATGATTTACAGGGCGTAGAGCTGGTGATGGATGGTGATGAAGAGGAGTCGGTGTAGTTGCCGACCATGGTGGAGCAACCAGGGGGGAGTCCAGACAGAGGAGGCGGATGGAACACTGGGACCGATTGGCGGAGACGGAACCATGGTGAGTGGTGGAGGAGCCGCTGGACCTGAGTGGCTGACGGACCATGGCGACATTGCAGACTTGCAGACCCGGAAGACGGGAGCTGAGCCGCTGATTTGCGGGACTGAGTCGGTGAAGCGGGGACGGATGATCAGGGTGACGATGTGGTGAGGGAGGCCAACGGGGAAGTCAGAGAAAGGGAGGAGTCCAGTGGTGCCGAAGGGGTGCAGGGTGAGGGTGCAGCCCGAATCCAGAACGTCCGTGGCTGCCGCTGGGCATCGACTGCCGAAGGCCGAACTGGAGCTTCAGGTCAGACGGACCGTGGAGGCGATGAAGGAGTGGTGGATGGAGGTGATGGTGACGGGCTGACAGGATGAGTTGGCAGTGTGGGCCAGGAGGCCCAAGGTGCAGTCGGGGACTCTGCCTCACGCCAAGCTGGTGGAGGGGAAGCCGAGGTGCAGAGGCGCACGGAGTGAGCGGTGGAGGCAGAGCCGAGGAGCTGGACCACTCCAGTGTTGCCGATGGATCCAGGGGACTGGCCGTGACCAGCGATGGAGACGGGATGAGGACAACAGACAGCGATATGGACAGAAGACTTCCTGACGGGTCCGGTGAAGAATATGATGACTCACGGGTGGGGACTTGGGATGGAATTGGATCGGCGGACCACAGATCGATCAGGTCCAGGTCCAGGTCCATTCCTGGCTCTGAGATGGACGGACCCGCCTGCGTCGACTCTGGGGCTGGTCTTGACATGACCTCGGTGGGCGCCTTGGGCTCGCTGGCAGTGAGGGAGAAGTCACCATTCTGGATCAGCAGGAGGGGATGCAACGGTGCTGAGTCCATGTTGAAAATTTTAGTCGGTTATTCTGTCACGGATTGCCGATGATGGAAGGTACTAAAGATTGAATATAGTTCACAAAGAGTTTACTGGTGACAAACATGCAGACAAGTATGACATTGAACAATAACCGACAAAGGATAGAACTGAACAGGGAGTATAAATACACAAGGTGAATGAGGGAACTAAACAGGCACAGGTGGAGAAAAATTAAACTAATTAGGAATAACAAGAACAGGTGCAGACAGAACAAAGTTAATCATTACAAAAACGCTGTTGTCGTGTAAATTAACGACCAAAATGCATAACAAGTTTCCGTTTTTAGTTGACGTGGTCTCATGTAAAAAAGAGAAAAACAAAAACCTCATGTGACAAGGTGTCACGAACTGCTCTGTGACAAGAAGGTTGAGGATCCAAATGCAATTTTATTGAAAGGGTAATCCACAATCGTAGTCGAAAACAGGCAAGAGGTCAAAGCACAGTAAATCAGTCCAATCAAACAAACAAATCCAGAGGGCGAGACGGGAACGGGAAAACCAGGACACAGGCAGTTATCAAGAACCAGGAACTTAGAAAACAGTGGAATTGCTCAGAAATGGTATAAACACTAAACAAGACTTCGCAAATAATGAATGAGAAAACCAGGCTTATATGGGGCGAGTGATGAGTGCTGATTAGTTCAGGCAGGGAATTATGGGAGATGTAGTGTGTGAGGGAATGACAACAGTCTGATGTGGAGTGCCCTCTGGTGGCTCTCAAGGGCACTCCAGCTGGTGACCGTTACACAAGGAGAATTTTTTTTGTTGAAAATATTTTGGAAAGTTGAATTGTAAAATATAGGCTAAATATTAGATGAAAAACCTAAACTTTTTTTAAATATTTAATTTGAATTGCTAAACTAAAATGGAAATACAAATACAGCTAGATAGAAATATTGAAAAACAAAATCAAATAAAAACGATGAAAACTGGAATGAAAATAAACTGAAAATATAAAAAGGAAAGCTATTTCAAAATATTAATAAATACTATGCAAGTATAAATAACACCGGTTGGTATGCTAATGGGTACAATAAGACTGCACCAAATGACTTATGCCACTTGTGAATCTAAGAATACATTTTTTTTAGGTAAAATGGGAAATAGTTGCTGTGCAGTAGGAATATTTGTTCATGTGTTGTAATACCCAATGACATTGGATCTTTCTCACTGGATATTCGTGTCTATGGTCTCTTCAGTTAAATTGGGATGGGTAGTGTCTTTTCATGGATGAAGTGAACAGTGCTGATATCAAAGCGCAGACAAATGAGGGGCTGGTGGCAGGTCCGGTGTTGGCAGGGGAAGGAATCCATAATTAACCCCTGACCTCCTTTCATCTCTAATGGTTGAGCTTCAAACTGATGGGGGGAAATAGGTTAAAGCATTATGGGACATAATCTATCACGCTATTTCTTTTACTTACAACTCGGAATGACCTGGATTTTTTTTAACTCTCATTTTCATACATGCAGTGATGTTAGGTTAATATTTTAGTTCAATTCAACCACATTGCTCTGTGCATTTGTTTCAGAAATTCTGGATTGGATATTGTATTTCAGCACTAAAAGTCTCAGCAGTGTCCCACTCCTTTCCTCCCGTTCTCTTTGACAGAAAATCATGCGCTTGTGATCAGAGGGAACCTGACCAGTCATTTTCCCGGTAATGGCTTAGGTGTGATGTGTGGTGACATTGCTGCACAAGGCTGTTGACACAGTAAGCATCTCCTGGGCTCCTGGGGTACAGATGTCCTTAGGCCTGATAATTTACTGCCACACATGCCAGCAAATGCTCGTACGGATGTACTATATGGAATATTCCCACTGCTAGCATAACCGGATCCAAGTTATGTTTTATTAATGGCCAAGTATAACTAGTTCACTTTGCTACATTGTTATTAATGGCCGATAGATCAGCGAATACGATATGTGCATGATATGTTAACTAGAAATTTGAAAGAAATTAATGCTTTTATTCAGCAAAGATGTATTAAATTGAAAAGAAAAGTGACATACTTAAAAAAATATATATTTCAAATAAATGTCTTTTTAGCTTTTTATTCATCAAAGAATCCTGAAAAAAACAATCATATTTTCATAAAAATATGAATATGAATAATTTCATGACAAAATGACATTGATAATAATCAGAATTCTTTTTTTTTAAATGAAGTGTGTGTGTGTGTGTGTGTGTGTGTGTGTGTGTGTGTGTGCGTGTGTGTGTGTGTGCGTGCATGCGTTTTAATCATACTGTGATGTTTTTAATCATACTGTGATGTTCCATGAGGAAAACAGATTATAAACAATAAAGAATTAGGGGTTTTGACTAAAAATGCGGAAAAGGTTTCTGTGATGGGTAGGTTTAGGGTTAGTGTTAGGGGATAAAGTTTACAGTTTGTACAGAATGAAAATGATTATGTCTATGGAATATCCCTATAAAACAATGTGTGCATGTGTATTAATATGCCTTTTCCCTTCTTTTTAAAATTTATTTGAAAGTGAATTCGGATTTACTTTATTTTGATAGTCCCTTTAGACATTCTGTCGACTATAAGTAACATTGCACCTACATGTCAACCAACTCGCTTTAGAGTATTAGTTGAGTATTAGTCATGGGTAGGGTTAGGGTTAGTAGAATAAGGGGTTAGGGTTAGTGGAATAAGGGGACCTACTTGCAAAGTTACTTATAGTCAGTAGAATGTCTGTTGGCAGCATCAAAATAAAATGTTAGCAGATATTATGCAGACAGTCTGGAGACATATACTCTAATTAAATTAATAAAGAGTTATTTGACATGTAGGGGCAATGTTAAATGTAGTCAACAGAATGTCTAAAGTAGACCATCAAAATAAAATGTTACCTTGAATATTATTAGTTTAAAATAAAATGTATAATCCCTTTCCCTTTTTCTGTGAAAAAAAAAAGTTTTATTATTGTATACTTCTATACATTTACTATACTTGCTACACCATCAGCGTCTCTTATAGCAGATCATATTATTTGTTGATGTTTTCTCACACACTTCTCTATGAGAGCAGGAAAGGAAAGAGCAGGCTTAAATTATTTATCACACACTATACAGAGCCCAGACACCCTTTCCACAGTGGTCTGGACTGATAAAAGGACTGCAGATACACTAAAAAGAGCTATACTTAGAGCTATAGTTATAACTTCACGAACGGAGGTGAAGGGAAGCGATACCATCTAATACTATATTTTGAGCTACATATTGCAAGGTAATCAGAGCTGCTCCTCACATCCAAATGAGACTTGACATTTTCTTGACAGGCTTGCTTACTTGTAGCGATTAATTATTTATAATCGGCATACATAAAGTGTGTCAGGCTGGAGTGTAATCGTCAGAGTCTCATTAGTTTGAAGGGCATTTGGTTGTCACTCATCTTTACAAAACGTCCTTATAACTGAGTGATTGTCAGCAGTACCACAATGTTTCACAACAGGATTCTTGCATATACTTTCGGGGTAGTCTCTATGTTTTGGTTCATGTTTTATTTTGCGTCAAATTGCCCATCTGTTTCATTGAAAAGGTAGGAATGAAGATTTAAGCTTTAAATGTATTCTCACCTAGACGTGTGTAAGTGTAACTATGTTGTCCTTGTCAATATGGCACGTGTTTGTGTATTCACCTGAAAGAGAAATATAGTGCTCTCGCAGGAATTTTGATAGCATTTCTCTCAAAACAAACATAAGCTGCGAGTTTATCCAGCACACCATGCAATTTTCTTCAAGGAGGAGTGATTTCCTAAGATGAACCCCAAACTGCTTTCGTATGCAGCATGTTCGATAGAAAACATCCTCTGAAAGGATGTTTGCAGATACACAGCTGGGCTGAAATGTATTAAATGTCATTTATAGGCCCAGACAAGAATGACAGCTCCAAGCCATGCACTGTCCTTGTTAATTAAAGTGAGGCCGTCTTCGAGACACTGCCACAGGTTTGTTCCCAGTGCCACAGAGGATGATTATAGCACATGTAAATCAATGTAGCTGGAAGCGCTTAAGTCGTCGTGATACCAGGACTGATCAAATTGGGGGGGGGGTTCACTGGCCTGTAAGGCATGAATAATAGCAACATTGCAGTTTGTATTTAAAAATGGCATGTTATATTTTTTTATTTTTTTTTATTTAGACATTCACTGCGATTCAAACGTTTGGGGTAATATTTAGAATAAAAAAAAATTAATGCATTTATTCAGCAAGGACATTAAATTGATCAAAATTGACAGTAAAGACTTTTACATTGTTACAAAAGACTTCTATTTAAAAATAAAATATGTTCCTTTCATGTTCTATATATATATATATATATATATACAGGTCCTTCTAAAAAAATTCGCATATTGTGATAAAGTTCATTATTTTCCATAATGTAATGATACAAATTAAACTTTCATATATTTTAGATTCATTGCACACCAACTGAAATATTTCAGGTCTTTTATTGTTTTAATACTGATGATTTTGGCATACAGCTCATGAAAACCCAAAATTCCTGTCTCAAAAAATTAGCATATCATGAAAAGGGTCTCTAAACAAGCTATTAACCTAATCATCTGAATCAACTAATTAACTCTAAACACCTGCAAAAGATTCCTGAGGCTTTTAAAAACTCCCAGCCTGTTTCATTACTCAAAACCGCAATCATGGGTAAGACTGCCGGCTGTCCAGAAGGCCATCATTGACACCCTCAAGCAAGAGGGTAAGACAGAAAGAAATTTCTGAACAAATAGGCTGTTCCCAGAGTGCTGTATCAAGGCACCTCAGTGGGAAGGAAAAGGTGTGGCAAAAAACGCTGCACAACGAGAAGAGGTGACCGGACCCTGAGGAAGATTGTGGAGAAGGACCGATTCCAGACCTTGGGGGACCTGCGGAAGCAATGGACTGAGTCTGGAGTAGAAACATCCAGAGCCACCGTGCACAGGCGTGTGCAGGAAATGGGCTACAGATGCCGCATTCCCCAGGTCAAGCCACTTTTGAACCAGAAACAGCGGCAGAAGTGCCTGACCTGGGCTACAGAGAAGCAGCACTGGACTGTTGCTCAGTTTTGCATGTCATTCGGAAATCAAGGTGCCAGAGTCTGGAGGAAGACTGGGGAGAAGGAAATGCCAAAATGCCTGAAGTCCAGTGTCAAGTACCCACAGTCAGTGATGGTCTGGGGTGCCATGTCAGCTGCTGGTGTTGGTGCACTGTGTTTTATCAAGGGCAGGGTCAATGCAGCTAGCTATCAGGAGATTTTGGAGCACTTCATGCTTCCATCTGCTGAAAAGCTTTATGGAGATGAAGATTTCATTTTTCAGCACGACCTGGCACCTGCTCACAGTGCCAAAACCGCTGGTAAATGGTTTACTGACCATGGTATTACTGTGCTCAATTGACCTGCCAGCTCTCCTGACCTGAACCCCATAGAGAATCTGTGGGATATTGTGAAGAGAAAGTTGAGAGACGCAAGACCCAACACTCTGGATGAGCTTAAGGCCGCTATCGAAGCATCCTGAGCCTCCATAACACCTCAGCAGTGCCACAGGCTGATTGCCTCCATGCCACGCATAACTGAGTGCATAACTGAACACAATTATTTGAAGGTTGCCTTTTTATTATTATTATTAAAAACACTTATTTTATTGGTCGGATGAAATATGCTAATTTTTTTAGACAGGAATTTTGGGTTTTCATGAGCTGTATGCCAAAATCATCAGTATTAAAACAATAAAAGACCTGAAATATTTCAGTTGGTGTGCAATGAATCTAAAATATATGAAAGTTTAATTTTTATCATTACATTATGGAAAATAATGAACTTTATCACAATATGCTAATTTTTTGAGAAGGTCCTGTATATATAGTATCTCACAAAAAAGTGAGTACACCCCTCACATTTTAGGAAACATTTCTCAAGGGACAATACTATAGAAATTAAACTTGGATATATTTTAGAGTCAATGTGCTGCTTGTATCGCAGTATGTATTTACTGTCCTCTGAAAAAAAAAACTCGACATACAGCCATTATTGTCAAAATGGCTGGCAACAAAAGTCAGTACACCCTAAGTGATAATAGGGTGAGGGGTTTTGGAATACGGAGAGGAGATGGAGAAAATCTAAAATTCAAGTGCATTACGACTTGTTCAGAGAATCTTTGATTGCATTTCAAAAGGGGTCAAAGGACGCTAAGCATACATTTTATTCAGAGAGTATTTTAAAAAATGGAAATAATCCCAAAGTGTTTTTTGACACAATCAATGCGGCTATAAATCCTATAAAAAAATTGCATCCGGACTCCGTAACTATGACCTGTGAAGAGTTTCAACATTTTTTCAAAGGGAAGGTGGAGAACCTCCATGCCACAGGTAGGGACTGATGCTCCCTCTCCATCTCCCTGGACTTCCCCTAGGGAATGGAGTGATTTTTATCCTATGACTCAATCTGGTTTAGCAGATTTTATTGCACACTTAAAACCTTCCTCTTCAAAAGACGACATCATGCCACCTAGGCTCTTTAAGCAGATCGTGGATACCGTGAATCTTAATATCTTGAACTTAATCAACAAATGCCTTAGCCAGGGCATCTGTCAAACAGATTTTAAACATGCTGTCCTGTCTCCTTTGTTAAAACGGCCAAACCTCTCTATGGACGACCCAAATAATTTTAGGCCAATTTCAAATCTGCCATTTTTAGCAAAGGTGCTAGAAAGAGTTGTTTTTAAGCAACTTCAAGACCACCTGTGGTCGAACTCTATAACTGAGGTGTTTCAATCTGGTTTTAAGTCAAGGCATAGCACTGAGACAGCACTGGTGAAGGTGCTTAATGATATTCTCTTGACTTTGGACAAAGGGGAAAACTCTGTATTGATGATTCTTGATCTCTGTGCTGCGTTTGATATGGTGGACCACAATATTTTGCTGCAGCGTTTGGTAGGGTTGGCCTAAAGGGAATGTCCTTGGGTGGTTTAATTCATATCTTGCGGATAGATCTGTTTCTGTGTGTGTAAAAGATTGCATGTCCCGGAAGGCCCTGTTATTGTGTGGGGTTCCCCAGGGTTCGATTTTAGATCCTATATTATTCTCTTTATATATGCTACCTCTTGGTTCTATTTTACGGAAACACAATATGTCTTTTCACTGCTACGCGGATGACGTACAGATTTATTTTTCGGTAAAACAGTCAAATAGCAATATTTCGGTAACCTATTAGCCTGTATTCAGGAGGTGAAAGATTGGTTGGCAGCTAATTATTTTTAACTAAATGAAGAGAAAACTGAGGTTATAGTGTTCGGCCCAAATTCCCACTTAGTGTCCGAGCGACTAACAGATACCCCCCTGGCAGTTGCAATCTCTGAAAAGGTTAAAAGCCTTGGTTTTATTTTGGACTCGGAGCTAAAAATGGATAAACAAATAAACTATGTGGTTAAATCTATTTTTATTTTTTTTTCACTTAAAGCTCTTAGCAAAAACCAAACCATTTTTATCTCAAATAGATTTTGAGAGAGCTATTTCTGCGGTCGTTTTCTCTAGAATGGATTATTGTAATTCACTATATGCTGGAATCGACAAAAAAGCTCTTGCACGCTTGCAAAACATACAAAATGCTGCAGCCAGATCGATTAAGTCAGCGAAGAAAACGGATCATGTTACACCTTTATTGAGATGCTTAAATTGGCTGCCAGTCGAGTATAGAGTGCATTACAAGATCATTGTTTTGGTTTTTAAAGCACTACAAAATTTGGCACCACCATACCTTTCTGAGTTGTCTAGGTCATTGAGATCGGAAAATTTAAATCTCCTTGTGACTGTAAGAACAAATTTGAAACGTAAAGGTGACAGAGCGTTCTCTAGAGTCAGTCCTATACTATGGAATAACCTCCCACACTCTGTCAGATCAGCAAAGTCGTTGGCCGTGTTTAAGTCGTTGTTAAAAACCCACTTATTAGAGGTAGCATGGGGGTCAGTCTGAAGTGGCTTGGCCCTTTTGTATGAAAGTGATACAGTATGTAGTTGTTTCTTGTCTTGTGCTTATATTCCATTGTTTGTTTGGATGTAATTGTATGTAATGTTTCAAATTGTTTTATTCCACTGTTTGTGAAGCACCTTGGGCAACGTCCGTTGTATAATGTGTGCTATATAAATAAAGGTAAAAAAAGAAAAAAGAAAATAATAGCTGTACGTCGTTTAACCATGCAAAGCCACATGTCCTATTCATCACGTTCATGTTTTGGTCTGCTTGAAAGGACCATACAAATTGTTGTATCTTGTATTAGAGCTGTTCAAATTTGTGCTTTGAGTACAATTCTCTCATACTGACCACTGGATATTCAACATGGCACCTCATGGCAAATAACTCTCTAAGGATTTGAGAATTAGAATTGTTGCTCTCCACAAAGATGGCCTAGGCTATAAGAAGATTGGTAACACCCTGAAACTGAGTTACAGTACAGGCCAGGGTCATACAGAGGTTTTCCAAGAGGGTTCCACTCAGATCAGGTCTCGCAAGGGTCAGGTGCAGAAGCTGGCTTTAAAAAACAGACGCATGAGTCCTGCCAGCATGGCTTTAGAGGTTGCAGAAGCGGAAGGTCAGCTTGTCAGTGCTCAGACCATAACAAGTTGGTTTGCATGGCCGTCGTCCCAGAAGGAAGCCTCTCCTGAAGCTGGCTCACAAGAAAGCCCGCAAACAGTTTGCTGAAAGCAACCTGTCCAAGAGCATGAATTACTGGAACCATGTCCTGTGGTCTGATGAGACTAATGGCTCTTTCATACTAACAGATTGGCGAGCGTTCATCGTCCGCTAATCCCCAGCGATTTGCACGCGATAACACCCTGACCTGTCGGCGAGCTCAACGATTTGCAAATCGGGCTTAAATCTTAAATTCATGTAGTGTGAACTAGGCTTAAGATAAACTTGTTTGGCTCAGATGGTGTCCAGAATGTGTGGCGATGCCCCGTGAGGAGTACCAAGAAAATTGTGTCTTGCCTACAGTCAAGCATGATGGTGGGAGCATCATGGTCTGGGACTGCATGAGTGCTGCTGGTACTGGGGAGCTGCACTTCATTGTGGAAAACATGGATTCCAACATGTACTGTGACATTCTGAAGCAGAACATGATGCCCTCCCTTCAGAAACTGGGCCGAACGGCATGATAACGATCCCAAACACACCACCAAGATGACAACTGCCTTGCTGAGGAAGCTGAAGGTGATGGAGTGGCCAAGTATGTCTCCAGACCTGAACCCTATTGAGCACCTGTGCTGTGGGGCATCCTCAAGCGGAAGGTGGAGAGGCGCCATGTGTCTAACATCCAGCAGCTCCGAGATGTCATTATGGAGGAGTGGAAGAGGGTCCCAGCAACAACCTGTGTCCTCTGGTGAACTCCATGCCTAGGAGGATTAAGGCAGTGCTAGATAACAATGGTGCTCACACAAAATATAGACACTTTGGACACAGTTTTGACATGTTCACTTAGGGCAGGGTTCGGCAACCCAAAATGTTGAAAGAGCCATATTGGACCCCCCCCCCAAAAAAAAAAAAAATCTGTCTGGAGCCGCAAAAAATTAAAAGCTTTATATAAGCCTTATAATGAAGGCAACACATGCTGTAAGTGTTATATTAGCTTTATTAGTATCAAAATGATAAGTAGGCTACAAATTAGAGCTAACGGGCCCAAAAAATCAAGCCTGGCCCGGCCCGACACATTAAACGTAATTATGAGCCCGATTTTAACCCGACCATTTCTTAATGCGTGGGTCGTTATAACTGACTTTCTCAACTTTCTTTCTCCCGCCCGCAACATTTATGTTTTGTGCCGCTCCCGCCCGCAAATACACTTTTTTCTGTACCTCCAAATACTTTCAAGTTAGCCTACGTGTCGCCACCATTACATCCTCCTGATAAATTATTTGTTATTAAAGCATTAAAACACAAACCACTGTTAATTGAACATAAAAGCAAGCAGTTTACTATGCGTGCATGGTTTGCCATGACTGAATGTGCGCAAAGTGCGCTCTCTTAATAATTCCTAAAAAGCTGACAGTTCATCGCGATCTCACACATCTCTGTTATTATCAATGAAGCTGACTGCACAATGAATCTTTCATAATATCCTCACTTTGTTCGTTATAATTAGAGGATCTGCCAGCATACAGAATTCAGCACTGAACAAAAACGTCAGTTTTGAGCGGTGAGGGGAGTCTATCTTAAATGCTTCTGATTGGCCATTGCGTTCAAGAAATCAACACATATGTCTGTGATTGGCTATATCGCTCAACGCTGCAAACACGTTATGAATAGAAATTCTGGCCTGTAAATCGTTTCTATTTTGTTTTAGTAGAGTGAGTGCATTACCGCACGCGCCCGCGCTCGACCTCGGCCATCAAATCTAGTCCCGCGCCGCACTCTATTGCGTTTGGAGTGCTCAGCTATCTTTCGCTTTTTCCCCTTGGGATCTATGGCCCATGACACACCCGCCGGTTTGTTTGTTTGTTTGTCAGCCACCGGTCTAGCATCACGCCGATCTGACAGACACGTCTGTCACAGTCTATGACGTAAATTCTTCGTTGACAGAAACGTTGAAATTAAATATTTATTATACACATTTTTACAACGTTGAAAAACTTTAAGAATATTTGTCATGTTTTTCCTCCTACAGAAATTATATTAAAACAAAAAATATTTTTTCCATTTTCAAATTTTTGAAAAAGCTCCAGGGAGCCACTAGGGCGGCGCTTAAGAGCCGCATGCGGCTCTAGAGCCGCGGGTTGCCGACCTATGACTTAGGGTGTACTCACTTTTGTTGCCAGCTATTTTGACAATAATGGCTGTATGTCGAATTATTTTCAGAGGACAGTAACTATATACTGCTATACAAGCAGCACAATGATTCTATACATTTATAAACAAAACATGTATAAATTACCTAATCAGGGAATAAACAAAATTACAAAGAAAGTTCCCTTACTCCCTATAAATAAACAAATCACAAACAAAGTTAAATAATTGTTAGGACACCCCTACGCTCCTAAAACATAAGAACCAAATTAAGTCATCACAAACAAACGGACATGATCAACAGAAGGGTTTGGGATCTGCTGACGGGAGGAGGAATCCGTAGCTCTTCACGCCACAAGGCCAACGCCAGAATGAGCTCGACATCTTCGATTAGCGGCGCTCTTTTAAAGCGGTGGCTCAGTAGATCAACCAATCAGGCTCCTCCGACGGTAGCCAATCCCTGCACACATATATTTGATTGATCTTCTATTCAGTATTTTCAACCTAAATTTAATCTGTTCATCATAAAAAGTGATCGAGGCTCTTCAGAAAATGTGGACTAAACCACTCTATTCATATGGATTAGTTTTATAATCTCTTTATGAACTTTTTGAAGCATCAAAGTGGTAGTTACGTGGAATATCAATGGAGGGACAGAAAGCTCTCAGATTTTATTTAAAATATCTTTGTGAAGATGAACGGAAGTCTTATGGGAAGACATGAAGGATGAGTAATGGATGACATTCATTTGTTTTAATTTTTGGGTGAACTTACCCTTTTAAGCAGCACAGCCATTTTCAAAATTGATAATAATAAGAAACGTTCATTGAGCACCAAATCAGAACATTAGAATAAATTCTGAAGGATCGTGTGACACTGAAAATTGACACTTAAAAATTCAGCTTTGACATCATAGGAATAAATTACATGAATAATTGCTATAATATTTCACAATATTACTGTATTTTAATAAATAAATGCAGCCTTAGTGAACATTAGACTTTCAGAAACATAAAAAAAAAAAACCTTACCAACCATTTATTTTCATTCCTACAGTGGCATTTAAAAATACTCAAATAGAAGTCTAGATAAGGGATATTTAAAAAACAAACTGCTAACATGAATTATTACCAAACCATGACCTTGACCACATTTGTTGTGACAGATGTTGGAATCAGAGAGACTAGTATAGTAACGTGGTCGGATGACATTTCAGTGATGTCATAACTGGAGATGATTCATAACACAGATGAGCCTGATGATGCCACTTGCCTCTACACTGCTCAGTTGTTCAACATTGTACAAATGTCACTCTCATCCATGTCAATACTCAATCATAAATGCGATGAAATGCAATGCAATGAGAACTGATTTAAGAACAATATGATAAAATTCAAATAATCATATCATATGTACAACTCTAAACAAAGAGACTTACTATAAATCCTATTTATTTTCTTTTAAATGTCTTTCTCTCCTTTTTAATGCATTTCACTTTGGCTCTAGCTTGTGTAGTAATCTAGTCCATACTTTAAATTTAGCAGTGTGCATAATGAATATTGTTGGCTCTTATGACAAATTGCTTGGGATTTTCCTCATTGTGTCACTTCAAATAAAAAAAATAAAAAAATAAAAAACATCTGCTAAATGAATAAATGTAAATGTAGCACAGTTTATCAACTTTTAAAATTGATACAGTTCCCATATCTTTTGTTGTTGACGACAGAGGTCATGTTTCCAAACTCTATGGTGTATTGGCGCAAATTAATTTGTTAGAGAGTAAATCAGCTAATAACTAATAACACATTTGTCAGACTGTTTGTTTCATGTGTTAGTCTGGAAAATCACACTTCTGCTGGTAATGCATTTCTGAAATTGACAGTTTTGTCCTTTTCAGCATATGTTATGTTTGCTTTTTAACATAAACAGACCTGATTCAGTTCTGGGTTCAATATAAAATATGGCCCCGAAGCAAACAAAGAACCACTGATTAAAGACACAGGTCCTTTTTATGGTATGAACATATTTTGCTTTAATATTCTAGGAAAACAAACAAATAGATAAAATGAATAATAATTTCTTGACCCCGCCTGGAGAGTAAATGACTGGAATTACACGCTGTGAAAACACAAGCAAATAAAACAAAGTTACCGTTGTCAGGAAAGGTACTTCAAGCTGAATGGCTTTAAAAGCATTGTTGAAATCCAACTGGTAAGCAACTGGCCCAGACATTTTTCAGAGGACCCCCATTTATTCCGTTATTGCATTTTGTTAGCTCTGTTGGTCTTTTTGTTAAATAGACAAGGGTCCTAATTAAAACAATATGCTGCCACAACATGATTGCCATTTAATTCATCTTGCAGAAGCATTTGGCCATATTCCAGCAGTGCATCTTTAAAAGCATTTACTTCCACCAGCCACTTGGCTGGTGTTCAAAATCACACAACAAGGGAGATGACATCAAATCATAAGTGAGAAATAGGCTTGTGGGTATATGAAATATGGACAGCTGCTTGTTCTATAAATACAACAGCTCTATCTATCTATCTATCTATCTATCTATCTATCTATCTATCTATCTATCATAGTAATGGTGAGTGAAACAAATTGTGATTGTGTAAAAGCATATCATTCTCTTTTGCCAACATGAAAAGAGTGATTAAACACAGACACCTTGTCAGATGTGGAACGCTAACAAATGGCCTAATGCACTAACAAGTTCAAACGTGGTGTTTAACACTCTGCCAATCAAGCCTTTGGCTTTTCAGCATTTGACAGCGTGGTCGTTTGTTCCTCACAGCGACAAGACACACCACCACAGTGCGTTTAAGTCCATCTAAAACAGATGGCCTTTTTTAAAACTGCTTGCAGCTGTTTCCTGAATTCTCACATAGGTCTATTTAGTCATTACGGGACAAGCTAATTCTGTCTTTTTACTTAATAATGTATGTCCCTTTCACTCTCTCGGTTCGCTTTGCAGTGATTTCATTTCAGAAGCAGCTTCTGGACGATATAATGAAGGGTGATTTGTGAGACATTACTATAAGCTCAATGCAGTTTTAAAGCACTGACTTATTGTTCCTAAAACAAAAGCGAATATCCCCTATTCATATTTGTGTATGGGGCTGCCATAATTGAAAACATCATCTTTTTTTTCTTGCATGTGAAGCATAATCTTTCTGATCACACCTAAATCCTCAAACCCATGAAATCCTCTTCATTGACAATATCCAGTATCGTAATGCCATTGTTACCATACAGTCTACAGGTTTGATGATTCTGTTCTTTCCTTCACAGATGTTCCTCAACACATATTGCATCTTCCAGTTTAAAGCTGATGTATGTTGTGTGCCATTTGCATCACCAAGTTGGTCAAACAAACAGATTGAGCCAGTGTTACATTTCAAATGTTTCAACTAAAAAGTGAATGCTTAATTTTAGGAGTCAATGGCTTACTAGTCATTTTTACATACTTCAGCTAACCATATTATCTCAAACATGATGTATTTGATGATTTCTTCAGTATGTATGTGTATCCAGTGAGCAACAGAAATCACATGCTCCCGGGAAATATTTGGTATTGTTACCCCTCAAAAAAAAGAAAAAAAGAAAATGGTATTGATTTTAGCACTGTACTGTATCATTCCAGTCAGTGAATGGAAAATATACAGTGGATCAGGTTTTAGAGGTGACTCTTCCTCAAAAAGTCTAGACATGAGGACACCCGTAGTATTCACCACTGCCATTCATGTTTCAGAAGTGACTGAATTTTTATTTTAGAGTGACTAACTTTGACTTGTCAGATTCCAGCAACCTGTCATTATTTCAAATGTGTCAGCAGGTCTCCACAGCTACCTGTTAAAACTCAGACTAGAGTCCTGTATAATTTTCCCATCTTCCCTGCTCCCTGTGTGCTAAATTGCATTGGAAGATGGATTTTTGGCATCCGAGGCTGTCAGGTCTCAACCAGGGAAGACTTTATGCACTGGTACACCCACTATGAAAGTGAATTCTGTAGGGATGGAGGGGAATCAAAGTCTTGAGTCAAGTGTTGCCACTTCAGTAGCTCTGGTCATTTTTCTTTGTCAGATTTTCAGACTTCTAACAAGAAATTGGATGCTTTGAGTATTTCTCTGGTGCGGAGTTATGTAAATGCCTTTAGCTTATTCCCTGGTGGGATCAGCGTGATCATTAGATTAGGGGGTAAGGAGGAAGAAACAGAAAGGAACTCTTGCCTTCAGTATGAAAGACAGGCCTTGTAATTCATGCTAAATTAGTTTTCTTCACGTTAACCTAAAACACTTCCCGTGTCAGTCTGTAAAGAAGTGTAAGACCTCTTCACTTCTGTTTTGCAAGTCTGTGCTTTTGTTGTGTGAATGTGGTACAGTCGGCAGGTAAGGGTTTTGTAAGCTCATTTGTGTTTGGCATGATTGGAAAAGTAAATGCTTGACATTGTTCCGTGCCTTTCCACTAGAAGGTGTTTTTTCTAATATTTTGTATCCTAAACCATTTTCGTTATAAGGGCATGCATCACTAAAAATGAATGGTTTTTCACTCTGGAAGGCTCTTTCCTTCAAAGTGGCACAGGCGTGTTCCTTCACATGGGTTCGCTTTCTGTCTTTCACCATGGGAGAAGATTATTCCTTTGTGCTGAAGTTCACATTCTGTGAACATGAGCTTCCTGTGGCTATACCAGCTGACATCAACCAGGAATGTTTGAGCTCAGCATCCAAATTCTTGCACAGACTTTGCTAACAATTCTGCTGGGACCTCAAACCAGTTTTTCATTCATTTGATCCATCTATATACTTTAACATATTCCCTACATGTAGCTGTGGACAGTTTTCAGCAAATTCACACCAACACAGGTACATTTCCATGAGTTCTTCCTACAATATTTCTTACTATTTTCTGCTGCAGTTCAAGCGGTGCTATTACTACTTGTAGCTGCTGTGTGTTCACAAATATATTACAGTTTATAGTCTTGGCTTTGCGGTTTGTGTGTAAATATATGTCAATCATGACAACTCTCGGAATAGTTTTAGCATGTTATTGGAAATAGCAATGTTAATGTATTTGATCTTGGCGAACTGGACGTGCTAGGCTGCTGTTGGTTATGGACTTGCTACTGTATGGATTTGCTACTTCTAATAAATACACAGACACACTGATGTGAGCATGTAAATTATAAATAGACATACATAAATCCCTTAGTAGATCTCGGCAGTGGGAGCTGGGGGAGGTGGAGGGTTCACAGAAACTCTGATAGCGTGCTTACATTTTAAAAAATTATATTGGGCAATTGGTTTATATTATATTTACATTTAAAATATATTTTTGATTGTTTTATTAAAATATTTACATTTCTTTTACTGCTGAAGTGTAACTTGATCCTCTGTATGAGCTGTGGTGATTAAGTCGTGATGTGAATTTTGGTGTCATGTTATGGCCCCATATGAAATTTTAGCAATACACGTTTTAATTTTAATTTTTTAAATATTTGACTGACTGCTGAGGCTAACTAGTCAACCCGAGCTGTAGTGATCAAGTAGCCTAGGTGCCATGTTTGTTTTTTTGTTTCATTTTAGAGCCCCTTTCTCCCCATAATTTTATGTGATCTCTTATACTAAAATGTATTTGAAATACATTTATTTTATGTGAAGTACACTACAAATGCATTTACATTTGTATGTACTTAATGCAAATAATAACCTGCAATTATATTAAATTGGTATACTGCTAAATTGGAACAGCTCATTTTGTTTATATAATTATACCTTAGTTATCCAGATATAGTGCTGAGGTCCAACTAAAAGTATATTTGATTGTGCTAAAGTGGAACTGTTGCAAGTATACATTTGGTACACTTTAAATGTCTTGCATTTAATGACTGATATTATTCAGTGATCATCCTATCCTTACTAATAGTGATATTAAAACACATTTTAAGCTTAACATTAAGAAATGTGTATTGTGCAATAAAGAAGTCCTCCAAATATTGTTTAATTATAATATTTATATCTGTAAGTCTCAAGAGATATGTCAGTAAATATGTTGATGGATTTGTAGTACTTATACATTTATTTTAAATACATTTTGGTATAGGTTTTTGTCAACAGGGCTATCGTCCCTAGCAATAAATGTGGACAAAATAACATAAAACTGTAATACAGCACAATTGCAAGAGTAAACTATATGCTGTGGTTCTGTATTACTTATAAACATTATTGCTATGTCCTCTGGCTTAACCACAGTCCCCGAAGGTCATAAATTGGGCAAAGCTTCCTCCTCAAATCCACATCCAGAGGCATACCTGCTGCAAACAGCTTCAACAGCTGCCAGCATGTCAGATGGACACGGCTCGAGGAGGAGCTCAACGGAGGGAAAAGATGGAGCAATCGATCTCTTTGCCTTCAGATGCACATGATTGCCTCTCCAGCCTCCCTAAGTGGGGCATGTGACGTGATTGAACAATCAGCTGCATTACCCGAGAGAAATATGAACCTCTCTCACACATTTATGTCTCAAACCTCTGGGATACGTCTTTGCTTACCTCTGTCACCACCTGAAAAAGCCACACAGATCACTGGAAGCATCTGTTGCAAGACTAACCATGACTGATGTGTCGCGTTTCTCGGCTGCAGGCATATGTTCACACCTATTTGATGTGCAGAGGAAAACTTTTTTTTGCCTTCCAGAGAACATTGGTCGTCTTAATGCATATTTAAACCACAAAACTTCTACGGTACTCAGCAGGAACGTGCGGGTATGGTCAGAAAGGCAGAGGGGTTTGTTTCCAGTTTGTTCCCTTAACAATTTAAGACAAATATACAACCCATTTTTAATTAATACCACAGGTGTACTCCACCTAGAAATAACCAAGCAGGTCACTTGCACATAAACATCAACTGCAAAGCACACAGTACAAACAGAACTATAATGTGTACATAAAAAACACACCATAATTAATTACTGTAATTGATGATGGAATTGTAGAGTCAGCAGGAATCATGCAGGGTCCTTAAATCTAATTAAAGCTTCCTTGATTATTCATGGCGAAGTGGTTTATGATCAAGTATTATATAACTTGCAATTTCACATTATACAAAAGACAGTTCTCTATGGCATCTTATTGGGCAATTGGTTTATAACTTTAGCTGTTTATTTGATTTTCTACAAGTAACTTTCACTTTGGTCTTGATAACATCTGTGTGTAATTAGGCACAAGGTTGCTGTAATTAAGCAAGCCACTGGAGATAGAACTGATAACATTATTTATAGGTCCATCACCGCTGCCGAGCTGGCCACCTGACTGGCTGGTTTAAGCAATCGCTCATAATTAAACGTGAAAAAAACAAACAGGCTCCAGAATGGAACGGTGACATATTAACATATTAAGTTATGATGTAAATGCAAAAAGAGACTTTACTTTAAACATTAAAGTACCAAATAGACTATAAAGTTTGTTTAGGATGAACGTTCTCAAATCTTTCTCATTCTCAAATATTCGAGGTTTAATACAAGTTAAGCACAATCAACAGCATTTGTGGCATAATGTTGATTATCACAACAATTCTTTTCTTAATGTCCTTCATGTTTGAGGTTTGAAAGTTGTTTTTATGTTTTTGAAAGAAGTATCTTATTCTCACCAAGGCAGCATTTATTTCCTCCAAAATATATTGTGAATTATTATTATTGAAAGTAACTGTTTTCTGTTTTAATATATTTTAAAATGTAAATTACTCCAATCTTCAGTGTCGCATGATCCTTCAGAAATCATTCTGATATGCTGATTTGGTGCTTAAGAAACCTTCCTTATTATTATGGAAACAGGTGTGCTGCTTAATATTTTTGTGGAAACCTTTTTTTTTTCAGGATTCCTTGATGTATATAAAGTTCAAAAGAACATAATTTATTTGAAATATAAATATTGTGTACCAACAAAAAGTATTTACTGTCACTTTTGAATGCATCCTTGCTTAATAAAAGTATAATCTTCTTTAAAAAAAAAAACTCATTTAGAAGTAGATTTAATAGCTTATAATTTTAAATAAGCACATTAATTGTGTTACTGTTAAAACTGTAAAGCTATTTAAACTATATTTTTTTCACGATTTAATGGTGTATAGTTAATATTTTGTTCACACTCATGTCATGTCAACTTGCATATTGTTTATATAATGTGGCTATATTACTGAAACAGTGACCATTTTAACATTTTGTCAATGTTGGTGACTCTGGTTCAAGTCTAACATGCAAAATATTCTTAAAAAAACTGGAAAAATCTAGTCAAAATTCCCAGGACCACATTTTTTATGCAATGAAGCCTTCGTGTAAAATCATTGTTCATGCTCCAAATGTGAACATGTCTTCAAAGGCGGATGACGACAGGAGCACATGTGCCTCTCATAAAGAATTAATTCTGAGAAGCAAGGGATAAACTTACCATTTATTTTATGGGGGGGGGGCAGTCAACGCATTTGTGTCAGTCCAAGTATATTTTAACAAAATGCATTAATGCCCTGAGGATGGTCTTTTGACCGAAAGCTTGGTCTATTAAATTTGCTTTAAGGATTTGAGTGTGCTGACAGTTTATTTATTGAGATCTTTAGTCTTGTGTGTCTGGCAACTTGAAGATCGTGAGTGCGGTGTAACTCCTTCAAAACAAAATACATTAATGACACCCTTGTTGATCCATTCTGCATTCTCACATTTACAACTGCGCTAAACGAGACATGGAAGAGAGCGTAATATTATTTTCCTCGTTGTTACACTGGCAGGGTGCAATATCTTTTAATTCTGTGATCCTTGTACAAAAAGACTACATAAATCAGATACATTTTCTCTGCAAATCATCCTCTAGCTTTATGAAATTTCCGGATGAAATTTTTGAGAACATGCAGTCGTAATTAGCGTGGACGTACAGCAACTCATGCCAGGTTTTAAACGGAATCCCAGAGGGAACGGGTTTGCTTTAGTGTAACATTGCAGCAATTCTTTCATTCACTCTTTCAAAGAGGATTACATGAAAAGAAAGTCATTAAAAAAATAAGTGAAGTTTAAGCGTTAAGGTGACTTTAAGAAGTTTGTCGTCTCAAGTTTGGCATGTTGTAACTTTGTCTCCTGCTTTTTGGGGTCATTAATATACATGTGACAGTGATGACCTCTCCGGGCCTCGGTGAAGGTCCTTCTCTGTTTTTCTTCTCTTGTGAAGGATGGGAGTGAGTGAGGTCCTCTCGGTGATAGGCACGGCCCTTATCTTGAGACTCTACAGAGAGGGCTTCCCTTTTCTCATTACATTGACTGGCATTGTGAAATCACACTGGGTGTGCCCTTTCTTTCTGAGCTTATCTATTTGTTTTCACTCATTTTCCAGAAGCGGCGGTAAAAAGAAAGTGACAGCACTAAACGAGTAGTCCTGTCTCTCGATTCCATCACATTCTTCTTTGAGAGTGATGTGTGAAACCGGCATGCCAAGACTCTGACAAGCAAGAAATGATCTTTCACATTCACTTTCACTTACAGTGTCTGTTCACAACTGAACGTGTGTTTTGATACAATTACGATAAACAGAAAGTGCATTGAAAATACAAAACAGGAGAGAACAGGGTAAAATCAATCAAGTGCTTTATTACCATAAACTGTTCTTTTGAACTCTCCAGTGTCTCTTAAATGTCTTAAAATCTATTGCTTCAGCATGAGAGGCTCATAAGAATATTGAAGAATACATTGGAGAAATCTGGCACAAGACCCCTCGGAAGTATACAATTTGAAATCCATCATCTTCGCTTAAGGCTCTACAGTTCTGCATCTTTGTGACAGTAAAGACTTTTTTACTTTGTTACAATAAAATGATATTTAAAATAAATGCTGTTCTTTTGAACTTACGGTAACACTATTCTGATGGTCCACTTTAGACATTCTAAGTAACTTTGCAACATGTCTATTAACTCTCATTAGAGTATTAGTAGACTGTCTGCATAATATCTGCTAACACTTTATTTTGATGCTCCTAACATACATTCTACTGACTACAAGTAACTTTGCAAACCCAAACCCTAACCAAACAGTCTACTAATACTCTAATGAGAGTTAGTTGACATGTAGTAACTAAAGGTATGTCTAAAGTGGACCATCGAAATAAAGTGTAACCAAACATTCTATTAATCACATGTTTATTGAGTACCAAATCATCATATTAGAATGATTTCTGAAGGATCATGTGACACTAAAAATTGTAGTAATGTTGCTGAAAATACAGCTTTTCCATCACAAAATATATTGGCATTGGTATACTTTAATCTTTTAATGGACTTCAAAAGAGATTGATGCTTTTAGAGCTGTGTAAAAAAAAAAAAGAAAAAAAAAGAGATAAACTTTTTCTTAGAGAAGATATGGATAACATTTGTTTGGTTTGTATTTTTTGAGAATTCAGACATTGCTCCGGCTGTCACTGTTAGTACGGCAACAAACGGACTCAAACAAAAACAGCCCTGCCATAGACTTCTCAAACAATGCTCATGTTTGTTGATTTCAAACAGGATGCTTTGCTTTAGTCTCAGATGGCACTGTTTCATCAAATATGTACTGTATCTATAAAACAAACATTTTCTGGGTTACAAGAATAACTTACAAATATATTCTTTGGTGATAAACTATTCATGCTTTTCAGTATTTGACACACAAAACTGTGCAATAATTAATGTCCTATTTCTCATTTCAGTTAATTTGTGGGTTTGTTAATATTTTAGTTATTATTTGTTGAATATAGCATCATTAGTTCAACTAAAATGAGTGACACTTATCAAACAAACCTTTGCCAGTTTGTTCACATAATAATACATATTAAGTAAACTTCATGAAGGTTTCTGAAATCCACCGCAGAAGAGGGCAGCTTATATAAAACCTCCATATTCACAAGTGCATTTGTTCTTAATATAGATCAAATGTTTCTGCAACAAAATCCTTTAATCTTTGTTTTCTATGTCAATCAAGTGCTGCTGACTCGTCACTTTTCTTAACTGCTAATTGCAATCATTAAGACTCGATTAAAATGCTGATTACACAATCATTTCTTGTTTGAGATCCTACTATTTTATAATGTCAAATTAATGGATGTTAGTTTTGAATTATGTATTACATTTATAAATATTCTTTTATTCTAGCCCAGTTTTTAAAGCATCCTATACTCTGTTTTTCCAGGCTTGGACTTACTTATTTGATAATGTTCATAACTTTATATAGAAGTACCCCCACACCACACACCACACACACACGCACACAGTTTGTCAACAGCCATTTTGAGGATCTTTTCATGAACAGAAGATTTAATTACTCACCACTTCCCAAGCTTGTTATACGTTCATTAGCTCAGGATTGCCATTGATTGACAACAGGGTGGCCAGACTCGCTCAGATCAGCCTGACATTCTTCTATTGCTGGACTGAGCTTGACATTGGGCTTGCTGACGGATGAAAAATATTACTGCCAGATCGAAAAGCAAAGTGGAAGATAAATGAGTTTAATGCTGCCGCTATCGTCACATCTAAGCACCACATCTATTTATTAATATTTGGTTTGCCTCCGCAACAATCCATCTCTATTTGGGTAATACATATAGGATTGGATCTGTCATTTTGGTTATTTACTAGCATTAGTCTCTCACTTCCCCAGTGGGCACTCAGTGGCCCCGGCCAGGCAGCTTTGAGGTAACTTCCCCCTCTAGGTGACAGCACACTGAAAAGCCTATGCTGACAGTTACTCGGAAAAGTCACACAGCGTTATCATGGAAAGAAATGCAGCAGGCATACAGTGCAGAGTGTCTAAAAGTCTTGAGCCCACAATGAACCCATATGAGATTAAAACAATATAATATACTATGTTAAAAATTCAAATAAAATAAAAATAAATAATTTTGCAAAATGCACATTTATTTTATAAATGAATTTACGTATTTATGTTTGTATGTATGTACTTATGTAATTACTTACTCGCTCACTCACTTTCTTTCTTTCTTTTTATTCTGGCATGGTAGGGAACCAGTTGGATGGAGTTTGTAATATCTAAAGGGGTAGAGGGATTTTGCAAAAAAAAAAAAAAAAAAAAAAAAAATATATATATATATATATATATATATATATATATATATATATATAAAGATGGACAAATTAAAAACAATTGTTTAAAAATCTGCACTATTTTTGATCTGCTCTTAGGATCAATCTCAAATCATTCTGAATAAGATTCATATTTTTTTTTTCAGTTCACCTTTCACTCAAATTTGCATACTGTAATTAAAAATACTACCCAATACAAATGCCCCCTGAGGCATTTAACATCCTTCTGCGTATACCCTCTCTTCCAGTCACACCAATAATTGTCACGGTGTGGGTTTTGTGTCTTGGGGGCTGTTCCATAAACCAAGATTAGAGTATAAGCCAGGCTTATTTCGGTTAGTCAAGCTTATTTTTGGTAGATTCGGTTTCATAAATCAAACTTAAAAAAGTTCAAACTCAGTTACCCTGGCAACTTATGCTGGGAAACTAGCCTGGTCCAGGGCAGGCTAACTGTCAGGCTAAGCCTCAGTTGTTACACAGATCCTCAACACTGACCGACAAGAACACAATGATATTACCACTGACAGTCTCTAATACCATTATTGGACTTTATAAATACACAGTATACAGAAAATCAACTTAAATACGGCTACAATATAGACACATATATAAGGCGTTTTAAAGTTGTCCGTTTAGGACATGTCATTTTTGTAATAAAGACATTTTAATTAAGGAATGCCTCGGTTATCAGAGAATTATTTCTCTACACTGTCTCTTATATATATATATATTATGTACTTTATTATGTCTTTCAATTCAAACACATTTAACACAATTATACAAATGGACAGTTCCTTTAAATACATCATATTTTCCCCCAATAAATATTCCTTATTTTTCCTTCTACTTTTTTTATTTTGTGATAATACCAACACATAGGCCTACATATAAATAGAACAATAAATAAATATTAATAAAAATATAACATTCACATATATCAAACTCTTATAATGAATGACACATAGGCTAATTCCTAATAGTTATTCAAGTAATATTATTTAAATATCAAATATTCAATATTAAATAAGTAAATAAATAAAATAACAAATAACTAGAAATAAAAGGGAAGGTTACATAAAAATGTAGTTAATGTAGGCCAATATATATTCCTTTATTTTATGGAATATTCTTTGATTTTAGAGTTGCACATATCTTTTCAAAATGTATACATTTGTTTTTAATTTAATGTTATCCTCTCCATAATGTACTTTAGAAACTAAATCTAACCACTCATTTAAAACTGGGGATTCTTGCTTTCTCAAAAAAATGATTGCATTAAAAGCTGTAATTCTCAGCATTCTAAAGTATATATCATCTTTATAAAGTAGCATAGGTCCTATACCCAAAACTATATTTTGTATCTTTATATATTTAGTTTCGTAAAAAAATCTTCCCTGAATTAGGCTACTTCTGTTCAATTTCTTGACATGTCACAAACGCATAAAGCAGCACAAAATATAGGCCTACGCTGTTTGATGATGGATCGATTTGATCCACGATCGACCTCTAGGGCTGCTTCAGAAACGCGTGCACACGCAATTATCTAGACTAGATAAACCTGGATCAAATTAGTGAGATTGCATGAACTTCAATTACCTTTTATGGAACCACTTTAGCACCAACTTATTTGTTAGGCTCATTCAAGTCCGGTTTTGGAGTTTAATCCCTGCTTTTCTAAGCTTCATTTATGGAACAGCCCCCAGGTCTTGTCTGTCATGTGTTTCCCTGTCTTTTCATGTTTAGCTGTCTCCCGTTATGTTGATTAGTCTTCCCAGGTGTTTCTTATTAACCACGCCCCCTTGTTATCTTGTTTAGCTTGGTTGTCTGTGTATTTAAGCCCTGTGTTTTAGTTCAGTCATTGTGGGTTATTGATGTTGTTAGGTTGCATGTCCTTTGTTCTGTTCCGAAGTCTGATGCCCCGTTTATGAAGGGAAGACGCAGTTCTCTTACGAGAGTATCTCTCGTACTGCGTAATAGCTTACGCTCGGGGAAAACCTCTTTTCCACGAGATATTGAAGCCAAAAATTATCCTTAATTTTGTATTAATGTTAAACGCTTTGCAGCAGCAAGCAGACACAGGCGATACAGCTCGCGCGGCTATTGGCTGCTCTTGCGGCAAATGCAGCAGCCTATCAAGAGAGACTCTGCGTGACGTAATGACCAATGGGGGCAACTCGCGCCCATATCGTCACGTCCCGCCAGAAAGGGCGTGGTCTCACTCTATAAATATGCTCGTTAGGCTGGTACAAGCTGATTTTCATCTCTTCAGCGAAGCACACGCATCGCTGGATCCGGAGTGAGAAGCCGCGCCGTCGAAGCAAGCTTTTCAGCGGGACGAGCTCTGGAGTCGCTGGCCTCGCCGCCTTCAACTGCCGTACCTGCTGCGCTTTCCGGCGTTCTATATCCTTTTATATCACTTTGTATCCTTACTCTGCTGAGAGTGTTTGCTCGCTTACTTGACGCGACTCACACTTCTCATCACAGAAGAGCTGCGTCTTTTTAAAGATGCCATCCTGTGGCTCGTGCCGCGCCCCACTCAGCGACGGGGACCGTCACGTCATCTGTGTGTCCTGCCTGGGTGAGGATCACGCGGCCATGGCGCTCGCTGACGGCGGATGCCCTCATTGCGAGCTTTTGCCTATGGTGAGTCTGAGGACTCGCCTGGCATCATTCTCCGAGCCTTCACCACAGCCCGCCGTGGTGCCGCGCCGCAAGAAGCGCAGCGCCCAGCGCGCTCCCGAGCTCTCTCCAGCCCGCCAAAGCTCGCCAGTTCGCCCGCCAGCTTCGCCGGCTTCGCTCGAGTCGCTCACTGACGGACAACGGCCGCCGCCTGCCGCCGCGTCCGTCCACGAGTTCGACGAACCCACCGAGGCTTGTTCTCTTCTGGCATCTGATAGCGAGGATTGGGCGAGCTCCGTGGACCTCCCCTCCGCTAGCGTTTCCCGCCAAACCACTGGTAAGAGAGCCGGCATTGAGACTGAGCTGATGCGTCTGCTCTCTCAGGCCGTGGAAAGCATCGGCCTCGACTGGGAGGCGCCCGCGCAACCGCCGCGCGAGTCGTCAGGGAAACGGGCCAGCATCAAGACCGCGAGCTAAAACCGCGGCTAGCTTTCTTTACGTTATAAGAAATCTACCCCGCCCCCCATGGGCGTGCGTCACCGGCAAATGAGAAAAGAGTGTGTTTTAGTCCCCGCCGAGGCCGGACTAATCTCCATTTCTCAAACATTTCTCAGCTCCTAGTTTGAGCGGCTGAAAATGTCATTATTGCAGCAATGAGCCTGTTGTATAACACGCACACCTGCATACAAACGCCGACACACACAAATCTGTGATGACACTCTCTTTTCTGCTTGCGCTAATGTAGTTCTCCCTGTGGCCCAGTGGCAGAACCCGAAGCCTTCGCGCGAGAGACCTGTGTTTGATCCCGGCTCTCGCAGCAGATAAAAATTTAGTCTCGCCGCGGCCAGACTTCCACCGAAACTTTTCGCTCGTTCAGTTCCAGAAAATGCGACTGTTCCAGTGTATTTTGCAGTAAACAAGCTGGTTCCACGGCCCGCTTGCCTGCACATAAAGGCCGTTTCCACGGCGACCCAGAAAAATCATGTAATCATTGTATTTCTGGTTTTCCGGCCACAGCCGATGGTGTTATAAGTGTAATAAAATGCTCACAGCCCAGTGTTCATTTCTACACACAAACACAGCCCGCCTCGGTACAGGGCACGCACAAATGAAATCGACACATGTCAATTGTGCATTAAATGTAGTGAATGTGCCCACAACCCAGTGCCCACAAACACTACCACGGTTTCTGTAAAACGAAACCAACACAAGTCTTCCTAGCCTCCTAGGAAATCGACGGTGTTTCAGTCTCGCCGTGGCCAGACTTCCACTGAAATTTTCGCTCGTTTAGTTCCAGAAAATGTGACTGTTCCAGTGTATTTTGCAGTAAGTAAGCCAGTACCATGCCCGCTTGCCTGCACACAAATGCTGTTCCCACGGCGACCCAGATAAATCACATAAACGGTGTATTTTCTGGTATTCCGGCCACAGCCGATGGTGTTATGAGTGTATTGAAAATGCCCACAACCCAGGGCTCATTTCTATACATAAACACAGCCCGCAAAGTTGCAGGGCTCGCACAAACAAAATCGCCTCATGTCGATTGTGCACTAAATGTAGTGAATGTGCCTACGTCTCAGTGCCCACAAACACTACACACCACATGTCCCACGGGTTCTGTAAAAACGAAACCAACACGCATTCAGTCAGCTCAGGCCGACGGTGTTTTTCAGTGCAGTAAATGTGCCCGCTGTCCTGCGCCCACATTCACTCACAGACATGTTAAGCCCCACGGGGCTCACCCCGCTCTCTCTCCCTCAGCAAACTGCTATAAGGGTTTTGAGCGCGGCCAGGCTGCCCGCCGCGATCGGCGCGCCCCCCGCCTCACACACTGTAAACACAGTGTCTGCGTTACAGCACGCCGGAGCTCCCTTGCCGTCACTATGTCTCGGCCAGAGCCCAGATCTCATTCTACCCCTAGCTATTCACGCGAAAGTGTGAGCACAGCTTCCTGGGGTATCAGAATGGGTGCTGAACACTATAAAAAGAGGCTATTCGCTACAGTTCGCTCGACGTCGCGCGTCGAGACGACGGTGAAAACGAAGTATCTCATCTACTTCGAGCCGAGATAGCGAAACTACTGAGCAAAGGTGCTATAGAACCTTTATCTCAAGCTCAGAGCAAAGGGGGCCTACACAGCTGATATTTTCTGGTACCGAAAAAAGATGGAGGTCTCAGACCCATTTTAGATCTGCGACAGCTGAACAGAGCGCTTGTGAAACGCCAGTTCAGAATGCTTACGACCAGGAAAATCCTCGCGCAAGTGCGCCACGGGGGCTGGTTTATGTCAATAGATCTGAAAGACGCCTATTTCCAAATACAAATAGCGTCCCATCACAGGCGATTCTTGAGATTCGCTTTCGAGGGCCAGGCATATCAATACACAGTCCTGCCGTTCGGCCTGTCCCTAGCACCTCGTACATTCACGAAGTGCATGGACGCGGCGCTCGCACCCCTGAGACTTCAGGGCATGCGAGTCCTGAACTACTTGGACGATTGGCCGATTCTAGCTCGATCACGATCGGAGCTCATAGAACACAGGGCCGCATTACTCGAGCACCTCGAGGAGCTGGGCCTCACAGTCAATTGGGCGAAGAGCTCACTGTCTCCCAGTCAGAAAATTTCCTTTCTGGGAACAGTGTTAGACTCGCTATCCATGACGGCACGCCTGTCACCAGAGCGCGGACTAAATATTCAGCGCGTCGCGAAATCCTTCCGCCACGGCTCGATAGTTCCGCTCAAAAGGTTTCAGAAAATGCTGGGGCTGATGGCCTCAGCGGCCTCTGTACTCCAGTTGGGCTTGCTTCGCATGCGCCCACTGCAAATGTGGCTGAAAGCGTGGGTTCCACCCAGGGCATGGACAGCGGGTCTGTTTCGCCTCAGGGTCGACCTACAGTGTGTTTCAGCTCTGGAACCTTGGAAAATAACCGACTGGTATCAGTCAGGTGTGAGTCTGGGGACCGCTTCGAGTGTGAAGGTGGTGTCTATGGACGCCTCCACCTCGGGGTGGGGAGCGCAGCTCGAGGGCAGACCGCTAGCTGGCCTGTGGTCAGAACGGGAAAAGCTCCTTCACATAAACTGCTTGGAGATAATAGCAGTCGACAAAGCGCTACGGCGTTTTTGTCCCCAGGTAACAGGCCACCACGTCTTGGTCCGGTCAGACAACATGTCAGTGGTGGCATACATAAATCGCCAGGGCGGCGTCAGGTCACGAAACCGTCACGTCACAGGCTGACGGAACGCCTCCTGGTCTGGGCTCAGCACAACCTGCTCTCACTGAGAGCAGCGCACGTGCCTGGTCACCTGAATGTGGGACCAGACAGACTGTCCAGGAACAATGTTCCAGCAGGGGAGTGGTCGCTGCACCCGCAGACGGTCCAGCTGCTGTGGAAAACATTCGGCAGAGCACAGGTGGACCTATTCGCGTCCCACGAAAACGCTCATTGCCCGAAGTTTTTCTCGAAAAGCAAGGACGCGCTGGCTCATGTTTGGCCCCGCTGCCCCCTATATGCTTTTCCTCCTGTCTCTCTCCTGCCTCAGGTGTTGGAACGAATCAGGGAAAACGGATGCCCAGTGCTGCTTGTAGCTTCGCTCTGGACAAACCAGACGTGGTTCCCTGCCCTGATGCAGCTGACCAGCACTGCCCCATGGCCTGTACCATTGAGGAGAGACCTCCTCTCTCAGGCGGAGGGCTCGATTTGGCACCCTCGCCCGGAGCTGTGGTCCCTGCCCGCATGGGCCATCAACGGGTACCCGCTAGCCTCCCAGAAGGAGTGTTAAACACGATCGCGCAGGCTAGAGCTCCGTCTACCAGGCGGCTCTACTCCTCGAAATGGTCTGTTTTCTCTGCATGGTGTCAAGCCCAGAGTTTTTCACCTGTGGAATGCGGGGTTTCGGAAGTGCTTTCCTTCCTTCAAGAGCTACTGGATAAGGGCAGGACCCCATCCACGCTCAAAGTATATGTGGCGGCCATAGCAACGTTTGCAAAACCGGTGTCTGGCCAGTCGCTGGGGAAGAACGACTTAGTCGTGCGTTTCCTTAGGAGAGCTCGGAGGCTAAACCCTCCCAGGCCCCCTTCAGTCCCAACGTGGGACCTTTCCACGGTCCTGGAGGCCATGAAAGGCGCCCCGTTCGAGCCAATCCAGCTGGTGGACATGAAACACCTGTCGTTCAAAACAGTGTTTCTCATGGCTCTCGCTTCAGTGAAGCGCATAGGGGACTTACAGGCGCTTTCAGTAAGCGCGTCGTGTATGGAGTTTGGGCCTAATGACTCGAAGGTCATTCTCAAACCTAAGCACGGGTATGTGCCGAAATCCCTCAATACACCGTTTAGGGCCCAGGTAATTTCCCTGTCCGCCCTTCCGGTTCTCAATGAGGAGGAGGACGCGAGTCTCCTTTGCCCCGTCAGGGCATTAAGAGCTTATGTGTCGCGCTCGTCTGTTTTCAGACAGACTGAGCAGCTTTTCGTTTTGTTTGGCGGGCACTCCAAGGGACTTGCCGCCTCAAAACAGAGCCTATCCAGATGGATAGTGGATGCCATTGCGCTCGCTTACACTGCAAAGGGCCTGCAGTGCCCCTTGGGTGTCAGAGCGCACTCCACGAGAGGCGTGGCCTCTTCGTGGGCATGGTCTAGCGGGGTTTCCCTGCAAGATATCTGTACGGCCGCGGGCTGGGCCTCGCCGTCTACATTTATGAAATACTATAACCTGGAGGTACCCGCCTTACAAGCTAAGCTTTTGGCGGTCAAAAAATTCAGTGCTATCTGCCCCGCTGTGCGGCCCAGATGCTGAGTTTACTGCAGCCCCATGAGTGTTGACACACGTATGGCCACCCAGATCAGGCTGAAAGCTTTCACCCTGGCTGCGCGTTTTATTGTCATATGATAGCCCCGCTGGGTGCTATTTTATAAGGAATGACGCTTCCAGCCTCTCTTCCTCCACTCTATGTGAGTTTATGGGGATTATGCACTATATGAGCCCAGGGCTTCGGCCCCTGGGACTTTGGTGTTGGATCCCTGTACGCACGGCGTGTTGCATTGTGTTCCCCTAGCGTAAGCTATTACGCAGTACGAGAGATACTCTCGTAAGAGAACGTACTCGGTTACTAACGTAACCTCGGTTCTCTCTAGAGAGGGAACGAGTACTGCGTATCTTGCCGTGCTTGGAATACGCTCTGGTTCGCTTCGGCGATGAAAACCAGCTTGTACCAGCCTAACGAGCATATTTATAGAGTGAGACCACGCCCTTTCTGGCGGGACGTGACGATATGGGCGCGAGTTGCCCCCATTGGTCATTACGTCACGCAGAGTCTCTCTCGATAGGCTGCTGCATTTGCCGCAAAAGCACCCAATAGGCGCGCGAGGTGTATCGCCTGTGTCTGCTTGCTGCAAAGCGTTTTACATTAATAAAAAATTAAGGATAATTTTTGGCTTCAATATCTCGTGGAAAAGAGGTTTTCCCCGAGCGTAAGCTATTACGCAGTACTCGTTCCCTCTCTAGAGAGAACCGAGGTTACGTTAGTAACCGAGTACGATATTTCCCTGAGGTTTGGCCTCTCATTTTCACGAAAACCCCGTTTTTATCACAGAAAATGATTATTTCTAAAAACTCCGGCCAAAGTGGAGATTTCTGATAACGCCTGTTATGTGTGGCCGTGTCAACTGCAGGGTTTTAGGTTCTCTAACGTCACATTATGTGCCAGAAAATGCTTAACGTCATGTGAGCGCCCAGTTTGGCATAGGTTATGATGGCGCTCGACGGCCTATTTATCCTAAATTTGTTTCTCTAAATACCCGGCTATGTGTAAATGTGGCCTGATGTCAAAGTTCTAGTTTATTTAATAAAAACACTGCTGCACTTGGATCCTGCTTCTTGCTTCCTGCTCTGCATCAGAACAATAATTGTTGCCCCCTTAACTCGATTTCCCAGTGCTTTTTTTTTTTTACCTTTATAAATGCCTTTATAAAATAAATAATAACCTGTAGGTGGCAGTAAGTCACAATGAGTGAGTCATCGAGTCATTCATTCATTCAGTAACTAAGCAAGTGGCTGGCTGCGTCCGAAATCGCACACTCTTGAGTAGGTACCTATTTTGAACTAGTAATTACTTCACAGCCACTAAGAATGTATGCTCTATAGTATGAAAGTGTGTAGTATGAATGTAATCTGGATGTACTACATTCGCCATGATGTCATTATCATGTGACATACCAACGTCAGTTACGTCGATTCACTGCCATTGAACATAAAATGAATATAAAATGAACATCACTTAATATTACCCTTTCATGTGTCAAACTGTTGTATAAATCAATGTAACATTTGCAATCGTGTGGATATTCGGGACACATTGCGTTGTTGTTCGTATATCAACATTAAAAACAAGAACTCACACAGGGAATATTTTTTTGTATTGAAGAAAGTTTGAATCTTAAATTGATCTCCACACACAGTCTGTGTCTATATTTGTTATTCATGCTAATGAGCGCTAAAGCCCTACTTTTACAAAAGTACATTGTTGAGAACGGCAGTAATGTAGCGCAATTTGCTAAGGCAGCATACTGCACGAAACCTATCATATGCTCGCTACTTGTGTGGTTGCAGTCAGTTTTGACCACGAAAGATGAGGTAATTTGATTAGATGTCATGTATTTACCTCATTTTACCTGCTAGAAATACATGCTCAGTTTTAATGTTATTTTAAGGTAGAATTAAATTAATGGCAAAAGTAAGCATTTTGTTCACTACCCCCTCTGTCACATCATGCACCCCCAGTTTGAGAACCACTGCTGTAATCAAATAAAAATTCAGATTAAAACATTTGGAAAACATAAATGAACTAGTAGTCTCAGACTTTGGACCCCCTACAGTATGTTAATGCCAATTAATCAATTGCTGAATTCAAGGAGCGTAAAAAGCTGTTTGTGTGAAAAAGACTCTAGGTGTTGAGCTTTTGACAACTTGGTATTATTGGACCACTAATGTAAATGCAGTCTAATTAGTGCTGATATTTGAAATAATCTTCAAATCTATTTTGCTAATTGCCAAGATGCCTGTCCAAAGGCCAAGTGTTGACAAACATGAAATGCTCAGAAAAAAAAAAAAAGTTTGCATGAAAAATCCAGCTTTGATTTGCCAGTCAAGGGGGACAGGCAACATCTATGCTAATGTTCGGTCTTAAGTATTTTGGAGTACCTTGCTTCTGATTAAGCTCTCCAGGGCCTCGCAAGCCAGTTAACATGTAAATGCAGCAATTGTATTCCCATTAAAATTCATACAAAGCCTGATAAAACTGCGTGGAGCTTTTCTAGTCACAACATAGTTTTCATTTTTTTATACAATTATGTAGTGACTGTGTCCTTATGTGGAGTGATGGTAATTATAATGTTTGAAAGAAAATAAATGTTTACTAAAACAAAACATGAAACGTAACAAAGCATGTTATTGCAGTTAACATTTAACATAATATAACATAATATGCCGTTTGAGAAGGTTGTATAAAACAAAGGCATCTTTACACTGTCCTCACTCCTATGAAAGCTTGTGGCAGGGATCTATGTAATTCAGAGGAAGTATCTCATATCATTGAGAATTTACATTAGTGTTATGCGCTGCTGCTATGCTATTTTTAATTCTGTGTGTTTACTTGCGATATGTGCTGTATAAAATGCAAACGACCGTGTTTCTTCTACATTACCGGTTAACGGTTTGGAATAAGTACGTTTTTTTAAATGCTTTTGAAAGAAGTCTCTTATATGCTCACCATTTATGTTTTTAGAAAAATACAGTACAAACAGTAATATTGTGAAATATTATTACAATGTAAAACAAAGTTTTCTACTTAAATACTCTACTTAGAAGTCTCTTATATGCTCACCATTTATGTTTTTAAAAAAATACAGTACAAACAGTAATATTGTGAAATGTTATTACAATGTAAAACAAAGTTTTCTACTTAAATATATTGTAATATGTAATTAATTACTGTGATGGCAATAAATGCAGAATTTTAGCGTCATTACTCCAGTCTTCAGTGTCACACGATCCTTCAGAAATCATTCTAATATGCTGCTTTGGTGCTCAATTATTATAATTTATTATTGGTGTTCAATTATTAATAATGTTTCCATTTTAGCATAAGATACTTATTTTTTTTAAAAAACAGTAAAAAGACTGTTTATTTATTCGTGCACATTATTATTATTATCATTATTTAATTTGTGTGCTCTCGTAATATTTAATCAAAAATAACTTCCCCTCCCTCTTGCAGTGACATCTCTTCTCTGACCTGTTTACAGGCGCGGGGGCGGGGCAACCTGTCACTCACATGACCATCCTACTGCTCATAATACTGGATACCCGCACTGCGTGGCTGAACAGCTGATTCAAATGATGTCACGCCAATGTGCATTGGCTCGTTTAGTTTCACTCAAAGTAGATTGGCCTCTCTAGCGAGATTCCTATTCGTCGGTCTCGACGTGGCGTCGACTGACAGACTGAAGAGGAACCAGCACTTCTGTGAACACACCCCTCCTCCGGATGTCCACATCACATTTGTAAAATAAAGTGAATCGCTGCCATCACATTGTGGTAGAATTCATAGGCTTTCTATAACACTCTACATTAAAGAAATGCCATGCTGATTAAGAAAAGATTTAACCTTTGCAAAGGTTAAGTGACTGGGTCATTGACGGCTTGACCATATTGATAGGCTAATTTGTAAAAGATTGATTATATGTCTGCTTAATAGGACATTAACTTGTGTATAGGTGTTAAGTGACCATGCATTTTCATTGTCATTTTTATATGTATATAGATCAGCACACAACATGCACAGTTTCTAAAGAGTCCTATTTAGGATTTCTTATTTGAAACTGAGCTTATTTGACTTATTTGATAATTAATATTTTACAAAGTTCCCTATGCATTATGTTATGTTATGCTTTGTCATATTTAATTGTATTGTATTATAAAATAACATTGCATTGCATTGCATTACATTAAACTATTGTTATGGATTTTTTCCTAACCCTGACTATCTAGCGTCTACAAATCGCAGAGGTGGGAGTAAATCACTAAATGCAAGTCTCAAGTCAAGTCCAAGTCTTAACATTGCAAGTCAAAGTCAAGTCAAGTCATTCTGTTGTAAGGGTCAAGTCAAGTCATACTTATTGTCAAGTCAAGTCAAGTCGCAACTTAGTCATCAAGTCATACCAAGTCATACACAGGCTAGTTTTACACATTTTTTAACTCTGGGACTTTTATTAATTATTTAGACACAGAGGGCTGATGGGTTACAAAAATAAATAAATTAACTTGTGTGTAATAAATACAATATCATTGAGCACTTTAAATGCTCTAAAATAAAAATAAATTAAATGAACACAAGTAAACAAGAATTAATAAAACTTTTCCCATCTTGTAAAAAAAAAAAACTAAAAAGATATTGCATTCTAAATTAGTACTGTATGCCAAAGTCTGTATGTTCTTACTCTAAATATTCAGGTGGTTTGATCCCATAACACAAAATATTATATGGACATTTTAAGAAAACAAATCTAATCATTTAAATGATTTAAACCCGACTATTTTTAATACGTGGGTCGTTATAACTGACGTTCTCAACTACTTTCTGTATTACTTGCTCCCGCCCGCATGCAACATTTATGTTTTGTCCCGCTCCCGCCCGCAAAAAGACTTTTTTTTCTGTACCTCCAAATACTTTCAATTTAGCCTACGTGTCGCCACCATACACACCAGCTTAAATGCTCCTGATAAATTATTTGATATTAAAGCATTAACACACAAACCACTGTTAAAACATAAAAGCAAGCAGCTACTGCGTGCAAGGTTTGGCATGACTGCGCGCAAAGTGCGCTCCCATAATAATTCCTAAAAAGCTGACACCAGTTCATCGCGATCTCACACATCTCTGTTATTATCAATGAAGCTTTCATAATATATACACTTTGTTTGTTATAATTCGAGGATTTGCAAGCATACAGAATTAAGCACTAAACAAAAAGTCCGTTTTGAGCGGTGAGGGAAGTCTATCGTAAATGCTTCTGATTGGCCATTGCGTTCCTAGAAATCAACACATAATGTCTGTGATTGGCTACATCGCTCAACGCTGCAAACATGTTATGAATAGAAACTCTGGCCTGTAAATCGTTTCTATTTTGTTTTAGTTGTTCTTATTGCTTTTCTGCAACAGATGAATAAAATGTATTAGTTTTTATGTTTTATTCATAGATATTTCTAGTTTGCGGGAGTCCCGCGAATCGTTATTCTCCCTCAACCCGCACACAGAGTGAGTGCATTATCGCCCGCGCTCCCTCATTCTTAAATATATTTTAAAAAATCACAATAATTGAAAAAATATTTTTTTCCACAAGTCATTTCAAGTAAATAGGCACAAGTCCGAGTCAAGTCTAAAGTCACAAGGAGCAAGTCTAAAGTCAAGTCGAGTCTTTTCAGAGATCTAGTCAAGTAGTAAGTCTCAAGTCCAGAAAATTGCGACTCGAGTCAAGTCAAATGACTTGAGTCTCCCACCTCTGACAAATCGACACTTAATAAATAAATCTGTCGCGTCTACTAATCGACACAGAGCGTCTACATACAAATCGACACATAATACATAAATCTGTTGCGTCTAGAAATCGACACTAAATACTTCTTTATACTCTAGCTTTATGCGTATACCTTCGACAACCGCTGAGTCTCTTACCCTAACTTCTTTGCTGCACAGCTTAAATGACAGACAGACTGGAGTAATTGTCCTTTAAATGCTCTTTATTACGGCCGGGAGTTCTCAAGCAGTTCTCAGAGAATCTCCCAAAAAGAATCAATAACCATGGCCCGAGGATCTCAGACAAATCCCATTGAGAATCCCCCCACTAAACACAAATACAACAGTTTTATAGAATAAAGAGGTATGGTAAAATGACATGAAACATTACTTAATTTGATTGGTTCTTCATTGACAAGCCCTTTGGTTACTAGGTAACCAAACTCTGTTTTTAGTTTCGAGTTTAGACACCTGTCTAGTTTCATTTCCCATATTTGTTATTTATACACACACACGCACACACTCAAAGTCACAAGTTTTTCTGAGAGTGTAGGATGTGCAATTAACCAATCAGAAGTAATCCAGAGAGACATGTAATACATTATTTTAAAACTATATTTATAAATACTTTATAATTTTTTGGGGGGCTTGGCTATTATAAGTGATGTACATTTGGCTGTTTTTTTTTCCTTTTTTTTTTGTGAGTTTCCTTTAGGAATCCTATATCCTCAACAGGCCAGTACAATTAATCATAGTCTTATTTGTTAACTTCTGTATTCCTGCTGTGTGGCATTTTACGCCCTTGATAGCTTGATGACTTGTTAAACTACCAAATATGTGAAACGATTTTTACTACTCGTCTCATGCACATTGTTGCCTTAGGCATCCTGTTGGCAAGGTCGTAACCAATGGGTTACCATGATGCCAGATACTGTTGGTCTGGCAACTGTCACAACACAAGGAAAGCACACAAAATACACTTATGTTTAGCTTTTCAATTCATCTTTACTTTGAAGACTACAATTGTATAAGGATATTGATTTGACAGCATTATTCTTTTTTACTTGTTTACTTTTATTTTTAATATGCTATAAATAAACATTTGAGTACTTATTTAAAGCTACTCCAGTGGTAAATGTTCCAAAATAATATCATGACAATAAGGTTGAAATCTCAAAGATTTTATTCCTTTAGTCACCTGTCATCTGTCGTTTTGCCATTTGTTTCAAAGCAAGTGCATGTTTTCACAAGTGTATGACGTCCTTTATAGTTAAGGACTGTTAGACAACAGGAAAACATAACCAGTGACAATCTTTGATATGGCTGGAAGCTGTTTTGAAGCATAATAGAGTTGTATCGCATGTACAAAGTATTGTTTTGCTGATATCAATTTTAATATAACTGATGTGGGCTCATATTAATCAATGTTTTTTTTTTTTTTTTTATGTATGCACATCCCAAGACAGAGGATAGCCATTTAAACACAGACTTTTTTTGTCTTTTTTTTACACATAAAACTGTTCAAATATTCTCCAAAAGTTGAAATAATCTTCAATGGAATGAGCTTCAAATCACTTCTTCACTCTGAGGAATTAAGCTATTAATTAATGACTCATAATAAGAGCTTTTCTGCTCCATGGCTCACTCATTAATACAACTTCAGTCATTTGTCCTTAAGTTTTAACCTTTAGCATAATCACAGTATTTACATTCCAATCTAGGACTGACCTGTGATGTATTTCTATTATTAAATTATAAAAAAAAAAAAAATACATTGATGTGCCTTCACCTTCCTTGCAACAACCTAAAGTGTGTGCAGAACTTAATCTTTAGAGAAATTAATGAGCTTCACACTTTTTAAAACTCTTCATGCTTTGATTCTAATTGAATTTGTCTATACAATGAGAGCAAATGACTGCGCATGTCCTATCTGGGTTTGATTTATAAATAAATTATCTGTTAAGGTCTTTTTCCATTATTCACTGATAAGCAGGAGGTTTGCTAGAGGACTGAAAATAAGTGAAAGAACCTTCTTCTACTGTATTTTAAGTTTGCCCAGACAGAGTTTGGAAACACGCACAGCATTTCTAACAGCTTTACGCCATTGAATGCTTACGCCTCTTAATGCTACTTTGAATACATAAAAAAAAAAAAAACTCAGGTCTTTCCGATTTGTCGTCCCAGCATGGTCACTCTAGTTTAATCCACAACACAACAGGGTTTTGGCGAGGTCACAGCTGTGTAAAGTCGATAATAAACTGTTCTATACACTTAGCCCCTGCTGGCAGATCCCATAACTACACCATTCTGTGGCAAAAAGTGTATTCATTAAAAGAACAATTTTAAAGGCAACATATAATATGCATATATTTTTTAATGAATGAGAAGGAAGACATCAGAGATGTGACCAGTTATAATACTGGCAGTGCTCTACATTGAAAATTGCATGCAATTTGTGTGTGAAACAGTGCTATTTTAACAGTCCTATTAAACCCTTTTACAAAGTCTTGATTTTGTTTTTGGGGTGTACAGTACTAGAATATGTTGTTATGCTTGATTGTGAAAAAAAAAATATATATATATTTTTCACATATTTCACATTATTACAGCTCCTCTCTCCCCAGTCTGGGTGAAAGTGTCATTTTCGATGGAGCCCCTCATTTCCACATACAAAATGTGCTGTGATTGGTTAGCTGGCTCAGTGTGTTGTGATTGGTAAAGCTTAGCGCGTTTTTCAAGGAAATGTCACACATAACCGCAAGTTCTATTCATATGTAAATATTAATGATGGCATACATTTCAAACCAATTCTAGCCCGATTCAATGACAATGTTAACGAACAAGAGGATCGTGCTGAACATGTTTCAAGCACGGACTTTGCAAGCACGGATTCCAGAGTGGTACACTGTAAAAAAAAAAAAAAAATGCGTAAAATCAACAGTAACTTACTGGCAACAAATAGCCAGTAAGCTTCGGTATTTTATACCACAGTAAAATTACTGTTAAACTAACTACAGTAGTTTTAAGCATTAGGCCTACTGTAAAATAAAGTACAACATTTTACTGTTATTTTTTTATTATTATTATTTTATTAATTTTAAGTCAAGTCACCTTCATTTATAGGCTAGCGCTTTTAACAAGAGTTACTGCTTATATATTCAATAACACCAGTTCCCTTTCGTTGTCACTCCGAGTTCCGTCGGATGACGATGAATGGGGGTTTCGCTTAGGAAGCCTATCGACTTCGAGTACTACAAAACGAGCCAATGGTAAAGAAATGCCATGGGTCTGCGGAATTTGCATAGCGTAACTCCGCCTCACCTTGTGGGTATTTAAGGAGAACGCTGGCAGTAAATAGGCATGTTTCGCTTCGGAGCCAAGAGCATCTCTTCACTCCACAGCCATTTCTGACTTCACTCTACGAGACGAGCCACTCTCTCCGGTGTTGATGTGATGGCGATCTGCAGCGAGTTCACATTGCCTGCTGATCTGTGCAGTGATCTGCCAATGAGTGTGTTTCCCCCTGCTCGCTTCAACATCGCGGAGTTTTTTTCTCCTCTCACAAAAGAGCTCGCACGCGGCACGTCTTTTTAAAGACATTTCTGGGTGCGGTCGACTCATTTCCGATTTTGATGGGCACATTCTCTGCTCTGCGTGCTTGGGCTTGATCACGCTAGAGCAGCGTTTGTGGATGACTCACGTTCTCCCCGCGGGAACGTGACCATCGCGTCATTACGGTCGAGACTCAATGATCTCGTTAGAGAGAGAGTCCCCTCATCCACACCCCGATCTAACACTCTCCACGTGAGGTGCTACTTTGGCTGGTGACCAGGGTGACCTGAGGGTGTGAGTGTGAAACAAATCCGCCGACTGTTTGTCCGTGGACCACGCCCCCCTCTTCAGTGACGCAACCCGCGAGTGTTCAGGGGATTCCCCGGGTCTATTTTCGGATGCCCCGCGGGTTTCCCTTGATGCTCCAGAATCGGATCTGTTGTCCATCACAGCATCACAGGGCAGGCTAGAATCTTCAGGAAGTGAAGATTCGACAGTGCTGCCACTTTCGGGTGTGTAGCGACATTGAGAATGGACCAAACACAATTGAAGCTTTCAGACATAATCAAACACAAGAGGCTCCATATTCCAGATCACCCTAAGCTCTGAAGCCAAAAGACCTTTTGTTGTTTAACTAAAGGAAGAACGTTGTCAATGTTTTATAATTTGGCAAGAACAGATCTGTTCAGAAATGGTGAAACAAGAGGCCCTAACAAGAAGTCACCTGCCCCCTGCGACTAAACAGACTGAACCATTCAGGGTCCCGAGCTAGTTTTCCCCTCATCAATTAGTACGTCTCCTTGTGTCCATACAAAACTACCCTTTGTCTTGAAGACAACCATTTGCGAACTAAACCCTCACGTGGTACACACCACGATGCGACAAATGCTGACCATAAGGATACACACACACACACACACACACACATAAGGACTTTCCTCCAATTCTCCAATACCAATAAACTCATCCCAGAACAATTCTTGACTGACCCATAATCAAAATCATGTAACATAACATAATTATATATTGTGTTTACAACCCCTGTATGTGTCTATTCTGCTTAGATCACATCTAAGTCATGTACATGTTTTAAATATTAGAGATACTGGAATGAAAGTGTCGTGTTTCCTATCATTATGCTCGTATGTGTTTAATTCAGAAGGTGGCTTGATTGAAATCTGTGTAAAAATGTTTATGTTTTTAAAATGGAAATTATGTCTAAACTGAATCCTCTGTTCGAGCTGATGAGTAAGCAGACCACAGATAACACATGATTCACGATGAGAGAAAGGGGGGGATAGAAAAGACCCCCTTCTCAAATAACCATATAGTATCTTATTGTCCGAATTCCTCCAGGAGGCGGGACAAACATTTTGAGTTTAAAATCTTAGACCCGAACACAGAAGCTCTCTCTTGTGTTCTCGTTCTCTTGCTCTTGTGCTCTCTCTGGTTCTCTGGGGCTCTTGCCCTCTGCTCTCTGGTGCTCTTGCTCCCTCCCTCGGAAAAGGTCTCGGCAGAACAAGCCGGGTGGAGCCGACGATGGTTATAGTAACCATGTAGACGCAGAGACAAATGACCCAAATCAAGACCAGGGTTAAAACAGATTTATTCAAGCCATCTCGTCTCACCTTCCTTTCTTTTCCTTTGTTTCTTTTCCGTTAAAAGTCTCGGTTCTAAGTTAAGTTTTGCTGCAAAGTTTCGTTTAAAACGTTTCGACTGCAACACGCTTCCAACTTCAAAGACTTTCATCCATCCGCCAACACACCACGTCACTGGCTGCCCAAGATCAAGCAGGCACGAGGAAGACTGCTAGCCAAACAACGGACCCGGGGAACACCTTCACACCGACAAAAGGGAATCCCCAAAAGCAACGCAAGGACAAGCAAGTACCTCCAGACTTTTAGCTGAACTGGTGTATTTTAATATCAAATTGAATTACCCGCCTAAGAAACGATAAAAGGGTGAAATTAATTATTGATGGTTCGTTCAGGTCATGCCTTTTAAGTGCATATAGAAACTTGGGATCTCACCATCTAACTCCTAAAACTCATTCTTCCTCACTCTCTGTCTTTCTTCAACTTGTATGAATGCGTGTGCGTGTGTTTGTGTTAGATATTAGTTGTATGTGTTAGTCATAGGCTTATAATCAATAAAGTATTGTTTGTATTTGAAAAGAGAAGCATTACTTGTGTTATGTGCTTACAGATTTATTGTCTTGAACTTCGATCTAAGTTACCAATGCTTTGCCCCTTGATTTATTTCTTAATTTAGCTGTTAGCTGGGAATTAGTCTTTCTTGGCCAAGAAGATATTATATTTCCTAGAATTAATAATTGTTTATGCTTTCCGTTCATTGGATGAACTGATAAACTGATCATACTATTGATTTTGCTACAGTAAATTCTGAAAATAATTCAGTTATTAATTATTGATCATAATCCGTTATGAATAATAATTAATTATATTTATACGTGCGTATAATCGCTACACTACTATAAGCAAAAGTAGACAACTTTAACTCTTCAAACATTTATTTTAATATTTCCCATTCCAACATTTATTTTCTTCTGGCCCAAAGTGTTAGACTACTGAGATTTGACTGGTGGGCCTAATGCTATCATTTTATTTTTTCATTGATGAAATATGGCTAATATGCTGCTAAATCTGTATATTCTATTGAAGTTCAGCAATGAAATGTAAAAGATGAAACCTGAATAAAGCTGTTGATGTGAAGCAATAACATCTCGGTTACAGATGTAACCCTCGTTCCCCTGAGTAGGGAACGGAGACGTTCCGTCGCATGACGACGAATGGAGGTTTCGCTTAGGAAGCCTATCGTCTTCGAGTACTACAAAACTTGCCAATGGCAAAGAAATGCCAGGGGTCTGCGGAATTTGCATAGCGTAACTCCGCCTCACCTTTTGGGTATTTAACAAGAACGCTGGCAGCAAATAGGCATGTTTCTTCGCTGAGGAGCCAAGACTGAGCTCAGGCGATCCCGGCGGTACAGCGGAAAGTGGCAGGAAGACAGAACATCTCCGTTCCCTTCTCAGGGAATGAGGGTTACATCTGTAACCGAGACGTTCCCTTTTGTTGTCACTCCCGAGTTGAACGTGCATCCATCCGTCATAAAATATCTCCACAAGGCTCCAGGGGTTTAATAAAGGCCTTTTGAAGCAAAACGATGAGTTTGTGTAAGAAAAATATTAATATTTAAAACCTTTTAAAGTAAAATAACTAGCTTCCAGCCAAACGAACGTCTCGGTTAGGGATGTAACCCTCGTTCCCTGAGTAGGGAATGGAGACGTTACGTCGGATGACGGAGAATGGGGGGTTTCGCCAGAAAGCCTATCATCTTCGAGTATTAAAAAACGAGCCTATGGCAATGAAATGCCATGGGTCTGCGGAATTTGCATAATGTACCCTGCCTCACTGCGTGAGTATTTAAGGAGAGACACCTGCAACAGCAGATCATGTCTTCGCTGAGGAGCCGAGACTGAACTCAGGCGGCTACCCAGCGGTACAGCGGAAGTGGCAAGGAGACGTAACGCCTCCATTCCCTACTCAGGGAACGAGGGTTACATCCGTAACCGAGACGTTCCCTTTCGTAGTCACTCCAAGCTACGTCGGATGACGGAGAATGGGGGTCCCCGTGTAATCACGCCACCTTCACAGCTGTCATATGGAGGAACACTGGAGTGACCAGCCCGTGGGGTGGCAACTTTCAACTCCAGGAGTGGCAAGGTGGCTTGCCGAGGGAAAGACATATGCTCAAAGAGGCTTACAGTGGAAATACACATGTGGGGGTTACTCAGAGGAGGAACCATGGACACGGAGGCACCTAGCCAGCGCACAGGCAATAGACACTGGCGCCAGCGTCAACAGTGCTGGAGGAACTCAGGGCTTCAGAGAGGAAGGCTCACCTGAGGAAATATCGCACGTATCCAGTCTGTGGAGTGGAATGGCGAGCAAGCGAAGACACCTGAGCGGGTCCAGTACTAGATAACTGAAGCGAGTACACGAGAGGACACAGGCTCCACTCGGAGATTATAAAATCTGGCGAATGTGTTGGGTGTCGCCCAGCCTGCAGCTCTACAGATGTCTGCCAGTCTGCCAGTGACCCGGCCCGAACTCCAGGCACGCTTCGTCAACGGAGAATGCGTGCAGGTCCCCTACCCTCTTGATAGAGGCCAGTGCAACCAGGAGCGCTGTCTTCATTGACAGGAACTTAAGCTTAACTGATTGCAGAGGCTCAAAGGGAGCCCTCTGCAGGGCATTTAACACCACTGAGAGGTCCCAAGAGGGAACGAGAGGAGGGCGAGGAGGATTCAGTCTCCTCGCTCCTCTCAGGAACCTGATGATCAGGTCGTGCTTTCCAAGAGACTTACCTTCAACTGCTTCGTGATAAGCGGCGATAGCGGCCACATACACCTTCAGGGTGGAGGGAGACAGCCTTCGCTCCAACCCGTCTTGCAGGAAGGAAAGCACGACACTGATCGAGCATCTCCTGGGGTCTTCTCGGCGAGAAGAGCACCAGTTGACGAAGAGGTTCCACTGCAACGCATAGACATGTCTCGTGGACGATGCTCTAGCGGAAGTGATGGTAGCCGCCACCGCTGGTGGCAGGGTACTCAAACCTGCCTCGTCCCGTCCAGGAGCCACACGTGGAGGTTCCAAAGATCGGGACGAGGGTGCCATAGGGTGCCCCGTCTCTGAGAAAGGAGGTCCTTCCTCAGAGGAATTGGCCAAGGAGGTGCCGTCGCGAGGAGTATCAGTTCGGAGAACCAGGTCCGGGTGGGCCAGTACGGCGCAACCAGAATGACATGCTCCTCGTCTTCCTTGATCTTGCACAGAGTCCGTGCGAGAAGGCTCACTGGGGGAAACGCATATAAGCGGAGGCCCCGCGGCCAGTTGTGCGCCAGTGCATCCGTGCCGAGCGTGCCCTCGGTCAGGGAGTAATACAGGACGCAGTGGGATTAATCGTGGGAGGCAAACAGGTCTACCTGTGCGTCCCCGAACTGGTCCCAAATCAGCTGGACCGACTGGGGATGGAGTCGCCATTCGCCGGAGATGGGCCGAAACCGTGACAGCTCGTCGGCTGCAAAGTTCCGATCTCCCGGAATGTAGATAGCACGAAGGAATGTAGATAGCACGAGTCAGAAGCACCTCAGGTGCTTCTGACTCCATAGGAGGAGGTGGCGTGCGAGTTGCGACATACGGCGGGAGCGTAGACCACCTTGATGGTTGATGTACGCTACTGTCGCTGTATTGTCTGAACGGACTAGTACGTGTTGACCCCTGAGCAACGTTCGAAAACGGTGCAGGGCAAGGCGTACTGCCAGCAACTCGAGGCAATTGACATGCAGAAGGCGCTGGGGTCCTGTCCAGGAGCCCGCGGCAGCATGTCCGTTGCACATGGCCCCCCAGCCCGTGGACGAGGCATCTGTGGAGACAACAACATGCCTGGAAACTCGTTCTAGGGGAACTCCGGCCCGTAGAAAACTGAGGTTCCTCCACGGGGTGAAGGTCTGACGGCAGGTCGGAGTCACTGGGACTCGGAGCGTGCCATGATGCCATGCCCACCTCGGGACTCGATCGCGAAGCCACAGCTGAAGCGGTCTCATATGAAGCAATCCGAGTGGCGTTGCCGCGGCTGCAGATGCCATATGCCCCAGGAGCCTCTGAAACAATTTCAGTGGGACCGCACTCTTGCCCTCGATCTGTCGAAGACAAGCCGGCAGTGAGTGTGCGCGCTTGCTCGTAAGCTGCGCGGACATGGCGACCGAGTCGATCTCCATACCGAGAAAAGAGATCCTCTGCACGGGGCAGAGTTTGCTCTTCTCCCAGTTGACCCGAAGGCCCAGACGGGCTAGGTGCCGGAGCACAAGGTCTCTGTGTTCGCAAACCTGATCTCGAGAGTGAGATAATATTAGCCAGTCGTCGAGATAATTCAGGATACGAACCCCGTGTTCGCGTAGGGGAACAAGGTCTGCCTCGACGACCTTCGTAAAGACGCGAGGAGACAGAGCCAGCCCGAAAGGGAGAACCGCGTACTGGTATGCCTGCCCCTCGAAAGCAAACCGAAGAAACGGTCTGTGTCGAGGGTGGATGGAGACATGAAAGTAAGCGTCCTTCAGGTCTATCGCTGCAAACCAATCCTGTGGCCGCACACATTCGAAAATGCGTTTGGCCGTGAGCATCTTGAACGGCAGCCTGCGAAGGGAGCGGTTCAAGACGCGCAGATCCAGGATTGGCCGTAACCCACCGGTCTTCTTGGGGACTATGAAGTACGGGCTGTAAAACCCTGACCTCGTTTCGGCTGGAGGGACAGTCTCGATTGCACCCTTCGCCAGCAGGGTGGCAACCTCCGCTCTCATGACCGGGGCATTGGCACCGACCATCGTAAAGCGGACTCCCCTGAAGTCGGGGAGGAGACCGTGCGAATTGAATCGCATAGCCGAGCCTGATAGCCGGGCGACCCAGCGGGACAGGTTGGGAAGCTCTAACCAAGCTCCCAAGAACTGAACCAGTGGAATCATCCGAACCACAGACGTCCCCCCGGAGGGGCAGCGAAGCGGAGTGACCGGCCCAGGCGTGGGTGGCATAGCGGCCCAGTGCGGGGGCACGGTCAAACTCCGCGTCCTGACAGAGGAGACCAGGGAAGGACCAGCGTTCCACGGGGGTCTGCTCTGCCAGGGGTCTGGCGACAGAGGGGGACTAGAGTGGTGTGGTCCGGAGACGGCACACACTGTCATCCGCGCCCTAAGGGACAGAGGGGGACGAGAGCGGCGAGGCCCAGGGGCGTCGCGCACTGTCGTCCGGCTCTGTGTGCTCAGTGATGGACATTTCGGTTCTTTCTTTAACCACATTAGGGTGCTGCCCACCCGTGGGTGAGCAGCGGGGAGTGGAGAACAAAAGATTCTCCCCCGGCCCTCCACCGGGGGAAGGAGGGGGCCTGCAACCGCCTCCTGGGAAAAAAACGACACCACCACTGAGCAGCCCGTCTCAGGAGCGCCGCCTGGCGTTTAGCGGGGCTGGAGAGGGCTGGGGCGCCTTCCTGCGGCTTCCTCCACGACGCGGCCCGGGTGAAGGCTGCTGCTGGGGCTGTCCGGGAGGGGCGGGAGCCACAGGAGGGTGCCCTCGACGGCGAGCAGGCTGAGGCGTCTGTACCGACGGCTGGGTGGAGGCAGCAGCGGGCCGTCGGGGCAGAATATGTTTAATCACCTCAGACTGCTTCTGTGCGGTTGAAAACTGCTGGGCGAAGTCTTCAACCGCTCCGCCGAAAAGGACGGGCCTGGGATGTGGGGGCGTCGAGCAGACAAGTCCGCTCAACGCCCCGCATATCGGCCAGGTTCAGCCACAGATGACGCTCCTGGACCACAGAGGTGGCCATCACCTGACCCAAGGAACGTGAGGCCACTTTCGTTGCTCGGAGAGTGAGGTCAGTGGCGGCACGCAGCTCATCGAAGAGCTCGGGGTCAGTCCTGCCCTCGTGCATATCTCTGAGCAGCCTGGCCTGGTAGACCTGCAGGGTGCTCATCGCATGCAGGGCAGCAGCCGCCTGTCCTGCAGCTCTATGAGATCTCGCCACCAGGGTAGACGAGAATCTACAGGCCTTGGATGGGTGCTTAGGAGTACCACGAGAAGAAGCACTCTGAGGACACAGTTGCATCGCAACAGAGCGTTCAACCGGGGGAATCCCAGTGTACCCATGGGCGACCGCGCCATCGAGGGGAGGAAAGGCGGAGGAAGCTGTCGAACGCTCACGGGAGGTCAAAGGAGCCTTCCATGACTTCGACAGCTCCTCATGCACTTCCGGGAAGAATGGAATTGGGGTTGGCTGTGGCCGTGAGCCGGCAGCCGCACCCAAAAACCAATCATCCAGCCGCGAGCGCTCGGGGCAGGGCGGAGGGTTCCACTCTAGCCCGATGCTCGCGGCGGCCCGGGAGAGCATGGCGGTCATCTCGGGATCTGATACGGGCAACGCTGGCACTCCCGAGGGAGGCAACGCAGCCGCATCATCACTTCCCGATGACTCTTGCCCGCCTTGTGATGCCGCGATCGACATTGAATCCTCCTCTGGAGCGCCGAATGAAACACGCGGGGCATCCGCAGATGGACCCGCCTGAATCACCGCGGCACTCGCGGGTTGCAACACTGTAGAGGGGGGCGTGGTCCGAGGACGCATCGTCAGATTGCTCCACACCGTCACCCTCAAGTCACCCTGTCCACCAGCCGAAGTACCACCTCTCGTGGAGGGTGTAGATCGGGGTGTGGATGAGGGGACTCTTTCTCGAACGAGATCATTGAGTCTCGACCTCAGTGTTGCGATGGTCATATTCCCACAGAAGGAACATGAGTCATCCACAAGCGCTGCTTTAGCGTGCTCTAAGCCCAGACACGCAAGGCAGCGATTGTGCCCATCAAAGGATGACAAATATCGACCGCACCCCAGAAGAACACGGGCGAGACATCTTTAAAAAGACGTGCCACATGCAGCTCTTTTAGAGAGGAAAAACCCTGCGATGCTGGGGCGACCAGGGAGAGACACACAGACAGCAGACCACTGCTCAGATCGCAGGCAATGTGAAGCTCGATGGATGCCGCCGTAACACCAACACCGGAGAGTTCGCTCGTCTCGAAGAGATGAAAGTCACTGAAAACTCAGGATTTGGCTTGTGGAGTGAAGAGATGCTCTTGGCTCCGAAGCAAAAACATGATCTGCTGTTGCAGGTGTCTCTCCTTAAATACTCACGCGGTGAGGCGGAGATACATTATGCAAATTCCGCAGACCCATGGCATTTCATTGCCATAGGCTCGTTTTTTAATACTCGAAGAGGATAGGCTTTCTGGCGAAACCCCCCATTCTCCGTCATCCGACGTAACTCGGAGTGACTACGAAAGGGAACATATGGATTCCACAAAGTAAAGCACAACTTATGCTAGTAATGCGACGTACTGCTGATATACGCTACGCCATGACGCACTACACTTCTTCCGATGTCACAAGTTTCGTAAGTTGCGTATTAGGGGCAAGTAGACTGCATATGGCCGTTTGGCCGGAAGCTAGAATTTTACTTTGTAACATGTTAAATATGAATATTTTTCTTATACAAACTCATCATTTTGATTCAGAAGGCCTTTATTAACCCACTGGAGCCGCGTGAAGTTCGTTTATGACGGATGGATGCGCGTTTTTGAGCTTCAATCTGTTGGTTGCAATCCACTGCCATTATAAAACTGGGAAGAGCCAGGATATTTTTGTAATATTACTCCTATTGAATTTGAGGCTGAGTAAATCATGGGGTAATTTCCATTTTAAAGTGAACTAATCCTTTAAGTGCATCTTCCTGCATTAATAGTGTGATTACCTTTTAATGTGGAAACATTCATAAGAAAGACTAACTATAATCTAATCTAAAATGAACCTTTTGGCTTGATTGATGTCTATACTATTGTTCCCTGTGAGCTCTGAATAATAAGCAACATTTATAATAACAATTTGAAACAGATCCAATAATAAGGGGACATATACACTACACGGTTTATACCAAAAACATGAATTTGTGAAAAGGGTCACGTCATGTGTATTACATGTTCAGTCTAAAGGCGCTTAGTGTTTCTTTACAAAGTGACATCGCCAACTACTGACCTGGCATGACTAATAAAGCGTTTTCAGTCCTGGCATGAATAATACAGCGTTTTTAGTCATTTTTGCGGATCTGTGTAAATGGGGATTAATAACGTTGTCGTCTGGTAATGCCAAGGAAAATCTTTTCAGTTTTTAGTACATTGTTGTTATGCAAACGTACCCAAAGTTTCTGTATTGATGGACACCTTCATCTCTGCAAATGTTTAGTATCCAAATATACAGACCATTTTATATTGATTCTGTTGAGAAAATGTGGGCGAATGAAATATCTATGACAACCTATAGTTGTTGGTTTTTTTTAAATCAATGCCTATTAATATATTTCACCATAATTGCCAGGACGCTGTGAATTTGACTTTTTTACAACTGTAAGGCATATGTAAAACATCAGGGCTTTCATTACAATATGACCCGAGGCGGTGTGCGCAGGCAGAAACGGCTTGCTTGTTTATGTCCTTCACCTACAATGAGTGCAATGAATGCAATAAGGTTGAGCTTTTCGTCACTAAAAATTAAAAATTTAGTTATTTCCCACTTAATTATCTGGAAGAAACCACTGCAATGCTTTATGACTGTTAAAGGTACAGCAGATGAGAAGAAATCATGCAGGTACCATATGTGCTTTTGATACGTGTTTACGGTAACTTATGCCGTTAATTGACAAGCAGTTCCGTACAGGTTTTTTTTTTACAAAAAAAATAAAATAAAAATAATAATAATAATCGCAGGCCCTGTCAAAATTATCAAAATTCTGGACTTGTTGAGGGAATTTAAGGAGACTTGACTCATACATATAATTTTTTTATAAACCATTTACTGTAGGCACTTTCTACAGTTGAGCAAATTACAATTATACCAGTAACAAGCCAGACTGAAAAGAAACCGATGCCCTCCAACCTCTTTGGGCCTGTCAAAGTTCAATGACTACACAAGACAGTCTGATCATTGCCATGTTTGAGGTCTCCCTCTGTTGTCTCTATGATGTTCTGGTTCCTTGAAATCAAATGTTTGAATGGGGTTGTCAATCCATGTTCACAGCTTAAAGAAATCAATAAGACATGTGAAGCATGATGAAACTTAAAGAAATCTCTGGACTGCTCTGAGTGTGGTGTACAACGAGAAGATGACGTAGTTTTGACATGTGTACTTTGCCAACTGTGTTCTAAATGCCCTTTCATGACAGTGAAGTGGGCATAAATGTTCCACGCCTCATAAATATTCAATCAAACATGTACAATATACGTTAACAAGCTCTACATCGAAGAACTTTTGAGCCACCCATATTATAAACCACAGCTATTGTTTTTTCAATACTGTTTGGTGATGCTAGTGGAGCAAATATTACATTCTTCAGCTTAGGTAAATATGAGTTAAGAGTAGCAGATTTCTGGATTAATGTTGATGGAGTACTTGAGCCAGAGGGTACTTATGTAAAACAATGTTGGAAACCCTGATCTAAGTGTCTCCGTTTAGTACCATTTTTAAAATATCAAGCAGATGTAGTACTTTTGATTCGATTAATTCACTATAGAATTTCCCCAGGACACATACATGATAGAGCTTTTACATATACAGTACATCAACAGATGTTATAGAACAGCTAAAGCAAATATAATTTTCAAGTTTTAACAACACAAAACTTGACTATTAAACTTTTTTTTTTAGAAAGTATCATGGAGCCTTGTCCTTCCTCCTTTTTTTTTCCTGTCGGAGGAGTAAGCTAACTATGTAAGTGGAAAATGTGTCACTTCTACTCATGTCCAAATGCTCATTCAAGTGACTACGTTCTAACCTCGGGTAAGAATGGCTTAAATGAAACTAAGACCCTGTCCTGTGCACTAGTACGAAAATCATATCTGTCAAAGTGGCAAAAATCAACAAGAAGAGCGTTCCTGCTCTGCCTCAGGGAAGTCCACTCAATGTATGCACTTCAGTCCTCGTGAGACAATGGCTAATGTTCAGCCACAAACTAGTTTGCACTCGAAGCGGAAAGAAATCTGTGCACTCCCAGTGTAAAAAGAATACATCATTGGTACATGTGTAAATAATGTAATTTAGACCAGTAAACACATTTAATCAGAACTGTTTTTGTAAACAGTTGATTTTAAATAAGAGATTATATCAAAAAGCTATAGTTAGAGACTAATTCCAACATGTAAAATGAGGTTAATTCATTGACAGCTCTAATGTACTGTGCATGTACATATGCCTCCATTTTCTAGCTGAAGGCAACATGATATTGTGCCATTAAATAGTTTAATGATTCAATAGTTTTGTTTGTGGCAGATAGTTTGAGCAAAATGATATATCCACACATATGTGCCAAACTATTTTGATGCACTATTGCCCAACTCAAAATGTCACATAATACCAAGAAAAGTGTGATTGGTGGTTGAACATGTCAGATAGATGACATGTTTGTATCTGAGTGGATGGTTTTGTCCAGATTAAGCTGGAATATGCACCAAACTTAGGGCTAAAATACAAGACGTTGGCTTGCGAGACTGACAGTGTTTGTCTAGTGAAAATGACAGATTGTCTTGTTGAGCAGGTGTCTGTGTTGAGCCAAGCTGTCTGTACGCAATAATAATTTGCTGTACTGTGAACAGAACAGTGCAGAATTGTTGGTACATATTACCTGGAATTACCTGAATTCTGTAGTGCTTTAGATGACTTACTGTACAAATGAGAATAATTGGAAATATGACAATATTGAGAGCATGTATGGGTGACAATATGTGATCAATATTATATTATATTACATTATATTTTTAATTTAGAATTGTAAGATACATTTTTTATTGTTTATTGGGCCATTATTTATTCAGTTTTGGTATAATTTTCTTGTTGGGACACAAGAAAGACCTGTAGCATTTCAAAAGTCTTTCGTATGCCACAGTCACACTTGTGAACCAGCAGTGTTGCGGGTCTGGTACAGGTATTATTAAATCAGGATGTTGGTGCGTAGAACTGGAGGGGAAAACATCCTCAGTGGATTAGATCGTGAAATAATTTTATATTCCGTTTTAAACAATGGCATGAAAAGATAAGTTAATCAAGGAAGTGTCTACCTGTATCCATAAACGGATTTGTGACACATGCAGGAGTGTGACGACAGCGCCTCGAGGGATTAACTGCTTCCACTGTTTCCCTGGTGATGGAAGAAACGCCACATTTTCTCTGCCACATAAACTTTATTTACAGTCACAGCTGCTCAATTTTTCAACACCTTCTCTTATTTTCCTATTAGCTGTTCCCGTAGGAAGAGGGAGTAGAAAAGATTGTGCAACTATAAAACTTTCCAGCTCACAGAATAGTGTAACTGAAACTCTGCATTGATTTGTTCACCAGGAGTCACAAGGCACATGAAAATTGACCTACTCCGGTGTTATACAAAATAACATATATTATATATAGACATAACTTGCAAGTCAGTGATAATATTCAGTCACCTCTGTCTTCTTGTGTCCTCATTATCAAGACCCTCACACATTTTCAAACCATCAGTGTATCTGCAAGTGAACCAGAAAGCGGGATGAGAACAGAACTGCAGATGAGTGAAATATATCTGAAAGATTAATGAAGTGCGGTGAATATAAAATGGGAGGAGACACTTTTAAACTGACAAAAACCTGAACTTCGCAGTCACCCAAGCCCCTGTCAGGTTCATCTTAATCTAAGCCTGCAGGTTAAAACAGTTGTGGCTATTATGGCAATAGTTATAGTGCAATGGATACCCTTAAAAATCATTGACCCTTTTTACAAAGGCTCCTTGCCTAATTTTAGACACCCATTAACTGGACATGGAAAAAATAGATGGGGTTGGACTATACAAGCACACATATTGCATGATAAATGCATGCTCTTTTGGCAAGTAAATATGGAGCTGCCAGTGAAGAGACCATCCGCTGGGATTTGTTTTAAAGTGATAATTTTGTTTGCCCACATAAGAATTCTGAATAAACATTTTATTTTATCCAACTTTAAATGTTCAGGCAAGGGACCTGTGCCAAATGCTGTTGTCGAACATTTTCATTATTATATTCTCTTTATTCCACAGAAATATGAGGCTGTTCTATATTTTCATTTTATTCATACAGTAGCCTATATATTATCCTCCCACTAATACATATAAATTAATACATGTATAGTACAATGGATGTATTTGTTATGATTCAACACTTTTATAACCATCTTTGATGTATCTCCTACATTGAAAAAATATATAATTAAATTAAAAAGTATGCTAAACTTTAATTAATTAATTTATTTATAAATTATAACTAAATTAACTGGTTTTATTCAAGTGAAAATAAATATTCAATATCGCTAAATCACCGTTGTAATGAAGGTATGTTGTTATGGGAAGAAGGAGGCGGGAACCGGCGAACGTTTAAACAAACTTTAATAATAAACAAACACAAAATGAAAGTTAAAGTGGCAGCCCCTGCATGCAACTGCCGCACATACATAAACAAAACACAACGTAACGTCCAGGCCTGGTCCTCTCTCGTCCTTCACTGTCGTTGCTCCTCCTTTTATGCTTCCATAGCTCCTCCGTGAGATAAGAGGTGGTACGGTGTGCAGGTGACGCTCGTTGGTAATCACGCCACTGACCTCGCACCGTTCTCTCATGGCCCTCAGCTTGCTTGCCACAACCCCAAATACATTAACTTATACCAATAAAACAAAATGTTATGTGCTAAACAAGGTAGAAATAGCTCTTTAATGTAACAATTGCAGATTACCACATTTTACAGTGCACAGTACATCAAAGCCATGTTTAAACTTTCATAGGGCTTGACATTAACTTTTTTGCTCACCAGCCACTGTGGCTAGTGGTTTTCCAAAGTTATAGCCACTCAGCATTTTCATTGGCCACAATTTTGACATCGATACCATGGGGAATCTACCATGTACCATATACCAATATCTACCATATAGATATAGATATTTATTTTATTATCTCATAATTTGGCAGCAGGTATATTAGGCTACTGTCAATTTAAGACCTGACAGGCGGAGGCATTGTACTGTTGCACAAGCGTTGAAACATAACTGACTGTGTTTACGTAAATCCTCGCCAAGACTGGCATTTTGACATTATTTTGTGCGTATTTGACTGTTAGAAGTGCAATTAAAAAAAACTTAATTTAGTTCTGAGATGTGGCTTCATATGGAAGCTTGTTTCCGCCACAGAATAAAAAATAAAAAGGTAATTGCGACTTTTTTTCTCACAATTGCTTCAGAATTGTGAGATATAAACTCGCAATTGCGAGAAATAAAGTCAGAATTGTGTGATATAAAGTCGTAATTGCGTGTTTTTATAACTTTATAACACGTAATTGTGACTTTAAATCATGCAATTCTGACGTTATAACTTTCAATTGTGACTTAATATTACGCAAAAAAAATAATTAGTTGTGAGAAAAAGTTGCAATTACCTTTTTTGTTTTTTTATTCTGTGGCGAAAACATGCTTTCATTGCTTTATGCGTGCAAAAAATCTGTGTAATTTCCCACGGCGAAATTCAAGCCTTGTAACACCAACAGGCGGGTTTGTGTGTCAACTCGCTTTTGGAGAGCTGTAAAACGACGGCTGCAAAAACCTGAATCTCTCATTGGAAGGGGAACATGTTCTTTTGACTCTTTGTCCAAGAGAGACTGTAACTCCCGTGTTAGCAACGTAATCTGCTCTTGTAGGCTAACAATTGCAGGTCACCAATTTTTACAGTGTATGGACAATTGATTTATTTTGTTTCAGTTACTTTATCATAAAGTGCAATTTGTTTTATTGTTTGGTCCCTGTGTTGTTTGTGCCATATGGTCGATTGATCTGACCCTGTCCATGTGTTCATGCAGAGGCTGAATTGTTCTCTTTGTCTTCTTGGCAAGTACAGCTATATTGATGTAATGGTATATGTTGGACAACTGTATGATATCAGCCACAGCCATTCATCTCAGTTACCTTAGCATGTGCTTCTCTATCCATAGGCATGCAGGGGGTGATATTGGCATTGTTATCTTCAGCCTTAGACTAAACAGAGTGCAGAATAACCTTTCAGACCAAACAGATAACTTATGGTGAGAAAATATTAACAGTCTCCATTTAAATGCAATACGATTTGCCCTAACTGGGGGCTTTAAAATCATCATTATCAACATTACAGAAATGGTAATTTTCCTTAATTTAACTCGAAACTGGGGATATTCAGAAGACCAAATCATGTTTGCCCCCTCAGGTATGTCTACCTCAACACATAACCATTTTAAGATGTACAGACCTATAAATTCAGCCCAAATTATCATTACAATACATAGCAAGAGGCCACTGAACTGAGCATTAACACAGCATGCTCACAGAATTTCTCCTTGTGATTCTGATAATTCAGCAATGGAAAATCAATGCTAATATGCTTACATATAATAGTATACCATTGATTTATGCTACTACTCTTTCCTCCTTAAATGGACTTAACCCCCAAATGTCATTATAAAAGCATTAAGGATCATTATGCATGCTTGTTCCTTTAGCCCTATTTGTGCATAGAAAGTTATTGTGACTAAATATCATCTGGTGTTGTACTTGGGCAAAGTGGCTTCACAAATGCCACATTCGGTCGATTTACTATAACTTTTGCACCACTACATTCTGACAGCATAACCATGATGTGTTGTTCTCCATCTTACTACAGTGCATCATTTTTGGGTTACCTTTGATGTTCTATTTTCCTTTCTAAGAAAGTGGAGCATCTCTTGCAGAAAATGAAAACAATAACATGGTTTTATCTATACTGTTACGGCAGTAATAACTGTGAAACTGTGAAAGATGGATGTAAAAAGCTTTTTTCAGAGCCATTATGGATTTGCTGCACAAGGAGGAGGGAAGCAAAATTAGTTGACTTCCCTTATTATATTTTCAAAGCAGTTGTTATTTAGGTAATTAAGCTCAGACAGGTGCAAGCTAACTATGTCAGAACTAATATCAGTCTGAGGCTGTTCTCAGCATGACTTTGTGGAAGAGACTGGCTATGGCAGGTTTCTCTCAGCCTGCACTCAGTCCCGTTAATTGAACCTTTATTAACTCAGGTTTTTTTTTTTTTTTTTTTGCCTCAGTGCAGCGGATTTCTTCAGAGGACATGATGACAAATGCAACACACTGAGTTTCTGTGATTAGATGGTATCCTAGGCTAGTATTACATTTACATGGGTTGCAGATAACATCAAGTTTTTGAGTATAGATGTGACCCTGCGGAGGCGATTTATTGTCAAATGAAACATTCAAAATAAGAAACCAATTGAAATGGAAATGTATTATTTATGTGTAATTACCTCCAAAAAATACTAAATATTGGCCAAATCAGCAAGACTTTATGGTTTCTTTCCTATTATTTTAGAAGGTAAAAAAAAACCTAGATATTTCAGTCCGGCATCCATTATGTCAGAGCAAAATCCTGTTTCCTAACATAGCATCACTTTATTTTATATCCTCTATTTTTGTTTGAAAGATGATCAGGTAGCTTGACCTTTCGACATGTTATTGATCCAGAAGAGGAGGATGTGTGGTCTTGAGATTGGAACAGAACAGGAAAAATATTTTGGTCTGAGAGGCTGCATGAATTTCACCAAACAAAGGCGTGTCAAATACCGAGTAATACTGAGTAACGTACATTTTAGTCTCAGTTGTTGTCACTTTTTTACCGTTTTGCTCCGCCAATAAAAAAAAAAAAAAAAGAAACGACAACAGAGCCACAGTGAAGTTCCTCAACACACAGTGGTGTTTCTTTCTGGAACGGAGCCTGGAGTTTAAATACTATCACAATTCTGACTTGATAAGCTTCCATATACACTCACCTAAAGGATTATTAGGAACACCTGTTCAATTTCTCATTAATGCAATTATTTAATCAACCAATCACATGGCAGTTGCTTCAATGCATTTAGGGGTGTTGTCCTGGTCAAGACAATCTCCTGAACTCCAAACTGAATGTCAGAATGGGAAAGAAAGGTGATTTAAGCAATTTTGAGCGTGGCATGGTTGTTGGTGCCAGACGGGCCGGTCTGAGTATTTCACAATCTGCTTAGTTACTGGGATTTCAACGCATTCTCATCCTTTGGCGTCATATAGGTGACGCCATATGACATTTCGTCGAAATTTTACGCACATGGCATCCTTTAGCTACAATATAACACGCACTGTTATGGGTAGGTTTAGGTCTGGGGTAGGGTACGGTTATGACGCCTTGGGATCTGCGTCTCATATTCACGCTAAACGATGCCATGTGCGTTGGATTTAGACGAGCGTCACCTGTATGACGCCTTGGGTTCTGCGTCTCATATTGATGCTAAAGGATGCCATGTGCGTAAGATTTCAACGAAATGTCCAAAGCGTCACATGTATGACGCCAAAGGATGAGAAAGGGCTGGGGATTTTCACGCACAACCATTTCTAGGGTATGCAACCGAGGTATGCAGCAAAGCATTTGTGAAGCCACAACACGCACAACCTTGAGGCGGATGGGCTACAATAGCAGAAGACCCCACCGGGTACCACTCATCTCCACTACAAATAGAAAAAAGAGGCTACAATTTGCAAGAGCTCACCAAAATTGGACAGTTGAAGACTGGACAAATGTTGCCTGGTCTGATGAGTCTCGATTTCTGTTGAAACATTCAGATGGTAGAGTCAGAATTTGGCATAAACAGAATGAGAACATGGATCCATCATGCCTTGTTACCACTGTGCAGGCTGGTGGTGGTGGTGTAATGGTATGGGGGATGTTTTCTTGGCACACTTTAGGCCCCTTAGTGCCAATTAGGCATCGTTTAAATGCCACGGCCTACCTGAGCATTGTTTCTGACCATGTCCATCCCTTTATGGCCACCATGTACCCATCCTCTGATGGCTACATCCAGCAGGATAATGCACCATGTCACAAAGCTCGTATCATTTCAAATTGGTTTCTTGAACATGACAATGAGTTCACTGTACTAAAATGGCCCCCACAGTCACCAGATCTCAACCCAATAGAGCATCTTTGGGATGTTGTGGAACGGGAGCTTCGCGCCCTGGATGTGCATCCCACAAATCTCCATCAACTGCAAGATGCTATCCTATCAATATGGGCCAACATTTCTAAAGAATGCTTTCAGCACCTTGTTGAATGAATGCCACGTAGAATTAAGGCAGTTCTGAAGGCGAAAGGGGGTCAAACACAGTATTAGTATGGTGTTCCTGATAATCCTTCAGGTGAGTGTATATATATATATATATATATATATATATATATATATATATATACATTTTCATATTTTGTATTGTACTTTTATGCTAAGCTTTGGAAATGTTTAATAAACATGTTTAATAGTTTTAGTTAGCAATAACAACACTGCCACTAATGTCTTGACTGACAGCCCATTATTCATTTTAATAGTCTTCGAGTGACTCAGTTGTGCTGTTGACCAATGAAATGGAAAGAACACAAACAGTACTTTCCTCTTTGACTAAAAATGACAATACTCTTTTGTGAAATTTGAAGAGCCAACTCCCTCACAGAAGAACCTCAAAGAGTGGGTTAATGCATTTTTTTCTTTCCCAGCAATGAAATCCAAAATTTACACAGAGCAGAATAAACCTGTTAAAAACAACAGCTGTGATAAAGTATCAACAGTATTATGTCAGGAAGTTAAGTACCTAGAGACAAAACAATGAGCCATAAAGTGAAGCTTGCCATTGTTTCCCATGAGACTAAATTACTAGGTTTACTTATTCCCAGTAATAACCACTTTAACCAAAATCTACGATCTTATACACCTTTGAAGCTGGTTTGTTTACCAAGCAGGGGCTTTTTTCTGCTGGCAAATTCCAACAATAAATTTAAACAGCTGAGTGGAAACCGAGTGAAATCCTTAATCTTATCAAGAGGATTGTACTGTAGTACCTCGTGTGTGAGTAGCAGATCAAAGAAATAAGAAACAAGCATTATCAACAATCTACAGTATTTGTTTTCTTTCTGTTCTATTCTGAGTAATCTTATACAACATCGGTATTTCTCTACAACTTACTGAGACAGACACTTGACATTCAAATCAGATACATATTTAATGCTTTTCAGGCTTAGTTAAAATGCCAAAAGGTGCTGTTTATTGTAAATAATTATTAGGTCATACATTTTACATTTTTGTAGGAAACCAGTCTCCGATTGATCTCAAAGACGTGACAAGTCAATTTTTTTTTATTATTATTCTTTAGAAACAACATCACATTTTCATCATAAAAAAATTACACGTAAAGGAATCAACAGCACATTTCAAAAACCTTAAAAATTCACGGTAACACTTTATTTTGATGGTCCCTTTTGAACATTCTGTTGAAGTAACTTTGCAATCACATGTCGACTAACTCTCATTAGAGTATTAATAGACTGTCTTCTTAATATCTGCTAACTCTTTATGTTGATGCTCCTCCAACAGACATTCTACTGACTATGAGTAACTTTGCAACTACATGTCGACTTATTAACCCTAACCCTACCAGTCTAGTAATACTCTCCTGACACTCTAATGAGAGTTAGTAGATATGTAGGTGCAAAGTTACTTATAGTCAACCGAATGTGTTAAAGGGACCATCAAAATAAAGTGACACCCAATTCACCTCTAAACAAAAGAGTTTTAGCTTCACCCAAGTTAATTTAATGTGTAACGGACACTATTGTAAAATCTTTCAGCTCCATCTGACCAGTGGCGTATTCTGCCAATATTCCAACCACCCTGCCTTTCCACAGCAGTCCCTGTGCACAGTAAGCACTAACTCTATTAGATGTACAGCTCAAAAGTGTACTTAGTCTGCTGCGTTTATCCCCAATGAACATGCTTTTTAATTCGAGTACAGAGCTACTGCTTCAAGACATTTGCTTTCATTATCAGATAGATTAAGCCATACTTTATACGTGGCCCCTTTACATTTTCTTCGCAGTCTAAAGACAATGAACGTTTTTAGGGATACTTTGAGGAAAGGTTCCTTTTCACCTGTATTTCACTCAAAATGTACACATTTTCTTAAAGGGATAGTTAACCCAAAAATGAAAATTATGTCATCATTTACTCACCCTCAAGTTGTTCCAAACATGTATGAGGTTTTTTCTTCTTCTTCTGTTGAACACAGATGAAGACATTTTGAAGAATTTCAGTAATCAAAGCCATTGACTTCCATAGAATGGAAAAAAATATATATTAGGGCAATCAATGGCTACCCATCAAGCAATTTGCATTTAAAAGACATCTAATAGCTGTCCAAACACAGCCCTGACGTCTAGGCTAAAACAAGGCAAAAATGTGGGCTGTCCGTGAAAATGTAATAGACGTCTAACCATAGCCCAAGAATAGACGCACAGGTTACACATATAACATGTCAAACAAATGAAACCAAAAACCTTGTAATCACTGTTGACTTTGCTTACATGATGGAATATCATATTTTGCAAGTTATTTTGGCAAAAATTACATGTAACCAATTTCAAGGTTATTTTGGCTAGAAGTGGGTTACTCATACCCGGACTGTATCGGATCTATAGTTAACCTAGACGGTGAAATGACGGCTATTGCTTGCTGGTTACTGTCAACTGTATTCTTCAAAATATATATTTTTTTTGTGTTTAGCAGAAGAAGGAAACTCATACAGGTTTGGAACAACATAAGGGTGAGTAAATGAAGACAGAATTTTCAACATTCTGTCCTCATTTATTTATCTTCTATATGTTTTTTTTTTTTCATTCAATGTATAACAAAAGGAGAACTGATGAAGAATTTTCTGGCTGCTCATTGGCACAAACTGTGAATAGGGTTCTAAAGTTACTAAGCACTTGAATAACTTTCATTTAGCTATTTCTTATTTATCAGAATCACATCAATGACACCATGCCCTCCATTATATATGAGAGCTGCAGCAGAGGGAAATATTTTCAAAAAGGTAAAGGTTATTTTTAGGTAAACTTTTCCTTTAAAGGTTTGAATAGTTTCTTGCTATTTTAACGTAAAAAAATTACACACACACACAACATTGTAACAACACAAATCACTGTAGGCCGCAGTGAGTTTCTGAGTGCTTATTGAAACACTGGAAAATAAATCCATTAAAGCCCTCCACAATTCAACAGTTGAATCAAGCAATGATGGTTCCAGCGTTCAGTTTTGAAGAGATTCTTATGGTTTGTAATCCTGAGTGGCTCTCCAATAATTCAATTTCCTTTACGTCTGATTTAAATTCAATAAACTAATCCATTATTTAATTGCCATAATTTGTTCTGAGGGACTGAGTACGCGGAATTGCCACTTATTGTGCTTCTTTTTTCTGTCATTTCAGTGAAGAATTTTTAAGTAGAATCCAATGACAAAACATCCTGCAATCTCTGAACGCTGCGGAACTTTCGGCGCTCTGTTTTCTTGTTCCTCAAGGGTTTAAGAAACAAATACAAATGAATACATTCGGAACTACCCGTAGCACGAAACCTGACAGCAGCTCATTAATTTTGAATCACCTGTCCATATCCTGGTGGGTTTTTACTGTGATCCATTCCCCTTTCACATTACATTTGTTCTGTGGAATGGTTTAACTGAACGATATTATTTATGAAATTGCACCACACACCCACCCATGCAGCTGTGTAGCCCTATCATCAAATTAACACGAGCACAGTGTAGTGAACTAAAAAATGCTGGCTGCCAAGAGCAATCAGCCTCACAAGCGGAGATGTGTCGGCACTGTCATGTAAAGATCTCACTCTGAGAGCATCCGGGTGGGTGTGAGCCGATGGGGCTGTGGGGAGAAGTCGGGTCCCAGTGTGTCCTCCACCACCAGCGGACCTGTCACTGGCCCTGTGTGATCGCCATGAACCGCACTGACAAGAGTGACCCCGGCTTCTGATCCGGCCCCACAACCCTGGCGCTCACAGGCTTAATCTGTGAATGCTATCGCAGCGGCGGATTGCTGCATCCAGAGGCCATGCAGAGAGGACAGGTCATTACCGAGCGTCCTTCAAAGTGATCCTCGCAGTCACAGCTCGGCTCTACGTCGTACTCGGTATGAAGCCCGCTGAGCATTTTCACTGATACTTTAAATATCCGAAGGGGACCGGCACCTAGCGTGTGGACCGTGACCCACAGAAGACCTAATACTCACATGTCTCGCAAACGAGTCCCTCAAAGTCTCCAATCGCTAATTGTGATACTTCAACTCTGCCAATTAGATGTCAAGCAGTCATGTTACACTCCAGAAACAGTTTGTAATGATGTTCCCTCTGCTCGGTGAAATGAGTTTTACATAATGTAATGTTGCTGGTAATGTTGCTGGTTGCTGCACTTTCTATATGAATCTTCTTCTATATTGAAGTTGACGCTCTAATGAGAACCATATAGGATCCAGCTTTCATTTTCATCTTCACGCTTCTCGTCCATCTTGTGGTTGATGACTTATTTATTGTCGTGGTTTTCTTAGAACTAACCCATTTCTTGTCTCTAGTCTCATCGGTTGGCATGCAAAGATGTCAGATGAGTATTTCAGTTATTTCTGTCTATGCATGCACATAATATTGTCACATTTTTCTTCTTCTTCTGTGGAACACACAAGTAGGTATTTTGAATGTTTCAAATGTTCTGTCCATACAGTGTAAATCAATGGGGTCCAAAAAAAATATTTTGTGTCCTTTCCATTTGCAATTAAATGGAAATGTATTTTAGTTTAAATTTATAATAAATCAGTTGCACTTAAAAGTGTTTTTTGACCCACTTAAATACATCTCTATATTTATTTCATAATAATGTCTGTTGGCTTTAAAATGTAGTTAAAGTGTTGTCGAATACTGACATGTATTTATGGGAAACTAAAATATACTTTAATGTATATATTTATGACATTTGTTTATCATGTATTTAAATATAATATCATATAATTGCAATGTGTAATATAATATATAATACTTTGCAATTAAAATTATAATCAAGTTTTTTACATGTGCTTTAGTATGTTAAGAATAAGACGTAAAAGCACGACAAGGTTATTAAAACATTATAACATAACGTTGTACGTTGTAGTGTTAAAACATAACAGTACAGTTTTTAAAAAATCTACTTTAAAGATTTGAAGAACACTTCAAGTGCACATTTAATACAATTGCATTTTTTACTTTTAACACAGAATGCATATGACATGGAGTGAATTTTACTTCATTGTGATGTGACTGTTCATTTAAACCGACCTATTATTTTCTGCATTATTTTCCCAGAGGTATAAAGGCAACTGGAATTATGACTGCAGGCAAAAACTGCAAATTCTGGAAGTGCCACAAGCCATTGTGGTTGAGACAAGGGTGCATACATAAAAATCAAAGGCAATGTGCATGTGACTGTGCTGACTTGTGATATTCAATTTGTAAAGGTTTGCAGCAGGTTGTATGGTGAAGTTGCTATGTATTGATCACATGAGGTCTTGGGTATTTAGCTGCACATGCCTTCGTAAACGTGCCTTTGATGCTTTAGTGAGGGTTGTGCATGAGCTTCTGAAAAGCTGAGTGAAAGAGGATAAGGGGAGACAATTTCATGTTCAGGATGATCTTGATGATGTTGATAAAAAAAAAAAAAACAGGCGACACTGGCAGCCTCGGCACTCCTTCTTCCTGTAGAGAGCTGATTTACTATCGCTAAACCTGATGGGACTTGCCCTGTCAGTTTATGACAATCAATAAGACAGCACGATTGAGATGAGATGCTGGGGATTAATGAAATAATAGATTTAAAATAGACACTGCAGAAATTAAGTCAGCATGAAAAGATCTTTGTGGATGGGTCCAGATCTTATTTTAAGTCTAACTGTTCTAAAACCTTTGAAAATATGATTATATTAAAGATAAAGAAGAATAAATCGCAGGAATTATTGAGCAAAATTCTAAGTGCTCACTCTTCATTCAGCAATGGACTATTGCCCCCTATTGGCAGAAATTGTGTCTGCATTTAATCCATGCCTTTGTGTGAAGAACTATTACTGAGATAATGCATAGAGGGATGGAGAGCATGAGAAACGAAGATGAGATATTTGCTTTGGCGTGTTTCACTGTGCACTGCCCTGCAACAAACTGTCTAAAACTTGGCAAAACCAATGACAATTTTACAAAGTAATTATTGTGGTTACAGAGCTCATAATCCTTGCAGCCTATTAATATTTCTACTTCATCTTTAAGCTCTTTCACTGTGTCACTCAGTTATTTTACAACTGAAGAATACAAATCTTTTTTTCTGCTCTTACATTTTATTTTTCATAAGGAATGTTTTTCTTCAATGCAATTATATAGTTTTTTTAATCTGAACAGTTGAATTTAAAAAAGTTTCAAATTTACTGTCACTTTTATCTTTTTGTTTTAATATTTGAACCAAATATTTCAAAATTAAACGACACATTTTCTAAATATAGATTGTAAGTTAATACATATAGTAATATATTTTATTTTAACACATTTAAAAAAAACTTAATCAACATTAAAATGAAATGTATCCCTAGTGCTGGGTAGATTACTTACAAACTAATCCATTACTGAATACAAAAATTAAATTATAGATAGTATAATTATGGTGAAATTATAGATAGTAACGTAATCTATTACGTTACTCAATTTAGGTAATGAACGCTGATTACTTCTCATTAATCATATTAATTTGAATCTTGTATCATATTGATATAAAACTGCAGTGAGAAAGAAAATTAGCAACACTTTATTTTACAGTGTATTTGTTACATGTGTAGTTACTATAGGTATAACCATCAATTATGTATAATTACATGCAACTAACCCAAAAACAAACTTTAATCCTAACCGTATAGTAAGTACATGTAGTTACTGAATATTACTCAGTACTTAAATATATAAGTGTAACAAAGTCACTTCAAAATAAAGTGTAACTAAAAATATGTTTTCTTGTTTATGCTGTATGGCCTCTCAATTTTCTATTTAATTATAGATGCCTAATAACCGTTTTTGTATCTTTAATTTCACAAAACTGGAAGATTTCCTGAACATATATAAGCAATAGTTCTTTTTTTTTTAAATAACAATTTAAAAGATCAAATTAGGAAGAATTTTAAAAGAAAATATAAGAATTAGGGGAAATCTGTGAATTATGAATATTTTGTGAATGTAAAAATGTAAGCAATGAGAAAGTAACTGGTCTGATTACAAGTATTTTAGAGTGTAATATAATCTAAGCACAAGTATTTAATTTGAGAAATATGATTAGGCCTTCGTAATACATATGACATATACTGTAATCAGTTACTACCCTGTGATGGCAAAGCTGAATTTTCAGCATTATTACTCCAGTCTTCAGTTTCACATGATCCTTCAGAAATCATTCTGATATGCTGATTTGCTTCATGAAAAGAAAGTTCCTAACTTTTTTGTTTTATCTTTATGTCCCCAAACTTTTGAATGGTAGTGTATGTATATGCACTGTTCCACTGCATCGATACCTTGATCAATGTTCCAAGGCACAGTAGTGCTGTATTGTCAAGTGCGGACTGAGAACGCTGTCACTTCTTACTGTGGCACAACAGTGCTTTATCTTAGCATTTCTTGTGTGTTTCTTGGAATTCAATCTCAAATAGTGGTGATGGTCACCAGTGACACTGCAAGAGATATCAGTTATTAGAGAGGTGCTAGTTTGATCCCCTTGTGGGACACCAGTTGTTTGCAGTTTCTTATTGTCTAAAAACTTTCCTATCCCCTTTGGTTGTGCCCTTTTGTGCTGGTCCATAGATGTAGCAACGTTACATGTTTGCTTTGCCCTCATCCAACCTTAAGCAAAGGACATTGCTACAGTATGTGATTGTGTCGCGCACTGCCCATATGATTCAACTCAGGTAGAATTTACTGTACACTTCAACATCAGTTTCCATCCATTCAAGTTATTTCACACGTGTTGGTGTAAGAGGTCTATACATACATTTGTAATGATGCCTTTCTAAGAGCGGTAGATTAGAATAGCTCATGAGTCACAGGTGAACATATACCTCCATTTCACGGGGATCTCTCTGCTATGGGCCTTTTATAGGAGCAAGGTGGCCTGGTCTCTCCATCCAAAGCTTTACTTAATGTAGTTTGGAGGGGTAATTGGATAACACAGGTTTATCCTCTGCAAGCACTTTGTATGAGCAATCCAATTTCACATCCTCCTGAAAGGAGAGACATTATTCCCCACCAAAGGGTGATGCTGTAGTCACCCTTGCACAAAAAGCAGCTGGAGATTTTCCACAAATCCTATCAGCACTTAACCTAGTTACCGGGCAATCTGTATTATTGTCCTATAATTTAAAAATGTGCCCACACTTCTCTGTGCTATAGTATCCACGCAGATATAGGCCCCACAATCCATATCCAAAGGATCAGTGTTTATGTTTATCTAGTTTCCAAAACTCTTTGCCAAAGAATGTTCTTAAAATGAGTGATTAGCATCAGTAGATCAGCTATTTTATTATCCAGCGCGTAGTGGTAGAGCATGACAAAACGCTGCATTGCTGTCTTTTTTCGTATTATATTGTGCAAATTTATATAGCTGAAGTAAAAGTCTCCTAAAAGAGTTAGAAGTCTGCCCTAAAAAATTTGAAGTTACCAGCATTTCAGTACCAGCAGGACTGAGTACCGGGTATATTCTGTACCCACTGATAGACACTGCTTTCAAATGCTCTCGTTCGCGTTTGTTTGAGCGCTCTCTGAGCATCAAAGGTTTCTATTTACAGCGTGTTTTTACAAGCGTTCAGCATTGTAGCCAATCACAATCATATCTGTTGAGTTCGTGAACGAAATGTCCAATCAGAGGTGCTAGTCAATAAGTTACTCAGAATCCGCATAACACCGCTGAAAACGCACAAGGTTTTGTTTTGTTCAACGCGAGCCACAGTTTTTTTTTTTTTATTCTAATGGAAGTTCCCTTTCGAGGGAACTCCAACTGCGTCGAATGACACTTTGGGGGAACGCCCCTCAGCGTAGCGCCTCTGAAGTATGAATGAAACTGAGCCGATCTCTGATTGGTGCAACGTCATGACGTGATGTGTGACGGCACATAGGCGGAAGCTATAAAGGCAGCCGGCACACATAAGATGTCAGCTTTCTGTTCTTCAGCAAGCGCTCTATGTCAAACTGTCAGTCTTATTTGGTGTTGTTTGTCCCATAAGAATTGTCCTAAATTATTGCAATATGGAATCTAGTGGCTCGGATCTCGCGTTTGCCGAGGCAGCGTGTAGATTACGGGTCTACTCAGCAATAAAGATTCTGTGACTGAGATCTCGCGTTTGCCGAGGCAGCGCGTAGATTAAAGGTCTGCATTGCAATTCAGAATCTAGTGGCTCGGATCTCGCGTTTGCCGAGGCAGCGTGTAGACGGGTCTACTTTTGCAATAAAGATTCTGTGACTGGGATCGCGCGTTTGCCGAGGCAGCGCGTAGATTTAAGGTCTGCATTGCAATACAGAATCTATAGTGGCTCGGATCTCGCGTTTGCCGAGGCAGCGTGTAGATTACGAGTCTACTTTGCAATTAGATTCTGTGACTGGGATCTCGCGTTTGCCGAGGCAGCGCGTAGATTTAAGGTCTGCATTGCAATAAAGAATCTAGTGACTCGGATCTCGCGTTTGTTGAGGCAGCGCGTAGATTCGGTCTACTCTGCAATAAAGATTCTGTGACTGGGATCTCGCGTTTGCCGAGGCAGCGCGTAGATTTAAGGTCTGCATTGCAATAAAGAATCTATAGTGACTCGGATCTCGCGTTTGTCGAGGCAGCGCGTAGATTCGGTCTACTCTGCAATAAAGATTCTGTGTGGGTGCGAGGCATGCAGAGATCAGCTCCTGAGGGCGCTGGCTGTGTTCATTGAGAAATATCTCGACGCACACACAGCCGTGTGTTCGGGTGTTTCAGCCTCGCGCGAGTCGCACCCATTGACTTTCTTCTCGAGAGATGAAAGCCAAATATATTGTGAATGACTCGAATCTCGCCGTTGCCGAGACAGCGCGTAGATTGCGAGTCTACAATAATAGGGACACACAGGGAAATAATACTGTTTTGTGTGAGGCATTCACAGTCAGCTCCTGAGGGTGCCGGCAGTGTTCATTGAGAAATATCTCGACGCGTAGGCCTACAAAATTAACCATGCGCTGTCGGATGTTTCAGCCTCACACCTGTTGAGTTTCTTCTCGAGGGATGAAAGCCAAATATATTGTTACCGCTCGATTCTCGCGTTTGCCGAGGCAGCGTGTAGATTACGAGACTGTAATAATATTAAAACAGTATTTTTTGGTGAAAGAGTACTGCTTCTAGAGCCCCTCCTCAAGGAGCTTGGGGGCATAGACGGCACTCTCAGGCGAAGCCTCAGCCTAAACAGTGCGACCTGAGGGTCGTCCTGCAGGGTTTGAAGGCTTCCTCAAAGAGGTCCTAGCCAGCCTAGGTTCTCTGCGGGCGGCCCCACCCGTGGTGGAGCGACCGAGGTCGTCTCTTTCGCGGAGCCCGCAGGAAATTGATGTTGCTCTCCCGCCGTTTAACACGCTTCGGGACACATCGGTATCCAGCGAACGCAGGCTGCACTGTCCGCCCCACAGGCTTGCGGTCAGGCAGCATTCGCGTCCGCCCATCGAGAATCGTTTTCGGTTCAGCCCTGCCGGGAATCCGCTTCAGGGGGCCGAGAACGAATCCCGATTAATACCCGAAGCCAGGCTCGAGAGCCTGGTTCCCTTGGTAAAATATTTCAATGCATGGAAAAATCTGGCGAATATTTCTCCTTGGGCCCTGCGCACCATTCAAAATGGGTACAGGCTGCAGTTCAGTTCCCGCCCACCCAGATTCAACGGGGTGGTCTGGACTGTAGTCGACCCAGTGCAGGGTCGGGTATTGGAACAGGAAGTAAACTCCCTGCTGGCAAAGGAGGCTATAGATCGTATTCCTCCACCGGACAGGGAGTCCGGGTTTTACAGCCGCTACTTCATAGTTCCCAAGAAGGATGGGGGGTTGCGTCCAATAATAGATCTCAGGCACCTGAACCGTTCTCTGAGGAGATTCAGGTTCAAGATGCTCACTATTCCCATTATCGTGAGTCAAATTCAGTCCGAGGATTGGTTTGTCACGATAGATCTAAAGGACGCATACTTCCACATATCCATCCTTCCATCTCACAGGAAGTTCCTGAGGTTCGCTTTCGGGGGCGAAGCGTACCAATATCGGGTTCTTCCGTTCGGCCTAGCTCTCTCCCCTCGCACATTTACCAAATGTATGGATGCAGCTCTGGCACCGCTGAGGCTTCAGGGCATCAGGGTGCTCAATTATATCGACGACTGGCTGATTTTAGCACAGTCACAGGAGCTGTAGCATCCAGAGCCTGGGGTTGAGACTCAACACGAAAAAGAGCGTGTTGACACCAGCCCTGAGAACTACGTTCCTGGGAGTGGTGTGGGACTCGGTCACGATGCGGGCACAATTGTCTCCCGCGCGGATCGAGTCCATCCTGACCACAGTGTCCAGGATAAGGCTAGGCCAAGCCATCACTGTGAAGCACTTCCAGAGAGTGTTGGGGCTCATGGCAGCAGCGTCCAGTGTCATTCCATTCGGCCTGCTGCACATGAGGGCCCTTCAGTGGTGGTTAAAAACCAAGGGGTTCTCCCCGAGGGGAAACCCGTTCCGCATGATCAGGGTTACGCGCAGATGCCTTCGTTCCCTATCTATGTGGAAGAAAGCTTGGTTTCTGTCCCAAGGGCCAGTGTTGGGAGCGTCATGTCGCCGGAGAACCGTTTCGACAGACGCCTCCCTCACGGGCTGGGGCGCGGTCATGGAAGGCCGCTTTACGACAGGCCTATGGCAGGACCATCATGCCTCCTGGCACATAAACTGCCTGGAGATGTTGGCGGTGTTCCGAGCTCTGAGGAGCTTCCTGCCGGACCTCAAAGGTCATCATGTCCTTGTGAGGTCAGACAATATGTCGGTAGTGGCCTATATAAACCATCAGGGGGGTCTGAGGTCTCGCCCTCTATGCAGACTGGCACATCAGATCCTCCTGTGGTCCCAGGGGAAGTTGTTGTCTCTAAGAGCAACATTCATCCCGGGGAGTCAAAATCAGGGAGCAGACATCCTGTCGAGACAGGAGCTGAGGCCCGGGGAGTGGAGACTCCACCCCGAGGTGGTGGAGTCAATATCTCAGAGGTTCGGCCCAGTGGAAGTGGACTTGTTCGCGTCTCGAGAGACGACCTACTGTCCACTGTGGTTTTCCCTCACCCATTCAGCCCCGCTGGGGTTGGATGCCATGGTGCAGACGTGGCCGAGGCTACGTCTGTACGCATTTCCCCCGATTGCTCTGCTCCCGGGAGTTCTAGAGAGAGTCCGTCGCGACGGGATCAGTCTACTGTTGGTAGCCCCGTTGTGGCCGGCCCGAGTATGGTTCTCCGACATAATTTTGCTCCTGGACGGCCCTCCATGGGAGATTCCCATCAGGAGGGACCTGCTGACACAGGCAGAGGGCTCAATATTTCACCCTCGGCCCGAGTTATGGAAACTGTGGGTCTGGCCCCTGAGGGGGCACAGTACCTAGAGGCCGGCCTATCAGCTGGAGTAGTGGAGACCATACTTAGCTCTAGAGCTCCATCCACGAGGAAATTGTACGGCTTAAAGTGGAACGTCTTCACCGTTTGGTGTAGGGAGCGTGAAGTGGACCCAGTTAACTGCCCAGTGGCTTCAGTGCTGGAGTTCCTCCAAGAACGCTTCTCCACTGGTCTTACCCCGTCCACACTCAAGGTGTACGTGGCTGCCATTGCGGCTTTCCACGCTCCTCTGAGTGATGGGCCTCTGGGGAGACACCAATTGGTCGTACGTTTCCTCCGTGGGGCTTGGAGGATGAGACCTGCGGCTCGTACCAGGGTTCCCACTTGGGACCTGGCAGTGGTTCTCGAAGGGCTGGCCGAGGCCACCTTCGAGCCGCTGGAGTCGGCTGAGGCCAAGAACCTTTCGTTGAAGGTGGTCTTTTTGTTGGCCATTACTTCTCTGAGGAGGGTAGGAGATCTCCAGGCGCTCTCCATATCTAACGAGTGCCTGGAGTTTGCTCCAGGCAACATTAAGGCCATTCTTCACCCTAGGCCCGGCTATTTGCCTAAGGTGCCGTCCAGTGCAGCACGGCCTACGGTTCTGCAGGCTTTTCATCCTCCACCTCACGTGACGGCAGATGAAGAGAGACTTCACATGCTCTGCCCTGTCAGAGCACTGAGTATTTACATTCAGAGGTCCTCTTCATGGCGGAAGTCGGACCAGTTGCTGGTGTGTTTCGGGTCGCCCAAGAAGGGGCTTCCCGCTTCAAAACAGACCATCAGCAACTGGATTGTCCATGCGATTTCCACGGCCTACCAGGTGCGCGGTTTGCCTTCACCTCTGGCCGTGAGGGCTCATTCTACCAGAGGCATGGCGTCCTCTAGAGCCCTTCTCGCGGGGGCCCCCATCCAGGAGGTCTGCGATGCACCGGGATGGGCTACCCCTCATACCTTTATTAGGTTTTACAGTCTGGACATTCCGTCGACACCCGGCTCTCTTGTGCTCTCGTCCTAAGTGTGCCTGTGAGCAGCTTCACACTAGGGCAGGCAGGGCACGTTGTGGCGTAGTGGGTACTCGTTCCCCCAAAGTGTCATTCGACGCAGTTGGAGTTCCCTCGAAAGGGAACGTCCTCGGGTTACGACTGTAACCCTTGTTCCCTGAGAAGGGAACGAGAACTGCGTCCCTTGGCCACGCCTTCCCCTGCCTGGGAGCGCTTGCTTCATCACAGAAGCTGACATCTTATGTGTGCCGGCTGCCTTTATAGCTTCCGCCTATGTGCCGTCACACATCACGTCATGACGTTGCACCAATCAGAGATCGGCTCAGTTTCATTCATACTTCAGAGGCGCTACGCTGAGGGGCGTTCCCCCAAAGTGTCATTCGACGCAGTTCTCGTTCCCTTCTCAGGGAACAAGGGTTACAGTCGTAACCCGAGGACGTTTTCGCGAGAGTGCAAAATTCAGTGAGCTTTCGCAGTAGAGATTGGCAGCCTTGATGTTTATAAAGGGAGGCTCTTCTCTTGCTTTCTGTATGTATTACCCATTCACAGTCTGAACTGCAAAGTTTCTGGATTGACAAACATATTTAAAAGCACAACCGAATTGGAAACTGCGATGATTGCGATCACCAACGGAAGTTCTAAATTCAACAGCTCTTGTTCTGGTACTGAAATTGGTACAGAGAATAACATTTTTCTGGTATTGGTACAGACTACTGAAATTTTGAAATCTTAGTATTCATTAATATTTTGAATTAGATTTTCTTTTTATATTTTTCGTTATCATTTTAGTCATTTTGTTGTGTGTTTATGTCCTTTGTATTGTTTTTAAATTTCTATTCAGCTTTATTTTTCTTTCAGTTGTAGAAATTTTCAACTTAAACTTAGTTACCAAGGCAATGTTTCTCTTTTTCATTTAGGATTGTGTCACATTTATGCTTTGGGAAGTCTGATTTATTGTAGTAAATTGGTCTGTTCAGATGGTTTATTTTAGGTTTTATTGGGGGCATTTAGTGTTTAATCAGTCCCTCCAGAAAAACGCGATTATGCGATCGCATGATTTAGTGCATAATCAGCCAAAGTCCGCATATTTATGCGGGGGCCGCATTTTTTCAAATAAATTGCAGATTTCCGTGCAAAATATGCGGGGCTTGCATGATTTCATAATCCTCACATTTTTGTTGCAAAAAAGTCACATTTATCTTAGCAGAAAGTTGAAAAATGTTGCGTTTGCTTCACACAAGAGCAGCCATTTCCCCCTGTTGCCATGGGAACGTTATGAAGTGACGTAATTACGCGACGTGAACATCATCGAAAAGCTGTAAAACAGGAGCACACTTTTTTTTTAATTCATTTTTTAAAGAAGTTGTAGCATATTCCTTTTGTAAAGCTACAGAACTTGTTTGACTCATCAATGCTTTGCAAGTTTGATGTGTTTATTAAGGTCTGAAATAAAACAAGATGAGATCTTAAATATTGCCAGCACTTTCTGTGATGTAGTATGCTTGCTTATCACAGGAAGTAATAAGAAATGATTATTTACATTAAGGTAGTAGCCTAGTGAGAACAGGGTGTTGAGGGAATCACTTTTTTTTCTCTTTTTCATCAAACCGCAGTTTTTACAAGTTCCCGTAGTTTATGCAAGTCCCCGCAATTTTTGCAAGTTCCCGCAATTTCATTGCATAAATATCCTGCATATTCCATTGCATTTTAAAAAAAAACGTGACGCATAATCAAGGATTTTTGCCCGCAACAATCACAAAAAAACTCTGCGTTTTTCTGGAAGGATTGTTTAATGTAGTCGGCCTAAAAGCATTCGTTCAAAAACCCACTTTGTTTTGGCAGCTACACATAATCTACTATAGTTAATGTTAAGTAACTTACATTTCAGAAACAGTTTTTCTTTCTCTATTTTTTTTTTTATTTACAGTAGCTCTGCTGACGGAAAAAAAAGAAAGCAGCAGAGTAAACCTATGTGTTTTTATGCAACACATAAGTTTTTCAAATGATTTAAATTCAAATGATTCACTCATAAAGACAGACATAACCTGCAGAAATAATCACTGTAATGCACAGACAGATTAGAAAGATGAAGATTAGAAAGCTACGTTTTCTAATAGCTTCCCCAACTCCATTAGAATTCCTCACAGAGCACATTTAGAAGACATTTAGTAAAATATTCTGCTATTACAGTCTAGCACTCTGTCCAAGTTGAGTCGTACTCTGTTTTCTCGGTTCAACAGGAAGTTCATGAGGGAGTTGTGATCTGTTCAGGTATTCATGGTTTGAGGAAAATGTGGATATATATAATTCATGATTTTGTTTGACTGACAGGCAAAACTGTCATAGGCTATCCCCAAAGGTTCTGTCGGCAGCAAGATGTGTGTTATGAAGCTATTATCCAAACATATTACTTACTGAAATGACCTATGTGTAAGGTCTCTAATGTATTGGGTATATGACAATTATTTGGGTTAATAATTATAACAGTCACAACAATATTAAAAGTTGCAATGATAAAAAAAATAAAAGAACAAGATGAAAAGAAATAACATTGTGCAATAGTTTAGAGTTCAGTATATTTTCAAGCTTGTTCTGCACTCACTACGGCTCGAAGGACAGGACTGACTCCGCATACATCTATGCAAAAATGAGTATTATATAGGTCAACAGAGGCAGTGTTTCCTTGACACATTATTGCTGTGAGAGCACCAGCTCTCAAAGGGCATAAACGTTTTTTTTTTTCAAAGCCAAACACATCTCGTTGATAAGTCTACTTGCTACTACTGGTTTTATGAGTCACTTCACGCAAGAAATGTTGCAGTCGGCTTTCAACTAAACAGAGACATACCATCTGTTTTATGGGACACTAAGTTTAATTTACAGACTATGTTTCTGTAAAATTCCCTTCACTAACAATATTCCTTGAAGAATGACAACAAACATGATAAAAGTACTTCATGGTGGATTTCAACTTTTAATATTAAGCTAGTTGAAAAAAAAAAATCCATGATCATTTTTATAAAAACGCCATACAGGTTTCCATAAAATGCTGAGTGATATAAGGAGAACAAAAACAATTGTACTACCAATAATACCAATTATTAATGTCCTTTATTTTGTGAGTATGCTTGTAAATAAATCTTAATAGTAATGATTCTCTAAAGTAATTATTTTTCTAATATGCATACTATATGGAAAGTGTTGCCAGATATTTTAAGTTTGTTTTGTTTTGTGTGTGTGTGTGTGTGTGTGTGTGTGTGTGTGTGTGTGTGTGTGTGTGTGTGTGTGTGTGTGTGTGTGTGTGTGTGTGTGTGTATTTATATATACACTCACCTAAAGGATTATTAGGAACACCTGTTCAATTTCTCATTAATGCAATTATCTAATCAACCAATCACATGGCAGTTGCTTCAATGCATTTAGGGGTGTGGTCCTGGTCAAGACAATCTCCTGAACTCCAAACTGAATGTCTGTATGGGAAAGAAAGGTGATTTAAGCAATTTTGAGCGTGGCATGGTTGTTGGTGCCAGACGGGCCGGTCTGAGTATTTCACAATCTGCTCAGTTACTGGGATTTCAATGCATTCTCATCCTTTGGCATCATATACGTGACGCCATATGACATTTCGTCGAAATCTTACGCACATGGCATCCTTTAGCGTCAATATAACACGCACTGTTATGGGTAGGTTTAGGTCTGGGGTAGGGTACGGTTATGACGCCTTGGGATCTGCGTCTTTCACAATCTGCTCAGTTACTGGGATTTTCACGCACAACCATTTCTAGGGTTTACAAAGAATGGTGTGAAAAGGGAAAAACATCCAGTATGCGGCAGTCCTGTGGGCGAAAATGCCTTGTTGATGCTAGAGGTCAGAGGAGAATGGGCCGACTGATTCAAGCTGATAGAAGAGCAACTTTGACTGAAATAACCACTCGTTACAACCGAGGTATGCAGCAAAGCATTTGTGAAGCCACAACACGCACAACCTTGAGGCGGATGGGCTACAACACCAGAAGACCCCACCGTGTACCACTCATCTCCACTACAAATAGGAAAAAGAGGCTACAATTTGCAAGAGCTCACCAAAATTGGACAGTTGAAGACTGGAAAAATGTTGCCTGGTCGTATGAGTCTCGATTTCTGTTGAGACATTCAGATGGTAGAGTCAGAATTTGGCGTAAACAGAATGAGAACATGGATCCATCATGCCTTGTTACCACTGTGCAGGCTGGTGGTGGTGGTGTAATGGTGTGGGGGATGTTTTCTTGACACACTTTAGGCCCCTTAGTGCCAATTGGGCATCGTTTAAATGCCACGTCCTACCTGAGCATTGTTTCTGACCATGTCCATCCCTTTATGGCCACCATGTACCAATCCTCTGATGGCTACTTCCAGCAGGATAATGCACCATGTCACAAAGCTTGAATCATTTCAAATTGGTTTCTTGAACATGATAATGAGTTCACTGTACTAAAATGGCCCCCACAGTCACCAGATCAACCCAATAGAGCATCTGGGATGTGGTGGAACGGGAGCTTCGTGCCCTGGATGTGCATCCCACAAATCTCCATCAACTGCAAGATGCTATCCTATCAATATGGGCCAACATTTCTAAAGAATGCTTTCAGCACCTTGTTGAATCAATGCCACGTAGAATTAAGGCATTTCTGAAGGCGAAAGGGGGTCAAACACAGTATTAGTATGGTGTTCCTAATAATCCTTTAGGTGAGTGAATATATATATATATATATATATATATATATATATATATATATACATTTTAAAATGTGATGCTCTGCTGTGATGGTCTCATGATGGACTTGAAATGATGAAATGATGATGTCTTTTTGGGTCTAGCCTTAAAGTCAGCAGGCTGCAAATGATTTGAGTGACTACTAGTGTGTCTAATTTCCATCCACTGTCAGGAAGGCCTAGCCATAAATGAGAGGCACTGTAACAAGCAGCAGTTCTTATATGCTCAGAACTGATAAGAAGCCTGCATCCTGTAATTGGAGTAGGCGTAGAGTAGAATATCAAGGGATCTCTGATATTGCAGTTGCAGCTCTGTTAACAGCAGAACTTTATGATCTGGACAGGGTTTTTTTTATTTAAAAGCCCACATGATGATAACTAAATGATCTTCATTTTTTTTTCTTTTTACTAATTCCAACTGCTGCAATTTGAATTTAAAGTATTTAAGCAGAAATGCTTATTTAGAGAGCAAGATAGAATTAAAGTGCCCCTATTATGCTATTTCAAGTTTAATAATTTAGTTTTGGAGGTCTCCTACTACAGGTTTACTTGCATCAAAGGTCAAGAAACACATGATTTGTTTCATAATATACATTGCACATCACCTAATTTCTTAAAGAGTCTGAAAACAACTCGTTTAAAGATTCAGTCTCTCTGAACTCTTCCTTTCCTAGAGCTACTCTGCTCTGATTGGTCAGATGACCCAGTCTGTTGCGATTGGTCGACCACTTACAGAACGTTCTACCTCAACTTTCATCACAAGGACGACTTGAGCAGGACATTTCTCAGTGGTAAGTGTTTTCCTTAGTTTGTTGTACATTATGAGATGTTGCAACTGTAATTTATCTACATCAGCATCAACAAGTGTATATGTGCGCTTTTCCACTACACAGTACCAGCTCGACTCGACTCGGCTCGCCTTTGTTTGGTTTTCCACTGTGTAAAAGCTGTACCTGTACCTGCTTTCGGGTACTTTTTTTGTATCACCTCTGGCGAGGTTCTGAGCGAGCTGAGGCGATACTAAAATGTGACGTGAAAACAATGCCGACTGCTGATTGGTCAGAGAGAATCGTCACTATTCACTGCGTCATCATTGCACGCGCCATATGGAGTATCCAGAATAACCCCGCCATTTTTAAATAGTTTGGCCAGAGATAGTTACTAAACTTACTACTATTATTATGGCAACTCGGAAGAATACGCCGCGGTCAAACGAGGAGGTGCAGACTTTCCTTTGTATAAGATTCGTATACTCGCGTATAAGATTACGTCACAGCAGTTTCCTGCGGCATCGCTATAACGACCGGGTACTATTTGTGTCTGTCTGCACTCTGCAATGGAAAACGGAGCGAAAAGCGAGCCGAGTCGAGGCGAGTCGAGTCGAGCTGGTACTGGTAACAGAGATGGGGACTCGAGTTTGAGACTCGGACTCGAGTGCGACTTAAGTCCCACACACAGTGACTTCAGACTCGACTTGAGACTCGTCCTCGAAAGACTTCAGACTCGACTCGGACTCGAGCTGCGGGACTCGTGAACAATGTTTATTTTTAGGAAACGTCTGATGAGCTCACTGTTATCCCCCTCCCTCCGTTATAACCTGCCTACGTAACGTGGCCTATTGCTGGCAGCGCGCGCGCGACCACACATGAGAGGATAACAAACAAAAAGTTCGACTGCACCGGCCGCTGCTGTGCCATTCATCGTTAGCTTTGGGTTCAAAAACTTCAAACAAGACGCGCTCAAAAGAAGCGCTCAATGCAAAATATGTGGTATCACGATAAAAGATTCTGGCTCAACCACATCTAATTTCATCAGGCATCTGAAAACGCACCATGATAGGTGAGTAAACATGTTTAGCTCAGCATTGACCATCTACCGTTAGCTTGCGTATTGCTTTAGCTACCTAACGTTACGGGAGGTTAACTCCGATTGTCTTCCTTATGAAATATGAATGAGCGTTTGTTTAATTGCCAAACTTGTGGTGGTCGATTAACGTAACGTTAATCATTTACGTGCCGCTGGCTGCCCGTTGTCTACAAACAGGTTACAGGATTATTGTTGATCAGGTAACGTTACAGTTTCATTTAATTATAACGTTACACTGGTTTGAGAGTCTGGGATGTGTTGACTTACAGTATATAAGCTATGATTAGTTGCATAGGCAGTGCAGCCAGAAGAAGCCAGAAATGTTTTGTGGCCCATACCTAGTGTGTTAAGAGAAGAGAAGGTTAACCAGTCTGTTCTCACCCTTTGGATTTTTTTATTTTTAAACATTTTGTTGTTAACAAGTTACATCCCAAAAGTTGGTCAGTTGCTTCACATTTACACTAAAGATTTTGAGCATTTGAATGTTTTGGAAGTGCACTGTAGTGTTAAAAATTTCATTTGAATGCAATAGTTTATTTGCATTTAGCTACACTGATGTTTTGCACTAAATAGGAGTGTGTCAATTTTAGTGTTGTGAGTTATATCATTTTCTATATTTGGTCTTATGTCTTGGTATGTTCAAGCTACAAGGCAAAATAAAGAAATGAACTAAAAGTAAAGCATTCTTGGTGTTTTTGTCATGTTGCAATAGCCTGTTTACACTGAATATATACCAAAATCAAAGCTGATACTGTATGCTAATAGATAAAGGAGTCATAATAACATATGGTACCACTTTATTTTGATAGTCCACTTTATACATTCTACTAACTATAAGTAACTTTGCAGCTGCATGTCAACTAACTCTCATTAGAGTATTAGTAGGCTTAATATCTGCTAATTATATATTATAATATCTTATTTTGTTGGTTCCTCAACAGATATTCTACTGACTATAAGTAACTTGGCAACTACAAGTCAACTTGTTCTCCAAACCCGAACCCACATCATAACCTGACAGTCTACTAATACTCTAATGAGAGTTAGTTGACATGTAGTTGAAAATGTACATGGTTAGTAGAATGTCTAAAGTGGACTATCGAAATAAAGTGTAACCTAACATATTACATGCTTTGAATTCCATATAAAGCTATGCAGTGTTCTAAGCAACCTGGATGGGTCGCTGTACGTGATGCAACACTTATAACCACAAGAGACTTGAGACTTGACTTGGACTCTAGCTCAGAGACTTGAGACTTGACTTGGACTCTAGCTCAGAGACTTGAGACTTGACTTGGACTCTAGCTCAGAGACTTGAGACTTGACTTGGACTCTAGCTCAGAGACTTGAGACTTGACTTGGACTCTAGCTCAGAGACTTGTGAGCATCTCTGACTGGTAATGGAAAAGCGCCATTAATGTCCATCATCAAGCCTATATTTCTAATTTATTTACAGTACACATGTGGGAACTCTATTATTAACTGTATCAACATTATCCGAGCACTAATGTGACTGATGTAACATTACAGTTTGTAAACCAAAATCTCGCTCAAGACAATCTGCATTAAGTGACACAGTTTTAAGTAATAGTGGCCCCACATCTGATTAGCAGAACTATTTCAGTAAGACAGTAATAACGTCAGTCAGCTGGTTAGCTGGAGACCTACAGCTACACTGGGTGTACACAATATAAAACACAAATCTGCGTACAAATCTCTCTGTAGAAAACATATACATCATTGATTAATCATACTTACAGGTTGCGATTCAGGAGAGGAGCAAGTTGGTCCAAATAAACTGGGTACTCTCTCATCTTTAATGGATAAGCATTTTGCAAATCCCGCGTTGACCTCACTGAGATTTGAGAAACAATCATCAGTAAAATGAACACAACAAAAGGTTATACTGCTGTTGTATCGCTGTGGTAATTGTAAACATTGTTCTTCACATACTCAACCTTTGGAAGTGTATACACAAAGAATTTGCCTTTGCAACGCCAAAAACAACGTCTTCATGTACACAACACAAACCAACTATGTGTTTGAGGTCGGGTCAAATTAGGTGTTTTTCACGGCAGCCAATGTGGACCATAGGCTGGCATTATGTAAATTTGATACATTGTTACGTATGAATGTTATGACAGTTGTACGAATGCATTTCGACCGTTAAGAATCGGTTATTTCTTTTAGGAAACAATAACTTTATTTTTCTTGCAGACCTTTTACATTCACAGACAGCTATATTACACACTGCATGAAAGGTAATATATGAAAAATCATAAAACGGACACTCTAATGATCTTAGATGATAGAGCAAATGTTAAAGAAGTGCCAAAAGGGGAAAAAAGTAAGTATTCACCTATTTGCTCTCTTAAGCTCTATTTAGCTCTGCTGTTGTTATGTCTGTTTTTGGTTTTCAAGTCCATATTTTCATGTCTTTTATTTGAATGTTTTCCCATTGTCATGTTTCTGGTTTGTCATGTGATTTCCCTGGCCCCATCATGTGATTCCGACATGTGCTTTGTGATTCCGACATGTGCCCTGTTCATGTGTCTTGTTTTCATTGGTTCTTTGTTTCTTGTGTCACTTTCTGATTGGTTCAGTGTTTCATTAGGTTCAGATGATTCTTGTTGCTCAATAGTCTTTGTGTATAAATAGCCCACATGTTTAATTTTTTTCTATGTCTACCTGTGTTCCTTGTACTGCTGTTGGTGAATTTACGTTTAGGTCACGTTTCTTCTCAAGCCAAGTCTTTTGTTTATTAGTTCACATTTATTTGGATTAAAGGCAAGCTGCACATGGGTTCTTAACAACTTGCCTTCAGTGGACATTTATTACACCTATGAAAGATCCAAGCTTTTATTATCCAAAGTTTGGGGTCAAAAACATGAAGGGGGTTGAGTCATGAACTGGAGAATTAGTGGGATCCTCTGTCCCTATTGTGCCCTTGAACAATCCATTTAGCCTCCGGTTGTTCAAGGGGAATGATCCCTGTAGTGAATTTTAAGTTGCTTTTGTAAAGAACGAGACAGCTAAATGATGAATAACTAATGATGATTTTGTTAAAGTCTTTTAAAGACATTAATGGATTCTGTGTTTCAAAATTGCAATTATTGTTCAGTTTGCAGATGTATTTCGCTAGAGCAATAAGCAAATTTATAATTATTACTGAAGCTTCCCAATCAGCTAGCAAGTTAACCATGAAGCATTTGGTCTTGTAGAGAGTCACACAGTCCACAAAGACACTGATTTGCTAAAAAAATGTGTAAACTTTATAGTGCCCACACAAAATGTTTGGGTCTTATTTAGCATTGGTACATGCCTCCATTCAAGTGCAGAAACAGAGCAGTGTCAATGCAAATCAAGGCTCTTAATCTGATTTGTGTTGTTCACCCGCTGCTGTCGTTATGGGTAAATTGCTGACTCTGAGAATGGAAAATACATAGCTGACATGCATAAATGTGATAGAAACTTATTTCTCATGAGCTTTTGGTAAGCAACTCTTTTGTGCAAAATTACATTTAACTGAATTTAATATATTGTTGTCATTCATGTCAACTTATATGCAGCATATTGTAACTCTAATAAAACACCTCACTGACAGTTTGTTCTCCTGTTTCAATCTTGTGAATCATTGAAAATAATTTCACATGCAAATAGTAGGCCTACTGTTCATTTTGTACTATTGTTTTGGATCCTGGTAATCACGACCAACATGTCATAAATATTTTTGTTCTTTGAAAATATCCTATTTGAAGATTTGTGCATTATTTTAATGAATTAATTTGCAATCTACAAAACTCGACTAAATCAAGAGCCTGTAGCTCAAACAGGATAGCATGGCACTTGCAATACATGTAAGTAACTCATAATTTATTGATTGAAATCAAACTAAATCAATTGGATGGAGATAATTACTCACCGAATCATAAGTCATCACTTTTATATTTGACTTCTACCTTATTCTTAGCTTCAAATGTTCCAAAAAGCCGGTAAGATGAGTGAGCATTTTCTATTTACAGGGAATTTGTTGACTAATGAAGCAAAAAATACAGTTGTGTGTTTAATGATCTGGGCCCGGTTCCCCAATAACGCTCACTCTTAGCACGCTAAGAAGACTCGAAAGATATATCTTAGCAAAGTTGTTTATGTTCCTAAGTGTGTTCCCCGAAGTGTCCCTTAGGAAGCTTCTTAACACGCTGCCTCTTACGTTCGACGTTACAAAGGCACTGTCCCAAGTGAAGGTGCTGAATTAGCTGGCATCGATTGCTCAGGAATCGATTTTCCACTTCACGTGAAGGTGCATTACGGCGTTAAGAAAGACAACACGTTCTATGCAAATGAAACATTCCTCAAATTATTCCAGTAACATTTATTTGAACATAGTTTAAGTTATCAGTAAAATATAGACTATTAATTAAATTATCAAATTGTCAGTAATATGTTCACACGACGTTGTGACGGGTAGACGAACTGGGTATCCCTCGCTAATCATCCACCCTCCTTATCCCGTTGTGCCACTTGTGCCGCTTCTTGACATGGGTTTAACAACTTCTAAAAATTATGTAATACACTTTTATATTAATGGTAAGGTACTTTACAATCAGAATTGATTGGCAAGCAGCTGCAGTTACTTCTGTTTAATGCGGTATTGATTGCCATTGGTTAAAGGCTTAAGGGCAAAATTCCACCACGTTAGCCTGGCAAGCGCAGGTCTGAGAAGGTCCAGCTGCTCCATAATGAGTTGTCTTGGGAGGCAATTTTTTTTTTAATATAGCCACGTCAGGCAAAATGTCAAAAGGTCTTAAGTTTTGCCGAATGAAAAAATGGACATGGACTAAACGGCTCCGCGGCCGGCGCCGTCTTTGATTCAATACAAGGACACGTTGGATCGCTGCCATAGTTGGTCGCTTACTGGACACCACCATGCTTACCCATTTATAGATCTTAGTCATTTAGAGCCAAATTGTTTGCCAGATTGTAATTATCAAAAGTGATTGCCAATTTAAACGCTTTAAGACATTACGAAATAGCCTAGGCTAATTACCACCATATTAGTTCTGATACCAAATAAAGTCAACTTCGGCCTGTATCCATTGCAAACATATTTTATAATTAGTCTTAAAATGTCCATAACATAAAATCATTGTTGAGCCACAACATTGTCAACATACCATAGTTTGACTTGTACTGCGCTGCGCTGATTTCTAAAGACTGCTGCACAGTGGCGGTGACTAGCATCTTGAGCTCAAACAACGCTAAGAGAGAGCTTACGAATGGTCCAGACCAACCTTACGAAAGTGTGACTTACAGAAGATATAATTGGCGTACGAACGTGTCGTGAATCTTGCCATAAAGTTAAGAGAGAGGTTAAGGAATAGGTTAAGAACTACTTAGTGATAAGAACGTTTTGGGGAACCGGGCCCTGAATGGTAGCTGTAAGTAAAAAATGAATGTGTTGTTAAAGAGACACAGACCATATATTTTGTGTGGTCTATCTATGTGATGTCTCATTACATAGAAGACAATTATGGCGGATTGTTTTAGAAAATTTAACTCACCCAACATTATAAATCACAGCTCAAGAGGGAATTTCCCATCCTCCAATAATTGATCATAAATCAAAAATCAACTACCAGTGGATAATTCACTGCATTATTGTATTGCACACTAAATCAAACATTCCAAATATATAATCACACTTCCAGTATTTTTAGTTAATTTCATGATAATCAACAACAAGGACTATTGTTCCTAACTATTATTCAGGCTGTACAGTGAAGTTGCTGTATCTGTAGGATCAACCTGACCCATGGCTTCAAGGAAAGGTTAAGGTTTCTATTTTTGCATCCCATATTATGCAATTCCATAATACCACAGTCCTTAGGACGATAACTAAATGTGGAGTTCCATGTTGGAAATGTAATTTGGCAATTGATTCATCCCTTGTGGCTTATGTTTTAGACTCGTTGATGTACATAGCCCATTTGATGCACTGCCAAAGCTGAACAGCTGGAGCTCAAGTGGACCAACACTGATTAGAACGCTTGGCCACCCTGAGCGACTAAAAATGACTCACTTTCTTTGACACCATACACGACTTCTCTCATCAACATCATCACTAACTTGCATATCTTATCAATGAATGATTCTTGCAATAAAGAAATCCTTATGTTTTTTTTTTTATTATTATTAAAAGACATCCCAACAGGAACAGTCTGTTCTCTCTTTTGATTATTACCAATAAACAGAACTTGATTTCACCAAGTGTTCCTGGATCAACATCTTTGTTGATCCTGGAACAACATTCCAATCAACCAATCAGAAGAAGTTTACAGTTTATCTCAAGTTTAGGCTTACAACCAGATTCAGGAGTTTCTACATCAGTGTTATTCACCTATCATTTCCCTCTGATTTTAGGGGTATAGGTCAATGTTGTTTTCGTCAACGATGACGATAACGAAATGATTTCGTTGACGCACTTTTTTTTTATGACGATAACGCGACGATGACTAGCTAAAAATGGCTCTCAGGTGACTAAAACATGACGAGACGTTTTCGAGTTTTCGTTGACAAGACGAGACGGAACGAAAATGACCATAAGTCTAACGTTCGCAATGCATGTAATTTCTGCCTATTTTGCGTGAAATCTGTCTGCTTTGAGCTAAAAAAGTATCAGCAATGCTGCCGCTTTCTATCATTGTTTTGGGTACCCATGCCGCACGCGCACCAGATTCCACACAACAACACCTGCGGCTGCGGCTAGTCACTCACCACACATCTTCGAAGGACCATGGCGGGGAAGCCAATAAACGGGCTTGGTGGTCGGAAACGACGAGATGATTTATGGACATAGGCTACTTTCAGTTTCAGTATAATCCAGCGGTTCTCAAAGTGTGGGGCGCGCCCCACTGGCGTGACAGGTCTCCTCCAAAACGGGAGGAAATTGTCCGTTTTATGCCTTTTTATCTTTATTCGTTCATGGCGAGTCCGCATCGTCAAATTCATCTTTGCAGTGACACCGAAAACACCAGTTTATTAATAAACAATTAAATGTCTCCTTGCTATTTTTTTAAACATTCATAATCATTACTTTTGCCGGTTCTTTGTGGCAAGCTTTATGCGTGCGGTCGTGCGCTTGAGTGCGGCTATAACGCTCAATAGGCCTATAAGTAATTAAATTAATATAAAGGGGCGATATGTCCACTAGTGGCTTAAATGAACAACTACTAGTCGACTAGAATAAAAACTTTAGTCGGAGGCAGCCCTTATTCCACATATTCTCGAACCAGCAGGCCATTCTGTGTTAAGCGCGACCCTGAGCTGAATGAGCGAGCCGAGGAATATTCAGAAATGCGCTCTCCGCTCACATGCTCTGATCGGAACAAAGGAATATTAAAGTAATTATCATTAGTTTATATCTTAAACACTGCCCATACACTACCCATCATTTTAATCCCATATCAAACACAGTATGTTATGTCTATTTTATCTATTTAAAAAAAAAATATATATATATATAGGCCTATATACATCACGTTTTTAAGTAGGCTAAAGGCAGCGAGCTGTGTGCATTCTTCCCTTTGCCACATCATATCTCTGTGAGATGGGCTTTTCAGCTGTTTCAGTTTCACTGAAAACAAAGTACAGATCTCAGCTGAACATTGAGCATGACTTTTGAGAAATTGTGCAATTCAAAACAGGCTCATAGCAGCCACTAATGCAGGGATAAATAGACCTGTCTTGCCAAATGGATTTCTATGCTTTTCTTTTTTTTAACAGATTGCAAAGTGGCACTTTTATTTCTTTTCTATTTTTGAACTTGATACCAATTTTGACACCGCCGCATTTTATTTTCACTATTTTTTAAAGACAATTTATTTTATTTTTATTTATTTTTTGCTAAAATTGACTAAAACTTGATTAAAACCTTTTTGCGTTTTCGGCGACTTAAACTTGACTAAAACCTTTTTTTGTTTTCGTCGACTAAAACTTGACTAAAACTATTATGTTTTTAAGTGACTAAAATGTGACTAAAACTAAAAAGCATTTTCGTCCAAAAGACTAAGACTAAGACTAAACCTAAAAGGGCTGCCAAAAACAACACTGGTATAGGTATAGGGTTAGGTTTAGGGGTAGGGATATGGTTAGGATTAAATTTCCGTGCAGGAATGTTGATTGAGGAACACACCTAACTCGGCAAAATCAGGACATGCGATCAATAAACGCCACTTTAAACCTCAACTTTTGCGATAAAATGAAACAATAAGCGTGCTGTTCAGGATGTTATTGCCATCCCAATTTTATCATCATTTGTTTTACAGTGAGCTATAAGGTTTTGATTTGATTTACAATATATCAATATGTAGTCTAACCAGATGTTTGAAATTAGTCCCGCAGTTGCTTAGTAAGTCAAGCGTTCTCTGATTAGTGAAAAGAGCGTGTTCTTCAGTCATTTTAAATTATTGTCTCACACACATCCACAGGTGTTGCATTACCCATTTGTTTGAACTGCTATTGACTAAAGCTTTCCATTTTTTTCTGTTGATTTTGCTGATTGAATGATTGTTTAAATTGGCTGTTTCCCTCGTGAGCATGTAACACCTGCTCGTGATCCATCACAGGAGATCAGCGTGCTGTTATACCTCTTGAACAGGTGACATAACCCAAGACATTCAAAAGAGAATGGGAAAAAAGCTGCCACATATCTATGAAGCTATAGCCAAAATAAGCATATTTGAAACAAGTGCCAATATGAAATGAAATGTATTGCAGAAAATAGAATTAGTCATATTTGTAAGTTTGCCACTATGAAATGGCCTAGGAACAGTTTTTGGACCGAATCTGTTATGAAGAAGAATAAATAAAAGACATTTAAATCCGTCTTATATTCATGTTACAAGTCATGTTTAATCAAAGTCAGTGGGTTTCATTGAATGGAGAAGAGAAAAAAAAATCAATCTGTTTTTTGTGTGAATAAATTATGACAGAATATTTGGGTGAACTATACCTGGTAACACTCAAGAGTCCATTTTAGACATTCCTCTAACTATAAGTAACTCTGCAACTACATGTCAACTAGCAGTCATTTGAGTATTAGTAGACTGTCTGCTTAATATCTGCCACTTTTTTGATGGTTCCCCAACAAGTAACTTATTCTACTTTCCTAACCATAACCAAACAGTCTAACAATTATCTAATGCGAGTTAATTGACATGTAGTTGCAAATTAATGAGAGATAGTTAACATGTACTGTGGTTGCAAAGTTACTTATAGTTAGTAGAATGTATACAGTAGACTATCAACATAAAGTGTAACCCTATGCTTTCTAATAACATTAGAATGTTTTACTTTATCCCACCAGATGAATTAAAAGACAGATAAATATAACTTTAATTCTTATAAATCAACAAAACGTGTTTTAAGTTGCATTGTATAATTTATGCCATTTTTTTTTCATATTCTTTATATTTTTCTCCATGACCCACATTGGCATATTATGTGAATGTATATAATTATTAGAATTCATTTTCAGCTTTAGGCAATTTGAAGAACCCTTTAACTTTTTCGCACAAGTAGCAGTGTTGTCTGATATCATGTTGTTTTTGCTTTAGGGTCCTTAACATTTTCTGAAAACTTCACTGATCATATAGTAATAGAGTATGGACATGCTGCACATTCAGACGTACCAGTCCATTGGGTATCTAAAGATCTCTGGAGTATAAAATATTACAGTAATGAGTGCAAAATGTTGTTCTTAAAAGTATTTGGTGTAAGACAACAGTGGATAAATACATCAATGGATGTATAAAGTTGTACAACCAGCAAAAAAGATGTAACAAGACCTGAACATTCAAGACAGACTGAAGACATCTGTGCTCCCCTGTGGATTTGAATGTGTGTTGTTAGGCCTTTTATTTATAGTGTGTGGTCCCTCTGGGGCTTGTAAGCGTGTAATGCTGTGTTTGTGTGTACCTGCAGCCAAATAACTCACTGTCGAGTGTGCTACTCACAGTCCACCTCGACTTAAATTATATAAGCACTGTTTTTCATTTGCTTTCGAAATGAAAGGAAGAAACTTGCCTGCACAGTTAACTTAAAGGAGACAGTTCAAGGAGGATGGAATGTAAGGGGAATTGGAAAGAAACATTTGAGAGGATAGAAAGTTTGTTGTTGTTATTCACAGAAAAATGTGTAGGCACATTTTTCTTTTAAAATCTATAAATCTATTCAATAATTTCTAGTTAGCCTCTGTCTGTAAAAATAAATAAATAATTACTTGGTTTTTAAGGAAAAAGACCAAAAAGCAAGTAACTAGTTTTAATAACTAGTTCTCTTACGAGAGGTTCTCTCGTACTGTGTAATATCTTACGCCAGGGGAAAACTCTTTTCCACGAGATATTGAAGCCAAAAAATTATCCTTAATTTTGAATTAATGTAAAACGCATAGCAGCAGCATGCAGACATAGGCAAGACGGCTCGCGTGCCTATTGGCTGACCTGCGGCAACAGCAGCAGCCTATCGAGAGAGGCCTTGCGTGACGCCATATCCAATGGGGGCGCTTCGTGCCTACTACGTCACGTCCCACCGAAACAGGCGTGGCCTTGGCCTATAAATATAGCTCGACAGGCTGATACAAACTGATTTTTCATCTCTTCAGCGAAGCTCACGCATTGCTGGATCCAGAGTGAGAAGCCGCACCGTCTGAGAAAAGCCTTCTGCGGGACGAGCCTCTGCATCTGAAGCCGCTGGCCTTCATCTCGACGAGACAGCTGTATCCGCGGATGAGGCCTGCTGCTCTATCCTTGCTTCGGACAGCGAGGATTGGGCGAGCTCCGTGGACTTCCCCACCTCTGCCCGCGAGCCGCCAGGGAAAAGGGCTGGCATTGAGTCAGAGCTGATGCCTCTGCTCTCACAGGCCGTGGACAGCCTCGGCCTCGAGTGGGAGGCGCCCGCGCAGCCTGCGCGCAACCGGCTGGATGGATGCTTCCTGCAAAAGGACCGCGCCCCGCCCCCGTCCAGGCCCGCGCCTTTTCTTCCTGAGCTTCACGAAGAAGTCGCGAGGTCCTGGAGCGCCCCCTTCTCGGCCAGATTGCGTACCTCTGTCTCTGCAGCATTCTCCGTGGTAGACGGTGCTACCTCCTAAAGCCTGCCGTGTCACTTCAGCCATGCACAGTCGCGCTTATACCGCCGCTGGACTGTATCGGCACCCCTGGCTGTATCGGCACTGCACTCTATGGCCATACTGCAGATCTTCCAGGCCAACCTTCTCCGAAAAATGGACGAGGAAGGACCGGAAGCTATCAGCGTGCCACTTAAGAAGCGCTACAGACCTGGCTCTTCGCGCTGCGAAATCCGCTGCACAGGCCATTGGGCGAAACATGGCTTCTCTCACCGTGGCTGAGAGACACCTATGGCTGACGTTATCGGAGATGCCGGACTCGTAGCCCTCTGTGTTCGTCGACGCGCCCATCTCCTCTGCTGGCCTCTTTGGATCTGCCGTCAAAGATTTCGCAGAGGCTCAAAAGACGTTACAGGCTATGAAGCACTTCCTACCGAAGCGCTCTAGCTCCGCAGCAGGTCGCTTAAAACAGCCGTCTGCTCGAAGCTCTCAGCCACAGTCTCCGCCCCCCGCCGCCACTTCTCAGCGCCGCCAGGCCCGGGACCAGAGACCACGCTCTCGCTCTGCTGGCCGCCGCCGCCCCCCTCCGCGCGGGCCCCGGCCGAGGATTGAGATAAAGCCTGAGGTCTCAAAAACTTCCTAGCCCTACTAGGAAAACGATGGTGTTCAAATCCCGCTGTGGCCGGATTTTCACCAAAACTTCTCGCTCGTTCAGTTCCAAGCAATGTGACTGTTCCAGTGTATTTTGCAGTAAACAAGCCGGTACCACAGCCCGCTGGCCTGCACACAAACGTCGTTTTTATGGCGACCCAGACCCAACTGAACTACCTGAATGATTGGCTGATTCTAGCTCGATCACATTCAGTGCTCATAGAACACAGGACCGTATTACTCGAGCATTTCGAGATTACCTTGCAGGATATCTCTATGGCGGCAGGCTGGGCCTCGCCGTCTATATTTATAAGGTTTTATAACCTAGAGGTTCCCGCCTTACAGGCTAAACTACTGTCGGTCTAAAACCAGTACTGTCTGCCCCGTTGCGCTGGCGCAGAATGCTGAAATTGCTTGAGCACCACTCGCTGATCGATAAAACAACTCCATGGGCATTGAGTAAGTACTGTTACCCAGTTCAGGCCGAACAATTTCACCCTAGAACACTGTTAATATGGTTAGCTCCCGTAGGATGCTTTTTATTGGGAATGACGCAATTCTCTGACTCTCTGTGAGTCCATGGTGATTATGCACTATATGAGCCCCGAGCCTCTGCCCTTGGGACTTTGGTGTCGGATCCCAGTACACACGGCGTTTTACAATGTGTTCACCTAGCGTAAGATATTACGCAGTACGAGATAACCTCTCGTAAGGGAACGTACTCGGTTACTAACGTAACCTTGGTTCTCTCTAGAAGAGGGAACGAGTACTGTGGATCTTGCCGTGCTTACAACCTGCTCTGGTTCGCTTCGGCGATGAAAAACCAGTTTGTATCAGCCTGTCGAGCTATATTTATAGGCCAAGGCCATGCCTGTTTTGGCGGGACGTGACGTAGTAGGCGTGAAGCGCCCCCATTGGATATGGCGTCACGCAGGGCCTCTCTCGATAGGCTGCTGCTATTGCCGCAGGTCAGCCAATAGGCACGCGAGCCGTCTTGCCTATGTCTGCATGCTGCTGCAACGCGTTTTACATTAATTCAAAATTAAGGATAATTTTTTGGATTCAATATATCGTGTAAAAGAGTTTTCCCCTAGCGTAAGATATTACACAGTACTCTGTCCCTCTTCTAAAGAGAACCGAGGTTACGTTAGTAACAGAGTACGTTTCTTTTTGAAAAGCAGCATTTAAATGTTATAATTTTAAACTAAATGTGGAAAACTTGTGTGAGCTGATGTGCATTTGATTTATCTTTCTGTGTGAACGGCCCCTAATCATGCAAGCATTTTTGACTTTCCTCGAAGTTTTAACTTGACCTTTTTTGAAGTGTGCACATTAGGTCACCCAGATGAATTTCTTTTACAATTTTGCAATTCCTTCTGTTTCAAGAGCCCACAAACTGATGTGCTTCTGCTGTGCTGTAGAAGTGAAAGCCCATTGGTACATTTGGTGCATGAGGGCTCAAGATCCAACATCAGAACAGATTTCATGCATATTCTTGCCCAATTAATATCAAGCAAAGCTGTACTCTTTTTCATTTCTGGTGAAAACTCAGGGTGGGTATCAATTAGTCTACTGTTAATTATCTCCTTCGCTTTTGATCTTTACTATGGCTGCTCTGTCAGACACTCATTTATTCATCACTCCTGGTGGAGGGATGGAGCCTTCAGAGATTGTGCAGATTGAAGCATATTAAAAATGACTTCAGAAGTGTGCAGATCCTTATAAGAGCATGCATACTGATGCAGCTATGATTCTGCTGTTGTAGTGGCTCTACACAATCATTAGCATCATAGTAGTGTTCAATTTTGCTTTATTAGCTAGTGTGTTGTTAATGGTTTTAATGCTCTGAAAGATGTTACAAGGTGTGGCAAATTTCTCAAAATGTGATTAATTTCAATAGAAAATTTCACCGAGAAAATGTCATAATTTACTCAACTTAATGAAATCTAATGTTGTTTTGGACCCTTTTCTTTTATCTACAGTATGCACGATAACAGTAGAAACATTCTTCAAAGTGTGTGTGTGTGTGTGTGTGTGTGTTCTAATATAGTATACTGTTCTTTCGTTTTCAGACCACAAAAGGATAATTAAAAAAAAAAATGTCCTGCTTGTGCTCGTCCCAATAATGGCAGTGAATAGCGACCAGCAGCACGCCTTTTAAAACAGACACAAAAGTATCACAGAATGGAATCATATATTCCAATTAGTGTTATTCAAATTAGTATTAGTATATATTCCAATTAGTGTTATTCTCAGGTAAGTGTTCTGGGGGTATACAATAGGGTTTGGTAAAAAACAAACCAAAATGTATTGTATATTTAACAAATATTCTGACTTTTGCTGTTGGTCTTCTGTTCACGGCTGTGTTACTTGCACGCACGTCACACAGCCGTGAACAGAAGACCAATGGCCAAAGTCAAGATTTTCATAAAATAATACATTCAATTAAGTATATCCAACACGTGGGATACACGAAACGTGTTGCATGCATGGGACCATTTTTTTTAAAAGCTTGATGCTGGTTGCTATTATATGGATGAGCGTGAGTGGGACATTTTTTTCAATTTCTCCTTTTGTAGTCTGAAAAAGAAAGAATGGCATACTGCAGTAGTACAACACCAGGGCGAGTAAATGATTACTTAATTAAACTTTTTGGTTGAACTATCCCAGAGCCTAAGTTACATGTATAGCAGACACGTTTCGTTTAACAACTTACAGTACATTCAAGGAACATATTTATCGGTTCCTTGGGAAACGTACAACCACACACAAACTTGGCGATAATCAGTTGAGCAATAGGAATGTATTACAGGAACAAATGACACAAAGTAAAGATCTCTGAAATACCAAGTTATGTCTCCAGGGTATTTGAAACACTGATTTTCTTGAATATCAATTGTTATCAACACAGAACATTTCCTGCCTCTGTGAATTCATGTATGATTTGAAACTCTAAGATATGACTTATTCTACTGGGAAAAGTGTATAGGCTTTTTGACCTATCCTTTGTTTTGAATAAGCAATTTAATTTTGAATGAGTTCAAGAAAATAGGCATATTTCAAATAAAATTACTGAGCATCACTGAAGAGCACTTATCAGGGCAGCATCTCTTTTTCATGCGCACATGGTTACAAACCTGTTCTCACTTCCAAATAAATGCAGATGTCAGACTGATTAGATAAATATCTATTAGGTTTTATCATGCAGATGACTGAATAGGCATACATATAAATTATAAGTTAAACAATAAGTTGGCAAGGCATTTTCATATATTGCTTTTGATGCTGCACTGTCATAAACTCATTTTCTTCTTTCCATTTTTTTTTTATTAAACAGATGGTTTTAACAAAGAATTTAATGAGTACATAATCACTGCCATGCATATCTGCTTCCTTTTTTCTGTGATCAGGAAGTGGAACAATTTACAATTTGATTGCTTGTCAAAAGGAATTATATCTCTCAGGTAAGTTAGTCATTGGAATTGTGCCAGTTTTTCAATTCAAGTCAATTAATCAAGTCAATAAATCAAGGTTTTTAGGTTAACTTTCTATTTTGTTATGAGTGGGGGTGGCAAATACAATAAAATACCAAGCATGTGTTTGAATTATAGCACGCTTTGATTAATTTGGTACAAGGAAAGCAAAAATAACTGAGACAAAAGACAAATACTGCTCATTTGCATTGCTTTGATTCCCCTGGTATAAAATATTTGTTGTATTTGGAAGTTTGCATAAGTATGCTCCACGTATCGATAGATGTCATTGCTAATGCACGGTTGAAATAAACAGACTAGCCAAAATCTCTCCTGGGACCAAGCTAATTAAGTGTTCAGAATCAGCAACATGGTTCTGTGAGCTTTTATGCTTCTGTCACCTTCCATCCACTGAATTGGATTGGACATATCCCAAGAACAACCTACAATCATAGTTCTCCTGCAAAAACAGGTCATTCTGAGTTCACGGGATGTGGAATGATTCTAATTATTAGGGTACGAATGGACGCAGAATACTTAATGGGTCCTGCTCTCCGTCATGCAGTATTGCAGGACAAGGTTTTATTTATTTTCTTGAGAGTGAGAGAGAGAGAGAGAGAGAGAGAGAGAGAGAGAGAGAGAGAGAGAGAGAGAGAGAGAGAGAGAGAGAGAGAGAGAGAGAGAGAGAGAGAGAGAGAGTCAGGATTAACTGAATGAAATAGCTCTTTCTGTGTACGCAATGGGGAATCATTTAAGCATGCTTTCTGATATATGTTGGTTTAATTACACAGTAGGACCTGTAACAAAGGTCTTGCATTTATTCATTTGATAGAAGCTTAATTCATCTAGTAGCAACTTTATCATGATATGTGTTCCCTGGGAATTGAACGCATGGCTTTGGCACTATAGCACCATGTGCCACAAGTTAAGCTACATGAAACTGGTTTCTAGAGCATCTTCTAGAATATTTTTTGAGTAATGCACCTTTTTATTTTTATACTTTTCATTAATTTGTAGGTATCAATATGTAACATTTGCAGGTGCAAAACATAACGTTTTGTATGTTTGGAAAGAATATGGACGAATTGAAAACATTTAAACATATACATTATTACGTAAGAAACATAAATTATTTATGAATCTTTTTATATCAGAAAGACGTTTTAATAATTGTCCTTTTACCATATTATAAATATTGTAGATCCCTTGACCCAAACATAAATAAATATAATATATATATATATATATATATATATATATATATATATATATACACACACACACACATGTGTACATGTTATTATTATTATTAATAGTAGTATTGTTATAATTGTCCAATACTAATGTAGTTAATAATGTAATTAACCCATTATTGTATCATTATTGTGGTATTGTATTATTTATTGTGTGACTTTGCCTCAAGGTGTAGCCATATGTGATCTTTCTCTTATTGTACCAAAAAATATATATATATATATATATTAATATATATTCCATGATTGTACCACAACAATAAATATCCTCCTAAAATAAGGCAAGGACAAAGACATTTGTGAAGTCATTTTATTGCGACTCCTCTTTGTGAAAAACAAATTAAGCATTCAGTCTTGAGGACAGAACTGGTTCTTCTTTTCCTTCATTAAACTGACATGGGGGTATTAAAACAATTATGCTAGCGGCGTGTGCTGCGATATATAGTTAGCAATCAAGCACCACTGCAGATAATTAAATCCAACTCCAACTGTGATGTGTACGCTGACGGTTTCACCTTGGGGTGATCATCTTTAACTTTAGACACAGATCGGTCAGGCAAATCTGAGGCAAATAATAAGCGATACACTGTTTTATGCATAGCATGATGCAATCGTATCTTATTCAGGCTGAGTAGAAAGAAAAAGCTCCAAGCTTGTCTGCTACAAGTATCTTTGTATGTGCTCCACATTTTCCCCTGTCAGTATGTGTCTGACCAGGGGCAGTGTATCAGAACCATTCAAACATGTGCGACACAGTTAAGAGGTGAGCATGGTGAATTTCACATTACTGTGAGAGGGTTGACGTGGCGTTTATCATATTTCTGAATTCAGTATTTCAGTCATGTGAGGCTAAAGTGGAAGCTGATGCAGTGAGTGACAGGCTGATGTACAAAACGGAAATTCGAAAGAATCCCTCCATATTCATGCGCTGATTTAAATTCCGATCTCAGTGTTGGTTGCCTCCGAATGCAATCCAGTGGTGTCAGTGTGTGGCTATAGATAAAAGGCTGTGTAAATATAAAATAAAGGGAAGTGAAGAGCAATTTTTACGTCGTCCTAACTTAGTGCAATTATGTCTGTGGGAGAGAACTGATCAAGTGTCACTCTTCCGCTCACCAAATTTCTACTTTGATGCTTTTAAACGGTTAATAAAATAAACAAACCCCTATTACCTACATGGAAGCTTTTAATATGTGGATATCCTTAAATCACTGAAAGGCAGTAAGTGTGTGTGATGTGACATCAGTCTTCCACAATAATAGGAGACATGAAAGCTTGATAACCAATTTTACAATAAGCAGCCTATATTTGCCTTTCAGTCATGCACATGCTAGCGCCAAATTTTTCGCCATGATGTCAGGGAAAGGGTAAAACTCATCCCAAGCAGATGCCCACACAAGCCTACAGGCATGTTGAGTCCATTAGCAGTCCAAGCGCTCAACTCTCAATATCACAGTGGGACTACATTGAAACCAAACACTTCACATACTTCACAACTCGTGTGACAGGAACAAAGCAAAAGCAATCCGAAGAGATGTGTTTGTCACATTAGACATCATCAGTCTTCTGTGCTTTAAAAAAATGAATAGGCCTACTTTTCAATGCAATCACAGAAGAATTCCCATTGTCTGCTTGTGAGAGCAATAGTAGTTTGTAGTCCTAAAATTTAGCTAAGTGCTCTCATTTTTGAGCCAGGGATTCCCTCAGGATTTTCCAATGTGGTTTTTGATTTTTGAGTAAAATACACTGTGTGAAGAGAATTTTGTATTTTGTTCATAAACATAAATTACTCACAGTCAGACGTCAAACTTGAAAAACTTTGCTTTAAAACATACTTTGCTAACAAGTTGCTACACGAGGAAGTGTATAAACATTACACTTTTTAAAAAGGTGTCCATGTTACAGTATAATTATACATTTAAGTACTGAGTAATAATAATACATGTAAATACAATAGGGTTAGCAATAGCGTGTGGTTAACAAAAGGTAACGCTTCCTTTTACAGTACAGTACTTACAGTGTACTTGCCTAGAAAGTACTGGCTAATATAAGGTAAGTACATGGGTTAGGGGTAGGTTTAGGGGTAGGTTCAGGGTTAGTACCTAGTTATTACCCAGTAATTATAATAACATGTAATTATGCTCAATTTGTAACACTAGTAGCCTAACTATTAATGTTATTTATTTATTTTTAAAAAAGATAGTATAAGAAGTGGCCATCTCCGGTGCACTCAAGGCAGGTGGGATCCAACTTTACAATAAGGCTTTAAATATAAACATTAGTTAATGCGATAGATAAGAGTACTTTACTGTAAAACAAAATACTTTTATTTTACAAAGGAAAACAAGTTACAGAAATACAGCATGATGCTCTAAATCCCTACTGTCTGTCTTCCTGTTCTGCGGCCTGGGATTCACAAAAGTCTTTGTTGTGTACCAAGAAAGTTTCTTACTCATTTATTCCTTATGCATAGCATCAATAATATAATAATATAATATTACAAGATGCTGCCAGACTATTTTGCATGCATGCAGAAAAAAGTTTCGTTGAGCACCAGTGAACAAGGACAACTTTACAAGATTAATTGTGTGCAGTTGCTCCTTGTTTCAGAATATGGCCAATTTAACTAAAATGTTTTGTTGGTAGAGGCATCTACCTTGGTTACAAATTGACTAGAAACAAGTAAAGTTGGTTAATCCTCTTGATTAGTCTCAGTCTGCTCTATTGTCTGGGAAATACTGTTGGGGAATTCACTAGGAATGAATTGACCTGGTTGATAGCACTGTTTATTCCCATGCTTTGTCTGTGATGTGCCATTTAAGCGCAATATGGGTGGTAAGATGCTTTTTCCCCCCCACTGAAATACTGTGAGCAAAAGTGGAGCTTAGTGAATTCTCCCCTGTATGTTTTGATAACTAGTTGTCCAGCCTGTGAATAGTTGTAAGCCAGTTAGCACCAATTTATTTATTCCAGATACAGTACCTTTGCTATAGGATAAGAAAGCATGGAGCTCAGTTTTCATGAGTCTGCCATATATCCACGGGTAACTATCCCAGAGGAAGACCAAAGCTCACAATTCTCCAAGACTAATCAAACACCCAAGGATGTTTCTCCCCTGAAGAAGGCCGGTTCATCCAAGGATTGTCAATTCACCATTAGGATAAGCAGTGTTCAGAATTCCTCAGGCTATATAGCTGGTCTGGATATTCAGTTCAGTTTAATTCCTGTTGCCTTTAAGCAAAACGGAATAAAAGAGAAATTCATTGTTGAATAGAAAAGAGCTCAAATGGATAGTAGAAAAGTAGCTGAGCCCTTTAGAAAGGTTAAAGTAAAAAAACTACAAAGTATTTGATACAGAGATACAATGGCTACAAGTAGACGTCTGAAATGGAAATGTACTCTAATGATATAATGGCAAGCAAAATAGCACTCTGTAGAGACAAGTCATAGGTTATCTTCAAGAGGTGTATTTTGAATCGTTTACACAATAATCCACTGAGAGCTCATTTAAGTAATTGAGAAAGAAAATTGTAAGTACTATGTTGTATCTATATACAACAAAGATGCTGCGCATACCATCTTTCCTCTCATCCAGTCCAACCAGAATGGATAGACTACAGAAAAAAAAAAAACAATTAGAACACTATGATGAAAAGTTATGATAAGCAATGTAACTTCATTTTATGACCTTGGCATATGTTAGAGATGCAGTGAGACAAAATTTCTTCGCCTATACCATTAGCCATTTATTCAGAATGATACCGGCCTCCTTTTGATTGACAAGATAATAATTGACCCTGATCATCTGCAGTGAAAGTGGAAATTATTGCTTTTATCGGCTGAAACATTTTATTGGCTGATACATCAGTGCATCGCTAGGCCTATAAGGTTTAAGACCTAAAAATGTTCTACAAAGTCTCATTATTTATTGATGTAGTCTGGATGGATGCATCCATTCTCAGCCCATGCAGGCTCTTTAGAAAAACGTCTCAGGTTACGACTGTAACCATAGTTCCCTGAGAAAGGGAACGAGACGATGCGTCAGTGACGCTTTTGGAACGCTCCCAGCGTGAATGCGTCTGAAGCATCTATGTCAACTAGTCCAAATGGAAGGAATGAACATCACGGGCGGGTGACGTCATGACCAGGAAGTGATAAAAGAGCATCCAGTGCAAACCGGCATTAGCTTCAAAAATTGCCGAAGCAAGCCGATCACAGGGATGCAGGAAGTATGGCAGGGTGACACATCGTCTCGTTCCCTTTCTCAAGGAACTATGGTTACAGTCGTAACCTGAGACGTTCCCTTTTCGAGGGAACTTGCGATGCGTCAACGACGCTTTGGGAATGAGAATACCCAAATCGCCAGACTTTTAAATGCCTGAGTGTCAGCCTGTTGTCACACTGCACCAAGCACCTGGGACCCTGGGGCAGCATCCAGGTCCAAGCTGTAAAACCTCACGAATGTGAGCGGTGAGGACCAGCCCGCCGCATCACAAACGTCTTGGAGAGAACTCCAGATAATAAAGCTTAGAAGCCATACTCCTAGTGGAATGAGCCCTGACCAACAAATGGTTGGCCAGAGGACTCACATGCAAGAAGAATAGTCTCGACTATCTATTTGCTCAATAAGTTGGATTTTCTCGACAGAGAAGTCCAATGAACATAAGTGTCGAGTGCTCGCACTGGGCACAAGAGGTTCAGCTTTTCATGGTCCGATAAACGGGGGAGGACAGAAACCTGCAGCACAATCGGCCTCGGAATAATGGTAGGCACCTTAGGAACATATCCATGTTTGGGGTAAGATTGCCTTGGCCATCTCCAGTGCACTCAAGGCAGGCGGGGACCGAAAGGTCCTGAAGTTCTCGACTCTTAGAGGGACGAAATAGCTAGCAGAAAATAGTCTTAAAATAAAGGAACTTCTCTGAGACCAAATCTAAGGGCTCAAAAGGAGCCCCAGATAGGCCTTCTAGAACTATTGCAAGGTCCCAAGCCGGCACCCTAGTGCAAGTTGCAGGCCTCAACCTCAAAGTGCCACGAAGGAAATGAGTGATCAGGGGGTCTCGACGCAAAAATGTACCACACACCAGGGCGTGGAAAGCCGCAATGGCCGCCACGTATACCTTAACCCTCTGGGGTCCAAGGTGTTTTTGGGGTACTTGAGATGTTTTGACATACTCTGACATTTGTGCTTTTTTCAGTTGCTTATAAACAAATTACTGGCAAAGGTGTAATTGCACTCTATTTAGCACAAACAGGGCTACCATAATATGTTATCAACATGTATGTACATGTTTGTATTTTTGAGAGAATATTGTTTATGCGTGGTTATTGAAAAAACTAAAACTTAAAGTTTCTGAAATAAGGCCACAAAACACATACTAAATATGTGTCCACAAGACTTTTGACTAATGGATGTTGTCGCCTAGAGTTTTTTCTTCAAAATGATCTGAAAATCATCCTGCCTAATCATTCACCTAGCTTTAGCTCTTTTGTGGCAGTAAGGATAGCAGCTACACAACAGCTCGCCTGAGTCCCAGACCACTCCAAGAAAAGTGGTCCTCTGTACTGGAGAAAGCACACTCTTCTTGGCATTGAGCCTCAACCGCAACCTTCGCATATAAGCGAGGACGACATCTTGATGCCGAACCGCTAACTGTTCTGATTCCACTAGAATCAGCCAGTCGTCTATGCAATTCAGAATGCGTATGCACTGCAGCCTGGACGGGGCCAGAGCTGCATCTACGCACTTCGTGAATGTGTGGGATGATAGAGCTAGACCGAAAGGAAGTGCCTGATACTGGTGTTCTTTGCCCCTGAAAGAAAACCTCAGGAACCTCCTGTGCTGAGGGAGGATGGAGATATGGAAGTATGCGTCTTTCAGATCTATCGTGACAAACCAGTCCTCGGATCTGATTTGAGTCATGATCTGTTTGAGTGTCAGTATCTTGGAGTTGAGTTCCAGCACCGAACACTTCGACAGACGAAGATCTAGGCAGACGATCATTCCCCTCCCCTAAGCGTCGTTCCCGTCATCCGCTGTCGCCCACACGTGAGTGCTACCTCCTCAGCCAGGCCCCAGGCCCCAGGCCCCAGGCGGTCGGAGTGGGTTGGTCAAGGATACCTCTCCGGGCTGTTCTCCATCTCGCCCCGCGCCGGAACAGGGACAGAAAGACACGGCTTTAGTTAACAGCCTCAACCAACCACAGGGTAATTACAATGAGAGAAGCGTCACTTACCCTGGATGTGGTTGGGAGGCCGTCTCCGCTGACCCTCTGTCCCAGTCTGGCTTTTCCATGAACTTTCCGGGAGCGAGAGGGAATGACGTCATCAGCTGGTACCCACTGTGCTGTCTAAGCTCCGCCTATCCCGCATTCTCCACCAGTGTGGCGGGAAGAGCAAACGACAGACACAGTGGGAGTGGTGTCAAGCCTCGGAGAGGCATTTATTAAATTAATTAAACATAAAATGTCCAAAAAGGGGGAAATAAAGTGTTAAAATAAAAGGGGATCTGGTGTCCTCGTTGTGCCAGGGAATCGTGTAGGAAGGTTAGTGAAGAGGTGGGATGGGTCCAGGTAAGGGGGCGGTGTCCGACAGTCACACAAGTCTTCCCTGTCTCGTTGGGTCGAGGGATAAGTGGGCGGCGGCTTCGGCATTATGAGCTGTCCTCTCCTGGCCCCGACAACGGAGGGAAGTGGCGGCTTCGGCGTCCTGGTCCGTCAGCGGCGTCACGCTTCTTCTGTGCTCGGACCGCGGGTCCGGCGACTTGCATCTCTGGCAGCGCGGGAATCCCTCCGCGCTCCCTTCCTGGACCCACGAGGACAACAGTGTGCATGCACAGGGAAGAGACCGGTCTCCCGAGGAGAGGCGCGCTCAGCATTTAACAGGCGGCGGTGATGAGGCTTCATTCTCGTCAGGTGTGCCTCATCACACGCCGCCAATTCTCCTCATCAGCGCCCCTCCTCTCCAATTACACCCACTCCAGTCGGGAACCTGACGAAGGGCAGCAAATCCACTTCCCCCATGATTGTGTCACTTTCAATGCCCAGCACATCTACCTCCTCGTAGAGCACTGAAGCATTGATCTCTCTCCCCGGGCGGAAGAGACCGCAGCGCGGGCTTCTGAGACCGGAGAGTGAGCACTGGATCGCTCGGGAAAGGGAGGAGATAAGATCCGCGGACCCGTCTCCGACCCCGTGAAGAGATCCTATTTGCGATCCACAGGAATGCATTCTCCGCGCTGCCTCAGTAGACGCAGGTCCTGCACCCTGAGAATCGCGAGCCTGACCACTTTCCTCGAAAAGTGACAGGCGGGAGCGGAGCATGCGAAGCGAAAGCTTCTCACAATGTTGGCAATCAGCCCCCTCGGAGGCTGATACGGCATGCTCTACTCCCAAACACATCACACAAAGCTCGTGTGTGTCCCTACTCGTTAAATAACGCGTGCAGGGAGAACACAGAGTTTGTGCAATTGTTTTGTTTCCATAGTGTTATATATATATATATATATATATATATATATATATTAGGGGTGTGCCAAAAAATCGATTCACAGAAGAATCTAGATTCTCATTTGCAACGATTCAGAATCGATCTAAAATGTCCAAGAATCGATTTAATAAATAAATAAAATCAGCTGGCTGTTCGCCTCCATTTTTGTAACTATAGCCTATACGGGACGTCCGGACGTCATGCACGCAGCCGGTTTTTGAACGTGAGCGGCAAATCAGAGGAAGCAAATATGGATGCTTTTATAGAGCTTCTGATGCTTCTAAATATGATGCTTCTACATTCATTCTGCCGTGGCGGGCCGCCACACCTAAAATAATCCCGCCACGGCTGCAGCTTCTCAGTGAGGTCCGATATTAATGTGCATACTATTGTGTTATTGTTAAGCTAAAGGCATAAAAAACATTGTAAAGCACCATAAAGTGTTCGCACTATATTCCAAGACTTCTAAAGTCATTCAATAGCATAATGTGAGGTAAAAATGAATATTTAAGTCGTTAGTTAAAGTTAATGGAAACTCATCTCTCCTCAGTCATTCTCCATTCAGCATTCAAACAGCGCGTCGCGTTATAGCGTTTTTTAAATCATAATCCTTTCTCCCGGGTGTCTGTTAGATTAACGTTACAGCACTGGAGAGCGCTATGAATTGTTCTTCATCCGCACTGTAACTGAAATTTAAAACTGTTAAAAGAAAATGCTCAATAAACTGTTGCAAATATATAATACATTTAAGCATAGATAGACAGATATAATCTCTTCGCTTTGTGCTTTGAACTTTTCAATCCGGAGCGCTGCGCGCTGTGACTTCGCGTTGCTTCAAGTGCATCATTCTGCGCACGGGATGCGCATAATCGCTTTGCCGCTCTTATTCGAGCCTTTCATGTTATAATGTTATAATACTTAGGGGAGGTTTAAACACCTGGGGTAAGGGGGCGTGGCCAATGGCAATATCACTCATGGGCCACGCCCCCTCCCCCTGGCGAAATGGGCCTGCCACCACAGCTGGAAAAAATCCTAGAGGAAACACTGGTCTCCGTTTGTCATTCTGTATAGCAAAGCAGATGAGAGTAGATCATGATCAGAAACCCGATTAGAAATCATTATGGATAAAATCGAATCGTTTTAAATCGAAAATCTTTTTGAATCGAAAATCGATTTTGAATCGAATCGTGGCCTCAAGAATCGGAATCGAATTGAATCGTGAGATGGTAAAAGATTCCCACCCCTAATATATATATATATATATATATATATGTATTAGTGCTGGGCCGTTATCGGCGTTAACGTGCTGCGTTAACGTGAGACTCTTATCGGGCGATAAAAAAAATATCGCCGTTAATCAAAGTTGGGTTGGGATCATAAATAGCTTTTTCGAATATCGTTATATTTTCGCGCAATTCTAATGTGTAGTATGACGCCGCGCCTACTGTCACAGATCGCGCAGTAGGGTATTTTCCTGTCAGGGACACAAGGTGTACTTTTACTTTGTTACGTTGGGCGACGTTCCTCTCGTTACTTTATTTTAATGCAATACGTTGTTAAATGAGTTTATTCCAAGCGCGCTGTGTCCTTTGTATGGGCATGAGTAATGCTCATTTACAAATGAATCACTCTTTTGAGTCGATTCTGTTCAAAGACTTCATCAAACAACAAGTTGTCAGATGATCTGTCTAAATCGGTTCGCGAATCAGTTGATCTGTTCAGTTCCTCACGCACTGAATCGTCTGAAGCGCTTTCAATTCACACTCGGAGTCGAAACAGGAAGATTTAAGAGCATCAAGAGCGTTGGATGAAGTGGCCGATCTACAGTCTAGTCTAGTGAATGTAAATCTGCAAATGCATCATATTTTTGCCAGCGATGAAGATCTTTATTAGTTGAACATCTTCGTAAGCTGTCTGTGAATGAATGATTCCACAGGACGATACATTCGATTTCATTTCATTCAGGTAATACATTGTGTGTGTATTGCGCGTGTATTGCGCAGTGGCATAATCACACGAATAGTTTACATTGATTGAAACTAATTCAACCAAAGGGCCATGTGCTTGTGTTGTCTCGTTACGTAACCCCGCCCCCTTGTTATCCTCATCTTGTCATTATTGTCTAGTCAGTTTCACCTGTTCTTGTCATTAGTGTCTCCCTATATTATTCCCTTGTGTTTGCTGTCCTTTGTCGGTTCATTGTCAAACTCTGTCTATCATTGATCATCGTGTGTTTATCTTTATAGCACACTTCTGTGAGTACTTTGTCTAGAATCTAGTTTAATGTATTGTGAGTTTTTGTTATTTGTTCCGTTCTAGTCAAGTCTTTATTTATTATCTAGTCTTAGTCTTGCTTGTTACCTCTAGTCTTGTTTTGCCCCCTCGTGGGTTTTGTTTTCTCTGTTTTGTCTTCAATAAATTGTGTGTAGAGCATTCAGTCTGCTTTTGGGTTCGTCTATCTGCACCTTCATGACATAAGTAAGTAAAGTTTATTTATAGAGCACTTTTCACAGATAAAATCACAAAGTGCTTTACAAAGTGCAACCACAAAATAAAACAGTATACAATCAGTAAAAATTACAACATTTAAAGAGCCCAAAATAAAACCCAGTTAACTAAATGCTTGTCTAAATAACAGTGTCTTGAGATGCCTTTTAACAGAATCGACCGAGTCGGCCACACGGAGGAACAAAGGCAAGGCGTTCCACAGTCTGGGGGCTACAACCTGAAAGGACAGGTCTCCCCGAGTTTTATAGCGAGTCTTTGGGACCATTAACAGACTCTGGCCTGAGGATCGAAGTGCACGGCTTGGGGAGTATGTCCATAACAAATCAGCAATGTATTGAGGGGCCTGACCATGTAAAGCTCTAAAAGTTAAAACTAATATTTTCAAATCAATACGCAATTTGATGGGTAGCCAGTGTAAGGAGGACAAAATGGGTGTAATGTGTGTCCTCCTGCCAGATCTTGTTAGAAGCCTTGCCGCAGCATTTTGAACCATTTGAAGGCGATTTAAAGTAGATTTGTTACAAAAAGTAAAAAGAGAGTTACAGTAATCTAACCGTGAAGAAATAAAAGCATGGATAACCACTTCGAGGTCAGGATCTGATAAAATTACCCTCAATTTTGCAATATTTCTTAGATGATAAAAGCAGTTTCTGACCAAAAGTCTAGAATGGCAATCCAAAGACATTGACTGGTCAAACCAGACACCCAGGTTTCTGATGCTCGACTGGACAGAGGAGCTCAGAGAACCAAGGTTTTGAAGGATGGATGGTATTTTATTGTCTGGGGCAACAATTAGGGTTCAGTCTTTTCAGAATTTAATTGAAGACAGTTACTAGCAAACCACGATTTAACTGAAGAAAAACATTCCAATAAATCTGTTAGTCTGTGGAACTCGGAGTCATTGAACGAGCAATACAACTGTATGTCATTAGCATAAAAATGGTATGACACATTGTTAAAATGGCTCAAAAATTTTCCCAAAGGGGTAATGTACAGTAAAAACAAAAGTGGCCCTAGGACAGAGCCCTGTGGAACTCCATTCAAGAATGGATTGGTTTCAGACAGTATATTATTTACATATACAGAAAAAGTTCTGTCACTCAAGTAAGAGGAAAACCACTTTAAAACAGATCCAACGATACCAAACTCTTTTTCTAATCTATTCAACAGCATTTTGTGGTCCACTGTATCAAACGCTGATGATAAATCCAATAGAACCAATACTGAGTACCTTCCAGAATCAGCATCCATGTGTACTTCATTAGACACTTTGAGGAGAGCAGTCTCAGTGGAGTGCATCTTTCTGAAACCAGATTGATATTTATCCAAAAGTTCATTGTTACTTAGAAAAGCTGTCAGCTGCCCAGCTACTACCTTCTCCATGACTTTTGAGATAAAAGGCAGTTTTGATATTGGCCTATAGTTACAAGGCTCAGCAGGGTCCAAATTGGGCTTTTTTTAAATGGGGCTTATCACTGCCTGTTTATACAAGTTTGGTACGGTCCCAGTGGAAAGTGAAGTGTTAATAATTTTGACGACAATAGGAGCAACAAGATCAATCACTTTAAAGAACAAGGAAGTTGGTAATATATCCAATGGGCATGAGGATGGCTTCATCTTTTTAAGTAAGACCATGACATCATCTAATGAGACAGCAGAAAAGCTAGCCCAGGAGCAATTTGGAGTAGCTACAACAATGGTGCTCTCATCAGATGGTTTTACACTTGCTCTAATCTCAGTACAATTATTCACATGAATTATGAGTGGATTAATGCATGTGTGCTTTTTATATTGGGTAATATAAGAGAAGATGCCCTAAGAAGTAAGAACATTGCATATTTACTTTTAAATTGTAACATTATCGTTTAGCTTATCCAAGATGATGATGCATCAGTCAGTGTGGTATTACGGAAAAGAAATAGAAAAATGAGCTATTTTAGTTGTCACCACACAATGTAAAATGTTGACATCTTACCCTATTTATACCCTATTATACACTATTTACACAGTGTTGCTGTTTCCAATATTATTTCCATCATTATTATTTGTATGATATTGGAACACAATTTGATAAGACTTTTTTAATGTTCTTTCTTTCTTTCTTTCTTTCTTTCTTTCTTTCTTTCTTTCTTTCTTTCTTTCTTTCTTTCTTTCTTTCTTTCTTTCTTTCTTTCTTTCTTTCTTTCTTTCTTTCTTTCTTTCTTTCTTTCTTTCTTTCTTTCTTTCTTTCTTTATCTCTCTGACAGACTAGATTCAACATAGCCATATCAGACGATCAAGAATGAGCAGGTTTTCATGACTTAAGCCAAGTAAAGTGAATCACTTCCTTCAGCATGTGTGTGAGCTTGCATAATTTTCCCCAGGACCATTTATAATCTGACAAGCAATAATGAAGGCTGGTAGAGTTATAACCCCGAAAGATAAACTTTAATCAAGCTCTGTTACCTTCGTTCTATTTGAGCATGCCCCAGCATATCCAACATTGTAAGCATCATGTTGAAAGTAAATAGCAAATGTGAAGGCATTTAAGATTGGTCATTTAAATGTGAAGGGCAGGCTAATATCATTACCAATGAGACTGTCTGCAGTGACCTCCAATCCATGTGCTCTATTTACTTGAATTATGGAGAGATCTCAAATTAAAAATGTGGAAACTAAAATTTCAACATGGAAAGAAAGTAAGGAACGCTGGTACATCAACATGCTTTCTGATACAGGCCTATGCAGGTTTTCACATAATAAATTTCGACATAAAAAATTCCTCATTGATTTTGTAGTGTACAATGAACCGATTGGTGAAGATTACTTTATTAATTAACATAATGCAATTTCTGCTATTTACATTCAGTAAGTGTTTTGTGCATCATTACTAATAGCATCACATGGACAAGTTTAAGTCGAATTGTAACTGACTGATTGAATTATGCATTATTTCATCAATATGGCTTATTCTTAAAAAGTTACTAATTAATCATATCTGCCTTTTCGCTCCTGGATAACCCCAAACTGAATGAAAGTTCAGTATCTAAATTATTTCAGTGCATGATGAATGTCTGATGAAGGCTTTCAGGGTTGCAGGCTGATTATTAGCTTCAGGGTAAGATTAAAGGGAAACTGCAACCTAGCTGACAGTCTGGTTATCTCTATTCGACTAAATGAAAATCATGGCCTGAATCCATCCAAGGAGATTAGAAAAATGTGACTGCATTACTGATGTCATTTTGAAATTCTCCTGGTTTTCGAGTCACTTGTTTGACCCACGCCAAAGGCTTAGGTGGACAATATTTGCAACTGGAGCACAACATTCAAAGATGTGTCTCAACAGATGGACATTACAGAGTAAAATCAAATGATACCGAGAGCATATATCAAGAATTATAAATGTAAGTCTGTGTTCTGATATACAATAAATACATAAATACAAATGCCATTTATAGTTTCAAGAAGAAAACTGTTGTTCTAAATGTCTAAGCTGTTTTTATGAATCATTATTCAATACAATAGCCAGTTCATGTCCTCTTGTAGCTAGCCATTGAGTGTACATTGGTTGTACACTAATTTTTGATGTGTATTATAAATTGATAATGTCCACTATGGTTTTGGACACCATGGCTATCCATATACTATATAAAGTATAGGGGGTGATTCAGTCACAGTTGTGGTCTTTATAAGTAAGTCATTGAATCATTCACTCAGACTATTTCTTTTAAAAACGCAAATCACTTCAGGAATGAGTGAGTCATTGCATAATTTGGTAAACTTATTCATTTAAAGCTCCAGTCCGTAACTTTTTTAAGATAAAAATAATCCAAAATAATTATATTAAAAAAACTTATTCTGCCAGTGGTCAAAACTATCTGCTTGCCATAGCTAGATTCAAAACGGTTAGCTTGTAATAGAGGGCTGCATTGGGATTGAGTCCCGCCGGGTCCCGCGGGACCCAACGCAAATCTCGCGGGAGCGGGCGGTTTGAACTTTGCTGCGGGCGGGAATGGGCGGACAAAAAAAAACCCTGCGGGATCGGGAGGTTGCCTAACGACATGATGGAGATGTCAATGATGTGGAAAAGAACCTTAAACGAGGTATTTACAGCACAAAACCTGAGCAAGGCAAGTCTGACATTTACTATTCATCTTCCTGATCAGTGCGTCAGAATACATGCAGGCCAGGGAAACGAAACCAACAACCCCATGAATCTCTTTAATAATAGCAATACAAATACGCGCTTTTTTTTCCTGCGGGACGGGAGAAGACACAAAGTCAATGCATCTCTATTATTGTGCGGGAATAAATTCTCCAAGTTTTGCGGGTGCGGGCGGGAGTGGACATACATATTGCGGGAGCGGGCGGGAGTGTAACACATACGTTGCGGGAGCGGGCGGTAATGGTCAGAAATTCGGCGGGCGCGGGCGGGAGCGGGATGAAGAAAACAGTCCCGCGCAGGACTCTAGCTTGTAATAATGATTTTAATTCCAGTGGTACTGGTGGGTTTCCGCGGGAAATTCGAGCATGTCTTTGCGTCATGACGTCACACCCGTACACATAAAGAAGGAGTTTCGGCTAGCCGGCTATACTGCGCGTGACGAGATGTTTAGATGTATAGGCTTTTCTCGCAGCACTTTACATAATTAAACTTATGGCATCCAGAAAGATCCAAACAACAATCATCAGTGTCAACTGGAGATTCAGCAGTTATAAAACCCAAAAGACTTCGTACTTCGGATTTAAGGTGGCTAGAGAAAGAGAAAGAAACCGTCTCATGCGAACACAAGGATTTAAACATCGGCGGGGCTTTTGAAAAGTGAGTGAACTCCGTGTTTTGAAGGGGTTCAAAACGGAAGAAGAGACGGCTTTTTTTCTGCTGAACAAGTAAGACATTTCAATAGTTCAATCGCGTAACAGTAACGTTACGTTTTCTTAATTCACACAGTTATGGAGTTTCCTTTGTTGTGCCTTTCTCGTTTTGCTATTATGGAGAATATGAATTCTGAACTACGCAGGTAGCTGCTAACCATAAAACACATTAAATTTAACATTAGTCACGCAATGCTGATGTTGTTAACATGAACAATTTGAGAAGAAAGTAGGCTATAATTTGCACGGTTGCTGTAAATCGCGTTGATTAAATCTAACGAAGCTTATCATGTCGAATGCTTTTTCCCCCTTAGTTGGTCAGCACAAAAATGGATTTTACTTACTTGTTCAGAAGACATTTTCTTATGAAAATTCTTATGTTGGTCAAACTTTCAAAAAGTGAATCTGTGATTCTGTATGCCAGTATCCACACAGCGCGGTGACTGACAGCAGCACTCGCCTCAAAGCACTGTGTTCATCCGCGCTGTTTCATGCCGATTTACAACCCACGTAAAGATAATAATTCCGCGAATCACTGCAGTTACAGATTTCGAACAGAGAGATGGCGACAAAGAGGAAAAGATACGGACTGCAGCTTTAAATATTCTGATTAATTCAGGAATGCCAATGTCCACTTTTTTACACAATTTAAAAGTGTTTTTTTTTTTTTGGTTATGTAAACATTTAAAGGTCCCCCTGACATGAAATTTTCACTTTATGAGGTTTTTTATCATTAATATGAGTTCCCCTAGCCTGTATATGGTCCCCCAGTGGCTAGAAATTTAAATCAGTGTAAACCGAGCTTTGGCTATCTTTCTCTGCCTTTAAGAAAATGAAAGCTCAAACAAGCTGATCTTGAATCTCCTCCGTATGACGTCATACGGAGGAAAGGTAACCTCCCCCTTCTCTGCTTTGCCCGCCTAGAGAATTTGGCTCGCCCATGAGAAAATGAGCTAGGAAGCACGAACGCGATTGGAGTTTTTCCCTCGAGAGATATCATGGCTTACAAACGAGCGAAGCATGGCAGTTGATCAGTGTTTGGATGTACAAATGAACACAAAAGTATTTTTTAGTTCCTTCATCCGAGCCTCTGAAGAAACAATGATGGGTTAGTTTATTTTCTCTGGAAATGCGCCGACACAACTTCCCAAAGTTTTGTATGGTCCAAACATTTCACCGACGACTGTTTCCTCAACTTGGGCCAATACAGAGCTGGCCTCGATGAACGTATGAAAATAAATCATCGAGCTACCAAGCAACAATTTCTGATGTGTAGCCTAATTGTTCAAGTTCAGACAGGTAATCTTTCTCTCAAAATCGTTCAATACTGTTTATGCATAAGTCAAGCCAGTGACTAAAATATCAACTTCACATCGTTTCTTTCAGTAGGATGAAAATAATCTTATTTAAATTGTGAACAAATTATATAGAAAGCGATCAAAGAACAATCTTTCCACACAGCGCGAGTTTATCTGGACAACTCGTTATGAAATCAATGACGCACTTTACACTGCACAACGAAGCTCTTACTGTATGTACATCACCGTGTTTGCATTGGTGAAAGCATTAGAGAGAGTGCAGAAACTGTGTTGCAATGATAAGATCTTCATTCTCGCGATCAACAGACTGTCATCTGCTTGCTCAATGCTCATCACGGCAACATTTTATGTGATGGGAATAGATCTAAATACTTAAAAAACTTCTCACGATTCGTTAATCTCGATAGCTGTAATAGTAAAAACCAACACATTCTCATCCTTTGGCGTCATATAGGTGACGCCATATGACATTTCGTCGAAATCTTACGCACATGGCATCCTTTAGCGTCAATATAACACGCACTGTTATGGGTAGGTTTTGGTCTGGGGTAGGGTTATGGTTATGACGCCTTGGGATCTGCGTCTCATATTGACGCTAAAGGATGCCATGTGCGTAAGATTTCGCCGAAATGTCCAAAGCGTCACATGTATGACGCCTTGGGATGAGAACGGGCTGTAAAAACGTATAATAGCTGTAGTAAAAGTATTCGAGAGAGTTTCACAGGTAATACGTAGCTATTTCATATGCAAGCATGTCAGCCAATCACAGCAGTGGCCGGTTACACTGAATCCCACAGCAGACACGCCCCTTCAAACAGAGCGTTCAAATCAGAGGCTAAAATCGGGCTAGGAAAAATGCCTTTTATTTCTAAATTATGACTATTTTTGATCTAAAAAACATACTAACATTATATCCCTTTAAGGTACTACTCAACCATTTGGTAGACCACACTTAAAGTCACTATATTTTATTGAAAAATGCATCAAGCTTAACTCAACCTGAATGAGCCATCTCTACCGTTTGGTGTAGTTGTGCAATGCTAAAAAAATCCACTAGATGGCACTGTGTCTGTGAGCAGCATGCCATTTCAGTGTTCCTTCAAACAGCACATGACACAGCGAAAATTTGCTCCTCCTTTGATGACGCATATCGGCGGGACTTTTAAAGGTAAGACTATTTGGTTGACATATTATCGTTTCAGAGGAGTTGTTAAACAGAATTATGTAACTTAATTAAACAAAAATAAGTCTTATAAGGGTCAAATAATTTTTTTTAAAACATGCTCTACCAAACGGTTGAGTTGTCCTTTTAAGGTAGTAAAAATTAGCTAATAAAATTAGCTAATGTTGGTAAAATTAGCTATTTACAATGAACAAAAGGGTTAGTGTTGTTAAAATGATTAATTTTAATATTATTCAATTACATATTTGATAAAAAATATTTGATCAATATCATTTTTTCAGCATTTCTGTACTGTATTATGGTAAATATCAAGAATACATTTGAAGAATTAATACCAATTCTGGTGTTACTATTATTTCATAATTTAAAATTGACTATGTTTGTGTATTACTATATGACTAGCATTGTAAGAGCCATCAATAGCAGCCATCAGATTTTTTTATTGGTCAAGAAAATGCACTTAATATGACTTGTTCTGAATGTTGTTCTTTTATTATGAACAGACGTCTCAACCGTTTGGTAGAGGATTGTATCTAAAATACTGTAAGGTCTAATTAATTTTTTTTTTTTGATTGTTGTTATTGTTATCATAATTGAATAAAAAATGCAAAGAAATAATTTTTCCTTTGCTTTTTTCATGGTGCGTACCTTAAAGGGATAAGGGCAACCCAGGAAACATTATAAAATAATAAAATAACCCCATGTCAGGGGACCTTTAAGGCACAGTATGTACAGTAGGTTTCGCTGCTAGAGTTCGCTTATTCAAAAAAATAACAAAGGCGTAGCTTGATGACACCGTGAATGAGCATGGAATCATGTGAGTTGTCCTCTTGTCTAGCTAATGTATTAAAGTTTTATGAAAGTTACTGTGATGTAAAGCAGGGGCAGGGCGGTGCAGAGAGCCTGGGACATTTTACCTTTCTGTTTGTATTCTGCTTATATGCCACTGCCTCTCCTTTCTTTTTGTTGTTTATGTTTATTTTACGATCAAAGTTGTGTTTAACGTCCGCCTCCTTCTTCCCTGAACTTGAACTTTGTTACAGTCATGTTTGATCACTTACATTTACACTATTTTATTGCATTCTAATGAAACTGCTGCAAGTGCTGAAATACTACTCATGTGGGTCACTTAATTTGACAAATTAAAAAAAAAATGTGAGTGTTTTGAAAGTTATGTTATAACGTTACGCTGTGCGTTCGCTCGGTGTCTGGTATGCCAGCCCGATCTCACGGCAATTCGTACGAATTTTACGAGGTGTCTAATTCGTACTAATTCATACGACCTCACTCGTACGATTTTTGCTAATTCGTACATATTTTACGAGTTACCAAATTCGTATGAATTCATATGCATGACCTACCCCTGACCCCGCCCCTAAACCTACCCATCACGTGGGTTTAGACAAATCGTACAAATTCGTACGAGTGAGGTCGTATGAATTAGTACGAATTAGCCACCTTTTAATCACTCGTACGAATTGGTCATGAGATAGCGTTGGGTATGCAGAGCCGATCCTGACCTCCCTGAGGCCCTAAGAAAAATTATGTTAAGGGGCCCTCATACCTGACCCATGAGCCATATAAACCATTTGCCATTGCCACACAGTCACACCTGACACCCCAGTGCTCCCACTACAATCCTCCCATAGTTCTAATGAAAATGTAATTCCTGATATCAGAAATAGACATTGTTACTAGAAAAGTACATTCTTTATATCAAGATTTCACATTTTAAAGCTGCAGTCTGCAGTTTTTCCTCTTTGTCGCCATCTCTGTTCGAAATCTGCAATTGCAGTTATTCGCGGAATTATCAACTTTACGTGAGTTGTACTTCGACACTGCACAGCGCAGATAAACACAAAGTTTGAGGATAGTGTACAGCTGTCAGTCACCGCGCCGGTGTGGATACTGGCATTCAGAATCACAGATTATTCTTTTTGGAAGTATGACCAACAATAATTTTCACCGGAAAATGTCATCTGAACAAGTAAGTAACATCCAATTTTGTTCTGGTTCTGACATTGCAGTAAATCGCGCTGATTAAATCTAACAATCACTTTTCATATCACGTAAAACCGTGCAAATGATACTTTGTTGTCAAATTGTTAATGTTAACAACGTCAGCATTGCGTAACTACATGTAATGTCCTTCCGATATGTATCCTTGTTTTCGCATGGGTCCGGTTGCATTCTCTTTTTTTTCTGTAGCCACTCCAAAGTCCGAACGAAGTCTTTTGCATTTTACAATGGGTGAATCTGTTGTCACTGATGATTGTCATTTGAACCTTTCTGGATTCGCCATCAAATTGATAAGTTTAATTTTATCAAGTGATGTGAGAAAAGGCTATAAATCTCCACCTCCAACATCCTCACACGCAATATAGCCTGCTAGCCGAGACTCCTCCTTAATGTGTACAGATGTGACATCATGACGCAAAGACATGCTCGAATCTCCCGCGGAAATCCACCACTGGAACCACTGGAATTAAAAACATTATTACAAGCTTACCGTTTTGAATCGAGCTAAGGCAAGCAGATAGTTTGAACGCTGGCTGGTTATGTATTTTCTCAAAAATGTATTTTGGATCATTTTTAACCCCCAAAAAACCTACGGACTGCAGCTTTAAATAGTACAAATTTAATCATTGATATCAAAAATGCATCATGTGAATGAATAAAAGCTAAAATGGCTTGCCATAGCATGTCACTGTGTTTTAAATGATAAAAGCAATACTTGATAGTTATTATTTACTGAGGGATGTGCATCCATATTGACCAGTATTTCCAGCCAAACAACATTTTAAATGCAATATAGCCTATTCAATATATCAATCGTCAATGTAAATCGAGTTTTTACTAAACTGACTTGGAGACTAGATAATCATTGTCTTGTTTTAAAAGTATGTGCGCCTAATGAGGAGTCCCAATCGACCCATATTGTACTGGTCCCCCACAGATGTTTTGCTGGAAAGTGTGAGTTTAATTTCGTGCACGCGCATATGAACGCATGTTAATGTGCAACGCGGTTATCTTTTCTGACCTGCAGTTTATAAACAAACACCGTTGCCCATTGTCGTTAATCAAACGTAATAAATAGTTGTATTTCAATCGCACTTTTTTTTGTCAGGCACAAAGTCACAGAACACAGCCCTGGATGTGGCCGGCATTAGCAAGCAAGACACCGAAAGACCAAAATATGCACTGCTGCTAGGTTAGACAGACAGACAGACTAGAGAGAGATGCACATCAACTTAACTGTTCTTTGCTGACATCAAACTTGGAGAGGAGAGAACACAAGTCTACCTGATTGCTGTTCCCGCAATTCACTCTCATGGAGTTTTTTTCTCTCTCTATTCGTGACCAGAAGGATAGTTCCGCTTAATTTTCTCATCGATTTTGTAAACTTTGATTGACACGCTTTGACACGAGGGGGAGGCGGGGCCTTGAGTAATTTGCGGGGCCCTACGCAACTTGCGTATAGTGTGCGTATAGGGCGGATCGGCTCTGCTGGTATGAGACACTTGTTGCACTTTGTAGTAGCGGATAGGACGTCACTGACATGCGACGCAATGACAAGGGACATTACACTGGTTAAAATGGCTGATTTCTCTGGATTTAAACATTATTGGAAACATTTGGGATAATGTAAGTACACAAGTCAACAAAATATATAGCATTGTTCTAGTGGTTTTGGGATTTTTTAAATTAAAAAATCTTACATATTGTGCCTTTAAGGGAACATTCCATTTGATCATTTTTCAAACATTATGGGGACATTACTTTTGAATGTTCTCTGAACGTTCTGAAACAAGTAGTAACATTAAAAAAAATTGTTAGAGGAACATCGAACACAAAAGAAAAAATTCCAGTAACAATGTATAAATGATGTTTTTGCACTGACGTTAAACCAGAATGTTCTTGTGGCAAAGGGAGTGTTACAGGGTGGGGCGGAGCACTAATTTATACACGTGCTCAGCAAACTCAAGTTGATATTAGTTTCTGACTACGCCACCTTGGGAATTTCACCCAAGGAATTAAACGCACCCTCTAAAGGCACGCACAGGTTCTAGTCACCATTAGAGCCAGAGACATAGGTAATCATACAAAAATATTTTATTGATCGTTATAAAAAGGGAATTAACAGACAGCCACACTCATCTCATTAGAAGGTTAAATTATCACTGGCAAAGGATCCGGGGCTTACCAACAGGGGCAGTCTCAGATAGAATAATCACCCTTAAATAATGAAAATCACTCAAATTACAGTGCACACACACTAGCACACACACCGACTAATGTCAGCGAAGAGCACGACACACAGTGAAGGATGCCACCACCCAAAGAAGGTCACTCGTCTGCCCCCGGTGCCCAGACCCTGCCGACAACAAGAGAGAGAGGCATTAAAATAGAGTAGAGATATGCATAAGCAAAACAATAATTTGACAAAACAACGTATAACTCGAAGGCAGTTCCAGGAAGGAACCACCTACTCGGCCCCACTCGGGTCTGCACAAATCAAGATCACAAATAACAAAGAAACCAAAGCATAAACAAATTCAAATTAAAGAACACTATAAACAAATAACTAAATCAATTTGGCTGTAGAGCTCAACCGTAGTAATAGTTAAATGAAATCAATGTATACTCAATAATCACAGTAAATGAACTGAAACCAAAATACAAAACTGTTTGAAACTAATTAAAGAAATAAACCAGAAAATGAAAACAAAAGAAACTTAAAGCATAACACTGAGACACACTTCTGCAACCAGAGCTCAGAAAGCACAGAAAATCCTAATTAAAAGCAACATGGAAAGTTCATTGGAAGCACATCAATCCGATGCTAAACACGGAACAATTTCGAACGGGAAACAGAACAGATAAACTCGTCAGCGGAGAATGTGGATAGACTTTAGACTATGTAAAACAAACAAATTAGTATGCGCTCAGTTGAAGCAACCCACAGAAACCTCATTACACAATTGTCGTCGTATATACATTCTTTCCTTACCGTCTCAAATGTCCACTTTCGATTCCCCAACCGGCAACGCACCAGTAAACAACACGAGTCAGTGGCTAGAAGCTTCAGCGGTCTTTAGGACTGCCTTTACATGTCAACACTCCACTCCAACGCAAGCAGCAGCGGCGGCGCATCAATGATGTCACGGGCCCCCGAAAGTGACACACACCTACGACTGGCACCCCGTGCTCTTATAGACCCATGGTCACAGTCCATTGGCCAAACCTTAAATCACAAAAATAGGAGGGGTAATAGCCCATCCTGCCACAATCTGTTAACGTTACTGGAAGAATGTTTGCTTCTAGCTTTAAGAGAACCTTGCCAAAGTTCTGAGAACGATCCCGTCAGCTGGGACTAGTGTTATTTTCGGACTCCGATACGCAACAGATTTGTCACACTCTTGTCGAGGAATAAGGAATATTAACAATTAGAGACACTTCAGATAGTCTTTACTGGGAACAGATATCATAACAGATATCATTGAACAGAATAACAAAATAGAAGTCCATAATCATGTCAAGTTTCGGCTGTGACGTTGTTTGGAGTTAAAATTTACTAACAATACTTTTAAAATGTAATTGTCTCAGTATTAACTTTTCGTTTATTGAACTATTGTATAAAAACAAGATCACACTCGCACTGATCACCTGCAAGGTCACTGATCTTGTGTCTTGTTCTTATCTCATGAAATGCATCTCCATAGCACACTTTGTATTTATCGTTCTATTTATACGCAAAAATGAGTTTTTACGTGCATATGATACGCACTTTATGGTGTGTAATACGCGCGTACCCCACACCAATAATCCTACCCAAGACAACTCATTTTCCCGTACAAATTGCACGATAAATACAATGCGTGCTATAGAGACACATTTCATGAGACCGGGTTGCTTATCTACAAGGCATGCATTAAGACAGCAATATATCAGTGAGTTCTTTTTCCAAGTTACAGTTTTTCTCAGTTGCTTTGGTACATTTCTCGAATCATCCTCGACATTTGTAAAACAGTAAGTGCATTTCTCAAAACAATTCGTACAAATAGCAAAACACCATGGATTTCCTGCAAAAGCCAGTCTCTTGCTCAAAATCATTAGTTCATTTCTCAAAAGTAAATATCTGTGTCAATGAACATGTCAGTGCCATCAGAAAGACAAGTCCTTGTATCATTGTGTACGGATAAGACAGTCAAATTGCTTAGTCATGTTGTCAATATAACAGTGTACTCTGGAGGGATGTTCTGATGTAAACTATGGCTAAAGTTTTGATGACAATTATTGTAAATTGTAGGTTACAACTTAGTGTATGTGGGGGTTTTATTGCAAGAGACTGGACAAGATTCACATTTACACTTTTACTGTTTGTACTGTAATTTGTTGACAGACCATGTCATTGCAATACAGAAAGGAAAGAAAGCACTGCATAGCACAAAGGGAAAACTGCACATGCATATGACAACTTGTTCAACCATTTTGCATGTAAAGACTTATGCTATGAACTAATGCCTAAATGTTGTGGGGGGTGAGACTATTCAACAATACATTTTGATCAACATCACATAAGCAATTGAAAATATGGGAAACAGCAGAGAATTGTACATAATCATTTGCATGGATGTACAACAGCATATGCAACTTGTTCAAAGAAATGAGAAACTGCTTTTTTGATGTGCACAACAAGTGACACAATGATGTGAAGATTGAACAGGTAGTTTTGAGAATTTCCCAAAAAACTCAGCGACTGAGAAAAACTGCAAATTAAAAAGTGACCATGACATGTTTAGCTATACGGAGCCTACCTAAAGGTATGTTGATTTAATGCAATGATTAAAGACTTGTCGTTGCGTTCGGGATGCACACAACTGCCGACAAAGGAGCCAGTCATTATCCTGCTTGCTACCATGGTGCAAAGACATTGCCTTAAATAGTCTAATTAACTTAACTGGCCACATAATTGTAGTGCTTGCTCAAGCATGCTTTTTTACAGAACAATGCACATCTAATGACAAACCAATGCCAATTGTGAGTAGGTAAACCCTCTTAGGGCTCGGATAGTCATTAACATGAAAACATGTAACCCACTAGAGTGAGACACAGTAAGTCGGGAAATAAATAAATAAAAATATCTTGTACAGTGATAAGATAAACAAATCCTTTGTCTAAATAGGTCAAAGGCACTGTGCCTAGCAGCCAATAAATCACAACTTGTTTCCAATCCCAGTTGTCCGAGAAACTCTGTGTGGCTGTGTGCTTAACTCATCTTGTTTTTCATGATGTATGGCGGAGCGCTCCGTCCACACACTAGAGAGAGGCCTCCGCTCTTTTTTTTCCGCCTCTGAACAGTTCTAACGAATGTGGTGATGACCTCCACCTCCCTACACCTCCTTATCGCAAATCTGCTTTAGCTGGGATTCTGTATTTTGTTGGAATCGATGGTTTAACACAATCGTTTAATTGTGGCTTCATGTAAAGTAGAAATGGATTGATTGTGGTTGATTCAGGCAGTAGGTAATAGTTTGAGCGATGGCACTGACTGAGTAACAGTGTTCTGAAATACCTTCTGTGTTGTGAAGAAAAGTGGGCAAGGTCTGTTATAAAATAAATATGGGAGAAGATAAACTGTGTTTCAGTGTGTCCTTCAGATGGGCAGTTATTGTTTGGGTTATAAAACTTCAACCTCGTGATGTCCTACGCATGTATTTCAGATCTTATTCTTTCTGAAAGTTGAAAGCTTATGGCATAATCTTTGTTGGAGATTGACATCGAGACAGGCACAATCAAGGATGTGTTTTGTATCAAAATGTGCATTGAGTCTTTGAATAGAAAATGAGTTTCTTGAATGGTCTAAGTTTTATGAAAACTGGTTCAGTTGAAGGCTGGTTTAAGTCAGGGTCATGCACCATTCAGAAATGGCTTTTTAAATTCCAATTCAGTTCATTAATTTTGAATTTAGGTAGCAAACAGGATGCAGGATTGCAATTCAAATTTGAATGTGTGAATATATATATTTGGAATTATTTGAAATGAATAAAAACAGCTAGGGAAGTTGAGACAGTGTTTGAAGGTTGTCTTGGCGATAGATAGATAGATAGATAGATAGATAGATAGATAGATAGATAGATAGATAGATAGATAGATAGATAGATAGATAGATAGATAGATAGATAGATAGATAGATAGATAGATAGATAGATAGATAGATAGATAGATAGATAGATAGATAGATAGATAGATAGATTTGAAATGAATAAAAACAGCTAGGGAAGTTGAGACAGTGTTTGAAGGTTGTCTTGACGATATATAGATAGATAGATGGATAGATCTTTTTTTAATATGTGACTACTTACAGATATTCGACTGTGACATTCAAAAAGCTGACAGTTTGAAGCAACCTGTCAGTTTTGCCGTACTGACATCTCTAATAACAAAATATGGTCCAATGTGGCACCTCATTTGCTGGCTCATTCACCTCCCATGATAGCAGGTGTCAGCAGAATGAAGATGACAAAAATATGATGTGCTGTATCATAGGTTTATGTATCGATTCAATTTGCTGGATAAAGCATGAAAAACAAACATTAGGAGGTTTCTAAATTAAGTAAGATACCTTGTATCCAACCTATTTTAATTCCATTAGCCTATTTTAGCAGATGTTATTCTTGCTGAGAAAAAAAAAAGAAAGAATAAAGGAAAGAAAAAGAAATGTAGCATTACATAGAGGCACAAAATAACACAGGGCTAGTTCTATTACATCATTCTATCACAGCTTTCCACCCACACTGGTGTCAGAAACTTCATTTGTTCACTCATTGCCATATAACAATAGAATTAGTAACATTTCACACTGCAGTTAACTGTCATCTTTATGTTTAGTGTTTATTTAAAACAAAGCAAATTTGGTAGCATTTTGTCTAATAAAGGTTGGTTTAAAGCACTTAATGACATTTTCCCATTTTCCGTGACCTAATCTAAAGTAAGAACTATTTACAGTTAATAAATTGTTAACTGTAAGACTGGAAAAACGAGTTAGCCTAGTTGAGGAACGACCACTCCTCGAGTGGACAAAGGACCTTGCTGCAAATTAACATTTGAACTCCCCCTCATGCACTATCGAGACAAAGGTCTCACCTCCCTCATCCTATCTACATTTCTTCCCCTCATCCCCCACTCTTGCTGAGATCCCCCAAACTCACACAAGAATCTATATGGTTTAATGTGAATAATTATCAGAGTATTATACAATGTTTAGTATCATTTGAAATTTATCAAACCATGAGTTAAATAAAAAAACAATACTCACTATTTATATATAACCTATTAATATATTAACAATGTAGAGACTACAATATATTACCTTTAAACTAATTGTTTGCAAATGATTTTAAGTACTTTATACTTATTAAAAGTGTTACCCTTAATCCTACTCAATCTTACCGAATTCCTAAACTCAACAACTACCTTACTAACTTTTTAATAAGCAGTTATAGTAATAGTTAGTTAATAGTGTGAATTGGACCCTAAAGTGTGACCAAATATGAACACATGGAAAATTGTCATTTGATTTATATGACAAATTTAATCAGTGGGTTTTATTGATAGAGCATTTAAATCTGTCTCTTCCCCTGAAAAACCAAAATCGTTTGTACAGGAAGCACATTTCTGACCACAACTGTATGCTGGGTTCAAACTGCCCAATATTTTTGTCTGTTACAATAGTCACTGTGTAAGATTTTGTGATTTTGACTCCTAAATTCGGCAAACCTCCAATAACTAATTATGTTAAAGGGCACCTATGCCCCTTTTCACAAGATGTCAAATAAGTCTCTGATGTCCCCAGAGTGTGTATGTGAAGTTTTAGCTCAAAATACACAGCATGTTCCGGCACCTCCGACGTTGGATCCGGAACCTTTTTTATTGGATCCGGCACCTCCTGTGTCACTATGGTAAATTAATAATTACTGTTTGTGTAAGGTTCAATGTTGTTATCTGTCTTGTTAGTCTTTATTCCCCATTGAAGTTCCACAAAAATCTTGTGTTTGCAGTTTCGATGCGTTTTTGAGGTGAATTTTCAGGGTAAAGTGGGTCGCACACCGGACGAGAAGCGTAGCGCCACGTCTTTAAAATTCGAACACATTATTCTCTATGTACACACACCGGCAGCGCCATTCGGCGTTGTTAATGTAAAAACTGTCTGACTTCACCCTGTGCTGCATGCAATATACATTTAGTTTTACATTCATTTACAGAAATCAGTTGCTTGAATGAAAATTGCTGATGTTATCGGATTTTCAGGTGAGATTCTCAATTCATTCAGTTAACGGACACTCTGAGGTGAAGTGTTCAGAGTCTGCAGACTAGCAACGATTGTACAGTACAATCATAACATAATACAGACATTATCTTAATTCCATAATGTCCTTAATCATAACAATATTGCTGGCCATAAACTGAGAAAGTGCGCGTCTGATGTGCGATACCTCGAGTTGTCCTAGACGCAACGCGGCGCTTCTCGTCCGGTGTGCGACCCCCGTGCTGCTTGTGAAAACGTTGTTTTCTTTTTTCTTTTTTCTTTTCCATAAACTCTCTCTCTCTCCCTTTCATTATCATCAACATACACAGCGAAGTACACAAAACACTCATTACAATTAACAGTAAACAAATATACACTTTCAGGGGGTGCTTAGTAAACTGGTAAACTTTATATCCGTAAAACGACTCAGATGAACTGTTGTAAAGTCTCACTCTTACTTTCTGTTCTGCCGTGATCAGTAACGTTAGGGCTATCGCTCCGGAGACTGTAAGCTGGATCACGAACTCTTGGTACAGATCCATCCTCGAGTAACAACGAGAGTAAGGGTGTACTCACACTAGGCACGGTTGCCATGAACCAGGCCCGAGTCCCATTGTCCCCCCTCCCCACTCCCCCTCTGGCCTGCACTCACATAGGGTTTCAGCATTCGTGCCGGAGCACGCTTACGTCATTATGGTGCAACGGTTTCGGGATAAACAAGAAGAGCGGCGCTCTCTGAACACAATGGAGTCCATCGCTCTGTTTTCTTTGTGGATAATTTTGTGTCGTTTGGTCCATGGTGGTCCACGGTGGTCCACAGCCCTCTCACAGCCTGTTGTTAAACAGATGTGTCGCCTTAGTGGCGCGAAAATTTTCACGTGATCGTGCTGCTCGTAATCGTAATCGCTCGTTTCACGTAATCGTGCTGCTAAACCATGACGTCACGCGTCCTGTTCCGTGCTCCAGCACGGTTAGCGCTCACACTGCATGCGAACCGCGCCCGAGTCCAACTGAACCGTGCTCTGGCCCACCTCTTCCAAGCGGGCCAGGGCCGGCTAATCGAGCCGCGCCCGGGCACGGTTCGGAGCACTCACACTAGTCAAACGAACCGCAGTTTGGTGGTCAAACGCACTCGGGCACGGTTCAAACTGGCTAGTGTGAGTACACCCTAAATGGAGACTCCTATGTTCATTCTTACATCCAACAACAAAACACCTCAACCGCTTAGGAGATGTTCTTGTCTACAGCTGCTCCAGCGCCGAAACAATGGCGGACTGTGAATAGCTCACTCAGGGCGGGTCTACGCTAAAACTGCAGTGTCAATCAACAGTCGGGGGAGGAGCCTGTGCAAAAGTACATCACATTGCCCCGAATCTGAGAACGACTTGTTCTGAGACAGTGTTATGATATATGGGGATTAAAAAAAAAGCACCGGGTGGATTTTTATCATTATAGGGTGGTTGTGTACACACACTGCCAACACACATTTATGTTCAAACGCCATGTAAAAGTGAATTTTGCATAATAGATGCCCTTTAAATAAAACATAAATTTTTATGTATTTAATCTCACTTTATTGACCAGTGTACTTGCTTCTGACTTTCAATGATTCAGTTAAACCATAAGCAAAAATTACTATAGATGTTTTTTTTTTATTGGTAAAATGAGCGTTAAACTTTTGTATCCTACATCATATTCTTCCGTTATCCAGAATGGCAAAGGTTTGCTTGAGCTCTGCCCTCTACTGTACACACGTGAATTTGCATTTCCTTCAGCCTTATGCTTATTATTTCACTTTTGCCCAAAAATATTACTTTTTTGTTATAAAAAACAAGCCCAGCCCAAGTGAAAAAAGTAACGCAAAAGTAACGTAGCGCATTACTTTTCTAAAAAAGTAACTAAGTAACACAATTCGTTACTTTGAAAAGTAATGCATTACAATATTACGTTACTTCCTTAACGCAATATTGTAATGCATTTCCTTTCAAAGTAACTTTCCCAAACACTGATCACGACACCCTACGTCAAATGGATTGTGCCAAAATATCATATAGTCTGAACCTGGCCTTATACCAAAAAGTGTTAGTTTGGGCCCTGCTCTCTCCTATATTGTGTGAAATACTGAAATGATGTTAACAATTCCACCAACTGTTTGTCTCCTCAGCTAAGCTGGTATAAGCTGCATCCGTAGCTTTGCTCTGGTGGAACATGTATGCTCCAAAGAATAAGATTAAATGTCAAAAGCTGTACAACTGAGAATATTTTCCTGAGTTGATTTGGAAATGTTTCACTGTTAAACCACTGAAACTTTTAGTACTTATATCACCTTGTGATGAACACCACTTTTCTTTATATAAAATGTGTAAGTAACGAGCATTAATTATCTGATGTTATCATCAGACCGCACCCTGTAACAATAGTGAAACATGAAGGTTATTTGAAACACGCTTCATTTGATCTGGTATGTTTCAGCATGGAAGAATAAAGAAATCTCCATTTTATGTTAATATTATGGGAGAAAAAATGCTGATGTATCTGCAAAGGCAACTTTGCAATTCCCGTAACTGTGGGGGTCTGAAATAATGGCTTTGTGCCTGTTCTGCACTTCATCTGCAGACTGTTAGATCGACAGATCGAAGAAATGCCATTGGATGGCTCATACTTATTATGCTCAAATGGGTTTGGGATTGAGACCCTGGCTGTTTCCTCAATTTGCAGCCTTAAGGCAGTGATTTAAGCAGATAAAACGCTAAATATGGAAGTATAAAAGCACCCTTCAATCTGTCATTCATATGACCTTGGCTTTTAGAGGACAGCCAGACAAAATGAATCTACCACAGACTTTCAGGACTAAAGTGAAGGTGTACAACAACTTAAAGATATGAGCGCACGTAACCCTGGGTGACCTAACTGACTTGCTTAATGATGATGAAGTCATTAACGTGAAGAATTTAGAAAGTACCACCTCTCGGTGGCTGATGTAACCTTTTGAAAGTTCTTGAGAAAACGTCCTTTATGTGTTGTTCTGTGCAGATTCTTGGTCAGAATGTGCAAGAATATAAAACAAATACATATTAAACTCAGGGAAAGCTTACGCTTAATGATTTCGTGCGACCGGGGCCAATGTTTTATTTGTGTACATAAAGCTAAAATGCAAATGTCAAGCTCTTTGAAGTTTGTTAAAACATTTAGATTGGAAAACAGAGCTTTCTTCCTAATACACAGCATACATATTTTACATTATTCTACTTGCTTTGTCAGCTCAAGGATGTTTCTCCCAGAATAAGCCTCTTTTATAGCACATGCTTTTTTTCATTCTAATTTTTTAGACTAAAGGAGATGCCGCACGTCCTTGTGGCTCATGGTGTCTTAAGCATTTGATATGTGTGACTAGGAAAGCATGGCTGATCCTCTGTTACTGAGGCAATTCAAAGCATACACATGGTCTTTGGGGGAAAGGGCAAGACATGGAAAAAAAGAAAGAAAAAGTCTGAGAGATAAGAGGCTGAGAGGCTGACTCTGGAATCTGAAGGGCAGGCAGAACTGAGAGAAAGCCTGTCAAAAATGAATGCTGCTACCATGAGGTGCCTGTTATAATGCAACGCAAGTGTGACATGCGGCAGGACATGCCTTAATTTATCCATATCAGTTCAGATGATTGACAGCTTAATTTGGTCTTATCCTGAGGGGTTTTAACCTTCCATTCCACTCTATTAGTATACAATTAGTCTTTTGGATTTATTTATTTTCTATACCTCAAGCATATTGCTGCAAAGTATGATAATTGAAAAACTAATCACAACCTTGTTCTCATTGAGTAACATTTCTTTTGATCACTACTGGTTCTTTTATTGTATTATTGCGTGCTTTTTTTGTTGTTGCTATTTTGTGTTTTTGCTCCAGGGCTAGTTGTCACACTTTTATATTGTTGGGTTGATTTATTTTTGAATGTCAGTGTCTGTTATAGGAACAAAGAAGGCTATTGAACATTTCCACTTTGAATTTTGAGGAAAAGGAAAAGGCAAAAAAATAGTTTATTGAACAAACATTGACCTTTCATGACTGCATGCAGTAATAGCAGCCGACATGTCACATTATATGATAATTTGCCACAATGGATCTTGCCATTAAACAGTCTATCAAAGGCTTTTCTTCTAGGTTTCAACAATTAAACAAATATGAAGATCCAAACAATTCAAAAATATAAAAATAATTAAAATCTTTAACATTTAGAGTGTATGTAAATATCTGACATTAGAGCTGCATGATTCTGGATAAATTGAGAATCACATTTTTTGTTGTTGTGGTTTCAAACCGAGATCACTCTCTAACCAGACATGAGACACCTTAACAAAATAACATAATTATGTCATTTCTGACTAAATGTTAATTGCTGCAGTCTACTTTAAATGTTTAATTAATTTGAATGATTTTTTTTTTTTAAATCGGTTTAAATGAATGATTCAATGACTCACACATAACGACTTCACGTGTTTCAATCCCGGATGAATCAGCGTTTTTTGAACAAATTTCTTGAATGAATGATTCAATGACATCAATTAAGTCACTTGTCATCGCCACCTAGTGGTGTAGCAATGTTATTGATACAATTAAGTGTTTTTAATCATTATTGTCATAAGTGGCAAGTTACTTTCAAAAGGGGATCTGCTCTATTCTGCTCATATTTAACAAAATATATAAACATTTATTCTATATACATACCATATAACCCAAATCTTTTTTTCTCAGCATATAAGTTCAAACTATCACCCTTACTATGTTCTATATGGAATTACTTTTCTAAATTAAATCTCAAAATCAATCCCCATCTTAACAGCATATCTTCAAGTCATTAATCTACAGTTTAAGTGATTTGTTGCTCCTAATGAGTAAACCATTTCAAATTATCCTTGAGGTGATACTTATGCAAAAATTTCAAATCAGACAAGCCTCCACGTTTACTCTCTGAGGCAAATCTAATGGCATTTTGTTTTTCTTAACAAAATTAGGGGAGATATGCATGTGTGCTGCTTCATGGAAAGAAAATTCTTAATGCTGTCAAATGACATAAAATATTGTGAATTATCTTAATAGCCTCCCTTGTTATGTATCTTACCCATCTGCTTCCAGTAATTCACAGTCCCTCCTCAAAAACAAAATGGCTATTTTATCACTTTAGTAGCCATTTAGAGTCAGATAAGTTGCAAATGATGTTATTGCTTGCTTTGTACTGTTAGGTCTTAATTAATGAATTATTCACTCAGCTGAATTTGCTCTATGTTGCATCATTCAAATATATTAATAAGAAATAAAATTCCCCAGAGTGGAAATAATGCACATAAATGTTTAAGAGAATTCAGCACTTGGTGAAGTGCCATGTGTTCGGTTTTCTTTTTTCATTCGCAGATGGTTTAACTGTGTCTTACTCTGAGATTCATTGCTAAAATATTTAAATAATGGAAGCAATAGAGCCTTTCTTTCCAATTGTCAAACCATGTTCCTGTCAAGAGCTTGAGAACTTTGGACAATGTGCTTACTGACAGGACTGACATTTTTATTCTCTATCAGCTGACAGAAACCTATTGTTACTGACTCTTTCAAATGGTTAATTTACACCACCCTTGTCAATGGGATGTGGATTTCCTTTTGTTTGGGGAGGGTATCACTTTTGTTTGTGTGGCGTGTAATCAACAGGAACCTTTGGGATTGTCACATTGACATGGTTCACATACATTAGTTTTGATACATAGACATTTTAATGAACCGCTTGTATATCAGTAGCAAAATATTGCCATATACAGCGGCCCCACACAGTTAAACGCACTTGAAGGCAAACTTGCATTATCCCAGCTAGAAAAAATATGTTCTAAGAACACTTTGCTAACGTTGCATGTTGAATGTATCTGAATGTTCAAAACGTCAAGTTTATAAAATGTTTTTAAAAATTATGGGACATTTTGAAACTAGTAACATTTAAAAAGCGTTAAATGAACGTCCAACGGCAACTTTTCAGGGGCTGAAAAAAATCCATGAACAATGTATAAATAACGTTTTTGTGCTAACGTTTTGAGAACATTATTGAAGACCAGCTAACTTTGAATGAATGTTCTATCAATGTTACTGGAAGAACATTTGTTCATAAATTTGAGAGAACCTTGCCAGTGTCACAGGTGGTTGCAGGAAGGCAGATGAAGATGATGATATATTTCCAACATTAAGGTTTAATGATAATAATATAAATGATAGCAGAACAGGCAGCAACAAACACTATACACAACATAGATCGGACAAAGACTGAATGAACAGACGCAACTTAAGCCTAGTTCACACTACATGATTTTAAAACGTCGGGCTGAACTGTGCGGTTCACACTACATGACTTGCTCTCTTTGAAATCCGGAGTGTTCAAGTTGTTGAGCTGTTCACACCACACGACACAACGTGATTGATCCGCAACAGGAGGTAACGCACTACACGAGTTGACAACAACTCTGTCACCCAACGATTCTATCTTGTCTACAAACCACGTTTTGTCACGAAAAATCACGCGATAAAACGAACCGGAAATGACGCGAAACAGCACGCGCGCCAATACCCAGCGAAGAAGAACACAACACACGAATATGGACGTCAGACAGAGACTAGTGCTGCAAACTGTTTGCGCGATGATTTGCTGGGAGAAAAAACGCAAAAAAAGAAAAACTAAGATTTACCCGGTGACCTCAACCCATGCCTTGCTCTGATTGGCTGTAGCTCATAACATCATGTGAGGTTGAGTTGTGCGACAGCTCTGGATATCTAGCATGCTAGGTATTTTTCTGGGCTCGGCGAGACGTCTGCGAGGCATCTGCGAGCGTCTTTGATGCGTTGTCGGCTCTTTCATACTAACAGATTGGCGAGCGTTCATCGCCCGCTAATCCCCAGCGATTTGCACGCGATAACACCCTGACCTGTCGGCGAGCTCAACGATTTGCAAATCGGGCTTAAAATCATGTAGTGTGAACTAGGCTTTAAATGCAAACACAGATGATGATGATTAACTGAACACAGGAGATACAGATGAACTGATAATGAAAATGAGGATGACACATGACAGGCAGACAAGACCAATGAGAACAAACTAAACAAAACTCAACTGTGACAGCCGGAACGTTTGCCAAATCTTTAAGAACTTAGCTGGGATATACAGAGGTGGAAAGTAACGAATTACATTTACTCGCGTTACGTAATTGAGTAGTTTTTTTGTGTACTTCTACTTTTACTTAAGTACGTTTTGTTTGAAGTTTTGTACTTCGCTACATTTGAAATCATATCCGTTACTGAGTAAAAAATAATAATACAAGGGAGAAAAAAAAATAACAATCCGGAAACTAGCTACTGCATTGATTGAAGGGCGGGAGAACAAAGCGCAAGAAAGGTGACGCAGACCCAGCTCAAGCTGAAGCTGAAAGCGCCCTCGAATTCTTGAAGGGAATTATGGCCAGTATGGAAATACTTTGTAGAAAAAACGAGTGGTTGTCCTCGAGGATAGATATCCAATTTGCAAAAAATGTGGACGCAAAGTGGCTGCAAAAAGAGGATACATAGGACACCATCCTTCCTGCAGATAACGTAAAAGGTATGTCCCCATAGCTGCCAACTCTCACGCATTGGCCGTGAGACACCCGCATTTGATTGGTTTCACACGCTCACACGCCACACTCCCGATTTCTCACGCTGAAGTGTCAACCCGGGCGGTCAAATGCCTGGAAGATGAGTTTATCTATCTATCTACCTGTTGAGCCACTCGTGATCGACTAGTTATACCGCAAATTCGTTTAAAATGTCCCGTTATCTAGAGCGGGCGTGCATGCGAGACAGAGATTGTGCTCCAAACCGCGTAGAGCGAGCGAGAGACCTCTACCCCCCCCCCCCCCCCCCCCCCCCCCCGTCAACAAATCTCACTCGTCTCTACCCCCATCCCCCCCCCCCAGCCCCGTCAACAAATCTCACGCCGAGCAAAACTCAAAAGTTGGCAGGTATGTGTCCCGATTATAACTTAAGGCCGAATGACTTGCGTGATGCAGAGGGAATCCCGGAATCCAGTCATGAAAATGGAATTCACATAACGCAGATGTCACGTAAAACACGCAAAATAATGGATGAATGAATACATGGAAAGTAGAACTGTGCAATAAATCCAATCGCGACATGGTCTGTGAATATTTAAGCACAAAAATACTTTTATAACATATTTGTTCTGCTGAGCTGTGCCGCTTTGTCTACTAACGTCACATACTCAAGTAGCCTACGCGTGACGTTCATGGTGTTTTCAGCGTCTCACAAACAATTTGAGGACATGAATACATGAACATTTCCAGAGCTGCTCTGAGAGAACGCCTAATGAGCATTTTCATAATTTTATTTGAGAAAAACCATTGTCAAATACACTTTGAAACGGGTCTTCACTACAACCTGTCAAAATAAAAGTTCGGTTTTACTAAGGAGAAATTCTGGGCATACAATAGAATGAACTTCTCAAAATAATAATAACAACAATAATACATTTTATTTAAACAGTATTTAAAGGCATATATATATTTTTTGTCCATGGTTTAATTTAGTAAATCTGTTTTTGCAGCGCTTCCCAAAAAAATAAAAGGACACAAAGTTTAAATTTACATTTGATTACCACCGTTTTTGATAATATATTTGGATTAAATCATAAAAAGAAACATTCATTTTCTGAATAAAATACATTTCATAGGACTATATTATTCTTAAACATTTTAATAAATTATTAATGTTAAAAATAAGTCGTTAATCTAATTCATTATCAATTATTGAATTTAATTGATTAGACATGTTTTATTGAAATTTTAATAAACAAAACAAACAAATGGTTTCAAGTTTGTTATAGTAAAAGCATTTGTTCAACCAAAAAAACCTCTGTTTTCATTAATTTAACTGTCATTTTAACTAATGATAATAATTTAACCATAATTTAATAATACTGTTTATTTATTTAAAGGTGCTATATGTAACTTTTCTTCTAAAATGAATCCTTTTTTTATTGCCTGTGTGTGAAGGGGTTGTAATCACACATTACAATGATCCACTTGTCGGGTTTTGCTATTACCTCTGAAGGCCAATATTCATATTTCTATGTGAAGTCTCCGGGTCGGATTTTCTGCGAAAGCCATCGGATGTGACGTGCACGCGCGCTCCTGAGCCTCTCTCCTTTTTGAGACCGCCGCTATTTTTATTGTGATAAATTACAAGTTTTCAGATATGCTGAAATAATGTTAAACTATAATGAAATAGCAAGGTAAACTACAACATACATGAGACATGAAATGAATACAAAAGACTGTTCCAGGATAGCAAGTGCTTTAGGATTTAACTTTTATTTTATGTACTAGATCTACTGTCTAACGTCACTCATCCCACTATCATATTGTTTATAATACACATTTCCGACACGTTCAGTGCAGTAATTTTACTTCCTACGATCTTACTGTTACACTGACATTGTTCAGTCTAGTTCACTAACCGTTTTCGTTATCATATTATACATTCACCTATGTTGACATTGCTGATTGTGAAAGATACACGAATGGTTAGTGAAATGCCTTATGCTAGACAACACCACAAATGTATCGTTATCATGGTCCGAGCATGGAGCATTAGTTCAACGTCAAGCTGATAAAAGTAGCCTATTATTGAAACGTTGCAGTGGGAGTTTACATGAGTTTCCAGCATGTTGTTTGATGCTTTCTCCGGTGTGTTGAAAGTCTCAGTGTGGCCGGTACCATGAGTGCTCGCTCTTGTGTTCGAGCATGAGCACGAGCGCTCTTGTAAAAATTGGTTGCAATCTGAAACATCACAGATAGAGGCCACTAAAAAATACATATAGCACCTTTAATAATTGATTAATACTGTAAACCGTGATATTTTCTACTGTGAAAATCTCATACCATTAACCCTTTCACACGTAAGTTTAAAATATTCTAACTGACCCCCAGCGTGAGTTTTTCAAGGCGACCGTTATTTAGAACTTGTCACTTTAATGTTTCCATGGTGACGCGTCATTGCTTGTCACGTGACACAGCGCAACCACAACACAGCGCTGAATGAATGATGATCTGCTTTTATGTGATTTTTCCTTTTTTATTAAAAATATTCACAAATGTATTAGCTATAGCATGAAACACTGATATTCCGATTGTCAAATATGTGCAAGTGGATGGGTTTTGTTGTTTAAACATCTTTATAACGATCGCGTTAGTTGAGCTGTATGCACAATGGGCGGCGCCATTTTAGTTTGTTTTACAGTTCAGAGAATCTGATCTGTTGGATTTACAACACGTCAATTCCTCCACTTCTCACGAAATACATGAAAGTAAGTGGCTGTTGAACTGGGAGGAGAATAGGGTCAAATGTAAAGCTACTTACACAATGTGTATCTGATATGAATAAAACGTGTCATCTTATTATAATGGAAAGGATTATTATTGCCGCTTCCATAGACATCAGTGTGTATTTTACAAACTCAAAATCATTGTTTTGCTAGTACTTATGTGTATTTAAATGTCTGAAACCTAAAATAAACATTATGTGGTTGAAAACACTCAATAGTTGTGATATATGACAGCACTGAGCGCGTCCGTCTCTGGCTCAGCGCCAGGCCGCCAGCCAACGCGCGAAAGCACGTTTGAATTTAGCAGTTGATCACGTGATGCACTGACCGTTCTAATCACACCGGTGTGATCGTACGCTCCAGGGACCAGCCAAGACTGATCACACCGGTGTGATCGTACGCGTGAAAGGGTTAATACAACCCTACACGGGGGATTCCCCCACCCGCTGTTAAAAAAGTAACTCAGTAACTTTTACTCTGAGTAAATTTTAACTGAGCTACTTTTTACTTTTACTTGAGTAGATTTTTAGACCAGTACTTTCACTTGTACTTAAGTAAAATTTCATTGAAGTAGTAGTACTTTTACTTGAGTAGAATATTTTATTACTCTTTCCACCTCTGGGTATAACAAAGTTTCAAACCATATAGCATTTATTTAGTTCATTTCAAATTTCTTATCTACCTAATCTAGTAGACTTTAACCTAATTCTAGCATTAGTGTATATTCACACTTAGTCCAGGGATCTCAGACCTAGTTTAGTCTGACCAAAGTTCGAAAGGGTGGAAATAAGGTGAAAAAGACAGTTAAAGCAGGGGTAATGGAAAACCTTTTATTTAACACATACATTTTTAAAGTGATAGATTTCAACTGCAGTCATCACCGCAAGTCTACTTGAAAGCTACTTCCTCAATAATGCTTTTTTCCAGGGAATACTTATTTATTTAGGGGGAGAAGGTGCAAGAAGCAGTCATTGAGAGGCCTGGTTGCTTTTACATGGCCATAGGTAAGATACAATATGAAGTAATGGCTCTGTTAGGGAAATTCTTCAAATGCATAAGGCAGAGGCTGTCTAAATAATTATTATATCTCACAGATTCTGCTTTCAAGCTCTCTGAAAATATATGGCTTAAGACATTATACTTTTATAACATCCAGGCTGCACTGTTCACTTTAGTCCCGGGTTTTCTCTCGACTGTGCAATTAGAGACAAGGGGAATTGTGTTCAAGCCATGAAGTGCCATGAAAGTAGCCATTACCAGAAACCACAACTGCTTTATTGAGCGAGATGCTTACCTCGGTGTTGCTGATTATTAAATTTCAATCGTCCCCTACAGTGCATTAAGATGCTCTCTAAAGCTACCCAACCTCCAGAATGTATCTAGAAACTTTGATCTATTATCTCGTCCATTTTAACATGTTAACTGTGCCGGTGCACAGTTATCATATTTTGATTGTTTTGTGGTTGTATGCACAAGAACATTTTATTTGGGCTATTTTCTTTTTCTGTGTGTGATAACCAAGTCAGAATAGCTGTTTTAAATTAATGGTCTCGGATTTTTATATATATATATATATACTGTATATGTGTGTGTGTGTGTGTGTGTGTGTGTGTGTGTGTGTGTGTGTGTGTGTGTGTGTGTGTGTGTGTTATTTGAGAATTCAGAACTGATCAAACCATGAATTGTCTTTGAACTTGGTTGAATATGGGGGTTTGATTGTGATCATGGTTTGTGATTACAAGCATAACAATATTGGCTATACTTTGGATGGAGGACAAACGAATGTAATTGTTGCAAGTATAAAATGCAAGAAAAGCGTGTTTGTTTTTGTCTCTCTTTCCGTGTGTGCGCGCGTGTGTGTGTGTGTGTGTGTGTGTGTGTGTGTGTGTGTGTGTGTGTGTGTGTCTGCATGTACACTTTATCGCTCACATTAGAGATTAAGACCTCCAAGGTAATTTGCTTTGATATATTTACCAATGCTTTCAAGACAAGAAATTGATTCGGCCTCTGAAAATGTATCACCTTGCAAATTGCACGACTCTTTGGGCCATATTTATCAAATCAATTCTGTATACAACATCCAGAGCTCCTGCGGAATGTGTCACTTCGGTTCAAATCCATTCTGACACTGTCTGGCCAAATGATTCTAATGTTAGCTTGGCCAGGCATGAAACCAGCCATTTTCTGCTCTCACGTATTAATAATCCATTACAGGAGGCTGTCATTATCAAAAACACCCAAAAACAAATACAGTAAGCTTGATCAATTACCATCACTCTAAAATAACATGCTTTTGGGCACCTAATAACGCCGTACATTCACTCAAGAAAATCACTTAAAATGCCTTGCTGCAATTTCAATATCAGTGCTCTATAAGGCAGCCCAATCAAGGTTAATATTTAATTATGATGAGTAAATATTAATGTCTGTGGGATGACAGCGCAGCAGAGGGGAAATAAGGGGAGAGTGATGGCCACTCGTTGTAGCAAGGCTCTTACTAAGATAAGATCATCATTAAAACTATGTAATGTTGCTTTTCATGTTGTCATAGAGACAGTCTTTACGATTCTTGTTAGGCTCTTGCCAAAATTAGAGCTATGATGAATATGGAACCATTGATAAGCAAATGCATTGAAGCAACGCTAAATAGTCGTTTATGTCACGGTCTCAGATACGAACCCAAGCGCAGACAGTATTCTCTAAACACAGCTTTATTTATAAACAGAAAACAAAAACCCACAAGGGGGCAAACGAACATTTACAAGGCAAAACAAACACTGACAAGACTTGATTATAACTAGACACCGAACTTGACAATGAACATAGAGCAAATTTGACAATACACTAGACTGGATTACTCACAGACAGGATACAAAACGAACAAGCAACAAGTAACAACCACAAGGAGATTATATAAGGGAGACAATCACAAGGGCACAGGTGACACTGATGAAACAATAATGACAAAACGAGGATAACAAGGGGGCGGGGCCAGAGGATGAGACAACACAAGCACATGGCCCAAACCAAAGGCCATGTGCTTGCACACAAAACATGGTTCTGTCATGATCCTGCCTCAAGAATTAAAGAACTAGATGGCAGAATCATGACAGTTTAATTTCAAAAACGAAATGTGGGGCCGGGGCTGCAATATTTTAAGGTTTTAAAGAAATATTAATCAACAATTATAACTACAAAAACATGTACTAAAAATTACATAGAAACAATATGAAATAGTCTGCAATATGATATGTGGGTGTGATTTAGCATGGGAGAAAAATAACTTATAATGTTTGTAACCACTTGTAACTAGGTTTGTTGTTATGGAAAGGAGGTGGCGGGAACCTGCGAACGTTCTCAAAGTTTAATAATAAAATAAACAAATACAAAATGAAAGTAAAGGCGGCAGCCCCTCGCGGACGACTGCCGCGCACACACATAATAAAACATATATACAAAATACAACGTAAAATCCAGGTCTGGTCCACTCTCGTCCTTCACTGTCCACGCTCCTCCTTTTATGCTTCCTCTCCTCCGTGAGATACGAGACCGGTGCGTTGCGCAGGTGTCGCTCATTATCAATCACGCCACCGGCCTGGTGCCATTCTCTCACGGCCCTCGGCCTCGTCCTGCTCGCCACACCACTATTGTTCAAAAGTTTGGGGTTGGTAAGATTTTGCAATGTTTCTTATAAGGCTAGGTTTATTTGATACGGTTAAAACAGTACTATTGTAAAATATGATTACATTATTGTTAAATTGTAATTTACTGTAAATTACTCCTTTTTCAGAAATCCTTCGAATGTGCTGATGTGTCGCTCGAGAAACATTTCTGATTATTATCAATGTTGAAAATATTTGTTCTGCTTATTTTTTGTGGAAACATTTTAAATTAAATTGTTGTGTTTAGGATTTATTGGTGACTAGAAAGTTAAAAAGAACAGCATTTACTTGAACTCCTTGCTGATTAAAAATGTTAATTTCTTAAAAAAATAATAATAATTCTAACCCCAAACTTTTGAACAATATTATGTACACTGTGTGTATACAACAAGATGCATATCAGAGCAAAAAACAAGCTATGAGGTCAAAATGTGTGTCGAGACATGGATCTGGGGAAGACTACAAAAAAAAAAATCTGCTTTATTGAAGGTTCACAAAAGCATAGCCTCTATAATGCTTAATGGAAGAAGTTTGGAACAATCAGGACTCTTCCTAGAGCTGGTCTCCTGGCCAAACTGAGCAATCGATGGAGAAAGGCTTAGGTTAGAGGGGTGACAAAGAAGCTGATGGTCTGGTTGAGCTCAATGATCATATATGGAGATGGGAGAAATTTACAGAAGGACAAACATCACTGCAACTCTCCACCAATATTGGGCTTTATGGCAGAGTGGCCTTACTCAAGCCTCTCCTCAGTGAAGACACATGAAAACCACACACTGCTTATCACCTGCACAATACCATGCCAACAGTTAAGTCCCACAGGGGGACTCTTCAGAGTAGAAGGAAAGCTCTAACTCTGTAAATGTCATTGGGTGGCCCAGCCAGAGCCTGGGATTGAACCAAATCGAACATCTCTGGAAAAACCTGAATTTCTGTCCACTGACGGTCCCACTCTCCATCCTGCATGAGAGGATCTGAGGAGAAGAATGACAGAAAACCGCTAAATGTGTGCAAAGCTTGTCACATCATACCCCAAAAGACTGTAAAGTGAAAGTGACATGTGAAGGCCAAATATGATAACCCATACTCGGAATTTGTTCCATGCATTTAATCCATTTAAGTTAGTGCACACACTTTAGGGGTGGTGAGTAGTGAACACACACACACTACAAACTGTAGACTTATGCAATGTACTTCTTTCAGTTTTTCCTTTTTAATACATGACTGTGCAAAGTTGTCACAAATCTGTTTTTTGCTTTGTCATTATGGTGTATGGAGTGTAGATTGATTTGACAAAAATAATAATTTAAAGTAGTTAAACATAAGGCAGCAACAAAATGCTTGGAACACTGGGATGCCAGCCGCTCGCACCGACATCAGCGGTGGGTCTGCCACACTGGATAACAGTCTCGAACATACTTTTTAGCTTCGGGTACGGCAGTCGTGGTGACTGAAGACTCTGGCATGACGGCCATGACGGCTGGAGACTCTGGCGTGATGGCCATGATGGCTGGACACTCTGGTGTGGCGGCCATGACGTCCATGACAGCTGGAGACTCTAGTGTGGGGGGTCATGACTGGTGTGGGAACACCGGACTCAGAAGCACTGTGAGTTGCAGTGTTAATTTTGTCAGCAAATTTTGATTTAGTTTTAGTCTTAGTCTTTTGACTAAAATGGCATTTAGTTTTAGTCATATTTTAGTCATCTGAATTGTTTTAGTTTTAGTCTAGTTTTAGTCGACGAAATACAATAACATTTTAGTCGACTAAATCTACAGTAGATTTAGTCGACTAAAATATAATGGGTTTAGTTAAATTGTAATGCGTTAATTTAGAATTTCTCTAAAATTTCCAAACCCATTTACTCCCGGAGAAAACATCTATTAACCTATTAATATGAATGATTTTTAAGTTTGAACATGCAATACAGATACAGATTTAACTGCTGTTACTTAAAAAATATCTTAAAATTAAATAAAACCACTTTTCCTAAAGTACAACACAGTCTTCTTTACAATGAATGATATATGCATTCCTTATAACTACTTGCATACATCATTCTTTATTCTTTCAAGCAGACATATTTATTTGTATGAATTCAATATAATTAATCCTTATTAAAGCTATTAACAAACAGTGAATGCTTTTCTCTTTTTCTTTTGTTGCTTGATCAAAATTAAGGACACGGACCGCATTATGTTTATTGCCACTGTCACTTTAAGACGTCGGATCATGTCCAATGACATGCGGATACAATTGCACTGATGCACATCCGATACACTCACAGTTTAAGACATAACCAGCATAGTTTACATGAATACTCTCTAAAACGGACATTTAGACATACTGTTGTGTGTATTTGTCCATTCAGACACGAAAGAGAGCTCAATTCAGTAGCCTACTCGCGCGCTGTAGGTGTATTGTGCATGACTGCACGCTTCGGGTTAGGTGTGTGCGCACAGAAAACCGCACCGAATAGAACTCTTTTTTGCATCGTCACTCTTATTCAGAGATCTATATGTCTGCTCTACTCATTCTCCCAGACGTTCACATTTTTTAACGTTTTATGACCGCGGGGTAGATCACGTTACAGTAGCCTACAAATGTGCGCATCTATCACACACGCTCAGGACATCAGTTCTGACGGATCGCTTCCCAAATCGTCACTATCTAACATTTTCGTCTAGTTTTTATTCGTTGACGAAAATGTCAATAGATTTTCGTCATAGTCTTTGTCATTCAAAACTAGGTTTTATTTAGTTATCGTCTCGTTTTCGTCTGTGAAAAAATGTCGTTGACGAATAATTTTCGTCGTTATTTTCGTCAACGAAATTAACACTGGTGAGTTGAGGTCATCAGACTTGGAAACACAGGAATCTGTGGTGGGTCAAGCTCTGCAGCTTCCGGAACTTTAGGAGCATAGTCCCATAGGGGAAGGGTCCTCCTCTTCCTCAGTGACGGGGGAACCACTTAGTAGTAGGGTGTAATCAATAAACTCACCAAGCAACCCTCGAGGACAATCACGAATGAGTGCAGCTATTTGTTAAGTCCATGGCAGTATAAGTCTATTAGATTGAAATCTGGGAAGTCTGTAATATATGTAATGTCCAAAAAGTCTCTAGTGTGATCCTCATGGATACAACCACCTTGATGAAGACAAATTAGACTCACTACTGGATCCTTTTTTGGTCAGTCGTTCTGTAACAGAGCAGTCAGGCAAGGAATTGGCAGACATGATGACCCATGTACAACTTGATGTAGGCTAATAATAATAATCCAAAAAAGAGAACAAACATAGGGAAGCCAGAGAAAACAAAGAAACAAAGAACAGGTGCATATACAGAAAACAACGACTGACGACCAAACAATGGAAACACAGATGTATAAATACGCAATGGTAAACAAGACATACCTGGGAACAATGAGGAACTGATCAACAAGAAAAACTAAAGGTGCTATAAAACCTGGTGCAAAACAGAAAATAACATTAAAGTCCACACAAGACCAGGGCAACACAAGACTCATGACAGTACCAGTAAGTGCTTTTCTAACACTTACCCTCTTTGAGATACAGCCCCCCAGGAATCTTTGGTAGGATTCAAACATTGAATGAGTTAGGCCAAATTTATGCAAGCCTGACTGAATACAAATATCAGCAAAGTTCCCGTGTGAATGTGAATTTCTTTGACGCTGCCCTCAAACCTGTTTTTTTTTTTCAGTATTTTCCTTTTTTTTATCAAAACAAATTATTGCATGAAACTCTTTCCGCCGCTTAGGTGTGACATATAAAGTTGGTTAAAGGGAAATCTCTGGTGAATTTCAAATTGAATGCAATATTCAGTGGAGAACATGCCTTGGAGGAGCCATGTTGTTATCGTAACAAGTCCGTCAGTGGTAGAGGGCTTGCGTGAAGAGATAAAAGTCTATTGTGTGTGAAAACAACCTTTGTTTAGACTCGGGGATATTCCCTGACTTAACATTCAGCTGTCTACCTTTAAGCTACAACAAATATTGCAACGAGCCGTGAGGAAGATTTGGAGGGATGAATTAATCTAGGCCGGGTTTTGTAGTTCGTGTTCCATTTCCACTGACCATTTCACATGTGAGAGAGGAGGCCGAGGCTGATTAAATTTGATAGGAGGCAGGCAAGAGCAATGTGTACACAAAGGCAGGCGAGAAAATTATCTGCAGGAGACTTGTCGGCATAGAGAATTGTGTTGGCCCAAGTGATTCTGCCTATTGTAATCAGAAAAATACAGGGACATCATAGCAGGGGTTTTACCTCACCCACGGAGGAAAGAGGGGGAGGTTTGAATTTTGGCCCATTTTCATTTCAATATTTGCATGGAGTCAGAATGACTGTTCTTAAGATCACATTTCTCTGTCAGAGATAGAGAATTCTCCAGTCTCACGCTGTCACTGAACGGGGATTCAAATAAGCTCCTGCTCTCTCTTTGTGCAGATTAGATGTCAGTTAACTTGCACTCCGCCCTTTGTGCTGTACCAAAACCCACGGGGGGCCACTGCTGCATGATTTACAGGTAATAAAACCAGTCAGAGATGACAGCCAGAGACAGGCTGCTACCACAGACTTGCATCAAATGAGAACAGTCAATACATCTCTGTGATAATATGAATTATTCTCTTTATGTGTCATGAAGGAGCTGCCTTCAGCTATTTAATGCCTGCCAGGCGGGAAATCACGAACTTTAGAATCTGATAGAAAACAGATAATAAATAGACAAACGTGTGCAGATGGGTCAGCATTTAAAGTTTTATTTATTTTATTTTTTTAAGTGTGAAATTACTGTCAATCTTCAAAGATTAATTTTCTGTTAAATACCGTCGATTACTTACTACAAATTCTCTGCTTTAAAGTATTTGGACACTTTTGTCACACTTAAAATTCCATGAATTGTTGGTATCTGCAATCAAATGATGCTGATGGGCATCAGTTCACCTCAAGTTCACATAGTCTGTTTCCAAAAGCTGACAAATAGAGGTAGGAATGGAAAGCTAGAATTCGAATACAGTTATGGTAAAACATTCCTTTTACTAAGAGGCTTCTATCTGGTACGTTTTTAGAAAGTGGCATAGATGTATCACTGTCTAGGACCGGATAAAAATAGTGTCTGATGGAGCAGGTATAAGGAGTTGATTTATTTATAAAAGCCCCCCACTCAATTTATGACTCTATTTCTTCTGAGAAATAAGCAGTCTCTGAATACTCGATTGGTTATCTCTAAATTTCATTAGACATTGTGTTAGGGTGCCTTTGGGTCACTATGATTTTGTCAAAACATTTTCCTGGATCAACATATTTTACTGATCCTGGAACAACATTCCGATCTGAAAATGTTGTCCTAATCCTATCCCTACCCCTAAACTTAAACATGCGCTGTAAAATAATTACTGTAAAATTTACAGCAACTTATTGGCAATCAACTACAATTAAACTGTAAAATACAGCACACATGTAAAAGCAGCAAAACAACAGCAGCTGTGAATTTACTCTCCTGAGCAATCATTGAGTTCACATAAATACAATCACAGAAAATAACTTATTTTGTTTAGTAAATTTGACTTAGATTTTACAGTAAACTACTGACTTCCAGCCACAGCCTTAGATGAAATCAACTGAAGAGAAAATAAGACATTAATCTCTCAAGATGGAGAGGAGGATTAAACAACTCCACAAACAGCATTAGTACTAACCAGACTGACTTTATTTCTGTCATAATCAGAATTTCTTTTTGAGAATGAACAGAGGTTTAGATGTTGATGATTTATTGTTTAGTTTGTAGTCAGCATGATGGTGATAAGTGTTGGCTTTAGTTGGGCTCTTGCCCTTGACATTTGAACATTATTTTTTTTCTCTGGATGCTTTACCTGTGTGTTTATAAGGCACAATTGTTATAGCAAAAAAAGCCAAGAGAAAAGTGATCTGGTGACTATGGCTGTGTATTGATGATGTCATCAACAGAGCTTAGAAGTCAGTAGCACCTGATTTCTCCCAAAGTTCAGTCTCTTATTGTCTGGGTCTTTCCATATTTATTATAAAAGTCCTGTGATTTTACATCAGGAAATCCAACTGCATTGTTATATTTGAACAATTTTATAAACATTTTGCAGAGAAAGTTTTAAAACACCATGTCATTTTGTCACAAAAAGACATCAAAAACCAGCATATGAATCTCAACAATGGCGACACTCACATGAAAAGCTTCATGTCGCAATGCATGCTGGGTACCACCATAGTACATAACTCCCAGCATGCATTGCAGCATGGATAAATTATGCAGCTGAATTGTCTTATTTTCTTTTATTCTTACCGCTTTTATTTTTGTTGTTGTTTTTGATGTGACTTTTTAGTAGCTTGATTTGTGATGTTCAGAGTTGATCTGTTTACCTGAATATTTTGTTTGTCACCATTGTTGAGGTTCATTATGCTGATTCTTGATATATGTGTGTTCTAGTAACTTGAAAGGTTTGGTGAATAGCATATAGTTAAAACCCAAATTACCTGTTAATATCACAACTGAAGATAATGCTGCAGAAGGCCAACAGAGAAGGAAATGAATAGTTGAATAAAGTCGTTTTTGTTTTTTGTTTTGTTTTTGCGCACAAAAAGTTTTCTTGTTGCTTGATAAACTTAAGATTGAGCCACTGTCACTTGGACTATTTTAATGATGTCTTTAATAACTTGTCTGGGCCAGCACGGTTCAATCCCTTAGAATTCTACGGAGGAGTGATCCAGCTCTCAGATTTAATTAAAAATATCTTAATTTGTGTTCCGAAGATGAACGAACGTCTTACGGGGTTGGAACAACATGATGGTGAGTAATTACTGACAGAATTTTCATTTTTGGGTGAACTATCCCTTTAATAATGGACAATGGACACAATCAGAAAAAGTTCAAATATTATTTATTTATTTATTTACTTGCCTGCACCATTTACTCATTTTGTTTGTCTAATGTAAAAACAATCACTTTTTTGTGTGTGCCTTAAAGGAGCTGTATGTAAGATTGTGGCCAAAACTAGTACTGCAATCACTGTCAAATTACTGTAGAGTGGTGTATCCCCTCCCCCCCCCCTCCCTGACTCGAGGTTGCCAGATCGGCTGCAGGATCCAGCAGGAACGTGACGAGCTGCAGATGTGGTAACTAGAGCAGAGCTGGCAACCCGGATGCCGCAACACTACTGACTTCGTGATTGGTAGATAGGTGGAGGGTGGAGCATCAGACCAAAACACAACATGACAACATCAACATCAGTTGAGGGCTGCAACTGCACTTTTTAAATGACAATATCCTGGCCAGACTACTGTTGTCAGTGATATAAGTGTTTGAAATGTACATGATTTCTTAATGTCTAGTGACATTTCAGGGCCATTTTATGATTAATTGAAATACATTTCTTACATACAGCTCCTTTAAGCTTCCAAATAAGTTTCGGGCAACTGTATGCCTTAATAAAACAAAAGTGGGTCAAAAAATGCTTTAAATCGTATCCACTGCACACGAATGTCCAAAGAAACGGCTGATCCATAATTTACAAAGACACCATGATGAATTAGTCAAGAATCCTTAAAGCTTTTATTTATAGTAACAGCATCTATTTTATTTGTTCCATATAACCTCTAAACATCGGACAGTGCTTTGTGTTCACAAATTCAGCACTGATCTTGAGCAGCCGTCACAGTGTAACTAGCATAATATATTGCATCTAAAGTAGCATGAAGACATTGAGTACGAAGATCCACTTAACAACTGGTATCATCAAATTCTCCACTTCTGCATTCTTACCAGACGATTAAACCAGGATCCTGTGGTGCCCTTCAAGCCTGGATCAAAATGCGTGGCTATTTTGTGGGCGCACATCTTGAGCTTTAATTGCATATAACATGTCAGGCCTTTCAGGGGCTGAGTCTGCATAATTACATTATTATTCTATATACTTACATGACCTTCAAATATATGACTACTAACAGGAAGGACCAAGACTGTCTAATCAAAGTCAACTTGAGTTTAGAGGAAATACCAGCTAACCAGTTGAATAAAATGGCTTGAGACAGCTGACCGTTTATCATGCAAACTAATTCAATCATGTTCCTCTTGTCTATACATTTAATAGATCTTGTTGACGATAAAAGAATCACTATTATATAAAAGCAGAGCTTTTTTATCCAGTCTCTATTGTACACAAATGCATAGACTGCATTATTCTATAGGTTTTCCATCTGTGATATTTCAGTATTTTGCAAAGGCGATATTTGAAGCAGTAGCACATTGAATGTTCAGATTGGTGTGAATGCAAGTTCATACAATGCCTGCATACATAAACAAATAGCACCATCTTCTGAATATTGAAAACAGTTGCATCTCTGGTTCACAGTGGGACCTCCCATTGGTATGCCTATGTATTCTGTACACAACAAACCACAATATGTGAAACCGAAAGGCTTTCTTTAGTTGTACAGTCTTTAAAACAGTATTTGTATAAATGAGCCTATGATTTGTTTTGATTCTTGAGAGCAAGGATAATTTAAAGGGACACTTCACCCATTTGCATTAAGCTTTGTATCTTTAGAAACCCAGTCATATTTTTGAACGGTCATGGTTTATTCCCTTATTTTCCCCTGAGATGGGAGAAATAAGGATTTAAGTGTTCCACTTCCTGCTTTTTATGACGTAAAAATCATCATTTTGCGTCATAAGAAGCAGGAAGTCCCATTTCTTTGTATAAGGGTTGAGACTACAAACACTAGCTCATCATTTATCCAGGGTGTGGGACCCACTCATGCTACAGACCTATTACAGATCAGTGGGTGGGACTGAGCTAAGCTAACAAGCACTGTGGAGATAGGAAGTTACGACAATGACGGAGGAAACTAAACATGATATGGAAGAAGAGGATTTTGAAATTCTGTTGCTCGAATCCGATGTTCGTGGCTATCTTTACGAGCCGCAATATAGCGAAGAGCAGCTGAGGCTGATGGAGGAACAGGAGGCGGCTGCCTGTCGCGGACGAGGAGCCCGGACTGGCTCCAGCTGTGCGGACTGCTGGTGCCTGTGCTCTCGCTGTCCGCTACGGACACAGATAGAGTCCGTCTGCTGCAGAGAATTTCAACTATGGGAATTTCTCCTGGACGAAATCTCTGAATCAGATGAGCACACGGACGTTTGTGTTGTGATGTGAACCATCCTAGTGTCGCACCGCATATGTTCTGACTGAACATCACGGCATCATGCAATAATTCACCATATAGAAAGAAATACAAACGAGGAGTAATTCACTAATGAGTTTGCCAATGTAACGGGGTTCGTTGTTGTGGGAAGAAGGAGGCGGGAACCGGTGAACATTTAAACATTTGAATAGTAAAATAAACAAATACAAAACAAAAGTATAAGCCAGCAGCCCCTCACGGACGACTGCTGGCCACACACAACAGAAACAAAACACAACATAAAATCAGGCCTGCCTGTTCCTCTCTCGATCTGCAACTGTCGTCGCTCCTCCTTTATGCTTCCGCTCCTCCGTGAGAGATACGAGACCGGTGCGTCTCACAGGTGTCATTCATTAGCACTCACGCCACAGGCCTCGCGCCGTCCTCTCACGTCCCTCGTCCTGCCCGCCACAGCCAACTAACTAGAAATTTTGTGTGAAATTATTTTGAAACTCTGGTGGCAGCTAGCCTTGTGGACGGAAGAGTGATTTCTCTGATGTTTGCGCTGTTCTGGATTAGTGGGAGTGGCTTGCGGAGCTGTGCAATGTGGTGCATTGTGGGAGTTGTTATCTTACATACAAATGCGCCCTAAAGTTATTTTCTGTCTTTTCTCGGTCAAGAGGGCACCAAATTCAAAATTTATTTTACATTTCGACTACATATATGACCCACTTTCAATAAAGATTAATGTTGAAATGGGTGAAATCCTCCTTTAAGATGAAAAAAAAACTATTTCTATTCACATAGACATCTCTTCTTAAAAACAGTATTGTGACAGAATGTTTGGTAATATACAAAAACAACCCATTCTCACTCCCAAGGCGTCAAAAACTCAAGCATGGTCAAGCGTACCCGGCGTCACAATGTAGAAGACCCTCTGCGTCACTCCGTGGATAAATTGGAAACTCCATTGCTTTCAATGGGAAACCTGTGGCGTCAACAACACACGTGAATTTTATCAGCAGGAAATCGCACTAAAAAAGTCTCATTCTGAACACATCGCGATATTTGGCATCAGTTCACGTGTGCCAGATGTTGGTAAGTAGTCGTAAATACGCTGTCCTTATGTTTGTGATAATGTATTTTCTGTTTGTCAATATTAGTCAGATTAGCTCCCTCATGTTCAGTCACTGCATTATATATGTCATTCCACGGAGGCTTTGCGTTTCATTGCTTTATTTTAACACCTTACTAAACTACGGTGATTAAACAATGCCTGTCACATGACGTGTTATAAGTTAGACCTTTAACCAGTTAATCATATTCATATCAGGTTCAAAGTAATACAATTAGTTCCAAAGTGGTATTTGTAGTAGAAGCACAGTAAAAACGACACTTACCATGCTTTTAACCTCAGTAACCTTAGTTTTACTGTGATGGGTGTAGTAAAGGACAGTAATCACAAAACTTACCATGCTTTTACCACATTATTTGTAGTTTTAATGTGATATTTGTTGTAAACGCACAGCAACCACAACACTTACCATGCTTTTACCACAGTAACTTTAGTTTTGCTGTGATAGGTGTTGTAAAACGATAGTAACCACAAAACTCACCATGCTTATAATGCCTAATAATGTAAAATCCTATATTTGTTAGGTAAATCAGTACTTTTTCCTTTAAATAATCCTATAGGGGCCTATATTATACATAATGATATTTTCTTTTCTCTTTCGGACTCAGTTTGCCCATTATTGTTTGAGGAGAAGTAAACGGAGGAGATGGAAAGCTAAAAGGCAAATATTCGCAATGGTATGTATGTGTTGGTTTGAACCCTTAAAGGGACACTTCACCCATTTGCATTAAGCTTTGTATTGTTAGAAACCAAGTCATATATTATAATGATCGTGGATTTTTCCTTTATTTTTCCCTGAGATGGGAGAAATAAGGATTTAAGTGTTTTACTTCCTGCTTATTATGACGTAAAAATCGTAATTTTGCGTCATAATAAGCAGGAAATCACATTTCATTGAAAAGTGTAGAGACTACAAACAGTAGCTCCTCATTTATTCAGGGGGAGGGGCCCACTCTCGCTACAGACCTATTACAGATCAGTGGGTGGGACTTAACTTGCCGAAACTAATAGCAATATCCACCATCTTGTTTGGAAGCTAAGCTAACAAGCGTTGTGGAGCCAGATGGGAAGTTACGACATTGATGGAAGGAAATAAATATGATATGCAAGAAAAGATGATTTTGAAAGTCTTCTGCTCAAATCCGATGTTCGTGGCTATCTTTACGAGCCGCAATACAGCGAAGTGTCGGATTGCCGACACGAGCGGGTAGAACGACAGGACCAGTCCGCCTCAACTCGAGCCAGTGCGGGCTCCTCGTCCGTGACAGGCAGGTCACGGTCTCGCGTTCTACCCGCTCGTGGCGGCAATCCGACTGAAATCTCCAGCTCCAGATTGGCAGTATGCGGGCACCAGTAAGTTGAGGAAGCTCAGGAGGAACTATTGTTGTTACTATAGTATTGTTGAACTTTTATTGTTATCATAATTATTTTTGTTGATATCATTATTGAAATAAATGGTTCACATTTACGTTGTTTTCCTTATTAGTGTTTTATTTCACGTGTATGTTAAATAAATTTGGACGACCAACATTCCATCAGTGGAATTAATGTTACTAACCTTACATGATAATAGATAACAAAATAATGGTCATGCCTACATATTTTTATTGTTATTTTGCAAATCCAAATTGCATTACAATGTTCGGACTGAACATTCAACATAAATAGAAACGAGGAGTAATTCAATAATGATTTCGGCAACAAACTAGATTTTTTTTCTGTGAAATGAATTTCAAACTCTGGCGGCACCCAGCCTTGTAGACGGTGGAGTGCTTTCTCTGAATCTGATAGGCGGATACCTCCTCAGCATTGTTCTGGATTAGTGGGAGTGGCTTGCGGAGCTGTGCAATGTGGTGCATTGTGGGAGTTGTGGTTTTCAGTACAAATGCGCCCTAAAGTAACTTTCTGTCTTTACTCAGTCAAGAAGGCACCAAATTCGAAAATTGTATTATATTCCGACTACATATATGACCCACTTTCAATAAAGATGAATGTTCCCACGGGTGAAATGCTCCTTTAATCAAACATTTTATCATGCATTTGTTGTTTCTTAAACCTTTTCTTACAAAACCCAAAGCCCAATCAGTACGAACATAGTCTCAAAGTCTTAATAATTCACAAGATTTAATAAGTTTTCAAATTCGTATACTAGTGCATATTTGTATTCTCATACATAATCTTGCAGCTTTTACTCCTACTGCTTTCATTGGCTACTGCCTCAATTCCTGTACATATGTATCGCAGTATTTGTAAATCAGTTGCACCCCTTCTTGGAAAGTAGTTGGATATCCCACACACGGTCAGAAAGTTTATATTAATTGCATTGTATTCTTTAAAACTATTACAAATTGGACCCTATCTGTTGATGTTCCAATGATACATGATGTCTCTCCACACCTCATAACCTTCCGCTGTTTGCACGAGTGGAAAAGCTAATTTGACTTGTCACATGACATCAGTTATTCGAAGTTTTGTCATAATCTGATCAGTTACACTGCTGATAACTGTCCTGTTTGCTTGTAAATCATGTTATTTTTAAACAAATTCATATGAATATTGCTTGCTATTAAAGACATAATTTTAATCATGCCCACATATCAGTGAACTTATTACATAAATGCATTTAACATTTAATTATGCAACACTCTTTACAGCGAGGTGCACCCTTTGCTCTGTCAAAGTTTCTGAAAGTCTTCATGTGGAGTCCCACTCCTCCTTGTGATCTCTCTGATATACTGTATGCAGAAGAGTATGCATGTATTTTTTGTTTCCTTGGGCTGTTTTACCAACACAAACATATTATAAAATATTGACAGTTTGCAGGGAGTGCTGACAGATAAGAAAAAAAAATAATTGAGTTGAAGACCCAATGAATGTTAGGCCGTGGTTATTTAGCTCTTTCTGTGGCAACAGCTGATAGTATCTGTTTCTCCTTTAATCAAAAGTGCCACGGGCGAGTCGTGATGGGCTGACACACTTGAGCTGTCAAAATCTTTCTCCCTCTGTGTCATTCTGGTGTTTGTGGCACTTCTGTTGGGAGGGGCAATATAGGGACGCAACCCGTTTCAGCTACCACCTTCTCCCTCCCCTCAATCCAAGGGGGATGAAACACATGTTGTTTCTGATAAACCACTGTGATCAATCTTACGGATGCACAGCGAATCAGTGGAGCGAAAGCCTTTGAAAATCAAGCGTGTCCCAGTTGTGCCAGCCAATGATTATGTGGTCAGTGATGCCAAAGGCGAGACAGAACATCAAGACATTGGAAGCTGTAGTCTGTCAGTTCTCTGTACTAATTAAACCTAAACAAGAAGCTCAATGAAACAGTAGCAATAAAGCAGGGATCCCATTCATGATTAGTATAATGTTTTATTTAAAGAGGTGCAGTACAGTACACTGTTAGACATTTTATTGTATTTTTGCGGTAACTTACTGGCAGCACTATTGCCAGTAAGTTACTGTAAGTTCCCCTTTACAGTAGCTTACCTGTAAATGTGTTTTACGGTATGATACCTTTACTGTAATTTCATTTTACAGTAAGATGCCCTTACCGCGATTTAATTTTACAGTAAGATGCCATTACCGGGATTTAATTTTACAGTAAGATGCCCTTACTGCAATTTAATTTTACAGTAAGATGCCCTTACCGTGATTTAATTTTACAGTATGATGCCCTTACTGTAATTTCATTTTACAGTAAGATGCCCTTACCACATTTTCATTTTACAGTATATTGCCATTACTGCACTTTATTTTTACAGAATGAAAAAGTAAATTTACTTTAATTTATATTTTACATGAATGCTATTGAATTTAATAAATTCCCAAAAAAGTGACTTGAGTCCTTGTACATCAGCATATTCTTTATTCACTGTCACAATCAATTACATCCATTTTATACATTGTGATGCAACATTAGGCAAGGCAGTTTTATTTATATAGCACATTTCATACACTTTGGCAATTCAAAGTGCTTTACACAGTAAGGAATTAAAATAATCACAAAATAAAAGCAAGGAAAATTAAAGTGCCCCTATTATGGATTTTTGAAAATTACCTTTCATGTAGTGTGTGACACAGCTCTAAGTGAATGAAAACATCCTGCTAAGTTTTAAATCTGAAAGTGCACCGTATATATAAAGTTATTGTCTTTCAAACGTAAGAGTCGACTCTTGAGTCAATGAAATGAATCGTTTTTCAAACGAGTCATAAGCCGTTTCATTGTGACGTCAAGATGAAACATTAGCATATTGCCCGCCCACTTATTGCGCGCAGACACCACGGAAAACTTGAACCTCAAACACTGCAGCTGATTCCTGTGGATGCTGGACAGCATCATGTCGAAAAGACGCTGTGCTCTACAATGTGACCGTTAAGCCAGTTTTTTTTTTCAATGCTCAAGGACGAGCATGTGAAGAATCAGTGGTTAAAATTTATCTTTACCATGATACCACAGCAGTATAATCCTAAACGTTTGCTGTGTTCCATTTATTTTACTGACGACTGCTTCTCAAATCTCTGAGTTCAATGCAGGATTCGAGAACCGCTTGCTCTTGAAAGATGGTGTTCAAATACTTAGTTTTGAGTTTTATATTGTGTAGGTCTCCTGCTAACTGGTCTTACTGAAATACTTCTGCTAAGCAGCTGTGGGCCACTATTACCTAAAACTGTGTCTATTAATGCAGATTGTCTGTCGTTCTCACTACTTTGAGGAAAGATTAAGCATGGAGCAAGATTTGTTTTATGTTACATCAGTAATTCACGCTAGAGCTCGGCTAATGTATCCGCAGTTTCCATGTGTTCATCGCAATAAATTAGAAAAATACTCTGTAAATAAATAAGTACAAGTAAAATAATCGGTTTGTTGATGGACATGCACTTGTTAAAGGGATAGTTCACCCAAAAATGAAAATTCGGTCAGTAATTACTCTCCCTCATGTTGTTCTAACCCCGTAAGACTTTCGTTCATCTTCGGAACACAAATTAAGATATTTTTTATTAAATCTGAGAGCTGGATCACTCCTCCATAGGCTTCTATAGGATTGAAACTTGCCGGGCCAGAAAAGTTATTAAAGACATCGTTAAAATTAGGGATGGGGCCGATCCGATCCAGTATCGGGTCCGATACCAGTGTAATTCACGTATCGGATTTTCCCGTCCCAACCTGCGGAGATATCCGATATCCATGAGCCATGTCTGCGCTTTAACGTTGTCTGCTGAAATGACTCCAAAAGTGATTCCTGCCGGCTAGTCTGCTAGCTGGCTGCAAACTGCGGAATGGATTTCCTGAACGGAGGCCCGGCTCAATGAGACACAGAGTTATGAGACACGCCTCCGCTCAGGAAATCCATTCCGCAGTTTGCAGCCAGCTAGCAGAAAAGCAGCATTATGTCCGCTGTGGAAAAACTTCACACTGGAAACACTGCAGAGCAAGACAGCAAAAAGCAATGTTTGCAAAGCCGTAATTCAGAGAGGTGGAAGCTCCCTCGCGAAGGTCAACACAACGAACGCAATCAAACATTTAAAAAAGCACCACGTTAAAGAGCACGAGGATTTAAAAAATAAATAAGTCCTCACGTTATTTCAATCACGCTTGCACACTGCAACTGAAACCGTCAAAAAAATTATAAATTTGAATCGGGTTCGATTTTCTGCGTTTTTCTCATCCGTAGCAAGCAGTTTGAATGGTGTTTTGACAATTCAGAGCCACCGAATCACGAATACGATTTCGGACTCAGTGTTCAATGGCCTTAAGATGTTTACAGTTATTGCACTTTTCCTATATTTCTAATATTTGACATTTTAAAACCTTGATTTGTTGATGCTACAAGAGCCAGTGTACTTGATTTGTGCTGTTCAGATGCACACTGTTTTATTGATAGTGTGTGTGTAAGATGTTTACACTTGCACGTTTCTTATATTTCAAGACTCAAGTATTTGACATTTTGGGAATGTAATAAATATTGACATGACAATCAATTTGAAACCCTTACAGTTGCATATTTGATTTCAGAATGGGATTTTTCCTGTTAACAGGATTTCCTGTTTTTCTGACTTCCTTTTCTGACCTTATACTTATACTATAAAGTTGCCTTTTGGGACATACATGCATACATACGTACATATCATACTTGCCTGTTGAGAGGAGTTTATTTCAGCATCATATAAAATCAACAATAATGATAATAATAATATTAAAGCAAACAGCTCTGGTATCGGAATAGAATCGGTATCGGCCGATATCCAAATTCAGGTATCGGGATCGGAAGTGAAAAAATGTGGATCGGTGCATCCCTAGTTAAAATAATCAGAGTGACTACAGTGGCTCAACCTTAAGTTTATCAAGTGACTAGAATACTTTTTGTGCGCAAAAAAATAAATAAATAACAACTTAATTCAACTATTCATTTCCTTCTCTGTGGGCCTCTAGTTAGTTCACGTAGTGTAACTGCTAGGGGTGTAACGGTACACAAAAATCACGGTTCGGTACGTACCTCGGTTTTAAAGTCACGGTTCGGTACGTTTTCGATACAGCAAAAAGAAAGAAATGCCAGAGAAATTTCTTATTTGTTAAAAGAAAAAAATATTTTTAAATAACGTCTCGGTTACTGATGTAACCCTCGTTCCCCGAAGGAGGGAACGGGAGACGTGACGTCGACGTGACGACGTTAGGGGATCACTTCAGGGAGCCCTATCAACTTCGAGTATCTAAGAACAAGCCAATGAACGTTGGCGTGCGTGAACGCGTCATGCGCCCCCGCCCCGCAGCGCGGGTATAAAACAGGAAGCGGGCGCGAGCACACACCGTTTTTCACTGAGGAGCCGAGTTTAATGACGGCCGTACAGCGATGGTCAGCAACTGTGGCGGCGGGACGTCACGTCTCCCGTTCCCTCCTTCGGGGAACGAGGGTTACATCAGTAACCGAGACGTTCCCCTTCAGTCGCTCACGTTCGACGTGACGTCGACGTGACGACGTTAGGGGATCCCATGGAAAACGCCATCGGTTGCTGCCACATCCAGCGCCCTACGCAAGACTCTCAGACCCCCAACTGCTGGGGCGGAAGCCCTGCGTAGAGGGAGTTCAACTGCTGTTCCATATACCCACACAGAGAACCTTGAATAACACTGGGAAAGCGTGCCCCTCCAGAGGAGAGGGACGCTGCGGAGCCACATCCTGCCCGAAGGGAGGTACCATGTGGAGAATACACATATGGACTGGCCGGTTAGGCCAGTGCAACATATGGAATGTCACTGGGGTGGCTCCAGCCTAAGAAGGGGGAGGCTACACCAGACAGTGACGGCAGATGCGAGCTCTGCCAAGGGAAAGACACGGGCTCACCGCAGGGAGCTGGTCGTGGAAGAATACTCATATGGGATCGCCGCAGGGATCACACATATGGAACCCAGCCTAGCACAAGTACACAAGCATACGAGCACTAGGCCTGGCGTCGGACGCTCCGCAACGTCCGACTGCCGAAGGGGTGTGGAGGAACTCACAGGGTTCGCCTAGGTGGGGAACTCGACTGGAGCAAAAAAGCGCACGTATCCGCTCCGTGGAGGGGAGTGGCGCAGCAAGCCGACACTAGACCGGGAACTTCGGTGTTACCGGCTGGTTGAAGCGAGCACACAGGAAGAAACCGGCTCAACACGTAGGCTATAAAACCTAGCGAACGTGTTAGGTGTCGCCCAGCCCGCAGCTCTACAGATATCTGTCAGCGAGGCGCCATGTGCCAGCGCCCAAGAAGAAGCGACACTTCTAGTGGAGTGGGCTCTCAACCCGGGCGGGCAAGGCACGCCTTGGGCTTCGTAAGCCAAGGCGATGGCATCCACTATCCAGTGGGCCATCCTCTGCTTGGAGACAGCCTTTCCCTTCTGCTGGCCTCCGTAACAGACGAAGAGCTGATCTGAGGTCCTGAGGCTTTGGGTTCTGTCCACGTACAAGCGCAGAGCGCGGACGGGACAGAGAAAAGCCAGGGCTGGGTCTGCCTCCTCCGAGGGCAGCGCTTGCAGGTTCACCACCTGGTCCCGGAAGGGAGTGGTAGGAACCTTGGGCACGTATCCGGGCCGGGGTCTCAGGATCACGTGAGAGTTATCCGGGCCGAATTCCAGGCACGATTCGTCGACCGAAAATGCATGTAGGTCCCCTACCCTCTTGATAGAGGCCAATGCAACCAGGAGAACTGTCTTACAGGACAAGATTTTTAACTCAGCTGATTGCAGAGGCTCAAAGGGTGATCTCTGAAGAGCCGAAAGGACCAGAGACAAATCCCAAGAGGGTATAGAGAGTGGGCGAGGAGGATTCAGTCTCCTCGCTCCCCTCAGGAACCTAACGATCAGGTCGTGCTTCCCCAAGGACTTACCATCAACAGCATCGTGATGTGCGGCAATAGCGGCCACGTACACTTTAAGGGTGGAGGGAGACAGCCTTCGCTCCAACCCATCTTGCAGGAAGGAAAGCACGGCTCCTCGTGAGAAGAACACCATTCAACGAATAGGTTCCACTTCAATGCATAGAGGCGCCTCGTAGAGGGGGCTCTAGCGGAAGTGATGGTGTCAACTACCGCTGGGGGTAGGTCACCTAGAACCTCCGCGTCCCGTCCAGGGACCAGACATGAAGCTTCCAGAGGTCTGGACGCGGGTGCCACAGGGTGCCCCGTCTCTGAGAGAGCAGGTCCTCTCTCAGAGGGATGGGCCAGGGAGGGGCTGTCGCGAGGAGCACTAGTTCCGGGAACCAGGTCCGGTTGGGCCAATACGGCGCAACTAACAAGACCTGCTCCTCGTCCTCCCTGACTTTGCACAAGGTCTGTGCCAGAAGGCTCACTGGGGGAAACGCATACTTGCGAAGACCCCGGGGCCAGCTGTGTGCCAGAGCATCCGTGCCGAGGGTCCCCTCGGTCAGGGAATAGAACAACTGGCAGTGAGACGTGTCCGGGGCGGCAAACAGATCTATCTGTGCGGTCCCGAAGCGCCTGAAGATCAGCTGGACCACCTGGGGATGGAGTCGCCATTCTCCCGGTAGCACCTGCTGCCGTGAGAGCTCGTCGGCTGCACGGTTGAGCAGGCCCGGAATGTAAACGGCACGAAGCGACCTCAGATGCTTCTGACTCCAAAGGAGGAGATGGCGGGCGAGTTGTGACATGCGGCGGGAGCGTAGACCACCCTGACGGTTGATGTACGCAACAGTCGCAGTGTTGTCCGTACGGACCAGTACATGCTTGCCTTGTAGCGACGTTTTGAAGCGGCCCAGCGCAAGATGTACTGCTAACAACTCGAGGCAGTTGATGTGCCAATGCAGTTGAGGCCCCGTCCACAGACCTGAAGCTGCATGCCCGTTGTACGTGGCCCCCCAGCCGGTGATAGAGGCATCCGTGGAGACCACAGAGTGCCTGGACACTTGTTCTAGGGGAACACCTGCCCGCAGGAACGAAGGGTCCGACCACAAGCTGAGAGTTTGGCGACAGTGCGGGGTTACTGGAACCCGGCACGAGCCGCTCTGCCACGCCCATCTCGGGACTCGATCGTGAAGCCAGTGTTGGAGCGGTCTCATATGAAGCAACCCAAGCGGCGTTACCGCGGCTGCAGATGCCATATGCCCCAGGAGCCTCTGAAACAGTTTCAGTGGTGCCGCTGTTCTGCGTCTGAGCATGAAGAGCGGAAGCAGCCTATCCACAGGCCTTGTAAGCCCTCGCCGTTAGACCGGACGAGAACTTACAGGCCTTGGACGGGAGGCGTGGGTCACCCCGCCAGGAGGAGGCGGATGCCGGACACAACTGCATCGCGACAGCCCGCTCCACTGGGGGGATCCCCACATACCCCTTAGCTGCCCCGCCGTCGAGGGTGGCGAGGGGAGAGGAGCCACTAGGACGGCTTCGGGCACTATACGGTGCCTTCCACGTCTTAGAAAGCTCCTCATGCACCTCCGGAAAGAAAGGTACCGGGGCGGCGCACTGAGAACCAGCACGGCCCGCCCCGAGAAACCAATCGTCCAGCCGAGAAGGTTCGGGACGTGGTGGAGGATTCCACGCAAGCCCGACCTTCTCGGCGGCCCGGGATAGCATAGCGGCCCATTCTGGATCCGGCTCGGACAACGCTACACACCCCGAAGGGGGCAACGCAGCCGAGTCGTCATCTCCAGATGACCGCTCCCCCTCCGATGCTGCGATCGACATCTGATCGTCAGCTGGTGCCCCAAAGGAAACGACTGGTCGTTCCGGAGAAGGACCGAGCCGTTCGCAAAGGGGCGCCGATGGCAACAGCACATGAGAGGCGTGAGGGGCCCGCGGAGATTGCCTCAGCGGGGAAGCCCTCACGGTAATCCTCAGATCACCCTGGTCATGCGCCGAAGTAGGCCTATTCTGCGGGGCAGAATAAGCACTAGATCGGGGCATAGGCGAGGGGACTGCACCTCCCTTGAGGTAAGCGAGTCTCGACCTTAGTGCTGCGATAGTCATATTCCCGCAATGGGAACATGAACCATCCACAAAAGCTGCCTCAGCGTGCTGAATGCCCAGACACGAGATGCAGCTATTGTGACCATCTGCTGGCGCCAGGGAACGACGGCATCCAGAAACGCACAAGCGGAATGACATCTTGAAAAAGACGCAGGGTCCGCTTGTGTTGCTCTTTTAGTAAAAAATAAAAAAGGAAATTGCTCTCACAGTGCTGAGGCGCCCAGGGGTAGCCACTGTGTGGACACACACACACACACACAAACAAAGGTGCTGTGAGAACAGCAGTTGAGAGCTGCACTGCTCACGGCCACCGCTGATCGCGCCGTCACACCAACACTGGAACAGAGATCTTCCTTGAGTCTTCAAAAGGCGTTGAATCTCAGACACACAGTCACAGGAAACTCGCGCTCCGAAATGAAAGACGGTGTGTGATCGCGCCCGCTTCCTGTTTTATACCCGCGCTGCGGGGCGGGGGCGCGTGACGCGTTCACGCACGCCAACGTTCATTGGCTTGTTCTTAGATACTCGAAGTTGATAGGGCTCCCTGAAGTGATCCCCTAACGTCGTCACGTCGACGTCACGTCGAACGTGAGCGACTGAAGGGGAACTGAGTTTTCCTACATCTTGAAACTTTCAGGTTTATAAATGGGGGTCATCTTTGAAGGATGAACAAATAATGTTTTGGTCATCACATTAAAAATAACATTTAAATATATATATATATTTATTTATATATTATTTGAGTTTTGAAGAGCTGGAAAAAGGTGTGTGAAGTACTTGAAAGCAGTTCACTATTCCAGCCAAACTGGTTACAGTTAGTGTTAGCCTACTATATTAAATCCATGGTGAATGTTGCTGGTCTGTGGACGTAAAGTATTACTAGTTCATTCACGGCACAATGTTTCTCCTGGTTCCCACGTCAGCGCTGTTTGATCTAATAGAGATCTACGGTTAATAATGGAGAAATGTGAATGCTTCTCACTAGATCTCGCAGTGCTGTTATTACTTCAGTGGCGAATTCAAATGTTTTCTTCACTGGATCTCTTAGCGCTGTGTTGTAACAGTGTCGCTTGATCGAGATCGGCTCGCGCTGCACAGATGTTGCTGGTCAAACGATCCGTGAAGCACAATATAATGAGTAGCGCAGTTTCGTTCCGCTTTCATTACGTTTGCCATTTGATGTTGCGCAACGTTGTGGTGATCGCGCCAGGGCGAATTTTGTCGGCAAGAAAAATGGTCCAAGAAATCGTTCGGTTTGTATGCGTACCGAACCGGAAGCCTCGAACCGAAACGGTTCAATACGAATACATGTACCGTTACACCCCTAGTAACTGCGCAGCGTTTCTGGCCCGGCAAGTTTCAATCCGATAGAAGCCTATGGAGGAGTGATCCAGCTCTCAGATTTAATCAAAAATATCTTAATTTGTGTTCCGAAGATGAACGAAAGTCTTACAGGGTTGGAACAACATGAGGGAGGGTAATTACTGACAGAATTTTCATTTTTGGGTGAACTAACCCTTTAATGCTGATGCTGAGGAATTACAGTTGCAACATCTCACAATGTACCTCAAACTGAGTAGTGTATTACTGAGAAACGTCCTGCTCGAGTCGTCCTTGTGATGGAGGTTCGGGTTGAATAACGAGTTCTTCCAATGTTTCATTATTGGACTCGCGCTCGGATTGATATGGTAAAATCGACGTCATTGTTCGTCACTGTGTTTAGTTTACGGTGTAGGAAGCCTCAGGACAGCTGATGTTGTTATGGCAATGGGCGTTTTTGTTTTCGACACATGCGCTGTACGCGGTAAACCAATCACAACAGACTGAGCATTCTGGCCAATCAGAGCAGAATAGCTCGTGAAAAGGAGGGATTTAGAGAGATTGATTAATCTGACGAGTAGTTTGAGAATCATTAAAAAATGTGGTGATGTGCAAATGTATATTATGAGAAAATTAAACAGTTTTTTGACCTTTGATGCATCTAAACCTGTTGTAGGAGACTGCAAAACAACATTAGGAAACTTTAAAATAGCATAATAGGGGCACTTTAAAACAGTTTTATAAGGAATTAAAAGAGATATACGATACAGTTATAAAATTAATTAAAGAGTAAAAAGATGATACATGGATAAACTTCTCATCTGGCAAAACACCGGCGTATCATAATTTTCACAACTCTGAGATTTTCCCATGGTGATTATACTGTGTCTGTGGTGTTCTTTCGGCGCGCCTAAGAAATATATTGGACGTATCCAATAGGCCCGATTTTTCCCTAAAATCATACAGGAGAAGCTCTAGGACTGACTCACGGTGTAACCTCGGGTTCACTGCCACATCAGTCCGCACCCCACAGAACCTCGATTTTAATAACACATCAAACTCACTACTCTACCACAGACCCAGGTCATCAGCATGGTTTCATCTCTCAAATTCCCCAATTAAGTATTTTTTGTTTGTCTCTTACCCAATTCGCAGAGCCATTGAGTTCAGTTTAGAATCAAAAGGAGAATTCAAAACTGAATTCATAACAAATCAAAGCAGAGATAATGACAATACGCAAAAAAAAGCATGAAGCATGAAAAAGCATCCCAGTTGGTCTTGACTGGCCTCCATACCGGTAAACCACTGATGGCTGATCTGAAAAAACAAAACAAAAAACAAAAACAGAGAAAATGTGTGAGAAATGGTCATGAGTTTACAACATGTTACTGACAGTATTTTTATTTTTGGGTGAACTATCCCTATAATTGCCTGAATGTACAATTACGTAAAAGGTACACTGAGTAACTTAATAGCCCTTAAAACTTAAATCTGAAATATAAAGCTTTTGTAGCATTACAAATATTTTTACTGTCACTTTTGGTCAATATAATGCGTCCTTGCTGAATAAAAGTATTAATTTCATTCAACAACCAAAAAAATTATAATAATTACTGACTGAACAGTAGTACTTTCTATTTCAGATAACTTAAATGCTGTTCTTTTGAACTTTCTATTCAAAGAATCCTGGAAAAAAAAGTGTACAACTGAAAATAATCAGAAATGTTTCACACAAGTGCTCCTAAAAATAAATGTAAGCGTAGAGCCCTTGCAAGTTATGCATTACAATGTTAATCACATGATGCATCTGATAGTTAGTCAAAACATATACTCACAAAGCCAAAGATGCTCAGTGCTGTGGCTCTTAAAAGAGCCTTTGAGCTGTTAGCTCCTGTTGACACAGGGAAAAGAGAGAAAAAGAAGAAACATTATTTTTCATTATGATTATTGGCTAATATGACTATATGTTATGAACATGATAAATCACAGATCTACTGCTAGATTGATCACTTACACAGTCAATCAGATTACAGTTTTACCAATAATTGACATAGAATTTCTAAAATATGTTGCAATGAATATTTTTCTATTAATCTATTAGTCTGCCATTACATTGCTTTAAATTCGTTACTATTTTAACATGTCATATTTCTGTTATGTGCAGAGTGAATCCAGAATGTATATGTATGTAGCCGTCACATCTCTTACATCGTGTACACTTTGTTATGAGAGAGCGCGAGAGAGTGCCTTTGAGAAAACGCGCAAGGCCTAACGTTAGGTCCTAAACACCACACACATTTAACTGACGAGTAAAATATGCCATATCTGGTCGTAAAAAAGACGGGAAACCATTGTTTGTGTAAATACTAGATTGGGTCCATCTAACGTTACTGGAAAAGGCAGTCAGTCAATTCTATGACATTTAGCAGCTAAGTTAATGGGATATGAAAATGGCGGTTTTTGAGGAAAGTTCCTTCAGATTCTCCTGTAATAGTCATACTTCATACATTTAGCTATATTTAATTGATATTGGTAATGGTTTACTTTGTAAAAGTAATGTGTAAAAGAATTTGTTCAGTAAAAAGTACTTACCTCCGAAAAACTCACAGCTGGCGTCTAGCGATGCGATCCACTCTCAGCAGGGACGTCCGTTGAGTAGCATCTGCCTGCAGTCCCGGAGGCTGCATTTTCAGGACCCCACTTCTAGGACCGCATTTCTAGGACCCTAGGTTTTTAGTGACAACGCCACCTACCGAATTAGAGGACCAGTGAAGATGGATGACATTCAGAGTGTGAGTATCAAATGCGAATCAATTTTTATTTGTTTAACTTTAAAAACAATTTTGATGCATTTAAATGGAAAGTTAACGTTGCCAACGTGCTGGTGATTTGCTAAACAGTCTTGAATGCATAGCCATCATATATTAGCCTCTAATGCTGGAAAATGAATTGTCAGCACGTTCATTTAACGAAACTGTTGCATGATAAGCCTGTGTTGACTTATTTACAGCACAATAAACTGTAGCATGTTCGTTCTGAAAGCTTGTTAATTACTCATTGTTTTTCCATTTTAATTCAGTTAAAATAATCTTAATTTTTTCACTGTCACGTGCTCAGAGTCAGCCTGTTTAACGTTACCCACAATACATGTTATGTGTACGTCTCTTCATTTTGACATGGTTTTATAAAGTTGGTTGAGACATATGACATTTTAATAGTCAGACATATCAGAGAGGCCATTATAATAATTGACTGTTAAAATCCCACCTGTTAGATTGTGTCATTTACTGTATACTGCACTCTATATGAAGTGCTATCAAGGACAGCTCAGGGTAGGCAATAGTATGACAAAAGCTAAATAAATAAATTGGTTAAGTAATATGCTTAGGCCTAATGTATGTCTATTTATTTATATGAAATTAACTTTAAAATGTTTTTCAAGAAACACATAACAATCCAAGAAGGGAGATCCTTTCCTGAACTAAAGAGATCCACTATTACACATTACTGTGGTAACTAAGATCTTTTAAATATGACATTTTAAATCAGAGAGTAGAACATGTTCAACTAAATGTTCCTTCTTTAATTCACTTCTCTTTCTCTCTCCTAGGAGTCAGTGATGATGTTGTCCATGTGTTTGTCCATCCATTGAAGTTCTGTCTATGTGGTTCACGTCATGATCAAATTTGTTTTTGTGTGTGTTCAAGTTCAGTTGTTATATGAGAAAAAGCACCCAAGGTCTATGGGACCAAGGAGCAGCACCGGAGCACAGAACGTTTTAATAAATTTATTAAAACGTTCTGTGCTCCGGTCCTGCTCCTTGGTCCCATAGACCTTGGGTCCTTTTTCTCAGATTGTTGTGTCCTGTTCCGAGAGCACTGGCTAGGCTGAGGCGCAAGTGATTCCTTTTTTCAGTTGTTATATATTAGGCTATTTAGTAAAATATTTTGTGTGTTCAATTTCAGTTGTTATATATTATTTATTTTGTAAAATATTTTGTGTGTTCAAGTTCAGGTGTTATATATTATTTTGTAAAATAGACAATCTTAAATCTACCCCCAGAGTCATCCTTGTCTTCCCTCTGTACTTGAAAATGTGGTCCATCTAGTGACTGAAAAGACTATAACATGATTCCTTGTTTATTTTACTTGAGTTATATTATAGTATGCTACTTAGACCCAATAATTTCTCAACATTCCTAGAAACCTGGTTTAATTGCAATAAAGAAAGTTGTATTTGGGTGTAATAAAACTTAAAAAAAAACCTCTAATGTAGTTCAAACTGGGTGGAAATACTGCCTTGGTGGCACTTTTTTCGTTCCTCCAAAACTAGGTCCTGGAAATGCGTTCCTGGGACTGCGGTTCTCCGACTCGGTAGGTGGCGCTGTTACAAAAAACTAGGGTCCTAGAAATGCGGTCCTAGAAGTGGGGTCCTGAAAATGCAGCCTCCGGGACTGCAGACAGATAATATTGCGTCCGTTAGGAGCGCGCAGTGCGCACTCTCTCGACACGTGACGTCACACAACAAACCTCAGTTTACATTCTGCCAGGTTGTCGCGGGCTTTGCACGAGGGCAACAATTTAAATTTTGTGAGGTGTAAGCAAAGTTTATATTTATATATATATAATTGAAAATAATGAAAAAATACATTTATATCACCACACGTGTGCTGTTTTACCTGGCATAAATAAATAAATAAATAAAATAAAAATGATTGCCTGTATGGGAACCATAGATGGGAACCAGTTGTGGATTTAAAAAATATATATATTTATTGGAGAAAATGCTAATACAAAAATTACTCTGGTCTCTCACTAAGAATTCATTTGAAATCTTTCCATTCATGTGTTTTTTATTTATTTTTATTTAACTTTCAGCGTGTGCATCTAGCTTATAAATGAGAATGCAGATTCATGATTTTCATCTGCAGAACAAGATGGGGAAAAAAAACTATAAAACATTATCATATGACATTTTAATATGACTAAAACATAAATACAATGTGCATATAGCCCTATAAGTAATACAAGTTGTGTACACAATGAACAAAAGTGCAGTCATCCCATGAATTATAAGGCAATGATTACACCTTAATTGTACAGTGCTTATATGCCCATTCATATATAATGCAGAGATGCATTTACAGTAGCACTACTGCTTTTGCATAAACAGTAAAGTACTGCAAATACCCATATACAGTAAGTTACTGTAAATTTCATTAAAAATACCCACAATGCAGTGCATATTACAGTAGTTAACCGTAAATAATATAAATGGTATTTTACTGGGCTTTTTTGCGGTAAGTAACTGTAAAATTACGGCAAAGTCTAACAGTGTAGTTCGCCCAAAATTTGAATCCTGTCATTATTTACTCACTCTCATTTCTTTATTTCTTCTGTGGAACACAAAAGGAGATGCTTTGAATAATGTAGTTGTTTTTCTTTTCTTTACTATTACAGTAACAGAAACGAAAGCTTTTAAGCTTCAAAAAACCTTTTGATATGTCTTGTGTGTGATGATGATGTACATCTTCTGAGGTCATGCAATTACTTTAGAATAAGAAACAGATCAACATTTACATAATTATTCCTTTAACAGTTTACAAGGTTCCATTTATTAGCATTAGTTGACTACATGAGGCAACAATGAAAAATACTTCTAAAGCATTTATGAATCTTAGTTAATGTTAACTTCAACATTTACTAATATTTTATTGAAATCAAAAGTTAAATATCTTTTCATATTATTTAGCAAACTTGACGAACTAACAATGAGCAATTGTATTTGTATTAATGCTAACAAAGATGAAATAACTGTAATACACGTGTTGCTCATTGTTAGCCAATACATGAACTAACATTAACCTTATTGTGAAGTGTTACCATTATTCATCCACTTATAATCTTCCACTCCAGTGAGCTGTTAACCGCTACTACTCGATCAATGAGTCAGTGAGTTGAACTTGAGAATTAGATCAGTCGATTCATGAAGAAATCTTTCAGACAATTACTAAATTAAACTAAATTATCTGATGTACTGAAAGCAATAATAAGGTTTCTGTATATCACAGATTGGCTTTGAAGATACCGGTGGTGCACTTATTCAAGCTAAATAATTTCCTCATAAAAGCTGAGCTGATTTACACTTGTATTTCAACAGTAGCATGTCATTCTGCTCATAAAAGTCATTTTCATCCCACAGATTATTTGCTGTGAGGCGGACCTTTTCTATTCACAAGGCACTGTTGTGCCTCTTGGTTTCCACTCACTCATTCCCAGCAATAAAATATCAGTCAAATACTTTTCCACTTGAATGGGCTAATTTCAGGTCCTTGAATGACTTTTCGTTGAGCTCCATTAACTTTTACTGCGGACAACCTCAAGGAGTTTCTTGCATACGGCTGCTGTAGTGGCAGAGAAATCCACAGATATGGAACATGCTTGAGAGAAACTCGTCTTTCAGATGTGCAAGTTCAGCCTAGACACGATCCCACTGGAGTGTGTGTGTGTGTGTGTGTGTGTGTGTGTGTGCTTTTTTATCTTAAAACTCATGAATGTTGCTAATGGCGATGAAGACTGTGTGTTGAGAATTATTGATTGCCTTTATTCACTGTATGTATCACCAATGTTAAGGGCAGAATGGTGAACTTTAAAGTTCTGCCAGGTCAATATTAGCTTGAAATTGGAAAAATGGATGCCAACTTGCCAAGTATGTTTATTTTTTGTTCTTTGTGATTTCTAAAGGCACACACAACAATATAGCAAGATGTTTATTTATATGTATGTCAATGTGACGAAGGGGGGTCGTCTTTATGTTTCATTTATATAAAAATCAAGTCCCGTCTGACTTTTAATGTCAGTCAGATGATCCCTTCATATGTAACTGAACGCCTCTTAGACAGATTTAATACAGATCAAGACAAAACAGTTTTTAAAATGTATGTAATCCTTACAAGTTTTTTTAATATGTAAAATGGTACATTTATTGCTGTAAATTCACCCAGCTAACAAAAATATGTTCCCAATAAGTTATGAAAACAACACTCAAAGTGTCCAGTTTTTTTATATATTTTAAAAGCTTTTTCTTAGTTAGCAATGATTAAGGAAATGTTCCATTTATAAAATTCTGCAGACATTTAACGTTTAAAGCCGAAAACATTATTAAAGACCATATAACTTTGAACAAACATTCTAGTAATGTTACTAGATGAACGTTTGTTCATAACTTTGAGAAAAACTTGCCAGAATGTTAGCCAAAGTTCTGAGAACTTTCCTTGTACAACATACTGCAAATGAACATTCAAATTCAGTAATGTACTATGATTTGCAATTTCTTACACCTCTATGAAAGCACAAAAATGTGATTCAAATCCCATTTTTCTTCCATAATCAGATACATTTCAGATATATTCAACAAGAAAAAAAATTTAGAATGGCACTTGAATGTAGAATTAATAATGAACTCTTGGCATTAGATTAAAAAAAGATAAGAGACATTTTTTTTTTCATTTTACTAAGAATGAAATGGGTGATGTAGATGGATATATATATATATATATATATATATATATATATATATATATATATATATATATATATATATATATATATATAATAATAATACAAATAAAACACACACACACACACACACACATATATATATACACTCACCTAAAGGATTATTAGGAACACCTGTTCAATTTCTCATTAATGCAATTATCTAATCAACCAATCACATGGCAGTTGCTTCAATGCATTTAGGGGTGTGGTCCTGGTCAAGACAATCTCCTGAACTCCAAACTGAATGTCAGAATGGGAAAGAAAGGTGATTTAAGCAATTTTGAGCGTGGCATGGTTGTTGGTGCCAGACGGGCCGGTCTGAGTATTTCACAATCTGCTCAGTTACTGGGATTTTCAGGCATAACCATTTCTAGGGTTTACAAAGAATGGTGTGAAAGGGGAAAAACATCCAGTGCGCGGCAGTCCTGTGGGCGAAAATGCCTTGTTGATGCTAGAGGTCAGAGGAGAATGGGCCGACTGATTCAAGCTGATAGAAGAGCAACTTTGACTGAAATAACCACTCGTTACAACCGAGGTATGCAGCAAAGCATTTGTGAAGCCACAACACGCACAACCTTGAGGCGGATGGGCTACAACAGCAGAAGACCCAACCGGGTACCACTCATCTCCACTACAAATAGGAAAAAGAGGCTACAATTTGCAAGAGCTCACCAAAATTGGACAGTTGAAGACTGGAAAAATATTGCCTGGTCTGATGAGTCTCGATTTCTGTTGAGACATTCAGATGTTAGAGTCAGAATTTGGCGTAAACAGAATGAGAACATGGATCAATCATGCCTTGTTACCACTCTGCAGGCTGGTGGTGGTGTAATGGTGTGGGGGATGTTTTCTTGGCACACTTTAGGCCCCTTAGTGCCAATTGGGCATCGTTTAAATGCCACGGCCTACCTGAGCATTGTTTCTGACCATGTCCATCCCTTTATGGCCACCATGTACCCATCCTCTGATGGCTACTTCCAGCAGGATAATACACCATGTCACAAAGCTCAAATCATTTCAAATTGGTTTCTTGAACATGACAATGAGTTCACTGTATTAAAATGGCCCCCACAGTCACCAGATCTCAACCCAATAGAGCATCTTTGGGATGTGGTGGAACGGGAGCTTCATGGCCTGGATGTTTATCCCACAAATCTCCAATCAACTGCAAGATGCTATCCTATCAATATGGGCCAACATTTCTAGAGAATACTTTCAGCACCTTGTTGAATCAAACCACGTAAAATTAAGGTAGTTCTGAAGGCGAAAGGGGGTCAAACACAGTATTAGTATGGTGTTCCTAATAATCCTTTAGGTGAGTGTGTATATATATATATATATATATATATATATATATATATATATATATATATATATATATATATATATACACGTATATATATAATTACATTTAACCAGTTGGCTAATACTGTATAAAAAACACAATTATTATTGTGGATCGAAGAATGTTTATAGTCTAAATCATGAACTACTGTTTTACATCTACAGCATTCCTGGACACAGATGGTAAAATCCAAAAAGATATTTATTTATTTATTTATTTATTTATTTATCTTTCAAAAATAGCAAATGAGTACATGTGTTCATGTCAGCTTGTCTTCAGCTGTCCACCAGTCACAGACTAATCTTGCGTCAGTTGCTTTGCACTGCTCATGCGATGCTAGCGGTCAGTGTGATGTCAAGGGAGGCTCTTTACCATCATGGTGACAAACCACACACTTAACAGTCGAAGTAAGAGAGGTTGGTGTGACATGGGTGGCAAATTGCCTTTCAACAACCCAGAGACGTCACCAGGGGTTGCTCGGTAAGATAGAATTGTCGTGTTTTCTGCTGTGTCCAAGTTCAAAAGATTTCCCACTCAGGTCATTGGTCAATTGATTAGATAATGTTAATTAACACTGCTCTATTAGAGCTCTGAGCTGTTCAGGATGTTACTTGATAAAGCCATGCTAGCTGCTTTAATTATAGCCATTTACCATAAAATCAATACGAGTGGCTTGGCAGCGCTAATGTTCAGCTATATTGATTTGAAATAACAATAAATTGAGGCCTGATTACTGGTAGAGATTAATGAATGACGTTGTTATGTTCTTTATGTAATCAGGGAGATTCCTCCACATTTGTCACATGTGCATTAGTTGGAAATACTGTACAGAAGATGCACTTCTGGGCACTATATAAACATAATAAATGATATACACTTTCTGTCTAGTTGTCTGTTTTCAAGCAATTATTAGCAGTGTCCATGACTCCATTGTGAACATATGTTTTCATGGGGGTTGCAAATGTCTGAAACAAATAAATGTATATTTATTTATTTTATAAAATAGACTCTGACAGGAATCCAACAAACTGCTAATAATGTCACACTTTAGATTAGGGTCTACTATTAACTACGACTTTTGCCCCAATAAACTCATAATTGCTGTTTATTAATAGTTACTAAGGTAGTGGTTAAGTTTAGGTATTGGGTAAGGCATGTAAAATATGGTGATGCAGAATACGGCATTAATATGTGCTTTATAAGAATTAATAAACAGCCAATATCCTAGTAAAATGTTAATAAGCAACAGTTAATAGTGAGAATTGGACCTTTAACTAAAGTGTTACCAAAAATGAATATCCCTGGTGGATTATTAACCCTTAAATGCATTAATGTTTCGCCAATCATTATTACATATTAGGGTCCTTAGCGACCCGGATTTATATCTAACACTGATGGAACTCTACCTGTCGCGATAAAAACTCAACTGATATTAGAGTAACAATTACAGAAGAATAAAATAAAGTAGAATTTGTTATCTTTTGGAGCTTGCAAGGGTTCAGTTTGAGCAGATGTTTTATACCATCATCACTGTCCTCTTCAGAACTAATTTCCCAGTACATTCAGCATCTGGCTCATTTTCGTAATCTCAAACATATTCTCAAAACTATCATTTTCAACACCTTCAAAATCAATATTTTGATCGCTGACAGCTTCTTTATCAGATCCACCATCAAGTGACAGTGATACTAATATTTGATTGTGTTCAGGTCTTGCTCTGCAGTAAATCACTGAGCCATTTCAAGTTTTGCTGATTATACTTCCTATTCTTTTGTTTTCTGCCTGCGGTAACTATGAACTATTTAGTGGAATGTCACCATCATTGTGTATCAGACATTGCCCTGTAGAATAAAGGTGAATTGCACTTATTCAGTCATCAAAGATTCAATTATTGTTGTGCAGAAAAAATATACTTACACCGTTACTTACACACCTCGGATCATTAGCGACCCTATACAATTTTTACAAAAAAACGAATGGGAAAACAGACATTCTTTTATATATATATTTTTTTCTTTTTTGATTGAGGAATACAAACTTTTTTCAAACTTTAAAAACAAATGAATGAGGAGGAGGGTAGTGAATGACATCCTAGGTCACTAAAGACCCGAGGTATGCATTTAAAGGTTTTGAAAGGAGATTTTTGATCAAAATTACATTGGTGAAATTGTTTGTCTTGGATCGAATTAGTCTTGAATTCAGTGCTGGACATTCATTATATATTTAAGAACAATGTACAAAAACGTATAAAAGAAAATTTGAACAAAACACAGACAAGGTGAACCAACATCTTCTTTCATAGATACATTGCAGAATCTATTGACATACTTTATTTGTATTACTGGACCCTTTAAGCTACAAATGAGTCATCATGGTTTATTCAGATGACCTGACTGACCTTCACTTAACATCTATATAACAGCACATTGTTACTTTCTTCCCATTGGATCCTGAATTTGAGGCCGTCTGAACCAGCCTTGCCTGTAGCATCAATTAATTCAATGCATCAGATTCACCCCTGAAATCCATTTCAGTTTCAGATCTTTAGTTAAGGTAATATTGATTCATGTAGATATTTTGTTGAACTTTCTCAATAAGTGACCTTCTGAATTACTTTCTGCCTTGTTTTTCTTGTACAATAACTTGGTTAGTAAAAGTGTTTGCAAAGATAAAGAATAGGTGGTTTTGAATGAAAACTTTAACAAGGTTGCACTGCATATGGTCACATCCGTTAAAGGGACAGTTCACTCGTAAAATAGTATCTACTCACCTGCATGTCGTTCCAAACCTGTATGATTTTCTTTCTTGTCTGGAACACAAAAGCAGAATGTCCACACTGCCCTTTTGCATACAACAAAAGTCGGTAGGGATCCTCATTCACTTTCATTGTTTGGAAAAGAGCAACTTGGACATTCTGTTAAACGTCCCATTTTGTGTTCCATGCAAGACTGAAGTCATACAGGTTTGGAACGACATGAGCGTGAGTGAATGATGATAGAATTGTCTTTATTATTTTTATTTTTTTCTAAACTATCGCTTTAACCAGACTTACCATTGATCACAGCCATTTGTTTCCATACCAAAAAGACTATCAGAATCGGACAAAAGTCGAGAATGTAACATGAATATTTGATTTGAAACTGTTCCTGACAGGCGCCTGCACTGGTTGTAAATCCAATGATTAAATTACAAAGCGCACTGGGCACTAATTGAAGTTTTATATGTACACAGTATCAATATTGATTTCAGATAGCACATGTATTAATAGGAGGAAACCATCTCTAAAACAGAGGACTGTCGCCAGGTCCGGCAATCTGATATTGTGCCCGATGCAAAGAAGTGTAAAACATGGTATCCTGGCAAGGAGAGAATGTTACTCGAGCAGACAAAAAAAATCAATTTAACGGAGACAACGCGGAACCCAGCTCCTTTATTTACATCTCAATTACTTTTTCATTTCGCCACTGGGGGCTCGGGGCCGCGGTGTGACAGAGAGGGCTGAGACTTGTACCGCTCACTTGGGGAAAGGGGATGGCATTTTCTAGCCTTACTTTTTGTAAAAGATGAATTTGTTGGCTTTAATTTGTCAGGGAAAATTAAAGAGTGAGCTTTCTGGTTTAATCGTTCCTTTCCCAGAGGAAAGATTAGGTGGGTTCACAATTTCAATGGCAGATTCAAAGGCACATCCAAACGGGTGGCATATGCTTATAGGATGTAGTTGCCACAGCACGCTGTTCAGGCAGAAATGATGAAATCCAGTTAATAATGATTTATTGTCTACATCCCAATCTACTTCACTTTCAATTGGTCTCAAAGTTAGCAAAGCTTATAAAAATGATCTTGTGATTAAAAACACCTATATATCAGCTGCGTTTTCACAGATGAGTGGAAACTTTAGGTAATGTGTTAAATCAATCGTTTAATTTTAGATTCTGCATCATGTATATTCTCTGTTTCCAAGACATTAAATGCAATGACAGATTTAATGTGAAGAGGTTGCTGTTAAAGAGCTAAAATCATGCGTAGGCTTCAGTTAAACATTATACTGATCATAAGAGACATATTTAAATGCACATTTAATTATCTGCATATGCCAGATCCGACCAGCAATGCCTATTTTTGCTCTTTGAGCTAAATGCTTTTTAAATATCTGTTGTTGGGCTCCATTAATATATCAGGACAGTTGCAGTCCAATATGCTTTCTTTTTCAAAAGGACAAAAGCGAAGGGTTTCAGCCATATGCTTCAATGCAATGTCATGGAAATGATGGATCTCATATTTCACGTGTTGCTCATCTATATCTCTGTCTTGTGCCATGCATTACTTTTGAGTCAAACATCTTTGTGTTTATGGCTGTACAGTAGGTTTTTTTCCCCCAATATGGGAGAACGTTTTGTGAACTGTCCTCCAAACTAAAATTTAAATATCATATTTAACTTAAACTTAAAATGAGCTGAAACACCTATAATATGCTGTTTAATTGCAGTTACCATTGTGATAACTAAGTGTGACAGTATGCCCTGCTACAGTCACAAAAGGTAAATATGTGGAACTTTCAAAACATAAACCTACTGTGAAAAGTATTCATTGGCATAAGAAGTGTGACAACTATGGTATACATGAAAACAGTTGAAACAGTAAATGGAAAACTGACTTAAACTGCATCAGCACTGTTAAGCTAAACGCATCTACTCTAACAAAGAATAATATCATAGTGTTTATTGACTTGTTCTGTGTTTAAATGAACGACTGCGCCTGTTATGGATCGCTTTTTTGTCTCCCACCAAAAGAAAGGGTTGAAAAATCGTTTTGATATTCAGTGCAAAAAAGCCTCCTGTTTGCTAACATTACACAATATGTTATTCAGCAGCACAAAATCAGCTCTAAAGCCAGCTGTTACCTGAGCGGAGCGCTGGTGGTCCCCTATCATGCTGCAGCAGTAAACTTTGATGCACATGAAAAATGTGCCTCTTAACAAGCATAGCATCGCTTGCAAACAGACAGCAAGAAAACATCAAGGAGAGTTCTAGGAAAGCGTATGATTCTCGACTTGTGGCAAAACTGGTTCCAAACAGCATGAAACTGAGCTTAAAGGCAAACATGATGAGACACGGTTGGAATCCATCACAGAGACACGCAAATAGAGTTCGGCTCTCACGCTCACATACATATGTACACTTACGCTTGCATACACAAACACCCACTCTAAATGAGCTCGCCTCAGGGTCCCTACGTGACACCCTGAACTTCTATTTGCATCCTTTGCCGGCTTTGAAATGTATAATGTTCAGGTCACAACAAGGAGAGTAAATCTATCTTAACCGTGCCAGGACGTAGCGTTGATGGATGACCCGGATCGGTGAAGTGTACTGGCCCTCTGACAGCAGGCGTTTAATAAACAGATTTGTGCAATCCTTTCCTTTGTGTGCCAGGATTGTGGCACCTCTGTGTCCATGCCGTTGATAATAAATACTCATAAGCCTAATGATGCCTGATTACTGCAGCAATCTTTGCCTCATTAAGCTGATTAGCTGCAATGCTGTAACGGAGAGTATGTCTGTTTAATAACATTCAGCGAGGTAGACACCTTGCAGAGAGGGGAAATACATAAACGCACCTTTAACCTCATAAAGCCATCCCGCTGTCTGTCTTAACATGCAAATAATTAAAAAATAAAGAATCACGGCGTGTTGCTCTCATGATTGCTTGTACAACTCTGCAACGCTCCCACAGAAGACACTGAAATGCTGGTATTAAATGTTCAAGCTCTCCTTCGATATCAAGGACGTTCAATCACACAACCGGGTGCCTTCATGTCTGTTGATCCGATAACGTTTTCTTCTTTTTTTTTGTAAATTTATGACCCCTGTGCTAGAAAAATGTCCTTCAATGTCAAACGGGCCTTGTGTGTCTTCAAACAAATCAAGGGAGCAGGCAAAGTCGCTGACCCCAATAATTTAGCACACTGCTTTGGACATTTCAAGACAGGGGGAAAACGCACCGACTAGCCAAACAGAGCCCAGCCTCCCTTGCTTTATTACAGGTTTCTGACCCACATTGGAGCCTGCTGCTAAGGGGGGGGGGGGGGCATGAAGCTCGCAGGGGTTATACCAATGACACCACCATCTCTATTTGAAACAAAACACGCTTCAAAGACATTGAGTGAATGTTTGTCCCGGAGGAAAATATGTGCACTTGGCAATAGCTACGAGTGAAGAACAAATTCACCTTTGTGAATGACTGCTGGGGCGATTTGAATAGTTGCAGTTTCTAACCTGCGAACATAATTATTTCTAATTAATTCTCTTTTCAAAGTAATCTTAACATAAGTGAATAAAAGCTTCCAACTGCAGGCACCTGAAAAAAAAGTATAATGTCAAATAAATATGTATAAAATGTATGGCTATCATAATAAGAAAGGATTCGTTGTGCATGTGTGTGTTTCCAGAATTTCAGGCCGGTTGTTAAACTCTGCCTCAGGGTTTCCTCTGTGTGCCTCTGAATATGTAATACATATTTAAAAAAAGACCTTGGGTTGTTTTTTTCAAATTGTAATTGTAATTCTAAGTGCATTTTTGGTTATACGTCTATCGGTCTACTCATTTCCATGGTTAAAATGCATTTTTCTTAATTTATTTTGTTCATCTCAGTGGCTTAGGTTTTATTTGAACATTTATAAAAATTTAAAATCAGTTTAATTTTTGCATGTTGATGGTGAATGAAAGATAAATGTATACTTTCTGAATTTCATGCGTAATAACTCGAAATGTTAATTACATTAATGTAATAATGTAGTAAAAAATATTGTGATCTATAACTGACAGTGTTTTCTGCAGGTACTACATTTGAATTTGAACTTACTTCATGGCCATTAAAAAAAGTATGTTCTGTATAGAACGTATAGAAGTAATATAATCATCTGGGTATTTATATACACACACACACATTATATATTTAAATTTGTTACAAATAGCACCAAACAAAGTCAAAACTGAATCAATAGTCCCGTTCCTGAGCAACAAACAGTAGTGGTGTTTCATACTTGATTGAATGAGTGAATGAATCACTCAGTGACAAAACAGTTGAGTGAATGAATTAACGACACACTCATAAAGACATTCACTTGCCACCACTAACTGGCGTAACAATGTATCCTGCATAAATAGTTACTGAAAAATCCCCAAGATGATTGGGAGCTCATTCAGTCTACAATTATGATTCAACCCCATAGTTTATCTACTCCTGTGGTTCATCTTGTGCCATATTTTTGCATTGATTCATTTATCTCTGTAAGGCCACATTGCCTCATGCAGTGACTCGAGTTGTTGTTTGTGGTCTTTTCTTCTTCTTTTTCATTTTATATATAAAGATGCTGTGCTCTCTATTTATTAGAGTTTGGGCATCGGCACTGGACATGCATAATAGGAAAAAAAAAGCCCTGAGTGTCGGAGCCGGCATTGATCCAGAGCCCCTTGACTGTGTTTCCCAATAGAGGCAGCACAACTTATTAGAGGAACATGCCGCCTGCCCACTCCAGCTGCAGAAAGAGATTATACAGACAAAGCTGGCCAGCTGTTTCTTGCATGCACTATCAGTGACTAATTGAGACCAGTAAACACAGAGAGAGCTGGACCCCAGTAACACTTCATTTACTGTGTCCAAAATACATGACCAATGGAGAAGGTTAATTGCTGGGTTGGTTTGTGAGAGAGTGAGGCCTGATTAGACATAAATACATATTCAGCACCTCAAAGAGGAATAATTACTGCGACCCCTGGAGAGGCCTCTGGGCCAGATCAGTGGAATTATTTGATTCGTGTAAGCTTAGACGCTCGCAGAGAAATATCTATAGATGAAAGAAGTGTCTCGCATTTGGATATCATTAGAGCCCCATGTTTTTACACATCCAGTCATTTTACAAGCTTAAGTCGGGAAAAGTTTTGTATTGACGTCCAGAATGCATATGTGAATCGTCTTTGATGGGCAATAGCAACATGACAGGGCTTGAAATAAAAATATACATATTTTAAAAGTCAATGGCACATTTCATGTTGGTTTTAAGTATCATTTCCTTCAATAAGCCATTGATCCATTGGCAACTCTCTGGATCCCAAGAGTTTGGCAAAACAGATCAATGGCTCGACTTGGAGGTTAATGCGATGAGCTTCATTGTTGCTGACCGGCCACGCGCCATGAATGTCAAGACAGATAGGCTACCTCTTGGGTAACATCTAAGAATATATTCTACATTTATGCATTTAACAGATGCTTTTATCCAAAGTGACTTACATTGCCTTTAAATTATACATTTTATCTGTTCACACATTCCCCAGCTCCATGATTTACTACAGGAAACCTCTGGACTTCTTAAAGATGAAAAATAGATAAATAACAATAGACACATTATATATATATTTTTTGAACTTTCTATTCAACAAAGAAAAAATATGATGGTTTCCACAAAAAAAAAAAATTAAGCAACTGTTTTCAACATTGAAATTAAAAATAAATGTTTCTTGAGCAGCAAATCAGCATATTGGAATGATTTCTGAAGGATCATGTGACACTGAAGACTGGAGTAATGGTGCTAAAAATGTAATACTGCTGCAAATCATTCACAATATTACTGCTTTACTGTGATCAAATAAATGCTGCATTTGTGAGCACGAGAGACTTCTTTCAAAAAACTTTTGAATGGTAATGAATATATTTTTTTTCCCCTCAATTTTATTTAAAGTCTGTCACACTGCACATCATCACGGACTGTGTTAACAGGGTTGCCATGGCGATGGTTTGCCTCGCACAGCTGTAGTTACTCTCTGTGTCGACTGACACCTCAGTGCATATCACAGGCCGTCAGATAATCGCCTCTGTCTGTTTCCTGGTCCCGTACCCAAACACCTGTGCTTCGCACGCAGCCCAGATAAACCCCAGCCCTTCTGTATATGACACTGTCACTGGCAGTCAAACTAATCTCCTTTCCAAGTTAAAAGAGAATTTAACTTTGTACCTGCTAGAGCGGCGGTGCAATTTAATGCTCCGTCCGATAACTAATGGGAGAAACTCTTTAAACTTCACAGCTTAGAATAAGCTTGTCAGCTTATCATATTATGCTTGTGAGCTTATAATATTAGCATTAAAATATTCTAAGGATTTCTGAAATAATTTTAGAGGAGAGAACAACCGTTTGACTTTACAGGATCGTGAATGAGTGGTTATGAGGCAAGAGGGTGATTTGACAACAATCAATTTTGTCATTACACTGCAATGCTTAATGTCTCATGGTTATGCTTTGAATTATTTTAAATATGTAGTATTATAGCACTGTACTTACTCCTTCACCAAAATCTCTTTGCATGCAATGCGCTGTGGAAAATTAATCATTCAAGTTCTGAAAAGGTACAAATACTGATTGTAAACTTAAATGGTGATGATTATGATATTCACCCTTTGCCAGTGAACAGTTCCTACCACATTTAACATATTTTGTAACAAATCACAGTCATAATATGCAACTTATGCAGTAATTTATCATTCCTAATAGATTTGCCATTAGACATATGTCATAACAATTTTTTTTTTTTTTCAGGGCAACAGAGGTCAAATTGCTTCCACGCCTCAAGCATCTTCATCGTTATTTACTGAACATCTTCATTCTGTCATTTTCTAGCATGCTTTTTCCAAAACCCAGCTATTTTACAACAGAGTAAACCATATTATCTTAGGATTAATGATGCAAAAATGTTTATTACAAAAGTGAACCGGACATAAAAGACGATTTAAAACCATCATTAAAGAGGCAAGAAATTCTTGTTCATGGTTTGACACTTATGCAGTAAATATGCCTAGAACTTCACAAATTCAGTCATTTGTGGATAACTTCCAGACAAACAATCCCAATGTACATCCTGACTCGTTATGATATCAGCCCTGACAAACTATATGTCCTGTCTCACTTATCCAATTACAGTTTTTTACAATCACTTTGTTACTATTTTCAGAACCTTGATGTCATTTTTCACAACTCTAGACACAAAACTCACAACCAATGATCAAAAAGCACATTTTTCAAAACTCTAACCCTTTTCTCAATTGCTTGGATACAATACACATAAAACTTGGATCATTTGTTCATTCAACAAAGATCACCTGTTCAATATGACACAACTTAACATCAAAGTACTACTATTTCAAAAGGCAATTCACACATTACATTTTAAATGAGTGTCTATTCATTTCCTTACAATGATCTAACTATCAATTGATACAACTGCTCAAAATGATAAGTAACTGTTGCATTACTCTTAATGCATAGTTGTATGGAAACAGACACACAATCTTCCATGTTTACAGTAAATCATGAAAGTTTCAAGATAATGAGATTCATTGTCACCAATTAGCATGGCATGAACCAATTAGACTACAATATCCATGGATGTAGCCTAATATTTTATCATACTGTAATGCTTCATCAGACACTGTGTCTATGGTGCCAAATACTGTACCACCTTTTCAGACTATGTACAGTATTGACAGTACAGTACTGTATAGATGCAGGCCCTTGTAACTGCGTGTCCAATTCTGCCAATCACAGCAGAGCAGTGTCAGGCCTGGACTCGCCATGCCAAAGGTTTTTTCCAAGATGTCATTTTCCAACATCCATTGTGATGTAGATGAGAACCTGTGGCCAAATCCACAACACAGAGTTGATGACAGTGTAGAAGTACAGTAATCACTCCTGTTTAGTTTCTTACAGCAAGTTGAGGAACACTGCATTTGATGTTTTACAGTACTGTCATTTCTTTTCTTATTTCATAGCTAATTATTTTTGCTTTGATTCAAAAAACCATGTTGTGATTGTACTGTAGTGTTTTGCATCAATATATTACAAACTTTGTTCACAATGATTCCACTGTGTCTGTAATATTCTCTCTACTACTGCAGTACTTTTACAGAGATGTATTTACTGTACATGTAGTACCATAATGAAACCTGTATCACCTATTTTGCTCTGCAATATTTAATGATTGTACGAACAATGACACAGTGAAACTATCGGTTGCTTGTGTGTGGGTGATCTATAGTTATGTTTCAATGGTATTTCACAGTTAATTTGTTTTTTGAACCAATGATTGTGCAAGTGCAAGATTTCTTTAAAGATGTGAATGCACAATGCAATGTTTTGAACATTAGACAGCCTGTGTTACAAGTGATTATCGTTTTGAGTTTTGTGTCTAGAGTTTTGAAAAATGACATCAAGGTTCTGAAAATAGTAGCAAAGTGATTGTAAAAAACTGTAGGTTAACACTTTATGGCCTGGTTTCACAACCAGGGTTTAGATTAAGCCAGGATTAGGCAGTGATTCAATTCGGACATTTAAGTAGCTTTTATAAACGTGCCTTAGAAAACATTACTGATGTGCATCTTGTGACCGTCCAACTGAGAACTCTCAGAAGGGTGCATCACAAATAAATTTATAAGGGAGGACTTCATTGACTAAAATTAATTTTAACCAGATTCAGAAACACTCAAACCAAGTCCAAACACAGAGGTAAATGCAAACATATTTAGATCAGATAAGTCACACCACATCATACAACTAGTGAGTCAACAATTGAAGGTATACATGAAAGTTTTCTGGTTTGGTACCAGGAGTGGGGTTGGTCAAACAGGAAAAGAGCAAAAAGTCCAGTAGTTCTTCATTAAATCCATGTTTCAGCTTAGGGTACGTTGCAATAATGGTGTTCTTGCAGCACTCAAACATCCCAGATCTCCGTTGATCCAATATATATCCAATGATGATATTGGCATAATCAAATAGTATCCCCAAAGACCACGTACAGCATAGAAGGGAAGATGTCTCAATCGCATAGCATAAGAAAGATAACTCTGTGGACGTGGTATATCCAAGAAGTCCTTCTAAACAACAACATACAGGCTAACATTAACACCACACATATTAGATGAGATGACGAAAACCAGCAAAACCAATATTTACAACACAAAATGAACAACTTGGATGAGCTCAAAACAATAGTTTCTCAACCCTGACTCTAAAGGTTAGCAGACAGAGGCCATGCTTCTCTCCAACCAAACATACCCCAACTCTACTTCTCCCTGCTTTTTATCCAGAGGAAGAGAAGTCTGGAGAGCCCCCTAGAGCATAGTAGTAGTACTACTGCTCAAAACCAGAGTAACTGCTCTAAAAGCCGTTACAATCTTGAGAAAAAAACAATGGCAGATTGCACTGACATATTTTAAGATATCTCAGTGCAAGTTGCTTTCAGTTAAAACAGCTCAAACATGCAATTTAGTCTGGATCTACAGTAGGTTTAAGCCTTGTCTGTTAATGACCACAGTCAACAATATGTAAAGAAATCAGACGCGTTTTTGATAATTCCAACAATTTTCTCTAACGCATTCTCTTATTTCCAAACTGAAATTTATCAAAACATCTAAGGATTTGACATTGCAATCTATTCAGGGCAGCATCAGCCATAGACTGCAGCACCCATAATACGAAGCTTTACCTGTAAATATGAAGACACATTTCTAGCTCTGAATGATTTTTAATCGTGATTTTTGACACACTAGAAAAAGGTCATCCCATTAACGTTACCAGCGCAGTGGAATTAAATATGCTTTAAAAATACGCTCATTCAGGGACGTGCATTTAGTGCATGAATGGTCGAACAACATAATGTGTTAAAAATGCATACAAACAGTTCAGTTATGCAGTTGACTGGCATTTACCCTCGTTAATGCTGTTAAACTGATTGTGCAATGCAGACTGTTTGCTGAAACTATCCACAGCTTAACAACAAAACTGTAGGAGCACGCAATTTATCTCAATCAATGGTGCGTGAAAGTTGCGTTCATTACTATAATAGTAGTTACATGTATACCTACAACTCTCTGGCCCCTCTACCTGAAGGCCATTGTGTCATTCACACCCAGCTTATTGTGATGGAGAGCCTGTGGAGTAGTGTACCATCACTGTGTAGCACGATGTTTAAACTGTTCGAATCTGAAGGGGACCGGTCATTTTAGCTAGTTATGGAAATGTTTGTGATGAATGTGTTGGTTTTAATCCTTCCTATATTTATTGATTTGTTTTAACTCTTATTCTTAATAGTCATTTTATTTATTGAATAGACTGGCAAGAGCGTATTTTATTGAAAATGGTATGCTCCAATTAGAGAGAGAAAATGAGTGTAATTAAAGGGATAGTCACCCCAAAAATTTAAACTCTGTCACCCTCAAGTTGTTCCAAACTGGGATGAATTTCTTTCTTCTTCTGAGCACACACACACACACACACACACACACACAAAGATATTTTGAAGAATATGGACTTCCATTGACTTCCATAGTATGGGAAAAAATACAATGGAACTCAATGGCACCCATCGACTTTTTGCACATTTTATTGTAGATACATATAAATAAAAATAAATGAGTAAAGGATCATGGATTATTATTATGTATTACATAATAACGTAATCATATAAAACAAATGAAATCAATTTAATCAATTGGTAAATTATCCAAAAAAAAAAAAAAAATGGTATAAAACAAATCAGCTGCAATATAGCCTATAATATAGCTCAATTGTGGCCCATATGGGACCCTCAACTAATTAATAATGGGCAATCTAACTGGGGCTCAACTTTGAACAAGATGGGGCCCACATTCTCCTATTAAAGTGCCCACTCCCATATAACCCAGATAAAGCCCATGTGGGGTATAGGTCTTCACGGGTCCACTTGGATCCGAAAACCCGAGGTCCGACCCGAGACCCGAGCGGGTTCGGGTCAGAAACTCCGACGAGTGTCTCAGACACGGGTCGGGTTCGGTATTAGTGGCCTCGGGTCTCGGGTAATTTAAAATAAATATGCCTTTTCCAAATGGACCCGAGAAGACCCGAATTCTTTTAAACTATGTTGGGCATTTAACAAAATTGCAGTATTTAAAACAACTCTATGACACCGTTCTCTCACTTTTTCTAAGTGAGAGAGCGAATCCGCGCTTCTACGTGCAAATGGGCTATAAGCATAAGCACGGTTGCCTCCGCATTTATTTACTCAGTTGCTCGCTCCACATAAACCAACCCCTCCCTTTGCCAAGAAGAACTAGTGCGCCATCATGTGGATGGATGTTTGACTAAATGCAAGTATTTGAATTGTCATTAAGACAGGCCTGTCAATCAATTTAAAAAATACGTGACACTGTCAGAAAAGCATGGAGGCGATAACAGACATTGCGAAAAATGTCAGGGAAAACGAATGGTGTTTCTAATCATCGTATGGTCCGGTAAATAACATTATGCCAAATTGTATAGGACGTAATGGGTTACAGTGATGTGTGATTGACATTTTAGCACTTCAGCACGCTTACACTTGCGCAACGCAGGGCTGCAGGCTGTGCACAATGTAAATGCCGTTTACGTTCGGGAATCGGGTCCAGTCGGGTTCTAAAGGAAATGGCGTCAGCTCGGGTCTAATTTTATCGGGTCTGTCTCGGGTCGGGTTTTTCTTAAAAAAAATATATATATGCACGTCGGGTTCGGGTAAGAAGTGATTCGGGTCGATTCGGGTCGGGTACAGTTTTTAGGACCCGAGAAGACCTCTGATGTGGGGCCCACATGGACATGATGGCTGGGAAATTTAAGTATATAAAAGTAGATAGAACGGTATTTAGAAAATAAGCACTTTACATACTTGTATTAGAAACAGTCCAACAGGCCTTTTTTTTTTTTTTTTTGACACAAAGTGCCATCAAACATGCTTTTCTCCCAAAACACTTTATATGAAAAGTCAATGATTTGTAAAGGCATGAGAAGAGTTTTTGATAATTCCAACAATTTCAGAGTCTTTCATTTTCAGACTGAAGTTGAGAAGAGCTTCACAAAAGAATTGAATTTGACTTCCAAGTTGGTGTAGTGAAAGTGTTACATGACAATATGACACTGGGCATATGTTTTTCATTTAAAAACTTGTTAAGTGTCAGCTCACCAGCATAAAGACTAGTTTGCCCCAAATGCCAGTGTTCTTTATTCTATTTCTTTCTCTTTCTTTCTTTCTTTCTTTCTTTCTTTCTTTCTTTCTTTCTTTCTTTCTTTCTTTCTTTCTTTCTCTCTCTCTTTCTTTCTTTCTTTCTTTCTCTTTCTTTCTTTCTTTCTTTCTTTCTTTCTTTCTCTTTCTTTCTTTCTTTTTGTTACTTATCTGCATCTATTTTTACTATACTAATTGTTTTTATTTATTATTTCTATTAGTATATTTTCTACTTTTACTGTTAATTAAATAGGAAATTATTATTTCGTTTTGCAATATTTGTATAGTGTATACTAAACTGAAGCAGTTTAAAGTTATTTAGAAAATGAGCTCTCGAATATCTTTGCATTAGGAACGGTTAACATGCCTTCTTTGACACAAAGTAACGTCAAAACATGCTTGCTTTTCTCCCAAACGGACCTTGAGATCAGTCAGTAATTAATGAACCTCATGGCAAGAACCAGCATTAAACGAAGTGAACAATTTCAGGACTGACAGAGATTATGAAACAAAAATGATTACGGTCATTGTAATAGAACAATAATATCCTGCACACTAAAGTATTAATGTGCTAGATTAAAATAGGCCCATCCATTAGAGCACTGATTTTTCATTTAATCTTTATGGGAAGGAAATAAGATTCATAATCCTTTGATTTGCTAGGAAATGGGAAGCAGAGGAATATCTTTTAATAACCAGAGTCTACTTGACAGCCAAGTCATGCAGATCTGAGAACAGAGCAAAGCAGAGAGCAACTATTGTTACTGCATGGCACATATTTGAAGAGTGTTTTGACTGTAAAGATACAGAGAAACACATAAAAATGCCTATTTGTTTTTGTGAAATGGTAAAAACACAGATAACGTGAGTCTCCCTTGTTCAGTGTGCTGTCCTGGCATACAGCTTATTTCTCCGTTGTTAATGACACAATGACACAAGATTTATAATATATACTTGACATTTCAACTCCAGCGCACTACTTTGCACTCAACATATTACAGTTCACTTTCCATTAATAAATTGAGAAAAAAAAATGTTCCTTAATTGGTCGCAAATTAGCACAGACCACACAATGCCATTGTATATGAATATTATTTTGATTATTTCCTGCATAAGAATACACAGTTAACTAACTAGCATATGATTTTAAGAATTATTGTGCCAATGTAACAAGCTAAATATAAAGCCTTAATCTAATTATCATCTCTTTTCTTTTATAACATTCACAAATACCGTCCAAGTCGAGCATTACATTTAGAAATACAAAAATAGGTCTCTGTTTAAAATGTACTTCTCAGTTAGCTTATTTGCATAAGATGTTGTATGTAATGTATTGCAATGAATGCAAATAGTACAGTATATGTAAAAACAATCATCAAGCATTCGTGCATATGTGCTGTTGATGTCACAAGTGATGAAATTAATATGCATATTGAAAACAAAAAAAATACAAAGGAAATGTTTTCCAGAAATATATATGTGACTATGATAAAATTATGAATGGTTTGACTTTCAGAAAATATAGCCTATTTTTCAAGAGTCCAAAGGTGAAATCCTTAAAGAAAAGAAAAACATAATAAATTGGTGTGCATTTTTATGTCCAGTATTGTGCATGTGCCAGGCTAGTCTTTGATTATTTGAAGTGATTTTCACATATTGCATAGCAGTCACTCACTGTGAAGTATCCCAAGATATTTTTTGTGTGCCCTGGCATTTCTAAATATTTGAAAGGCGAGGCAGATGTGAAATTGAGAATTGAATGTTTATTTAACATCTCAGCACTCTATGTACTGGCAGAAATTTCACAGAGACAGAAAGATATCTCATTAAATCAGTGTATGCCAAGTTGGTCCTTGTGTGTGTGTGTGTGTGTGTGTGTGTGTGTGTGTGTGTGTGTGTGTGTGTGTGTGTGTGTGTGTGTGTGTGTGTGTGTGTGTGTGTGTGTGTGTGTGTGTGTGTGTGTGTGAGCGAGAGAGTGAGAATGCATTCTCATGTGTTTGTGTGTGTTTGTTGGAATGCTGTGCCCACAGTAAACACCGTGATTATGCGCACAACATAAATGAAACGTCAACTCCGAGCAAAAATCTATTTTCTGCATATCTCCATGCCGATAAATTAATTTAGAGGTCCTTTTGCACTTATAAAGTATTAATTAGTGGCCTCGGTACATCTGAGAGCAATTTTCCCAGAAAAGCATGTTCAAGCTCGAAATTATTTGTGAAGTAAGCTTGATTTAATGAATGTTAATTGGATACCTTTCAACATTACTTTTTTTCCCAAAATTTTTTTTTGTGTTGCAGTTTAGCATCATACATTACAGTTAAACTGTGCATATTTCTGCATTATTGAAGCACCTGTTGGACTATGCGCATATAGCATACCGTTGACTGCTAGTTTTTAACGGTTTAATGAGCTCTTCTATTTTCCGGCATTTCTCTGTCTTTTTTTTTTTTTCATTTAGATTTTCAAGTTCAGAATCAGCAGATACTGCTATTGTGTGCCTTAATTCCTGAAAAATACTTGGCTGGAGAAACCAGGTATAATTGTAACACTTAGACAATGGCAAACGTTTAGCCTTAAAATCTATGAATTTTTTTATGAGATTTTGGCTCAAACATCATTAACATATTAGCAGTTAGGGTTAAAACTTGCTAATAATAAAATGAATACATTTACTGAATCAGATCATATTAAAGATAAATGATACATGATACATGACACACAGAAAACACAATTTCTTTCAGATTATAAAGGACAGGCTTGATTAAATTACATGAAGTAAATACATCTCTTATTTTTCATGGAATGAAGCATAAAATGTCAAAATAAGTTTCCCAAGAAGAAAAAAAATGTCAGGCTTTGTAAACAGAATGTTTTGTTTTTTTAGACAATCAGAAACCTAGCATAGATATGGTTGGATGAAAAGGCAAGTTTGCGTTGCGTCAAGATGACACTGTGGGAACGCTGTGCGTGATTGCGTCATGAAGCACTTGTAAAATCATTCCAATGGCGTATACACTTTAAAAATTAATGGTCTTGTAATTTTCATTAAAAAAAGGAAGATGATAACTAAAAATATTGTGTATATTTTATTAGGAAAATTGTGGTTCAGTGTTGTATAGAAAATATTGAGAACATTTCACTAATAAAACCAAGGGATACATTTTCCTAATTTTTTTAAGGAAACACAATTTTGAGGCTTGAATTGAGGAACCTTTTATTTAGTGACACCATTGTTAGTTCCCAGCATGCTTTGCACGTGGCTGGTAATGGAGAGGAAATATTGAAATTAAGTGTTATTTTATGTGTTTTTGAGTAAAGGGAAACATCTGTTAATGTTTAATGTTCAGTTATGTTTGACATTTGAAAGAGTTTCTATTATGTTGAAGTTTTGATCGTTATCATTGTGCAGAAGAGTAAGGCTTATAGTAAGGTTGTGAATAACTGCATGTATTGATATTCTGAAGCATGTTGCTTTGTTAGTTGTGAAAAAACTTTGTTATAATGCTAGTGCAGTAACACGCTTGGTTATGTGCTGTGCTAGAGGCATTCAGTCTTTTAATAATGCAATATAACTCAAAGTCAAATATAAACAGGTTATTTCCATTCACTCTAATTCACACACTTTTGAGCATCAACTTCAAATAAAAAAAGCATATTTCACTAAAAATATTAAATTCATTGTATCATAGACTAAATAATTAAGGGGATTTTACATGATTTATTCAGGTAGATTCCATGAAAGAAATCAAGCCTTAACTACTCAAACATATTATGTGTAATATTGTTACCATAATTTTTTTTAATTAAATAGCAGTAACATTTTTTACAGTGTAGGCGGGAGGCGTCATGGCAGGAAGCTATAAAGCGCACCCAGACCAAACATTTTCAGCTTCTGTGTCTTCATCAAGTGCTCTGTGTGAATCTATCTTTGTCTATTTATTGTTGTTTGTCCACAAGCATGTTATCTAGACAGGAATATAATGGCGAGCAAACAGCATTTTGGATCGTGTCTTTTTTACCAGCCCTCGCTTCATTACGAGTGGGGATACACGCGATTTATGTGTTGTTTGTTTGGGAGTAGAGCATGCACGGTCAGCTCTAGTAAAAGAGGGCTGACAGGGTTCATTCATAAATTCCCAACGTGTTACATAAGCACTATCGAAAGTTTGAGCTCTTCTCGAGGGAAGAAAGTCAATAAAGATTCTTTGGCTCGTTTGCCGAGGCAGCCCGTAGATTACGGGGCTGCATAAGAGTCTAGTGGCTCTTGTTGTGCTCGCCTGATTTCACACAAGACAGGCACTGGTCACTATGGTGGTGTTGGTATAGACGCTCCCACGGAGTCATCTCGATTCAACGCGAGTTCCCTTGAAAGGGAACGCCTCGGTTACGACTGTAACCTCGGTTCCCTCAAGAGGGAACGAGACGTTGCGTCACCCTGCCATACTTCCGGCATGCCTGTGATCGACTTGCTTCGACCTATCAGAAGCTGACAATGTTTGGTCTGGGTCCGCTTTATAGCTTCCTGCCATGAAGTCACCCGCCTATACGCCATTGGACCAGAGTATGTGAGCGGAGTGGAGCGGCAACAATGTTCCCTCCGCGCTCCAAGCATTTAATAATCACTCCGCTCCAGCTCCGCTCCGGGTTCACCATTTACCGCTCCCGCTCCACTCCTCGCTCACTGATATCAGAAACACAGCTCCGTCTTCGCTCCCCGAGGAAATTGCGAATAAGTAGCCTATTTAAGTATGCTTTGAAATCTCACAAAATTTCTCCTCATCGTAATATAGCCTATAGGCATATTATTATTATTTTTTTTAAACATCATTAGGAGAATAGTTTCAATGTGGTTTATTGGATAGTGTGCGAACTTTTCCTATGACTTATTACATTATCAGCATTATAAGTTAAATATCATTGCTGCTTTTTGCAGAGCATATTTTGTTTGGAAAGAAGAAAATAACGTTTTCATCAGTTATCTACGGTTCACTACATTTCTTACAGTTTTCTGCTCGTTCGAAATCAAACCGACAGCACTGTAAGATTAAATTTTTTGAATCCAATGCATTGAGACGCAATCGTGAGAAAGCGATTGCGTGTGTGAATAAGTGTTAGCTACCTGTTTAAAATGTGCTTTCACCCGATCCAGCTCGATCTCATGAAAGTGCGTCACACATTTTATTTCTCGTACCATTTATACGCCAAAAACTTGTTTTTGCTTGCATAGCCTAGGATACGCAGTTTTCTCGTGCATATGATACGGACTTTATGGCGTGCAAGCACTTCACACACCTAATCATAACCAAGGGGTTTCTCTCTCTCTCTAAGTCGTCCTCAGACGAGCCTTCCATCGTTGCCTCCAGGCATCCCGATTCTCCATGCATCCGGCCAGTTCGTTGGTGCTCTGGGCTCCTGTATCCCTCTTGAGTATGTCCACGTATGTTAGCGTGGGACGTCCTCTTGACCGATGGCCATGTGTTGGTTCCCATAGCACCAGCTTGCTGGCTGGCAGCTCGCGATGCCTTCGGCAATGTCCTGCAAGTCTCATTCTCCTCACAGCAATCTTGTTGCTCACTCTTGATACTCCCTCATACAGGATTTTGTTGGTTACATGCACACTCTTACTGATATTAAGCACTGCACGCAGCATCCTGGTGTAGCACCCGTCCAGGGACTTCTCTAGGGTTGGATTCAGGGTCCAGCATTCACTGCCATAGAGGAGAACAGACTCTACTGTCGCGTAGAAGAAGCTGAGTTTGATTTGGCGGGAGAGGTTGGAGTTCCATACACTGTTCATGCCGTTCAGGGCCCTACATGCAAGTGCCTTCCTCACTTTTAGATCTTGCTCAGTTGAGTTGACCCATGCGCCCAGGTACTTAAAGTCCTCAACTTCTTTCAGCACAGTGTCTCCTACTGTTATCAGAGGTTGATGTTCTGGTGGTACGTTGTAGGTCATGACCTCAGTTTTCTTTGCATTTACCCTAAGGCCAACCTTAGTGCACTCTAGCTCCACCCTGTGTAGTAGTTCCTGAGCTTGTTCCATGTTATTGGAGAGCAAACTAATGTCATCCGCATAGTCAAGGTCTGTCAAGACTACTGCCGGGTGCCGACTTGACTTCCTTGGTGTCAACGTGAAGCCAAGTTCCTGCTCTCGCCCACTGATTGCCTTCTTGAGCGCATAATCAAGGACTATGATAAAGAGGAAGGGTGCTAATGTATCCCCTTGCATAACTCCAGCCAGGATGTCAAACTCCTCGCTGTTGCCATCTGGAGTCACCACCCTGGCCCTTGTTCCTGAGTACATGGACTCTATTGCCCGGAGTAGTTTCGGAGGAATTCTGTATGCCTTCAGGATCTTCACCATCATGCCTCGATGAATCGAGTCAAATGCCTTTTTGAAGTCTATGAAACATAAGACTGCAGTCAGGTTGTCCTTCCTCACCTCCTCTATCAATCTCCTGAGTGCCAAGATCTGGGTTGTAGCAGTTCGCCCTACTCGAAATCCATTCTGATTTACTCTCAGGTGAGGGTCGATTGCTTGCCGGACCCTGTTTAGAATCATGCGGTTGTAGATTTTCGCAGTGATACAGGTCAGGCTGATACCTCGGTAGTTGTCCGGCTTCGAGAGGTCTCCGGATTTGGGCACTGGCACGATGTTTGATAGAGACCACATATCAGGCTGCCGATTGTGAAGCAGAGCAAGGTTGCAGAACTCTAGAATGATATCATCAAGATCACAGTTCTTCAGCACCTCTGGGGGTATTCCATCCGGACCAGAGCTTTTTCCCACTCTTACTGTGGCTTTTGCCCTGACGAGCTCACCGAGTGCGAAGGGACCATCGTTGACGTTCAGGTTTGGGAGGTCTGATGGTATTTCCTCTTCCTCAGCTGCGTCTGCTGTTTCTCCCAGCAGCCTTTTGAAGTGGCTTGACCAGGTCGCCACCCTCTCTTCCGGGCTGTGTCCCTTCACCTGTCCCTCCTTGGTCCTCTTCCGCCCCGTCATTTCATTGATGACCCTCCATGCTTCCCCATACCGCTGTTCCCCATGCGCCGCCTGCACCCTCCGCACTCTTTCCATCAGTTCTTCCCCTTTGATGGTATCATAGGTTCTGAAAAGAAACTGTTTGGCTTCGTTCAGCTCACTGCGCCTCTCCTCAGTTGGTTCCCGCTCAAAGTTGAGGCGGCCTTCCTCCACCATCCCACGTGCTGCTATGACCTCTGGATGTTTTGATCGCAGGGAGGTTCTGACTTTCTCCATCTTAGGCACGCACAGTCTGGTCGCCTCCTCGTTCACTGTGACGAATCTCCTGTATTCGCTGCTTGCCTCCGCTCCCCTGTCTAGCTGCTGGAATCGTCTCCTCACCTCCTCTGTGTATCTGGTTAGAAGGCCAGGGTCACTTGAGAAAGCTTTCCAGTTATACCGGATTTTGGGACTTGGTTTGGGGGCCCTGAGGCTCAAACGAACCCTCATTGAGACCACGCGGTGATCTGAGCCCACAGAACTAAAAGTGCTGTATGGCTCAGCATTCATGATGGAGTTCCTCCACTTCTTCCTCACTAAGATGTAATCTAGCTGCCGTAGCATTCCTGAGGCTCGGTCCCGGAAGGTCCACCTCTTTCCTGTTCTCTTCCGGAAGATGGTATTTGCCGCCAGTAACTCGTGCTCCGTGAGGAAGGCAGTGAGGTAGGTGCCGTTGCGGTTGGTAGAGTCGTGATAAGGGAAGGGTACGTCCTCTGGTCCAAGCCTCGCATTGAAGTCCCCAAGGATTGCCAGGAAGTTGTGCGTTGGGACGCCGCGGACCGCTCTTACAAGGTCCTCAAAGAACTTCTCCACCTCGTCAGATGGCGCCACGTTGGTGGGTGAGTACACGACTATGACTGTTGTTACTGGGTTACCCGAGAACTCTGCGCACATAATCCTGTCGGTATGGTGGTAAACCCGATGTAGAGCCTTACGTGCCCGTGGGCCCAGCATTAACCCTACACCTCCTGTTGCGGCTTGGGCATCGTTCTTCCACGCTGATGCGGAAATGAACGTGCATCTCTCCACTCTGTGGTACAGTATCGGGTCTTCGGTGTGCACTCTCCTATGTTCTTGGACCCCCAGGATCTCCACTCCCCGTTCCTCTGCGCAATGTGCAAGTTCTATCAACCTCGCTTCTTCTCTCGCTGTGCATGCGTTGAAGGTTCCCATAACAACTGGTCTCCGACAGCGCATGAGTGCATTGGACGGGGTGATGTGGTCAGACAGGACCCTCCCTGGGACAATCCCGGGGTTTAAGGTCCCGTTGTCATGGTGTCCTCCCGGAGGAGGACCAGCACCACCGTCCGCTGCGATGTTCCTACGGACTCCCGCCGTTGGAAGTATAGGATTTGGGATGTGCTCCATGGTTGGCTTTACTATGCTTATAGCGGACTGTGGGGCGCAACTCCTCGCAGTCCCGATTTAATTTCAGAGTGACCTTCTCTTAGACAGGTTGCCATCCAAGGCTATGAGCCCCATCTACCCATGCTATTTGACCCCTAGCTGGGACAGTGGTTGGCAGGCGTCAGGGCGTGTCCACACGCCGGTGGGCCTGCACGTCGTGCCTCTGGGGCCCACTGCTGCTCCGAGATCCCCTGCAGTTTAGCCTGGGACCTCGCGGATCCCAGTATCCGTGTGTGGCCACGTGGAGGCACTGCAGGAGTCTTGGTGGTGGAGAGGCTGTGTACCGGCAGTAGGAGACTTACGCACTCGGCTCCTCTTTTCACCTCCACTAGGGGGGCTAGCCGGTGGCAGTAGCTGAAAGCAGAGAGTAACAAGCAGGAGCAACATGCAGCACATAACATGCAACATGCACTGACTACAAGTACTTCTATGCCCTACTGCACATGACGCATCACACACACCCTGTGCAAACGCACACACACACAAAGTTTGTGTGTGTGTGCATTTCATTTTCATTTGGTTTAGTGCATTTCATTTGCACGCAATTTTTTTTTTTTATGTATAAATGGCACAAAAAATAAAATGTGTGCTATAGATACGCACTTTCATGAGATAGTGTTGCCCGATCATATTCAGTAGGCTTGAGAACTATAACCTCCCGCAGCCAATCATGTCCATCGGCGTCATCATATCCTTCACATTTTTTTTCTGATTTGAGTGATCCATCTCTGTACCATGCTAGAGTAATGTGTTTAACGTGTGAATCCTTACTAAAAATGCAGTTCTATAATGAGCCGTTGGCATGAATTGTACTCAAGTCGTGATGGAGCGGTAGTGGAGCGCTCTCGGAGCGAGTGAAAACCACGACGCTCCGACTTTTAAAAAATCCGCTCCGCACTCCATTTAAAATCACACCGCTCCACTCCTCGCTCCGCTCCCGCTCCACTCCGCTCACATACTCTGCATTGGACTGATTTTACAAGTGCTTCATGACGCAATCACACAGAGCGTTCCCACAGCGTCATCTCGACGCAACGTCTCGTTCCCGCTTCAGGGAACCGAGGTTATAGTCATAACCGAGGCGTTTTTTAGAGTTACAATTATTTATTCATTTATTTGACTTTTATGTATTTAAGACCTTTCAAAATGATATAAAATATTATTTAAGGTAAAATCTAAACGTATTGAGTTTGACAGTATTCAGCCTAATATGGTCACATATATCATCACTTGTGCAGCCAAATGATTTTAAAAATCACATAAATAATGGGAGATAATTGTGTGTGTGTTCAAATGATCTAGTTTATTGTTCAAATCTATCTGGAAGATCCAACTTCTGGTTAGTTATTATTGTGGCAGGATCATGAAGGGGTAAATAAAGAAATAAAAAAAGCATAATGCAATGGATACAAGAAAATTTCTAAGTCATGGAATATCTATTGGAGTACAGTTATATCAATTAAGAAATGAAATAAATTAAACTAAAAAATGAAAAGCATGGCACAGATTTAAATCTATACAGACCTTCCTCAAAAACTGAGTTGCAATGAGAATCCACTTTAAATAAAATGTCAGATGACATCTTGTCTGCAGTTTCACAGAAGGTATGTGGGAGACCAGCTGGAGGAAGATTCTTCGGAAACTTGACGAGACCAAAATTGAGCTTTTTGGACATCTAAATAAAAGCCAAACACTCCACATCATCCAAATCACATTGAATAATGCTGGTTTTGCTGCAGGGCCTGGAAGGCTTGTTAGGGTAAAGGGTGAATAAATGAATGCAATAAAATACAGGGAAATCCTGGAGGAAATCCTGATTTGTGTTCCTGCAAGACAATGACCCCAAGCATAGAGAACAAAGCTTACACAAGAATGGCTTAAAAACAACTATTTTAATGTCCTTCATGTTAGTGAGAGTCCAGATCTCAATCCAAATGAGAATTTATGGGTGGCTCTCCGTGTAACCTGTCTGAGCTTGAGAGTTGCAAGAAATAATGGGGAAAAAAAGTGCAGCAGCCAATAATGGAGACTTATCTGCACAGCATAGGCTTTTATCCTTATGATTTATTTTTTTATCAAGACTTAACGTGCATTCAAGATTTACATTCTATCAGTTTGTGTGTTTTCAGGGTATCAAACCCATGATCTTTGTATTGCTAGTGCTGTTTTCTAACAGTCAAGCTACAGGAGTATCTAATAAAATGCTTCTTAGGGGTGAAAACTTAAGCAAACTTTCACTACATTGTTTTTAATAATTGTAAACATTTTGAAAAAATGCAAATGAAAGATGTTGTCTGCTTACTGTGTAAAAAGGCCAAATGAAATCCCCTGTGGTTAAATGTTTAATATGGTTTAAAAATAAAACAGGAACACATTTTTTTTGTTAATTGTTTTATAGACACAACTAGTGAAACACAGCTTTATTTTTAAGTCAACCCTTTTATCAACACATTTGGTTACCTTCCCTCTAGTGACAGGGGATTTTGATTCATCCCAATGATTCTAATATATTATAGCCCTTCACTACAAAAAAAAATCTGATTCATTTTGATTTGTTCAATACAGAGACCCACACATAACATGTGGACCAAAAAGTGTATAGTCACAAATTATAAATATTCTCTCGTTTCAATATATCATGGTCGTGATTTACTAATCTGTTCCCTCGTTTTAGTTAAATCATGGCCTCAAAATAGGTATTTGTTCACACAAAAACATTTTTTAATGTGTGCCCTCAATTCAGTAAATCGTGGCCACGTTGCAATAACTAATTATTATATTCTTAACATGATTAAGTAAAACGTGTGAACAAATTATAATATTTTGCACACGACTTATTTAAATCAAGGGAACGATTTAGTAAAATTAGCTGACGTAAGTCATGGGAATGAAATGTTAATTCCACTGATCTATATAATGACTGGATAGCTCATGACGTTCTAAACTGCCACCAGGCAGTGAAGCCACCGGAAGTGTCCGAGCGGCCATCTTACGATTCCCTACCAGCAGAGGGCTCCAACGGCCGTTATACAGAGATAGGTAGCTCCGACGGCACTTTTAAGATGACCCGCTGCGCATCAACATGTGTAAAACGAAGATCACAAAAGGATCTTGAAAAACTGCTCACAGGTTGTACTTTAAGCCCATATATAGTAATTTATATGCACAATTGTCGCTATTTCCGTGTTGTTTAAAAAAAATGTATAGCCTACTATGCATTCTTTCACAGACGTAACGTTATTCAAGTTTAAACCCAATAAACGTATTATTCAATGCATTACTTCTTATAAATTTAATTAAATGCATATATTTAATATTTTCATGTCAATCCGTGTTCAGTTTGACCACGAACCATGCGCTGTCACTTTAATTCAGCGCCTGCAGCACAAACGATCTCTGCATGCACCGCATCCGCGTGCAGTGAAAGCTCCAACCTGTTGACCTGGGTATGGTAAAAAATATGCACTGCAAACGGAGTAGGCCTATGTGTAAAGCCCTTATTTACACTGCACACATCTGCGGCGCATTATGGCTCCGACAATGTTTTATAATTTCCTACCTTCACGCGGTGTCAACTCACACCGGGAGCATTTCCACGTGATTTGCCGATTTGTGGGCGCGATCAGCTCCGGTAGCCGTGCCACAGCTGTAAACGCGCCGCAGACGTGTGCAGTGTAAATAAGGGGTAAATAAGAGGTGAAACAGGTGTACATAAACCCATACAATTTGTATTATGCATTTCCTGGACATGTTCTTGCTAACTAATCAAATACTTGAACAGACTACTGATCTATCTGTAAAACACAATCAGAAAGAGCTAAATTTTAAGTTCACAATTCACATATACTTAATTTTTAGTAAGCAGGAATAATTTCCGACTTTAAACAAATACCCATTTAAATGCTTAGGATGTTTGAGTTGTAAGACTGTTCAGGGAGACTTTAGATTTAAAGACGGTGTCTCGTTATGCAGTGTTTTCTCAGTCAAATCATACAATTTCCTATTGATTCAATAGAACGCGTGAGCTCACTAGGGAATCACAATATGGCGGCGCGGTGGCTTCACTGTTTATGACGTCATGAGCTATCCAGTCATTCTATATAGATCAGTGGTTAATTCATATTTTTTTGTTCACACACTGTGGGGCTTGGTAGTTCATTGACCCATTCTGTAGAATTCATTGTTATGCCAGTAGGTGGCGACAAGTGTGTGTCTTTTTTTTGTGTGTGTCATTGAATTGTTCATTCAATCTATTCATTCAAAGGTATTTTATTACAATCTGTGTGTCTATAAGAGACACCAGAAAGAGTTCATATTAGATCCAGATTCACACAACGAAAGTAGATCTGTCATATTTTCCTTCCGTTTTGTCAACTGACAAGATGTTTTTTTCATTGCCGCTTCAAGTCTCAATGTCTGTCCTTGAATGCTAATTGCTTTTGTTACAATCACTTCAGTGATTGTGCATGGAACGGTTTTCAACTTTTAAAATTACACTAAATTACATGTACTTTTTGAAGTGAAAATAACTAGAATGATTTGATTTCATACTAAATAAAATTGTGACCATAAAAATGAAAATGAAGAAGGCTCTTTTACTTTAAAATATATGGCGATCATTATGTCTATTAGTGTTACATGTGTGTCCTGTGTTTCCCCCCGTTCTTTGTGTATTGGGTTCAGTCTTGTTTCCATTTTCCCGCTCCTCGTTACTGTTTAGTTAATTCACCTGTTTAGTTAATTCATCTGTTTACCTGTCATTATCAGTTTATTTGCCCCAGTTGTGCCTTGTTTCCCCAATCTGTTCTATGTGTATTTAAACCCTGTGTTCTCCCTCACTCCTGATTGGTTATTGTTTGTGTTACCTTGGTGTGTTTATCCTCTGCCCGTCTGCCTGCCTATACCTGTTTCTTGAATTGTTTAATAGTAAAGTTTATTTGAATTGGAAATCTGGACTCTTGTCTTCATCTACCTTCACCACACCCGTAACAGAATAACCGACCCAAAAAAGTAATGGAGGATGACGCGATGGATGCTTTTCTGTTTGATCAGAATGGGAGTTCTCTGGAGGAATTTGTTGAAGTTTACCTGCATCTGCATCAGGACGTTTACTGGAAGGAAGAGTTCTTAAAGCAGCGGTTCTGGAGAGGACTGGATGATCCACTAGCCCAGAGACTGCTGCTCGAAGATTTAAATCGACCTTTTCGGACTGGTCGCGGGAATCTCCTGGTCAAGAGCACGTAAGCTGGTTCCGAATAGCGCTGTTCTGACATCCAAGTTGTTCGATCCTCTTACAGCCGTCAGGGGGGCTCTAAGATATGCTTTTCCTTACCATTCTTCACGCTATATGCCAATTCTACAGAAGCATATCCCCGTTAATCCTACCGAGCCCGCGCTTTACGTTGCGCCCGCCGAATCGAAAACTGTGGGCGTGGTGACCGCCGAACCAGAGACTGTTCAGGCAGCACTTGAGTCTAGTCTGGAAGACACCACGCTCGTTGTGATATCCATGGCTGTTTTGTGTGTGTGGGCAGCACTCACATCTGTTACAGCCTCTGAATCCAGTCCAGCCCAGCCGAGCCTTCACCGCTGGTTCCGTCCAGCCGAGCCTTCACTGCTGGTTCCGTCCAGCCCAGTCCACCCTGCGCTTCACGTCAGCCACGCCGAGCCTGCGCTTCACGTCAGCCCTGCTGAGCCTTCTCCGCTGGTCCCGTCCAGTCCCGAGCCTTCTCCGCTGGTCCCGTCCAGCTCTAAGCCCATCCCGGTCCCTGAGCATGTTCCTGAGCCTGTCACACTCCCCAAGAAAATTTTTTGGGGGGGGATATAGGACCCCGCCATGGCCACCCGAAGGGTCGTCTCCTCCATGGCCACCCGAAGGGTCGTCTCCGCCCTGGCCGCCCGAGGGAAAGGCTTCAACCTGGCCCCCTGCACATCCTGCTCCGCCCTGGAGGCTTCCTTGTCTGGTTTGGCCTCGCTCCCGTCAGCCTCCAGCGCTCCCGTCAGCCTCCAGGGCGCCCACCCGTAATGTTACATGTGTCTCCTGTGTTTCCCCCGTTCTTTGTGTATTGGGTTCAGTCCTGTTTCCATTTTCCCGCTCCTCGTTACTGTTTAGTTAATTCACCTGTTTACCTGTCATTATCAGTTTATTTGCCCCAGTTGTGCCTTGTTTCCCCAATCTGTTCTATGTGTATTTAAACCCTGTGTTCTCCCTCACTCCTGGTCGGTTATTGTTTGTGTTACCTTGGTGTGTTTATCCTCTGCCCGTCTGCCTGCCTATACCTGTTTCTTGAGTTGTTTAATAGTAAAGTTTATTTGAATTGGAAATCTGGACTCTTGTCTTCATCTACCTTCACCACACCCGTAACAATTAGTTTGAGAGGAGGTTGGGGATGAATTATATACAGTATGCACATACTGGAATGGCAATGGTGTTGTGCAGTAAATTATTATTACCAACGTTACATTTATTGAGCATAACTATTAGCCCTACTCTGTGAAACTAGTCTTACACTATGTGGCTCTATTATAGTTTAGCTTTGTTAAATTACTAGAATGCACACATTATAAGCCCATGAACTGCAAGAGCACCAGTAAATCTATAAACTGACTTGCTTTCACCCTCTGGAGAGTTATGCAATGACCTCATGGGTACTAATAACACACATAGCTCACTTTGCACAACATTTCTTGCAGATATAATGAGTTTTGCACAATATGGGCAGGATCAGCTCTATCTCTCCTGCCTCAACTGTAATGTTGACCACATTCATCCTGCAAGTCGTTTTTTTCTAATAGCCATTAGTTGACCAAGGTTCCTTGACAAGATTTGCGTGGGCAGTATTAATCTTCCAGCAAGACAAGAAAGGATGTATGTGGCTTTACAATGAAACATGCATCAACTAAAACTATTTAGCAAGTGTCTCTTTTAATTGCATGTTAGGATTGTATTTTTGTCACTTGTAGAGACAGAAGACAAGTTAAATTAGCAACACAACATCTGTGTGTGGTTTCTGTCACCTTCTCTATCCTCCCCTTACTTCTCTGCCACTCACACTCACTGCTTAGGACTTCATGACCCACTTTTAAAAAAACTCATTCTCCAACACCCCTGACATTCCCCACCACATGATCGCTTCACCCTTTCTGTTACTAACCTCATTTGAGACTCAGACGAGAACATACTCCAGCTTCTCACCAAATAATGTGCAACCACCCTTATATCTAACCTGGATAATATGTCCTACCAAGTCATCTGGAAAGGCTCACACCCTTCACTGAAGTACCACAGGATTCAGTGCTTGAACTCCATGTGTTCTCCCTCAGCACCGGATTGCTCAGGTCCATCACCCAATCACAGAGCTTCTTTTATCACTACTATGCTGATGACTCTCAGCTGTACATCTCATTCCCCCCTCTACTTCTGAATCCGCAATCTCAGTATATATCGTTGCATGACCCTTTGTCATCTTGAACTGGATGACTTCTCACCACCTCAGACACAATCTTCACTGAGCTCACATCCTCTTAAGATCTCCCTTACCAGTTTTTTTTTCATTTGAATGTCACAAAGTTAATGACTCCAGGTGTTGTTGTCTCTAGATTGCTGTAAACTACAATGTCAAGTTCCTCTGTAGACTATATTAAAACTCCCTAATTTGGCTGCTTCATGCTTCATGATATAAGAAAAAAAAGCCCTTACTCTAACAACTAGCCCCTCAGCCAGGACCAGATTGTACTATAGGTGTGTTATATCACCCTCCATTCTGGACTACCAGTATTTATATCAGTGGCCCTATTTTTCTTTATAACAGATTTTACATTGAACATCAGTGCAGATTATGCATACACCAGTACAGTATTTGTACAAAATTATATGTAAAAAAGAAAAATACTTTGATATAAAAGTATTTTTTATATTTTTTGCAAGCAATTTACTCAAGCAATTTATTATTATTTAATAAAATGGCTATTTTTTTCTATTGTTTTTATGCATAATTTTATTATTATTTTTGAAGACGGTCATATTACTTAACCTGTCCATAATGGCATGCGTCTAATTTTACCAATGACAGATGAATAGGTCAGAAGATAGATTGGATACACATCATTTGACTTCAGTACCAACAGATATGGAAATCATTTTCTCCTTTCGTTTGAAATTGTTGACAAACAGTCTTGTAGTTGAGACCAGCTCATTCGAGTCTGAGGCCTTGTCCACACTAATATGTTTTCGTTTGATCTTTTTCACTCTGTGTTGGCCTTTACGTCCACACTGAGACAGTGTTTTTGTCAACAAAGACGGAGCTTTTTGAAAAAATGCACAAGTGGATAAATTTGAAAAGGCCATTTTCGCTTTGCAGTGTAGACCATAAATATATAATATACAGAGATGCCTCATTAGTGGCTGTTTCTATGGGCCGCTATACATAAGCCGTCAGCCATATTGGAACAGTCAAAGCCGCCGGTCTTTAACATTCGAAAACAAGTTGACTGACTGTCTGCAACCGTAGTTAGACACAACAATGAATGTCTATAGATTCAATGAATAGCAATACATTTCAGCAGATGATTTTGCTAAACTTACACATTACAAGATGGAGGAGTCAGCTAACAACACTACATTAAAGTTAAAGTTACCAAACTAAAACTAAAAAGATTAAAAAGTGCCATAGTAAAAATATGTAATATTGAGTTAATACATATAAAAACACAAACCAACACATTCTTTCCTGTGAAAGGTTATCCAATTTCTTCAGGAATTGTAATCTCGACGGTTTCACAACCAGAAGCTGCGGAATGTTGTGGCATCATTGATTCTTACTGTGAGTGACGAAAACTTGACCGTTCCCAGATGGCAGGAGCGTCGACGTGTCTGGAGCATAGACTGTAAAAAAAGAGGGACGACGCACCTTCACTCTCTTCCATTGTAGTAAAGTGAAGCCGCCAATGTCCCTCCCAATATGGCGCTGACATCTTGTGCTGATTTGGGACCTGATTTGGGTCTTGTTCACAACTGTGACAATGAGCGCTTACAGGATCAACCAACGCTGGATTTTCAAAAGTATGTGAAATTTGCAGCTCCAACGTTCTTGAATATACAGATGCATGCCAGTCTGTTATCCCAGGGACATCAACTTTACGTTTTCAGACCCCTTCACATGTCGCGGAAAAAAACGAACTGTGATTGGTTGCGTTACATTTCAGTCAAATGTCCTCTTGGGCGGTCCTTGACCATAAAAACCTGCGATAAGAGTCCAGACCTTCTGCCGTCAGAAGGTCTGGCTACACGAGACAACCTGAGTCCTGAGTCCCGCAAAAGAAAATAATCAGATTAATACTGGATGAATCAAATAGTTCAATTCAATTCAATTCAATTCAAATTTATTTGTATAGCGCTTTTCACAATACATATTGTTTCAAAGCAGCTTTACAGAAAGTGCATTTCAGAAATGTACATAGAAGAATATAGTTAGTTAATCATCATGTATTAATTTAGGGCATAACATATCGCCGGCGTTGAGTCGTCTCTTCACAGGCGTCGAGTCGTCTCATCGCAGGTGTTGGGGCATCTGAAGTCTCCGTGAGAGTCTGGATACAAACTGGAGCTGACGAACGCTATTTACCTCGGGACTAGCGTCCCGAGATAACAGCAGAAAAGCAGATGGGAAATAATTAGCGTAGCTGCTGTTCATAATATTAATGCATTCGATCTGATTCAACAATAGAAGGTAAGCATTATGTGAATGCTTGGCTAAAGAGATGCGTCTTTAATCTAGTTTTGAACTGGGAGAGCGAGTCTGAGCCACGAACAGTATCAGGAAGGCTATTCCAGAGTTTAGGAGCTAAATGTGAGAACGCCCTCCCTCCTTTAGTGGACTTAGATATCCTAGGAATGACCAGAAGCCTCGAATTTAGTGATCTTAACGAACGCGATGGATTGTAGGGCGATAGAAGGTCCATTAAATACACAGGAGCTAAACCATTTAGGGCTTTATAGGTCAGTAGTAGTACTTTGTAATTGATACGGAACTTAATAGGTAACCAGTGCAAAGATGATAAAATCGGTGTTATATGATCATATTTTCTTGACCTAGTAAGAACTCTAGCGGCTGCATTTTGCACTAACTGTAGCTTGTTTATTGAGGATGCAGGACAACCAGCTAATAAGGCATTACAGTAATCTAGTCTCGAGGTCATGAATGCATGAACTAACTTTTCTGCATCAGAAACAGATAGCATGTTACGTAATTTAGCAATGTTTCTAAGATGGAAAAAGGCTGTTCTTGTAACATATGAAATATGATTTTCGAAAGACAAGTTGCGGTCTAGTATAACACCCAGGTCTTTTACTGTAGTCGATAAGGTAACAGGACATCCTTCTAAATTAAAGTTGTATTGTAAGAGATTTTGTGGGTAGTTTTTTGGACCAATAAGTAATACCTCCGTTTTATCTGGATTTAATAGCAGGAAATTACACGTCATCCAGCAATTTATATCTTTAAGACATTCTGTCAATTTTGATGAGTTAGTGTTTTCATCTGGTTGTGATGAAATATATAATTGAGTGTCATCAGCATAGCAGTGGAAATTAATTCCATGTTTTCTTATAATATTACCAAGTGGCAGCATATATATTGAGAATAGCAGAGGGCCTAACACCGATCCTTGCGGCACTCCATAGTCTACTGACGTTATCTTCGATTTTTCCCCATTTAAACAAACAAAATGGTAACGGTCCGATAAGTACGATCTGAACCAGCTTAATGCCTGTCCCTGAACACCAGTGTAGTTTTGTAGTCGATCCAAGAGTATTTTGTGATCTATAGTGTCGAACGCAGCGCTAAGATCGAGTAGAACTAGTATTGAGATACAGCCTTGGTCAGAAGCTAAAAGTAAATCATTTGTAATTTTAACTAGCGCAGTTTCTGTGCTATGATGCGGTCTGAATCCTGACTGAAATTTTTCATATATCTCATTTTCTTGCAAGAAAGAGCACAATTGAGCGGACACAATTTTTTCTAGTATTTTAGACATAAATGGAAGATTTGAAATGGGTCTGTAATTTGCTAAGTTATTTTGATCTAATTGCGGTTTCTTAATAAGAGGTTTTATAACTGCCAGCTTGAATATTTTTGGAACATGACCTAAAGATAAAGACGAGTTAATAATATTGAGAAGAGGCTCTTCCACTACAGGTAACACTTCTTTCAGTAGTTTAGTGGGTATTGGATCTAATAAACATGTTGTTGGTTTAGATGCAATGATAAGTTTATTTAGCTCTTCCTGTCCTACAGTTGTAAAGCGGTGTAGTTGTTCTTGAGGGGCGATGATTGAGGCTGAATCATAAGACACCATAGAGGATTGTACATTTACAATTGTATTTCGGATGCTTTCTATTTTCTCATTGAAGTAATTCATAAAATCATTACAACTATACTGTAACGGAATAATTTGCTCGGGTGATGTCTGTTTATTTGTTAGTCTAGCCACGGTGTTAAATAAAAACCTTGGATTATTTTGGTTATTTTCTATTAGTTTGCGGAGATGCTCAGCCCTGGCTGCTTTTAGAGCCTTTTTATAACGTGACACACTGTCTTTCCACGCGATTCTAAAGACCTCTAAATTAGTTTGTTTCCATTTACGCTCTAAGTTACGAGTTTCTCTCTTGATAGCATGTGTAGTACTATTGTACCATGGTGCTTTAGTTTTCTCTCTAACCTTTTTTAATCTAATTGGTGCAACAATATCTAATGTACTAGAGAAAATGGTGCTCAAACTGCTGGTCATTTCCTCTAGTTCATCTGTTTGTTTGGGTTCACTGAGCAGCTGAGATAGATCAGGTAAGCTATTTGAGAATCTATCTATAGTGATTGGAAGGATTGCTCTGCCTGGTCTATAACGCGGCGCAACATGACAAATTTCAGCAGTACGTATTATACAAGTTACCATGTGATGATCAGTGAGATCGTCACTTTGCGGTATAATATCTATATCGGTTGGATTGGTTCCGTATGATATAATTAAATCTAGTGTATGATTTAGACGATGAGTGGGACCACTGACATTTTGCTTGACCCCAAAGGAGTTTAATAAATCTGTAAACGCAGCCCCTAACGCATCATTTGTGTTATCTACGTGTATGTTAAAATCTCCAACAATTATTGCTTTATCAGCATTGACCAATAGATCTGAGAGAAAGTCTGCAAACTCTTTTAGGAAATCAGTGTAGGGCCCTGGCGGTCTATATACAGTAGCCAAGGCTAGAGATAATAGGGATTTCTTTCTTACATCTAAGAGCGTAACATTTAGCACAAGTACTTCAAACGAATTAAACCTGTGACCTGTTTTCTGAGTAACATTAAGAATATCTCTATAGATTGTTGCAACACCGCCGCCACGACCGATCAGACGGGGCTCATGCTTATAACAGTATCCTGGCGGAGTAGACTCATTTAGACCGAAATACTCATTTGGTTTAAGCCAGGTTTCAGTAAGGCAAAGTACATCGAAGCTATTATCTGTGACCATTTCATTTACAATAACCGCCTTAGGTGTGAGTGATCTAATGTTTAGAAGACCTAGTTTTAGAAATTGTTTTTGTTCACTGATATTTAGATTTTCTGGTTTAATTACAATAAGATTTTTCCTAGATCCTACACTAGATTTATTGTTTGGCCTCACTAGACGAGGAATAGACACAGTTTCTAAATAATGTTCTACACTACTTATATCAATTAAGTTGGGACAGCAAAGACTGTGAATTGGACTTTGACTTACTAGTCAGATGGTGTGCAACGTCTTGGAGATGTTGTCCGACAGAACAGCCGCTCCGATTCTGCTGGGGTGCAGGCCATCAGGACGGAAGAGCCTAGGTCGCTCCCAGAACAGATTCCAATTATTTACAAAGAGCAGTTTCTGTTCATTACACCATGACATTAACCATTCATTTAGAGCAAATAGTCTACTGAACCTTTCTTGTCCTAGTCGGTACGTGGGAAGCGGTCCAGACACGATGATCGTTGCCTCAGGCGCTGTGCTGCGTACCGCCTCGATCAGGCTCCTGTAGTCCTTCTTCAGAACCTCCGTCTGCCGCAGCCTAATGTCGTTCGTTCCCGCATGGAGGACAACGGCTCCGACGCGCTCGTCACCGTTCAGGATCTCGGGAACCTGTGCGGCGACATCAAGAACACGAGCACCAGGAAAGCAGTGAGTGCGCACCTTACCCTTACCTGAGGTAGCGCGGACATGACGGACCATGGAAGTGCCGATGATCACGGCGTCGTCGCGTTCCGACTCGCGAAGAGGGGAGAAGCGGTTCCGAGTGGAGATCTCGAAGACCGGGAGGGGCGGAGAGGTTCTTGCTCTGGTCCTGGCTCGTGTCTTCCGCTGTGGGATCACCCAGGGTCCATGGTGCTGTGTCGGTGCCGGAGTGAATGAAGCCAGAGATGATCGCGTCCTCCTGGGCAGAGAAACGCACGGAGTAGAGGAAGTCGGAGTCAAAAAGTTACTAACCACTGACTTGTGAGCATCGGCGCGTGACGTTTCAAGCGCTGATCGCCGATCCCGCAGCTCGGCTTGCCTCTCCAGCAGACCACGGATCTGTTTCTCCACCGATTCCAGTTCCAATCGCACCGACATCAGCTCGAATGTGTCCTCACCTGCACTCAGAGGTAACGTTAGACACACATCCGATATGTTCGCCATTATAACAGATGAACAGTAAATTAGTAGTGATACTACCAATATCACTACTAATTTAGGACTGGAATGCTGGATATAACCTGTATCCTTTCAGTGAAACGGGTGTAAAATCAGACGCTCGATAGGCGCGAGCCCACGCGTGAAATGCTAGCGGGCTGAAGGCTAGTAGCCGAGATTCGCAAAGTTGGATCTAAGTAGCGATATCAAAGCAATCCGATTGTTTTTTATAGGGAATAGTATCGAGGATAGGTTCACACGATATAAAAATAGAAAGTGCTTGTTAATAAATGAGTGGTAAAGAAGAAAATCAAGGATTAATGAATCAATTCGACGGAGCTCTAAACACAAACAAACACCGCACGCGCATGCGCAGAGGATTATCCGACAGGACTTCGGATAATCCGAAATAGTGAATCGGATAAAATAAATTTAGTGGAAGTGTGTGGTTTCAGGAGCTTTGTGATTGGTTGCTACGCCCACAAATTACTTCAGTCCATTGGGTAGGCTACACCTGTCCATGTGGCTCAGACACTCCCTTTAAAAAGGATGTGGACATTGTTAGTATTTTGTATTTGTTTTTGTTTTTTTCTTGGCTTTTACAACACTGCAACAGTATATACCACGTCCATCCAGGCACCCTGAATTAGAGGTCTACACGGGTCTAAAAATTCGAGACCCTTAATGTGCTACACGGAATCGACCCGGACCCGTATATTATTTCAAAAGCTGGACCCAGACCCCTGCAGATCCGAGAAATGCCATAAATGTACTACCTGGACCCAACCTGGACCCGTCTATTATTTAAAAGCTGGACCTGAACCCTGCGGGAAGACACAGACCCGACTGGACCCGATTGTCACATATTCCACACTAAATTGCAATTAACAAGTCAATAAACCAGTTGCGAAAAATATATATTTTTTGTCTTACCTAATTTTAGTAGCTGGCGTCTCCCATCCTTGTAATGTTACCTGACTGATTGTGATGCATTACAATCCTCCGACAAGAAAGTGCTATCCATGTTATTCCTCTCGTTATTCCAAGCTTAATCCACTCATTATTTCAGCTTCAAAAGTTCACTTGATGTCCCGGTGAATGATGACAAATGCGACTTTGCAGATTTGCATTTCGACTTGAGTTAACTCGCATAATAACTTTGACTGTATGCGCTTTTGAACTATAATAATGATTGCTCGTTCAGTACCATGGCCGCTGACGTTAGCATTATTTATTTGCTATCATCTCTGTGCTCTCCTCGACCTCCAAAACTTTAAGATTAAACAAGACAGTTCATTCATATTATTATAAAAATGGGAGAAAGTGTAAAGCGCAGCTTGGCGGAATAAGTCCCGCCTTTTAAGTAAAAGAGCCAATCGTATTGGTAAAGTCCTTGTGTCACTGCAGAAGCTCTGGTTGCCATAGAAACATGATGCGATTGAGACTGCATATTCATGTTAGCTGCCTGGAGCAACCTGAAATATGAGCTTTGTAATGCAATTTGTGTTTTTTTAACCTTATTTCCCGGCTCACACTTTTCTTATCCTAATTTTACAAGTTTAAACAAACACACAAGCCGTGCTGACTGACTCTGATCACGGCCGGGTGTTCTCCGAGTCGGATCGTAGAAGTTATCGGCGAGTCGGACCTGAAGTAATAGATTGGGACCCGACCCGGATCCGGCTGACCATTTAAAATATAAACCCGAACCCGTACGGGTCCCGGGTCGGATCCCGGGTCCTCGGGTCTCGGGTGCTCCGTGTGGACCTCTACTCTGAATTACACATTGATGACACTGATGTTTACAGACACAGTTTTTTCTTTAATTTTTCTGTTCCATTATTGTAGAGACCGTAAAACTTCAAATAATAGCCGAGTCCCAAATAGACGCCTGTCTCTTTTACACGCCTGGTGTGGCTGCAGGTTTGGGTAAATAAAGGCCGGTCTCAAAATAGAGGCCGGGTCTGTTTTTTAGTTTCGGGTTGTATTTAATCTTCTAAAACCCATCAGATCATCCGGTTTTTGGCGGATGCTAAAGCAAATTTTTGTCCCGCCAAAGCCTTTTTTGATCGGTGAGTGATGTAGAATAGAATGACTGCTGCGCTTGACAGGGCGCATAACGAGCAGAGAGAGCGCCCCGCCCGTGCGTGCGCGCACTCTCACGTCTTCAAACAACACGAGCGCTGTTTTGCTCTCTCTCCCTCGCGCATATTAATCAAAATCAATTGAGCGCACTTCATGCGGACTTTCGGTCTCGTGGACATAAATTGCGCGTGCTCGCCGAGTCTACGAGTCCGTAGGCCGTCCCATTTAGCATTTTAACTTTCTGAAGTGTGCTCAGCAGCGCCCCCTTTGTACCCTTGAAGCGGTCTTCCGCGAAGCCCGCATAGATGCAGGCTCCACGCACTTTAACTACCCAGGAATCCTTGCGAAAGGCCAATCAGACAACGGATGGGAGGAGATTTCGCTTACGGACAATTGTTAACATGGCTGAGAAGAAAATATTTAAGTGTAATTATCATTACGGTTTTTATGACAAGTTTATACAAACATTATGATCATCAACCAGTGGTTGATATCTCAAACATAATAATAGCGAGCTGAATAATACGATCGCATTATGATTCATTAAATAAATAGAACAGAATGTCAGGGCTTTACTGAGTCATATGTAAACACAACAACAATAGGCAGCATATTTCCCCGAACCTGTAGCTCCTCCTGTCCATAACAACAATCAGACCGTCTTCCTGTTTCCGGCGTGACGATTGAGTCTGTCCCAAAAATACCTCTCAATGCGCCCTCACGGACTCGCCCTAAGGGCCCCATGGGTCTGCACTACATGACGTCACCGAAGTGTGGACTCTGAGGAAGTCCACAAGTCCGGAGTGTGCCATTTGGGACAGGGCCTAACACGATAGTAAAAGGTCGGAAGACTGCAGTTTCACGTGGAGCATTTGGAGATTTTTAGAGATTATAGAGACTCTAGGCCTACACTCAATGAACAACATCTCAACACTAAATTATAAAGGCCTGTCTCATATAGACGCCTGTCTCAAATACAAGCCGGTGCAGTTCGACGATTTGGGAAAATAAAAGCCCGGGCTATTATTTGAAGTTTTACAGTAATATTTGTGATTAATAGCTTTATCTTTTGAACCTAAATTAGTTTTTTGAGTTTTGATGCAGATTTCATGTCTCATTCAAAAGCTCTTGATTTGATATAGGCCTACTCATTTGTAAATATCAGGTAATGTTACTTTTTCTGAAGAAAAAAAAAAACTCTCCCAATTAATGCTGCAAACAGGGATATCTCATTTGGATCATTACTAAAATGTTGAAGATTAAAATGAACAAACATGCATAATTTAAAAGCTGAGACGTTGTTTCTTTGGTCATTGCTATCATTGGATTGTAGGCGCAATAATGCTCAGTGAACTGAAAACAGCATTGCCTACACTAAATAAGATTTAAGAACATCAAGATTGTTATAAATAAAAGTATGTATTAAATCAGGAAATAAATACTTTCAACACAATAAGTCAGATTCCAAACTTGTCTGAGTCAAGACCAAGTCCAAATGCTCCATTAATTGAAAATACAGTTATATGTTGTTGTGATAGTTTGGAACAAATTAGACATGGCCCCTTTAAGATATTGCTTCTTTGCGACGCCATTGGGCATGTGCGATGTTGAGAGAGAAGCTCAATGATTATATGGAAAAGAGTGCTATAGCTGGTGTCTTTATGGAAATATAATACTTTAATCAACACATTAATATGAGTTCTTAATGTAATACAACATGCGTCTATAACATTTAGTTTATACTTTGTTAATTTTTTACACAAATGTGCTTTGGATGCAAATGGATTGTGAAGGTGAACTCCAGGACACCCTATGATTGAACACCCTGAGTATTGGGTAAGTCAAATTAATTAATTTGATCTTGTTTTAAAGTATATTTCAGTATGTTTTCTAGTTAGAAAGAAATAATGTAATTAATTCATCGTGTAAAAAATATTTTAAAGAACACTGTTTGAGTTATTAGATATAGCATAATATTAACATTAACTCAAATATCATGTTATGAAATATACATAATCATGTAGGCAGCCTTTTTAATAGCATATTAAATGGCCCTTTAAACTAAGAATGTTTTCACACTTGGTCCGCTTCAAGGAGTAGGCTATGAGTTTGGTTTTTTCAAAGAGTACGCAAGTGTGAAAACACTCTTGCTCCCCCCAATCAAAATAGGAATGTTGGTACATGTATGTGAAATATAGATTGAGAATTTGTAAGTGTTAGATATATCCTCTGCTGAATTTATTTTCTCCATTTGTAGAAAGGTTTTTATACAGTGGTGGGGACAAAATTGGCTATTAATGGGGTATTTTATGTTTGAGGCCTTGCTTTGCAACTGCTCCAATTTGTCCTGGCGAATGGCATTTACAGCAAGTATTATGATATAACATTGTTTTGATTATGTTCTAGATTTTTTCAAGCTATAATTGTTGTTAATGTTATATTGCTGGGTCTGGATGGTCGGAAGTATAAAATCATTGGTTACCCGTAAGCCAAACACATAACGTTTGGTTATGACGTGTGTCATGCACCCAGCTCAGCCGCATCGAACTTCCACTGTAAACACATGTATGATGCGAAAACGAAACCATCGAGCGAAATACCGGAGTGAACATGGTTGTGAATGACTTTTGCAGATTATGTGAAGTAAATCTACGCATCCACGGTACAATCAGGGCCTCTAAACTAATATTTTACAGTAGAGAGAAACAAGAATATATTTGCAGCCAACTGTCAAAGTTAGGATTAGTTCTGTTCATCTCGAGTCTGTCGGAAATGCTGCAACTTAATTGCAAGATCACAGCATGACATGGCAATATTTAAGAACTGGAAAAGAAAGGAGACATTGACCTGTCAAAAGGGTGCCAGTTTGAGCTCGACAGATAAAAGAGACCGAGATAAAAAAAAACCTGTCGGGAGTAGGGCCACAACATCACCTCCATTCAAAATGTTTAACAAACATTCTTCTTGTTCGGGCTTCAGTTTGCAAATGCCAGGAATATTTTCCACAACAGAGCGAATTGCATCCCGTGTCTCCATATCCGCGGTCGTTTTCGATTTCCCTAACCTAAAATACAATCTTAATCTCGGCGCTTAGCGTCTACGTCACGGCTCTCAGCCCGCCCTCTGGTCGTTGATTGGCTGGCTGTTTTCAGGCCGGAGGAAAACTGAGAGAATGGTCGCTATCTCAGACTGAGTACAGAAGCGAACTAAAATTGAGCGGAAGTACGAAGTCTGACGTAGTCAGGCTAATTTTATGATGCAATTGTAACAAAGTTTATATTGACTGCAGAGGGAAATTAAATTAAAATGTCACTCGATAGAAAAATACTACCCCCCCCCCCACCCCCCCCCTTTTTTTTTTGTTAATTTTACTCCTGATCTTGATCTTGTTTGATTTACATTTGTGCATACTTAACTTTGATTTTCATCATGTAATTTCCTCAGAATAAGTCCCTTTTCCCCCTCAATGTAGAACAAAAGAAATGTGTGTGTGAAAAAGGTCTGTATCTTAGGCATGATTTTATATTTATTTATTGTATATCACTGTACTGTGTTGCATAAGAGAGCACAAAATAGAACATCTCTTGTCTCTCTTATTGAGATGCTGGAGTCAGATGTGTATTAAAATTGAATTGACAGACACAAAAACCAGTGACATTTGAGGAACCTTTGATTTTGTGACAACGTAGTTTGCAGGGCTTTTGACTGCTCTCCAGGGAAGATCCTTTGACAGTGCCTTGCTCTGAGTTCCTCAAGCATTTACACAAGCATGTGAGACGTTTTTGTGTGTGTCCCTTTAAATGCAAATGAGCTGGCCCCCTTTCAAGAAGAGGACGGAGCTTCAAGAGCTCATGCTCCGGCATACCCGCGATAACAAAAATGGACAATCTCATGCACTGAAAATGTTAGAAACTGTCAGTAGCTGTGTTCAGGCTTCATGTTCGAACTGGAGTCGGACACTGATGGATAACGTGTAGAATGCAACAGGACGTTTCTGAATGGTTAATTGATACATTTATGTAGTTGATGTGGAGTTAACTATCTTTAAGTCATCGATTAGCATTTTCCGTCATGATAATATATAAATCGCTATACAGCTGCTCGTGTGGGAACTGTTGTAAGTAGGGTTGCAAGATTAATTGCAACGAAACCGCTCGCGATTTGGCAAAGGCTGCGATTATTTTATGCGCAGCTTATCAGTGCAGTGCGGCTGATCGGTAGTAATTGCTGCTTCATCTGAACGCCAGAGGGTGCTTTCATGCAGACAAGCCAAATATGCCCCGCTGCAGAAGTGCAATAACGCACATCATTCCAGGAAATCCCTATCAGGCATCATAGCTGTAGCTGAATAAACAGAAGATTAAAATGCTTGGGTTGTTGATTAAACATGACCTATAAATACACGACTGCTTTATTATGTGTAAGAAGCCACATCATCTCAGGATGCTCAGGATGCTCAACTGTCGTTATGAAGTGAGTTTTGAGTAAAGCATGTTATTAAATGATGTCTTTTGTTCAGTGCTTGACGTGGGGGGGAAAAGGTACCGGTACTCTCTTGCATTGGCAAATCATGACATTTTAAATTTCTACAGTGAAAAACAAAACTGGTACTATTGGTAATATTGCTGGTACAACAACAATTTATTGTTATTTTTATTAACAACACAAATGTGCGTGTGTGCGCGCATTTATTTACAAAGAAACATTCTCTTTTTAGAAGTTGGTCATTAATAAACTTGATTCTTTTTAGTTTGTTAAGATGGGAGGTAAGCTATACAACAATTGCATGTAAATGGTAAACAACAAAAACAACCTAGTAAACAGCTCTGATATTGTCTTTTATTTTCTCCATCAAAAGTGTGCTTTGCTTTCACTTTAAAGGTGACCTATAATTCAAAATTGAATTTACCTTGGTATAGTCAAATAACAAGAGTTCAGTGCATGGACATGACATAGAGTGAATCTCAAACTGGACTGTTTTCGCGTTCTCATTTAATTCACGTTTATGAAAAACACCCCTGAAAAACGGTCGGTTCTCCACACAATACCGACTGTGACGCAATAGTCGGGATCATTAATATGTACGCCTCCAAATATTTGCATAATGCCAGCCCTCAATGCCAGGCGGAACTGCGCAGCCGAAGCATAGCAGTTGCTCAGTGTGGATGTACACATGAACACAAAAGTATTTTTTATTTTCTCTGGAAATTTTCAAACATTTCACCGACGACTGTTTCCTCAACTTGGGCCAATACAGAGCTGGCCTCGGATCGAGCCACCAAGCAACACTTTCTAATGTGTAATTGTTCAAGTTAAGACAGGTAATCTTTCTCTCAAAATCGTTCAATACTGTTTATGCATCAGTAAGTCAAGCCAGTGACTAAAATATCAGCTTCACATCGTTTCTTTTAGTAGGATGAAAATAATCGTATTTAAATTGTGAACAAATTATATACAGAAAGCGATCAAAGAACAATCTTTCCACACAGCGCGAGTTTATCTGGACACTTGCCAAACTCGTTATGAAATCAATGACGCATGTTACTGCACAACGAAGCTCTTACTGTATTTACATCATCGTGTTTGCATTGGTGAAAGCAGAGAGAGTGCAGAAACTGCTTTGCAATGATTAGATTTTCATTCTCGCGATCAACACGTCATCTGCTCAATGCTCATCACGGCAACATTTGATGTGATGGGAATAGATCTAAATACTTTTAAAACATCTCACGATTCGTTAATCTCGATAGCTGTTATAGTAAAAACGTATAATAGCAGTAGTAAAAGTATTCGGGAGAGAGTTTCACATGTAATGCGTTGCTATTTCATATGCAAGCATGTCAGCCAATCACAGCAGTGGCCGCGGTTACACTGAATCCCACAGCAGACACGCCCCTTCAAACAGAGTGTTCAAATCAGAGGCTAAAAGCAGGCTAGGAAAAATGCCATTTATTTCTAAATTATGATTATTTTTTATCTAAAAAACATACTAACATTATAAGGGTAACCCAGGAAACATTATAAAATAAAAAATAAAAACATTCTAGGGCACCTTTAAATGTCGTGAGTAGCACAACAATAGACTCGGCGCCGAACCCCCGCTTCACTGCTGCTCACGCGACGCTCCTCCTCGCGGTGTGAATGCACTCATTGATTAACATGCAAGCCGAAAAAATACGCGCTGCTCATGCGTGCGGTGGCCGCGATTAGCTCCGGTAGCCGTTTCGCAGTCGTAACGTGCCGCAGATGTGTGCGGTGTAAATAAGGGGTTAAACGGCCGTCACGCTTTTTCTGTCAGTAGAGTACCGGCTACATGCGAGAAGTAGTGGTACGCAAGAAAAAGTGCAGGTACGCTTAAGAGTAAAATGTAGAAGTGCCGGTACTGCGTAACGGTGAGTACCGCCCCACTTCGAGCACTGCTTTTGTTGGATAGGAGGTTCATAAATGATTCTCATGTTTGAAAAGATGTTTGACGTGTGTTGCTTTTTCAAATGCATGCTATAGTGCTTGCAGATGGAGCAGCGTTTAAGAGCCGTACATCAATGAGAAGCTGCGCATAAAAAACAATCGCAGCCTTTGCGATTTCAAAATCGCGATAAGCCAAATCGGTTTAAAGTGCGATTACATGGAAATTGCGATTAATTGTGCAGCCCTAGTTGTAAGATGCTTACAGAGCCAGAGAATATATGTGATGCGATCTGGTAAAACCCACCACGTGGTGAAATTTGACATATTACAGGTTTTGAGACCATATTGAAGCTGGGTTCAAGCCCTTTCCAAATCTTTTATCGTTTGTCTGTAACAAAAGTTGTGGTTATCTGAAGTCGGCTGATCGCTATGATTTTCAGAAACGGAATTTTGAGAAAAACAGGTTTAATTAACTGTCACGTCCTGCTAGCGGGACGACTGGCGCTCTTTTTCTATTGCCTTTTTTTCATATCATATCACATATTTTAGTAATCATCATAGATTAGGTATCATTCGAAAGCTTACAAACTCAAAATTCATCCTATGAAAACCGTTTTGAAATTGGACGATTGAGAGGGGGGGCAAGGTCTTTTAAGCGAGCAGCTTCAGACTCTGTTGTTCTCTTGTGCTCCGCATCACACCACACGATAACGCCAGATAAAAATAAATAAATAAAAACTTGCGTGCCGTTGTAGTTTACACAGGACTGGCGGGACCTTTATTCTGTTATGTGGTTTATTTTGATAGGCGAAACTGTCTTTGTAGGGTTAAGAGAAGGAGAACTAAATGGGCGATTTAGTTTTTTTGCCCCTCTGCTCCGCCGTGCGTGTTCTTAAAGAGAAAGACAGTGTTTTCAGCTTGCCACTATAAATCGCTATTTTTCTGCACTAAACTAGTGAATTTTCCCAAGATATATTCAGAGATGACAAACAAGATGTTATAGAATAATAATTGATAGAAAACCCAATTTTGACAAAAAAGTCTCGGGTTACGACTGTAACCATAGTTCCCTGAGAAAGGGAACGAGACGATGCGTCAATGACGCTTCGGGAACGCTCCCAGCGTGCATGCGTCTGAAGCATCTATGTCAACTAGTCCAATGGAAGGAATTAACGTCACGGGCGGGTGACGTCATGACCAGGAAGTGATAAAAGAGCATCCGGTGCAAACCGGCATTAGCTTCAAAAATTGCCGAAGCAAGCCGATCACAGGGATGCAGGAAGTATGGCAGGGTGACGCATCGTCTCGTTCCCTTTCTCAGGGAACTATGGTTACAGTCGTAACCTGAGACGTTCCCTTTCGAGGGAACTCGCGATGCGTCAACGACGCTTTGGGAACGAGAATACAGAGGTGTGTGTGTGTGTGTGTGTGTCTAAAATGAGACGTCATCCACCTCCACAGAGCCATCTTTATTATGGGGGTTCAGGGGGCGCGTAGATCTAGCTATGCACGTAACGTTTTTTTTTAAGTGGAAAATTAATAATTTTCAAATATATGTATTTATAGTGTCTATATAAACAACTATATATTTTATAATAACATTATAATTATACATGTAGCCTACATTAATATGTTCTCAATAGAATTATGATTACTGTAGGCTAATATAGCAGGGCATTCAGTTACTTTTGAAAGGACAATAATAAAGTGTCGTATTTCATAAGACTTTAACTTTGCCAGCTATAAAAAAAATCTAGCATTTCCTCACGTTTTACCACTGCTTTTAGTGACAGTCGATATGCATGGGATACTGGCGATGACAGTGATGGCCATACCACACCCCTTCTCACAGCCATCCACGCCCATTTAAGTTGCATTTTTCAAAAAGATTGTGAGCTAGACTTGAGCTGAAAGAGGGGGGTTTCATGACCCTTTAAGGGGGTATCCTATGGATAAACAGACGTTTCTGGTATTAAATGCATTTTCTGAGAATTTATATTTCAAGTTTTGACTGCAAATGTCACGTCCAAAACGCAGGAATTCTCCAATTTTAAATAATGTATCCTCAATTAGTTTTGTGGTGTAGGTCTACGTATTTTATAATGTTAACTTTAAAATTCAAATAATACTAATAGTAATTTAAAGATGTGGTAGCATTGGATCTGGACGGGAAGGATAACTCTTGGAGTTGGAAGGGGTGTGTCGCGATTCTGCAGGTTCGTGGATCTGAGTGTCGCGATTTCGGTTTCATATCGCATATCGTTACAGCCTTAGAATGTTAAGTTCTACTACTGTATAGCTATTTTGGTGAAAGTAACTCAAAAGTAATACAGGAGTAATGTAACGCATTAGTAGTCTGAGACAGTATATTGTAAGGTTTTAATTACTTTTAAATTACAGTAACAAGTAATGTATAATGTATTACAGTTTGGAAGTAACTTGCACAACACTGATTGCAAAATAGGTGAAAAGACTGATGCGACAGCTTGAGCGGACTCCCAAATCTATGATTGACCATCCTGGACTGGAGTTTGTTTAAACGTATATTCTCTTCAGAATGCATGTAACATTTATCGAGCCTGCTATGGTCCCTTGATGCTACGTGGAATTGGACAGTAAATGGGGTCGCACACGCACACCCGACGAGAAGTGAAGCACATTTTTAAAATTCAAACACATTATTTTCTATGAGTGTACAAACACCGGCAGCGCCATTCGGCATCTGTCCGCAGCGCCCAGCTACGGGTCAGGACCTTGTTCAAAATCATGCTTCCCCATTTACATAATTTAATATAAAACTTACATTTATATTTGTCTCAAATCGTCGTTAATGATACTGACTTCACCCTGTGCTGCAAGATACATTTAGTTTTACATTCATTTACAGAAATCAGCTGTGTGGATGAAAATTGCTGATGTTATCGTATTTTCAGGTGAGATTCTCAATTAATTCAGTTAATGTACGCCCTGAGGTAAGGTGTTCAGACTGCAGACTCAGCAACGATTGTATTTAATTGTACAGTACAATCATAACAGAGTACAGACATTATCTTAATTTCATAATGTCCTTAAACATAATATTGCTGGCCATAAACTGAGAAAGTGAGCGTCCAGTGTGTGATACCTCGAGTTGTTCTAGACGCGGCGCGACGCGACACTTCACTTCGCTTCTCGTCCGATGTGCGACCCCCTTTAGTGTTGCTGAATACATCGTACAACTCCAGCTGCTACAGCGAGGACGCAGCAATGGCGGACTCTGTGCTACTCATTGTGTCTCTTTTAGGGCAGATTGTCACCGGCTGTAGGTGGGGCTTCTTCCTACGATGATGTCATTGTAGGGGGGAATCTGAATCTGCTTGTTTGATGAGACTGCTTTTGATTTTGGGGAATTATAAAAAAAATTAGAGTTGATTTTTACCATTATAGGCTGGTTGTTCTCACACACTGTGGACACATCGGTGTTCAAACACCTTATAAAAGTGGATTTTGCATAATAGGTCCCCTTTAATATTGTTTATTGAACTGTTGTATAAAATCTGTTCTATTGAGCTGTTGTATAAATATCTTGAATACTGGCGGCATTTTAAATGCATTTTAATAGACTGTTGCCCTGTCCAAATACCCACCTCCAGTCTTTGCACTTGACCACTTGTCTACTTGCATGACTGTATTTGTCCCATGTGTTCAAGTAGGTGTGAAGACCGCAAGTGTGTATAGAACTTTTGATTACTGGATGGGACACACTTATAGTTTTGCAAAAAAATGCGTTTACAGAGCTTTTTTTATTTGTAAATAAATCTTCTAAATGTCTGTATATTAGTGGCTATGTAACTAACATACGTGCACTGCCGCACACGCACTATAGTGTAACCTACTAGATTACATCACGTAGTGTATTCATGCACTCTCTAGGTGTGTTTTTGTAAAGTGAGGGAAGTACTCGATAATGTCAGATTGCACATTGTTAAAACAACAATCATGATATTATCGTAGACAATATATATTCACAGATGTCTTTTTGCGCTTCAATAGTCACAGACCATTGATTTATTGTACAGTCTACTTCCCATTATTTCATCCATCCATCAATTTGCGTGTTTTACATGACATATGCATAGTCCATTTTCATGACTGTAGGCTATTCCAGGATTCCCTCTGCATCACAGAAATCATACGTCCTTAAGTTATAAACGAGTCATACCTTTATCTGCACGGAGGGATGGTGTTCTCAAATATAGGTGAACATGTACGATGTGTTTCCTCCTTTTGCAGCCACTTTGCATCCACATTTTTTGTAAATTTGATATCTATCCTTGAGGACAACCATGTGTTTGTTTTTTTCTATATCCAAAGTATTCCCATACTGAAAATGTTAACTTATTTTTCGACGGGGAAACAGATTAGAGATAACAAGCTCTGTCTCTGACATCGTCTCCGATGTACGTGTGTGGGTGGAGCAAGTTGAGTCTAAGCAGTCAAGTGGAAAGAAGTTGCTTATGCGCAGGTGAGATTCATCATCTGATTGACCATCACTGTATTTCATACCGTGATACATCGGCATACCGTTACAATCCTAGATATTAAAATTAATGATCTTGTCAAATGAATTTTCAGTTTAAATGTACCCGTCTTAAATCCTGGTGGAGAAATGTAGTGTTTTCTGACATACATGCTTCTGCTGTACTATAGCAGACCATCTTCACTTGAACCCAGGTTGAGTCTCTCAATGGGGTGAAATGTGGCTCAAGGCATATCTGGCTGTTAACCGCTTCTCTTTGGAAATCAAAGTGTCTGTTAAGTCAGGTGTGAGGCTCACAGATGATTAACCACTCATGTGGCAGGTCTGGATATTGGAAGCCGGGCAGAACTAACAATACCACTGATCTCTGTGGGCCAATTAGTCCTTTCAGTTCTCATGTGAAATGCCTTCATGAAAATATGGAAAATACAAGGCTCCGGCAGAACATCCAGCTCGTGGGACATCTATCGGACCAGTGCTGCTGGCTCTCATGACAAGCACCTCATAATTTGGTCCAGAAAGCTTGTGAGAATTTGCGTATAGTATGTTATGCTTTATTAGGTATAAAACTTTTTGCAATGTATAGCCCTCATTAATTCAACTCTTTATCAATAATCGCTGAATTCTGAACTTCATCTGACTTTGGCTTTCATAATTTCCTGCATAATATGTGTGTAAAAGTTACAGAAAAACAATGTGTTAATGAGAGCGTGTTGTCATTATCCCCATAGTCTTTCTGAGAAGATCGGACACCTGTTCACTTCCTCCCCTGTGACTGGTTCTCACTGAGTAATAAGTTAGTGAGAATGTTTATCTAGCGTGATGTGGCCTTGGATTGTGTGTATGTGTGTTCTTTGCAGAGGGTGAGTGGGCAACTCTGGCGAATTAGCTGAAGCACAAGAGAAAAACAAGTGGAGCGTGTAAACTCACTGGCAGCACTCATGAAAGGGACAGTTCTTTTCTTCCAGTGCTATTGTGCTGGAATGCTTTTTTGTGAAATGGAGAATCTCATCACAGAACACTGTGGGCCGAGTGTAGGAGTTGGCCTCGGCCGGCTTGTATTTATCTAAAACACAGTTATATGATTTACGAACTTTGATTTTTACTGTTTCGGGTACGTGTGTATTAGATGAATTGGCTTAGGCTGAATTTACCAGCGAAACACATTCTTTCCCAAAAAGATAAGTATTCATATAAAAGGATGTTTACATACTGAAATAATGATGTGCAGACTAATCAAATTTCATTAAAAAAAAACTGCATGGTTTGCAGTGCTATAAGAGGTTCAGCATGAGTCTGTTAAATATATATGTTGCCTTGCAATACAACCTCTCTATTAAGTTGTTGCTTTAAAGAAAATTATGTTTTGGAATGGCAAATTAGCTGCTGTTCGTTCAATTTGACAATTGTACTGTCAGACTCGCACAACCTGAAAATGTGGCTCAGAATATGCATGTTGCTATGCATCTGTGAAGCTCCGCAGTGGGAAAAACATGGCATGGCCAAGCTTTGATCAACTGAGCAGCTATCAGGATTGTGTCTTTAAGACTCCCATCCCTGAAAGGGATACTCGGCTCCCATACGGTGTGCATTAGCAATTTAGATCGGACAGGAGAAGTATTCTTCTGGATTTTGCATCTCAAAGGAATGATTTTTTTCAGTATCTTTTGCTGTCTGTCTGTACGCCCGTCCTATCGTCCTTATTTTTCAGCTTTGAAATGGTCAGTAGTCTTTGTAAACCTACATGCTGAGTAGAATTACTCACTGACAATGAAGAATGCATAATATACCCAATTCTATTTTTGTGGCTCATGTTCAGAGTGGCCAAATCGTACATCCATCTCCCATTCATTAATCTACTCTCAAATGACTACAGGCCTTTTGAAAATTCTTCTAACACAGGGAAGTGCTTCTAATAAAATCTGCAACCAGAAGATCTATTGATCGTTCTAAATGTTAATGTCCAATGAGTATAGCCGTCAAATATGTCACTATTAAACCAGCAATAAAACATGCAATATTGTAATGATATTTACCAACAGCTGTTCGGCCGCTCTTACAATAGGCAGAAATCGCCACCCTTTATGTTCCTTGGCACTGGAAATCTATTGATCCTCCAGCAAGAACAAAAAATCTACACAGAATGTCAAGAGACATGCACCCTTAATGATGCTTTTGATCTAAAAGGGCAATAACAATGCCAACATTGCCCCCTTCAGTGCATGATATATCTTCTCTTCATACACAGGCACTAACAAGCACACAACAAAATCTCCACTGGCAAAATAAGGAAAACATCAGCTCTTGGAGTTTCACTGCCTGATTTCCAGAGGGTGTAAGCTTTGTTATTGTACTATAATACTCAATAAGAGAAAATCTTAACTTGGGCACCAGCACAACATTGTTCTCACAAGAAAAAAAAATAGTTCTCTGATTAGATTTGTTCACATTGAGTGTTTTATAGTTTTTAAAATCTATTCTATGGTTATTATTTTCATCTAATATTTTGAAGGGTGCATCATTGCGCCTCCATTTTATATTCCAGGGATTACCTGTTTTGTAATCTTGCAACATGGGTCTAATATACTGACTTACTATATTTTCTCTAAATAAGGGAACAACAATAAGTATGGGCTTTTGGCTCAGAGCCAGTATGAGATAGTTTTGGGCTACTTGACAGACCTTTCGAAATGGAGCTGTACTGCCACTGAAAATCTTACGCTTCTTCATCTGATATGTCCCTTTCCATGCATTGCGGACTTAAATGTTTGGTTTTCTGTTATGTGTTTTACATTGTAGAAGTTTGGTGGATCTGTTTGGTTTTCTGTCATGTGTTTTACATTGACTACGTTATGGTCGGGTTAAGGTCACTATTCGGGTTTCTGAAACATTAGGAATAACCCGTTTACATGCGTGAGCAGAGAGAGTTTCTCCTGTATACATGGAATTGCAATATCCCGATGTAAACGGCGACGCACAGTTAGCGTCAAGACTCTTTTACTGTCTATGGTCAAGACGTACGGACAACCTTAAGACGCAATATGCGTCATTTCCGATTCTTCTTCCTGTATCCAAAGACAACAACAACAGCAGCTTCACGCGGATAATGAATAGTTAGGGGCAGATAGCGATCGCCTTTGTTTGCGCTTTGGTGCTGGTACTGCAGGGAACTACAGTACACTAACATTTTCAACTGGTGGCACTTGCGCTACTAACTTTTTCAGTTACTAGCGCAAAACATGATTTGGTCGCACAAATTATTTATATAGTAAGCTGCTCTGGATAATAATGACCAATAGTGAAACTGTATTGCATACAGATGTGCTTTTTATTTTACTCTCCATCTTTTAAAACACATGCCTTCTTGTTTTCTTTAAAAATGGTTGGGATAGATTTACTGCAATAGAAAATACAGTAGCCTACACAATAAAGTGCTAAATTAATTTCTTTTGGATTTCACCATGCTATGGTTGGCACAGATGGGCAGACTTCTGAACTCTTAAGGAAAAGTAAAATAAATATAATATGTCATTGTGAAGCTTCAATGATTCGTGTTTGAATTGTTTTGACGCAGTTACAAATTTGGACAGTCCTGCAATTGAAGGCCCACAGAATTTACAGTAGGGCTGCACGATATTGGTAAAAAAATGACATTGCGATATTTGATTTTTCTGCGATATATATTGCGATATAAAAACAATTTCACCAGATTACTTGAATAGCTCTACTTGGAAAGAATGAATCATTCTAGAATGACTCTTGAGTTCAGTGTTGGACAGATCAGTTGTTATTTTAACCATTCATTAAAGTGAATCGGTTCAAAGGAGTCAGTTCGCGAATCGGACGTGTCATTAACGGACCACGGCACACGTTGTGTGATTATCCAGGCAGTTTAGGACATCGCACAAGATTTGTCTCAACACAGAAAACATTTCATCACCAGATAGATTTTTTGTTTTGTTTATTGAAAGAGTGGTTTATGCCATCTGAATGTGTGGAAAGCTTTTCAGAGAAGATGAGGCAACGTTATTTTAGCACAATTCACAACCAGTGGTAGTTCAGAAAAAAAAAAACTTCGGTCTTCCGACCTTTTACCATCGTGTATTCTCAAAGATATTCAGTCAACTCAATTCATTATTATGAGCGAGGGAGGGAGAGAGAGCGCGCGCGCGACTGGGGCTTTCACTCTCTCTGCTCGTTCTCTCAGTTAAACAAGCGCGAATCCGCGAAGCCAACTTGATGTGTTGAATGCTCAGAGCGCGTTATAAAACGTATTCTTAAAATACACATTTCTGTTTTAATAAATGCTCATAGTAAATCATAGCATATTGCCTAAAACATTAGGTAGGTACAAAAATAATCAAACGGTGATACATTTGCGACCCATTAAAAATTAGGGTCGCAATGGCATTTCAAAAGGTCGCATATGCGACCATTTTGGTCGCAGTGTAGTTCCCTGTACTGACCTCGCTCCAAAAGTATGCTGTGCTGCGTCTCGCCATGTTTACTTCCGGTATACTGCACACAGGTTTTTGTATGCGCCGAGAAGTTCATCTACTCAAAAGACCAAGAATCCTTGCGAATAGAACATGCGCAGAACACAAATCACTATGGGGATATGCCGATGCGCGTTTATATGACCAAAAATTCGGGTTAGAAAAGGGGTACCCCAGGTATCATATCCCGGTTTTTAAAATCCGGTATATAAGCATATTCGGGTTTTTACAGGTGTTTACATGGCCGTGCGCGACCGGGTTATTGCTAATATCCCGGTTTTGAACAGGTTATTGGCTGCATGTAAACGTAGTCACTGTAGAAGTTTGGTTGATCTGTTACCAATATAATCTCGCTGACAGACATGCAATTTTGTTAAATTGCAAAACCGACTTGTTATTGTATATTGTCTTATAAGCATCTGTATAAACTAGTGCTATCAAATCAATTAATTGCGATTAATCGCATCTAACATAAAAGTTTTTGCTTACATAATGTGTATGTATACACACACATATGTATACATATGTGTGTATATGTATGTGTGTGTGTATATATATATATATATATATATATATACACACACACACACACACATATATATACACACATATATATACACACTAAACAAAATTATAAATGCAACACTTATGTTTTTGCCCCAATTTTTCATGTGCTGAACTCAAATCTCTAAGACTTTTTCTATGTACACAAAAGGCCTATTTCTCTCAAATATTGTTCACAAATCTGTCTAAATCTGTGTTAGTGAGCACTTCTCCTTTGCCGAGATAATCCATCCATCTCACAGGTGTGGCATATAAAGATGCTGATTAGACAGCATGATTATTGCACAGGTGTGCCTTAGGCTGGCCACAATAAAAGGCCACTCTAAAATGTGCAGTTTTACTGTATTGGGGGACGTTGACGTATACGCCGATCCAGAGCATCCCAGACACATTCATTCATGCTGACTGGAGGAATGTCCAGAGCATCTTCACCTCCAAGATTGTCTGAGACCAGCCACCCGGACAGCTGCTGCAACAATCGGTTTGCATAACCAAAGAATTTCTGCACAAACTCTTAGAAACCGTCTCAGGGAAGCTCATCTGCATGCTCGTCGTCCTCATCGGGGTCTCGACCTGACACCAGTTCGTCGTCGTAACCGACTTGAGTGGGCAAATGCTCACACTCGATGGCGTCTGGCACTTTGGAGAGGTGTTCTCTTCACGGATGAATCCCGGTTTTCACTGTACAGGGCAGATGGCAGACAGCGTGTATGGCGTTGTGTGGGTGAGCAGTTTGCTGATGTCAACGTTGTGGATCGAGTGGCCCATGGTGGCGGTGGTGTTATGGTATGGGCATGTTATGGACAACGAACGCAGGTGCATTTTTCTGATGGTATTTTGAATGCACAGAGATACCATGACGAGATCCTGAGGCCCATTGTTGTGCCATTCATCCACGACCAACACCTCATGTTGCAGCATGATAATGCACGGCCCCATGTTGCAAGGATCTGTACTCAATTCCTGGAAGTTGAAAACATCCCAGTTCTTGCATGGCCAGCATACTCACCGGACATGTCACCCATTGAGCTTGTTTGGGATGCTGTGGATCGGCGTATATGACAGCGTGTTCCAGTTCCTGCCAATATGTGCCACACCTGTGCAATAATCATGCCATCTAAAACAAATAGGCCTTTTGTGTAGATAGAAAAAGTCTTAGATCTTTGAGTTCAGCTCATAAAAATTGGGGGCAAAAACTAAAGTGTTGCATTTATAATTTTGTTGAGTGTGTGTGTGTAACTGTGTATATATATATATATATATATATATATATATATATATATATATATATATATATAAATAAAAATTTGACAGCACTAGTATAAACATGTTAAATTGCAAAGCAATCAGCAGTGTTTTGAGTCGTATGCATATGTTTGAGTACTTTATTAATATAAGGAGTTACGTTATGGTTGGCATTTAATAATTTTACAGCTTTTGCAATATTTGATTCTAAAGAAAAAAATAAAGAATCTTTAAGTTTATGAAAAATATAAATATAACTGGCAAATATAAAAATACATTACTAGATTTTTTTTTGCGAAAATTAAAAGAAATGTTTTTTTTTTTTGTTTTTTTTTATTGCTAAATAAATTATTTTGTGGCCAGTGAAAATATTGGCAGGGTAAGTAATCCTGGTCTGACTGAGATGGGAGGAAAAAAAATCCTTTTTGTTTTTCCCTCTGAAGAAAATTCTTTGTTGAACCTTTAAATAGCTGATATCAACATTTGTATAATGACTTGCCTTGAAACAACCTGTAACATTTAGAGGGTAACACTAGAAAGACTGGGTGAAAATGTTACCATTACTTAATGGTAATATGTTTTCATTCGTCATGTAACACATGAGAAACCAACGTTTTTTTTTTTTTCTCTGACAACAACAGTCTGTCCAACTGGCAGGGGGTGTTTGTGAAAGCTGTGGTGCCATGACGAGATTGTCTCCCATAATTGCTTCGTTAAAAGCATTTGCTTTGTGTATACTAGAGTAATTAAGCAGTTGGAATTTTACATTACACAAGTGAAAATTAACAAAGAGCACATCTGGGTGTCCCTTAGGTTCAGTCATTAAAAAGCCCATTATTTTTTAAATTACTTTTTCAATCTTTTGGCTCCTTTAATCCGGGACTATTTCCCAATAGGCAGCTCCTGTTCCTTGCTTTTGAATGACTCCTGTTGGAAAGTTGAACATTTAGAGATCTCATCGCCCAAACCAGCTGTGTTTCTCCCATCCAAAGCCCATTTCGAAGACAAACAAGGCTTTCGTAGTCTGGGAGCTGACTGTCAACAGTGAAAAAAGCTGTGTATGTGCGCCATGCATGACTCATCAACTGCTACCGCCGAACTCTTCCCACCTCACAGCACTCAGCTGAAACTTTGCTCGCAGGGGCCACTGGTTCAAGCTTTGCGGTTCAGTTTGCCTCTTGATAAACCCAGTCAATTTTGCATGCATTGTACAGTCATTAGCCGGTCTGTAGAGTGAGACATATTTCAAGAGAGTAGGGAAACAGAAACTCTCACTGAGATCTGAAAACATTTTCTTAGGATGTCCAGTTATTTGATGTGTTAGTAGTGTGAAGGATCTGTTCAATGACCAATAAATCAACATTGCATGTAATTAACCCAATGCTTATTTTAGGGTCGACAGCTACAAACCCTTTGATTCGGTTTCTCTTCTTTTGTTTTTCCCAATTAAAAAGAATCCTAACCATGGAGCCAGCCTTGTTCCCCTCGGTAGAAATAGCGTTTCACGGGCACCGCGATATGACCGAATAGGGCACTTTCCCTTTCACGATTAAAGGGGCAGGGGCTTAAGCAACCCCTCCCCCGTCCCTGTCCCCCAGCCCGCACCATTTTACGCCACTGCAGGACATAAACCACCCCCTCAAATATTATTGGGTCTGTACTAACTTGCGTCGTAGCCTACAATTCAACAGGTGACATCATACATTCAACTTACATGTCACATACAGTCCATAATAATTGAGTGGTTTAATAAAAGTCGTCCGAATTTATTAGTTCCCTTTCGAACGGTCACTTTCACATTCACGAAATGTATGGATGCAGCGCTGTCCCCACTGAAAAGTCAGGGAGTGCGCGTGCTGAATTATCTCGATGACTGGCTGGTTCTGGCGCAGTCGAGAGACGAACTGGTAGTTCACAGGGATTTGATTCTCGGCCATCTAAAATGCCTGGGGCTCACAATCAATGTTACCAAGAGCAAACTGACCCCCAGCCAGACTGTAGTCTTTCTGGGCACGGTTTTAGACTCGGTGACAATGAAAGCTATGGAATTATTTTTGTGCCGATAATAATGAACGTAACTTTTCAAGAAACTAATGAAAATTGAAATTGAATAAAATATCTTTGAAACTGAAAAAGAATGAATCGCAAGCAATTTTTTTGACTTTGTTTTTAATACACTGCATGTTTTGCTAACTATTCCTCATATTTCTTTTACTGATCTAAACTTACAAATGCGCTTCCAGAGTTTTCATTTACGCTTCTGAAGTTTTCGTTTGCTTCTTAAGTTTTCATTTACGCTTCTAAAGTTTTCGTTTACGCTCCCTGAGTTTTCGTTCGCTGTTCTGACACAAATCTCTCGTGGGGGCGGGGCTAGTAGCAGTGTGTTCTCATTGGCTACTGAGTTTTTGATTGACAGCTTCTTGACCTGGAAGTGAAGACGTATGTGTTGCGTTTACTTGTGTGGATGTGAGCGTCTGTAAGCGCAGCTTTCTATTTAATTTTAGTGATATTAAGTTATGTTTGTTTTTGAATTTTATCTGTATTATTTACCTGCTGCTGCTACTACTTTGTCAACAGAAACTTTTAGGAGCGCAAGAGATCTCTTCAGTCTATTCAGGTGTAATTGTACATCAAAGTAGGCCTACTGTATATGCCTACTTAAAATATTGTGTCCAATGTTTTAGGAGAATATTTGTTTATTCCTGATGATTCTTTTGCATGTTAGGCTCTGATTAGGTTGTGCTATTACAATTTAAAGAGAATAGCGTACTAGTATACGTGTGTGATATATTCAGCCGTCAAGAAAGTTTCACTTCAACCAGGTAATCAAGGTTGGCAACCATGGCCATCAAATTTCTCATTGTTACCATATGCATTTACACCATCAAAATGTATGATCACTTAAATAAGAGGAATTTAAACTATGAAAATTACAATCGTGGCTTGCTGTCAGATGATACAGACCTCAAAGGGCATTTCATTACATATTTCACACAAAGAATATTTTTGTTGCCATTTTTTTAATCATGCTGATAATTTTATTTATTTCATTTAGTTAATATTATCTTCTAACATTTAAAATTGTAAATATATTTGAACAATCATCAACAGGTTCAATTATGACTTATAAAATCAGTTAAATGAATTTAAATAAAAAATCAAATAAATTTACATCCTTTATTGTCACTACGTACAGCATATACACAAGTATCAAAGTGAAAGTCTTGGATGCGATTATGTTGTGACAGGAAAGACCAGAAGCCACAAAACATTAACTGCATACTATACATGTAATGCACAGTATTCTCATAATATACATACAAAATGCATAATTACAAAGATTTTTATCTCTGTGAGTCCATATAAGACAAGTGGACCCATGTATGACAGTTGGTCGGAAGTGATTTTTAATAGTTAAAACAGTTTACATTATTAGTATTTTTCTTATCCTATTGTTTCACTTCAGAAGGCATTGATTCATCCACTGAGGTCGCATGGACATCACGGTTACTGTGTGTGTTTTTTAAAGCATCTTTAGGACTCGCAGAGATGGATTACTTTCCTTAAAATCTTAATTCGTATTTATCTGTAGAAAGAAAGTAAAATGCATCTGGGACAGCATGAGGGTGAGTAAAATAAGTGAGAATTTCATTTTTGGGTGAACTATCCCATTCATATGCTGTTGGTATGCTAATCCATGATCAGCATAGACTAATAAGAATAAACTGCAACCTCTTGTGTACTTGTAAACTGTGTTTGTTTTAATCTACAGCTCCAAAGAAATTAAAATATTTGCTATTTTATAATATTAAAATAAAATACATCAGGTGTCTGAAGATCAGGATCCCAGTCATTCAAAGGTGATATGTCTGAACAAAGTAACATTATTGTCTGATGGAGACAGTTGATCTCTGGTATTATCACTCCATCCTCTGTGTCAGCATCAGAATTGTGTTTATGGAAAAGTTGCTCAACTCCCTGGAAAGTGAGAAAGGAAATGTATTATAATCTAACAATACAAACTGCTTTGAACTTCCACATGCAGTAACAAGTTGCAGACTTAAAATAATTATTTCAAACAAATTATATAAATGTTTTAAGGGATTTTACAGTACTAAATATTTACCTCCGAGTCATGCACCATTTATCATCTGTAATACTGTTGTGTAACCAGTAGATGGCTATATAGCCCTATAAACATTTATCCATGGCTGTGTATTCCCTAGTTGCTGGATGTTTTCAGTCATAATTACTTGCATCTATTAGGTTTTGCATTTGGACATATATTTATTATTAAAGACTATTAAAAAATCAACATTTTTCTCCGAACTGTTTTTTTTTATTTGCATTATTATTGCTCAAATATGGACACAGAAAAAGCATTTTGTTGCATTTTGCAGAATAAATATTGCGCCCAGGGTGATACTTCAAAATAATTGAGTGTTTACATATTATGAATAGAGACGTGGAATGTGGTCAAGTCCTGTCTCTACTCTTTTAAAAACTCTGCATCGCAAATTAATCAGGAATTGGCTTTACATTGCCAAAGTTGAATCGGGCAGTGATTGACAGCGATCTGGTCCAATGGCATCGGTCATTGTCTGATACAGTACTTTTTGTACTGTAGGCTACAGTACAGATACTGTACAGTACTCTAGCCCAATGTTGTTTGGGGTGGCAGGGGGGAAATATGAATGTAACCGTATGTAACGTTAGATAAACAAGTCATGTAATGATTGGGCTAACTTACCAATTAAATCAAGACGACACTGCTGTATAATGTTATGGGCTCTCACTGAGCTCTAATATGCCTCTCCACCTGAAAAAGCAAGTACTGTATTATAAATAGTATTAGTTTAGTATTAATTAATAAATAAAAAAACTGACTTACTGAGTAGGCTATCCAGTATTCTGATATCGACGATGACAAATTATATAATTTGTCTGTACTATTCCTTCTATAAGAAATCATCTCAACAATATAGTGTATAGCAGTAAATAAATACAGATATAAACCTAATATCACCTAAATGAAATAGAAAGCTGCGCTTACAGACGCTCACATCCACACCATAGACTGTAAAAAATAGATCCACACATGTAAACACAACACTATGGGATTAATATCCTGCCATGATTCAAAACTGAAAATAAAGTTCTGAAAGGTTGAAACTAAGTGTTTGAAAACTCAAAATCTTACAAAAAAAAGTTTTGCAAGATCGAAAAATAAGATTGGCAAGCTTGCAAAATGTAAAAAAATTAAAAATATCTCTGCAAACATTGTTGTTTTTGAGATTTCCTTCTTCAGAACTGCACAATTTTTTTTACGATGTTGCGCAAACAATTTTTCAGAGTTTCAAATTTGTCAGTGTTCTCCCACTGTATTAGTTTGTTTTCCAGGTTTGAAACCTTGTAAATGGTGATCTGAAAACTGGTGTGCGAATGTGTGAAAAAAAGTTTTGAAACTCTGAAAACAGACTTTTGCAGGCTTGCAAAGGGGTAAAAAAAATTAAATCTCTGCAAACATAATTTTGTTTTTGAGTTTTCCTTCTTCAGAAGTGCAACACTCTTTTTTACGGTGTTGTGCAATCATTTTTTCAGAGTTTAGAATTTGTCACTGTTCTCCCAGTGTATAGTTTGTTTTCCAGATTTGAAACCTTGTAAATGGTGATCTGAAAACTGGTGTGCGAATAGGTGAAAAAAAAGTTTTAAAAACTCTGAAAACTGAGGTTCGAAAGGGCGAAACTTATTACATATTAGTCTATAGTAACTTGTGAAGTTGTCGCTTCAGTCGTATAAACCTGCTATAATGGCGAATTCGGGGGTCTATATAGGCTGGGCCACGCCCCCTCGGCGGGCTCTGACGTGGGGCTAGCTCATTGGTCGCGCGTCAGAGTTGCCCGCGCCATTGGATGTGCAGTTGCTGCAGCACAGCCTAAGAGCGGGTCAGACGCTCAGTGTGCTAGCTGTGCAGCTGCAAATGCGTTTTACATATAGGCTTCAGTAAATCGAGGAAAAGGAGTTTCCCCACTGCGTAGCTACGCAATACTCGTTCCCTCTCTCAGGGAACTGAGGTTACAATAGTAACCGAGTAGTTTTGTTTTGTTTTATGCTGGGTTTGTTTTTAAGTTCCACAAACATAAAACACAAATGAAACTTCTTTCATTTACTCATGCCATTCAAAACCTGTTTGACTTTATTCTGTGGAACATAATATATTTTGGAACATATATATCTTTTTTTTTGTCCGTACAATGGAAGTCAATTGAAACCAAAACTGATGATGCCAATTGAAACCAAAACATTATTCAATGTTTTCCCCTCCCCCACGGGTGAAAGTCATTCAAGTTTGGAACAATATGAGCGTGAGTAAATAATGGCAGGATTTGAATTTTTCTGTGATCCATCCCTTTAAGTGTTTGATAATGACCAAATGCTGTGGATATGTCTGCGGTGGTTGGGACATACAGTATGGTACTTGATAGTGGCAAAGCAATATTGTGCTTCAAAAAAGCTCTCACAGCAGATAACAGGGCCACAGTTCTACAACACTTCAAGTTGCAAACCTGTGCTTTAACAGGAATGTGTTCTGGATTGCACCATCTGTTCTTCACAATGTCAAGTTCACCTCCATTCTTTTGGCGGCTGTCTGAACATACTTAAGTGTCTATCTTTTACTTTAGATTTGAATTATTTTGCTACCCGTGTTATAGCTTTAACTTAAAAAAGCTCCTAACAGTCATACAGCTTGTTACACAGCATTTCGCAACATAAATAATTATGGAGATAAGAGATATTGATTTCAGATTAAAAGCGTTCCTGTTTGTATCTTATAATCCAACAGTTTACAAAACAATAGTCACAAAATGGCAGCAGCTGCGTTTGTATGAAACGAGAGAGAGTGAGTCCATGATACTGGATGGCATAATTAAATAACTGAACTCAACTGAGATTTAATAATTTATTAGCTCACCAAATGCAAAACTTCCACAAAGAAAAAAACGTTTCTAGCAATGTACAGCGCTGCTGACTTCAGTAACCCGGATGAGCCTGCATTATTTGTTTTGACCTTGAGTGGTGTTTGGTGTAATAGTAAAAATGTGCTAAAAGTTTTTGAGAGAGTTAAACATGTACTTCGCTATTCAAGATGTTAGCCAATCACAGCAGTGGGTGTTTACACAGTAGACACACCCCTTTAAACAAAGGGCTAAAATCAGGGTAGGAAAAATGCCTTCTAAATTGAACAAATTTGTGGTAAAAATCATTCTAATATTATAAGTTCACCCAAGGAAACATCACAAAATAATAAAATAACGCAGTTCATAACCCCTTTTTACGTACCCACAAAACTATGAACATGTTAATTCTCACATTTAGGCCCTATTGCAAATGAGTTTGGGTTTAGGGCTAAGGGTCGGGTTCGGATTAGGAGTAAGTTTAGATAAGGGTTTGGGTTAAATACACTTAGAATACGCTTCAGTTGTCCTCAATGATTTCTTTTTTACTTATGTGTGGGGTCTGTGAGATCCCAGATATATATGTGTATGTAATCGTGTGTGTACTTTTTTATATAATACATTTTAACATGCTGATATTCTTTAATTGGTTAATACAATTTCAGATGTGCTCATACCTGTTATTTAATTAGATTTAGTTTTTCTGCAGTGTCTGTTTGACTCAGTCCCCATCGAAAGAAGAAAAAACAACTAGGGCTGTCAATGTAATTAACTAGTTATCAAAAAATTATTCGAGAAACAAGTGCAATATCACAGGAGTGCTGTTTTTATCCCAAATAGCATAAGTGCAAATGTGGTATTGATTTCATACAAAAGTTCAATAATTTTTAGACACAACATTCTGTTTTTAAATATGAAAAAAATATTACCTTTAAAGCCAGAGCAGAACTGTTTTGCATCTCTAAGCAACTCTGAATGAATCCATGCTTAATTAAAATGTCCATTCATCTTTAATATTTGGCCATTTCTTTACAATTGAAAGGCTACAGCCACTGTAATTTCTTGAACACAAATATCTGGACATCAAAAAATGCAAACTCGAACATATTGATATATTTTCTTGTGTTGGCGTAGGTTTATAAATGATTTACCTTACAAATTTGATGAAATGGCGCACATTGCGTTCCCTGATGAACGTTATAAGCAACCCAAACTCACAGCATATGCAGAGATGGAGTTTGAGATGCTTTCCACGCATAATGATAACAGTTCATGTGGATTAGCTCTGAGGCGCACGTAACCTTTTCCGTCGATGTGAAAAGCTTTCTCGCGATATCGCTATGATGGAGTGTGAGGATGAAATTAGCATAGAAAATGCCATCGCTATGTTTACAGGCCCCGCCTCCACTGTCGTTTTGCTTTTTTTAGATAGAAATAAACATTTAATTGAGTTGGATAACGATTGCTTCAATTGTAAATGTCTGCTCTGCTCATCCAGCACGAGCTTCAGAGTTGCAATTAGTGCAGCAGGAATCACAGTTCATTGATCATGTGGCCATGGCGGATGATTCTTTGCGCAACAGAGCCTAAAATCATCTGATAAATGTCTTATCTTATAGAATGCACGCTCAGCACCACCGCTCCCTATACACAGAGAACATGTGATCCGAATTCGAAAGCGAAAGTAAAACGCGAGGTCCCTGATGTGCGCAAGTTGGGCTACATACAATAGCCTGACTCCCAATACCAAACCAATCTTAGGCTGAGCTGTGCAGTTGTAACCGTCTCTTACCTCTGGTCTCTGTTTGCACTTGATTATGGTTGGACTTATTGTTTGCACTTATTAAGACTAAGACATAAAAACAGTATAAATAACAGTTTTTTCTATGTTCAATTTGTGGAAAGGATTTCAATTAGGATGTCACACACACAGCCTCGATCAGAAGTTCTATAAGCTCATAATTCATGTACAGTAAGGTCTGAAGAGACTCATGTGAAATCATACAGGAGAGAAGCTAGTCAGTCGAGTTTGTGGCAAAACCTTTTACAGTCCTTGGATACTTTCATACTCCGAAATAGGGCTGGGTAAAAAATATCGATTTCTCTATTAATCGATTCTCATTTTTACAAACCAATATCGATTCTTAAATCTCAAGAATCGATTAGTCATCCTGTTTTCATTTGATGAGGGTGCAGAACATTGTAGCGCGCATCCCATCCAATAAATCGAAATAATCTTTGTGTTTTGTGACTATTATGAAATAAAGTCTCAAATTTCGAATTACGTCCATTATCTTACGAAATTCAAAAACATAAATACCGTTTTGGTGCTGTGGCGTGAGATCGCTCTGGCTCAGCTCAACTCAAGAGAAGCAGCAGCGCGGAGCGCACATGATCTTCTCTTCCGCCTTAGTAATACCAGTTACTCCGCCTTAATAATATCAGTTACAGCGCCAAATAAACATCAATGAGCATCTGAAAGTGTGTTAAAAGATAGAGTACAACTTCGAAATCCGTATCATGTAACATGGTATCGCTCAATCAGTGTTTCATCCGTGGAAAGACGTCAGTTAAACAGCTTGTAAACAATGGCATGTAACGTCACATTTATCTAAGAAAAAACATGTGACCATAAACTTAGTCAGTTAGTCAGCTAGAAAAAATAACTCTAGAGAGGAGAATTTTGTTAAATATATGCACCATATTACATATTCATTATAATTTTTAATGTTCTTCAATATTTAATGCATGTTTGAATAAATCTGGCAAGTTTTTATGACAGCCACCATTTAAATGTTTATATTTCATATAACTTTCTTATTATAAAAATAAATAAGTGTAATTTAAGTGTTTGTATAGCTACAAATCAGTTAATTTTTTACCTTCAAAATTATAGTAGACTAATGAAGCCTAGTAGGTGTCAGGTTTCGTGGTAGTAGGAATCACGTGGAGATGAGGATTACCAGGCAACAGGAATTTTAATGAACCAAAAAACAGGAATCACAGGAATCAAAGAAACCAAGCAAACATTAACGAGAACCGACAAACACTCACTGGACAGCAGGAAACTAAATACAGATATCAATAAACACTGACGAGGTGAAAACAGGTGACACAGTAGCCTGGGAAAACCCAGACAACTTCCGGCAAATTTAGATTTGCTCTGAAAGTTAGTCTGGCAAAGAGCTCATTCAAGCCCATTTCCAATCCGTCGAAATCGAGGCACCAATCAGAAACGTTGGGGCGGGCTTTACACGATGACGATAGCGCTGGGATTTTGAAGCAGATTTTGTAGCATACATTACAAAGATGGATGCCGCCGTCGAACATCACTCGTTCGAATCAGCTATCGCGTCTGTTTTAAGCGATTTAAACGTTTCCTTTTAGTTAAAAACTGAGCAAAGAACAACACTCAGAGATGTTTCTCCGCCGCTCTGCATACGTCATCTCCTTCATCTCTCTGATTGGGTTTAGGTCTATCCGCGACGTCCGTTGGTGACGCCCCTCTGGAAATGATTTGTCTATGACACTTTGCCAGACCATAACTCAGTTACAACTGAGAATGGTCTGGTTTTAACCAGGCTAGTGACACAGCTGATCATGACGATAAACAGGTGGCTGATGAGGAGCGGGAAAACTGAACAGGACTAAACCAAAATACTAAGCAAACGGGGAAACAGAGTCAAACTGTTACAGTACGCCCCCTCCCAAAAAGGCGCGTCCTTGCGCCGTATAACATCAATGGGGTGGGTGGGGGCACCCTGGAGGCTGAGGAGGGCGCCCTGAAGGCTGAGGGGGGCGCCCTGGAGGCTAAGGAGTGCGCCCTGGAGGCTGAGGAGGGCGCCCTGGAGGCTGAGGAGGGCGCCCTTGAGGCTGAGGAGGGCGCATTGGAGGCTGAGGAGGGCGCCCTGGAGGCTGAGGAGGGCGCCCTGGAGGCTGTGCAGGAGGACAGGGCGGAGCAGGCTGTGCAGGAGGACAGGGCGGAGCAGGACGTGCAGGCGGCCAGGGCGGAGAAGACCCTTCGGGCGGCCGTGGCGGTGATATTTTTTCAGGCCTCTATGGATCTTTGGCGGGCCACGGCGAAGGCGTATAGCCCCCCCAAAAAAATGTTCTTGGGGAGAAGGACAGGCTCAGGAACAGACACCGGCTCAGGAACAGACACCGGCTCCGGATTTTTTTATAATCGCTAAAGAAGCATCATTCCCGGACGATTGCCTCTGTACCTTTCTGCTCATCAGCCTGAACACCGCTACCAGAGCGCAGCTGTCCGGGCAAGGGCCTCGAGTGAGCTTCATCGACTTTGTTGAGTGGGTGCTGGTGTCCTGTAAATCACCGGTCACTGTTAGACCCATTGACGACGACACCAGCCCCACTGATTATACAGTGCCCAGCCAAAACCACTCTCACTGCAAGGTCAGCAGCATGAGCCCACCACAGGCCACGAGAGGGACTTCCCTGTGACATTTAAGCCAGCGCCAACGAGAGCGACCGAGCAGAACTTCACCATGGAGCCTGAGCAACGCGGGTCTGATCTGGTGTGCGAGCCGACTGCGCCATCTGTCGCCGAGGGAGTGCTAGTGGAATTCGAGGGTATGGCATTGAGCGCAATGCTGACGTTGTTAACATTAACAATTTGAGAATAAAGTATAATTTGCACGGTTTTGCATGATATGATAAGCGATTTTTAGATTAATTCAGCGCGATTTACTGCAATGTCAGAACCAGAACAAAAGTGGATGTTACTTACTTGTTCAGATAACATTTTCCGGTGAAAATTATTATGTTGGTCATACTCCCAAAAAGAATAATCTGTGACTGTGATTCTGAATGACAGAATCCACACCGGTGCGGTGACTGACAGCTGCACACTCTCCTCAAACATTGTGTTCATCCTCACTGTGCCGCGTCGAAGTACAACTCACGTGAAGTTGATGATTCCGTGAATAACTGCAATTGCAGATTTCGAACAGAGATAGAGACAAAGAGGAAAAACTGTGGACTGCAGCTTTAAATTAAACTGTAAAATGCTGATGAACTTCAGTGACTCTCAGAGCGGCTCTGGAAATGCATTCATGTTCTCTCATTATAGTGAGACGACAGGGGCTGAAAAACACTGCGAGCGTCACGCATGCTTCAGTGTGTGTGTGTGGTAAATGAAACACAGAGACACGCAGAACATGCAGGATACGTATTTAAATAGTCTTACGGCCAGATGCGTACTCAGGCACCTATTGATTTAATGTGAATCGGTACTCGGTAGTACCGACGTAATTCGGTTGGTGCCATGAAATGTACCGAGTTCGGTACCCAACCCTAGAGCCATCTCATTCTGGGCGTGAGGAGCCTGTGGCTCCGCCTCCAGCCTCAGAGCACTCCACTACCCCTCGACCCGTTGACTTGGCTCTACGCTCCTTCCACTCTCAATGTCAGCAGTGACTATCGGCTCCGCCTGGGTCGGACATCGCCAAGACTCTGCTGCGGACTTGCTGGCCGGCTGGTGAAGTCCAGCTGGACTTCATCGGCTCTCCGGCTGCGTGGTGGGCTCTTTCTCTACGTTATCGTCGCCTCTGGTCGTCCCCATGCTGGCGTCTGTTGCAACATCTCCATGGCTCCTCACTCCTGCGACGCTGCCCTGCGGTGCAGTCTCAGCTGTGGCCTGGATCAGTCACCATCTCCCTCTTTTCAAGGCCATTCCCTGGATCACTCCTGGACTATTCTGTTGAGCCCTCTCTTGGGTACCTGTATTCCACCTAAGCCGCCTCCATCCATCTGCCGGCACGGGGTAGCGCCTTTCGGGAGGAGACGTACTCACACACACACACACACACACACACACACACACACATAGAGAGTTTGTTTCTGCTACAGCCCATGACAGCAATTAATTAGATCAATTTTAATTGCTTGACAGCCCTATGTAACAACTTGAGTGGATATGTCCCATTTTTAAAGTGTGCAAATACTTTCTGGCAAAATAGAATTAAAAAGCTAATAATTTCTGCTTAATGGATTTTGAGTTGGTTAAATGAGCTTGTTTGAATCGGAGGCAAAATAAGCGGTTAATAACAGGATCTCTCAACAGAACATGATGGTTAAATAATGTGTATAGTTAGTTGAAATGTCACTGCGTACATTGTTCTAATTACTCATTTTTGGCGTAGACTGTGCTGCTAATTCAGGGCCTACTTTGTGGATGATGACTCAATGGTGTTTAAAATGTTTAGGGATTACAAGGCTTCTGGCTTGCTTTACACTAGCCAGAATATGTTTGTGATACAACACCAATCCCAAGACTGTACTCATATCAGTTTACCACAGCATGTCTCTGCACACTTTGCCAAAGCACTCTCTGTATCACGTTTGCGCTCAAGGTACCAGCATGAATATAAAAACGAACAGATAAGGAATAAAACCTTTGTCCTTTAATCAGAAATCCACAGTGACAAAAGCTAGTGCATCACAATACCACAAAGATTTGTTTATCACTTTAAAAACCTTGTGCACCATGCTTTCTTTTCTGTAGGTTCTGTTTAGTTTAGTTTCTCTATGTTTTCAGCAGGAGAGCAGTTCTTGTATGAATGACTCTTAGATTCTCTGAGACAAACCAGTCTATAGACACAACAGTCGCTGCTTCAATTGCTCTGTGTTCACACATTTTATCACACTGCCAAACGGCCTCATGCTGAAATCGTGAAATTCAGGTTTAATGGTTGCCTTGTCAACAATGGATTTATGGTTTTTATTCCTGCCCCCAGGGGTGCCCGTCTCAAACAAAATAAAAATCACTTAAGAATAAGGATGAATATGTAACTAAGTGTCATAGTTGATGGATGCATGAAAGTAGGTGGAAGAAAATTCTACATGAGCCTTTAATGTTGTTATCTTTAATGTTTTGCCCCAGAGTAATTCACCTATAAAATAGAGTAGACATTAATTAGTTAACTCAAATTAATTTGGTATTTTAATCTTTTGATTTAGTTAATTACTTTAAAGGGGACCTATTATGCAAAATTCACTTTTGCATGGTGTTTGGACATAAATGTGTGTTGGCAGTATAGACAACCACCCTAGTGATAAAAATCCACTCACTCCTTTTTTTTTAATCCCTATAAATCATAAGCAGTGTCTCCCAAATACCTGTTTTCAGCCATGGGGCTGGTGTGACTTCACAACATCCACAGGCTCCACCCACGAATGTTGACAGACACTGCCGTTTTAACATAGAAACACCCTGATCGAGTTCACAGCGAGTTGTACACATCCGCCATTGCTGCACTGACGAGAATGTCTCCCAAGCGTTGTAGGTGTTAGTGTTGTCAAAAATATCAATATTTTGATAAATATCGATACTGAAATATCTTCTGAACCAATACTAATTTCCACGAAGTATCGATACTAGCCGAGCGGTCACTTTCACTTCTATCCAAGGGCGTGTTGACAAACACCACACGTGACGCAGTCGTGTCATTCGCTATGGTTAAATAGCAAAAGTGAAGTGAATGGAAAGATGGCGAGGGCGGCGCCCCCGCGACTGGCTTTGGTTGATTGCTAAAGAACACCGCGAGCGGGCATGTCGGAGAATAGACTATCAAAGTTTGACTATCAATAATCCCTAACATTACTAATTTTTTAAAATTATTTTATAGGTGAAAACAGGCTCCAGGGGTACCATTTAGCAAGCATATGCTCAGCATCAGGGGTGTTTGTTGTTTGGACAGACCTGCCCCCACTGCTAAAAAAATCCTAACTCTTCTCATTTTAACTTTTCTGAAACATTAACCAAGATGGCCTAGTATTGTTGTTGATATGAGTCTGTGTTGTCTAGTTTTTTCACCGTTTTCTTAAAGGGACAATGTGTAGGAATTTCTCCCATCTAGCGGTGAAAATGTATTTTGCATTCAAACGAATTGTGCTCTCCAGCGCCTCGCTTTTTCAAATGCGCGTTGCATCTACGGTAGCCATTATGTACCAAAAAGCTATGACAGGATGTCTTCTAATAGCACTTCGTCGAGTTTTCCTTCGGGTGAACAGGTTTGTTATTTCAAACAACCTGCAACTTGACACAACGAACAAACGAATGTTACAGTATGAATTACTGACTCTGAAAAACATGAACTATTGTCATAATTAGTTATGCCTTCTTTATTCGTTTTATTTTCTGAAGTACGTGCATTAGATATCATCATCAACTTTAAACTATAAATGTTCATCTGTCTATAAAATAAAGTACCAAACAATGAAAAAAAGCTTGTAATTAAGACTGTAACATTGACTTACCTGTCGAGAAGAAAGCAGGACTTCAGCGTCTCTTTTGAAATCTTTCTCCTGCATTAGCTCTATCCACCTGGAAAAAGCTATCTCGACATTAACTCGTGTTTTTTGTAATCTCCGTTCACGTTTCCTTTTACGATCTATTTTGGACTTTTCTGGCGACGAGGATATGCAATGCAGCCTTTTAAACTTGCCGGTGGAGTGACAAGCGCCTCTCACTGCTCTGCTCCTCCGTTTCTGCTGCTTTCAGTTACGTCACGCTGGCTCTGAACGAAAACGCGTTGGCCTAGTACTTTTTGTCCCTCTCTGCTATTATAGTTTTTCAAGATGGCGGAAGTACATGGAAGCCTCCGTGGACCTACCCGTCCCATGTATATAAAGATAATAAATTCTTCGTTTACGAGGATAAGTCAGATAATTGGCAGAGGTATTTGTACACCTTTGAGGACATATTTATGAATAAAAATATTGATTTTAAATAATAAAATACATAAAGTACACATTGTCCCTTTAAAGTTAACATAATCTGACTGAGGAATCTTAGACAAGTAAATATTGTAACTGTGGTCAAATGTAAATTAACTTGTGCCTATTTAACTTTATTCAAAAATTATTTAATTCTGCAATTTGCCTTCATTAGCGATTATCATCAATTTGATTACACAGATACTAATTAAACTAAACAGCTAGACAATGGGATCTCTGAATTCAATAATGAAATGCCTTTAACTGAAAATTGAATGTTTAATCTTATTATTATACATTACTGACACTCTATCCTCCAATTTGATACTGTATATTTTAATCTTTGATAACAGTAGGTAATACAATACAACGGATCATGTTAGCTCTGGTCCAATTAAAAAATATTAACAAATAGAACTCAGGACATTTTTGTTCATGTAAAATATACCTCATTGTCATGTTCTAGACTTGTTATATTTAGCTTTAAATAAAATAAAAAAAATACCCCCTTAATATTGTGGCAGTTTTTTTCTCTGTGGTATCGAAAATGGTATCGAATATCGATATTTGTCAAGGTATCATATCAAAGTTAGACTTCTAGTATTGTGACAACACTAGTACGTGTTGTGTGGCTGGATGTATTAATCCACATAGCTCTCTCTATTTACTCCCGAAATCTGAGCCAGCTGCTGAAGACGAGGTGGATACATTTTTTTTTTCGAAGAAAATACTCCCTCAATTTTACCGAAATTTGTTTATGTACTTGCGCACTTCTTATGCTGTGTTCACTCAGCTCTTATGGTGATTTTCTGGAGTAAAACTGACACTTCATCTTTTGTGTGATGTACAATAAACTTTATTAAACTCATCAGTATATTTTTGGCCATCATTCGGACGGGGTCCGCTACAACAGGCTTGTATGGTGGATACAAGCAGATGACAAATACGTTATAACCGTAATTAAACTAAACTATACCTCTTCCATCTCCATACAGCATGTATTCTCTGACTCTAGGCATTATTGTCCGACTGAACACCATTACTGAGAGTTTCTGTTTTGATATTATCGCCATTCCCTGATCGTGAGCTTGTGAGGCTCCGCCCTCTGGGCCGGCAGCAGCAGCTCATTTGCATTTAAAGGGCACAGACTAAAACGTCACGTTTTTCTCAGCCCCAAAAAGTGACAATTTAAACACGCTGTAAAAAATATATCTGTTGGGTATTTTGAGCTAAAGCTTCACATACACACTCTGGGGACATCAGAGACTTATTTTACATCTTGTGAAACGAGGCATAATAAATCCCCTTTAAATTAGACCTTAATTTATTTGACGAAATGCAGTATTGCTTTTAACCTTTTGATTATATCTTTACATGCAATGTTTAATAATAATATTGTTTTTCTTACTGAAATCAGGTGTGGAATGTTCCATGTCTGCTAGCAACATGTGTATTAGAAAAACATCAGATTGCCATGGTCTCCATGTGGCAGCAGATTAAATATCAAATCAACCCATGCGTTGCCTCTCCTGTGGTGTGATGAAAGCCTCTTGTATTGTAGATATTTCCATGAATCCTCTCACACACAGCATCAATGCTGGTTCCTTTTTTACCTTTGTTACTTTTTTTCATACAAGTTTATCCTCACAGTGAAGACAATTTTACTTAAAGGTACACTGCAGAATATGTCTTTTTTTTATATATATTAATGTCAACATTCCCAAAAGATCACTTTTGAAAACATTGTCACTACAGTAAGCTAAAAAAACTTAATTCAGAGCTTTTATACAGTGCCTCTAAGTGGACATGCTGATGGAAGAAATATAAGATGGGAGGAAAAATATTTCAATGCTTCACAAAACTTTTGCATTAGCCCGCTGAAGATTAAGAGATTGGAAGTAATATGAAGAGTTTAAAACATTTACACAGCAAGAAGAAAATAGTTGTCCATAAAATAACTAAAAGAAACATCAGGTTAATGTCCAAAATGACTCAAATATTTTTGACGCTTTGTATAGTGAGTGTTTTATGTTTAATCTAAAACTTGCCTGCACTGTAAAAAAAAAAAAAAAAAACGTTAAATTTACAGGAAAACCCTGGCAGCTGTGGTTACCAGAGTTTTCCTGTTAAAAATACGGTAGCAACGTTTTAGGTTTTACAACTTTTAACAGTATATAATTTTACAGCAATAAACCGTATTTCATTATCTGATATAATGTTAATATACGGACCTTTTGAAGTATTAATATCTGGTTTTTTTCCATTGTAATACACTGAGAGCCAACAATCACAGCAGTGATGAGAGTCAAATGGTCAATCACAGCTCATCATAAGCAGCTCTTCCACAAGAAAGTTAATTCTATTATACAGAAGCTGCACAGTGTCATTCACACAAACATTAAACACCATCATGGTAACATGTTGAAATTAAAAAAATGCAATAAGCATTAATTTAACAACATTAAATGTAACATAAAACCCTAATGTACATAACTGATTAGAAAAAAACTAAGAAAATTATGAAGAAACAGTTATTTAAAAACAAAATACATCAAATGTGAAGTGTCACGCAGGGAATTGTGGGAATGTCAATTTACATTTTTTCACTGTAAATTATACAATGACTTGTTCTTTTTCACTTCCAAAAACTATATATAACAGTTATTTACCGTATTTAGTAAGGAAACTTTCTGTTAACCAATTAACAGTTTTTCACTGTAGCATTTTTAGTGTTTTACCGTTAAAATCACGATCATTTCTTACAGTGTGGCTAGCCAGCTAAAACAGCTTCATGGTACAGTCCCCAGGTCTTTTTTTTTAAATCTAAAAAATCTAAAATTTTAAAACGGAAACCCAACAAAGGTCACCTGTTTATTATTGTAAGTGGTTTCCTGTTTTATACAAGTCACCTCTTCAGAAGGGATCTTCAAAGTCCAGCATAATGTACTCGCTCGCCTTTAAAAATACTCCGAGTACAAAATATATTGCATCAAATATTTACAGACTTATTGGATGTTTCTCTTTTACTGTGAGGTCTGCAGCAGTGTAGGAGACTCTTTCATGCACCAAGGGTCTTGACAGTGGTTGCTTTCATAAAGGGATGGCATAAGATAAGAGGAAGCTTTGACCAGCTTGCCTTCCCATGATAAATCTTTATCACTTTAGGTGATGGTCTGACCTCAGAGGCATGTGCCAGCAAGGGGTTCTCATTAATACAACTTTAAAACCTCCAGGCTCATTCTTCCTATTTTCTTGACGCCTATGACCTTTCTAGAATTGCTGTTATCAAACAGGGCCTGCCTTTGAGTCTGAAGAAATGAAAGGTTTGAGTGCCATAGGTTTTGTGTGCCTTGAAAAATGACACATTCATACTCTTGTGCTGGTATTATCATTGTCAGACTGAAAAGACAGTGAGAGATGGGTCTAGAAACGCACAGTGAACCCTTCTGCACAATGTCAACACAAGCGATCACACCCAGTTGGGATTGTTGGTTTTTGCTTTGGAAAGTTATGTTTAGATTAAACTCATGATGGTTTTATTCAAGGTGTTATATGGGTCAATGAAATGATGTTCAATGATGTGTTAATTTATTCAAAATTATAATAACACTTACCCTGCCATTTATGACAACCATTGACAAGTTTTTCCTGCGATCTGTGTTTTCGCTGTTATACGGTAGGGGTAATGTTACGGATCTTCTGAAATAGTACAGCATCTCCGGATTCAAAAACAAGTGAATAAAAAGATCTGCGTACACCAGAAGGAAAGAAGTTGTTTATGCACATGTAAGATAATGTGATACCAAACATTCAACAGCTTATAAATCAAAATGACCTAACGTTACAGAGAAAAACTGTCAAACCTACAAAGAGGTATAGGACTGTGCAAGCGTTGATGGACTCGATCTACTCAATCTATGTTTTGATTCTTTTATTTTTTATTTGTTGATGAAACGCACTTAAATACTTTGAGTATTAAAAAAACTTGAAGCAGAGGCTCTGTTCTTTAGATATATTTACTGTTTACATATTCATACAAAAGTTTTGTCAATATGATCAAAAATGCTGGTGCTGGCTGGCAACTTATAAATAAAATGCTGGAGGGGAAATAGTTAAAAATGGAATTCATAAAAACAGTGACTTGAATTAATTTCTTCTATGATGATTGTTTTACATTTCTGAATTTATTTAGCTTTTTTTTATACATAGTCAAAAATGTAATACAATTCTTGAAAAAGAAAAGCTTATTAGTTGGCATAATATTTTATTATTATTTCTTAGAAAAAAAGGCAGTGTAGCAGTTTTGTTAAAATATTAATATTTGAAAAAAAAAAACATTTGTCTGCCAAATCAAAGTGATGTTGTGCAATTAGACCTTCATGACTGTGTGTTAATGTTTATACGGCTCTTAAATTATATTATAATTTGACTTTTCTTTGTGACATGGCAAAGTTAGTTTAGGGTGTTTAATGTCATGTGGTGTGTGTCTTCCCAAAAACTGATGAATATGAATAAATCATAATTTGTTGTTTAGTCAACTATTATTGTAGTTTATTATTATTTGAGATTATTTGTCATCGACCCATAAATGTAGCATTGGGATTTTTATTTATAATTATTAAATGTATTAAATGTTAGAGACCATCACCTTCACATTTGCCTTGAACCACAAGACCATAGTTTCAGACACTTTATCTGTAGATGGAGTCAGATTCACTTCTTTCAAAGGCAGCTGCGTGGCATCCCTGCCCAAAACACACATCAGATACAGCTGCATAAATAATTCTGCTGCAGGTTTCGTAGATGAAAGGTCAGGCAAAGTGAATACTTCTCATGCCAGTTCATATTTTGCTATGATGTTTGATGTGTAGAGAGTTGAATCTTTTGATTTCTGGCCATCATTTTAAGTCATTTTCAAAGACTATCTATCTTCTCTACTTTTCTCAAAATGGCTCTAAACTGCACTCATCGTTTCCAGTGTATTTGACACCATTTGATCATCTATTTTCTGTCATCTGTGTGGTCTATATGTCTTCACATGCCACAGAAACCCACTTTATGTGTGATGATATAATTAGAAGGAAATTGTGTAGGTTACAGCAGGGCCGGCCCAAGGCATAAGCGAACTAAGCGGCTGCTTGGGGCCCCCTGGCCACCAGGGGGCCCCCCAATCGAGTCGAAAAATCGACTTAAACAAGTGACATAAATGAATGAATGAATGAATGAATAACTCGAGACAAGAAAATTCTGATTACATGATCAATACACCTGCCTACAAGTTACAACTGCTGCTGTGTCTGCCAGCGTTTAAGTAATGCGCATAATCTAGACACCTCGCGCGTGCATAGACAATTCGTGCGCAACTGCGCATAGTCACGGAAATGTTAAGCCATGTAACAAAAAAGGACGTATCCCTCTGGTGCCGAAAATAGAAAAAAGAAAAGGACAGAGGAGGAGAAAAAAAGAGCAAGATAAAACTATTTGTATGATTATTTACGGTATGTTTTGTGCAGCAATTGACCCATTCCTATCTACGGCAAGCCCCGAGGGGAAAAATACATTGCATACGCACATACAACGAGCGCCAGTAGCCTACATCATTATCGGTATTATAGTAACAGACTTTGTTGGATTCTGTCATGCACAATCCAACAAAGTCTGTTTCAATAACAATCAAAAAAAAAGATTTGGAGGACAGTAACACTGTATTGAGACAGTTGAGAAATAATAATATTTTTACAGTTTTCAACAATAATTGTCATTGTTGAACCCTTGCTCTTATTATGTTTCTGATTTCTCAGTTTTGTCATTATTTTAGCAAATAAATTATTTGATATGTTTTGAGACAGTTTTTTTTTTGAGAAGTTTCAAAGAGTTAGTAAAAGAGTAAAGTAAAAGTTTTTTTATTTTATTTAAGTAGGCTGTCTATTTTTTATTAAGTATTTATTTTGTATTAATACATAACCTCACTGTATTAATTTATAATGTATCATTATTGCATGATATTTGTGTCAATAATCGTCAAGCACAGGTGACTCCGCGTAGTGGGAGGGGGCCCCCAAATCAAATTCTGCTTAGGGCCCCCAAAAGGCTCGGGCCGGCTCTGGGTTACAGTATTGGGCTGAAAGCTCAAATTTAGTTGTTCAATGTAAAATTGGGAAATATGGGATAAGCCTGCTCCATTACTAGACGATCTGGTAGATACAAGAAATATATATATATATATATATATATATATATATATATATATATATATATATATATATATATATATTATACACGGTATATATATATCCTATTTCTAAATCACATTTTCTTCAATATAATTCAGTATACGTGAGAGGATGGAATCAAATGCATACAACTTCTAGCCTATTTATGCTTTCATAAACAGAGATGTTTACTAGAGCAATAGATGCAGGATTGTATTACCCATGTGATTGGTTTGGTGCAGTTTTTTTTTTTTGGCCAGATTTATTTCCTCTTTTCCTTATGCATTCACAGCAATCTTCATAGTAATTAAAACTAATCTTATTTATATAACAGACCTACAAAATGTTGCTGAAGTTATATATAGTAGCCCCAATATGTGTGTGTGTTTTTTTTTTTTTTTTTTACTATGCTTAAATGTGCTGTGTATGCATTATATAACAACATATCAAAACAAGTGGAATTTGTTTAGTAGATTTTTAGAGATGCAGTAGCTCAAAGCAGACTTTTGACGCAAAATATTTTACAAAAAATTGCCGGGTTTTATATTTAAACCAACTATTGCATTGCTCCAAAATTTACAAAAAGTTTTTTTTTACACTTTCTGGTTATCAGATGTTGGTGGAATCATGTTCATGGTTAATGTGATGATTAACCTGTGGTTACTCTGTTAGGACACCGGTGTGATCTTGATACAGGCAGTCTAAAGAGAGTCAAGTTGCAGACTGCAGAAAATGTGGAACTGAACAGATTGTTCTGTTTATTCTAACTTTACACCTGTCATGCATTCCATATGGTCCATTTCTCATATTAGACAGCTACAAATTGGATTTTTTCCCCATGACTTCTGGCAATCAGTAGGGAAGTACATACATTCAATTTAAATTATAGATTGCGTCATGAAATGTCCAATATCTGCATGCATTTTAAACAGCATATGTTTAAAAATCAATATATACAGATGCACCATGTTTTGCATACACAAGGAAATTACCTGTTAGCTTATCATTTGTACTTGAATAGAAAGTGTTTAAGCATTTGTCCACTACTTTTTTTTAATAAAAACAGACAATATATCCAGTGAACACATCTTATGTATAGGAAAAATCTGATTATTTTACAGCTGTTATTTAAGTGTATATATATTGTAAGAAAATATGCATTTTGTATGTTGTCTAAATGCACTGAGTTCATGAAATAATTGTAAATGTAAGTCAACATCTTGAGGCTATAAAATGTGACCTGTATGAAACGTTTTCAATTTATGCAAATTAATACTTTTTTTTCATTACATTCAATTACAACTATGATCGCTGGAAATAACGGTATGATTCAGTAAATTATTAGTGAGCACGGACATGGCTCCACTGCCCATGGTGTGGTCTGTGTTTATTAATGAACTCTATAATGGTCAATAATTGGTACCAAATGTTAGCACCTTAGTATGGAGTAAGCCCGTTGGCATTTAAAAGGGACTGATGTAACTGTATTTAGCGCTTTAAAGTCTGGAAGCAGAAAATTTGCCAAATGGTTTAAGCCCATGAGTGTTTGGGTTAATTGGTTGACCCAATCCTTCTCAATTAAGTTTTTTAAAAACTGTTTCCTTTAGTGTGTAAAAGTGCATATCTATTACAGATTGCACCTCCAGTGGGATTGTACTTGCTAATTGATGGAAAGAGTAGTTTCTGCTCGAAAAAAAGATGCAAACTTAGTTAGAAGAGAAGGGTCAACTAATTTGCTGCAATTGACATGAAGTGGCTTCTAACTTGATGCGCTGTGACTTATTCCCAATTAACCTCTGAGTTTTCTTGACGGTGTACCAGTGAGAATAGCATGAAAGTTCTGTGGTAGCTCCTGTTGTACTATTTTAGAATGTGTTCTTCAGTGATTGTAATAATCGCCTGCCGTAAGTTTGATTGTTTGCGTTTGAGTAAATGTTTAGCCCCATGTGGAGAAGATGGGACTAAAAATTAAAAATAGTTTTACACTACATGCGAGGGCACAATTCCACTTTTTTTTTCTGTGATAATTACAGAATTCACTAGTTAGAAACATTAAACACTACAGAAATATGATCATGTCAGTTTTAATATCAGATATGGTTTGTGCAAACATGAGTCACACCGCTATATCATATTCTACTCGGAATTTATGTTTCTCATATTCTCTTCAGGGATATTATCACCCTGAAAGCCACATTTTAATTTATTCCAAAGAACTCTGTCAGCCCAGTTTTATTGTTCAATTACTAGTTAATTTAACCCTCTGTGCTGTTGTCAGTGTGAATACAGCTGTGTGAACATCTGGTGGCACTAATGGCATAATTGGTCTTGGAGTATGACTTGTGTATCTCATCCAGAGGTCTCACAGAAAATTGTGCTTAATTGTGTTAATTCAGACAAGTCACAGGAAAATTAGGCTGAATCACTAATGTAATTCTTCGCCATATGAATCTGGTTTTAATCGGCTGGAAATGACAAAGCCAGTGTTCACATTTTCGGCACAGAACGCATTCACACTTTTTTTCTGAAGGTCTAGGGTATTCATTTCCAGCGATGTGGACTTCAAACTTGTGAATTGAGCTTGAATCAGATCCCAGTCTCAATTACGAAGACCTGAATTGGCGAGTATGTGAAACTTGACTGACTTTCTCACACTTCCTAGTGGACTTCACGACTTAACGAGTCATTCTTTCACAGACTAAACTAGCTAAAAGCTGACTGCTCTTTTGGTCAAGTGCAGTGTACATTGATTTTTTTTTAGGAAAGAATAAAATAAAACAAAACTCCCTATCTCCCTGTTATTATGTGCACTTAGCTGTTAAACCCCACATCATAGAGTCACCAGTGATGGGTCAGTCTTTATTTAATGTCATAAAACCATGAAGACACAAATTTTTTCATCCATCCAACACCAAAGTCTGATAGCTCCTCCCCTCATCTACTCAATTAAAACTGCGGCAGGTTAGTGCATTAAATGTCCAATATTTCACACTTTGTTTTTTCAGTTAATTAAGTGCATCTTCCAGGTATTTAAAGTGCACCTTTTCCTTTTGGGAATTTTCACTACTCGCACTAATCACAAAATGGCATAATAGTGCATAAATATGTACCTAATGTCTATCGTTAGCCATTGGCTATTAAATTGTTAGATTTTAATAATAATCCGTTCCATTTATATAGTGTTTTTCTCGACACTCAAATCACTTTACATGAAAGGGGGGAATCTCCTCAACCACTACCAATGTGCAGCATCCACCTGGATGATGCGACGGCATCAATAGTGCACCTGAACGCCCACCACACACCAGCTTACTGGTGAAGAGGAGACCGTGATGAAGCCATTCAGTGTATGGGGATGATTAGGAGGCCATGATGATAGACAGAGGCCAGTGGGAAAATTTGGCCAGGATGCCGGGGTTAAACCCCTACTCTTTTTTACGAAGGACACCCTGGGATTTTTAATGACCACAGAGAATCAGGACCTCGGTTTAACGTCTCATCCGAAGGGCAGTGCTTTTTGACAGTATAGTGTCCCCATTACTATACCTGGACATTAGGACCTACATAGACCACAGGGTGAGCGCCCCCTGCTGGCCTCACTAACACCCCTTCCAGCAGCAACCTGGTTTTCCCAGAAGGTCTCCCATCCATGTACTGACCAGGCTCAACCCTGCTTAGCTTCAGTGGGCAACCAGTCTTGGGCTACAGGGTGATATGTCTGTTGCCAGTGATTGAGTTGGAGGCCAAGAATAAGTTTAGCACAGATATATTTTTACTCGCCTACGCTTGTACACTCTGACTGAGCATGTGAGCGCGTAATTATCCGTGTCTTTACAGCAGAGTGAGCGCACTATTCCTATTGATATCAATGGACGTGCAGCATATTTTATGCACTTTAAACTTTAGTTTGTACTCCCCCTGGCTTGGCTGAGAGCACTCTGTTTCTCTCACTCACACTATATATATATATTATTTTATGTCAAAATTCCTGAGTTTGTTTGGAATTATTTAGCCTTTAAGACTAAACAAAAGCCACTGAGGGCAGTTTCCTTTAGTAGAGGGCATTTCTGTGTCAATGTGTGTCTTCCAAATCATTCATATATAAATCATTCATTCCAAGATGGATGGATAGATGGATGTAAATTTTTTGTTGAGGTAAAAAATTGTCAGAAGATTTGTGAGTTGACAGTTTGTAAGTCACTTCATCAGGGTTTTCAAACTGGTGGACTCCCAGTGAGCCACAAAGATGTGTTAGAGGACCATGAAAAACTTATATTTACGATTGTCAAAAGTAAATGCGTGCAGTCAGACTACCATTAAGAATTTGATTTAATTAATGTATTATGTTGCAGTTACTTATGAAGTTATTGTCTATTGTTAAGTAACCCACCATTTTATCCTCAGTTTAACTCCAAAAATTTTTTCCCTACGTTAGGTAAATCTTAATTTTTGCCCCTGCTGTCATGAGTTTTAACATGTAAATGTGGTGCTGTTTTAGAGAACAAGTCAATACAAATTGATCAATGCCTAGTTCCGACTCTGCCCCATTGATGATACTGAGATTTGTGAAATTGTGATTGCTTATGTACATATGAACTATGACAGTTCCCACTTTCACATTCTTGTATTGTCTTACCAGGAAGCAATGCAAACAAACAACCCTTCAGTTCCTTGAAACAGTGGTCAGTACGAGGCGCCGCATTGCTTGTTTTTCCAGGCACACACCGATGGCCATTACAAATCACAACAGCACCTATGAGAGACTTAATTTCCCTGGGCAGCCCCGGCCATCCTCCACCACAAACAGTGGCAGCAGTGCAGTCACATCATGTTGACTTAGTGAGGAATCTGTCCCCCTCATCCACAACGTTCCTCAGGCACACAGAAAATGAAAAGGACAGGGGGAGGTCCACAGGGAAATAGCACATTATTTCTGAATTTGCGGTTAACCTCGTGTTGTCGTTAGCGAGACACACTCTTCTTTGGAAATAGGGGCTCAGGGATGATTCCACCACCAAAGGCTTTTGTTCGTTGTGCATGTTCCTACTTAGTAAACAGAAATTGAAACAGGTACAAGGAGATCCTCATTATATCCCTCTGAGACTCCATTAAAGACTCTCTGAGCGCCTTCACGCACCCTCTGGTTCACTGCTAACTACATTTTGGCGTCAATTGACACATGCTGGAGAAGATATTGATTTATTCATGCAGACCAAAAATGATCTCAGCTTTTTGTTCTGGGTAGTGGCTAAATTTTTGTAATATTTACATTCAGACAGCAATCAGGATTTAAGACAAGAAAGAAGATGCAGTGGCACGAAATCAATTAAGTGGGCTGCCAGGTAATAAATTAATTTCCAAGGGACAGTGCTAATATGTCTAATTCCCATGCGTCTAATTGTTTTTCTCCTGCTATGCAAATATAAAACGGCAAAAAAGGAATTATGTTTTTCTGTGACTTCTGGACACCATCTTTCTGAAAGATAATGAAAGAAAATAATTAGATTTTAATCACTCCCTCTGTGTGCGCATCTGTCTTTGTGTACTTGGGTATCTGCTCTGGAAATAAGTCAATAAATCAATTAAATAAGTAGGTACATTTCAAAATCATACTGCAGCAGAGATTTCCAGATGCGTTTTTATGCACTCTACAAATTCTTGAATGACTTACAAGTGTATTGACTTTTTAAATTAAATTTACACTCACCTCCCACTTTATTAGGTACACCTTTCTAGTACCGGGTTGGACCCCCTTTTTTTCCTCCATAACTGTCTTAATTCTTCGTGGCATAGATTCAGCAAGGTGCTGGAAACATTCCTCAGATATTTTGGTCCATATTGACATGATAGTATTACACAGTTGCTGCAGATTTGTCGGCTGCACATTCATGACGCAAAACTCCCGTTCCACCACATCTGAAAGGTGCGTTATTGGATTGGGTGACTGTGGAGGCCATTTGAGTATTGTGAACTCATTTTAAAGGCACACTATGCAAGAATTGTACCTTAATATAACAGCTTCAAAGTCATTTCGGTGGTAAACAAACTCATAGTAGGACGAATCATCCTGGTAGTAAAGCTTGGGGGGGGGGCAATGCAATGCAAGTTTGAGAGGAGCGCCCTCGACAAATCTCGCGAGAATCACAACATGCTTTACGGCAACGATGTCGCACACATCAACAACAGCAAATGAAGCACGAAGACACTTGCGCGCATTTCAGACATGATACTCGACGATGGAAAAAGCAAAGAAAACGCGGTCGGAAGAGACTAGGAAAAGGAAAAGAGAATAAGCCTCTCTGCTCAACCCGTAAATAAATGCATCAATCCGCAAGTTTTGTTCGAGTTCTTTAATGGTCTAGTGGTAAATCTTTTGCCAAGCGTGTCAGAGGTTACAGGTTCTAAGTTTTTTCTCTCTCATCAAAACTGAATATGTTCATCAGTGGTTACAGTCTATATCAAGCAGGGACACGTTTTTGTGCATTTTATTTTGTGATTTCACCGGAATGAATAGAGAGTCTCCGCAACGGCGATAGATTGAAGAGCACGTCCGAGTGAAGAATGCACGCCACAGAGAACACTGTATCCATGACACTGATAGCAGCGGACACGAGCGCTCAGCTTGAGTTCAAAAACACATTTTAGTGCTAGATCTGTTATTTAATGCAAAACATTAGGGGTGTGACGAGACGCTTATCTCACGAGACGAGACTAGACACGAGATTGGGTTCACGAGAACGAGACGAGACGAGATTTTTGCACAATTTTTCAGAAATCCTCAATGACAAAATTCATGACTGGAAAAATAGTATGCAGGTGCATTTTTCAATGTTTTAACTAATAATCTTCTAATGCATGTCATTTCAGGTCTACTTTATGAGTATGAATTATCAAATGCATTGAAAGAAAACAATATTCAAGCACTGTAAAAGGTTTTTATTGACTGGCTTTTCTCCTGTATAATTTCACATTAGTCTCTTCAGACCTTACTGTACATTTAAGAGCTTTCAGAACTTCTGATTGAGGCTGTGTGTGACCTCCTAACTGAACTCCTTTTAACACACATTTAACAGAGAAATAAAAACCGTATAAACAACAAAAATAAATAACTGTTTTCTCTTAGTCTTATTAAGTGCAAACAATAAGTGCGAGTGCAACCATAATCAAAGTTAGCACACAGACTCTTTATAATTGTTTTGAAATTGCTGTTTTATTTTGCACCGGCAGTTATAGGGTTAATGCGGTGAGTTCGGAAAAGGCCGAGAGAAACGAGGCTGTTTGTCTCTACAGTTGTTCTTGCGTTCCGATTATAAGTTCAGAAACGGAGCCTCCCTTGTCTGTTGTCCTTTGTACGTTACAGTGCTCTCTCAATATTCGCAGTGCCAACAGAGACCAGAGCCGCAAATAAACAGTCCAGAGATGGGTATTGGGAGACGGATTATTTTATGTATGCAGCCTAATTTGTGCGCAATGCACATCAGGGAGCTTGTGTTTTACTTTCACTTACAAATTCGTGACCGCGCGTATAGGGAGCAGCGGTGCTGAGCGCGCATTCTAAATGATAAGACATTTACCAGACGTTTAGTCTGTTGCGCAACGAATCCTCCGCCATCGTCACGCGATCAGTGAACTGTGATTCGTGCTGCACTGATTGCAACGGCAACTCGCGCTGGATGAGCAGAGCAGACTTTTGCATTAGTTTATAATGGTTTTTATTTTTTTATAAAAACAACAAAACGATAGTTTAGGCGAATGTGAGTGTAGCGGTGGAATATTAATGGGGATATCGCGAGACAGCTTTTTCACTCGACGAGAAATCTCGTCATATTTAGTCTCGCGAGATCTCGTGGCACGAGATCTCGTCACACCCCTACAAAACATGCACACTATGCAAGATTTGTACCATAATATAACAGCTTCAAAGGGGTATAAGGCCGTGAGTGCAGAGACCAGTCTATGGCAGAGACGCTCTGCGTGAGTGGTATTTACGACAGTAACGTTAAATACATGTACTCCACAGCGACTCTAGGGGTCGCTGTTTGACAAAAATGGAATTCCTACATAGTGTACCTTTAATGTTCAAGAAACCAGTGTGAGATGATTTGAGCTTTGTGACATGATGGTGTGTGCTTCTGCTGGAAGTAGCCACCAGAAGATGAGTACACAGTGGACACGGTCAGCAACAATATGCAGGTAGGCTGTGACGTTTAAACAATTGGTACCAGAGTACTGTATGTGAGCGGAGTGAAATGAGAGTGGAGTGGAACGGCGTGATTTGGTATAGTGTGCGGAGCGGATTTTTTAAAAGTCGGAGCATTGTGGTTTTCAAATTCACACATTAAACACATTTAGCTAACATGATACAGATAAATCAAATCAGAAAAATGTGAAGGTTATGATGACGTGGATGGACATGAGCGGGAGGTTATATCTAAATGAATTTGTTTGTACCTTTTAAAAAGGCTACTGAATATGATCAGGTTTTTAATTTAATAGGCCTATATATTATGAACAGAACTTTTGCGAGATTTCAAAGCATACTTATAAATACTTTAGCCGCAATTTCCTCAGGGAGGGAAGATGGAGCGGTGTTTTTGATATCAGTGCGCGAGGAGTGGAGCAGGGAGCGGTAAATGGTGAACCCGGAGCGGAGCTGGAGTGGAGTGATTAATGAATGATTGGAGCGCGGAGGGGATATTGTTGCTGCTCTACTCCACTCACATATTCTGATTGGTACTAAGGGGCCCGAAGTGTGCCAAGAAAATATCACCCACACCATTACACCACCAGCAGCCTGAACCATTGATGGAAGGCAGGATGGACCAATGCTTGAATGTTGTTCACAACAAATTCTGACACTACCATCTGAACGTAGCTGCAGAAATTGAGGCACAGATGCACTGACACACAGCTAGCCCTGGGTCCTCCGCAAGTATGTGTTTCCCCCAGTGAGCCTTCTTGCACAGACACTGTGCAAAGTCAGGGAGGAAGAGGAGCAGGTCTTGCTAGTTGCCCCTTATTGGCCCAAACGGACCTGGTTCCCCAAACTCATGCTCCTCTCGACAGCCCCTCCCTGGCCCATTCTTCTGAGGGATGACCTTCTCTCTCAGGGACGGGGCACCGTATGGCACCTCTGGAAACTCCATGTCTGGTCCCTGGATGGGACGCGGAGGTTCTAGGTGATCTACCACAATCAGTCGTAGACACCATCACTTCTGCGAGAGCACCCTCTACCCTCTTTTCTGCAAGATGGGCTGGAGCGAGGGCTACCTCCACCCTCAAAGTGTATGTTGCCTCTATTGCCGCACATCACAATGCAGTGGATGGGAGATTCGTGGGAAAGCACAACCTGATTGTCAGGTTCCTGAGGGGAGTGAGGAGACTGAATCCACCTTGCGCCCCCTTCTATGCCCTCTTGGGATCAGGAGGCTTTTGGAAGGTGGCAGCACTAGTGGCGTTTTAATTGGGATCCCAATCAGTCGCCATGTCGACTACGCCAAACATGAACAACTGAAAGGGAACGTCTCGCTTACGTACACTGTAAAAAAAAAATCCCGTAAAAAAAACGGTAAAAGTTTCCAGACGGATTCCGTTAAATTACAGCAAATAACCATTTCACAAAATTACATGCAAAAACTGTATTTACTTTACTTTACTTTAAAAATACCGAATTTACTTTACAGTCAAAATTAACTAAATTACAGTATATTACTGTTGATATTGGCTTATTAAACCATGGAAAAACAGATAAACGATGTCAAATTATATTAAAAACACATTTAACTTTCAGGTTAAACTGTAAATTTAGGGTTTTATAAAGTTATTGTATAATAGTGCTGTCTATCTACAGTAATTTTCTTTTAATATATAGTTTTTCTGTGTAAAATAACTGAAGATATGTATAAAAATGCAATAAGTACATAAATTCAAATGTTTGTATTTACAGTTATTTTATTTGTACAGATCCAATTTCACAACTTTGACCAATCTCGAAGTACTTAATAATAGCAAATGTACAGTCAATTTCTGTTAAATTAACTAAATGTATAAGTACAGAATACCTACACATTTACAGTATTAGTCATTAAACAAACACTGAACATCAAGATACGTGAATGATAGGAAATATATAAGCTTAGTATATAATTTAGAACATGTAAAAAGGCAATTGCTGTATACTCCAATATAACTTATTATTTTATACATTTACAATTACATTTTATCCAAATCGACTTACCAATTAAGAGAACAATAGAAGCACCAAGTGCAGTTAGTCTAGCACAGTACAGACAGCAATTTATTTTATTTTTTTAATTAATAAAACAAAGATTTAGTATTATTGGGTCAAGTGTTTACAGTTTCTTCAAAATGTGTTGGAGTTGGGCAGGTCATTCCACCAGCAGGGACCAGTCCAGGTAAAGGAAAGTGATTTTGTGTCTCTTTGGGATGATTGCACCACAAGGCGCCGTTCACTTGCAGAACACAAGCAGTGAGTTTAGGTCTAATTTAGGTCTTGCTGAAGCATCTGGATCAGTTGCAGAGGCTTGACTGATGCTGGAAGGCCTTCCAAGAGAGCATTACAATAGTCCAGTCTGGATAGAACAAGAGCTTAGACCAGGAGTTGTGTGGCCCCGATAGGAAGGGCTGGATCTTTCTGATGTTGTATAAGGCAAATCAGCAGGATCACACAGCAAGTATGGTTTGGCTGAAACCATAAGCAGTTCCGTCTTGACAAGGTTGAGTTGAAGGTGAAGGTCATTCATCCAGCAAGAATTTTCCATCAGGTAGGCTGAGATGCAAGCAGCAACTGTCAGATCATCTTGCTGGAATGAAAGGTAGAGATATGTGGCATTAAGATAGTTATAGGAAAGCCATGTTTCTAAATGACAGAGCCTAGTTACAAAAACCAAAAAAAAAACAATAGATGGGTGGAATCTAACACAATCGTGGTCTTACTGTAGCAAAATCAAACCTTGTGGAGCCACAGTGGCCTCACAAGGATCAAATTAATATTCACGTGGAAAAATATACAGTATAAAACAAATAAAATGTTCTGCCACTTTTAGTGCAATCATATGGAATCAGAAGACTCGGCCATTACGATATTTTTAAGTGACTTCTTCCCATACCTTGTTTGAATTAAAACTCAGTATTACATTTACACATGTCAGAATAATTTACACATGTCACTGGGACAATGCAAAACCTCAACTGACTATGATCTGGAAGCTGAGCAGGAAAGGCTACCAGTAATGTTTTGAGCTGTCATGTGATTTTAGCTACATAGAAAGTAAATGTATATGATTTACTGTACTGTGACTAAGCTGCATCAGTTACACGTAAACTGTCCTTTTATCTGGATCAAAGCAATTTTCATAACCAATGATCAAAAGTACCATATGAAAAAGGCTACTATGATGACCCCCAGGCCATCCAAAATGTTAATTTTGCTAATTAGTGATACAATAAGTTAATTTCTTCATCAGAACACAAACATTATAACACTAATATATGCACCTATATGCATTATATAGCTACGTGTTGGCAAGCAGATGCGGCCAGAATATGCAATTCATAATTTTGTTCATATTCTAGTCTCATGTGCTTTCCTGTGTCATTATCAACAAGTACAGTAGTTTGCTGAATTCGATTTCTAATCGGTCTTGATAGTTAGCCACGTTAACCATTACAAAAATTAACTATGGTTTAACAAAAAAAAAAAAACATGGTAGGCCTATCTGTGGTTATTAAAAATGGTAATAAATCCGTTAAAAACGTGATTACTATAATTTTACTATAATAAAACCAAGGATATGTTTTAAGAGAAGAGTTTTCAGCTTCCAGACAGTGTTTCAAAATGTCCCGCCGTTTAACAGATAGCCTACTATCATGTGTTAACGGAGATTTTATACACAACAATTAAACAGACTTTGATATGAATAACAAGTCTACTAAAGCTTGTTTTAGGTCTTTTGAGGTGTGGATTCAACTGATCTTTCTTAAAACAGATGGAAAATTGAAAGACGCATGCTGCATTTTCAGTGTTTTGCCCTCCAGCTCTCGACGCCAGTTATGACTGAACATCATTTAAGAATGCTAACGTTAGCTTTGGAAGCTGTCAACTTAACACAAATGTAATATAAAATATCGTTCACATGTAACTTAGTATGATGAGACCAGAGCTGCCAACTCTCATGCATTGGCCATGAGACACCCGCATTTGATTGGTTTCTCACGCTCACACGCCACACCCCCGATTTCTCACGCTTAAGTGTCAACCCGGTCGGCCAAATGCCTGCAAGATGAGTTTATCTATATATATCTACCTGTTGAGCCACTCGTGATTGAATAGTTATGCCGCAAATTAGTTAAGAGAAGTCAAAACCTCCCGGAATCTAGCGCGCGCAAGGCAGAGAGGGAAAGCGAGCGAGAGACCTTGCGTGTGCAGGGAGCATCCTGTTATTCCTGTAAAAACTTAAAATTGATGTAAAACCAAAATACAAGCAATTACCTGTAAATTTAATAGTGGACCTTTAAATTAAATCTGTAAAATAACAGGCATTTCAGTGTATAATGACAAAACGGTAAAATTCTGTAAAAAAAAAAACAGACCATTAGGCCTACCTGTAAAATTACAACTTTTTTTTTACAGTCTATGTAACCCTCGTTCCCTGAAGGAGGGAACGGAGACGTAGTGCCGCCGTCGCCACTATTGCTGGACCACTCCAGGCTCCGCTCGGCTCCTCAGCGAAAAACAAATGGTGCGTGCATCCACTTCCATATTTTTACCCGTGCCGCGGGGCGGAGTGTGAGATGGAAATCTCGCATGCCAATGTGCATTGGCTCGTTTTATGAATACTCGAAGATGACAGGCTCCCTAAGTATGATCCCAATCAGTCGACACATCGACTACGTCTCCGTTCCCTCCTTCAGGGAACGAGGGTTACATATGTAACCAAGACGTTCTTAGCTGAAAGGAATTGCATCAGGTGTGATGATCTGCTTCTGTAGCCAATCTGCTTCAAGGATCGACATGTTCTGTCCTAGTGGTGTGAACCTACACTGGTCTCACGGTTCGGTTCAATTACGATGATCATTTCATCGATTCAGTTCAATTCGATATCACGATCCACCACATCCTCAATTTTCAATTTTACTTCAAAAGTTATGTGTGCGTGCGAGTGTGTGCGTGTTCGCCGGTTCGGGAAGTCGCAGTGACAGAAACAGTGACATTCCAGTTTAAGTTTCAAGGGAGTTAAGCCTGTTTATGCAATTGAGAAAATTAAATTCTGTCAAATCAATTTTATTTTAAAGAAATGTTCATTTAAAAGCAGCGCTCATTCATCAGTGTATTATGTTACCATTAGAGATACGCGCATCAACCGTCGCCGAGTCCACTGTTGAAGGTGACGATCATCCATTTATAATCACGCATAACAACAACACAGAATAATTGTAATTTGACCATCGGGTGCGGAAACTTAAATCATAGAAAATTATTGGGGCGGGTGGATGATTTGTATTTGGCTGCGGATTCGGGTGACGTTGGAGCTCATCCACTTACTCTAAAGCAGTCAGACTCTGCCAGGCGTTAACAGCTCGGGGTGAAAACGGCTAACGTGGTTTATCAAGTTAGTGGTATTACCTCCTGCATATTCTATTTGTGTGTGACATGAGCGCACACAGTGCGTGTCTTCTCCATGTCGTGCATACTAGGTTGTTCATAAAAGCCGAAATGTGCCTAGATGTAGGCTTTTAAAGTTGGAGCATTTTTAATTACTCGCACTCGCGTCTCGCCTCCCTCTGCCATTGTATGCTACCGCGACAAAGCTTACACGCGACAAATGACGTCAGAAAGCGTCAGTACATTATAATCGGTTATGGTCTATTACTGAACCGATACCGAATCGTCCTCATCTGCATCGCGATGCATCGCATCGTAGAAACAATTTCGACAGCCCTATTCTGTCCTGTACATATCTGTAGACCTCGGTTGTAATGAGTGGTTATTTGAGCTACTGTTGCCTTTCTATTAGCTGGAACCAGTCTGACCATTCTCCTCTGACCTTTGGCATCAACAAGGCATTTTTACCCACACAACTGCCACTCACTGGTTATTTTCTCTTTTTCGGGCCATTTTCTGTAAACCTTAGAGATGGTTGTGCGTGTAAATCCCAGTAGATCAGCAGTTTCTGAAATACTCAGACCAGTCCATCTGGCATCAACAACCATGTCACATTCAAAGTCACTTAAATCACCTTTCTTCCCCATTCTGATGCTCAGTTTGCACTTAAGCAGATTGTCTGGACCATGGCCGTTTCTCAATATGCGTTCTTGTCCGTACTTGTGTTCTTGTGGACTTGTGAAATGTCAGAGATGGGACCAAGTCACACATGTGCAAGTCTCAAGTAAGTCTCAAGTAAGTCCCAAGTATTTTTTTCCTGGTCAAGTCAAGTCAAGTCACAGGCTATGTCAAGTCAATTCAAGTCAAGTCCTGTAGTAGGTCAAGTCAAGTCCAAGTCAAGTCACCTTATTATTGTAAATTTACCTGCAGAATTTTGATCTTACCTGCAGAATTTGATCTTTTCAAACCAGTTTGGTTTGAAATGAACAGAGGCGCATTCGGAAGTGCATTTGGGTATAATGACACATTCATTCACTTTTCTCTTTCGCGCAGGTCATGTTTTGAAAGTCAGTGTCCTGTAGCTTACTAATTTAAAGAAATAAAAATGTATACAAAAATGTGATGTCTGACTACTTTTATGAAGAAGAAAGCCTTAAGTTTTCAAAAAGCATTAGACATATGACCCACTATTCTGCTTAGTGTATATATCAATGAATTCAAATGTGCGTTGGCTGGCACTGAGCCAGAGACATACGCTCTCAGTGCTGTCATACATAACAACTGATCAGTGTTTTCATCCACATAATTTTTATTTTAGGTTTCAGACATTTAAATACACATACGTAGGCCTACTAGCAAAAAAAAAATTACACACTGATGTCTATGGAAGCGTCAGTAATAATCCTTTCCATTATAATAAGACGACACGTTTAATTCATATCCGATACACATTGTGTAAATGGCTTTACATTTTACACTATTCTTCTCCCAGTTCACCGGTCACTTACTTTCATGTATTTTGTGAGAAGTTGAGAAATTGACGTGTTGTAAACTAACATGGCGCCGCCCATTCGCACATACAGCTCAACTATGCGATGTTATACAGGCATTTAAACAACAAAACACATCCACTTCCACATATTTGACAATCGGAATATCAGTGTTTCATGTTATAGCTAATACATTTGTGAACATTTTGAATAAAACAGGAAAAATGACATAAAAGCAGATCATCATTCATTCAGCGCTGTGTTATGGTTGCGCTGTGTCACGTGACAGGCAATGACGCGTCACCATGGAAACATTAAAGTGAGAGACAGGTTCTAAATAACGGTCGCCTAGAAAACCTCACGCTGGGGGATCAGTTAGAATAGTTTAAACTTACTTGTGAAAGGGTTATGGCTACTTTAGCTATTATTACATTAGCTAACTACCAACTAACCAGATAACATTAACAAATTGACAAGCACTTACTGGGCAGAATGGCTCTTCAAATGACGGACGAAATTTGAGGTTGTCGTCTGGCTGTCCGCAATGTTAATGTTGCATGTCTTGCAAAGCGCTGTTCGTCTTTTGCCATCTTGTGAATAATTCTTGAAGCCGAAAGCGATGACCCTCGGTACCCCTCCGGCTGACATTTTGATGTGATGTCTAAGTGGCCGTGATGTGCGTAAGGTACGAGAGGGCATGACTGATGATAGTGTCGTGATCCAGTCATGACAACGCTATTCTCAGCCTGCGCTCCAGCTGGATCAACTTGTTTGTTTTTTAAATAATTTATATATTTTATATTCAAACTGAAAACATGATGTGATTAACACTCAAGTCATTCAAGTCATCGTGTCTCAAGTCAAGTCAAGTCCCGAGTCTTTAACTTCCAAGTCCGAGTCAAGTCTCAAGTATTTCATTTTATGTCAAGTCAAGTCACAAGTCATAAAAATAGCGACTCGAGTCCAAGTCACCAAGTCACAAGTCCCCATGTCTGTGAAACGTCATCAGTCCCTGCCCAAGTACTGTTCTAATTCAAAGTGCACATCTAGACAAGTCCAGTTCAAATCCCCGGATGTGTTCTTGATCCGCCCCGTTTACCGAGGATGCATGGAGAGGTGACTTGTGCGGACTTGAGACAGCCAGGTATCCCAGAATGCATCTCGCACCAACCAGCAAGCGTCAATAACAGAGGAGAAAACCCGCGTAATATCAAAATACTACTGTTAATGTGTCATGAAATGTAATTTTAACAGTGTTTCAGTTGTTTAAAGCTCAAATCTGTGGTTTATTTATAAAGATAGCGCCTATTTGAAAAATGTATCTGACGTTTTCGGAGTTGTGAGATCCAGGCGGTCACCGGGTGTTCAACGCTCATTAAACCCGACTGGAACAGCTTTACCTCAGCTAGTGCTTCTGACGTTTGCCGCTGGCTCTGATGTCTCTAGTCTAGTGGATAGACATTCGTCTTGTGTATAAGTCGATCTTTGGTCTCATTAATCTATAGTTTGTTCCATGGCAAAAACTCGTTTTGGCTGAGGGCAAAGTGAAGTTTCATAACTTTATATATTTAGGCTATTTAACTTTAACTTTGTAGCCTATTAGAGAGCTTACTTATATGTTTGACTGATTTGTTTGCTTTATTTCTTATTGTAGCTTCTATACCTTTTAGGCTAGATATTATTGATCATTAAAACTGACATTTAACAAAAAGAGACAGGGTTGTGTCATTTTATTTTATATGCTTTAAAATATATATATATACGTATATTTTTATATTTATTTGAACATTCTCTTCACTATATGTACAATATAATAAAATGACACAACCCTGTCTCTGTTTGTTAAATGTCAATAAAAATCAATAATCTTTCATATTTTTAAAATGAAAACAAAAAGATCATGTTCATGTTGTTATAAGTATATGCAGTGAAGATGATCAATGTACGCGTTGCCTGAACCACATGGCCATTAGGCTATGTTTAAGATTTTTTTAAATGAAAAGAGCCAGAGTGGTGTTTTATAACATATTTCGTTTTATTGTTGATGAAAAGAGGCAGAGTTGTAGCATATTTTGTTTTATTGTTGCCTAAAATATACAAAAAGAGATAACCGGAGTAGCCAGAGCGTGCTGAGTGACGCGATCAAGAACGCCGCTGTTCCATTTGCAGAATAACCGGACTTGCGACCTCTCATTCTCTGGAGTTCGTTCTCCTGAGTCGAACTTGGCAAGTCCGAACTACCAAGGACGCAAGACTAGTCCGAAGTATTGAGTATTGAGAAACGGCCCATGTGTGCCTAAATGCATTGAGTTGCTGTCATGTGATTGGCTGATTTAGATATTTGCATTAACGAGCAGTTAAACAGGTGTACCTAATAAAGTGACTGGTGAGTAGGGGTGGGAATCTCTAGGCACCTCACGATTCGATTCGATTACGATTCAGAGGGCTGCGATTCGATGCTAAATCGATTATCAGAATCTTTTTTTTGTGTGTGTGTGACTATAAATACTTTGCTTTAAAAGTACAAAGTAATGACCCATAAAGAATTAACGTACAATATATTTTATTAACATTGCAAAGAACCAACAGGAAAATACATGTGTGTCTGAACTAGCAGCAGCATATTTGTAGTAAATTAATAATATAACAACGACCGGGAACGTTACAGCCGAGTGTTTTTCCTCCTCTGGCTGGAAACGTGTCATTTGGCTTCTCATATGTGTCTTGTTTCCGAAATATTTTAGTTTTACTCTACAAAGCTTACAACTAGTGTGGCTCTTGTCCAGCTCCTTTCCCCCTTCAACTTCAGAAGCCAAAATATTTCCACACGTCAGCTTTTAACGAGGAGGGTGTTTGGATTTGGCGCTCAGCCATCGCGTCCGCGTCTGTTACGTGCACGCCACAGACGGTCCGGCCACTGCACTTCCGCGCTTCAGAGTTCCGTCTTTCGCGTTCCGTCAATATTACGTTATTATAAATATATATCTAATTTTTTTTTTTTTTTTTTTTTTATCGATTTTTGACAATTGTGAATCGATTCAGAATCGTCCACGTCCGCATCGCGATGCATCTAAGAATCGATTTTTTCCCCCACCCCTACTGGTGAGTGTGTGTAGGACGTTTTTGCAGTACAAATTGATGTTAAGGAATACTTTTGAGGCACAATAAGTCATAAACATCTACAATAGTTTTAAATAATGTCCGTGTTTGTTACATCAATGTTCCAACTAATAATGATCCTAATGAAATGTGCTAGAGCAGTATACTGTCACTATGGTGGATATATCCTTATGCAAACACAACTGCTTCTCATGAGCATCTATTTACCAGTTGAAAATAGCCTACACAAACTGACTGACTTTTAACAAATTTGTGTTTGTGAAAAGAACAGGTACTCTTAAAGACCCATTACCTTTTTATGCACTGAATATGCATGTATGTTTAAGTTCAAACAATGGGGTAATTACTATACTGACAGGAAAGCAGTGGTACATAAAGATTACAGTACTTTTTTATTTTTATTTTACATCTGTGTTTTTAGCATGACTATAGAAAGACTATAGTTCATCTCAGAAAAGATTACTTAAATACATGAAGCAAATCGATACAGCAAGTGCGGTTGCAAGTAAAGTATTGAATCTGCTGGGGCCAATGAAGGAACACATTAAACTCAATGAACAGCAGTGTTTGCACTGAATAAAAGTAGGGTATGCAAGAATAATTCCACATTATTAAGAAAGTACTGTAGCATCATTTTGCCCAAAAGTGAAGGTATCTAGAAGGTGCATTACTGATATTTTGTGACTGAAGGCACATATTAAAGGACATGTTCGGTATTTTACACTTAAAGCCCTGTTTTAAGATCGTTTCTGATGAAATAGAACGGTTAAGATTGAAATTTGATTGAATGCTGCTGGCCCGAGAATTTTCGGTTTCTGTGGTTGCACCCCCCCACCTCCACAATGGTTGCATAGGTGCACTGGAAAAATCCTTCCTAAAATGCATTAAACTTTAGTTTTGTGCATAAAGGTGCACAAAACTAAAGGGGTGTTCACTGATATGCTGACACAAAAATCGCTGCAAAAGATGCTTTCCAACAGGTTTTGTCCAAGCGGCAACATTCTAATCTGAAAAAATGAAGCCTACCCGGAAGTGCGAAAAACTGCAATACATTGAAAATCCGCTAGAGGGAGGTTGTATTTTTCGATAGGTTCCGAGTGCCTGACAACTGTGAGGGGGGTGAATTTTTTTCTAACTCGTTAGTTTAGATCGTATTTAGATATAAAATGTATGACAAATAAGGGCGTGATTAACTTTGATTGACAGCTTGATTGACAGCTGATAACGGGCTGCGTCGAGTGGAATTCCTGAAATTTGACGTCTCTGACACAACACATCATACCACCTCTGTATCCTTTCTGAACATTTGTGTTGAAATATCGTACATAACATGGGTTGCTCTGCTATAAACTGCACTAACCGACGCTGTAGGACTAGGAGTACCTCGCTCCTTTTTTTCCGGTAAGTGACACTATTTCACGTAGTTAGCACTATTTAGCATCAATGTTTGTGGACAGTGGCACTACAACAATTAGCATTAAATCGTCTCAGATAAGTTAGCGTCCGAGGTACTTTACCTATGGTTATAACTGACGTTTGAAACACTGTAAATGCGTCTGCCAAATGAATAAATGTAACATAAGAATAGACTGATCTGCGAGCTAGTTGGTCGTACGTCAGAGGCGCCCGCGCCATTGGATGTGCAGTTGCCGCAGCACAGCCTATGAGCGAGCTATGCAGCTGCAAATGCGTTTTACATATAGGCTTCAGTAAATCGAGGAAAAGGAGTTTCAACGTAAGAATGATACTGGCTGTAAAAAGTAGCTTAGGCTGCCAGTCGATCTTGTAACGTTACAGATAGCTGAGGCTGCTTGGCTGAAGAGGTGCGTCCACCGGCCGGCTCAGTCTCACACAAAGCCCGCCCTTTTACCCATATATGGATTGGCCAGAAGGTGGGCGGGGTTAGGATTTCCCAAGATTTTTAAAAGATGGCGCCGCCCATACCCCCCATAAACGGCCTCAAAACCGTTCTTCAGAAAGTCTATGGGTGACGTCACAGACGCTTTGTCCATATTTTTTACAGTCTATGGTTTTATCGTAGTTTTTGTCCAACTCGATAAAACCTGTTCGAAAGCATCTTTTGCAGCGATTTTTGTGTGAGCATATCAGTGAACACCCCAGACCACTCGGCATGTGTCCAAATTTCAATCTTAACCATTCTATTTCATCAGAAACGATCTTAAAACAGGGCTTTAAGTGTAAAATACCAAACTTGTCCTTTAAGATGTGTTGATGTTGATCAGCTCTCTAGTACTTTTATTCTCCCACTAATGGTTAAACTGTTGAATTGCTCTGAAAGTGTCCAGTAATTAAGACTACATTCAACAAATTAGCTTTAGTTATTCTTGTTTGGTTGTTGTATTTTATTAGTTGTCAGGGCACCAAGAAAGTCAAGTAGTTTTTTTGACTTCAGTTATGAGATCCTTCTCAGCAGCTAGTTTCCGTATTTTAGCTAAACTTTTAATGGGATGACGGAATTTTCTCCACAATTATTCACAAATGTTATTTTGTGCCTGCATTGCACTTGCTCAAATAATTGTTTGCTTACTGTAGTTGATAGATAGACAGCTGCAATTTGTTTGTTCATGTCCTTAATCTTAAAAAAAAAAAAAAAATCAATTTAATTAAAATATCAAGTTTTGGCTTATTCTAAAAGCAATCTTGGTAACAAAAGCCGGATAATTGCTTGTCAAATATTGTCGGGCTCTATTATTTATATGTATCTGTACCAGCCTCTTGCGAAACTGTTGAAAAATCGACAAGAGACGGAGGATCTTTTACCTTTCCACCTACCACATCTGAAGTGCAGAGAGTACTTCATTGAAGAGGTGGAGATGCTTGAATACCGGAATTATTGGACCACACACAGGAGGAAGATGGCCACTCAGATGGGAGATGGCTTTGATGGAAACAGCTGCTGGCTTTCCTTTGGCCCAGATCTCCTTGTGCAGTTCTCCTGCCTCCTGACAAGGAGACTTTCTACCTTTTGACTAGCACTTTCAGCTGGCACTGTTATCAGCTTAAGACTGGAATTTTGAACCTCTCAAGAGCTGAGTACAGCAGGTAACTCTCTCCCTATCTTTTAATCTCCCTCTTTCCCCATCTCTCTCTCTCTCTCTCTCTCTCTCTCTCTCTCTCTCTCTCTCTCTCTCTCACACACACACACATATATATATCTGCTTTCTTTGCCCCGCCAACCAATTTAGGAGAGTCCTTGAAGCTCAGGAATGGAAAGAACTGCACTCTTCCCCTTTCAAGGCAGCCTGACGCATTAGTCTACTTTCAAGGCACTCAATTTGAGGTGCCACACTATGCCCTTCTATCTGCATGTTTGATTTGCTCTCTGCTGCCTCCAGATCTCTGAAGTGATATCTCACACTTCACATTTACTGTGACATAGATTAGCCATTTCTTTGTCATTTCTGGGGTACAGTAGGCATCTAAATTTCATCTCTATGACTCTTGCAGGCTGTGTGCACATTTTTGCTATAGGAAAATTATGCATAATGTTGATTTCCTCTTTTTCTTAACACTTTCACGCAGGTCACTATAGTGGACAGCTATTCAAAAAGCATTATATTGCGTATGCAGGGGTTTTAATGGCAAAGTTGCACATAAACCTCTACAGTGGACCCTAGTGCATCATCCTATACATCCAAGCCATTGTATGTGGATTTTTTCTTTCTTTCTCCAAAGCATGATGGCCAAGGTCCAGTCAGAAATGCCAAGTTGCTCTGGAATATCCATCCATTTCTTCTATCCTAGGAGAATCTTGTAGGTAAATAGAAATGTTGTAGCATAAAGTAACATCTAAGGAGTCATATCATTGTTACATTTTCCAAGTATTGATTTTAGATTGGGAGGGTATTCTGATTAATCATCTGTCCACTAAATTGGACATCATGCATCAATAGCTATATTTCAGCTACAATTCATACTATTACTGTGACTGCTGTTCTTGCAAATACTTCACCTGCAGTAACTTTTTTGGCTGTAAATACATGTATTTGTGTTATTAGAATGTAATTTGCTGTTACATCAAAAAAGTAATGTGATTATGTAATGTACGTTACATGTAATGCATTACTTTACTCATTACATCAGAAAAGGAATCTGGTTATGTAATGCATGTTACTTGTAATGCTTTACTCCTAAAACTGCTCATTTCAGATGAGATTGAAAACACCTGATCACTAGTCTTTCCACAGCCTGACGCTGAAAACATCAATAGATCAGTGTAGGTTTCAGTCTGAGGTTTTCTCAGAGAGGAGAACTACAGTAGAAATGTGTCCATTTTGAACATAATCAGAATGATCAGCTAATAAGGGTAAATCGATATACTCTATGTAGAAAATGCTCACGTTCCCTTCAGTCTACCAGAGTTGGGTTTCCACAGAGTTGTACTTTCACCGGCTATAGACGTCTTTGATGGAATTACGTCCTCCATGTTCTGATGTCAAAGACATGCAACGTTAAACTTGTATGAAGTTCTTCGTCTGCTGGTGGAACGGAAAAAAAAACTCAATTGCTTTTGCAATAACTGTATTATAGTTTTTGTATATTTTATAGTTTTCACTCGACTTTTTATTATTTTATTAATTGGTTTGTTAAATACACACAGATTTGTTGTTTTATTACTGTATTATGTTTTATTATGTGGACATCTGGAGTAATCCAGATGTCTAAGAGCAGTGCTAAGAGCAATAAAAACACATTGTAAAAATAGTTTTGACTGAGGTTGTCACGGCTTATTGTACAGCACAGACTTGTGCTTGTAATATGGCCTTTGTTAGAGGATAAAGTTACTTGGATTTGTTACCGATTTGACCTGCTCTAGAGCAGTTTTATTTAACATAAACAGAAATGCGTTGCATTACATGCGGAGAAGATACTTTGAGTCTCTCCCAGATGCTTCTGCCTTTTTGTTTTTGTGGAGACCTCCTTGTTGAACCAGGTTTTGACTTATTTTGGGCATTTTTTGCCTCCATTGTAGGACAGTAGATATCTCACAGGAAACAATGTGGGAGAGAATGATGAGGGTGAGATTGGGAAGTACCTCGAGCCTAACTCGGTTCGTTGGAAGCTCAACCTTGACATGTGTCAAAGCACTTTTGCATTGTATTAATATGTTATAATAAACTTATTTTATAAGAGGCTCAATGGGTAGAACTGTTGCCTCACAGCAAGAAGGCCCCCGGTTCGAGTCAAGGAGCCAGGAGGCTTTGTGGACTTCTAAGTTCTTCCTGTATTGCAGTGGGGGTGCTTTGGTTTCCCCACAATCTAAAAACATGCACAGACCATCCATCCAGCGTGTTTCCCTGACTTCGTCCCAAGAGGCTGGGTTAGGCTCCAGCATCCCCACAACCCTACAAAAGGATACATGGTTTGAAAATAGATCGATTTAAAGGTACCGCTTTGTTCGAGAGGTAATATGTACAGTGTCATGTATTATCGCGAATGTATTACTTGGTGTTCAAAGAATGGGCAACAGGTGTCAGCCAAAAAATGTACTAAACAATGTTTGTTTAGATCATGTAAACAAGGAAGTTTTGTCTCATCCCTTCTTGGTATCCCGGCACATAGATTGTGCCAAATTGACTGGGCCTGTATCTGTCTCAGTTTGATATGGCTGCGGTCCAGTTGGATGGCCAATTTTAATGAATCACTTGAGAATATTCTACCATTTGATTTAACTGGGCAAAAATTTTCTGCTCCAGCAGCCGAACCACATTTCACACAAATCATAGAGATCAAATATGTCAAGTTGCTGCACTGAGTCTTATGGAAAACAGGTCATACCTATTATAATGGGGAATGAGTCAAATTGCTGCACTGGTATCTAGACAGGAGCAGGTTTCTTTGTGTAAAAAGCTCATTTGGTGGACTTGTTCATTGGGTCAGTAGCTTGAGGTTATAGAATGTATTCACTCTGACTTTTCCTGTCACCTGCAAAGTGGGGGCTGGAAGGGAGGGTGCATTTTATAAAGCTCTATTTTACGCTCAACCCCGCACCTGCTCTATTGCCTGGTATTGACTCCAGGAATTAACATATTAATTGTTTACCCGCATCCTCATTTTGGTTTTATGAGCGTTGCCAGAGAGACGAGCGGGCTGTGAGCATGCACGCAAGCATATGCACACTCATTGACGCTTGTTTGGGTGGGTAATCAGAGCACCTTTGGAACTTTACAAGAAGTCATTAGCAGTCAAGACTATTGTGCAGACGTTCTGATTTCAAAGGTGCTCCACAACAGCTTGTGTGGTGAGGACTGATTGAACCAGAGCACTTGAAAGGGGAAGAGAGACGTCAGGTTCGCCGCATCCTGTCGCGGCCCATCTGCCTCCTCCTCTGCTCCCACAGCCAGCCTCCTTTGTAAGGAAGGAGGGTTTCGAACATCAAAGCTGAGGCTCGCTACCTAGGAGACGGAAACAATTAGTAAGGAATTTGGTGAAAGGTACGCGGCGGAGTTCAGAGACAGTAAACTAAAGATGGGCCGAACGGAGGGTTCACAAGAGTGAAAGGCAGAAGGCTTCCTGATATATCTAATGAAACTGTGATGCACCCCTCAGCCAACATTGGGCTATATAATTACGCTTAAATCCCAAGTACAGCTAGCGTTTTCACGAATCCCTGCTTACACCTCCCATAGATAACAACATATCTTGATTAAGATCTAATTATCCTGTATCCAGTGGGGATTTTAAATTAGTGTTTTAAACATAGCACCGCCCCGGAATTAAGTGGTGACACCGGTGCATTGGTCCGAATCTGGTGACTGATGCCATAGGTATATGAATTTCTCATTATCTTTTATATATTAGGGTATCCCCAGAGCTACAGTGCTGAAGGCCATGGCAACCTTCAAGGGAAACAGCTTGTTATAGAGTCCCCTTGGGCTGTTATAGTTCTGTTGAATGATTCAAGAGGAAATTTATAGGGGTTCTTTGTGTTCTCTGTGTGTGTTTATTTATTTATTTCTTACCTCTGTCTCTGGCAATTAGTCTCATTTCCATATTCATATTTAAGTCAAAGGGCATCTTCACATTATGTCGTAGTCTGCGGTGTTAATGCACAAGCTAATAAAATAATGTGTTTTGCTTTTCAGTTGGTTCTTTTATGTGGTTAATGCACATTAAGTGCATGCTTTAAAGCTTCCCTGTTTACACTTTCTTCTTTTCATGTTTAACATACCATTTATCTTGTGGCTATAAGAACCAGTACTTCGGAGATAACAACTGATATGTGGATTGCGCAAGAAAGAAAAGCATCCACATTATTAATTTTAGGGGGAAATGAGGAGCGCAGATTAGAGATGGAACTGAATAATTAAATCTAATTATGTGACAAAATGAAATAATAGAGAAGAGAGCAATAAATGCAACACTCCTCCCACTAAATCATAGAGCATTTTATTCATGTGATATAATTTATTGCCCTTGATTCCTTAAAGCTTTTCAAAGGATATTAAGTGCAAGGCAGGAGACGGTGTTCAAGCCGACAGATTTCAGCAGGGAAGTATCAAGGAGTGCATTAGACAGGATTAGAATCCTCAATCACTCACTGGACTGCAATTTAATATAAGGAATGTCAGCATCCTCCCCTAGTACTATTAAACAAGCTTGTATATCCCTTTCAATTAGCCGGTGAAAGACTAGCCCCGCCCCGTCCCCCGATATCTGCTAAATGTGTTTATGACAACACAGCAGCACTAAAACTATAGGAAGAATACATTACCCTGTCTCTGTGTGTGAAGGATTTTCCTGGCGTCGTACGTTACACACATTTATCACTAATTCTTAAGACAAGGGAAAAAATAGGCTACAAAAATATTATATAAATTCAGAGGTATTTTATTACAGTATGTTAATTTTTTCTTCACTGTCATTCAGGAACACCGTCAGATATTATAAATATTGACGTTGAAATCTAGCACGTTAGTCAATTAGTGAATGAATTAAGGCTGCATGATATTAAATATATAATCACTGAGGCTGCATGGTGTCATTGAACTGTTTGATAATTAGTGTTGATGAGTAATAATGGTTTTCATTAAATGAAGACTGTTAAAATAGCTATTAAATATATATAGCATAAAATAGCTGTTTATAGTTATTCAATTCAATTCAAATGTATTTGTCTAGCGCTTTTCACAATACATATCGTTTCAAAGAAGCTTTACAGAAAGTGCATTTCAGAAATGTACATAGAAAAAATACAGTTAGTTAATCATGTATTAATTTAGGGCATAACATATCGCCGGCGTCGAGTCGTCTCTTCACAGGCGTTTAGTCATCTCATCGCAGGTGTTGGGGCATCTGAAGTCTCCAACACCTGCGATGAGTTATTGGTTTTTAATGTGATTATTAATGAATATTTGTGTTGAGATCCTTCTAGTGATCATGTCTGATTCATTTCAGGTTAATTTACAAGGCATGCTTTGCCTCATGTCTCGAAAATAAGTTCTGTATTATAGGGCTATTCAGTGTGATTTTTAACAATTTCTGTTGCAATCTTTTCCAAGAAATAATATAAGAGAGGCTTGAGGTGTTAGGGGTCATTCTCTCATGATGTGCAACCTTGGTGAGTCAAGCAACAAAGAGAGCATTGAGACCTTTAGGTGGGGGCGTGGAGACAGATCAATCTGGAGACAAGCCGAGTGACTAGGTCAGAGTGAGGCCACTTCAAAGGGTGTGAATGCACACCACTAGCAGGGACGCAGAGGGTTAGAGACCCTGACGAGAGGATTTAGTCATTCCGAGGCTGATGTGGAAAGCACTAAGCAGAGCTATCAGCTCAGAACAATGTCACATCATGACCTCCTGTAAAGGCATGATGATGTTTCATAACCTCCACCTGTCCTGGCAACACCACTCACTCACTCCGTATTCCATGTGTTAAATGTGTTTGACAAGATAGCCGCACTAAAACTATAGGAAGAGGAATACATTACCCTGTGCAAATTATATGCAGATGGTTCAGCTCGATTGGACTGACCAGCTTAATTTGAAATGTAAATTCCTTTATTTATTTATTTATTTATTTATTTATGTTACCTACAGTAATTGTTCATCTTAAATTCCCAATGTACAAGTAAGTTGCAGTCTAAATCCACCTGGAAATATGAGGGGGTGCTTGTCCTTGATTTGAATGGGCATGACACTCCTGCCCACTGATGCAAATGAAGTGAGGCAATTTATACACACAACACTGGTAAATGACAATGATAATATGAAAGTTAATTTGCTACTGATGTCCAGTAAATTTGAGCAGGTGTCTTAATATGCAGCATGTGTTTACTCTGGCAATATATTAGATGATTTGTGTGACATTTATGGGGTGGTAGTGAGGCTCAGAGGAGACATTGTGATCTGCCTAGTGGGTTTGCATTCCCAAAATATCCATTTGGGGCTTGTTTTACACTATTTGGGATTTTACAGCCCATCACCCAGAAATTTTCTCATCTGTGAGCATTAACTGCCTTACATACATTAGCAATAAAATCCCCAACAAATGTGCCGAGGGACTGACGACTGCATGTGTTGGCATAAAATATTCTGAACTATACCTCTGTCTTGGAATTGTGATGTCTGCTGCTAGTAATCTATATGGCAGCACTCAGGTTTATAAGAATATGTTTCGCTGTATGTGCATGACACTGCAGAGATTTGAAGTAGCCTTGCAGCCCTTTTTAAATGAGCAATTCATATGTATAAACAATTAAAATCATATATACATTTATATATATATATATATATATATATATATATATATATATATATATATATATATATATATATATATATATATATATATATATATATGTATGTATGTGTGTGCAATTCCTCCTTCCTCCACATTCATGAAAGTAATACATGCATTTTGTGTAAGAAGAGTACAATGGAGTGGACAAACTAGAGATTTTTATTTCTTTATTTTTTGGAAAGTGCATCCCTCTAATCTTCCCAACAATGTCAATTTAACCTGTTTTTTTGCATCTATGGATTGCTACGCCAATGTGTCCGACTGATAGAGGGCTAATTTAGCCCCAACGAATGGCCCACCTATCTCTTATTTAGAATTTATAGTTTGAAGCCTCTGTGCTGCAATGCTGCCCTCCAGTGTATACACCCACCAACCCCCTCCATCCACACGGTCTCTTAGCTTTAGGACTAACCATCCCAAAACCTTCCTTTTGTTAAGATGTCGAATGAGCATCTATTTAAAGTATTTTCCTCACAAGCATTTGCTTAGACCTAAGGGCATGTGATTTTATTTATTTATTTATTTATTTCATGCATTCCACAAGCGTTTGTGAGCAAACATAATCTAAAATGCTGCGTGCACAGCCCCGGCACCGACAGAGCAGATGTATAATATATGTGTGTTGGCATCTGACTCAGCATGCCAATGATTTTTGTTGCCTTGGATATGTGACTGGCAACGATCCAAATCTACACCTTCCATACAAGTCCTCAAAGTGTATTTATATAGTTTTCATGCTTGGCAGGAGCTTTTCCTCACCGCCGGCTTGTAGCGGTCCCAAGGTGGAACGTGATTATGATTGCATGAGACATTATTGCCTTGTTTTGCGATGGCCATTATAAGGATCTCAGGGGATGGCGTACATTGACTCACCAGGATCTATACATCGCTATCTACAGGGTCCGACACTCAGGCGGCAATCAAGCTGAGTAGTTGAAGTGCGACACGTCTTGTTTGTTCATAGCTCCTTTTGGCTGTTGTCAGGCTCTTTCAGATTGCAGTGCTATTTAGTTCCCCATTGTTGACAGTTTAAGTTGGAGCTCCACTTATTTGCTATCACTGTTACCACTTACATGGACAAGTGCCTTTATTGTTGTTTTGTAAAATCTCAATAATAAGGATGACAAGTTGTAGTTATTTATGGGAAATGTTGCAAGAGCGACAGAGACAAAATACAATGGATTTACCTCCGTCGTCCCTGATGACGAACCCGTGTGTCCGTGACAACAACGGATATTAACCTTTCTCCTGCACAACCTGTGGAACTCGATCGATAAGCCAACCTTTAAGGCAGAATATGCAATTTAGCCATGTATCTGACATGTCCCTAGGCACCCTAATGTTGCTTTCATCTATAGACATATGTTTATATCCCGAACATCTTTTAAACTTCACCATTTAGCCTTGCTGACTCCTGGCAAAGTTTATGGAGGATGAGCCTCTCTTCTGTCTCGCACCGTAAACGCCAGTGTAAATACTCCCCCACATTTCTCACGGCTGGTGAGCAGAAGCTGTAAAATGCTCAGACGGATAGAGCAATGTTCAATTCCTCCCTTGAGTTAGAGGGCAAACTTCTTGGAGGGGCGTCCTCCCTTTGACGCGACTTTGGAAAAAAACTTGAGTGAAATAAAACCTCTTCAGCGGTCGCATCAGCGACTCCTTTTCTTTTATCACTAGAGCTCCGACGAAGAACAATTAACAGCTCACCACGAGTCCGAGAACTGAATCACCCTGTAAGCATGCACACACAATCCCCCCCCTACCCCCCCCCCCCACGGGCCAACACTAATGCATCTCCCATTGTGCACACTTCTATAAATTACCAGTGGTACGAGTAGGCAGATACAAATAAAGGTGATTTAGCTCAAAGAGATGCTGAGGGATGGCTCTCATTAGCCCGGAGAGGAAACGCAAGTCCGGACCTAACGGAGAGGAATTCTTGCCCATTAGCGCAATGGCAGCGTGTGTATTGATAGGTTTTTAATAAGATGCTGCTTTAATGGTTATCATGACTGAGTGGGTTTATGGTAATGGGGATGGGCGGCAGAAAGGGGGGCACGGGACGGTTCAAATGACTTTTTAGTCAGATCCGAAGAGGTCCACGTCGGTGAGCAAATGCCCCCTGTGAAGGGTGAAATGAAATAAGTAGCGTGATGATAAAGACTTCCTCTGTAATAACTGAGTGGCTTCAATGAGGATGGAAGTGATGAATTGGTGGAATGGACAGCACTCATGTGTGGGTGTCTTCATTTCCTCCCATTAATCTGAGAGACTCATTTTCCACAGCACCCATTTTAACCCTACAATACTCTTGCCTGGAGATGTTCTAATTGTATTATTAGCTGCAAGTTAAGTAAATGAAGACGATTTAATCAGCCCTCTTTTTTCCCTCTATCTCTCCCTTGTGTCCCTGAGATCTTTCTATTAACAGAATTGTTAAGGGATCAATTTAGGCTTTTTTAAATAGGCTGACAACTCTATTGTCTCAATGACAAAGATACTGAAGATTAACCTTGTAAGAACAAACTTTGCAGCTGTAGTTCAGAGGCCTTGCAAAGTATTTTCTATAATTAACAGGAAAGGCTTAAGATGTGTCGATGATCGCCTTGTGTACATACCGTATGCATATAAATATTTAAATTAACAAATGCTGCTGATTTGTAATGTGAATTACTTGGTGTTCATAGTGAGCAAAATTTAGAGCACTCTTCAGTGATGACAGGTACTCGCATAGTCTCCAAGGTTCACGTAGCAAACACAATGCAGCACTTCCTGGTTCTCCGTCAGAACGTCGGCTCATTATTGGCTAGCTCCTATGCATCACATGCTTGTGTCGTGGTGCTCATGCGAACACTGTCGGCCTATAATGAGCCGGCGTTCTGACGTAGAACCTGGAAGCTCTTCACTGTGTTTACTACGTGAACAGCATAGAATAATTATGTTGAAGAGAAGAGATTGTTGAATAAAGTCGTTATTTTTCGGGGGGTTTTGCGCACAAAAAGTATTCTTGTCGCTTCATTACATTAAGGTTGAACCCCTGTAGTCACATGGACTATTTTAATGATGTCTTTACTACCTTTCTTGGCCTTGAAAGTTGGAATGACGTTGCTGCCTATTGATGGTTCAGAAAACTCTCGAATTTCATCAAAAATATCTTGATCTGTGTTCTGAAGATGAACAAAGGTGTTACGGGTTAGGAATAACATGAGGGTGAGTAAATAATGACACAATTTTCTAACTAAACCTTTAAGGGCCCACATGACATGAAGAGCATTTATGTTGTGTTTGAAGAGGATTTAAAAAGAGAAAATATGCGGTTTTGGAATTTGTCTTATCTTTTTAAATACGTTGGGGAATGTTTCTAATATCAAATAAACTGTGTGTGGTACGTCCAAGGAGGTCTGTAATGCATGAAGACGGTTATCTGTTAACATTACCGTTAATTTCAATGGCAGTTGGCAGTATGTGATTTGAAATGTTATCTTTGACCACATAACTTCTTGAGGTAATTACCAGTTTGGAGGCAATGACCATAAATGTTACTGATTGGCTAATGGCACCACAAGAACGTTCATAGTCCCAAACCATTCCCTAGAGACTATCCTGAGCAGTGACGTAAAAGGCAGCAAATATGGGGGGAAAAAAGTATTTTATGCTTTTAAGAGCCGTAAAAAAGAACCAGGCAGTGGTAAAACATGCTGTAATAAAATTTTTGTGATTAATAAGGTTATGTTCACTCCACAACTGAATGTGGAGCAGATTTAATTATATCTCAAAACAAATGAAAGCTATTGTTGCGAACTGATGTTCAGTGAAGGCCAGCATGAAATTACACATCAATTAATAATGAGGTTACAAAATTATAGTATAGCCGTTCTATGGAGTTATTGTGGGAATCGCTGCTACACTAATAATAATGAAGCACAATTTCAAGTTAGAATGATGTATAAAGGCATATGAACACTAAAGTTGCATTGGTTCCACATTTACACAGTATTAAAGTGGGCCAAATCAAGCGTTTCGTTTTGATTTGTGTCATGGGAGAGAAAAAAACCCAGATTTGGTCCACATTAAGCTGTAGTGTGAATGCGATGAAAATAGTCATTATACATAGCTAATTTTAAATGTCTGTCAATGAGGAAAGATGTTTTTTAGAACCACAAGGTGTAGTTACAACCTCTACCAGCAGGGGCATGTTTTTTTTTTTTTCCTTTAAACGCTCAAATGCATAGAGGAAGAAATGGTGTTTTTATGTTGTTGTTTTTTTTTGCTTTACTTTCAGGCCATTTCTTTTTAGTTCAACAACGAAGTGTAATTTCAATGTGTATGTACTACTGGAGGCAGAATGAAATTATCCTTGCAGAACAAGGTAAATACACTTTCTGAATAGGATTGTTCAGTCAGAAGCGAAAGAAGCCTCAAGGCCTACTTCCCTGAAAATAATAATTTCATATATGTTCACATATATTGCTGACTTGTCCATTTCTCCCTAGAAAGCATGGGATTTGTAAGAATCATTAATGAATGCACTTTCATCATAATGATCCTAATGAAAAAGGCAACCTGCATAAGTTAATCACCTCACTTGATGGATGAGGGCTCCTTTTCTTTCACAAAAATCCAACTTTATTTTGACAAGTGCTGGGAAGAGCCAGGAACTTCTGTAGCATACCAATGCCGAGATCTATCATGACCTGACCGCAAGCACCTTCAGAGACGACCCTAGTCTCATGCAGGAGAGATTTTATTAATGGTGTCTTTTCCCACCTGGGCTTTGAACCTCTATTTGTTATCAAACAAATGGGAAGTGAAAATGAACGTGAGGAGCCCAGAGACTCCATGTGGAAAAGAGTGGGAAATGAGTTCCAGTTGTACACCATTCACATGCTGTAGCTCTTGACATATAGCTGCATTTTAAGCAGGCCGTCATTCGTAATCTACCTCATTCTCATCTACGTAGAACCGGTGGAGGTAATATTGCGTTCCTCATTTTCTCAAAATAAGGCTTGTTTTGGTTGAATTCATGAACAGCACATGCAAAACGGCTCGATGCTGTTCAGCAGTCAATGGGCAGGCTAAATATTGATCTAATACTTTTTTTTTTTTTCATTTCGTGTTGATTACAGAAAATACCTAGAGCGATAGCAGGGTCTCTTTTCTTGGCCTCATTGTTATGCCAAGTTTCTGTTTGATCCGAGTAGCGATAGGCTAAAGTCATTTTAAAGCATGCAGATTAGGTTTGGATGAATGAAGTGTATCTGACCTAGATGGACTGCACTTGGCCTCTTTCGTTGCTGAAATTATATTCTTTTGTACCTTTTTTAGCAGGTCTATAAAGCCATCCACTTTTTTTGTGCAAACCACCTAATTGCAGGCAATTCTGCCAAATCCACAAAAGAAGCGATAGCATTCTTTTATTTGCAATCTGCTATATATAAGCGCATAATCCTATCACATCAGAAAGCTTACTTTCATTTACTGTAAAAGTGCACGCCTGTCAGCACTACACACACTGAGAAAGTCGAGTCCAAAATGAGGCAAACCAATCAGTTGAGAAATCTTTCTTTCTCTCCTCTCACTCTCTCTCACTTTCTCTCTTTCTATCAGACGTGGACGACTGATAACCAACCTCCCACTCACCCTCCACTCCTGTGTGTCTGCACTGTGGCGATAAGCAAATCAATATCCTGTCACTTCTCATTTTTACCCTCCCAATTCTGCTTTCTGCACCCTGCACAAGGTGACAAGGCCTGCTCCGTGGTCTGGCGGAGCAATCTCTGCACTTTTTTGCTGGAATATTCACCATCTCGTGGTACCAGACTGTGTTATGACTCCGCTGGGCAAAAGCGCTGGATGGAGTTGTAGTGGAATGTGTGAATCACATGATCTCAGTTAGCTTACACAGCGCTGCTGGAGGAGATGTGTTCAGTCAAGCAGCACCATCTCTACTTTCCCAACGTGTTCTTTATCTGTACATAGTCTGTCCATGACAAGAAGATACAACAGGAATGAAGTCATGTATACTTTTGTGGTGCCAGAAATGTCAGACGTTAGATGAGTGTGATCGTATTAAAGGAGAACTCCGGTGCAAAATGAACCTTTGGTCTAATTACACATTGTTACCTAGTCAACCGTTATCTGAGATTTGTTTTCATGATTATCGAATGTAAATAGTTTTATCTCTAAAAACAGTTTAGCCTATAAAGCTAGTATAACGCTAGTATATTGGGCATAGATCAATGACAAATAAAAATCGCTTGTTATTACCACTAACAAGGCTCAAAATAGCCACACACTAACACGGTAGCATAATGAGGGTCCCTACCTTCAAACCGAAGCATTGAGAACTTTGTCAGTGTCCAGACTGTTTAATAAGAAGATATTTAATACATACAGTCAACTTCGCGTATACAGGCAGGAGCCATCTTTGAACTACAGTCTCTACCAGTCAATCTACGAACGCCGATCCAAGTGCGCTGGTGAGATGTGAACGAGCTATAAGTTGTGATAAGGTGAGCGCGAACAGCAGGCTTGGATCGGCGTTCGTAGATCGACTGGTAGAGACTGTATTTCAAAGATGGCTCCTGCCTGTATACGCGAAGTTGACTGTATGTATTAAATATCTTCTTATTAAACTGTCTGGACACTGACAAAGTTCTCAATGCTTCGGTTTGAAGGTAGGGACCCTCATTATGCTACCGTGTTAGTGTGGGGCTATTTTGAGCCTTGTTAGTGGTATTAACAAGCGATTTTTATTTGTCATTGATCTATGCCCAATATACTAGCGTTATACTAGCTTTATAGGCTAAACTGTTTTTAGAGATAAAACTATTTACATTCGATAATCATGAAAACAAATCTCAGATAACGGTTGACTAGGTACCAATGTGTAATTAGACCAAAGGTTCATTTTGCGCCGGAGTTCTCCTTTAAAGGGACTGTTCCATCAGAAAATAAAATTTCGGTCGTCATATACTTACCCAGTGTTGGGGAGTAGTTAACTACAAGTAGCGACGCTACTAACTTAACTACATTTTTCAGTAGCTTGGCAGTAGCTCAGTTGCTTTTTAAACAGTGTAGCTTTTCCAGTAGCTAACTCCTTTTTGCAGCAAGTAGCGGTGTAGCGCGAGCAAAAGCTACATTGCGTGTTGTTGAGCCTGAGCCACGCCAGCGCGAATCAGCGCGATGCAAGGATATTATTCTTCTTGTTAGATTACAAACTAATTTTTTTGCCATTACCGCCACCTGTTGTTTAATCACGCATCTTGCGGCTAACGGTTCACTGACGTACAGAAGACCTCAAGCAAAAATTTAAGGACGCACATACAGGTGATTAATAGCCATTTTAAATGTATTAATTATCCTGCTTTGTTGCTCTCTCTGTTACATCAAATTTCTATTTCTGATTTAATTACATTGAACCGCCATGATCTGTCCGCCAGTTTGGTAATGAACATAAAATACCACTAAAGTTTGCGTCATCGTGTTTGTCAGTTGAACAAAAAATTTAATCTTAGATCAAAGCCTTTGTCGTGCGATAAAAAACTAATTAAATTGGTGTATAGATTTGTTGTGACTGGTTTCAGAGCGAACCGAACTGTGCTCACAAGCAGCTTGTGATTCAGGTTCTTCTTTCACAGTAAATTCTGCGAGCTCCATCACTGCGTGTGAGCGAGTTTAACGTGCATTGTCAGTGCCACATGTGAGCGGTTGTTCAATGTATTTTCTTGCCAAAATGCAACCATCTCACAATCGGTATTTTTGAGAAAAAGTCTATACATGCCATTTACGTTGGATGTATATTTTGTTCTTGCAATGTTGTATTTGTTGCAATTTTGCACTTTTGACACACAGTCTGAGATATTTGAGTGTAATAAAAAAATAAAAATCATAATTGTATTGCATTGTTTTAAACACTAAATATTTTACTTAAAACATTCCTCAGACAGTTATTCAGTTATTTATAATATATGTTTGTTCAAAAAAAGCAAAAGTAGTTTCAATGTAGCTAGCTACTTTTTGATCATAACTTGTAGTGTAGCTAACTACTTTTCCAAAAGGGTAGCTTGACTGTAGTTTAACTACTTTAACTTACGAGTAGCTTGTAGCTTGTCAAACTACAGTTTCAAAGTAGCTTCCCCAACACTGTACTTACCCACATGTCCTTCCAACTTCTCATGCCCTTTATTCTAGTTACAGTGAGAGACACTGACAACTGTAACAAAGTACATCTGAATTCATTTGATTCAAATCTGGTTATATTTTGTGCAGTTTTCATCAAGTTTCCATAATCTTTGCAATGCATAATTTAATTATTTTTTGATTTATGATTTTGATTCCAGGTCTAATGCCAAGACGTGGAAATTTGGCTTAAAATTACACATAATCAATGTCCAAATAAGATTGTCTACTGAATAATTGCAGCAGATTCACTGTCGAACTCGGCATGAAACTTTGGTGTGGCTTAGACTATAGGGTCTTAATATGTCTATTTTTACAACAGATTGTTCTGGTTCTCAAATCTGATTGGCCTAGAGCCTTTTCCAGCCATGCGATATTGACCAGTATCTCCACCGGAACTGTTTCACCGTTTTTATCACTCCCCTTGCAGTATTTCTCACAGCGAGTGTCATGGCGTACAAGCGAACCACCATATTTTTACAAATACTACTGTTGTTGTATTACGTAATGTAGTTTTAAGAGTTTATTTAGACCTCAAATATTCAACTTATACATAAACATAGCGCCTATTTGACTTGTTTAGATGTTTTCGGAGATGTGAAATACAAATATATACAGACATTATGCCTTTTCGGGGGGTGTTTATTAAACTGGTAAACTTTATATCCATAAAACAACACTTATGAACTGTAATAAAGTGCGTGCTCTCCCTTTCATTACTGCCGTGACCAGTATCGCTCTGGAGAATCTAAGCTGGATCACGAACCGTTGGTACTGATCCATCCTTAAGTAACAAAAAATGATTTTGCACAGACATAAACGAATTGAGGTATGGGGGTGCATCCCTTCAAAAACAAAACTAAGATCTTGAGACTGCTCTGATGTCGGGAGTGCATGAAGACTGTTATGTTAACTCTTACTGTACATCCAACAACAAAACACCTGAGTTGCTTACGCTACATTCTTGTTACTACAGCTGCTCCAGCCTGGAGAAAATGGCAGACTGTACAACTCGCTCAGGGCGGGCTCTATGCTACGCGGGGTCTATGTCGTGGGCAGGGCCTGTACAAAGTGACGTCACTTTGCCAAGAATCTGTGAACGGCTTGTTCCGAGACACTGCAAATGATTTATGGGGATTTAAAAAAAAAAAGGATTCATTAGTGGTTGTGTACCCACTGCCAACACACATTTATGTTCAAACATTTTGCATAATAGCTCCCCTGTAAGAGCTATCATATTTAATCTGGCAGAAACAATCCTTTTGTGTTTTGTCTGTTCCTTTGTTAAATATTTTGTGTATTATGATTTTCACTTTCGAATACTGTCTGAGACATAGATTTGGCTTATATTGACAGAAAAATTAAGGATCAGTAATATTTATATTTCCAGATTGATTTAAGAATCACTTGTTGTAAATTGAATTATCTGTCCAACTAAAGACTGTCTGCAGCAAAATCACTGTCAAACTCAGCATGAAACTTTGGTGTGGCTTAGACACTGTAGGCTCTTGACTGACAGAGAGCTGTGATGCAACTTCTCTGTAACATTTAGTTTCATGTTGCACATAATGTAGTCACATAATCATTAGTAATAAAACGCTGTGATCTTCATCATGACCAGATGTGAATTGCTCTTTCATAATGTCATGACTGGAAGTTATCCTTTTTTTTTAACATTTCCCTCTGTTTAAACAGCCATTCCTAATATTATTCATCTTATGGATTACGAAACATTGTCATCAGAGTGAACACCGTAGATTGTGATGCCATGAACAATCTACAGGAATCTTCATTTTGCCCTTTTCTCTGCCTTTAATGTCATTACATACCCCAGAATAGTACCTACCTCAGATCAGTTTGTATAGAACTTTTTTTTTTTTTTAACTGCATTGCCCCGAGGTTATTCCTCATGGCACATATAATATGATATCTCACAAATTAGTAATGCTTTTAACATGACATGTATTCCAGTATTGTTAGTACGACTTTGCATATGCAAGCTAAAAATACATATAGAAACACAATGGCACCATACAATACAAATCTATATGAGAACAATACATGTATGCATACAATTTAAGACCACTGTTTTGGTGACCACTATTTTTCCCCCTTGTTTTTTCAATTTATTATTAAAAAAAAAGATAATATGATGTCATTCCAAGGAAGGTAAAAAAATCACAGTCGTTATATACATGTATGTGTATATATATGATAAGATATACTTTATTGTCCCCGAAGGGAAATTTGTTTTGGACCCTTCCGCAGTTTTTGCAAAGACAGCACAAAGTACAAAATACAAAAAATAGACGCCTCTCAACACATCCTCTCACAAACATGTTCTTATATACATTAGATAGGTACGTATATAGGCACATTAACACCTTTCATTGGCAGGTTTAAAAAAAAAAATACAAAAAAATGTATATATATAATATACCTTTTTAAATGTATTATTATAACTTTAAAAAAAGTTACATTTAAATTAAGTGCTTTATGTATTTATTTATCTATTTATTTGATTTTGTTTCATATAAATGACATCAATAGTTGCTTTGCAGGAACTTAAGCATTTAGACTCCCCATAGTCAAACCTACAAGACAGAAGTGGTGTTTTTTAACCTGTGTCAAAGTCAGATTAGCTGTATGCCTCTTAATGGCAGCTATGGCCTGCCCTAATCATAATTTAACAGAGCAAACACAAAGACTACTTGGATATCAACTGAACAAATGAAAAAAGATTGGAAGCATCCAACTGAAGGATCACCATTTTATTCTTGTGTGGCATTGATAACATTGTTATGGCTTCACAAGAACATTAAGATAAGTCTTGCCTCTTACACAGAGCGCCTTCACTAACACAGATAGAGAAACCTTGTTTCTCCCAGGAGAAGTCCATAGATCAGAGCCAATACATGAACGTTAAGCATGTCAATACAGAGCATCCACAGCTGAGCCCAGTTAATACAAAGAATGATGGAGAACTCTCCTGAAGATTTCTCTTATTTGTGTGTATCGATCATTTAATTTTCTCTTTGCGATACGTGTACACATTACCTTGCCCGGGCCCTGGAAAAGCCAGTAAATAAATATTGCACAGGCACTTTTGTTTTAAAGCGAGAACCATAAACCTAATGCTTTTAAATGTGTGGTGAATGTACTTTTGTTTTCATGCAAGGAAACATTTCATGTATTTTTAAAAAAAGCTTTTCATTTCAAGTCGCTTTATTTCGAAACCAGAAAGTCTGATTACATTCTTTCTAGCAGTAATAGGCAATGTAGTGTTTTAAATATTACAGAAATCTCATTCACAGACAGCTATCGCTCAATCATATCCACGACTAAAAAATGTCGTGCAGGCATTCATAGCTCTTGTTACTTGCGTGAAACAGACTGGGAATGATTTGTTTAAATATGCAGTGCCTCGGGCGATGTCAAGTAATAGTATTTTCCAGTTTTCTAACATTTGCAAGGCCTGTCAAATATCCTTGCATGAAGCAGTGCATTGTGGGTACATTTTGTAGTGCTTGAACCTAGCCAATGAACTGTGGATGTAGGGAAGAAATGTCACATCTCGCAATGACTCAAATTCTTAACTTGAAAATGTCACTCATGTAGTGGCCTAATGAAAAATGGATGGGTCTGACCACCTCCTGCACATCAATAAGCTCTCTCCAATCTGTTCCCGCCGATTATTGCTTATCTCCACGCTGGCACGCACCTATCACCTGCTGTAGGTAAATGAGCTACTGCATCTACACAGCAGCCAATGTAAGGCAGATATGCTTGATCTGCATTCATATAAAGCAACATTTTAAACACATCCAAATTGACAGCCGTGTCCAATTTGATATTCACAAAATACTCGCAACATCCCTGCCTGTGCCAGTTGTTCATCTCACAGCTCCAACATTTGTAAACTGTTAGATTTTAAGTATACATTTCTAGTCAAAACACAGACCATCATATATGGCGTCAAGAATCGTCTTTACCTTTGTTTGGCTGTGACCACAGGGCCTGATATCATTAATTGTTTTAACCTTTCAAATTGTCTGAATAATGCAATTGTTTCTTCACTAACTAATTGTACCCATGGGGGGAAGTCAAGTATTAACATTGCATGAACAGTTGCTTTCATTTAATTTCACTCCAGCATATACCTTGAAGGAGAGTCAATTAATTCAAAGAAGTCTGCAGTTACTTGTAAGAAAAAAAGGATTTCACATAGTTTCTTTGAGCATTTTTCTTGTTGTTAAAATGTTAGAATTATAGGGTGTTTCTAGTTTAGTAATAAGTGCACTTACTGCACAGGGAGTCGGCCATTTTTAAAGGTTAGTTTAAGGGTTAGCCCAAAAATGCCCAACGCGCGTTCACACAACAATGTCTGCTCTCGTGTCAAAACAACACGTAGGCCTATGCATCGTGGTGCTCTCGTGAACACGTGTTGGATATTAATATTTTGTAAATAAAATGGATAATTGTTTATTGCGCAAACGAAGCACTAGTGTCGCTTCATAAAATTGAGGTTAACCTAGATTGCTTTAATTATGTCTTTACTACCTTTCTGGGGCTTGAAAGTGGTAGTTGTGTAGGCTGTTAATGGAGGGAAATAAATATTTAATTAAAAAGATATTCATGTTCCGAAGATGAACGAAAGTCTCACGGGTTTGGAACAAAATGAGGGTGGGTAATTAATGACAGAATATTCATCTATGGGTGAACTAACCCTTTAAGTCTGTCCTATTTCCAAAATCATTCCAGTGCACTTATGTTAATTTTCTGGCACTGCAAAAGCCAGACCTGTGTTGCTATTGTTAACTAAAACTATTAAAACTAACTAAAAAGATTTTTGATTATTGAAATGGATCTGAAATAAAATCTAAATAGTAGATGGAAAAGTTAACTTAAAAAAATAAATTAGAAATGATGCCTTGGCAACTGAATATTACTGAAACAACACTGAAAAAAAAAAATAATAAAGCTAAATTGAGAAAAGACAAATCACAAGAAAATGACTCAACCTTAAACTAAAAATGAAATAGTTAATTTGGCATATTAATATAATGTACATCCAGCCTGCTGTTATAGCAGAAACCCTGACAGGGTGATCAGACCTTGCATCACATTGAAGGGGTTTATTCTACGATAACAACCGACTGGATGTACATTATCCCGCTTATTATATTATCCCGTGTGTATATCACTATTAATATACATATCAATATCAAATTACATTCATAATCGGCCTTACAGTCGTTAAGCGTGTCCCCGACATAAGGGATACGGTACAGTCACTTATACAGTATTTCACCACATAAATAATTATGGGGATGAGAGATATTCATGTGAGATAAAACTGTTTTAAAATCTTACCCATTTGTGATCTTATAGTCCATTACAGTGTACAAAACAAGATCGCAAAATGGCAGCAGCTGCTTTTGTATGAAACGAGAGAGCGAGTCCACGATACCCGGATAACATAATTAAATTATTGTACGCAAAATATTGATTTGAGTTTTAATATTCTGTTAGCTCACCAAACCCAAAACTTCCACGAAGAAAAATCGTTCATAGCAAGTGTAAAGCGCTGCCTTCAGTTATCCGGATGAGCCAGTTGTATCCATATTTACCGGTTGCTATCAGGGAATAACATACCACTGGGTGGCGCGTTTGACCAGACAGAATCAATTATTCCACAGAGCCATGTAATAATACTAAAATAACACCAATGATGACAAAATTGATATTTAAATACCCCCATATGTTCTGACATTATGTACTGGGGTACTAATATTTTTACTGTAAGGTTTTTTGGGGGTTTTTGTGTCTTGCTTTATTTATTCATTTATTTATTCATTTTTGCCATTGTGTGTGTACATCATCTGTTAGCTTCATGTAAAATGTGTAGGACAAGTGCATATTGCATAATGGCACTGTACTTCGCAGCTAAAATGAAGATGGATGATGGGGTTAAGCAGCGATGTTGTTGATAAATACCAGCTGCATTTTAATGCATAGCCTAGTAATCGTGTTGCAGGTAATGGAGTCATCAGTGTTCCAATGTTGATTAGATTAAGACCCTTGCTAGTATATTCATGTTCACAAATGAGTCATAGGTAAAGGACAGTGATTAGCCACAGCCATAAACCTTAGGAATTGTAATTAAGGTAGTAAGCCATTTAATAATTGGGTGTTGACTATAGTATATTGCAAAACAGATATATGGATGACTCATGTGTTGCTGGTTTCTCAACTTTTTTGTATTCAGCTTCACAAAGTGTACATGTTAAGCATGGAAACTGCTGTCAGATAATTCCATTATTCCTTCAGAATTTATGGCTGGCTTTTGGAGATCTGGTCAAGGTATCTGTCAATTTCAATTTCTGAAAGTGTTTCTCATATAATGTGTAGTTTTAAGAGTCTAGTTTGGTCCTGATCTGCATGATGAGGACATTTAAGGCTTAGATGAATCACTTCATCACAGTTCAGTCAGATCATCTGTGTTTATCCTAGAAAATTCAAGGTATTGCCAATCAGTGGTTTGAACACCATTGCATAGCTTTCAGCCTGAAAAGGATTTAATGCATTGCTTTATCTACCATCACCTTGGCAGCAGAGAAATTTGTGTTTGCTCAGTCAGCTTACATTTGATTTATCTTCCATGGTACAATATAATCTACAGACACGCTTCAGGATTCTTCTGTCATTATGCGTCAAGCCAGAGGCTCTTGGGTCATTCAAGCAGATATTCTCTTTTTAAAAAGATGCTTTGAATTTCCGGTTCTCAAATAAAATCTGTTCCACTGTAATTTTTATTTTCACATTCCGCTCTGTTCTAATCAAGGATCAAGCATTGTATGAGCAGAGCAGTTGTTTTAATTTCTTACCAGAAGACACTTAGAGCATGGAGAATAGTTTATAGTTTAATAGAGAGTAAGAACAAAAAAATGTTTTAGTGGGTAAGAGTAATTGAGGTTTTGAAGAAAAAATATGGAAAGTTTCCATTATGGAAAGTTTTCATTCAATCTTGAATGAAATGTTAAAGATTTATAAGCACTGGGAAATGTGAAAGCAAAAATAGCATCAATTACTAATTGTACCGTTATCCAACTTTAATTTCAAGTTTAGCTCATTTTTTTCAAGACCCCTGAAAAATGTCTTGATAAACAGGGTATTTCCTATGCTGACTAGAGTTGGGTATCGTTTGAATTTTAAGAATTTTGACTCTGCTTTCTGCTTATCACTTCCAATTCTTAGCGATTTTTAATTTCTATTTCAATAAGGTAAAAAAAAAAAAAAAAAAAAACTTATCTTCACATTTATTCTAAGTCCAGTAAGCACTTTAACCCTCTGGGGTCTAAGGTGTTTTGGGGTCCTTGAGATGTTTTGACATGCCCTGACATTTGTACTTTTTTCAGTTGCTTATAAACATATTAATGGCACAGGTGAAATTTTACTCTATTTAGCACAAACAGGGCTACCATAATATGTGAGCAACATGTATGTACATGTTTGAATTTTTGAGACAATATTGTTTATGCATGGTTATTGAAAAAACTAAAAAATTAAAGTTTCCGAAATAAGGCCACAAAACACATACTAAATATGTGTCCACAAGACTTTTTACTTATGGATGTTGTCGCCTAGAGTTTTTGCTTCAAAATGATCTGAAAATCATCCTGCCTAATCATTCAAATAAAACAATAGATTGTTTTAAATTGTGAAAAACATTTGTTTGTTTGGAAAGGCAATATGTGGACGGGCGTGTACGGCCCAACCCTTGTCATGAATAATTAGGTGGTTCACACCTGAGAAGACAAATACCCACATAATAATGAGCCTTTCATTCAGGTATGTCACACAAGAAAGAATGCAAGGACAATATATATATATATATATATATATATATGAAGAGTTTGGTTCCAAAACGCAATAAATCCATTTAGATTAATTTGAGTAAAAATGTGTTTTCTTTACCAAGAAAGTGGAAAGATGAAAACCACTATTTTCTGTTTCAAACTTTCACATAGCATTTGTAGGTCATAATAACAAAAAAAATTAAAATCCAGGTTTCGATTTTCAAAGATTTATTATAAAAACGGATTATTTTTTTCCCCAAAATGCAATAAATCCATTTTAAAAAAAAAATCTAAATGCTATTAATCCATTGAATCAATATAAAAGTTTTTTTTTCATATTGAAACTGTTGAAAATACACAACAACATAAGTTTATTAGTATAATATTTTTATTAAGAACTGTAAAGAAGATTGAAAAAATTTTTCCTCCTCCCGAGTTCCTCATCTTCTTAATCTCCTCACGTAAATGATTCGATTTCGATGCCTTACGTTTCTCACCCACCGCAGAAACAACCACAGGTTCATCAATGCCGGCAAAATTATTTATTTTTTTGTTTGTTTGTTGATCGAAAAGTACAAAATAGATTAGAAAAACTAGGAAGCCGGGTGTATTTAAGGCGCTGCCGTTACTGTTTACATTGCGTGGAATGGTGCGCTGTGATTGGTTGAGAGCGGATATATCGCATTCTGCAGAGAAGGGAGGCTGGCGTTTGTCGCGGTTTGGAAAGAAAGTGAGAAAACATGACAGAATAACACGGCGGATATCGCATTTTACTTAAAATTAAACATTGACTTTTCAATACCAACCAGATACAATACTGATTTTTGCAGTAACTAATTTTTTTTTTAAATGGCGTGTATCGCGTTTTGGAACCAAACTCTTCATATATATATATATACACTACCGTTCAAAAGTTTCGGGTCAGTGAGAATTTTATTTTTATTTTTGAGGAAAGAAATCAATACTTTTATTTATCAAGGACAGTAAAGACATTTATAATGTTACAAAAGATTCTATTTCAAACAAATGCTGTTCTTTTGAACTTCCTATTCATCAAATAATCCTAAAAAAAAAAAAAAAAACTGTACAACTGACAGACCAACAACTGTTTCAACATTGATAATAATAATAAATGTTTCTTGAGCATCAAATCCTCATATTATACTGATTTGTGAAGGATCATTTGACACTGAAGACACTGACACTGGTGATGCTGAAAATTCAGCTTTGATCACAGGAATAAATTACACTTTACTATATATTTACACAGAAAACCGCTGATTTACACTGGAATAATATTTAATACTATAACTGATTTTTGTTGTATTTTTAATCAAATAAGCGCAGCCATGGTTAGCAGAAGAGAATTCTTTTAAAAGTATTTAAAATCGTACCGACCCCAAACTTTTGAACAGTAGTGTATATATTTATATAATCAAAATATAAATGAAAGTCATAAGCACATTTTTAGTCATAGCTGGAAACAAATCCTGTTCAAATAGGCTATATGGGCCATTCTATATAATTGGTTCAAAGTTAGAGTTGGAAACATCTTGAAAAGAAAATTGTCTTTTTCCATAAATGTCTTTAAAGGATAATAAAGTAGGCCAATACATTTTATCATACATATTTCAAAGTTAAGGATTAATTATTTTTTATATAGCTTGCATTGGAACAAACACTATAACAGTTGATTAGTTTAATTTTGACAAAACATACTATATATTTAACATATGAGCAGAAACTGTCTAACAAAAGCTTATTTGATGTCTATTTTAGAGTAAAAAGTTTATAATCTATCCAAAACTAGTCAACGAAATGTTGTCATTACAGACACTATTCTATATCGCGATTAGAACAAATCTCAGTAGGCTATAGTAATATAGTTTGGATGTGTTCATGTAAATATAACGTTTACTAATGTAGGAACAAGAGTGAATGAACGGCAAAGATGCGATGTACAGCTGTAGCAAACAACATCGCGCACACGTCTGTGCCATTCATTCATTCACACACAGACACGCAATTCATATTTAAACAGTCTTTGTGCAGTTTACAGACACTTTTCAATAACGCGATTAGAACAAAGCACTTAAGAATAAATAACTTACTACATCAGCTGGATCCGTGCTCCTCGAAATGAAACTACCAGCACTTCTTAGGTAACTTTTCCAGGAATATTACGATAGTATTATTCCTCACAGTGCAGCAAGACGAGGTAAAGTACAAGATTCTTAACTGGATGTTTTATCCAGCTGATGTGGGCGTTTTCATGGCTTGCCTCAACATTTGCGTTTGAATAGTGCGCGCTCTCTGTGGGCGTGGTCACATTAACACGTAATAAGCTATAATTAGCTGAAAGGAAAAAGACTGACATCTCTCTCTTTTCATACAGATTACATAAACTGAGAATATTTGTTTTTTATATAAATTACTTCGTTTAAAAGAAGATAATTTCAGCTTCATAACGAAAAATCTGTCGTGCCTGTGTGACAAGTATTCACTGAGTTATAGTTCATTTTCAGACGCGTTTCAGAATGGACTTCACTGACAGAGAGAAGGCAAAATTCGCATCATGTTTATTTTTCTTTATTTGACAAAAAGCAGAACACTTTGTTTTTATTGTGAGTATCCACAGAAAACATAGACACTTAACAGGATCTAATGATGTACAACACTTTAATGTAAGATCAAAATCAACAGAGTAATTTGAGTCTCTTTTGCACTGATAAAATAAAAATAAAATATACATTAATATAGTTACAAAAGATAATCAGTCAAGAACAGCAAGGGAATTTTCTCTTTGTCTTGTTTTCCCTTTTTTGATTTACGCTATTATAGAGACTGCAGCAGAAATATTAGGCTTCTGTCACTTTAAGAACCACTACACTGTTACTTTTTACTTTAACTTAAGACATAAGTTTACAAGTATATTTTGACATTTGTGTGTGTATTGGTCCGTTCATGTGCAAAAAGACACGGAAGAGAACTCAGTTCAGTATCGCGCATTATACCTCTTAATCGATAATGTCACAAACTGCTCTGAGACACAAAGGTTGTGGATCCATCCAAATACAGTATTTATTTAACAGTGTAATAACAAGGCAGGGAACACAGGCAAAAGAGTAATCCACGGAACAAGCAAGAAATCCAAAAACCAACAGACATGAAACCAGGGAGAATGCTTGGAATTGCAGTGTGACACTAAACAAGACTTTGCAGATAATGAATGAGAAAACCAGGCTTATATGGGGTGAGCTAAACAAGATAATGAGACACAGGTGAATGTGATAATGAATGAAGAGTCCGGGCAGTGAGTTATGGGAGATGTAGTTTCTGAGGGAATGACAATAGTCTGATGTGGAGTGCCCTCTGGTGGCTCTCAAGGATACTCCAGCTGGTGACTGTTATAAATAAGAGGATTAATTAATTTAATAAAGAATTAATTTTATAAAAAGTATCCGATTTCAGAATTGAAATTGATTTTCGATTCCCAAACCTAGTGCTGATGCATGTTCAATTGAAAGAGAAAGTCAAGGCAGGACATAAAGAAGGTCTTTTTTTTTTTAACAGTTAAGTTCCAGGAGTTAAAGCCCCATTCATTACTTGTGATTCTGAAAAAACTCCAGCAATTAGAGAAAGATTAAATTGCAGCAAAAGAAGACTTTAGCATCTACCCAATCCCATGAAGCACTGCTAATGACGTAATCAATTCAATCTTCATTTTTTTATTTCGATTGTCGTTTGCAATGCTTCATGGGATTCTTCATGCTTAATGTCGTTATTTCCCTCATTAAAGCTTTTAACCCTCTGGGGACCAAGAACGCACCTGTGTGTTTTGGCAGATTTTTTTCACATAGCAGAAAAATAGACTTAAACTACTCCATCATTTCTGGTCATACAGAGTTATGAAACATATAAAAAAAACTGTTAAATGTCTACTTTTTTATGTGCCCACCTACAATCGAAATAAAATATTGTGCTTTTGTAAAATAAAGAAAATAAACAGGGTGTGCGTTCTGCCTCTCCGTGTCCGTGAACATTTTTTCTGGAGCATGTCTCTAAATGTAAAAAAAAACTCAGCTAATACTATTCACCCAGACTTGAGCAATATATGTTTATGATAATTTAAGTTTGTACTTTTAAATTATCTAATTTAAAACTAAAATAACGATTCCCTGTTTATGTAATCTATATAAAAAGAGAGATGTGTCAGCCATTCTCATTATCGTTCTCGCATCTCATTATTTTGCTAATGTGACACGCCCACGGAGAGCGCGCGCTATTCAAATGCTAATGATCTGAAGCAACACATTGAGACGTGTAAACGCGCATATAAACTCTGTAAACACACTGTATTTAGTCAGATTAATGTACTGTCGTCTTGGGCGGCTGTGAGGAATAATCCTGGGACATTTACCTACCTCAGAACAAGTGCTGGTTTATTTTCACTTCGAGGAGCGAGCTGAGCTGTAAGTGTTTTTATTCTTGTGCTTTGTTCTAATCGCGATATATACTAACGTTAGTGTCTGTAAACGCAAAAATAGCCTACTGTTTAAATTTGAATCATGTTTCTGGGTGTGTGACTAGTTTAGGATAGATTATAAAGTTTTAACTCTAAAATAGACATCAAATAAGCTTTTGTTAGCAGTTTCTGCTCATATGTTAAATATATAGTATGTTTTGTCAAAAATAAACTTATCAACTGTTATAGTGTTTGCTCCAGCTAGGCTATATCAAAATAATGAATCCTTAACTTTGAAATATGTATAAATTGGCATACTTTAAAAAATAATACTTTATAAGAGATTTATGGATAAAGACCATTTTCGGTAACACTTTATTTTAAGGTGCTTGTAATAAGCAGTAATTAACAGTTAATAAGACACTTATAAGACCTTATAAGATACATATAAGATGCATATAAGCATTAACTAACTATAATAAATAAATTAAATCAAATAATAAATTTCTCAAGTATCAATACATTGCACTTTTAGAACAGCCGAACAAACATAAATGGTAACACAAACTCCCAGTCCCTTAAAAATTGACCTTCCCAAGAGGGAGTAGTTTCCCTGATCTCTTCAGGGCCTGGACCTTTAATTAACCCTTATATGAAGTTGGTAATGCTTATATGCATCTTATATGCATCTTATAAGGTCTTATAAGTGTCTTATTAACTGTTAATTACTGCTTATTACAAGCACCTTAAAATAAAGTGTTACCCAATTTTCTTTTCAAGATGTTTCCAACTCTAACTTTGAACCAATTCTATTGAATGGTCCATATAACCTATTTGAACAGGATTTGTTTCCAGGTATGACTAAAAATGTGCTTTTGACTTTCATTTATATTTTGATTATTATATATATATATATATATATATATATATATATATATATATATATATATATATATATATATATATATATATATATATATATGTCTGTGTGTGTGTGTGTGTGTATATATGTATATATATTTTCCTTGCATTCTTTCTTGTGACACACCTGAATGAATTGAATGCATCTTTGTCTTCTCGGGTGAGAATCACCTAATTATACATGAGGGGGTTGGGCCGTTCACGCCCATTCGCATATTGCCTTTCAAACAAAAAAATATTTTTCACAATTTAAAGCAATCTATGGTGTTATGTGAATGATTAGAAAGGACGATTTTCAGATCATTTTGAAGCAAATACTCTAGGCCACAACTTCCATGAGTCAAAAGTCTTGTGGACACATATTTAGTATGTGTTTTGTGGCCTTATTTCAGAAACTTTAATTTTTAGTTTTATCAATAAACATGCATAAACAATATTCTCTCAAAAATATAAACATGTACATTAGGGGTGGAACGGTACACAGAAGTCACGGTTCGGTTCATACCTCGGTTCAGACATCACGGTTCGGTACGATTTCGGTACAATGTAGGGAAAAGCAAAACAAAAATGCAGAAGGCATTGTATTTTTTAAATAAGTTTTATTATATAAAGGCATAGAACCAGTTTATTTGTAGTGCACTGACAATAGTTTTATATAATTAGTTTATTAATTAAATTAATGAAAAGACAAAAAGACCTTGCGATATGTTTGGTAATTGTACCTGAATTAATTTAAAATTAATTTGCTATATTTCAGATCAATATATTTGTTTTCCTTAATTTTAATTAACATTATTAATTAACAATGTAACATTATTCTCATCTGAATTATAAATAATTGATTTCTGTTAAAATAATACTACCATTAAAAACACATTCGATTTTCTTTTTTAATCAATGTAGAATGTGTAAGATTAGTGCTCCGAGGACAAGAAATGAAAACCAATGCAATATGATGAATGTCCAAAAGATGGGACCCACAGACTGTTCTGAGTTTACAGTGTGCACAATGTTGTGTTTTATTGCGAGTGTACACAAATATAAGTAAACACTTTGCAGGTTTAATGATCTGTATGAACAAAATTACGGAGTATGTTTTTTTTTTATGTTTCCACTGTTCGGTCGCGCGCCTCTCTCTCTCTCTCTCTTTCTGTCTCAAACACACACACACACACACACAGTTCGATCTCGCCTCTCTCTCTCGCGCGCGCACACACACACAGTCCAGCATTGCAATCTAGACATCGCAGCCTTCATTATGCGGTCACACCAAACACGAATAGAGCGTCAAATTCGCGTCTAGTTCGACGCTAGTCCAAAGCGAATAGGACGCGCGTATAAAGCCAACGTTTGAAGTGAACGCGCGTTCAGAGCTAAGCCGATGGTACAGATTATGTGTCCCTAAAGAACCCGCGTATCTAACGGTAGTTCCGCATTACATTACATTAATTTGCACGCGAGTTTTATTTATTTTTATACCGTGTATTCTCCGTGTAAATTCGTGCACCGAACCGTGACGCCCGTACCGTTTCGGTTCGATACGAATACATGTACCGTTCCACCCCTAATGTACATACATGTTGCTCACATATTATGGTAGCCCTCTTTGTGCTAAATAGAGTGTAATTTCACCTGTGCCATTAATATGTTTATAAGCAACTGATAAAAGCACAAATGTCAGGGCATGTCAAAACATCTCAAGGACCCCAAAACACCTTGGTCCCCAGAGGGTTAAAGGAGAACTCCGGTGCAAAATGAACCTCGGGTGTAATAACACATTGGTACAGACTAAATCGTTCCCTGAGATTTGTTTTCATGATAATCGAATGTAAAGAGTTTTATCTCTAAAAACAGTTTAGCTTATAGCGCTAGTATATTGGGCATCGAGTAAGCAAAAAGAGATCGCTAGTTAATACCATTAACAAGACTCAAATTAGCCCCACACTAACACGGCAGCATAATGAGTGTCCTTACATGCAAACCGAAGCATTGAGAACTTTGTAAGTGTATAGACAGTTTAATAAGAAGATACTTTACACAGACAGTACAGTTAGCACATACAGACAGGAGCCATCTTGGAAAACAGTCTCGATCAGTCAAACCACGAACACGGTGATACGTGAGCTGAACTGTGACTTGGAATCTCATATGGTCCGTTGTTTCCGGAAGAAAGCACTGAGCATGTAGCCGGTTCGGGCTCGCGTGTCTCTGCTATTACGACTTGGCTACCCCTCTGCGTTGTGTTGTGTTGTGTGATGAATAAAGACTGGAGTCGAATCGCTGGTTCAGAGGTTCTTTATCTGCATGAGCTGCATGAGTTGAAAAATGCAGTAATAATAATAATAATAATTCATTACATTTATATAGCGCTTTTCTAGGCACTCAAAGCGCTTTACATAGAAGGGGGAATCTCCTCAACCACCACCAATGTGCAGCATCCACCTGGATGATGCGACGGCAGCCATATTGCGCCAGAACGCCCACCACACACCAGCTTATTGGTGGAGAGGAGACAGTGATGAAGCCAATAAGAAGATAAGAAGATCACAAATGTACAAAAACACAAATGTAGTGTGTTTTTAATCAGCCCTCTCCTCGCTCCGCTCAGACCTCCCGCGGACTGAAGCGAGCTCACATTGTACAATCTCATTTACAGTAATAAAGAATATAAAGAAAATAGTAATAATTAATATCACATGAGATGTATCAACCATATACAATATATATATATTTATATATATATATATATATATATTTCTCTGAATATACATTGACACTAATCAAACTCATAAAATATACATCTTTAAATCACCCATATTCCAGCATTTTATATAACCAATACGGTTGAACACAAAGAAATCACAAAAACAATTTATAACCATACCTGCATGAGTTGAAAAATGCAGTAATTATTTGTTGTATTCAATGTAGTGTGTTTTTAATCAGCCCTCTCCTGTCAAACATTTGAACATAGAAAAGATATCAGCAGACACGCTTAACAGGCCTACTTTCACACTAACATACTAATAACGTGATACTGCATTCACTCGGTTAAACTTTCACTTATGCAGGAAAAACAGCTTCACAAGGGAAAATCACATACTTGTACATACTCCTTGACATTTTAACGAAATCAAATCACTTAATTAAGGATTATTTTCACATATAACACTCTTTTGAACAGGAGTGCACACATTACATACCTCGCTCCGCTCAGACCTCCCGCGGACTGAAGCGAGAGCGCGCGCAACGCGACAATGACGTCACAACTGCGACGAACGCAAACCTCATAGATATATATATAAAAATTTATTCTTTTCTTATATATCTAACAGAAAAATTGGGATTTTGTGAATTTAAAATTAAAACAAGTTATAATTAATACCCGTTACAAGCGCATAAGAGAAGCACTGAACGCAACAGAGAAAATAAAAAAATAAATATAATTTATCTTATCTTCAATATCTACACGTACTGTTCGCTCACCTTCGTGGTTCGATTGGTCGAGACTGTTTTCCAAGATGGCTCCTGTCTGTATGCGCTAACTGTACTGTCTGTGTAAAGTATCTTCTTATTAAACTGTCTATACACTTACAAAGTTCTCAATGCTTCGGTTTGCATGTAAGTTCACTCATTATGCTGCCGTGTTAGTGTGGGGCTAATTTGAGCCTTGTTAATGGTATTAACTAGCGATCTCTTTTTGCTTACTCGATGCCCAATATACTAGCGTTATAAGCTAAACTGTATTTAGAGATAAAACTCTTTATATTCAATTATCATGAAAACAAATCTCAGGGAACGATTTAGTCTGTACCAATGTGTTATTACACCCGAAGTTCATTTTGCGCCGGAGTTCTCCTTTAAGTATACAGTATTGTACCTTTTGCCATTTTGTCTGAATTTCAAAAACTTTTTTGTTTAACTTCAAATCAAAGATTCTAATTGTAACTCGTAACTAGTTGTTAGTGCAGGATGAGTTATCCGTAGTTTGGGTGCAAATTTGTACAACACTGTAAATTTACATGTATATATTTGCTAATTGTGTTGGCTTTGTGAAGTACTGTTTACAAATAGCCTTGAGAATATCACAAACAATATCCATGGACTATAAGGGAGCTGTAGATGTCATTCATGTTGATCGTTTCTATCAAAACCACAGCAACAAAACAAAGAATGAAAAGATGTGACCTTGTGCATGAACATATCATGCACTCGTTTATTCACAAACACACAAAGATGCATTCACACATACCCACACGCACTCCCCCTCTCTTCCACTGCTGTATGCGAACATCCACATGGGTACACAAGTAACCACAGGTTCACCTTACTCTCATATTGCAGTTCGCTGCACATCTATAAATAGGCTGTAGGGCACTGCACAACCTCAATATGCTACTCCCATACACTTCCACTGCAATTATCCCAAGGTGTATTTCAGTTAAGCAGTCAAGCACAGGGAATCAACCCCTCAGTTTATTCAGCAATGGTTAATAGCACTGAAAATATCTAATAGTTGCGAGCAATCATTGTAGTCAAAATGTGAAACTGGTGTTTTTTTCTCCCAGTAAAAGATGATTACATACAACTGATGCATGAACACCCTGCTTTCACGTTCATTCGAAAAAGAATCGGTTTCCTATTCAAGGTGTAAGGAATGGGTCTTGACACAACTCTCGCCCTTGTTGGCATGTCCTCCTTTTTGTATGACACATGCTTTTACTCCAAATTCAGCATGAAGGCAATTTCCATTCTCATTGTTAAAAAAAATGTCTGCTAGTTAAATGTCTTGCAGTTTCTCTTTTATATCGATATTGCTTTTTATTCTGCATGTGGGAGCGCTGTGAGAGGAAGAGAGCTGTATTTTATTTGCTTGGCTAAGGCTTCTATTGAATGTGGAATCGGCAGGCAGCATCTTGACTGGGCTGAGGGGCGGGGGGCAAGTTTGGAAGAGGCAGACTCAAAGACTGTGAGAGGCTCTCTGAGCGAGAGCGCCTTTGATATTCCTTCATAGGTTGACGGTGACCTTCCTCTGCTCCTGATGAACCCCGGGAACAGAGACATAACGTGGATGAATTGTTGTGCAAGCTGTCCCTTCGCCTTGTGTGCTGCTAACTGCAATGAAACAACTGCAGTCTGCATGTGGCCAGAGGGATTAACTCCTGGAGATCTAATACACACAGATCCGCAGATAAAAACACGCAACAGCTTGGCAGCTCAGTGTAACGAAGAAAGGGCAAACTGTGGACATTTCCTTTCAGATATATTTATAATACACGCAGTGCGGAGCAGTGTTAAATAACCTGCATAGTCTCGAAAAGCTTTACAAACAAACCACTTAGGCTGATGCTTTTGGGAAATGCAGCCCTTAGTCTAGTTATGAGACATTCCAGCCCGTTCTCATCCTTTGGCGTCATACATGTGACGCTTTGTACATTTCGTCGAAATCTTACGCACATCACATCCTTTAGCATCAATATGAGACGCAGAACCCAAGGCGTCATACAGGTGACGCTTGTCTAAATCCGACGCACATGGCATCGTTTAGCGTCAATATGAGACGCAGATCCCAAGGCGTCATAACCGTAACCCTACCCCAGACCTAAACCTACCCATAACAGTGCGTGTTATATTGTCGCTAAAGGATGCCATGTGCGTAAGATTTCGACGAAATGTCATATGGCGTCACCTATATGACGCCAAAAGATGAGAATGTGTTGGACATTCATAATATAATATGCTGAACTAGATTATCTGATAGAATATAAGCAATGCAAGTTTTAATACTTTTTAATATTATTTAATAAATAATACATTATCTATTTGTTCTGTCTATCTATTTGTCTAATTTTGGTGTTGGGGTCATGTTTCGTTTTGGTTCGATTTTTCGGTATTTCCTCCAAACAGACTGCTAGGGATCCACTCTTCTATTTCTATACCTCCACTGTGTGGACCATGAGCCCTCCAAGGTAGTTTGATCAACCCACTGTCTCCAGGCTCAGCAGCTTCTTTGACCTTACTTACAGTAATATACCCTATTCATAGTGGATATAGTGCAGTATCTTTTTCTTTTTAATGTTGATCTAATAAGCCCTGACTTTTAATTGTGAATCAATGACTAAATTATTGATGAGCAGAGATCCATGAGGTGTGAGCTTGGATGGAGTGGTGTCATAAAGTTAAAAACTTTGTGTGTGGACACTGAATAAAAATCATTCTGAGGTAAAACATGTGGTAAGATTTTCTCTTGTTCTTCCACCAAACTGACACGGGGGAAAATTACATCTTTGATGCTTTTCGGTCTTTCCAGAGAGAATCCATTCAAAGGAGCAGAGTGTATTTGGATTTGCTACAACTAATTAAGACTTAAGAAGGAAAAGAAGCCGTCCTCTTCGATTCAGTCCTGTTCTCTGTGTGAATGAGATTGCATTTGACTCATTCTCTGAAGGGACACCAAACTAATACTGGTTATAAAACAGCATGGCTTTGATTTTCCCCTTGTAGTATTATTTCAATTCTTGATTTTGACTTTTTGATTTACACCACATGGGCTGCATGAACTTAAATTACTTTCAAAGTAATAAATGCCCTATGGCAGTGTTTTCCAACCTGGGGGTCATGACCCCCACTAGAGGTCGCTAAAGATTTATGAGGGTTTATCAACGCCAAGCTCACTCTTGTTTGAGGGTTAGGGATAGGACTGTTACCAGTTTGACGATAAACCACGATGCAATTTCCGATGGTTATTAGTACAGTTTAATTTTTTAATCATCATTAAAACCGTATTTCATTGCCAGGATTTGAAAAACTCACAGTAAATACTGTCCAGTATTAAGCAAAGTAAGCAACAGTCTCACGCAGACAGCATTCAGCTTACAGCATACAGCGTAGGTTTTGTTTTGTTTGAAAACAAATGGCGGGAAGAAGTGAGAGGTTTCACAGCCTTTACAACCGAGTTATTAGAGTTCATTTATACTTTAATTCATATAATTTCCCTATGAATGTATCTCTGACGAGAACTGGCTGCCTTGAGAAAAGTTTTAATGGCATTTTCTTTTGATCTTCCCTCCATGTGGAAAAACAGCTCTATTTCTGATGTTCCATAAGCGCCACCTACTGACAAAGAGTGGATTTACATTTCTATTCAGCCTGTCAGCGGTTTTTGTTTTTGAAACTCGGACCACATTTTTATGCGCTGTTGTATATTTTAGCCAGTTAATGGAAAAAAAGGTAATGTGCTTTCTAAAAATCTAAACAATTCGGATAAGGTATCCATAATTATTCATTGGGCTAATAAAATACCTATAATCATTTTGACATCTGGTTTCTTAAAAATGGCTTAAAGGCTGGAATAGATTTAGCGTTTTATAAAACATTTTGATCAATATATTATTTGAACATTTATTACATGTTAGTAGATAACATTATGTTGTAAGTCAAATCCGGTTGTAGTTGTTAATGCTTTTATTTTAATGTTTCTGCTGCTGTTGCATTTATTGAAAATATAACAACTGATTTTGTATCCCCTGTCAGTAAATTAAGTGTCTGCAAGTGGGAACCACTGCCCTGTGGAGTCACGATTTAGACCTGCACAAGCTGTTCTGTACTGTATGTTCTAATGTCTGATTGCGTTGTTGCGTTTGTTGTTTGAAAACCTCAGGCATTGCAGACGAATTCAATTTCAAGTGTATTATTAATGTGGAAAGAAAATACTCTACTATTTGGTAACAAACCCTTGAATGGTTGGCCTTAAAAAAAATGTTTTTCATGTATGGTTGTTTAACTCTGTCCCCAACATTAATGGAATTTTCCATCATTTATGGGACAACGCTTCCCCGCCATTGACAGAATTTTGCGGCAATCCATGTTCTCACAGTTGTGTGGTAGGGGGTGCTATTACGCATATTCTGAAAGAGTACAGAATCTCCGGATTGAAACACTGGCGATAAAGGAGCAGAGACAAGCGATAGAAACATTGCTTGCGCACATGTAAAATAACACAATCATCAAACATTAAATAGCTTATAAATCAAAACTGTCTAATGTTACTGAATGAAATGTCAACACAGAAAGAGCTACAGGACTGTGAAGCTTTGGGGACTCGATGGACTCGATCTACTCATCTGTGTTTTGATCATCGTTCTGAATCCAATCCGGATGCAATTTTTTTAGCTTTTTGTTCAAAATGTTGTTATTTTTTTATGACACTTACCCACAAAAAAAGTATACATGACGCTCAATTATTATTATTATAATTTTTTTTTTTAAAGCTGAGGCTTTATTCTTTCTTTTGATGTTACATATTCAGATATTTGTACAACAAAATATTCTGGGGGCCATGAAAGTTTTGTGAAAAATTATCAAAAGTTGCTCGCACTGGCTGGCATCTTTAACCCTCTGGGGACCAAGAACGCACCCGTGCGTTTTGGCAGATTTTTTTCACATAGCAGAAAAATAGACTTAAACTACTCCATCATTTCTGGTCATACAGAGTTATGAAACATATAAAAAAAATTGTTAAATGTCTACTTTTTAATGTGCCCACCTACAATCGAAATAAAATATTGTGCTTTTGTAAAATAAAGAAAATAAACAGGGTGTGCGTCCTGCCTCTCCGTGAACTTTTTTTCTGGAGCACGTCTCTTAAACTTAAACAAAACTCAGCGAATACTATTCACCCAGACATGAGCAATATATGTTTATGATCATTTTAGTTTGTACTTTTAAATTATCTAATTTAAAACTAAAATAAATATTCCCTGTTTATGTAATCTATATAAAAAGAGAGAGGTGTCAGCCGTTCTCATTATCGTTCTCGCATCTCATTATTTTGCTAATATGACACACCCACGGAGAGCGCGCGCTGTTCAAACGCTAATGATCTGAAGCAACACATTGAGACGTGTAAACGCGCATATAAACTCTGTAAACACACTATATTTAGTCAGATTAATGTACTGTTGTCTTGCGCGGCTGTGAGGAATATTTCTGGGACATTTACCTACCTCAGAACAAGTGCTGGTTTATTTTCACTTCGAGGAGCGAGCTGAGCTGTAAGTGTTTTTATTCTTGTGCTTTGTTCTAATCGCGATATATACTAACGTTAGTGTCTGTAAACGCAAAAATATCCTACTGTTTAAATTTGAATCATGTTTCTGTGTGTGTGTGTGTGTGTGTGTGTGTGTGTGTGTGTGTGTGTGACTAGTTTTGGATAGATTATAAAGTTTTAACTCTAAAATAGACATCAAATAAGCTTTTGTTAGCAGTTTCTGCTCATATGTTAAATATATAGTATGTTTTGTCAATAAACTAATCAACTAAGAATAGTGTTTGTTCCAATGCAAGCTATATCAAAATAATGAATCCTTAACTTTGAAATATATATGATAAATTGTATTGGCCTACTAAGACATTTATGGAAAAAGACAATTTTCTTTTCAAGATGTTTCCAACTCTAACTTTGAACCAATTCTGTAGAATGGCCCATATAACCTATTTGAACAGGATTTGTTTCCAGGTATGACTAAAAATGTGCTTTTGACTTTCATTTATATTTTGATTTTATATATATATATATATATATATATATATATATATATATATATATATATATATATATATATATATATATATATATATATATATATATATATATATATATATATATATATATATGTATATATATATATATATATATGTATATATGTATGTGTGTGTGTGTGTGTGTGTGTGTGTATTGTCCTTGCATTCTTTCTTGTGTGACACACCTGAATGAAAGGCTCATTAATATGCGGGTCGTCTTTGTCTTCTCAACCATCTAATTATTCGCAATGGGGTTGGGCCGTTGATTAGAAAGGATGATGAATGATGATGAATGAATGATTAGAAAGGATGATTTTCAGATCATTTTGAAGCAAAAACTCTAGGCCACAACTTCCATTAGTCAAAAGTATTGTGGACACATATTTAGTATGTGTTTTGTGGCTTTATTTCAGAAACTTTCATTTTTAGTTTTTTCAATAACCATGCATAAACAATATTCTCTCAAAAATACAAACATGTACATACATGTTGCTCACATATTATGGTAGCCCTGTTTGTGCTAAATAGAGTGTAATTTCACCTGTGCCATTAATATGTTTATAAGCAACTGAAAAAAGCACAAATGTCAGGGCATGTCAAAACATCTCAAGGACCCCTAAAACACCTTGGTCCCCAGAGGGTTAAAAAAAAATCTGCCGGGGAAAGAGTTAAGTGTTTAGATTAAAATCTAAAAGTTATAAACACGTGTAACATAATACAAAAAGGATCTCTTTAAAAGCTGCAGGACAGAGTACAATCGCTAAAGTATAGATAAATAGAATCAAATGCACAAAAATAGTGTCAACTGGTCAGAGTTAGAATGTTCCGGAGGCATACACATTGTCATAAATAGTGCACTCCTTTCTGTTGCGCTCCAGGCACAGTGAAGTTTAACCCCAACTAATTTACTGTTAAAGGGTTAGTTCACCCAAAAATGAAAATTCTGCAATTAATTTAATTACTCACCCTCATGTCGTTCCAAACCCAAAGACCTTCATTCATCTTCGGAACACAAATTAAGATTTTTTTGATGAAATCCGAGAGCTTTCTGTCCCTCCATAGACTGCAGCATTATCACTTATTATCTGACGTAAAACCTGGAAGCGTGGAATGTTTAACATGGACGTAAAGCATCTATTATCATTGCTTTTTATGTCTCTTAATCCCACTATTTTCTTAAGCAGCGTTATGATGATGATTAGCAGAAGTCCGCAGGATACTGTTTGGCAAGCACCTCATGGTCCGCCTGAAAAAATAACCAATTTTGCTTCACTCTTCAAATTCCTTTTCATAAAGCAAATACTAGATTTTACCTCTTAAAATGTTTCAGATGTGAAGGTTGATGGATTGAAGAGTGTACTGTTATGATAAGATCAGCCAGTGGAAAGGCAATTTAATGGCAATATCCAACAGGAGGATCCTTTGAAGTAAAGTAATGTTACAAATAAACTCAGGTGGCAGACCATCACTGCCAAGATTCACCCCCAGGGTATTTAATGCGCATCTACTCCAAACAGACTTCAAGGGGGAATCTTTTCTTTTTATTATTTACCCATTCATCCATACATCCACTATTCTCCACTGTGTGGACCATGAGCCCTCCAAGGCAGTTTAGTCAACCCACTGTCTCCAGGCTCAGCAGGCTTGACCTTCTTCGGCCTTACTTACTGTAATATACCCTCTTTATAGTGGAGATAGTGCAGTATTCTTGATTTTTTTTTCTTCTTTAATGTTGATCTAATAAGCCCTGACGTTTAATTGTGAATCGATGACTAAATTATTGATGAGCAGAGATCCACGAGGTGTGAGCTTGGATGGAGTGGTGTCATAAAGTTAATAGCTTTATGTGTGTGGACACTGAATAAAAATCATTCTGAGGTAAAACATGTGGTAAGATTTTCTCTTGTTCTTCCACCAAACTGACACGGGGGAAAATTACATCTTTGATGCTTTTCGGTCTTTTCAGAGAGAATCCATTCAAAGGAGCAGAGTGTATCTGGATTTGCTACAACTAATTAAGACTTAAGAAGGAAAATAAGCCGTCCTCTTCGATTCAGTGCTGTTCTCTGTGTGAATGAGATTGCATTTGACTCATTCTCTGAAGGGACACCAAACTAATACTGGTTATAAAACAACATGGCTTTGATTTGCCGCTTTTAGTATTCTTTCAATTCTTGATTTTGTCTTTTTGGTTTACACCAAATGGGCTGCATGAACTTAATTACATTCAAATGAATGAATGCCCTATGGAGTCACGATATAGACCTGCACAAGACTTTATGTACTGTATGTTCTCATGGCTGATTACATTGTCGCGTTTGTTGTTTGAAAACCTCAGGCATTGCAGACGCATTCAATTTCAAGTTATTCGAGGTGATCGAGGTTAATTCGTTCTTATTCACCACACAGCTAGATGAATGGAATTCATGGAGATCTTTATATGTACACTGACATTTATCACCTGTACCTCAATTCCCGGCGTCCCTTCCCGCAGGATGTATTGAATGTTTTGTGGAGTGCGGTAAAAAGGCTTTGGAACACTAGTTTTACTCCCTGTCTGACCTCGGGGCTATTGCTGGTTCTAGCCTAGCCTGAGTCATGAGTTAAACCAGCAAACGATGGTTTGGCTCTCATCCAGAATGCCTTTTGGGATGAACTCTGCTTTGGTCGTATGGTACCTTAAAGATGTGTTGTTGTTTTTTTCTTTGCTGGGCTAATGATGATTTATTTAGCCTTTGAACTTCAGCTAAATAACTTATTTTTTTCCTCCTGGAAACATAAATCATGTAAGTTCTCCCCCATTTCTTTGACGGAAATTGTGTAAAAGAGGTCAGTTTCTCATATTTTCCCTGTCGCTTTTAATAGGCTATTAATGAAGATACATGCTGGATCCTGTGGTTAATAAGACAAGTGTCAGGTTCTCCTTTCCTGCAGAAGACATAGTGAAGAAGCACTGACCGTCCCACTGTTTCTCTGACACCGCTCATCAAAAGGGGTGGGTGGTGAGGTGCGGAGCGGGGAGGAGGGGAGGGGGTGTCAAGGCAGAATTACTCCTCATTACCGAGCCGGACGAGCCAGTAAATCACAGCTCTCCACGCCAGCAACTTTCTCCATCATCACTCAAAATAGCTCCGTTAGAAGCCGCTCGTGCCTGCTGACCTATAAAACCGCAGTGCCGCATCCTCGATGATCATGTTTGAGTGGTAAGCATGTGTGGCAAAAACATGGCTCAGATGCTGCAATCAATTCTATAGTACTCTGTGCTGAAAAGCACCGGCACCCTGCAGGTAAAGGTGACGTACTGGAGAGGCAAGTTTCTGTGAAAACGTTCGTAAGGGAAACGTTATGCCCTGTTCAGACATAAAGGGATTTCATAACTGGTGGTTGCTGGGTATTTGGTTGCTATAGTAGGCATTTGTACTGCTGGATATTATAACGGAATTGGTGGGCTGCACAACTGGCCGTAACTTTTGTAGTTTGATTGCAAAGTAATTAATGTATTGCCGATACAATCGTGTCATGTTTCGATACATATAGCGATACTGAGCTCACGATACTATACTATCATGATGTTTTAAACCAAATAAAGTAGTTTTTTATTATTATTACTTTATTTGTATTATTATTATTAAAATAATATTATTATTACTTTATTATTATCAGGACCCACAAATATTCCCTCATTGCATTATTCTACATCATATTTAACATTATATATAGTAGTTTAATGTAGTAATGTCACTGAAACTCTGTAAACTTTTTTTTTTTATTATTAACGGAATACTCAAACTTTCAATGCAGGCATTCATTGGATCTCTTACACAGACAAGCCACGCATGCACGTACTCTCCAGGTACTCGTTTTGCTCCACCTCTCCTATTATTGCACTATACATATAAGAATAATCCATCTACAATGCTTTGAATAATCATACCTCTAAAACTAAATGTGATATGGTTATTTAAGAGATGTTTGCTCTTTTAGGAGTGCTGTTCCAGCGCTTCCTCTTCGATGATCAATGCAATCAATCACAGTTCTGATCGTGGTAAATAGTTACTCACTCTCATGTTGTTTTCACACGTCATGCAAACATTTGGATATCCGTGTTTACTACAGTGTGCCCGTCATTGTAAATCTGGTCATCATATAAAGCCATTGTTTCTCTTCAGAAGACATGGATTTGGATTAGACCACTCGATTGATTTTTACGATGCCTTTGACATTTTTCAATCTTTTAAGTTTTATAGGACAGAAATTTATCAGGTTTCATAAAAAATATCTTCATTTGTGTTTGGAAGTTGAACGAAAATCGAACAAAATCCATCTTACCATTTATCAAAATCCATTTACACTGCAATTACAATTGCCTAAATAATGTTATGAGATTAATGTTCTAAATATCACATTTTGAATATAGAAATATGAAATGTTGAGAAAAATTAACTGATACTATTATATATGAAACTAAAACCAGTAGGTGGTGGCAATTTGGGCGATTTGTTCAAACTGGTTGATTCATTCATGAAAAAAGCAATTGACTTTATGAATGAGTCATTGAATCATTGACTCAACCGATTCATTAAATAACGGTGAATCATTCAAGCGAAACTCCGCTGTGTGTTGCTGGGATATACCAACTTTTCTACTTTGTTTGTTACTATTTTTGTTGGCAAAATAGAGCAAAAACAATCAACTTATTGTTTAACTGTTGTATAAAACTAATATAAAATTTTGAAATCATGCTGATATTCGAGAAAATTCGGATATGGGCGAATTTAAACAAAAAATAAAAAATAAAATAAAAATATAAAAATTGCTGCTAAAGAGGCACTTATCTAGGTCAGAAGGGCAGGTGCCTGAGGACCACTTCGGGTCTATCTGTGGCTGTGCATTATCTGTCTGAATTCATCTGTTCTAAATAATGTTGAACATTATGTGAATATAGGCCCCTAAACAAAGCGTAACTGGTGCCCCTTGCATTCCCAAATACACACTAAACTCACAGCACATGCAGAGATGGAGTTCACTGTGAACTAAGCCGTTCTGAAACGCAGGAAACACCTGATCCACAGACTTAAGTCGCAGCCTTTTACGAAATGATAAGGGGATTAAGCCATATTGTGCTTTTTGATTTTAGTTTGTTTGACAGATATTTTGCCAAAGCAATGGCGCAAAACACAGCGTTAAAGATCCTTAATGTTATAATGAGAAGTTTAAATCTACAGTATTTTTGATTAATTATGAAACTGTGCCAGGACAGAGTAGACTGGCGGGCCTGTGAATAGGAAACACGGATGCAGCATTTTTTTCTGGATGTTGCAATTTATATACACACACATATAGTAGTATACTATAATTCATAGTATGGCAGTCACCACATTGAATCACTACTCATTTACACAACATTCAACTTTTCTCAACTTTGTCACATCACTGGACACACCCACATCACATCACCAATTCCGCCAGAAATTGTTCACTTTTGAAAATGAATACTTGCAGTTGCGTTGTGCTCCTTGAGGTTGAAACTTTCAGTGTTCGTGAGGGAAGCGTTCTGATTTGTCCTGGCCTAACCTTGGCTAATCAGGGTATGTCTCAGCACTACGTTTACAAATAGCGTGTTGCGGCACCTTGACATTCGTCATGCTCCCTGTTGAAAAATGACGTCTCACTCCATTACGTTCCTGCCGTGCAGACTGCTCGTCCCATTAGACGGCGCTCCATGTCGCGCCGTGTTACTGCAAGCTCCATTGGCCTTTATTTCACCATCAGCCAGATGAAACGGTTGATATTAACAATCTGTTTCTTGATGTATGCCTCTCTCTGATATCATCCAGCATAGCTGCAGCACCCATTAGTAACTGTGTTACGTTTCAGATGGTATTTAATGAAGAGAAGCCCCTTGACAGGTAATTTCACTCTTCACTTTCATTTGATATTTACAAGTCTGGATGAATGTTACCCCACTAGCTTAGCGTCCTCATTTGCAAACATGCTGCCAATTACACTTCGATCCACCTGAATGACCTCATGAACTAAAGGAAGGGATGAAAACGCAACCGTGCTCGCCTCCTGTGGGATGTGTGGTGTCCAAGCCATCTGCTTCTTCGTTGGCAAACGAGAGCGAGGGCTGGCTCACCTAGACTGGACTAATATGACACAGTGAGCTTAAAACCCAACAAAGGGATTAATCCCCTCATCTGTTGCTCTTATTTTCACTAACTGTTCTTGCAATAAAGCAGAGAAGAAAGAAGCCTTATTCGGACAAGACAAGTTTTCTGTGTGGAGTTTGGTCAATTTGTTTCATATACTTTATGATTTTGATCCCATTCAAATTGAACACATCTTGTACAACTTGTAATAATTTAAAGCCGGAATGATAGCCACACTCACACTCACAAACACACTCATACACATATGTGTGTGTATATATATAATATTGAATTCAATTTGTCAGGCTTTCTTGTAATGCATGACGAGGTTGGATGACCATAAGGTTTTGGGGATATTTTTCTTCTCTGTTATGGTATTAGTTTACACACATGCCGGTATTTTTTCAGGTGTGCAACATATTTGTTTATACAGTGATTTGTATTATTTATTTATGTTGCTGTATATTTGTTTATGAAATAAGTAACAGCCGGTGATATAGCACCGATATAGCAACCTTACTTTCTTCCCTTGGTTATATACAGTATACAATAATCAGATATGCACACATCCAGAGCACACAACCTTCTGTAACGCCCACATCCAGAAACCCGCTTCAGTAGTAACTACAGAGATCCCAATCCCGCCTGAATCAGTGCATGAAATCACAGACGGTCTTCAATTAACAATTGCAACTCAAATTTTTTTTATAAGATGAATCCCATCCAAACAGCACTGTAGAGCGTTCACCCAACATTTAGTGAAAACGCTATTTGCTGTGTGGTTCAACAAGAACAAATAAATTATTCTCCATGCTCTTCTTTTCTCGGCTTCTGGCTCCTAGGCCAACAAGAGCTGAATAGAAAAAAAAAAAAAATCAGCTGCACTCTAGGAAATCCTGCCAGAGAGATACAATATTTGGGGATTTTGACAGTTGCTAGAAAGTCTACAGATAATGACATTACCGCGCTCTGCTTTCGCTACACTATTACAGTGAACACATATCCGTGCACAGGGCAAAGGCCAGGTAGAGCGTGTGGAAAAGACGCTGAGGCAATTAAACAAGTAAGTGCAAGTGGGCCACACACAGCACCATGCCAGAGGCCCTCCCTTTCCCTCCATGGTCAGATGAGAGAGATCTATGAAGCTCGGATAGGTCACACGGATCAGGCTGGATTTGCAGCCTTAGTCCCGAGGCTCTCTCTATGGGTTCTTGCGTGGGTATCCTCAGGAGTCAAGGCTACTGTAGCTAGCCTCCCTCACAACATCTCTTGGACTAAAGGCTTTATCAGCTTGTGCAGGAGAAACTAGAACACTCATCTGAAGCACCACTCGACATATATGTACGGCTTCTACAAAAGTAACTGGCTTTTTCGAAGATTCTAAACAGGAATTCGGTGAGCACAAACGTGTTTGTGTGGAAACTTTAGTTTAGGAGTTACGGGCAGAATTCAACTTACTGGAGTATGACCTCTGCTGACAGCGGAGCAGCTATTGTATTCTTATCTGGGTCTCCTTGGCCAGTGCAACTTTGAGCTTCCAGCACAGATAATAAAACATCTCCCAATACCTGCTTTTTCAATTCCATTCCACTCCACGGAATGCTATTGATTGGGAGTTCATCACCCTGATGTATTGATTGTATGTTTTTAAAAGTTTCCTTGAATAGATGCGCTGGTGTTCCTTGTTTCAGCAAGTCTTTTAACTCGAGTCTTCACGCATAAGTAACACATACATTGGTGTATATCTGAGATGGAAAGCAAACGCGAGGGTGGAATGATGCACATTGACAAACGTTATTTATTTTTAAATTATCAACCAAAAAAATTTGTTTTAGTAGGCTACATACTTGTTCAAAGGATTGCAACTGTTTTATTTTGCTGGTAAGTCTTTACCATAATATTTTACTGTATGCGTTCAGCGAATAGCTAATTAAAAAAATCAACACTACTTTTAAAACATTACTTCTTATATAATCTACTCATATAAGGGGGTAATAGGTTTTATTTTTGTTTTTTATTAATACTTGTATTCATTACGGACACATTTAATTGATCAAAGATGACAGTAAAGACATTTATAATGTTACAAAAGATTTCTATATCAAATAAAAGGCTTTCATTCTATCCCGGTTTCCACAAAAAATATTCATATTTTCACTGATAGTAAGAAATATTTCTTGATCACCAAATCAATATATTAGAATGGTTTCTAAAGGATCATGTGACACTGAAAACTGCTGAAAATTCAGCTTTGCCTTTAAAGCTTTGAAAATATAATATAATAGAAAACAGTCATTTTAATTTGTAATAATATTTCACAATTTTACTGTAGCCTAAGTGAACAGAAACGACTTTCAAAAACATGTTAAAAAATCTTACCGACCCCAACCTTTTGAATGGTAGTGTACATTAATACATTTTTAGCAATTCAAGATACATTAACATCAGTATTTGCAATGCACTATGACCAAACATTAAATTGACCAAAGATGAAATTATGAATTAGTTTTACTTGGATTAATAAATTATGTAGAACATCTTTTGCAATCTTGACGCATAAAACTTTGTGAAGTGTTGGCATTTTGCTTTTAATACAGTATGGCGTTGATCCTGGAGCTGTAATGTACAGGACAGGTGTATTTCACACATGAATCTCTGTGAATGGAGCAGTCAATGTGAGCCCACTTTGCACATACTTCACAACAAATCCATTCGCTCCCAGTTATGGAAAACAATTTTATTGCACTGCAGGCATTCTGCGTTTTCCTTCCACTGAACCAATGTTTTTGATGGCTTTTTTGACCACAGTGGGGCCCTTTCAACAAGAGGCCTTTGTTCCCCGAATTTATTTTACTTTCTAAAATCAGTAACACTTTACAAAAAGGTCCCATTGTGTTGCGTTAGTTAATGCATTAACTAACATTAAGTAAAAATGAGCAATATATTTGGTACAGTATTTATTCATCTTTGTAGTTCATAGCTCATTAAATCATATTTATATATTTATAATGTATTAAATGTAGATATTAACATTAAGATTAATAAATGCTTAAGGCTTTTTCATTAACTAATGTAGTTAACCAATATTAAGAAATGATTGTAAGTGTAACCATTTATTCATTGTTAACTGAAAGCCATAAGTCTTTTGTCTCAAAATATATATTGTATTTTAATTTATTCTCAGTAGCTGTGTCATTCTGTTACATTTAAAGTTATATTCTTTTTATATTCGTATAATATCTTTCAATGACCTCATGGATTAGGACAGTTTTGCAGGGCATATAGACAAACTAAGTGTTTAGGTAAGTGCTGTGCTGGTTAGCTGTGAGTGGTTTTGAGTTGTGAAAGAAAATAAAATCAAAAGGGCTTTCTACCCCACCCCAGAGGCCTTTAGCCCCATCATACCTACTGCTTTGTTAAACAAAAGCTCTGTTGATGTTGTGTTATGTGTATGTTTTAGTATTTGTAACATCTGTCTGTGAGCAGTGCCCTTGAGCACCCAGATATATTTGGGGTTGTTTATGTGGATAGGCCAACAGAAATGGTTATTAGTGATTAATAGAATTTGTTTATTGTTGTTTGATGTTGTTTTATTGTAGTACTTATGTCCAGTTACTGTTCATGTGATTTTGTTTTAGGTCATGTGGTGTTCCTTAAATTAGTAATTATGAGCTCTTGTGCTGTCTTTTAAAAGAAAATATGCATTATTTCATTTTTATTCTAAGAAGTACCCTCATATACTTTTTTTTTTTGGTCTAATTCCCTATACTATGTATACATTTATACCTTGTGCATGTTGTGTTAAAATAACTATCATCCTACACCACGATCCAATTTCAATCCGAGCCCTAACTCCACTGTACTGCCAACAACACAATTTCACTTGAAAGATGTGCGTTACCTCATTGCAATGCAGTAAGTAGATTACATCCTATTCTCCTTCTCATGTACGGTGAAAGTCAGTGCTGTTTCAGAGGAGTGGTAATGCAGGCAAACTGTGTGGAGTAACAATATAAAAAAAGGTAGCCATCCACTTTTCTGCTTTGTATTGAAAGATATAAACTCTCTCCAAGACTTCATTTGTTCTACCAGCCATCAATCCATCGGCAGGCATCTTCCATCCTTCGGCTTAGTGACCTCTTTTCTCTCTTTCCTGGTTGGAGATTGGGAACGCAACAGGGGGCAGAGGATCTCCCGGAATACCAATTGGCCTCACTGGAGGGGGTGGAGCACAGGATCTTGATTATAGATTTTAGTTGAGACGTTTGTGAATGTGGGTGTGCATGTGGAAGTACATGTTTGTTTGTGTTTGTGTGGGAGCTTGTGTCTTGGGTATGTGTCTAGAAAATAAATTGATCAGTTAACCAACCAATCAACCAGCTCTGTCTGTATATCTAGCTCTGTCTGTCTGTCTGTCATTCCATCAAAAACTGTTGTTATGCTTTTATTAGGATTTGTATTTCTCACATTTTTTTCTGTAACATGTAATTTGACTATTTGCTCACCTATTTAATCATAACAACATAACATTTCTTTACCAATCCAAAACAGAATTGTATTTCTATTTACTAATTGCGACAATTCATTCATTAAAAAAAGAATGCATGTAACTAATGCACTTGCACTGATATGTACAGTCATTTATGTGTAGTCTTAGTAGTTTTATTCAATGTACAGTATGTATGAATTTACAGTTGACTTTCAGATTGGGATGAGCTACAGTAATAATTTCCCCCATCAAATAAAGACATTTTATAATGTATTGCATGTCATATCACACATGCCCACTAATACAAACCGATAAGGAGGATGCTCGATTTCCAAGTATGCAGAACATCCTCGGAGCGTCTGAGGTCTCTCGCTTTCTTTGACTTTCCCCACAGTGCACACAGAGGCATCTGTACAGTAATGGGTTTATTCTGTATATGGAGTGCAGTGGTCGAGTCTGATAAAACTATGCTAGCCTTGCACAGGCACAAGGGCAGTGGTCAAGCTAGGGGACAGCACTAAAGGATCAATGGCGATCAGTGTAGCTTTCCCGTCGGTCACTGAGAAATGATTTTCCTTTGGTCACTCACTCACTGCGGCAAGCTCACTCCTTCAGAACGGCAACAGTGCCCCCTGTTGCCAAAACACGTGCTCTGATCTAGACCTGCCACCTGTGAGGAATTATGAGCTGGCTATTTTTTACTGGTCATCCTTTTTATTGATTAATTCATTCTCCTCCTCAAGATAAAAAGTAATTTTTTTTTGTAGGTGAAGTTTGACTTACCTTTGCTTGCCACCTGAAGACTATCTGGGTGACATAAGGGACTGAATCACTGCCACTTCTATCTCGTTACTCACACTCTGAGCTTTCACGAGTACCAGACATTCACTAGGAGATAGTGCTTCTGGGAGAGATGTGCAGTATGGCTGTCCAGGGAGGCGGGTAATTATCTGTTATGATCACCAGAAACGACAGCGGTCCACGGGACAGCCTCTGTTATTTCGAGCACTGAGTGATGATTAAAGTGGGAAGGAGAAGTCTGCTTCACATGTCTTTGGAAAAGAAATGATTTGCTGACCAGGGAATTGGAGTGACAGATGGATGGATCTTAAGGAGTGTATCACTTGGCAGTTTCACATCATGATTGGCCCCAGCATCTGGACTAGATATGTCATTTTGGCCCCTCCAATCTCCAGCAGAAAAAGTATAAGGAAATGCAAATGAGTTAAGACATTGCATATTACATTACATTACATGATATTATATTATATTATATTAATGTTATGTTTGTAACTGGACATTTATGCATTTAGCATGTTATGTAAACAGTGTAGCATGGTGCAAGGTCATGTATATTGCAATGTAATAAATATGACATAATAGTAATCACTAGGGAAATTTTCCTTGGAAATGCCTGATTATGATAGCAACAGATAATTTAATGGATGCATTAATCTAAATTATTCGCAGCATGCAATGGCATTTTGCGCTACTTAATTAATCGAGGTTCAGAGAATGTGTGACCACAATAACATGCGGAACTACAATGCATCAAAGAGCCCCTTTTCACCCGTTTTCCCCCATCTGACTGTGATAAGCGGAAAGCCAAGCATGTATGCGCCGTAGCCATCGCATTTGTGTCCCCTTTTCTCATCCCTAGACAATTGCTAATTATTGTTACCATTCGAAAATTCATTGTGTGGCATTTTTAATTAGACTACAAAATGTCAGCATCTCTCTCAAAAAAGATTAATGGGATTTGGATCATTTTGTGTCCCCTAGTTCCCTGGAAGCTGTCCTAATTCCAACAGCAGTTCATAATGTTTGATTGTAAAGTAGGTTCGGTCTTTGACTGATGCTTTGGCACGCCGTTTCCCTGCTCTCCGAGGGCAAGAGCTTCTAAACGGCGGTTGTGATGCGTAAAGACACAAATAATCGAAATACATCATTAAAGAAGAGGGGAGGCTGTGAATATAACTTCCTAATAGAACAAACTATATCCTGTAGGAGCGGAGTGCTCTGGCTGCTTGCGCTCGCTTGCTGATACAAGCAAAACCGAGGGGAAATCTGATGGAGGGTGATGAGTTTATCTTTATCTTGTATTTGTGGCAACCGCAAAAGACAGGAAATGTCTTTTTTAAATAAATGTTCATCTCGCAATAATACAACACTGTTGACACGCACAAAACCTGATTGTGAGGGAAATCAAGTCAGACACTAATACCACAGTGACTGGCATTTAAAGCTGCGTTGGGCACCGTGTTTGCGTCTGTCGATAAATCCCATATGTAGTCGGGATAGCAGTCTCATCCCTCACCGTAATGGGAGCCGCTGGGTGGGCAGCTCAGCTACGGAGTGAGTGGTGTGTGTGTCTGGGGCTCTGCTGAGGGCTGTGGAGGTTTACAGCTGGCCCTGGCCATAATCAGGCCTGCTGATGGAGGTGATGAACAGCTTCCTTTAATAGGTTTTATGAGTTCACCGCTGGCCTGCCTCTGCTGCTGGCATTTATCTCTCTGTCCCTAGAGACTGCAAACGCTTCTAAATTAATAAGCAGTCGGAGAGCTGACCGGCAGACGGGCAGACAAAGCCCACGCATCCCTGTGTGTGTGCATATTCCTCCTTGTGCACACACATGCACTCCGGACTCCCCTTGTGCTCCAGGTGTTTGGGGCTCGGCAGACAGAGGGAAGATGAAAAGCCTTTGGAAGCAGCATGTGGCCATGCATTTTTATGGGATACCCTCCCAGCACCCTGATACCGCAGTTGGCCCTCTGCCTGTGGCGATGGCAATCCGAGCCTGGCCCTCCTAACCGAACAACGGTGCTGTGCAAGTGTGCAACACCCATACAAATGCAGAGCCTACAAAAAGCACTCAAAATGCATTAAAGAGCTCTTTCCCCCTGTCAAATTAGTTTAATTTGCACCAGCTGAAACTTCTGCGCATGAGAAGTGCTCAAAGCAATCATATCTCAGTTACTGTAGCTCAAAGCTGTAAATAACGTTGTCTCATGAGATTCTGTGAGGAGAGGAGTTTGTGCAATATTGAAAACAGGTCACAATGATGAAGTTCTGAAATATATATATATATATTTTTTTTTTTTTTCATTGTTTGTTTACTTCTTTCAGGGAGACTTTGAGAAGTACCAGCGATGACACCCACCACATACCCGTGCGGCACATATTATGAAACAGCGTAGCGCACATCTGTTTAGTTGGAGCACAAATGATTTATTTATTGCAGCCAATTAAACCTTCAGAACAAGAATACTTCAATGAGAGTATACATGTCCAATAGTAACCATCAGTGGTGTTAAAAATAGGTTTTCCGATAAATGTCGATTCTGACTATTTGAGATGTTGTACCATCATGGTGTCACGATTTGGTTGTTTCATGTTCCTGTTTCATGTCTGTCATGTGATCCCCTGTTCAAGTCATGTGATCCTGCCATGTGTTCCCTTGTCTGATGTGTCATGTTGTCATTGGTTCATTGTTTCATTGTTCACAGGTGTCCCTTGTCTTGTCAATAGTCTTGTGTGTATTTAAGCCCTCATGTTTGCCATGTGTCTTGGTCAAGTTTTGTTTAACTGTAACCACAGTTGGTAAGCTCCATGTCCATGTCCATGTCCATGTCCATGTCCATGTCCATGTCCATGTCCATGTCCATGTCCATGTCCATGTCCATGTCCATGTCCATGTCCATGTCCCATGCTTTTGTTTTATGTTTGATGTCCATGTCCATGTGCCATGCTTTTGTTTTATGTTTGATGTCCATGTCCATGTGCCATGCTTTTGTTTTATGTTTGATGTCCATGTCCATGTGCCATGCTTTTGTTTTATGTTTGATGTCCATGTCCATGTGCCATGCTTTTGTTTTATGTTTGATGTCCATGTCCATGTGCCATGCTTTTGTTTTATGTTTGATGTCCATGTCCATGTGCCATGCTTTTGTTTTATGTTTGATGTCCATGTGCCATGCTTTTGTTTCATGTTTGATGTCCATGTCCATGTCCATGTGTCATGCTTTTGTTTTATGCTTGATGTCCATGTCCATGCTTTTGTTTTATGTTTGATGTCCATGTCCATGCTTTTGTTTTATGTTTGATGTCCATGTTCATGCTTTTGTTTTATGTTTGATCTTGGATCTTGTTATGTGTGAATAAACTGCACATGGGTTATCTACAACTTGCCTTCAGTGGACTTACTTTACACACACATTAGTTGTTGTTGTTGTTGTTGTTTTTTACAATTGTGTAATTACCCACATTTTTGTGGACAGGTGATTCTGAACAGCATTTCAAACATATGATGTAGATTTATTCTAGTAAGTGTTTATAAACCTGTTGTCACAGACACTCTCCCTTCACTTTTCCATCAAAATAAAAGCTTGAGGGTTTAACTCGTGCAAGTGAAGAAATTAAATCATAAGTGTTATATTTTTACTACTGTAAAATAAGCTAATTATGAAATATTCCTTTTTTTCAATCACAGTACGGTTGCCTGTCATAGAAATATTTTTACTCTACGGTAAACTACTCTACGGTTTTACTCCCACTCAAAGCTATCGGCCTAGGAAATCTCAGACCGATTCAGAAAATACTTTGTCAAAATGTAAGTAGCTTATATACCGTTCAAATTTGATGCCCTTAATGTTGTGCCAATATTTCCTTGTGGTATTGAAAATAGTATAGAATATTGTTATTTTTCAAGGTAGCCTACTCTATCGAGGTTAGAGATGCCAGTATCATGACAACACTACACATCTGTTGCATACAAAATATTTTCTGCCCTTATTCTCAAGTGAAAAAAACGAACATCTTGCTTTTTCCCTTTCTTCTCTCCATGCGATGAATGTAATTTTGAGTTTCGAGTTCCTTTTCAGGGACTACGTCTTAGAAACAGGACTACATTTGGTTGAGAGGCACAGCCTTGGAATCGATTAGCTTCACTTGCCTCTGTGCCTTAGCAAAGTGTTGTGGGGCATAGCTTAACAGCTGGGGAGCACTGATTGTGTGGCATTTGTCGAGTTCACCAGGGAAGTGCATACTGTGTTATTGGGCAATATGGATTTTGGCACAGTTGGAAACGGTCTATATCTCCAAGATGGGAATAAATTGGAGCAAAGTGCGGCCATTGAAATGCATACAGAGCGGACAGAAAATGTAACATGCGGCAGCTGTTTACCCACTGCTATCTGTCACCGGGCCTTATGAGGGAATCGTTTAAGTGTCACATTACTCTAGCATGTAGGGCATCCGTCCTGAAGTATTACCCGCCATCCAGAAAAGAGATATGGAGGCGGTAGACAATAGATTAAGGGATAGCATCACGCTTTGCTACCGAATATATTGAGTGAATCGGTTCTTTGACAAGCCACTTTTAAAGGAAAAAGTGCCATGCATTTCGAGCGATCTGATTTGAATTTGGAAGTCATCACTTAATTAAGGAGCCTGGCATCCAAAGCTGGAAAGAAAAACAGCATCTCAGGGGAAGATGATAACTTCAGATATGACATGGGCATCAATTTTATGCTTTTAAAATGACTTGATCTGTCACCCTGTGAAAGCAGAGCACAGTTTTAGCTTGTAGTCCAAGACATCTGATTAAAGTGATATAAAAACTGTTAATAAGCATACTGACGGCTTGGCAAGCTGCCACCTGCGCTACCGAAGACGTTGCATTACCTCTTGACTTATGAAGAGCGCTATCTCTCCATCCACAGTTGATTAAAGTATGTTTTACATCTCAATGACACATCTATATCATTAGCATGTATTAAGATGCCAAAAAAAGATAAAGCTAAAAACGTTCAGCTAAGCGACAAACAGATGGACAGTGAAGGAAGAGGGCTAGGCATTTATCTTTACAAATGGCCAACGTGGTTTCTTTCGCTGTCGCCGTGGGCTCTAACCGGAGCTGTCTTGCTTTTAATAATCCTTGGGGGTATTTATGAAATGTCACTCTCCTTCCTGGCCATCGCTGGCTGGTTTTTGTGAGCCGTGTGGCAGGACCCATTGTAGGCCGCTGAGGCGGAGCGGGATGTGGTAAAGATTTGTCATGTGGCTACAACAAAACTTGCACACGGAGCTTAAGATGATTTATTGGGCTTATTTCTGAAAGTGGTAAAGTGAAATTAATCATGATCCCACCTGACGCCACAGCTCAGCTGTGATAAATGACAAGCTGTCAGCCGCAGACAGCGTGCCATCCATGAAGTGGCCGGTGATGCGCTCTCTTCTCAGATAGACTGACCTAAAGTGTAGCCCTGCCAGATGCCCCTCTGGATGCATGCGTTGGGGTAGACCGGGTGCAGCCACGTCCCCCCGGCTGCCTGCTTTGACAGCTTTTGCAGAGTTTCTTTTCTGCGTTTACAATTAGAAAACAAAAGAATGTGAAGATGACACAAGGTCTGAGAGAGGTTTTATTTTTTTGGCCAGATGTAACTTTTTTTTTTCTTTGAGTGAGGGTGGTATATTTGTCCTTTGTTATGCATGATAGAATCGAGACATCTGAAAAGACTAATTTAATGGGAAACATCCAAAATGGTTGATCTTTGGAGGCATGAAAACCCACATTTTCTTGCTCATTAATGTCGGCAATGAGTCGTAAAGCTGCGGTGTCTTTGTTGTTCTTGCTGTTCACCATAAGTCAGAAAGTGTATTGCTTCAGTAGTAATGTAGACATTAGTGTCCTTTAATTGAAAATCTATGTTTTCCTTGTTTTGTTTTTTTTTCCCTTTTTTTCTAAGGTTGCTCAAGTGAAAAAATGCCCGTAAACCCATTTAAACTAACCAACAGCCTTTGTTTTCCCCTCTGCCATGAAAATAAATAATTTTTGCCCTTGACAACAGTGTAATTAATAGTGATGTTTAGCAGGTCCATTTCAACGTACCCTCTTAATCTAATTTTGTTTCCACTCCGCGATTTGTAAATTACTGCAGAATGACACACCATTTACCACTGTCCTTCTGTGCGACAAAGGTAATTTTTCTTCCTACATAAATCTCTCTCTTCCTCCCTCTCTCTCACTCTCTCTCTCTCTCTTTTAACCTCTCCTTCTCTCCTCTTCCCCCTCTATTTACCCCAGAAGCTTTTGGATGTTTGCAAAACTCCTAGTCCCTATGCAGTGCTTTTACATGCACTTATACAGTTTTCCTATAAAGGTCATTATTGTAAGATAAACAGGGGTCTTGTATCATAGGGTGAAAGGGGTTTATTTTGCTGAAATGACCGACCGACACTACATTATCCCACTTATTATGTGGCTACTTGTCAAATAAATAAATTATTAGACATTAAATATTGATTTGAGTTGAAATGATTTTATTATTGGAGAAGAAAGTGACCACAGAGTGATATGTGAAACCAGCACAGCTATGTAGAAAATCAGTTGCTTGGGATGGTCGGTTTGGTGTTTGTGCAAAAATACAGTTTATGAGACTGCCCAGTAAGAATTAAGTATTCCATGGCTGTGTAATAATTTAGTATAATGACATTGATCTTTGTCATTATAGCAAAGGTCCACAGCCCATTGCTGGACATTAAAGTGTTAGGACTGCAAATGGCCAAAGTGGCATTTAAATGGGGAAAAAGCCTGTTAGACTGTAGCATAGGGTGCTGCTTTTTTTCATAGGTTAGCCAATGTATTTTTTTATTACTCTGCTCTCTGTAATACTTTGGTCAAGATATTCAAGAGATTCTGTGGTCAGATATTACTTATATTTGTCATTGTACATGGCAATTCAATATATCTAAATTATATGCATTGAAGCTGAAACTACCTTCATGTCTATTGCATCATCACTAGCAAAGTGTTGCCTTGTCTGCGAATTCAAAGCGATTTTCAGCTTTTTTTCTTTTTTTCTTCCATTGTTTTTTTAAGTAGTTATATGGCAGATACAAGATTGTTGGGATTAATTATAGAATGAAGTTGCAGAATGATGAAAATTATTCACATTATATAATCACGTGATTATAAAAAAAAAATCAAGGGTTCCCTTCTAGGGTGAAATAAAATATAAATATATCTCATCTTGTTTGGATCTACGGAAGAGGATTAGGGCCAAGCAATAAAAAATAAAATAAAACCACCTCTAGATTAAAGTCATTATAATGCGAAATCAAAGTCGTTAAATTTCGAGAAAAAAAGGCAAAATACAATCTTGAGAATAAAGTCGTTGTGTTTCGAGAAAAAACTTGTTAAATTTCTAGAAAAAAGTCTAAATACAATCTTGAGAAAAAACTCATTACATTTCGAGAATAAAGTCGTTGTGTTTCGAGAGAAAAAACTCGTTAAATTTAGAGAAAAAAGTTGAAATAATCGTGAGAATAAACTCATTAAATTTCGAGAATAAAGTCTTTGTGTTTCGAGAAAAAAAGTCGAAATGAAATGTAGAGAATAACGCATTCGATCAGTATTCATTGCATAATCTACTGTTAGAGGACATGGCAGAGTTGGATCACTTAGTCAAGCTATATTTTAGACTTTCTTTCAGTAACAAAGAAATAGGCTACTATCAACTTTAGCTAATTATGACAGAATAATAATTAGTATACGAATTTTAAAGAAAATTTGCAAGCGGCTAGGTCTTTTTAGAAGATAAAATCAGTCCAATTTACGTGATGTACTCGCATTTGTCCAACATGAAATGACAACCAGTGGACAAATGGAAGGTTATCGCTAGCTTCACCTACGCGCGATTCATCGAGGTTTCGTGGTTTCCCAGGATACCATAAGACGCATTATTAAACTTGTTGATCCTCAAGGTGTGGAAGGTCTTTTTTTCTTGAAACACAACGACTTTATTCTCGAAATTTAATGAGGTTATTCTCAAGATTGTATTTCAAGTTTTTTTTTCTCTAGAAATTTAACGAGTTTTTTTCTCGAAACACAACGACTTTATTCTCGAAATGTAATGAGTTTATTCTCAAGATTGTATTTCGACGTTTTTTTCTCAAAATGTAACGAGTTTAATTTGGCATTATAATGACTTAAATCTCAAGGTGGTTTTATTTTTGTATTATTGCTTGGCCCTAATCCTCTTCCGTATGGATCAGCTCTTCAAATGATAATAAATAAATAAAAAATCAATAGAATTAGACATGCATGGCAGTTTACGCTATGCTGTAATCAGTAAATGTATTCTTAATGAGTTTATCAATGAAAGAAAACACATAAAAATGGTTGTAAAACTAGGGGGGGAACCAAACACAAGCTAACTCTCAAACTGTGACTGTGTTGCATACAGCATCATATTGTACTTGTTCTTTTCTTCTAAAAGTTGTGTGCTTCTCTTTGTAGCATGAAAGTGGGATGTTGCTCATGCACCCCCAGAGATGAAAGACAGATGTATTCAGATGTAGTTCAGAGGTTTAGGGCACTGTGTTTCAACTGTTGGAAGAGTGCCACTTCAGATGCCAGGTGGGGCACTAAGAGATGTAGATATCTTTGGAATTTTACTGTATTGAATTACTATTTCTATTGTACTTCTAAATACTGCACAAGACCTCTTGTTGTAAGCCCCTCCGGTTGAAAAGATTGCCTTTATGTACCAGTCACAGCAAGGATTGCTGTTGTTTGGTGCCATTTTTCTTAGTAGCTTTCTGTGCCAGTAAAATATGAATGTACAACATCATGACCACAGAAAAGTGCAGGGTACTGAAATGGCTGTGGAAGTATGTTATTCATGGCTTTGGTGTTGGCAATATTATATAATTCACATCCGTTGTAACAGACATAAGCCTCAGTTTTCTATTGACGGTAAGTACATACTTTGTCATCAAATGAATATGATAGTACTTAAAAAGGACACTTCAGAATTTAGGACTTTCATGCAAAAGCATGTATAAATTACTTGTATGTCATGACAATAGAAAATAAGCAAATACATTTTGAAACCGCAATTGAATGCTTTTATAAGATCCTGTGGCAGGGATGTAGATGGTCAAAGAGAAAATATGACACTTTATCAGTTAAAAAAAAAAAACATCTGTCGTGTGTTTCATCATGGCTAAAAACCACTGAAGTGATTTCTGAGCAAAAAATTCATGGGTATCATGATCTCCCAGACCCAGCAGCCTCCTTTCCGGACTTGAGAAAGGCTGTCATTTTACAGATGTCATACATGACAGATGCACCCTGACAAAACCTACCACGTAAAAGAAAATACAATTAGAAGCCCCAGTGGACAGGCCACGCATCAATTTATCCTGAGCCGCTGTGTGACAAGGCTGGGCTGTGCCACTCGATTTTATGTCTGCTAGATGGCTGTGACTTATTTCAGCATGTCTCTCTTATCTAAGCGTTAAAAGCTATCCGTCTTCCAGCGAAATCTTGGCCCCAATGTCTTCCATCTTCTGGCATCATCGAGAACTGTTATAGCACGTGTAGTCGCCTGTTGAACTAAATTAGTCTTAGCAATAAACAATCATTTAAGTAGGGCAGGCCGGGTTGTGAATGAATGTCGCGAAGGTGTGCTGGATGATGGATCTTGTGTTGACAGATTCTATTGGCTTTCTCATGTTATCAAACACAGCAATACCGTCAAATCAATTTATTTGAGAACAATCTCGAGAGAGACGGAGTGAAGACAGGACTGAGGCAGAGAAAAGGAGAAAGAAAATGGGAAATGTGCCTCAATAGGACCTCAGTGCTGCCAAGTCACTCATTGATTATCTCAACAGAGCTGTAAAACAAGCTCCTGTGGTTGTGTCCATTGTAAATGACAGCCCTGGGAACATTTTGTTGTTCTCTGCTGTCAATGATTGGGTTTCAGGGTCTAAGTCAGTGGACAGAGCACTGCACTATTTGGAAAAGTATTTCAAAAGAATATCCGCTCAGACAGGTCAAAGAGACAAGAGAAGCGAGGGTTTGCTTCCACGGCATAGTGGAGTCCAGCAACGCCTTTTCGTGGCCAGAAGATGATTTCTGAGTGAATAAACTAAAAGCTAGCAAGATGTGTCAGATCAAAATGAAAGGAGTGAATTGCTCATTCACCGTACCTTTTTTTATATATATAGTATCACAAGAGGGAAGAAAGCAGGCTGTGCACCCCATCGAAATGTCCTTTATTATCATCTCGCCTTCCTAGTAATATCACAAACAGAGTGGATCCTTGACTGTTTGAAAAAGGAAAAAAATCTAAGACTTGAAAGCTCAACGATCACTGTGAATTGAGGAGTATCTTATTCTGCACCACGGTTGGAAACCCTCTCTCTGATACTAGTTTTATTTTTTATCAATACCCCTATCTAAAGGAGAAACATGTATTTTGTTTTGAAGCAGAGTATGAACCTAAGATATGAAAGAAGCTACAGGAGTTCTTCAGAGGAGGGCAAGGTGAAATATCTCAGGATCCGAGTACTGAGTCACAAACTAATTGCTTGCTGTCACTCCGTTCACTACTTACCATCAAGTTACATCTATGTAATGCGTCTGATTGATTGATCACAAGAATTCGTGTATTAACAAGCTGTTTTACATTTCCCCAAGCAAGCTCCTCACAGGAGGCCTCTGATTCCAGCCCCTCAGCTGTCTACTTATATGACTCGAGAGAAGATAGGGTGACTACGGGGAGCCGACGCCAAGGGCAGATGTAACTCCCAGCGCAAGGGTGTAGAAGCTCAGTGGCTTAAAAATTCCACATCGAACTGTGCCATCTTGAATGAGGCATATCCTGAGCTCTTTCAATTTGGAGTGTGACAGTGTGTACATTTTCCCACCGGTTTTCTCGACGTGTGACAGCACCGGTAATACCAGTATCACCCTCTTTTCCACCTCGCTTTTAAATTGCTTATGAATGCCGTGCGGCCATGCGCATTTTCGAATCAGCTGCAATTCGGTAGCGGCAATTACTTGAATGGTGGGTTCATTATTATTCTTAATTAAAAACACAAAAACAAAACCGTACAATGACAAACTTAAAACATAGAATTTTTATTTACAAAACGAATAAAAAAGCTTTATTAACAAAACGAATAAGCACGGCAGCATCATTCTTGTGGTGCGCTTGAAGAAGGGGTATAAGGCCCCGTTCACACTGCAGGCAAAAGTGGCCCAAATCTGATTTTTTTGGGGTCAAGTGACCAGGTCAGACTTCTTCAGAGGTAGTGTGAACACTCAAATCTAGCCCAGATCTGATTTTTTCAAATCAGATTTAGACCACATACATATGTGGTCCTGAATCAGACCCAGATCTGATTTTTTTCAATGCGGCCGCAATGTGAACAATCAAGGCGGATTTGATGCGACTTTTACGTCAATCTACGTCGACATTTGTCACAATTATGCGCCGGCGAAGCCCTAGACACAACAGACACAGACAGTAGCCTAACATTAAAAGAACGGGGACACAGGAGAACAGCGTCTCAGTGAAACTATTCACGTCATATTCCCACCACTCCTGGCTTCGTCTACGCATCCACACAGATCTCTGTAGTGAATTTGCAACCATAAACCCGCAAAAGCCACCCGCGTTGCCGCGGTGGGCAAGTGATGTAATCGGTGTGCAGCTGAACACCATGTAACACCGGTACCATGACTATTGCACCAAGCCTACTTTAAATGCAATAGTCATGTAACACCGGTACCATGACTATTGCACCAAGCCTACTTTAAATGCCATCTTTGTTCGCAGTTCATTCGAAGGACAGCTTTTAAGTTAGTTTTTGAAAGGATTTGCATAACGCTGCGTTAATGGCGCAAAACACTACAGCCGTTTCATATCTTAAATCATTTGTTTTACCAATGCCTCTGCCTGCATTGTGCCTTGACGTGGGATAAGCAATTATTGTGAATCTGAATGAGGCATGTTCTGCAAGTAGGAGGCAACGACTGAAACCAGCACTGTCTTTTCCCTGGTCTTCTCCTAATCACTCCCTTGCTTGCTTTTATTTCATGCCCTATTTTAGCCCAGACACCTCAGCGCTGTCATTGCCGGTCTCCAGCTTTGGACAGCCAGACTCAGTGAAGCTCATAGGAGTAGGGATGCGTGAAGAGTTTGCCAGCTTTTCACAGAGGGGGAGCCAGGAGATAATAATGGGTGGAATGCAGGAGCCATGCGTGTCGTGCGAAAGAATAATTGCTGCTCTTTCAACAGCGCACCCCTAATTGGCCTCGCTGTGGTCAGAGAAACTTCAAGTCGGAGAGGGCTGGCGCGCACGGCTTGTAGAGCCAAGACGTGGCTCTAACGGCGTTGCCCAGGGAGCTGTATCTGAAGATCCGTTCCCCCTCCAGAGAGGGATATTTCAGAGAGTCAGTCCCAGCCTCCCTACTAGCTCCCTCCCTCCCAAGCTCATTCATTCACCCCAGCAGTGACCAGCCAGGGAGAAATGACCCCTCATTAAAGCGATGTCATTAGACAGGGACGGCTCCAGCAGCCACCTAATCTCACCAGAAAGTGAGTGTGTGCTCGGTAAATTTGCAGAGATTCCACACAGGAAATGTTGAAGAAATACCTTCAACCCATCGGTGACATTAAAAACTTTTTTTCCTTCTCTTTTCTTGCCATCCTGTTAGACATCATTTGCCTTGCAGCAAACAGGACGCACAAAGCTTATTAGCGTAGGCTACAATGGGCCGAGCGCTCTACAGAAGACTGCTTCACTCCTCCTTTTTACTGCCTGACAAGACGCTGATTACACTATGTCAGTGTGCTGAAAAAGACAGGCCCATATGCTAGTCTCTCAGCTGCATTTCTGATCTTCAGCGTGTGCTGGTCCCTGAGCACCATGCCCATCACGCTAGGCTAAATGTTCGATATGAAGGGGGACAGATTATGTAGGATCACTGTCTTGCCATATCCTTTCCAAATCCCCTTCATCGCACCTATCAAGTCTCATACATCATACAATTCCCATTAGTCTTATCTCCATTGCTCTTGAAACCTACTCATTCCTAGTTGTGCCAAACTGCTTTTCGTAGCATTTTTTAACTGGGGATTTCCTGTTTTATGCAAAGGCTATTGATTTAAAGCATCGAATTCAAGACATGCTTCTTTCCGATTTAACTTTATTTGGGCTATTCATTTGTGGTGTACTACATACAAATGTCCAATTTAGTGTTTGGATTTTAGGTCCCCATGCTATCGTTGTATTATTATTATTTTCTTTTTTTTTTATCTTATTGATGTCTCCATGTTTGTTGTGAAATACAGGTCTAGATTTACTTCTGGGTGGAACTGCTGCAGAGCCATGACAGAGTGTGTTTGAAGCTTGTTGGACAAATCCTTTGGTTTTTACTCTGTCCTTGTGGTACCTACTCCAATAACACCACCACAGGCAAGAGAGAGGGAACAGCAAATACTGTGTGCTGTGGGAACAGTCATTTGCTTGGCAGCAAACCTGTTTTGTTCCTCTAGGAGTTTTGCTGTAATGAGTGAGTCTGGCATCAAACAAGGTAAAAATCACCATGCCCCAAGAATGATAAATGTGGAAAGACGAAAGGAAGGAAGGAAAGAATGGTAAGGAAAGAATGGTAAGGAAAGAAAGGGAGATGAAAGGAAAGCGAAAAAATAAAGCGAAGAAACATGAGATGAAATGAAGGATGGAAATATGTATAAAGGAAATGAAAGGAAAGTAAAAGGAAATAATGCAGGGATGAAGGAAGATCAGAATAAAGTAAATAATAGAAGGGAGGAAAATAGAAAATAATGATGTAAAAAAGAGGAAAAATATTTAAAGATAGAGTATGGAGGAAGGAAAAGGAATGGATGGAAAAGGAAGGAAAGGAAAAGAAATAAGGAAAAAATAAGGAAAAGGGTACTTGACAATATGCAGTAAAAATGCTTTTTAAACACAAATTTTGAAGAAAAATACTTATATTTATGTAGTGTGAAGTCTGATGTTTGAGAAAATATAAGGGGTCACCTACTTTGTCAATTCATTCACTGTTTTCTTTTTTTTTTTTTTTACTGTACCGTAATTGTGTCCCATGGTGTGAAATAACAAAAATTAAGAAGAAAAAAAAACAACTACAAATAGCATGATAGAGATTTATCTTCCTTGTTAGACACTTATTTTCATATAGTGTTATTTATTTAATATCAAATTATGAATAACAAATTTTTTCCCCCATGACGTTGGATTTGTTGGACATTTTCCAGAAATACGAGACAAACGTTGCTGTCATCCTTTCAAAACTGCTGAAAATTAGACCATTTTAAGATGAGTGATGATTATATCTCCCCTACTGCAATATTTAACTGTTCTTTTAAGATAAAAAACAAATCTGTGGTTATTTTGTGTCACACCATAGGACATGATGTCACACTAAAGGACAGAAATGGTAGTTATTGCATTAAAGAGAAACTGAGAGGCATTACATTAAAGTATTTTTATTTAACTTTGAATGTGTCAAAGAAGCAATTTCATTTCGATACAAACAATATAAACATGTTTAAAAAAATTATCAACAAAATTAACTGTAGCTATGTTTCCATCACCTTGTTTTTATGCGGATTTTGAAGTATCGCTTCAGAAACGAATGATGGAAATAGCAAATTTCTGAAAAAAATACCTTCATTCTCAAACAAAAATGTTACGCTCGCTTGAGGTGGTTTTTGACTTGTGCGAAAAAGTGTTAATGTGAATAATGGGAGATGGAAAGGCACTTTCAGAAGAAATTCTGACATATTAACATTAAACCCACGTGACTAATCGGCTGTTTCCACTGATGGTGTTTTATTTACTGTTGGTTACAAGCTTACCATTACCACCGTCATCCACTCGAATCTAAACAAACTGATGGAAACACACCTAATTCACATTTGTTTGTTTTTTTGTTGTTGTTTTTTGCAAACTTTGAAAATATTTTCTTCACGTTTGGATGGAAACCCAGCTTGTGACTCTTTGACAGAGCATGAAATGCCAGAGAAATTTACTATTTATTAAAAGAAAAAATATTTTTAAATAAGTTTGAGTTTTCCTACATCTTGAAACGTTCAGGTTTATAAATGGGGGTAATCTTTGAAGGATGAACAAATAATGTTTAGGTCATCACATAAAAAATAACATTTAAATATAGACCTATATTTATATATATAATATTTAGATAATATTTGAGTTTTGAAGTGCTGGAAAAAGATGTGTGAAGTACCTGAAAGCATTTCACTATTCCATCCAAACTTCCATGGTTACAGTTAGTGTTACTACAGTAAATCCATGGTGAATGTTGCTGATCTGTGGACTTAAAGCCTATAACTAGTTACTAGATCATTCACGGCAAAATGTTTCCACGTCAGCGCTGTTTGATCTAATAGAGATCTACGGTTAATAATGGAGAAATTTGAATGCTTCTCACTAGATCTCGCAGCGATGTTATTACTTCAGTGACGAATTTAAATGTTTTCTTCACTGGATCTCTTAGCGCTGTGTAGTAACAGTATCACTTGATCAAGATCGGCTGGCGCTGCACAGATGTTGCTGGTCCGAACTGATAAACGGTCCGTGAAGCACAATATAATGAGTAGCGCAGCTTCGTTCCGCTTTCATTACGTTTGCCATTTGATGTTGCGCAACGTTGTGGTGGTCGCGCCGTCGCGCCGTCGCGCCAGCGCGGATTTTGTCGGCAGGAAAAATGGTCCAAGGAATCGTTCGGTTTGTATGCGTACCGAACAGTGATGGGAATAACGGCGTTATAAATAAACGGCGTTATCTTTTTCAGTAACGAGTAATCAAACGAATTACTGTTTCCCCCGTTACAACGCAGTTACCGTTACTGACAAAAAAAATATGGCGTTACTATAATTGAACTCACTGAAGCGGTTTTCATCCGAGTAGGCTCTCTCTCCGCCATAGGACCTGCAAAGTTTTTTTCTCTGGTGTGTGTGTGTGTGTTTATGAGGCGCCGGAGTGGACAAAAGCGAAGCGAACGGCGCGAGCGCGCTCAATGCGCGAGAGAGACCGAATGTGTCCGAGAGCGCGCTCAACAGTTGCGCAAGAGAGACCGAGGGGGTCCGAGCATTATATAGTTTGTTTATAAATAAATGACACATATCTGCAACGTTAATTAATTTACATGGTTATACAAATAAAATAAAATAAATTACCGTCAGGGAACGTTCTGTTTAGGTTATAAAATAAACCCGAAAATATCCTGCAGGGAACATTCACAGAAAACATCTTTGTTTGACCGGTTGTAAACACGTGCGGCAAACATGTCTAGAATTTGGCTTAAATAACCTCTGATGATGACGTTCGCTATAGGTTATAAAAATAAACCCCCAAAATATTATATTTTAGTATTATTATTATTTTTTTTGGTAATTGTTCAGTATTATATTGAGAGAGCACTTGTTAAACTGTTTACTTTTGTTAGAAAGAAAATACTTTTTGGCTACAGTATGTCTACTAGTTGTGAAGTTGTGTAACAGTTTTATCATTTTAATATGCACAAAGAGTATGTACATTTTTTTATTATTATTTATTTATTTTTGGTACATTTCTTAAGAAGCATAATTTATTTTTAAACTTATTTGTTGGCCAGTTGGGGTCTGTGCAATATTAAGTATAAACCATCTATAATGTTTTATTGTTCTACTATAGTAATGCTAATATTTAGAATAATATATTGAATTTAATAGGCGTCTCTCACATTGTCCCACAGCAACATTAAAATAGAATCAATTATTATTATAAAACATTGAACACTAATCTACACTATTAAGTGTCCATTTCATTAATTTAACATATTTAATACTGGGGGCATCCAAATTATTTGACATAGGCCTTTTTTTTTTTTTTTTTTTTTTAAGTAACGCAATAGTTACTTTCTCTGGTAATTAGTTACTTTGGTAACACTTTGGCACAATAAGGTTCATTAGTTAACATTAGTTAATGTATTAACTAACATGAACTAACAATGATCAATACATTTGTTACTATATTAGTTAATCTTTGTTAACATTAGTTAATATAAATACAGCTGTTCATCGTTTGTTCATGTTAGTTCACAGTGCATTAAGTAATGTTAACAAATACAACCTTTGATTTTGATAATGTATTAGTAAATGTTGGAATTAATATTAACTAAGATTAATAAATACTGTAGAAGTATTGTTCATTCTTAGTTCATGTTAAGTAAGGTAGTTAACTAATGTTAACTAATTAACCTTATTGTAAAGTGTTACCGTTACTTTTATAATGATGTAACTCAGTTACTAACTCAGTTATGATTTGTGAGAAGTAACTAGTAACTATAACTAATTACTTTTTTTAAGTAACATGCTCAACACTGGTACCGAACCGGAAGCCTCTTACCGAAACGGTTCAATACGAATACGTGTACCGTTACACCCCTAATTGTGTGAATATAATGCATTTAATACAAGATCTGGCAACTGGTCAACATTAGACAAACATATTGGTCCGATTATTCATAAAGGAGTTTGGGCCATGCAAATTACGGGAGTTTCCCGGGAGAAATAACAAACCAGGAGGGGTCCGGGAGATAGGGCTAAAAAACGGAGTATTGACAGGTATGCTCTATACTTTTGTGTCCTCTCTCTCTCACTCATTTCTCTCCCTCAATTTCTTCTTTCTGTTTCAAAAACAAAAAATATCACATTTTATACTTATTTCCATGATGCTTTATAACTTTCAACTTTTTTTTTTTTTACAAAAAAAATCAGAAAATAGTTAAATTAATCTAATTACTGCATTTAAGAACACTGAAAATGATCAAAAAAGAATAAAAAAGGAGTTAAAAGTCTTATTTAATTATTTAAAATGCTTCTTTAAGAGACCTCATTGAGAGTCCTCTTGTGTGACATCTTTGTCCACCAGTGTGACTCCTGTACTGTCACACCAAAGGATGTTTCAGCTTTTTGTGTCAGTAAATGACCTTGCTATTCCTAGCTAACCTGGCATTAGCAGTTAGCAAGACACATTTGCATAATTTTTCATGATTATGAAGTTAAACATACAGTATTTAATTAAAACATATGATTTAGGGGGTGTCACACCAAAGGACAACAAAACTTTTGTGAACAAAGTTAAATATTTGAACAATTCTGACACAAAAACTTACCATGTGCATGACAGAATCAGGATATGCTGTCACAACGAAGTTAAAATAGACACTTGTAAAATTATGCCTGAGGTATTTATTAACATTTTTATGCCTTTTCTTTTTAATTTATAAAAGTTGTAATTTATTGGACAATTTTGAGATTTGGGTAAAAAAAAAACGAAAAAGAAAAAAAAGCTGATTTTATAACAACAGGTCCCTGTAAGACAAAGAACTGTTTAACCATTTACCATTTACTTTAAATGTTGACAATACTAGTATATACATTTTTATATTGTGTGACAGTGAAAATGGTGTTTCGTTAACAACCAAAAAATAGAAAGTAGAAAGAAAGAAAGAAAGAAAGAAAGAAAGAAAGAAAGAAAGAAAGAAAGAAAGAAAGAAAGAAAGAAAGAAAGAAAGAAAGAAAGAAATGACTGAAAGAAAGGGAAGGGAAATAGAAAGGAAAAAAAGAAATGTAAGGAAAATGGGAAGGAAGTAATGAAGGAAGGGAAGAGTAGAAAGGAAGAAATGACTGAAAGAAGGGAAATTAAAGAAGAAGGGTATGAAAGCAAGAACAAAGGAAGGACTAAAGAAAGGAGAGCAAGAGGGAGGGGGAGAGAAAGAAGGAAAGAAAAGAATAAAGGAAAGTAGAAAATAATAAAGTAGGAAGGAAGGGAGAAAAAGTAACGAAGGGGAGAATGGAGGAGAGTAGGAATGAAGGGAAGAATGTAGGAAAGAAGGGAGAAAAATGAATGAAGGGAAGAATGGAGGAGAGTAGGAAAGAAGGGATAAAAGGGAACGAAGGGAAGAATGGACAAAAGTAGAATGGGATGGAGAAAAATGAATGAAGGGAAGAATTGAGGAAAGACAGCAGGAATGATCAAAGAAAGGAAGAAAGTGAGTCATTAGGAAGGAAGAGCAGAAAAAAATGAAAAGATGGAAGAAATCTTCTAAAAACATAAAAGCACCCATTTATAGAACCCGAGTACAAATAAAAGCTGCAGAGATGTGAAATTCAAGCTGTAAGTGTGGTTTTATGAGACCAGTGAAGTATTGGTGTAGATTCCATATAGATGAGGGTGTGAAAAGACACTCACTCGGCTCTGAACTCTCATAGTTAGAGGGAAGCAGACAAGATGCCGTAAGCAGGATGTTCTGGTTTTGATGGTGTGTGTGTGTGAAATTTAGACGCTCAGCTTCAAGAGTTCCCACTATTTTCACATTGATTCTGCTCAGAGGTGATGCCAGAGAAAAGAGCAAGTAGAAGTTTTCTACTGAAGCAACATTATGATGGATCGCGATTGATCCTTTCTGCGAACAAGCTGCAAACACACTTCTTCAGGACCGTATTTCAGCCACAGTCTTTAGCGTAATTCTCACGTATCCACTCAACATCTGGTTTCGTGGGAAAATAAACATGTCATTCTTGTTTCTGAGCGCAAAAGGCAAAGCGGTTCGGCATCAGTGATTTCCTTATCAAACCGATTGGAAGTATATCCAAAGACATTCTCAGCCGCCTGCAGCGTTTCTTTATTTACTGGATATGATTTATCTTTCTTCCTATGGCAACAAACACCTCACCCTACAAATTGTGTTATCTTGCTGTTTGAGTCTATCACTGTCCTTGAGCCCACTGGCAATATATAACCAGTTGTAGGCTTTGTAAGTCAAACATAATGTGATGCAATGATGAATATGTATATGCTAACATTATATTACTCACTTCATCTCCGATTTTTGCCTTGTTCAGAACATATTCCCTGGATGCCTCCCACTCCTGGGAAGAAGCTGATTGTTATTCCCTGTCACTTGCTTTCTCTGGGCAGAGCATTTTACAATGCACTCAAATTAGATTAAATAGATTTCACAAGAGGATGATATACAACTGTATCGTTATGAAATCAATCACCACAATATCCACGCTAATGTTGCTTTGTGGACGCCAGGTGATGCTTTACATGCAAAAGATGGATTCCTTGGCAACAAGGCACCAGGAACCGAGCATTGTCCCAAACTGTACCCTAATAGCATTCCACCAAATGCATCATGTATCTTATGAATAATAGCCATCGCAGGTTGAAGAACTAATGCTATTATGTGATTTATTTAAAGAATAAAGGGTTGCGTTCTGCATTCGAACAAAGGAACTTTTCGATTGTCCAGACAAGAGCGGCACACATCTTAAAGGTCTGAAATTTACCGTGGTTTGAAAGGTCACTGTCTGAGTCTCGCAGGCTGCTGGGAGTTGTAAACGACCCTTCTTATCAAATGTTAATGCTGCCAGACCCACATTGCTTCAGGGACAAGAGGGAATATGTCTTTGAGGTCTTAAGGTCCCATGGAAACAAGTAATTCAATTTGCATGCAAAAATCTAGTGCTAATTGCATCTTGCCTCACAGAGGATCAAATAGAGTTCCTTTGTAATTCGGGCTGCGTCCGCGAGAATGTAAGATCTCTGCAGGAAGTGTCTTTTTGTGTGGCTGTCGACACTGTGACATGGCTTTTATGAGATGGAAGCTCAAGGCCTCTATGATTTTACATGAGGGATGGTCTCTTTCTGGGAAAAGCTCAAGGTTTGGTTCGGCCTAGTCGATTCAGGTCACGTTTTCTGGTGAGAGAAGACTGAAATCTAATGCTTTGCTTTGAGATCGTCTGATGTCTATAAAAGCGGACAACATCACATGAAAAATGACATGCATTTTTTATGATTCATCGAATTTAAATGCATCAATGAATTAAATGTACTGACGCATTTATTTGTTTGAGCTATCTGTTGTGTAAAATACAGCAATATCATTTGTATTTGAAATGATACTGAAATAACACCTCAAAAATCAAATTGAGGCATTTATTGTTTTTAAGCTCAATGTGAAAAATAGAGTAATATATTTAAAATATAATAATACAAATCATATACATATATACAGTTCTAACATATCATAGCATTATCACATCAAAAACCTTCTCCCATTTTGAGTTGAAACCCACAGTAAAAGTGTTACTCTGCCAAGTAATGCAAGTGATAATCTGTTAAATCCGCTTTGTGTTGCTCACACTGATAATTCGGCACATGAGCGTGTGCAAACGGAGGAGCAGCCAACCAGAATTCTTCAGAGTGCTAATTATGTGGTGTCTCAAGCAGGCAATTTTAAGAAGCAAAAATAAACATGAATGTAAATTTGATTGTCCTTGAAGTGCACAATGAGAGCTGTTCATTACAGTGTAGAATTAATGCAGACCTCCTGCACAAATGCTCTGTAAACTCACTGCATGCCCCGGTTTATATTTATGCATGTCTCCAAACATAAAGAATAGTAATCGTATCAATGTTAATTATACATGGAGAGGAGGTTGTCCAAACAAAATTGAGGTGCACAATACAGACTGCCAGACTGTGTGAAATCCATAGGCATTTTCATCCTGCTGTTGCTACACAATTGTCCTAAATGCAATGCAGTATTTTTCTCTTCAAACAAGACTGCGCCAATTGGGGGACACAGACACGCCGGCTGTTGATTTGGCAGGTCACACTGCCCCCTGTTGACTGTGATCCGCACCTGCAGGGTTTGTGCAAAATGGCTAATTCATGAAATGACACAGATGATTTCAGAAAGCAACTCGAGTAATCTTAAACACAGAGATTTCATGATAGACAACAGGCGCTGTACGAAATGCATTAGCAACAAATGTCGCCAACGGGGGGCAGGGCAGCGAGGAAATGTCAGGCATGTTGTTCAGTGGAAGAAAAAAGAAATTGATCGTCTCAAAACATGTGGTTATAATTTTGAGTTCTTTGACAGTAACCTTCCCTCCAGACAAGGCCTTAGCCTTTCAAATATTTATCAGGGTTCTCACAAAAGAAATGACACGCAAGTTCCTGCTGCATTAGGAAAAGTGGAAGCTAAATCGTTTCGGTGGACGGCTATGGATTTCCTGTCAGGGTTGTGGTGTAATAGCACAGGCTAAGAGAGTGAATCCTACAATGTGCACTATGTAGATGAGCCTTCAGCTGTAATTGAAAGAGAGATAATACAAGGAGCTAGAAAGCACTCTGCAAAAGTGATTTTGGACGAGACGGGAAGCTAGGGTGAAGTCTTTTACGAATAACCCTCAGTCAAACACTGATGAGTAAAGACAAAAGGAAAAGGAAAACAAGCACACGCTTTGGCACAAGCGCAGGTTGTGTTGAAATTGATGCATCTGACTTTGTTTGCCAGGATCAACTCCCCTTCCCCAATTGGTACTGTCCAGGAAAATAAATGATCCACAAGTGCAGGCGCAGCGGGGTGTCAGAGTTAGCTCGGCGTACTTGGGAGATGTTTCGAATTGTATTCTCAAAGGTCACGCTCTCCTTTCTCACAGTCTTGCCTGTCACCTTAGCTTTGCACGTGGAATCCTCCTATTGATCCTCCTCTGCAGAACGCGTCCTCCATGGGAAGACGTTCGAATCGCAGCGTGGTAGCGCTCAGCAGGCCCACTCGGGGGTACGGAGGAGAGCGCCTGATTGGGCGGAGGATTGAAGCCGAGGGTAAAGGGGCATTATGTGCCTTATGAGCGATGAAATGATTGCAACTGGAGGTGAAAGCTTCCCTTTCCACCAAGCTAAAAGCCGAAAGACGCAGTCGCACTGTTAGTCCAAGGCCAAATCGCTGGCCGCTGCATGCACTCTCTCGACAAAACGGCAAACTACTACTGATTTGATGGCTCTATGTTGTCCTTTAAAAGAAAAACTCTGCTTCCTGTTGCACAAACTGCTTCTGGGCGCTTTTCAAGACGGTAAATGGAAAGGCACAATGGAGAGCTGTGCGCTCTGTAATTTGACAGAGATTTCAAGAGTTTCGTTTTTTTTTTCCTTTCCCTTGACCTTTTCAAAGTGTAATAGTGTTAGCGTGGAAATATATATATGTTTTCCAGTGTGATGTATTGAAAGATCCGTTAAGCAGATAAATGTCAAGTTTATTCGGCAAAGCTTATCAATAAAGGCAGTATTGATCTCTGCTCTTTATTTTCCCACTCCATCTTATGGTGGTCTCATTAATAATGTTACAGAAATTCATGTATCCACCATGGATCATTTCACCCACTGTTTGGGGATTTAAATAGCCTCTGCCTTTGTGTTGAATTAGCAGCACTGGGATAACAGTTTGGAGGAAGATTAATGTCAGTGTGCGCTTGAATTGGCGATCAGTTGCACAGCTAACATGTAGGACATGTTGCAGCTGAAGATTTGCTAATAGATGAAACTGGATCTCATTAATTTTCTGCAGTGTGGAACATTGAGTATCAAAAAATAGCACAAAATATCTGTCTAAATGGAGAAATGCACTACAAGAGAGGTCTGTGAGCTCATTCCTACACACGTAGACAGCTTTCTGCCATCTGAGAAATTAAACAAGTGGGTTGGTAGCTCAGTCTATTTGAGAACATCTGCCTGGTAACACACTTGTAGCTATACAAATCTGCTGTTCCTCACACATTACTAAAACTTCATTATATTTATTGTTAGGTTTATTGCAGGAGTAACCTGTTGGCACCTGCCCAGGGACTGCAGATGGGAATTAGCTTTTAGCTAAATCTGGTACAGTACATATATTGTGCATTGTCCCTGTTAAATAAATAATAATTATGTACAATATTTCATCATGAAAAATGTACACAGTGCTACTAAGAAACAACATTGTGGATATGTGGCAAGTGCTGTAAGCAAGCTGAGATCATTTGAATATGCAAAGAAACATTATCATATGTTATTAGAATAATTCTTCTTTAGTTTTAGCTTTATCCTTGCAATAATATATTACAGGCATATAATATATTACATAATTGCTTTACAGATTATTTTTTTTAACTTTTCTAAGTTGAAACAACACATTATTACTTATTCTAATGTTGAATTGTAAGTTGTGATAACTAATCACAGCGATATTTTTTTACAGTGTCGTGTATCTAAATCTAAATGTTTCATTTAATGCAGTGCTAGAACGTGATGTTGACAGCAAGAAGCGTGACTAAAGAAATAACGGCAAACTTAATGTCAATACTTTTTTCAGTGTAGTTTAGATTTCATTTCCATCAGCTTTGTTGTTGTTATAGCATGTTGTAAAGCCACACATGTATTAAATTCACTTTTTAAACAGCATATGCCATGCTTATACAGACACAGAGTGATGGCATTTCATTAAAATCGTTAGAGTTTATAATAATAGTACAAGACAGATAACTGCAAATATTAATCAAACACTTTAGCTTATACCTTAAGACTTGTTTAATCGGGACTCTCAGAGGGACATCTAAACCTTTAATACTCACTGATAAAGTGAGGTGAATGTGTAGGCTGATTACTTATTCACACTTTCTGTTCCAACTAAAGTCACGACATTTCCTTAACAGAGTCTACATTGTTTCCATAAAGGAGATTTAAACCACAAAGGTTTGTTAAATATAGCTAATACCAGGACTTGATACACATTCTAATTGTATACATTTGAAAATTGGTAATTGGTAATTGAAATCTAATAATTATAGCAAAGACATATTTCTTTTTTTTTTCTGCCTTTGGATTCACATAAAGCAGTCAAAGAGCGCGCTGCCCACAAGACTATGGCTCTATAATGTTTCTATTTCAGATAAATGCTGTATTCTTCAAGCTTTCTGTTTGTCAAAGAATCCTCTGCTTGCAGCAGTGACAGCTATTTAGACCGTGCATTCAGATATTCAGATATTTGTTTCATTTCATGCTTTCTGCAGCACTTCTCATAGGCGTGATTGACACTTCTTACGAACTTTTCACAACCTCCCAAAAACCTCAAGATTCATTCATTATCTGCAATTATTTATCATTCAGTCTTTAGGTTGTCTTGCCCATTGTACCTTTTTTTTCTTTTCTCCTTTTTTTTTTGTCAGTGTCAGATGTGGCTCTTTCTATCTCAGAGTCTTCTCTTCCCTATTGCAGATGAAGATGGTGTTATTATGTACTAGTGAATGATGCTGTCAGCTGATCTAAATTTAGGTACTGTGAATGTACTTGTTCTCTATTTGTTGTGCATTTAGTCTGTCCACTTCTCTCTCTGACCTGGTTTGCTTTCAAGACATCATTGCATAACATTCATCTCTCAAAAGAATAATAGACTTAGTTTGAAAGAATTTGCTATTTTGTCCGTATTTAAATACAAACTAAGGGGCTGTTTACGCATTTTACGCTGTTTACCAGTTTCAACTAAAAGCTGAAAACTTTTTATGCATGTTGGCCATTAATTTACATGACACCGGCGTTTTGGGGGCCTGAAAACGCAAACTTTTAAAAACGTGTTTCAAGATGCAAGTTTTTGAAACCGATACCTTTATTGTCTTCGTGTAAACTACAAAAATGGGAATTTGTGAAAAAAGTGACGTCATGCGCATGCGTATTACGTGTTCAGTCTATATGCGTGTAGTTTTTCTCCGTAAAGTGACATTGCCAACTGCTGGCCTGGGATAAATAATACAGCGTTTTTAGTCTTTTTTTTCTTTTTTTTTTGCGGATCCGTGTGAATGGGTATTGTTTTGACAACGTTGACGTTTGTGCACGGAAAATGCAAAGGAAAAACTTTTACGTTTTTAGTACATCGCTGTCGTGTAAACACATCCTTAACTTGACATTGTACAGTGACAAGAAAATGCAAGTGTTTTATACATCAGCAACTAAGAAGGCACTGTATTTTGTTTTTGACACTTCATTAAGTAGCATAACTGTTTTCATCTGTGCTATTAAAAAGATTTCTAAAGTATCTGATTGCACATTGATTGATTTCCAAAGGATTAGAATTCACAGATTAACAGTTACGTAACAGTGTCATTGATAACAGTGACCATTTAAAGGGTTAGTTCACCCAAAAATTTAAATCATGTCAGTAATTACTCACCCTCATGTTGTTCCAACCCCGTAAGACTTTCATTCATCTTCGGAACACAAATTAAGAGATTTTTTGATGAAATCTGAGAGCTGTCTCGCTCCTTCATAGGCTTCTATGTGATTTCATTCTGCCGGCCCAGAAAAAAGTTATTAAAGACATTGTTAAAATAGTCCAAGTGACTACAGTGGCTCAACCTTAAGATTATCAAGCGACGAGAATACTTTTTGTGCACACATACTGTCTCTATCAAATCTTGACACTCTTTACCATTCTGCTATCAGGTTTGCCACAAATGCTCCTTTCAATACACACCACTGCGCTTTATATTCATCTGTCAACTGGCCTTCCCTTCATTATCGATGCAAAATTCACTGGTTCACCTTCATTTATAAGACCCTTCTCGGCTGCTCACCTCCTTACTTAGGTCACCTGCTGCAGCCAAAGCCTGTCACATACAACACCCGGTCCTCACTTCATCTTCAATTATGTATTCCCAAAACCAACTCTGCCTTTGGTCTTGCCTCTTTTCAATCTGCTGCCACTTGAGACTGGAACGCTTTGCAAAATATTCTCAAACTGGACACACTAATTTCAATTTCATCTTTTAAAACTGTTATATCATCATTGTTCACGGACACATGCAGTTGCTTCTCTACATAATCATTTTGTGTTGTCTACTGTGTTGTGTTTTAAATTGTATTTTACGTAATTGCAAACATGTATTTCTTTTTTTTTAGCCCTATTTCCTTTTCCCTAAGTGGTTATTCCACTTGTCAGGCCGCCGTTGTAAATAAGAACTTGTTCTTAATGACTTGCCTGTAAAAAAAAAAAAAAAAAGAATCTAGGGGTGAGCGATATACCTGTAGACCCGGTAGAAATTTGTCAACCGGTAGAGATTTTTGACTATCATTTCTCTCGCGATTACGCCCACGTGACGTTGCTGTGCTACGCAGTCATGGAAGCTTATCGTTTGCATGCGTTTTTAAGCATTGCGGCGTAAAAACAAGTTATTTTAAACCGTTAAAGCGCAATAAGCAGCGAAAAGGCAACACATTTCAGTATATGCACGCGCACATGAAGCCGCTGCTCATAGAGCACATGAGTACTGAACTAAGTGCTTTTTGACACCTAATTGGGCTTGAATGGTTAAAAACACATACTGTACCTATGTGTCAAAAGAACCGTATTTGCAAGTAAACAGTAATTTATGTCTCAAGTGAATGTAAACAGTTGGGAAAGAAAACTCACAAGTATAATGGATCCGTGCAGTCGGTCTTAAAGTGACAGGATCCAAATGTACCTGCTGTTAGTTAGTTAGTTAGTTAGTTAGTTAGTTAGTTAGTTAGTTAGTTAGTTAGTTAGTTAGTTAGTTAGTTAGTTAGTTAGTTAGTTATTTTTCTTCGGTCATTTTGAACAATTAAATCTTAGGTCATATGTAATTCAAAAATCCTGTACATAATACAATGAAAAAACATAAAATAATGAAACAAATAGAGAAAGAATTTTTTTTTTTTTTTTTTTTAAATACATTAGAAAGATAAATACAAAATGAGTACCTAGGAATTTAGATGCTAAATAATATATATGCTAAATAATAATGCTGTCATTATTAATGCTAATCAAACAACAAAAAAGAGAGAACATCTCTTATTGCTCTTGACTGAATCACTTTTGTAACTTTAATAAAAATAAATATATATTCAATTTACACAGTAAAGACTATGCATTCTTTTTTATACATTTGAGTCTATGCTTGAAGTTTTTCAGGTAGGTCTATTCCTTTATGTCTTTGTTCTATTGTAGTTTGTTTTCTTTGTTATTTCTTTATCAATCTTTACTTGTTTTCACTAAGCTTAAGAGTTTTTTTAGGCTAGTATTAGTTTATTTAAAATAGGGATAAGAATTATGAGATTTCAATGGAATCAAAAATGTTGATATCATCATAACCTCATTTAAAGCAAAAATAACTTTATTGTGATGTATATCTTTATCGTTAAATGAAAGTACTCATATTGTGATATAAGATTATGTTCATATCGCCCACCTCTATTAATATCTATATATATATATATATATATATATATACAGTATTTTCATTTTTTTTTACCCGACGTGTACTGTGCTAGACTAACTGGGACTGGTCGTCAAAGCACTATTACACTGGTCAATTGATCACACAATGTACACTGGTCAAAGTATATTGTTGCCTTATTGTTGGTTTGATAGCTTCTATTGCTCTCCTCATTGGTAAGTCGCTTTGGATAAAAGCGTCTGCTATGTAAATGGAAAAATGGCTACTAAAAATACCATCACAGGTAAACATTTATTTTTAAAATGTATAAAAGCAGGCTATAAATTTGAAACAATTAAATGCTACCTTGATGACCATAATCACACATTTATTGTACAACTCAAAACTGTTTCAGTGAAAAGTCCAATTATCCAAATTGTATGTAAAAGTTTTATGCAGGTTATGTAAAATTGCAATTTTTTTTAACCCTTTGATGCGCAAGCTATGGATACCCCCTCTAATGCACAACATGGGTCTAAAAAGACCCGTATTCATTTCCTATGTTATTTCATGCATGGCTCGGCATTTTTTTTTTGTTTCACCTTTTGAAATCACTTTATTTGAGCATTTTATATTTCATGATCTATAAATTTCATGATTTATGAATATTCAAAATATCGTGTTTTCAATTATCACAAATTCATATTTTGATATTTCCTAGGTTTTGTGTAAATACATCAAGTTTACACACATGGGTCTAAAATGACCCATCTATGCAAGCGTGATAAAACAAAAGAATAAAGAGAACTTTTTGTTAAAATAACCATTGTCACAGTTGTTTAGATCAACACATTTACTATAACACTTGAAATATGTTTATTGGCCACTTTGTCACGCATAACACACATATAACCGATAACACTGAAATTGAACTGTAGTGTAGTGCAACTGTGGGGGATCTCCTCACCACCAATGTGCAGCATCCACCCGGATGATGCGACAGCAGCCATAGTGCACCACAACGCCACCACACGACGGCTTACGTGAACGATAGCATTGATTTATGACCACAAATAAAAATTAATATGGAGGTACTGCCCAGGTAAGGTTTCTGCCTAACAGCTCCAATATATACTTGTAGGCTATATATATAACTTTCTATTGCAACTTTTATTTTGTTGACCTATAGCTAACATTAGATAAAATAAAATATGTCGACCGCAAGCTAGCTAATAGTATTGGACATGTTTCTCTTTTGCACTAGTAATGGATTTCAAGTTCAAGGTAACCTTAGCCTAAACGTTCAAATTTTAGGCTATATCTATGTCTTTCACAAAATATCAAATATTTTCTGTGACAAAAAAATGTATTAATAAAACGTACATGCATGAAATATACAAAAGCAGCCGTGTTGAATTGTGAAATGTGTGGCAGGTGAATAGTTTTCTGCAGTAAATATATTATAAATATCAAAGGTTCCTATATGGGTCATTTTTGACCCATGTGTGTAAAATTGATGTAGAAATACAAAAACCGTGTTTGTTTATTAGAAAGGAAAAATAAAAATAATGATTTGTGGAAATCCAAAACAAGATATTTAATGAATACCTGGATTCATAAATGATAAAATACATTTCTTTCAAATATTCAGCAAAGAAACATGAATACGGGTCTTTTTAGACCCATGTTGCGCATTAGAAGGGTAGTGAAACAAAAACGATTTTTATTCGAAAATTAAGAAAGGAAAAATTTAAATAAGGATTTGTAATGATCTAAAACAAGTTAATTGAGGAATACATGGAATACTGAATGATGAAATTAATTTCTTGCAAAGATATAGAAAATGAAAACTCAGTCGGGTCTATTTAGACCCATGTTGTGCATCAAAGGGTTAACCAAGCCTTTTATGTATGTCTATAGAGAAATTTGCATTTAAAATCAAACCTAACAGGTGTCTCCTCTACCTACACATGTGAATGAAAATTTTCCACAGTTAATGCACTTCTAATTAAAAATGATGTACGATTAATCACATTATACCTCTAATAACATTCATATCACAACTACATCACATTACATTTTTTCTATTTCCAGTTTAGTAATTTGCTTGATTATATTAGGTAAAAACATAGAGAATATTGATAAACTTTTATTAAAGGGTTTCTATTAATGTTCTATTTTTTATGTTTTTAATGTTTAATTTTTTTATGGCAGTTATATTATATTTTATTCTATTTTTCTGTGAGAAACAGAGATAAACTAAACAGTACCACTTATATCCAGCAGGGGGAGATAGATGACTTTGTTTAACTAGGTGTGACCTACTTTATTGTCTGGAACACAGTGTTCCCTCACATGAGGTCAGACAATAAAACTGAGTTCACAGTCAATGGCCGAGACAAGTGTTTAATCACATTCTTCAAATTTCTCATTGGCTAATCCGAGGAAAAACAGAGAAAAACCAAAAAAAAAAAAAAAACCAGTTGCTTGTTCCAACAGTGCCTGATACATGGTCTGGTGAAATTACACAATGCATTCAGTTCTATACCGTAGTCACATGGTTGCAAGTGTTGTTGTGGTGAATGTTCAGATTTGATAGATGACAGCTGTAAACATTGTTCAGTTGATGATATGAGACGTTTACGAGCGTGTTTGGGCTGTTGTGAACTGTCTGATGACGTGCGTAGCTCCATCTGTCTATTGTGGTAGGAGGACAGAGGGATGTGGCTGCAAACACAATTCATACAGCGATCACTTTGTCATCTTATCTGCAAGAATATGCTTCAGTCTGTCCAGTGTATTGTACCCTGACTTGGATAACAACTGCAGATGAAAATCATAAGGGAGCAAATATCTTGATCAGTTGATCTACGTTGCCATGCGGGCATCCCATACTGTTCTGTATGCATCAGGGATGCCTTCAGACATCTGGCCATATGTAAACAAGGGGTCAGTGGGTACACAAAGCTATTCCTGATTTACAGAAGGTAAACCCATGTGGGACAACTTATCAACCCTAAAAAAAACTAGTTTGATCTAGTTTTACATGACTTTCTCAAACAACTGCTGTTGAGTTCCCAACATTCTGATTATATCATACAACCAAATGCAAAACAGAAATTAAAGGATAATTAAAGGTTAAATTATATTTCTATCAAGCTTATTTATTTCTGAAGTGAGATATATGTTGTGCTCGCCCACATCTTTGCTTGCCACTTCGCATGCAGATTTTCAAACCGAAACTACCAGTGTTCTGAACATTTTGTCCCCCGCTTTGTGTCGATCAGGGAAGTTGCTCACCACCATCAAAATAACACTGCGTGTCATATGCTTAAGGTTTCGTGTGGCTTTTTACACAGGCACCAAATGTTTTTTTTGTTTTTTTTTTGTTTTTTACAGATTATACCCTGCATTGTCAAGTGGCTAATGACATTTTTAAATAATCATTTTGTAGTAAAGATAAAAGCATCAGTTATCTCTTGCTCATGCAGCACATGTTGTGACAAGGATATTTTATTTTATTTATTTTTTATTATGTTTATTATTATTATTATTATTTTTGCATTCACAGCATACATGATTATATCGATTAGGTCTTCTCACAAAGTCATGAGAAATTAGAGCTATTTATCTAATAATAATAATAATAATAATCAAATGAAATTAAATGTAGGCTATAGTTAATTTAATATATATATATTATATTGTTTTATATTATTTTTTGTTATATTATTTTAAGATATATTCTATTATTTGATTGTATCATCTGCATATACTTTATACTATATATTAAATGTATGGTAGTATAATACTTTACACACATTATACAGTACTTTAAATGACTTCAATAAAGTTGCTTGTAGATTAGATTGATTAATATTAATATCATGCTATTAATGGTTTGTACCATAACATACTGAACATTTTTATTTAGTGTAAATTATACCTCTAAAAGTCGTGTCTATGTTGCATGATTGTGTCTCTTGCATGATTGTGTATATGAGAGGCTGTTCTTGGCTACTGGCTAACCACCGAAAATTATATAATTTATGGTTAAGTAAGGAAATCTTTGTCTCCACTCATAGTTATGTTTCATGTCTGTTGTGGTGTGACTAAAACATCATCTGCCTTGTGCATGTTGGGAGGTACAGTCACATGTCATCAGATAGGATCTGAGGTTTGCTGTTATACTGCACATGCATTTAAGTGACAGTGGGAGTATTAAAGGACAGGAAAAAATCTGTTTTCATGCTGGATGTTTAATTTGGTTTTCTAAATGCTTAAAGCCTAAATTCCCATGGTGCACGATTTCCTGTGAAGGTTAAGTTCTACCTATACAGCTTGTGTTTACAGGAGTTTACGACTAGTCGGTTGTGCAATACAGCAATAAATGCAGAGCTCAAGCACACACCTGTACTGAACGCAGGCTGAAAAACACTGAAGTGTCTGAAAGCTGGTAGTTTGTGAGGTGTGTTCATTCTGCACATCCAGTTCTGAAAATAAATTTGTTGCAGTCACGAACCAAGATTATGAAAGTCCACTAACCAGAACAGTTAGTAAGAAAAGTGTAAATGTACAATGTTTATTTGATATCTAAATGAATACCATTAAAGTTAATTTGAAATGCTAATGACTAACCCTAATGTAAATGCTAGGAAGAAAAAAAACTTAAAGGCCCACTCAAGTGCCTTGAAACGCGCAGCATTATTCAATGTGTCGATGTAATTTCCAGTAAAACAGGAAGACAGGGTGTGGCATATCGAACAGCCCCTCCCCTTTTTTTAAATAGCCAATAGCGTTTCGTTTACAGTATGTCACACCTCGGCCAGAGCCGTTGAGCTCAGTAAAGCTGCATTTGACAGGTATATATTTGATATATACCGTATATACCCGAATATAAGACGAGGTTTTTGTCCAAAAAAAAGGCTGAAAAAACGAGCGCGTCGCTTCCATTATGAGCGCGCATACCGCGTGCCTACATTTGAAATAACGAACTTTGAGCGCACAAAAGACGCGATATGTGAACAGGAGGGGGCGGGTCTCTGCTCGCTTGTCTTCTTGCGCGGCTCGAGCAAAGGGAGAGAGAGAGAGAGCCGGATCGTCGTCGAAAACGGCCAGACGACCCCGCAGGGTGGTTAAATCCATACCGTCGCACTCAGGGCAGCCGCAGTCATGGCCAATCAGGAAGCGCATATGTGCCGGTCTCCGCCGACAAGCGGGCCTCTACACGAGGCACAGATGATGCGAGGCATTTGGAACAACGCCTCGGAAATTTGCTCTTAAAATTATTTTCTGTTGAAAACCAGATTTTTTCCACAAAAATCTATTTTTCCCCAAAAATAAGTGGAAAATGGGGGGGTCGTCTTATATATATATATACATATATTCCCTGTTACTAAAGCAAAACAGTGAATATAATCATGCTGATGATGTGTAGTTTAAAGGTGCAGTGTGTAGATTTTAGCAGCATCTAGCGGTTCGGTTACGAGTTGCACTAATGGCTCAGCCCACTGCTTACCCCTCCCTTTCGAAGAAGCTACGGTGGCTAAAACGGGACAAACATATCATCGTCTGAGACAGCAGAGAATAGCCAGAGTAAGCAAAGTTTCTGTACCACAGTCCATTATAAACTACATCATGGATAAAGTTTACAAAGCCATAGTCAGGTGAGGATCAAGGGTCTTAATATATAATATAATGATAGTAATCAGCTGATTGTCTCACGAACGTAACCAGCACATTTCTTACCACATAGCAAACCCATAATACAGCGAGGGAGAAGAACCACATGAAACTATCCAACTACACATGTTTTCTAACAGGGTAGTAAAGGTTTAGCTGGCTAATATGAGCTGTTATTCTGTAGGGCTGTGGCTGAGCTGGTTAAAGCATAAAGCATTGTTTATACTCGACACGTCCGCATGAGCGCAAAGGTGCGCGCGGCAAAAATGACGTGATTGTAACAGCGCGCGCGCCTCCGCATCCCCTAGACACCATTTACTACGCACAAATTAATAAATAATAATGAATAAAAATATTGTTGTTTTTTTCTCTGGCTTTGAAAACTCTTCGCGATCGACTTAAAATGCTTCCAAGATCGACTTGTTGACCGCGATCGACGGGTTGGTGACTCCTGTAACGTTACTGTTTTACAGTCAATAGTACTAATCAGCTGATTGTCAAAGCCATAACACAGCGAGAGAGAAGAACTAAGTTACATGAAACAATCCAACTACATATTTTACACCACTGACAAGGGAAAAGTCACTACTCACGGTGTTTATGTCTAGCTTTCTGCGGCTTCTCTTGCAAGGTATGAACGAAACGCGCTCTGTAGCGCTGTTTGTTCGCTGTCCGCTACGGTAGAAACGTGACGTCACAATATGTCGACCTTCATAGAAGGGGGTGCCCGCGGTTTTGTTTATATAAATGTCTCATTCTAAGGTAATAAAAACATAACGGTTCATTGAGTAAGGTCTTTATACACCACTGAACACATAGTTATGGATCTTATATTGCATTTCTGTCAATAGATCCTCAGAAATATTACACATTGCACCTTTAAAAAGTGTGTAATTTATGTTGGTGCATAGCAACGGACAGTGATCTCGTACATCCGTCAGTCCTGTGTGTTCACTAGACTGTGTGTTCACTGCGACGGTTCATGTGACACTGACGTGAACCAGACTTCATTCGCCCCAACAGAAAACATATTTAAATTGTCTGAATCGTTCCCTATCCCCTATATAGTGCACTCTGTGCCATTCACCGTGTAGAAAATAGTAATTGTTTGAACAAGTGACTGAATTTAAGCCACAGCTTCAGCGTCTATTTATAATGTAGGGGGCGTGACGCTTCATATTCTAGAGCATTTAATTGGACAGAAAATCTGATAAGAAGCTGAAGTGCAGTGATGTCATCAATATTATTGATCTGTATTGGCGGAAGTGAGAGACTAAGATTTGAACACTTATATCTTCTAAATGCAAATGTTGTCATTGTTTTGGAGCACACTAGCTAGATCATCTTAAGGCTAACATATTCATTAAAGCCAAAAAAAAAAAACATTTTTGTCAGCCATAACTAACTTTCGGCAATAACAATGGCCCTGAACTAGCTAACAGAACTTTTACAGCATTTAAGAATCTAGTATATCTTATTTTCACATACACTATCATTAAAACTTTTGAGGTCAGTAAGATTTTTCTCTGGGAAAAAAAAAGAAACGAAAAAATTATCATGGTTTGCACAAAATATTTAAGAAACACAACTATTTCAGCCCGTTCTCAACCCAAGGCGTCATATACTGACGCTTTTGCCAAAGCGTCTACATCCAACGCACATGGCACCCTTTAGCGTCAATATGAGACGCAGATATAAATGGGCCAGAAGGCGCCTCCTAGTGGTCTAACCCTAACCCTAACCCTACCCCAGACCTAAACCTATAACCGAAGCGTGTTATATTGACGCTAAAGGGTGCCATGTGCGTTGGATGTATACGCTTTGGCAAAAGCGTCAGTATATGACACCTTGGGATGAGAATGCGTTGACTATTTTTAACAATGCTTTATGTTCAGAATGTTTGTTGAGCAGTAAATCGGCATATTAGAATGATTTACATCACATGAATAAAGTAAATGAAAGTACATAAAGTGCATAAAATATATTCATATAGAAAACAGTTATTTTACATTGTAATAATATTTCACAATATTACTGTATTTAATCAAATAAATTCATTACCCATGATTACTTTCTATTTGTTATAATGTTGAGAGCGAACCCAAACGCAGACGATATGCAGACACTCAAGGTTTATTACGACACAAAACAGAAAACAAAACCCACGAGGGGGCAAAACAGGACTGGAAATAGTATACCTTGACTAAGACAAGATGACAAATTAAGACTCTGACTTGACAGGAAACAAACAACAAAACAAACTCACAATTCTCATTAAACTGGATATAGATGAAACACTCACAGAGATTAACACGCAATGTTTGACAATGTACCGACCCAGGACAGCAAACACAAGGGGATTAAATAGGGAGACACTAATGACAAAGACAGGTGAAGCTGACTAGACAAGGACAGGTGAAACTTGACTAGACAATAAAGGATAACAAGGGGGCGGGGTGACGTAACGAGACAACACAAGCACATGGCTCAAAACACAAGACCATGTGCTTGCACACAAAACATGATTCTGTCATGATCCTGCCTCAAGACAAGAGAAAATCAAGGACACGAGGGCAGAATCATGACACTATTATGTATGATACCTAATGCATTAACTAATGTTAACTCATTGAACTTTGTGAGTACTGTCAATACTGTGGTATAGTTTTATAAAGTTAACTAGAAAAACAGCATAGAGGGAAGGTTGAGATTGCTCATCAAAAGTACAGATTACAATGTTTATTTCCTTTTTTTGGGGGGATTATCAGGCGAGTCTGGTCAAAGGTTGCCTGTACACAGATTCTGCCCATTATTCTTCTTTCTGAGCCCAAACAAACACAACCCTGACCACATTTTGCCAGAGACGGCTCAAACAGTTTATGTAAACCTGTCTACATCAAGGCCTTTTATATCAGAGTGAACACAAACCTGACCACAGTATTAATGGCAACAGAATGATTGAATCACCTAAACCAGCTTATTTTATTGAAAACTAGCATCCCTCTGCAGGTAACAGTAGTCTATAAAAAGTAGCATGCTAATATCTCATGCAGAGAGCTTCTCTCTTATCAGGGATATTTACTATGGACCTGCTGTGCTTTGCAAACACGTTCCTCAATAAAATTAGCCACATTATTTGCGTCCCTGGCTTTACATATTCCCTAAGAACATACGGGAGATCGAAAAGTTCCCTGTGGCTAATCTCACGGTCGCTATATAGAATAACATAACAATTTTGTTGTTGTTGTTTGGGACATTTGCAATATTAACATTTGTTGTACGTTTGTTGTGTTAATGTCGCATGTCTACATTTTAATGTGTGCATTATCACTAGCTACATTTTCATCCAAAGTTGCGAATGTAACTTGTGCACAAATTTGTAATATCGCATAAAACATTTGCAAACAAAGCAGTGTTTCCATCCCATGTGTTGAAGAGAACGAAAACGTTACTTCCTGGGAAATTGAATTTTTTTTTTTATAAAAATGGAAGGTGCTGCAATCAGGGAAGCCACTGTGGCTCTTTTTCCTACATTATAAATGACTTGCGTCTCAGAGCGTGCAGAAGAAACGCAATAAACACTGTCATGTTATCGTGCGTTCAGATGCCTGCTGTGACAGACTTTGGCTCAGGCATTTCAGAATGATCAAACAAACATTTGAGATGTTGTGCAATGAAATTGGTCCGCTGGTTATAGTCCAGTTATCACATCCACTGTTGAGGCATGCATGCTTTTTTTGTTGCGCATTGAGGGATTTGTTTGGTAAATGTGATTCCATCGTAGTTCATGCACGTCTTCTTCTAAAAAAATATATCCATCTCAGTTGAGCAGGGGTGTGCGAATTTGAAAAAAAAAATTATTGATAACGATAATTAGACGATATTTTTACTAGTGCTTTTATTGTGTTGGTTTTGCAGGTTTAGGACTGCGGACAGCTGACTCCTAACATTTTTGATATTCTTCACATTCAATATGGTGGTCAGTTTGCAGTAGTGACAGAATTCCTCTTTTCCAATAAGATTCAATTGATTTTTACCTTTTAATGGGCATTTTTTCCATAATAAAGGCTTTTAAATGTAACATAAAATGTTTAAAATTGATATTAGAAATGATTTTTTTAAAATGAAAAGATGGACTTTTGTGGACTTTAATTGTTAAATTAAAACTGCCAGTAGTTAACAAATGAGTGAGTCATTGAGTTTCAACTAAACTCAGTATTAAAACGGCTAATTCATTCAGGTACGAAGCATTTGACTGTCTTAATGAGTGAGTCATTGAATCATTCGTTCATACGATTCGTTCATTCAGTAACGAAACACCATCATGTGTTGCTCAGAGACTCAACAGTCCTGTGTCTTTGTTTGGAAGTATTTTCGTTAGCGAAATGTAGCAAAAGCAGGCAATACTTTGTCTAAAATGTAAGAGAAAAAAAGCGGCACTCTTCGTGTGATATAGATTAACTATATTAAATGAAATAAATGTATAAGACACACAGAGATATTTGTTCCAATTTTTTAATGTGCATCTTGGCATTTCCATGCAGCTTTTTAAAAGTCCCTGTAAAGTCAAAATTGAGTATGTGTTCTGAGTTTGTCACACCACAGAAAAATGTGTTATTAGCCACCCAGCCAAATTTGAATGATAAAAAAAGCCAGCAAGTAAATAAAATAAGCTATCATAATCTTGAAAAAATGAGCAGTAACTCTGCTCTCTGCTCTCAAACACTGGGGGCGTGTCCGCTGGATGCGCTGAAACCACGCCCACTCGCGGGAAAGCTGGCTGCCGATGGTGATATTAGGTGATACTGCTTTCGGGACGGGAGGATGAAGGCCAAGGCAGGAGATATTTGGTTCGGCCCCATTCACCAGTAAGAGCGGATTATCAGTGAATCCCAGTTGTCTCCGACGAAAGTTTATAAAACTATCCCTTGTAAAATGATCACAACAGAGGCGGGTTTTGGCGGTGATCCTCAGCTCTCCATCAAGGTGGCTCTTCACAAAATGAATCCACCTCTTCTTGATGTGATCGTTTTTCGGAAATTTAAATAAGGACACCGATCTGTTTTGTACGTGATCGCATCCAGGTTGTACACATTTCCGTGACGAAGGCATAGCTAGCTAGCAAACTGTAGGCTGTAGTAACGAATAGTACTGACAGTAACTCGCGATTGAGCGGCAAACTGATGTGAATGTGATATTGTTAGGGGAGGGGCCAGTCTCAGTGGCTCCAGTGCGTCATCAAGTAAGGCAAGACAAGTTTATTTATATAGCACATTTCATACACAATGGTAATTCAAAGTGCTTTACATAGAAGAAATTAAAATAATCAAAACAAATAAGAATAATTAAAACAGTTTAGAATAAAAAATAAAATAAAATACAGTAAAAACAGTCGGACGAACAGTGGCACCAGGGGCGGAGCGGGGGGGTGGCTAATGGGGCTTAAGCCCCGAATGTTTTGTCAAAAGCCCCGAATCTTTTAGTTTTTTTTAAAAATAACTTCAACTTTGTTTCATTTCCTCTCAGTCTTTCTGACTGGAGCGGCAAAAAATTAAACAAAAGCTATATTACCGTGCGTGGTGGCGGACGGTAATGCATCGCGCATCACTCACCTTGTTTGCCAACTGCCAATAAAAACTAACGAAGAAGAATATAAATCTTCTTCGTCGATGTCATCAGGGGCTGGCGGGCTGATGTATGTTTCACCGGCGTAGTACCAAGCTTACTGGCTAACCGGCTGAAGTTATTATGGACATAACAAAGTTTTTTATACGGAACACTTAACAATAACCTCACCGGCCGGAGAGAGATTCAGAAGCAGCGTCAGACGAACCGCAGAAAAGTGACCAGTAGTCAAACAAATAAAGTACCGTAACATAATAATATATGGTCATGTTGTTTATCATACTGTGCTATTTCCCAAAGAAATATAATATAATTAGTAAATGTTATTCTGTTGGGCTGATATTCGATTCAGAGTAGGCCTATTGAAGAGCACATTAACTTGGCACTGCAGCATTCGCTGTTTGCTAGTAGAGCAGCCTAAATTATTATGGCATGGATTCTGATGTAGCAATTTGTCAGCTAAGCACAAACTAAACAGAACTGAACTCTTAAGATTAGTAATGATGTTTACTTCAAATTCCAATTTTACCTATGTAGGCTAACTTAAAAAATAGTCAGATAATGGTTGCCTCTTTTTAATTGCCAGGGGTGAAAATGAGTCAAACCCTAACATTTTTGGTGTTTTGGATTCACTACAGCTGGAGAACAATTAAATACAAAATTGTTTAGGCTCTACTGGGTGATTTTTTTTATTTATTTTTTTACTTAGTAACTACCATAATTTTCCCAGATAGTGTATAGATTTGTTGGCATTCTATTCTCAATCAGCCTGAAAAATAGTGCATTTAGCTGACGTAAATGGGAAAGAAATCTTACGGGGGGAGTATCCCCCCGGACCCCCCTAGGTTTGGGCTAAGCCCCGAATGTTTACATCGTCTGGCTCCGCCCCTGAGTGGCACAGTGCTCATTCAGTAAATGCATAGCTAAACAGATGTGTTTTGAGTCTGGATTTGAATGTGAACACTGTAGGAGCACATCTGATCTCCTCTGGAAGCTGGTTCCAGCTGCGGCTGGCATAATAGCTAAAAGCAGACTCTCCATGCTTAGAGTGAACCCTTGGTATTTCTAACTGATGAGATCCTAATGATCTGAGTGATCTGTTGGGTTTGTATTCAGTGAGCATATCTGCAATATATTGAGGTCCTAGGCAATTGAATGATTTATATACCAGTAATAATACTTTAAAATCAATCCTAAATGTAACTGGGAGCCAGTGCAAAGACCTGAGGACTGGTGTGATGTGTTCATATTTTCTGGTTCTGCTCAGAATCCTGGCAGAAGCGTTCTGTATGAGCTGCAACTGTCTTATGGTCTTTTTAGGAAGGCCAGTGAGGAGTCCATTACAGTAATCCACCCTGCTGGGGATAAAAGCATGCACAAGTTTCTCTAAGTCTTGATTGGAAACAAAGCATCTAATTCTTGCAATATTTTTCAGATGATAGTATGCTGATTTAGTTATTGCTTTGACATGACTGCTGAAACTAAGGTCTGACTTTAGAGACACACTAAGATTTCTGACTTGATTTTTTAGTTGTTAGACCCCTAGCGTCAAGGTATGCGTTCACCTTGAGAACTTCATCTTTGTTTCCAATGACTTCAGTTTTGTCTTTGTTTAACTGACGAAAGTTTTGGCACATCCAACTGTTTACTTCATCAATGCATTGGCACAGGGAGTCAATGGGGCTGTAGTCGTTAGGCGATAGGGCTAAGTAGAGCTGTGTGTCGTCTGCATAGCTGTGGTAAGAGATTTGGTTCTTTCTCATTATTTGGCTCATTGGGAGCATATACAGGTTGAACAGGAGTGGCGCAAGAATTGAGCCTTGAGGGACTCCGCTTGTCATGGATGTCCTCTAGAGGTCTTCTCGGGTCCTAAAAACTGTACCCGACCCGAATCCCAACTTACCCGAACCCGACGTGCATAAATATTTTTTTTATCATGACCCGAGACAGACCCGATAAAATTAGACCCGAGTCCGACCCGACCTGACGCCATATCCTTTAGAACCCGACTGGACCCGATTCCCGAACGTAAACGGCATTTACATTGTGCACAGACAAACTGCAGACCTGCGTTTCTCAAAAATGCACTTAACATAGACGCGCAAGTGTAAGCGTGCTGAAGTGCTAAAATGTCAATCACACATCACTGTAACCCATTACGATCATACAATTTGACATAATGTTATTTACCGGACCATACGATGATTAGAAACACCATTCGTTTTCCCTCACCTTTTTCGCAATGTCTGTTATCGCCTCCATGCTTTTCTGACAGTGTCGTGTATTTTTAAAATTGATTGACAGGCCTGGCTTAAAGACAATTCAAATACTTGCATTTAGTCAAACATCCATCCACATGATGGCGCACTAGTTCTTCTTGGCAAAGGGAGGGGTTGGTTTATGTGGAGCGAGCAACTGAGTAAATAAATGCGGAGGCAACCGTGCTTATGCTTATAGCCAAAGTCCTTTTAGGCAAGTCATGCCACTCGGCCGCCATCTTGGCAACGCCTCCGGGCAGCTATTTCGGACTAACAAGACCAGGCTCCTATCTAAATGAATGGGCAGAGAGTCAGAACTGCACTTTCACTGGTAACCGGGACATAAAAACTGCATGTATAGAAACAGCAGTAAAATATGATAAAAATCGCTGAAAAAGTTTGATGACTTTGCCCCAAAATAAGGTTTTAAACGCCTTTTTCCCCACAGGTTATACTTTTACTACGCATGCGCAAGGGTTCTCTCCCTCTCTGACGTGCGCGCGCTGCACGGTTTGAAGCACAGTATGTGTGAGCTCTCGCTCGCTCGCTCTAGATTCTGGGAGATTTGAACTAATTTGCGGGCATCAGGGAGCCGATATAAATATGCGGTAGACACTTGGGATGTCTGATATTTACACAACGCACACATACACTGCATATCAAATCTGCCGCCTTTTCAAACAATAACGTATTTTCCGCTGTCGCAAACCTCAACTGTGCGCATGCGTCAGTGGAACCAGACGATAGGCTTAAATGTTTCCCGGCTTGACTGTTAAAAGCAGACGATTGGCTTTCCAGTGGGAGGGGCGGGACATGTGCATACAACCACCATCTTTGGCGTTACGGGTTTTCCCTATATAGTTGTATTGAGGACTGAGTAAGTGGCATGCCTCTATATAAATAGTCTCTGTTATAGCCCATTTGCACGTAGAAGCGCGGATTCGCTCTCTCACTTAGAATAAGTGAGAGAACGGTGTCAGAGTTGTTTTAAATACTGCAATTTTGTTAAATGCCCAACATAGTTTAAAAGAATTCGGGTCTTCTCGGGTCCATTTTGGAAAAGGCATATTTATTTTAAATTACCCGAGACCCGAGGCCACTAATACCGAACCCGACCCGTGTCCGAGACACTCGTCAGAGTTTTGGACCCGAACCCGCTCGGGTCTCAGGTCGGACCTTGGGTATTCGGATCCAAGTGGACCCGTGAAGACCTCTAATGTCCACTCAGACTTATGGTCTCCTATACTCGCATAATAACCTCTCCCTTCTAAGTATGACCTGAACCATTTTAGGACTATCCCAGAAAGCCCAAAGTAGGGGCGTGTCCAGGAGCTCAGGGGCTCCAGTGCGTCTTCGAGCCCCAGTTTTAGCCCCGCCCCCCAAAAAAACGGAACAAAGCAATGGTGAAAAACTGTTTAACGGTCTAACTCCGCACAATTCAGTACTTCACAGTTCACAGTCTTTGTAATATGTTTTAGCAATACATTTCTAACATTTATAATGTGTTTAGAATTTTTTTTTTTTTAATTGACTTTACAGGGATTTTACGCAATATCCTAAGATGTGCATAAAAATAAGTAGATGGAAACATGGCTATTGTGCACAAACAACCCACCTTAGACATTGTTCTTAATAAAGTGTTCTTAATAAACTGTACACATTGTTCTTAATAAAGAACAATGTGTACAGTTTGTTTTTAGCGCTTAATGAAGATTAATGAGTGGAAGATACTTTGTAATGATTCATGACCAAACTGCACCAACACTGCATGCTTTGGAAGCCACGCTTAACTGTACTCCAGGGTTTGTTTTCAGGACATGTGTAGATCCTGAAATGACCTCCAACTTACTACACCAAATGCCAGAGATGTAAGAGAGCTGTTTTTGTGGACAGACAGGCTGGTTTTTATGGTGTGATTTTTGACAGACAAAAGCTTGTGCCGCTCCAAAGTACAGAGTGATCTTTAAACCAGAGGTCATGTGATCTAGACGGTATGAAAAGTTGTGTAATGTCATGAACCTTTAGTTAACCTCTTCTCCTGGCATGGATCGGAGGGAAAAAAGGCAGCTTTGACGCCTCGAGCAATCTTATTTGATTATCTGTGCCAAAAATTAACGGTACATTTGTTATGACGCTTTTAAATTTATCAGCCATTTACATCATTGTTTATTTACCACGCACTGTTGCACAAGAGAAGACTTTCTCTCTACAAGAACAAATTTGTTTTTCAAAAACAAAAAAAAATGCGTGCTTTTGAAATATGAAGCATTTTTTTAAGTGCTGTATTACACAACATTTGTTCCGCCCAGAACTCTCCTTTTCCTTAATTCAAAAATGGCTGAAGCATTAATATCAAAACTATGAAAGTCACTTTTTTCATTGCATGCGTTGCAAACTTTAGAGGTTTTTTAAGCATTAAAGATAATTTCTTGACATTTTACCAAATAAAATCAGTCACATTTCCACAAGAGAAACAATAACCAAAAGTGCTGAATTGTAGCCAGCTTATTTAATTAATTAAAATGGTCATAATTTACTCATGTTGTTTCAAACCTGTATGACTTACTTTCTTCTTTTTGGTCAATATACAAAGTCATTGGAGTCAAATGTTTCTCCAATCTCCATATATCTTTTGTGGTTTTATTTGTGGCTTTTAATCAAACTCTTTAAGTTTAATGTTCATGCTTATTGCATTTTCAACGCACATAATGGTGTCAGCCTTAGGTGAGAGCTCTGTTTTTTGTATTGTCACGCCAGTACTTTATAGCACGTATACACAGCCATAGTACATTAATATCTTTATTTACCATCAACACTGATATGAATCTCTCTGACAGACGCAACACGCAACCTGAGCTGGCATTGAGCCATTCTTAAAGTCCAATACAGTGCCTGTACAACACGTAAATCCATTGAGGTATTTGTGGTTAAACACTCGGGCAAAGGCCTTTTCGTCTTGCTGGTGGGAAAGTTAAGTGCTTATTATTATTAGAGCTGTAAACAGCATGCTATAATCTTTTGTTTTCTAGAAGCTGGTTTCATTGAAGTTCACAGGAAAATGTTTTTAATAGCCACTGCCAAACTTTCCAGTACTAAGGAAGGATGAAAACAATGATATCAAAGGATGTCCTGTGAATGCATCTGTTTGTATGCTTTGATTCAGTATACTTTATAGACACACTTGAAGAAAGCAGGGTTATTTGAGGCTGTGTGTGACTGCGACTGCAGTACCATGAGGGAGTCCTAGGGGGCTCTGAGTGCATTTTCTGGCCCTCTGTATGGGCTTTTGTCCTGCTGCTCTATGACTGGGAACTCGGATCTCCCACACTTTATTGCCACATTACGGGAAAACAAAGTTAAAGGAGCTGTATGTAAGAAATTTATTTCAATTAATCATAAAATGGCCCTGATATGTCACTAGACATTAAGAAATCATGTTCATTTCAAATACTTATATCACTGACAACAGTAGTCCGGCCAGGATATTGTCATTTAAAAAGTGAAGTTGCAGCCCTCAACTGATGTTGATGTTGTCATGTTGTGTTTTGGTCTGGTGCTCCTCCCTCCACCTATCTACCAATCACGAAGTCAGTAGTGTTGCGGCATCCGGGTTGCCAGCTCTGCTCTAGTTACCACAGCTGCAGCTCGTCACGTTCCTGCTGGATCCTGCAGCCGATCTGGCAACCTCGAGTCAGGGGGGAGGGGGAGGGGATACACCGCTCTACAGTAATTTGAAAGTGATTGCAGTACCAGTTTTGGCCACAATCTTACAAACAGCTCCTTTAATTGAGGTTAGTATACAAGGGTCTGCTCATAAACAGTAAACAGCACCAAATGGAACAATACAATATTCAAACACTTAAAGCTTCTTAAGAATCAAAAGCAATCTTATTGTTCATGCCAATACTTGACATTTGTTCTCTTTCATCTTTCAAAATAGATTGTGTGGCTAAATATGTAGACACTTAATAGCCATAATAACCATACATAGTTTTTTAAATATTAGGAAAAGTATTGATTTGCACTCTTTATATATATATATATATATATATATATATATATATATATATATATATATATATATATATATATATATATATATATATATATATATATATATATATATATATACATATATACATATTGTGTGTATATCTATATATGGTATAGCGATTTTTTGTCAGTGGTCTGCAGAGAATAGTGTCACACAACAACCTATTTGTGGTGTTTTTTTTTTCATAACACATAAGGGTATCACCCTGTGACTTTGTGGAAAGCACTTTTTTATATTAAATTCTCACAGATCCATAGTTAAAGAGAAAACTGAATCATTCATACTGTCCTGGTGGATAGTTTTTCCCAGACTTCCTTACAGTACTACAAACAAAACCCTCATTATTCACTGTGACCGTACTAAGGCTTTTTGAGGTCTGACACTGCTGACTGTAACATGGTTAAAAATATATTGTCCAACATGATTACAAAAAAGTTTTACAGGAAATGGCATCACCCAGCCCAGTTAAGGAGATTGAGGCAAGTCCATCATAGATTGGGGAAGTTGCGGTTGCAAAGTAGTTACCTCGAGTGTTTTAACGTTCTCTGTCACATCTTAGGCGGGGTGGGAAAATCTTACAATGGTCATGTGATGGACTTCTGCTTTCTGCAGAGGTATAAAAGCAAGAGAGATAAAATTAAACTGGCTGTACTGAAGCACACTATGATTTTGTTTGCATCCTGTTATGTGCTGAATGTGAAGCAGTTGTAATGGCTGTTTCTCAACATCTATTCTATTTGTAAACCGTTTCAAAATGTATTGTGAAAATATCAATTGACTGTGTCCCATAGTTGTGGCATAATTTCCATCAAAACAACCATTTATGACCCTTAAGTTTTTAAAAGTTAGTGTTGTGTACTTGTTCATCAAGGAGATAAGTGTTGGTAAAGAGCTTGAGTAAATATCACTTGTATCACTTTTGTAATATATTGTATTTTAATATATATATACAAATTTCTTAATATAATATATTTCAATAATTCTGCAACCTGTGAAAATACTATTTAATTATTTAGAATCAAGAGAAAGGTGTCATTTTATTTCAATAGCTATGTTTCCATCCACAGTTGGTATTTAACTAATGCGCAAAATTGGAATATCTCATAAAACATATGCGAATAAAGCACCTGCACTGTCACTTCCTGGGAAATTGGCACAAAATATCTTTAATTAAAATGGAAGTTGCTGTAATCGGGGAAGACACTGTGGCTCTTTTTTCCTACATTATAAATGATGGCTCAGAGTGTGCTGAAAAAAAAATGTTGTTTCCACCACCGCCATTTCCATCACAGAACACAATACTTATAGTGGTGCAAATGACAATGTGATGGAAATGTTAATGGCGTTTCAGAAGATATTTCTTCTGATGAATGTAGAGTATATACACAATTGTTAGTGCACAAATAAAATAGTACACTAATAAAAATAATGAACTAGTGAGAGCTTAAACTACTGTACATGAGGAATAGTTTTCAGTCCCCAGGGTCACAGATTGCACATAGTTTAAGTACACATACAGTGCATACAGTATATATATATATATATATATATATATATATATATACACTCACCTAAAGGATTATTAGGAACACCATACGAAATCTGTGTTTGACCCCCTTTCGCCTTCAGAACTGCCTTAATTCTACGTGGCGTTGATTCAACAAGGTGCTGAAAGCATCCTTTAGAAATGTTGGCCCATATTGATAGGATAGCATCTTGCAGTTGATGGAGATTTGTGGGATGCACATCCAGGGCACTAAGCTTCCGTTCCACCATATCCCAAAGATGCTCTATTGGGTTGAGATCTGGTGACTGTGGGGGCCATTTTAGTACAGTGAACTCATTGTCATGTTCAGGAAACCACTTTGAAATGATTCGAGCTTTGTGACATGGTGCATTATCCTGCTGGAAGTAGCCATCAGAGGATGGGTACATGGTGGCCATAAAGGGATGGACATGGTCAGAAACAATGCTCAGGTAGGCCGTGGCATTTAAACGATGCCCAATTGGCACTAAGGGGCCTAAAGTGTGCCAAGAAAACATCCCCCACACCATTACACCACCACCACCAGCCTGCACAGTGGTAATAAGGCATGATGGATCCATGTTCTCATTCTTTTTACGCCAAATTCTGACTCTACCATCTGAATGTCTCAACAGAAATCGAGACTCATCAGACCAGGCAACATTTTTCCAGTCTTCAACTGTCCAATTTTGGTGAGCTCTTGCAAATTGTAGCCTCTTTTTCCTATTTGTAGTGGAGATGAGTGGTACCCGGTGGGGTCTTCTGCTGTTGTAGCCCATCCGCCTCAAGGTTGTGCGTGTTGTGGCTTCACAAATGCTTTGCTGCATACCTCGGTTGTAACGAGTGGTTATTTCAGTCAAAGTTGCTCTTCTATCAGCTTGAATCAGTCGGCCCATTCTTCTCTGACCTCTAGCATCAACAAGGCATTTTCGCCCACAGGACTGCCGCATACTGGGTGTTTTTCCCTTTTCACACCATTCTTTGTAAACCCTAGAAATGGTTGTGCGTGAAAATTCCAGTAACTGAGCAGATTGTGAAATACTCAGACCGGCCCGTCTGGCACCAACAACCATGCCACGCTCAAAATTGCTTAAATCACCTTTCTTTCCCATTCTGACATTAAGTTTGGAGTTCAGGAGATTGTCTTGACCAGGACCACACCCCTAAATGCATTGAAGCAACTGCCATGTGATTGGTTGATTAGATAATTGCATTAATGAGAAATTGAACAGGTGTTCCTAATAATCATTTAGGTGAGTGTATATATATATATATATATATATATATTATTAAATCACTGTTACCACAGCAGCCCACTCAACTTTTTTTGTACATTCACTTTAAAATGTATTTCCTTTACATTGTATGAAATTATGGCATTGCAATTACTTTAAAATGCTCAATTTATGGTGTATATCTCTATGTATTATATGTAGGGCCTGTTACATAACACAGTTTGTTTAATAAGAGATGTCCACAATGTTATGGCATACCATCCTCTATCATTTGAAAACAAAACAACACCTCCCATTAAACTGGCAGAAAGCAAAAAGGTGAAAATTAAAAGGTTACATCTTTTTAGTATTTACATTTTAATTGGGTACAGAATGTTCCTTGAACTTGCAAAGCAAAACAAGTGTGCATACTTCCGATAGTAATTTACGAACAACTACGCCAAACCACAGCCAGAAATCGGAGTGCAGTAAACTTCTAGGCTTGTCTGGAATGTTCCAGAAGATGTCCGACATTGAGGACAGCAGCCTTGAGTCATGCAAAAGGCTAGAATTCCCAAAACCCCTACAACACAAAGAATGGATTGATTGGAAGGAACATTTCCTAGTCAGTTTTTGCTAAGAATGCATATCTCAGAAATTTATAAAAATCCTTTGGGTTTTGTGCTACTATGATTCCACCTAAACTAAAGGGTGAGGTGAATCTATTATTGTTGATCTTGGAAATAAATATAATGGCATAAAACAGGAAATTCAGAAATTCTCTATTTATGCAATGTCTTTGAGAGTGGCCAGAAATTGTGTAACTAATTTAAAATGCATACACATGACGTCCACAAATAACACACACTGAGAATACTGCACTGATCTGAGGAAACTGGATCATGATAACATGCATATTAATATACATTGTATAGATTGTAATATGAAAATATTATTTGCAGATACGTATTGTAACATTCCAAGAGGGGCTTCAACTGTAGCTATTCATCACCTATCAGTTTCAGAGACACCACTTTGCACTTGTCACATATGCTCATACTAAAAGTATAAATGTGCCCAGAGCAAAGTCAGATCATAAATAATATGAGTGACTGTTTAATTGCCTGTTAAATGCTTCACAGCCTTCCTTTGGCAGCAGGAATGCAGCTTAGAAGACCTGTTGAGACATAAAATGTCATCGCTGTGGTTTCTCTATGGCTTTACCTGGGTGGCTCAGCTTGAGAGAGAGCAAGGAGGAGACAATAGCAAAGTGTTACATTGATTGATTGCTTAATTTTTTGTCTGCAAACTTGTCAGCTATTATGTAATGGTTATCTAATATGTAAAATGTGTCAAAATTGTCCATCAGCCTGTGACCTCAATCTCAGTGAATTTTGAATAGTCTAAAGCCTGTTTTATGCTTCTGCGTCGAATCGACGGCGTACCCCCGCAGACCTCTCTGCGTCGCCGCGAACCCCTCTCCGACCCCTCCGCCGTAGCTCGACGTGCACCTCCAAAAAATTGTAACTACGCGTCGAGGCGACGCAGACCACAAGGGCTGTGATTGGTCAGATACATCATTTCGGGAGTGAAGCTTTTCCAGTTTCCCCCTCCCGCTATACCGCCATTTTTAAAGTGACCACTGCACTGTTTGTTTTAACGATATCAAGTTGAGGAACATTTGATTCTTCTGCGATTTAACATTTGCAATAAAATCATTTGTTGTTCAACGTCGATTAGCTCCAGCTGCAACAACATTCTCTCTCTTTCGCTCGCCATTAGGCTCGTTTCCATTACAGATTTGCGCAAAACTTTTGCGATTTTTTTTCTTTATGTCGATAAAAAACTATTGCGAAATGACGGCGTTTCCATTAACCGATGTTATGCGACTTAAACGTCTTTTTTTCCTCTCGCCATGCCAAAAATCATGGTAACGGACGTTGGTAGGTTTAACGTTATAGCCTATATCAACTTTTATTCAAGACACAGAGGTCCAGAGACAACACAGTACAGATATAAATGTAAACAATTAAGAATGATGCGGATGAGGCATCATTTATAGAACATATAGCTACAGGCTTCGGGTCCAATGTTTCCAAAAGCAAGATGCTATACCTTGTGTCACTATAGCCACCGCAGACATTATTATTAATGGAAGGAGACGTGGTGTGTTATCCAAGCATTGATGGCAGGGAAAGGAGTTCTCCCTCATTTCTGCTCCGAGGTCTTGATTGTGGCCTTTCTTTGAGGTTTAGAGTCCAGTATGCTATTCCTGTAATTGTTTCTTTTATGAATTTAATAAAGAACTCTGTCTCGTATTAATTCCAAACGGTCAGTGTAGCAGCCTACTTTTGGGTCCATTCGTTTTCCCTTTTTTAACCCGTAATTGCAAAACGAAAAATGAACGGTTGTTGTATTTTTTTAAACGCAAAGTTAAACACAAACTTTTTAATTTGAACTGTACACCAAATGCTGCGCAAAAAAAAAAAAAAAAAAAAAAAATATCGACGAAATTTAAGATAGCCTATTTGTTTATGATTTTTTGCTCCTTTATTAAACATTTAAAATATTCACAAATTAATATGGAAAACATGTAGATTTTACTGGTTTTCTAAGGCCAAATTAGAACCTGGAAATTATATTTTTCCCGCAGTGCTGAATGAAAGACCATAACCACTACAGAAAGGTGATTTATAGGTTATAATAAATGTGTCTGAAAAAATAACGAGGCATTTTAATTGTTTATTAATAAACTATTGTTTTCTAAATCAATGTCGGCTAAAAACATCTCCATCTCCGGATGCACCTTTAGAGAGAAATGCACCTTTCATACGGATTACATAATCAGAAGCTTTCGATTCGAATTTGTTTGTTTTAAAGTGGACATTTCAAGCTTTAGCCTACATAGGCTATATTTTGTTTCAGTTCTCACGCTTCAGTTCACGGAGACCATGAAAGCGCGCCTGATTGTTTTGTTTTATTTTACAAAACCACAACGTTTTCTTGTTATTGTGAGTTTACGCAAATACAATTAGTTGCGAATAATGTAGGCTATTATTATTTTCTGTATGACCAGAAATGATAGAGTATTTTAAGTTGTTTCCACTGTTGATAGGGAAATGCAAGTGTTCGCACCAGCGCGCCTATCCCTGCCATCCAGTGCGCGCTCCGCTTAAACACTTGAATATGCGTCAAAATCTTGTGTTTATTTCTGATAATCTTAGCCCCGTATTATATTATTGTCCAACTCAACCTTTATTTTGAATGAGATGTGACGAATTGCTTTGTTCATTTTTTTGGATAAAAGCGTCTTCTACATAGGCTATGTAGCCTAATAAATGTTATAATAATGATGATAATTATTATTATTATTTGTGGACACGGACCCCAAACACACCGCGTCTTCTAAATCAGGTGACTGTAAATGCGCAAAACCTTCCATTGCAGTTTTGCTAAATATTCCTTTTTCGAATTGCCTGAAAAACCTCCTCATGCGAGCATAAAATCTTTTTTTGCGATAAACGGGAGTTTTTGCGAAATGGACGTGGTTCCATTGTGCGTATTTTCAATTCGCAATTTCAATTTACGCAATTTGAAGGGTAATGGAAACGAAAGCGGAACCGGCGCACGGAACCAAAACAAACTAGCAAAAAGATTCGCGAAGCACACACCCCCTAGCCTTCTGGCGGTGAAATACACCGCGATGCAACGCAACCTGACGCAGAACCATAAAACGGCCACGACGCCGTAGGAGTGACGGCGTAGCTACGCCGTGGAGTTGACGCAGAAGCATAATGAGGCCTTAAGGCCTTGTGCATGCATACATGCATATTTGCATGTGAAGCATATATAGTGAATGACGTTTTTGCCCTCGACGTGCTCACATTTAAAGTTGACATGAAATGAAAAATGATCTCTATCTATTTTGTAAATGCATTTTATAGATTTTATTGCGAACGATTCATCCATGAATGTTTTTGAAAAAATGACCTTGTATCTGTTTAATCAGAATGTAAAGTCAACATTCCAATTAAAACGACAGACTTGATGTATGCCGGGCTTCTACAATTATTTGGGTTTTTTAAACCTCCCGCCCCTTCCCAAACGATTGCATGCTTGCAATAATTTTTGAGTGCAATGCCACTTCTCAAAATTCCAATCAACAATCGATGCCCAGAACCAAGACCCCACCACACTTTTATATATATATATATATATATATATATATATAAAATTCTTGGATGTCTACTTCCATTTCATTGCGATTTTAACCTTTTTCTCCTTTATTTAACAGTCATTTGATGAATAATTGATATCACGATAGCAAAATTGCTATCACTGTATTATGCACCAGTAGTTGGAGATGTCACTATGTAAAGAAAAACTATGCGCCTATAGACTGAACACGTAATACTCGTGCATGACATCACTGTTTTCACAAATTCGCCTTTTTGTGGTTTACACAGAGACGATAACGGTATTGTTTTGGAAAGTTAGCATTTTCAGGCCCCCAAAAATGCCAGTGTTGTGTAAATGAACAGCCAAAACAGCATAAAAATGTTCCGTTTTTAGTTGAAAACAGTGTTGTGTAAATGACCCCTAAGTGATTAAGACGCAGATTTTTGTGCTCAAGTGCACACAAAAGTATTTCAACTGTTAGAGAATTTGCCCTTGATGTCTTTCGAATGGGAACATTAATGTAACAAAGTTATTTAGTTATAGTTATATGATTAAAGTTTTTTTGCAGTGGTTGTTATTACAGTGTTTCTTTCAGGAAAGATGATAAAGATTTCCCTCATGCATTGCTCATGTGCTTGTCCCAAACCACTCAACACGTGAGAGCTGGTACAACGTGTCCCGTTACCTGCTGCTTTCCTGAACTAAGCGCTTGTTTTGTAAATTGTGTAAATGGAGACCCGAGTGGGCCGCTGTCAAAGGGGATTGTGAATGGATGAACGGTTTGTTCCAGACACACCTGTCCTGCTGTCTGGCCTGGGGTCTTAATCCTGCAGTAAGGTCAGTTAAGTTTAAGGCCTGGGTTCTTCCACACTGAGGGAGGGGTTCGGTTTGACTCTGTGGTGCTGCTGAGATTTGGTTGCGATGTCACGCTGTGCAATTATTAACCTCACTGCTTGTCATTCTGTGTGCATGGGAGGGAGCAATACGGAGCCAGTGGCATAAGCTTTCATGTGCACCTGTTACCTCCATGGGTGTTTCCGGTTCGTGCTCTCTTTCCCATCAGAGGGGGAAGGAAGGGCCATGCCGTCCTCAACTAGTGACTGCCGTCATCGGATAAGGTCTGGTCAGCAGTCTGGAAAAGCTCTTTCCTGCCCCTGTGTTGCCACTAATCTTGTCAGCAGTCGTCCCACCTCTGGAACCGCTGTGCCTGCCAGCCTAACTGTTGCACATGCATGGAAACCTGCCTGGATGCTGTCCAGACACGGCCATCAAAATCATGGTTAAGAGTTTGGTACCAAAACGCGATAAACGCCATTTTTAATAAAATGAGTTACTGCAAAAATCAGTATTGTATCTGGTTGGTATTGAAAAGTCAATGTTTAATTTTAAGTAAAATGCGATATCCGCCGTGTTATTCTGTCATGTTTTCTCCCTTTCTTTCCAAACCGCGACAAACGCCTGTCTCCCTTCTCTGCAGAATGCGATATATCCGCTCTCAACCAATCACAACGCACCATTCCACGCAATGAAAACAGTAACGGCAGCGCCTTAAATACACCCGGCTTCCTAGTTTTTCTTATCTATTTTGTACTTTTCGATCAACAAACAAACAAAAAAAAGAATAATTTTGACGGCATTGATGAACCTGTGGTTGTTTCTGCGGTGGGTAAGAAACGTAAAGGCATCGAAATCGAATCATTTACGTGAGGAGATTAAGAAGATGAGGCACTCGGGAGGAGGAAAAATGTTTTCAATCTTCTTTAGGCCTACAGTTCTTAATAAAAATATTATACTAATAAACTTAAGTTGTTTTGTATTTTCAACAGTTGAAAAAAAAACTTTTATATTGATTCAATGGATGAATTGCATTTTGAATTAAAAAAAATGGATTTATTGCATTTTGGGGGAAAAAATAATCCGTTTTTATAATAAATCTTTGAAAATCAAAACCTGGATTTTTTTTTATTTTTTTTTTTGTTATTATGACCTACAAATGCTATGTGAAAGTTTGAAACAGAAAATAGTGGTTTTCATCTTTCCACTTTCTTGGTAAAGAAAACACATTTTTACTCAAATTAATCTAAATGGATTTATTGCGTTTTGGAAGCAAACTCTAATTATGAAGGTTCTTTCCCATTTCCCAAAAATATATTTTATATTGTAATGTTTATATATATAGTTTTTATATCATCATGGTAAATATACTGTAAATCTGTTCAGGGATAATATCATATAGGTGGGAGTTTTTTGTTTTTCTTTAACTCTACCTTTTCAGCAGAACACAGATTTAACATTTACTTGAAGTACCCCCTAAGATATTAACCCTATACCCTTTATATTTTTTATCATTATAGGGTGGTTGTGTACACTCACTGCCAACACACATTTATATTCAAACAATTTTGCATAATAGGTCCCATTTAATGAATTATTACAGTAGCTTTTCATGAACTCACAACCCCCCTGCAGTTACCTTGTCTCTGTTTGGGAAACCCTGCTCTAATCCAAAGTACAGATATTTTTAGCACTTTTGTTAGTTCTGTGAGTGAAACCTGTACTACTGAATTGAATGTCTCTAACAGGAAACAAAGTGGTTTATTGTGCTAACTTGCATTAAGTGCACAGTATCTAGGCTAATGAACTCTGACCATCTGTAAGGGTTGTGCCCTGTTCCAGGAAGTGGAAAGGATGGGTGTCACACAGTGTTTCCTTTGTAAAGAAAAGTTAACTCTCTTATTATTAATATTTATTTTGCTTTTGCTTTAATCAGTGAGTGCCTGTAAGAAGATGGGAAGTCACTAAAGTAAAACTGAAAAAGTAAAAAGAAAATTAAATAATTATTTATTTATTCCATTTTTTAGTTTTCACTACTGAATATTTACTATGTATTTAATTTATTTATTTTTACTTTAGTGAATCTTGTTAGCTGCTGTCAGCTGAACATTTATTTGTTTGTCTATTTATTTATTAATGTATTTTTAAATTTTACTGTAACCATCCATCCATCCAATCGTATATGTTTAGTAAGTCATTTACCTCCTTTATACACAATTCATATAATAAAACCACAGTCAGATTTGGCATGATGTTGGCTGTTTGCCTGGTGAGGCCTTGTACAGCAGCACTAAATAGATTTTTCGAGAAAACAGAGGCTCATCTGCCTGTGAGCTTTGACACTGATAGGATGTGTGCCAGAACTGAACAGTTCAACACAGTATCTCACTATCACCAGCAGAGGAGCTCTTGTCTCTTATGTAACTGTGGGCCACAGCACACTTGTGCTGAGGTGTTTTATGTAGCAGGATGTGTAGAACTGTATACGGCATTGCACGTATCACTTTAAACATCTGCTTGCTAAATATCTCACAAAAGGGTTAAACTGGTAAACGAGATTTCCTCCCTTTTCTCATGCTCTCACCAGGTCAGTAAGTCTGCAAACTAAAGCCTGACAAAGGTCGTGTTCACAGTCAGTTTGATCTATGGTTAACACTGCAGTGTAGAGGCTACATGTTAAATAATGCACCGTTGAATATTTGTCTCAAGGTTAAAGTGATGACACCCAAAGCCGCATGTCGTGTTCTTTGCCATTTTACTTTACCAGTTAATTAGTGGTTTGCAGACAGTGATCCCTGTGTAATTGCTTAAACTACCCTCAGGCATCGTTTTAGTTTTTATGTAACACCTGAGATTATAAATGGTATCAAATGAATCCACAGCATGCAGCCAAAAGAGAAATTCACAGAACTCTGCAGTAAATCTGTATATGACAGGTGGTGATGCGTGCAAAAGCATAGTTTGTCAACCGTCAGTTAACATTGATGTTCTCAAGTGTCTGATTTTAAGTGTCTTTCATGCATGTTGCATAAGGTTTTACTTGTCAAATGTCACTAAGCCTTCAAATGTGGATTTATATTGTGAATGTCAGTTATCTGTGGATCTACATTTGCATCAATACTTGCAGCAAACGGGGGAAAAATGTCAGTATTTACTCTGCTGTATGACTTTATTTCTTCCATGGACCACAACATGAGACTTTTTGAAGACGTGTCAGTGGTCGCTCTTTTCTATGCAATTACAATTGATGAAAACTGAAGCATTCAATATTCTTTTTTTTTTTTTTTTTTTACTGGGAAAAAATGAATTGTTTATGACTTCATGAGAAGTTAGACCATTGTATGATGTGACGCATATTTCCATCAATATAACTTATGTTTGGATGCTTAGGTAACAATTGTTCCAAAAAAAAAAAATCAAAAGTAGTTTTGTGTGAGGAATCAGACCAACATTTCAGTCATTCAACACAAAGCTGTTGTATGGTTTCAGAAAACTTTAAATACAGTGCATAGTTCATAGACACTTTTATGATATTTTTGCTTCCTTTTGTAGCTTTAAAGCCTCAGCCCATATTTATTGCAATTACCTGGAAACGAGCGACCAGAATGTTCCTTTTGTCTTCCATGGAATAAAGTAATATGGGTTTGGAACAACATGAGGGCAAGTAAATAATAATATAATTTCTTGGTGAATTCTGAAAATTCTAAATTCTGAGAATATAAAATTAATGCACATCTTTGTTTATTTATCTGGTAAGGCCTAATTCCAATAGGTTATGACCCTGGTTATCTTATAAAAGTTCAGAGTCCAATATAAACCCTTGTTTTTTTTGGGAACACCTGATATATCTGAGTAGGAACTCCTACTGTTTCTTATACATGTACACGTAGACACCAGATATTTAAAAAAAATACTATTGTTTTTAGTTACCTCTTAGGTGTTGCACATGCAGCAACTACACATGTTGTCTTCCTTAACTCGGATATGGCTTCAGATAAAGAGAGATAGAGACCACCACCTCATCAGTCAGGCAAGATAATGTTATCTTATTATGACTCATCATATATGATAGGGCAGGATTCGTTTTCAGTTATAATACTGTCAGCATTGTGTCTGGTGAACTCTCACCTCAGGATCTCCATAAATGGAGATTGAGGATTACTTAAGAGTTGTGAACAACGGTGTTTTGCCTGGAGTTTTTAGTTTTGGCGACCAATCTTGTTTGTCTGCCTTGCCGTTTTAAGGACTGGTTCACACAGAACGGTAGCCTGGGAAAACCCAGACAACTTCCGGCAAATTTAGATTTGCTCTGAAAGTCAGTCTGGCAAAGAGCTCATTCAAGCCCATTTCCAATCCGTCGAAATCGAGGCACCAATCAGAAACGTTGGGGCGGGCTTTACACGAGGACGACAGCGCTGGGATTTTGAAGCAGATTTTGTAGCATACATTACAAAGATGGATGCCACCGTCGAACATCACTCGTTCGAATCAGCTATCGCGTCTGTTTTAAGCGATTTGAACGTTTCCTTTTAGTTAAAAACCGAGCAAAGAACAACACACGGAGATGTTTCTCCGCCGCCCTGCATACGTCATCTCATTCATCGCTCTGATTGGTTTTAGGTCTATCCGCGACGTCCGTTGGTGACGCCCCTCTGGAAATGATTTGTCTATGATGCTTTGCCAGACCATAACTCAGTTACAACTGAGAATGGTCTGGTTTTAACCAGGCTAACAGAACGGGTTTTTGCTGTTAAAAACGTGAGACGCAGGTCAGTGGAACGAAAAGCGCAAGGTTCTGAGATGCGTTTTTAAAAAGTTAAACTTCTTTTAACTTGAGCGCCGTGTTTTTAGAATGCTGTGTAGGCCTAATGCACGAAAACGCTGCAAAAAAACACGAGTGCGACTGTTAAAGATGTCCATCTAGCGCGTGTTTACCTTGAAAAACAATGGAAAAGTAGCACAGTGGAATGTAGAAACACGTTCTGTGTGAGCACACAGTCTGCACAGTGGAGCCTCACCTACAGTGGCGTGACTTGAATGGAATGACTCATTTTTTATAAAGCAGACAGAGCAAAACAGGAGCACGAGTGTTGGCACTCATAGCCTCCCCAGTCCAGGATCCCATTAGAGGACCAGGCATGATGCCAGAGATCAAAATTCGAAAACCTGATTGCTGTACCATGCCATTTGTTACACCCATCGATCAAAACGGATAAATAACGCTTTCTACGACACCATGATGTTTGTAAGCACTTTCGTGATGGTGTAATGGAAAATGTCCTAGTCATCAAGAAATGTTGTTGATGTGTTACCAGTCCTCGTACAACTGAAAAATCTCCCACACGCACTCCCACATCTTACTGAAAGTGAATTTTGGATGTCATCCTCTGTGTATCATGCCCATTAGATTAGATTGATTCTATGTTGGCAATGTCAGTCGTTGCTGTGAGCTTGATAATGAGACGCTTCAGGCACTCATTAGACGATTTGCTTGACAATGTAGTACGGGCCAACAGCTGTCTTGAGTTCTCCATTCCCAGACTCTGTGCCCAGTCCAGTCTAAACATCAGTGTCGGACAGGAACCCCCCCCCCCCCCATTCGAAATCATACTCCTTATTGGTTTAAAGGGACAGTTAAATCTCATTTACTCATCTTCATGACATCCTCATTCTATGATGTGTAGGAGATGCTATGGATGTTTACACTGTTCTTTTCCTTTAAAACATCAAGCCATATACACATGAGACGAAGGTCGTTGGAATGAAAATAAAAACACAAGCTCTTGAGTCGCGTTTTTTTAAAAGTTGAACTTTTTTAGAAACCTGTATCATGCACGAGATGCTAAATGTGCGAAAGATGCGAAATGTGATCGCAACAGTCAAACACATTCATCTAGCGCTTTTATATAGTAAAACTATGAAAAAGCAGTGCAGTGGAAAAGTGCGTTCTGTGTCAATGACCCCTAAAAGTGGCATGAAGCATGAATTTTAGTCCATTCCTCTAATAAAGATGTAGCATATGAGTCGTATGGACCACTTATGTATAAAGTTAAATAGTCCCTTGTCACCTTCATTTTCATTATATAGCCACTGACTGTACAGTGCAAAAGAGCGATTGAAAATAACGATTGTATCAATTACATCGTTACGTGACTAATGACTGTTAAAAATGTGTTTTTCATTGAATCATTCATTCTAGAGATGTAGTTCAAAAACGCTGATTCATCCAGTAATGAAACAAGTGAAGTATTTATGAGTGAGTCATTGAATCATTCATTCAAACAGTTTTTTTACATAATTAATTTTTATTAATTAAACATTTTGAATAGACTGCAGCAATTAACATTTTGTCAGAACCTCTAGTAAATTACATTATTTTGTTTCGTTTTCTGTTCAGTAGCATGCACACACACACAAAAAATCATGATTCTCAATTTATCTAGAACCATGCAGCTCTATTTGTATGCAAGTCATATAGGTTTGGGACCTAACCTAAAACAATAGCCTATCTATAAGGATAAATATTTTACCTGGAATCACATTGTGACTCATATCACTCTTTGGAATGATAGGAACAGATAAAGATTGATATCTTTTGAGGCAGGTCCAGTTCCAGTGAGATTGTCTGCTCTCTGCAGTGAAGGGTGAAGGAGCGGCAGTCCGGATGGAGAGGGTGGGACAGGACAGACTTTCAGGATACAGCCATCAGCTCACAGGAAATAAGCCAGGAGATAGAGGCAGAAGGCTTGCACTTTCATCTGTTTCTATATGTAAAGTGATATTGTTCTAAAGTCTGGAGACATTAGAATTATTATATTTTTTTTAAACTTAATCATTCACCAGTAAGTGACAATTTTTGGTGGGCAAACACCACTAACATCAGTCGTTATTAACAATGGATTTGATGAATTCTGATGTTTTGGGGTATTGTTTGGTTTCTCTCACTCTGAAATATTCCACTCTGTTGGATATACATTTTCAAAATATATGGTAATGCCAAACTAAAAACATTTGACATCTTTGTGTATAGTCACTGATCAATGACGAACTTTTGTTCTGTATTTCCACCCTGTTAGTATATCAGTTCTGTTTAGTTTATTTTCTTTAGGACAGGGGTTTCCAATCCTGCTCCTGTAGGAACACTGTGTCCTGCAAAGCTTAGCTCCAAACCCAATAAAACATATCTGAACCAGCTAATCAAGGTCTCACTGTAGGCATAGGCTACTAGAAACTTCCAGGCAGGTGTTGAGGCAAGATGGAGTTAAACTCTGCTGGACAGTGGCCCTCCAGGACCGACTTTGGACACCCCCCGCTATAGGGCACTTTTATAATTATATTATAAATAATAAGGTTTAAGAGCTTGACCATAGCATATTTCTGACCTTTAATTTTAAACTACTTTTTTTACTTCCTTAAATTTCAAAACAAGTCGTCGCAGTTTATTAAATATTTTCAAGCTAGTACTAGGTAGAAGGAGGGCCTTTTTGCATCACCAGATTTGCACTGCAGCAGTGTTTAAACCTAACCAATATGTTTAATAAGCAACATGACCTTTAAGGAATCCTCAATATTGTTAAAATGAAGTCTCAGGCTTGTGATTGTTGCTTTATGTGCATAACTCACAGCTTCACACAAAGTGAAAAAGACAGTATATTAATTAGCTAATTTTCTCAGCACAGGCGTATGCCAATGACCGTACTTCGAACTTGCATCTGGCGTGAAGACTAGCCAAAGAAAACTGAAGTGGCTCATTTCTTTTTGCCAAGTTTTTGGCCTTCTCCAAGCCAAAAAGCAGTCTGTACTTTTTGCCAAGCAAATTTCCATGTCCTTTCCTTTATATCCCTAATAACCAAAACGGTGATTTTTTTTTTATTTAATCGTGCTCTCCATAAACATTTTTCCTAATATCACAGGCCATGCAAGCCTGTAGGAAACTAAGCTTCAAGTCTAAGAAATTCTAACTCCAAATAACTGGCAGCTCAGGCTGAATGGGGTGGAACATATTTAGAGTAATTCATAGCATACAATCTTCCCATGGACTGTTTGTATTCCCTAATTTGTAGGTTTGATTTGCTGTACTTTCTGTACTTTCCTAATGGGTTTACATTTAAGAGCCAGATAAGTTAACAGTTTATCAGTCTACAAACTTAAAGAGGTTTTCACTGGTTAAACGTGTGTCTGGAGTTTACAGGCTTCGGGATGCCATTGGGTTAATGTTCTAACTTTGGTGTGACCCAAACTTTGAGTCATTGTTTCCTGGATATTTGTGTACTTCCTGTAAACCTGAAGAAAATATTTTGTTGTTTGCGCTTTTCCCGATCCATTCCCTTCATCCCAAGCAAAATAATCAAAAGCACATGTGAAACCAGATGAAAATACTCTGGCAGGAGGATCAACACACCCCTGTGTGTGTTCATTTACTGCTCTAATTTTAGCTGAAGCTCTATTGCAGTTCTGAAGAGCCTAATTTGAAGGAGGTAAAAGTGTTCATTCATCAAGGACTGTGGGTGCGTCCAGCTGGATGCCAGTTCCATATGAGATGTAGGTCATGGAGCACTATATGACTAGCAGTATGTTTACACAGGAAAAATCTCAGAAACCAGACGTCTGAAAATAGGCTAGTGCAACAGATCAGGACGTAAATGCTTCTGGAAGGTTAATATGTCTGCAAGATGTTAGTTGTCTGACCTCTAGCTACTGAGCTTCTAAATAAAACACTTGACCCTAAGATCCAATGGTTTTCATTGAGGTCCTTAACTGGCTTACTGTGTAACTGTAATCTCTTGTTATCCTCTGAATTAGTGTCTGTATTAGAGAGGAGAGCTCGGTGTGAAACCACGGGTCACAGTCAGGGTCAGCAGCTTGTGGAGAACTATAGGCCACATACACACTGAAAGGTTTCAGGAGTGACAACCACATTTAAATACGGGAATGAATCCATAAATTATACTTATGCGTGTGTACTGAAGAGGATTAAGCTTTAAAAGGTGAATTTACAACTGAATTTGGAACTTCTGACCCAAACAAGCTTTTCATTGTTTCTTTTAAGAGATTGAATATGTCATAGCTTGAATGTTTCCCATCAACAACTTTATAGTGTCCATTGTGCCACAGCTTTCACTGTCACATAAATTGTTTCAATAACAGCTGTATTATTCTGGCTATACACCTTTCCTAATCAAAAGTATACATTTAAGTTTCTAGCGCTGCCAAGTGTGACGTCAGTGACAACATTTGATTTATCTGTGACTGAAAACCAGACTAAAAACCTTTTGTATTATACTATAAACCATTTTTTTTAAAACGTCATGTCTGGTACTTCCTGGTTAAGAGATTGCCTAACACTTTCAATGAATGCTAAGAAATGTAATGCTGTGAAGACAAAATTTAAGGAGGTTTGATGTTTAAAAAAAAATATTATCCAAACCAACAGCTACATTTGTTTGCAGGCCGGAGTTCACCCCTGCCCCCCCAAAAAGATTTTGTAAAAAAACCAACCAAAACAAAGACTGATAAATATAAATTAACTTGTCTAATCATAGCTTGTGCTATTTTAATGTTCAGCTGCATCTCGTGGAAAATTTTACAGAGGTTATGTTTTTTTTCTGTTTGTTTTGAGGTCCTTGAACCATCTTGTAGGATGAGGGCCAAGCAACAGCCAGAAGCAAAAGACATGACGTGGCCCTTTCCACATATAATGAGGGGTTCCCTGTCTACAATAACAGGCAGCGCTGAATTCTTCGGCATGTATGTTTTTCTCATTTGGAAACAAAGACCTTGGTAGCAGAGCTCTGACTCATCTCAACTTGATTTGCTGATTTCGGTTTCCCCCTTTGAGTACAAGAGGGAACAGGGAAGAACCAGATACAACTGGTTTTCAACTGTTTTGTAACTGAAAAGAGTCTTGGAGGGAGCACAGTATATAAACTATACCAACGGAATAATCATTGATCTAATAAGAATTGTATGGTATTTAGTTGTTGTTTTTTGGTTTGTGTGTGTGTAATATGTATGCATGTATGTAAAAAGACTCAAAAATAAAAATAAATATGATTATTATTATTAGGGTAAATGAAGCATTTTAAAAACACCAGATACACTGTGAAAAAATAACTAAATTGTAAATAAAAGATTATTGGAGTATATTTTACAAGAAAAGTTTTTCAACTTAAGTTGCAAACTCATATTTTCTAGTAATATAAATATATACTCTAATAATCTGTTTTATTTACAACTTAGAATTGTATTTTTTTACAGCGTATTTGGTCGTTTTTTAAATGCTTCATTTACCCTAATAATAATACAAAAATAAATATACTATTTTATTGTTATTATTATTATTATTATTGCAAATTACTGATTTGAAAAAGCAAAACTAAATACAGCATTCTATTGTGATTTATTATTTTTATTATTATTGTAAAATTAAAACAAATGTAAATATATATTTAAGAAAGATATAAATAGTTTCTGCTGGAAAAAAAAACAAGCAGTCTTCCTTTTTGACGAACATTTTTGTTTACGTAGCCCTTTCTCTAAATTTAAGGACCATTAACTGAGAGGACTAAGTAAGGAAATGTAGGAAAGTGACTCATGGGTAAAAGTGCAAAATAGCTTTAAATATTGACCAAATTTAGAAATCATACACCTCACCTGTTTATTTAGCCGGATTCTCTGGGAGCCCTGCCCAGGAAGGCCATTTAAATGAGCCATTGTGAGTGGCCGGAGTGAAAAATGAATGAATTTGCTGTACCAGCATGCCACTGAAAACACATCAGGCAATAACGTCTAAAATATCTCATGCAGAAGTATGACATAATGTTTTACTTTTGGTTTTCTGTGGTAATGTGGGTGTGGGGAGTGGTGGTATGACATCTTGGGCAGCCAGTAATCTTTGCCGAGATCTGTGACTCGTGTTGCTATAACAGCCAATGACTGCGATGTTAACGGCTGATGCAAAAATGTTTTTTCTCTCCCCAAGACTCAGTTTTGCTGTGGTTTTGACAGAGGAAACTGAGTTGAGGGTGGAGTGGCCTATTTGAAACGCATCGAAAGACATGTGCTTTTGATAAAGGAGAAATACCATTTTTAATACACATATTAAAGTTATGTTCATAGTTAATAAATAAGATTTAGTACAAGTAGCAAAAAAAGAAAATGCATTAGATTAGCCATCCCTCATTTTGTTGTGTTGTGCACTTGCACAAAATACAATGAAAAGCACATGGCAAAAACGTGTCAAATTTGCATGCCCGTCCTCTCGAAAGACAGCGTGTGCGTCATGAGGGCCAGCCACTTCCTGCTTCACTTCCCCTGTCTGTGTTTATGGTTACTTTGTATTACCATGGAAACTTGCCTACAGAGATTACAAAGAAAGAAAAAAAATCATCTGACATAATCTCGCCATTTAGGAAACTCTTATTCGTGTTAGTCTACCCTGTCAAGATGCATTGAACGCTGACCTTAATTCCTGGCGCTTTCAAAGAAACCAGACCTTGAAATCTTCCACAGACTTAATTGACAGATTTCTGTTGTCCGTTTAAGGATAATAAAGGCATCTTTATTTATTTTCTTCCTGGGCTAAGTGAGACTTTTCCCCACCCATGGTCAGTATCCTTTTTTAGGTCTCAGGGCTTGAACACTTAATGTGGAGTAGGTGGGGCGGTGGGCGGCGTTGGCTTATGGCAGGCTAATTGTAGACAGCTTATCTCATTCAATCTGCTGTGAGCATACGCAACGCAGTGACGCCACATGTCCACATTCGTTAGGATGTTTATAGCCAATGTTGTTAGTGTTGTCCACCCACATCATATGCTGTATATGGAAAGAAATGAGTGCATGAAAAAAACTCTGAGTTTAGAAATCGTGGTGCTGTTTATCCAATGCATCCTCTGGACTTTGTTATGACATTAGAAACATCTGTTTGGTGGTTATAAGCCTTAAATCAAACCTTGTTTTGTGTTTGGTGAGCTTTTTTTCCAGAAATGACAAAATATGTGGACTAATGTTGCTCAAAGGAATAGTACACCAAAAAACAAAATCTGTCATCATCAGTTTTTTTTTTTTTTTTTTTTTTATAGAACACAAAAAGAGTAATTTAAAATGATGTCAAAGCTGCTCTTTTCCACACTATGAAAGTGAATGGTGACTACAGCTAATAGTTTTAAGAGTTATGACTTACATGTTTTTCTATTCCCCACACAAAGCTATTACTTTAGAAGACTTGTTGAAATGGTGAATGATTTATTTGGACTACTTTAATGGTGCGTTTATGGTCCTTTTTAGAGTTTGGCAGCCCCTGGTCACCATTCACTTTCATTTTATGGAAGAAATCAGCATGAACATTCTTCGGTAGTATTGTATATAAACTCAAATATATTTAGTACAAAAAATTCTCCTTTTGTGTTTTATAGAAGAAAGTCAGTCAAATTGAATGACATGAAGGTGAGTAAATGCTGACAGATTTTTTTATTTTTTTTTGTCTTTCAGTACCATCTGAAAACTGAAAGAGACATTGCGTCGATTAACGCTTTCTCTTTTGGGAAAGTACCCGGTTTTCCTGTAAATGGTTAATATTTCCTCAGACTCACATGATGTGTGGTATTCACAGTTCTGTCACATTAAAGTCATATTTTATGTGGTTAAAAAAACAGTCATGTTACTTTGCAGAACTGTTTGATCCTATGTTGTTTACACAGGAAGTCACAAATTGATTATTAATCCAGGAATTCTGCCAGGTGACGTTGTTGCATTGCCTTACATGGTGTGGGATCATGTTAATGCATATGCTCTTTGAAAACGGTGTCCTTTTTACCTGAGGTATATCTGTACGCTCTGAGCTTAAGAGACAGGAATAACAGGTGCTGGCGTGAGTTCTTCCAGGCTTCTTTGATTAATGGTTAATCTCTGCTCTCACACAAGAAGTCCACAAACCAAAGTTGACGTGTTTACTCTAGTTGTCATGTCTCTCTCCGTTGACAAATGGATGACTTTGTCCTTTCAAGGACATGATAATGTATCCTTACCCTTTATTTGCAGTTTGCAGTCTTGTTAATGTTACATAGCCGCCATGACAATGTGTAACAGGGTCTATTTCCGTTTTTCAACATAATGAAATGAAACGTGCCAGCTCTCTTGCCACGAGTGTCCGATACTTTAAACTGTGCCTTTGCCAATGTTAATGGCCGAATAATAAAGCTGTTCAAAGGATTTTTAAGTTTTTAGATTTGAATGCACACTTCACTTGAAAAGGGAAGCCTGTTTCCACCGAAGAATAAAAGTAATTGTGAGGTTTAAAATAAGACACACTGACATAAACTTACAGTTGGAAACATGCATTTTAGAAGCACAATAAAACAAACAGTACCCTTCAAATGTTTGAGCTCCATTTTTTTTATGTTTTTGAAAGAAGTTTCTTATGATCATCAATGCTGCATTTATTTATTTGCATTAAACACAATAAAAGAGTCATATTGTGAAATATTATAATTTGAACTAAATTCATTGTAATTTTTAATTTCTTTGATGGAAAAGCTGAATTTTCAGCATCATTACTCCAGTCTTCAGTGTCACATGATCCTTCAGAAATCATTCTGATATGCTGATTTGCTGCTCAAGAAACATTTCTTGTTTTTATAAATGTTGAAACTGTTGTGCTGCTGATTTTTGAAAAAAGTCATACTGTTTTAAAAAAAAATGTAATTACATAAAACTTTTAATTGCTTTCTAATAAATATATAAAGTCTCGACCACAAACTTTTGAACGTAGTGTAAGTTCAACAAAACCATCTAAAATAGTCTCCAATCACAATAACGCTGAGCTAAAGTTATGTAAGCGTTTAGACTCTCAATCACAATCAGTTACTGATCAAAACCATTCAATTACCCACACATTAATTCTTCTTTACCTCATCTTGTTTGCCCTGCTTTTTAGGGGAGTTTTCGAAAACAATAAACATGCACTTTTTTAACCTCCTCAGTGTTGTAAATTTATTCTGAAATGATATAATGAAGAGCTTAATTCCTCTAAAACCAACTGGCCAAAAAAAAGAAAAGAAAAAGGAAGTGCTTCATACAAGGAGACAATATTGTCTCACCACACAACTGTTGCCTGGGTGTACAGTACACTACACCATTGTGTGTATACAGTGTAGATAAGTGTTGTTATCAGTTGCCTGGTAACACAGCAGCATCTCATTTTGCGTGTTGTGACTCAACATATATGACTACAGACAGTCCCACTTCGATGAGATGATGAAAATCTACATGGTGAAATCATGTTGATATCTGTCAAATGTACAAACAGGTTGGTTCTCATATTAACTATTGTCATGGTAATATAACTATTTCTATTTGCAAAAAATAGCGCTTGTCTCTTATTTGACTTGTGTACGGTACATCTGACATTCTACATGCAGTCACTGCTTGAAATTGTGTTGCAAGACCTTTAACATGGCACTTGCACAGGTGGGTGAACATGTCAAACTCCATTTGCTTTAAACAGCCCGCACATGTCTCTGAGTGTCTATGTGTAAGCAGCATTTGCTATACTCTCGCTCAGGAAATACAAGCCTCCTGAGACGCAGATTTTAATTAGCATTAGATAACACCTCTTGGAGTACAAGGCCATATGCTACAGGATTTTCTTGAGTGTCTCTCTAGCGATGATACACTTAATCACATGTCCCCAGTAATTAGTTGAAGGTGCTGCGATTTTTTTAAAGGAATAGCTTGCAGCTTATTTCCTGACAGATATCATCATTAAAATAGGTGTTCAGAGATATTGGCTCTATAAACAATAACATATGTTGTTTAAGCCAATCAGAATACCTTTGAGACATCCCTTGTGATGATCCTTGCAGACATCTCTTTAGCATACTTTTAAAAAGAGTGATTAATACAGCACTAATATATGTATATTTAAGTGCTTAACTGAATGTAATGTTTTCAGACATGTTAATGAAATGGAAATATGTTGTAGTTTAAATTTATATTAAATGCAGTTAGCTAAACTTTAAAGAGCTTTTTGACCCACTTAAGTGCATCTTTACTACTATCATATTTATATTTTCTTTGAAATATGGTTAAAGTGTACTGTCGAATGTACTGGCAAGCATTTATGGTAAACGAAAAGATACTTATTTATATGTCATGTATTTAAATTTGAAGTTAGATGTATTTTAGTTTCGACATCAAAATAAGTGCACTTCTTTAAAGCATGACACAAGATATTTAAAATGTACTTTAAATTCAAACTTAATTGGACATTTATTGCAAAGTGCTCTTTTAAAAGTGTGTTAAGAAACATAGTCCTGAAAGTGTACTCTCTTTAAGTTCACGACAGTGGCCTTTTATTTAATTAGTAATATACACTGTAGAAAAAAGTTGCAGCCTTAAGTGCCTTTTAAGTACAATCAACTTGCATGTTTAAGCCATTTCAACTTAAATTACATTAGAGGGTAAGTAAAATGGCTAACTTTGCTGAAAGAACATTTGAGTGTAATTTATTTTTGTGCTAAAAAGGAAATGCAGAGTTGTATTATTCTAGTGTGTTGCATTGCACATGTTTTTAAATACTGTCTTATAGTGGACAAATAGTAGACAAGTAGGACATTTTTTGGGTGTGAGAAGTGAATGTACTCATGTTTGGTTGATCACTCTCACCTGCCTCCCTTAAAAAACACAAATGCTGACCTACAGACAATGTCGTTGACCAACCAAGCAGACAGGAATTTGACTATGAAAAATCTAAGATAAGTGTGAATATGCATTCAAGAGTGTAATCAAATCCCTCTTCAGGGGAATTGCTTCTATGAGGATTTTTTATTATTTATTCCAGCATGAGGTCTCCACTCTTTTTCAGCAGAAGAGCAATCAAAGTGATCAAATGAGTCACCCAATACAATATAACCAAATTTCCCATAAACAAGACATCATGCCGACAGAAACTTAGGTTTATAAATGGGTTTATTGGACGCGTGTATAACATCTGTACGTGACATCCATCCATGAACTGTATCTGTGTGAGTTTAAATGTTCCATGTCCTGAGTTTGCATGTATTATTTTGTTTGCATCACTGACGCCACTCCTGTCTCGTCTGCCGCTTTGTCGTATTGTAGCCTACTTTGTAAGAGTATTTTTTTTTCATGTCATTACCCTTGACTTGTTGTTCCTACCTGTCAGAAAGAGACAGCAACCTGAGCCCTCAGACCAGACCTACGGCAAATCTGCAAAAAGAAACCTGATATGTCTGTTCACACTTCATAACCAGATGAAATTCACAGGCTGTTTCAAGTTAGCACTGTCACAATGTACAGTAAGCTAAACATACATTATGGTCTTACTGGACTGGTGCCTAAGGCTTGTTTCACAGCACATGTGCGAGCAGTATTTATTTTGGTGCCCGTTTTAACAGGTTACAGCATTCACACTGCAGGCACGAGCAGTCAAATGCTGTTTATCTGGAGTCAAGGAGTTTCACCGCTGAGCCTATTTTGCTGCACTCAGCTGAAAAAATGCACTATAAACATATTCATCAACATTATATTTTGCAATATAGGCTTTAAGAAGCGACATAAAGTAATGGAGTGAATTACTCACCCAGTAGTGAAAGTTACAGATTGTGAATTATTAGGCACAAAAACACATTCTTTTCAGTCAATCTGACTTGATATTTGCCATGCTTGTGTGTGAATGCTTTATGTGACAACAGACACTGAAACAAGTTACTTAGTTTTTACAGAGTTGGAAACTAATTAGATTTATTTCATTTACTAAAGCCGGGTGCACACTGCGATTTATAATAGTCCTTTACGAATGTTGCTTTCAGACTTTACGAACATGATCCCCAATGTAATCCATGTCACACTATAGGATCTCATTTGTCATTAATGTCAGACTGTATATGGAAGTCAAGACGTGATACAGACGCATGCAAGAAGGCTCGTCCGGAGATTTACATCATCAATCCGTGACACGTTCAGTGACTGTGAGCTGCATTACATGCAGGATTCAAAATGGTGGCTTGCAAACAAAAAAAATCTCTAGCGTTAATTTTGATTATGGTTTGTGGGCGACATGACCAAAATCTTATATCACGATATGAGTACATTTATATTACAATAACGATATATTTCACAATATAGTCATCTTTGCTTTATAATATTTATATTAAAAAAAAATTGTATACCATAGACATTTCATATTTCTTGTCACGCATGAGTGTAACCGCGATAGATGGTAGACAAATATCTACTGGTTCATCGTGTCTACCGGTATCGCCCACCCCTAATGGCTCGTCTTGAAAAGAACAATGGAAAAAACGAAGACAATGTTTATAGAGCAAGTGGTGGTTTTTTGTCATCTTGCTAATTGAGTCATCAGGTTCTGCACTCCTTTTGGTTTTTGATGATTTGTTGTTGGAGAAGCCACACTGCAGGACTGTGCGTCAAATCTTCTAACACTGCCAGAATTTCATTGGAAGTTAAATTTGATCGCAACGGTCGTCATTACTGTCGGCAAACATGTCAAACTAGCGATCAAAGACTTCTGATTTTGGATGAGAGAAATCTTGTAATATTCTCAACATTTGTCTCAGATGGCCAAATCGTGGACAAAATCGTACAGTGTGGGCCCACTGGTCTTTTATTTTTATCTTGGTCATTTGTTTTTGTGCGAGTATGTTGGGTGCTTTCTGTCCTTTTAAAAAACATAGTTTGTTGTTTTACACAGGTGCACAAGACTAAATAAACTACAACATTTTACCATTGAAATTCCTTCTATTTTTGGCTATTCTTGACAATAGCCCACCACTCTCTTTCAGCAAGAATGCACAGTCATTGTTTTCAGTAATAATAGGTGCGCACATGGGGGAGAAAGATATAAAAATAACAAATAGCTAGCAACTTGATAAGCAAATGTGCCTGTTTCAATGGTGTCATAAAGATGGCTGTCTTAATGGCCCCGGATCATTTCTTTAGCCCTGGCAGTATGAGTACTTTCAGTTCTTCCAGACTCCATAGGGAATAGTGTGTTCATGCCCATGTTAAGAAGCTGCAGAGCTGTGCTTCCCAACAGGAATTTATATAATCTGTCACTGGATGTTCCTTACTGTTGTGTTCAAGTCTTGCCAAGTCCTGGTCTAGTCATATAAAGGTCGTACTTTAGGTCCTGACTCAGCCTGGTAAAAAAAAAAAAAACTGAGGGAAAATCTCAAGGCTATGAGTGGTCTCACAGCCATGTGTAGTCTATATTTAGACAAAACAAACTATATATATATACACACACACACACAAATAAATTGGTTAATCTGGTGGCAGTCTCCTATTAATTTTAATTGAATTTACAAAAAAAATTTGAAAAAAATCAGTGTTGTTGTGTTTTTTTCAGTCCATAGCAATGCTTTTTGTTTACTAAGAAACAGCAATGCAAATAATGAATCAGATTTTTTTTCCCCAGCAAATTTGTGACAGTCCTTAGTCTTACGTAAACACTCCCTACACACATACAACCTTTTATAGTGAAGAGGTTTCTGGGATGGCCAGCATGACTCACTGATGACTTTTTATTTCCCTCTCTCTCTGTCTCACCCTCCGGTACGGACTCTTCACACCATAGTTGCCATGGTGACTCTGGTTGTATGCAAATAAACAGACAGGGGATCTGTTGAACTTGGAGAATGATGAAAATAGATTTCATCAGGCGCGGCCTGGTTGATGAGTGGTGCTGGTGAAGCCATTCTGTGGTAGTTGAGGCTGCTTGCACTTCACCTCCAGCCAGGCTGAGTGAGCTTTTCCCAGCCTCACTCCCAGAGCGAAGTGGGTCAGGTCCTGGCCGCAAAGGGCATTCCTGCTAAGCACAGATGTGTGTCACAGGAGGTACAAGGTCCCTGGGATTTAACACCAAACTGTAGGCTGCCTCAGCAAGTCCTGGGAAAAATGCATGGTCAGCGTTTCATGCATAAACTTTACCTTATGTGTAAAATCCGTAAAATGGTTTTAAAAGACTTTAAGTCCTAGTAAAGATGGAGCGCCCACACAGATGTGGGTTATGTAATATTAAATGTAATTCCTTAATCCAATAGTAACCTGTAGTACGCTTTGAGCGGAGTCCTTAGCAGCTGAAATAATACACAACGGGCACCAAGGCGGTAGGAGACGCCTCCTTCTGTGCACAGCTCGAGGCGACATGGCGCTAACACCAATATTCCAGATGTAATGAGGCCATTTGAAATCTAAAGTATAACTGGTTGATTCACCTCTCCCATGAACCTTTAATGAGAACTACGATGACTGGTGAGTTCCCACTGCCCTATCAAACTGATAAGAAAAACAAATGAAAACATCCCCCGCTGTCAGATACACATCTGTGCTTTCCAATAGTGTGAGAATGCTTATTTTTTATGTCTGTTTTGAGCAAAACTGCATCAATGTTTATTTAGACCTTTTGGACAAGACATTTTACACCAAAACTATAATTACCCATATTATATATATATATTATATGTATTACTGTCGGTTGTTTAACATTTCTATTGTAAAACAGTTGACGTATTAAATGTTTCGCTATTTAAACTTAACCTCACTCTCTTTTAACATTAACTGATCCTTTGTGATGAAATTCGTTCAGAAAACCCGCCTACTTTAATTTGATTGGCCATCTTCGATTGGCAGGCGCGGCCCTCATATATATATATCAACACATTCTCATCCTATGGCATCATATAGGTGACGCCATATGACATTTTGTCGAAATCTTACGCACATGGCATCCTTTAGCGTCAATATAACACGCACTGTTGTGGGTAGGTTTAGGTCTGGGGTAGGGTTACGGTTATGACGCCTTGGGATCTGCGTCTCATATTGACGCTAAAGGATGCCATGTGCGTCGGATTTAGACGAAATGTCAAAAGCGTCACCTGTATGACACCTTGGGTTCTGCGTCTCATATTGATGCTAAAGGATGCCATGTGCGTAAGATTTCGACGAAATGTCAAAAGCGTCACATGTATGACGCCTTGGGATGAGGACGGGCTGATATATATATATATTAGGGCCGGGACTTTAACGCGTTAATTAAGATTAATTAATTACACACTTTAACGCGTTAATTAATTACACAAAAAAATTATTTTTAATCGCACTTATTTTTGCACCGCGGAACGTTTCTCACTGGATGAGTTTCGGCGGACCGATTATACTGGCGCACCAACTAGCGTTCATGACGATGAAGCTGACGAGATCGCTTTGGTTGGCCGGTGGCTGGGAAATGTTGTTACAAAAAACGAACGGATGGAAGCGTCGATAAGAGCATGGTTGTGTGCAAGCTATGCAACAAGGAATTCGCCATTGCTATTAGTGTAGTGTGTAGCAATATGCTATTGCAACACTTAATGGCAAAAATTGCCCTGGTCTGCTGGACTTGGTTGAACAAAAATAAACAATATTTTGTTGCTTAAGCTTATGTATGCAGTCATTATTCAATGGTATACTAAAAATCCATGTGAAAAAATTACTTCTCACAGTTCCCAGGTCAAATATTTATGCGATTAAAATGCGATTAATTTCGATTAATTAATTACAAAGCCTCTAATTAATTAGATTATTTTTTTTAATCGAGTCCCGGCCCTAATATATATATATATATATATATATATATATATATATATATATATATATATAGCCCATTACGAGGGTTGTGTGTGTTTTCTACAATACTTCAGCAGAGCTGGCTGGTGTAGCTTCGTACATTTGTCTTATCACTGTCTGGGTCAAAGGTCAAGTACACATCACTCTACAGCCTCTGCAAAGCTCTCCGGCTATCTAACTTTCCAGCTCACTAATTAAGCTGCTGCTTCATTATGCTGAACTGTAACACGGCTAATGGAAGGGAGATATGTTATATCTGTATGTTTTAATGTAACCCAGGTGCAACAGTGGATTTTGATCCTACACTCTAAAAAATGCAGGGTTAAAAAATAACCCAACCTTAACCACGCCGCTGGGTCACTATAGGACAGAACACGCGCTGGGTTGGTTTAACCCAAGTGCTGGGTTTTTCCATTTAACCCATATTGTTGGGTCATTAATTTGACCCAACCAGTGGGTGAATTTGACCATCTTGCTGGGTTAAGTCTTACTCATGTGCTGGGTTATTTCCTGTATCATTGCCTTATTAAAATTAGTAACAAATATTTTTTTTATATTACCGTACTAATGTAAAATAATGATTGTCTCTGTAATACAATAAACCAGAGAGCCCACTGTATATGTGATTTCAATCATTTATTTTATTTTTTTACATTTTTAATACATCTTTAATATTTTTTTGTAAACAATTATTACAATTATACAATGTATACTCATTCTAAGGTAAAAAAAACATAACGATTCATTAAGTAAGGTCTTTATACACCACTGAAAACATAGTTATGTATATGATATTGCATTTCTGTTAACAGATCCTCCTAAATACAGTATTACACAATGCACCTTTAAAAGTCAATAAGAAACTAATTTGAACTCTTATACGATTATGATTTCATTTATTAAGATGTGTTGATTTATTAAGAATAGCTACAAACATTTACAATACGACTAAATATCACAGGGTTTTCCTCACATTTGACAGAGGACGATTCTTTTCCATTAATTTGATACACTGCTTTGTGTATTTAACATGAAAAACAAAATAAAACTTTGAAACAAAGATCACCAGCCTCCAGCAAAGACTCGGTCTCGATGACGTGGCCTGGAACAATGGCAACGGTCTGACGTGTCCCCCTCGACGCATCCCTGATGCTCCAGTCATTTTGTAAATATTCATCCATGTTGGTCCCCAACTGTTGATTACACACAATCACTTAGAGTGTTGCAATATAACTGACATGCAAGTTTTTTGTGAAAGTATTTATATTTTTTTTATTGCAAACATTACCAAATATGGCCAAATGTGAAAAACAAACAAAATGTATATTTACACATCTAAATAGACAATTAGCAGTCTATTCAGGATAAGACAAAAACACGATTTGGAAAATGGATTCATGATGTACTCGCTCATTAGCTCACTCGCTCACAGAGTCTCGCAGATTCACCTGTGCATGGTACATAGGACTGTGCATGGGAATGTCCCCAAATATTTGAATCATTATTTTAATAGAGTGAGAGATGTTCACTGTTACTCCACCAGGGGCAGCTCTACGGATTTTGTACCTCCTAGAGTTAAGAGTAATTTAGGTAAAGAGTCATTTTTGTATGTAGCAATAAGTTTGTGGAACAGGTTGCCAGGAAATCTAAAGATGACTAGAAGTTTAGTAGGTTTTAAGCTGGCACTGAAAAAATGTCTCAGATGTCAAACTTAGTATGATAATATTTTATGGTTTTGTCTTGATGGTTATAGTTAATATATATATGGATGTGATGATTGATGCTTGATTTGTTGCCACTTGTTTTGCCGCCTCCCCCCCCACCCCCCCCACCCCCCCACCCCCCCCGGGACCACAATGGAAATAAGCCCTAGGGCTTTATTGTGTTATCCTGACTTTGTTTTTGTTTTGTTTTTTATATATGGTGCAAAGATGTATCGTATTTTAAACAAAAGGGTCAAATAAAATCAATCAATCAATTATAAACATTTTGTAAATTTTGAACACAAAAAAAGTTATGGACTGCAGCTTTAAAAATGAACAAAAACCTATTTTAAAAAAATGCAATTTTATGTTGCAAACAGAGATTGCACCTTTAAATATTCTAAACCTAAATTAATTTCATAGTTATCAAGCATATCAAACTTACAGGTTCCATGTCAAGGACCTCTGAGCCTCTGTGGTGGGTCTGAAGCCCTTTCCTCCTCTCCTGTAACGTTAGATGGATGGGGGAAGCAGAGTTTGCAGGACCTTCAAAGCCAGCAGCTAAACAATATGAGCATAATACATAAAGTTGCATTATCATTTAAATAGTATGCTGTATATAACAATTCATATTTCTAAAGTAGCATTTCTGACTTTTCTGCCCTGGTGTTTAAAATGGTGCTGTTGTGACAATAGCAAAAACTATTTATTGGCCTCAAACATCGCGCACACTTGATCCATGACCACTGTCTTAGTAGTACTAAATTATTCTTAGTAGGCCTACCTCAGGTCCTAACAACTTATAATGGGTTCAGGGCGAGAACATGCTTAATATGAAATCGATTTATTTCTCATTGCCTCAGTCGCCGTTTGTAAAGATTGCACGTCAGACGTCATAGTTATTATTTGATTTTTTTGGGCAAAAACGATCCTGGTTCCGACATAGACATTACAGAAGAAACACGCAGACTGTGCTGGAACTTACCCCCGCCGCTTCTTCTGACGAGAATTTCTTAAATGTGCCAGCAGACTTTAGTTTCCACACAGACTAGACTTTTTTCCCGCAGTTTTTACGTACGTAACGAGCCCTATAGGGACATAAACATAGGCTACTGCGCGTGCACGGGTTCATTCAAAACGCTTTTCTCACTTTTAATTACTAAACGTCCACAATAAATACGATATTTACGTGATGAAATTACAATTTAAACTACATATTTCATTAAGGCTGCTGATATAGCTGGTTTACAATGTGGCATTTTGTCAAAAAATCTAACCGGCTAGCTGTTACTAATGTTTTACAGAATAAATACGTTATAGCCTACCCCTCGCACTTCCATATCAAAGACTGTATGCTGAACAGTGAAATTATTAATGTTAAAAATATTGGTAAACATATTAACTTACCACAAAACACTGCCTGCTCCGACCTCCGAGTGAAGTCCTCCTCGAGTCAGAAGTGAAGAATCCAGAAAGTTCCGCGAAGAATAAACCGGTTGCTGGGTCAAAATAACCCAACCAGCTGTTTATTTGTGAATTACCCCCTTACAACTCATTTTACCCAGCATGAGCAACCCAATAATGTGTTTACAGTGCCCCAAACAACCCAGCATTTTGACTCAGCACAATCAACCCAATAATTTGTTTACAGAAACAACCCAGCATTTTTTTGAGTGTAGTGTTTCCATGCTTCAGTGTATGATGGATGGCTCGAAGTTAGGGCATTGTTGATAAATAATACAAGTCTCATGGTCTTTTGACTCAATATGAACAGGCAGAGCTTATAAAGCAACAACATGTGACTGTACAAGTACGTCTAGAGTGTCTACCAGGCACTCTACGACAGCCAATACAAATATGAAAGCATGACAAACGTAATTTGCGCTTGGTTCAGAGGGTACAATCAAATAGATTTTGCCCTTTTGATTTGGTCATTCTGGTGTCATGCACACAAAACTTTTTCACATTCTGCACGTACCACAGTTTTTATATATCAAAGCAGTTCCTGTCAATATAAAAGAAATGAGGATCTAGACAAACAGACAGATGAATATTTTTCGGATGGATGGCGTTAAACGTATCGTAGTTAAACGTATCGGACCAGGCCCCACGATTCGGCACGCATGTGATTCGCGGCTCTTCAATTTTAACCACCATAGAATGAAAGCATCTCCTTGCAAAATTTTCGTAAACACAGTCAGTTATGTCTTAAGTGAAAGTAAACAGTTGAGTGTATCATTATATTGGACTCGTGCATTCAATCTTAGTGACAGCAGCCTGTAAATACTTGCTTTTGTCTGTCATTAATGTTAATTAAGCAACAAAACATAGATTAATCTATATTCAATTTATACAGTGAACACAATTGCTAAACATTTTACCAAAACAATTATCCAATCCATGGCTTAAAAACCATAATATGATCAAAACCGCAAGTTGTATGATCCGTTGAACCAACACGAACCAACATTCGTTGGACCAACATTTTTTTAACATGAACGCATTTTGTAATCTATGGCTAACTGCTAAGGAATTGAGGAATAATTTTTTTCTTGCAAAAGATCAGTAGTGCTGAAAGGAATTTTACAAAGCTTGTGGGAACTGCTTGGGACTGTTACTTATTAGTTTTTGTAATCAGTTTAGTCAACATGATCCTTGCAGCTTTAATAGGCATTCAATTCTCAAAAGTGCAATCGCTTCTCATTTCTCAGTATGTTTCTCTGGGATTCGGTGTCGATCTATTTGTGCACCAGCAGGCTGTAGTACCTGAGTACCACAGATATAATCCATCTGGAATGACGGAAAAATAGTTATGATGCCAACCTACTGTATATTTGAAAGCATTTTGCATACAACCACAAGATAAGGTCCATAGAAGACTATGATGGCAAAACAGCACAGTGATCAAAGGCTTTGAGTTTCCTCCTCGTGCCTTCTGCAAATAATAATAATAATAATAATTCATTACATTTATATAGCGCTTTTCTAGGCACTCAAAGCGCTTCACATGGAAGGGGGAATCTCCTCAACCACCACCAATGTGCAGCATCCACTTGGATGATGCGACGGCAGCCATAGTGCGCCAGAACGCCCACCACACACCAGCTTACTGGTGGAGAGGAGACAGAGTGATGAAGCCCATCAGTGTATATATATATATATATATATATGGGGATGATTAGGAGGCCATGATGGACAGAGGCCACTGGGCAAATTTGGCCAGGATGCCGGGGTTACACCCCTACTCTTTCGAAAGACATCCTGGGATTTTTAATGACCACAGAGAGTCAGGACCTCGGTTTAACGTCTCATCCGAAGGACGGTGCTCTTTGACAGTATAGTGTCCCCGTCACTATACTGGGGCGTTAGGACCCACACAGACCACAGGGTGAGCGCCCCCTGCTGGCCTCACTAACACCTCTTCCAGCAGCAACCTGGTTTTCCCAGAAGGTCTCCCATCCATGTACTGACCAGGCTCAACCCTGCTTAGCTTCAGTGGGCAACCAGTCTTGGGCTACAGGGTGATATGGCTGCTGGCTACAGGGCCATGAGATGCAAAAAATGTTGGTGGATTTTAATTTCAATTTAAAACAGAGCTATTTATTGTTCAGGAACAGCATGTGATGTTCTCTGTATATTTTCCAGTGGGAAAAGGCTGTGTCCCACTGTTCTGCATGGAAGGCATCTGTATGAGGTTTCATTTACAAAAGAATAGCTCCAAACATTTACAGCCATTGGAAAAGTCACGCACAAAGCTCGACCTTGTTGAACGATAGACCACACAGACAAGCATTGCGTGCCAGCTATTGTGTTTACCTCCCACTCACAGGCTCTGGCTTGATGACTTCCCCCAGTCTGAGATGTTGATGAACAGTATGATAGTACATTATATTCCCTTAATTCCACACCATTGTGAGGAATCTTGCATTTACTGTACATGCTGACGTTTCAACCAGACTAAAATGCCCATAAAGTGGACATTTTGAAATTATATTACTTAAAGGTGATTGTCTATTTATTAATTTTCCATTATGGAAATGTTTGTTTCTGATTCAAATAATTGAATTTGTTTGTACTGAACCCTATCTTTTTAGCCCTCATTAATTGTTTTTCCTACGTGAACAAAGAAGAGTTCAGGATGGTGTAGGAATCGCGAGGACAGGTGGTTTCAGCAACACTGGTGTGAATTGTTTGCCATTTGTAGAGCATCTGCTGGCCCTAGACAGCGCCCTTGTCTGCTTTAACTGTTATGTAATCCACCGCCTAACCATGTGCTCTCTTCCTGTTCCTCACTGGCCTAGAGAGACCCTGTATTTGCATATCCTTTCCAAACCGGGCGGTTGAAATTGAGCTCTGGATTTCTCCACTGATTTACTTGTGCTGCTGACTTTCACATCCATTAAGCTTTCGAATGCTTGACCACATTTCTACAAGCTGCTCGGTTGCATTATCTGGGGGTGAACTGGATTAACCATAGCAAAGGTCCAGAATGCCGAGTGGTCCTGTGAGAAGCAGCCTGAGTCAATAAATGGAAGACTGCTCTGGTTTCTGTTTACGGATATCATATTGTGTGTTCATGCTGGCTTATGCATAAGGCTTTCAACAACAAAATTGTCCTATTATGTAACATTCGGGGAACCAGATTTGTGTAATCAATTTATGGGAAAGGTATTTTACCCATATATAGACCACAGTAAGCCCAAAATTGCAGTGGTTAGTTTGCAGCCTCTTGAATCTAGTTTGATTGCAAATGCACTTGGTTTCAATAAATCCTATGGACCACCTAAGATGGCTGGTAAACATTTTTAGTTTAATCTTGCGAGAATAATGAGCTTTAAAATCAAATTAGAAACATATAGATGCCCTTCTGCATAACCACATTATAGGTTTGTAGTTGTAAAATCACACACTCAAAGAACTCAGTAAACATCACACTTTTAGCGCCGTTTTGCCAACCCTTGTGCTGATGTTCATTTTAGTGTTATAAAGGTTCTGATATTATATACTGCTTTTTTGCAGAAGGACATGCTGAAAAGATTAGATCATAACCAGACATGGATGTTAAAGGCTGAAAGGAACCTCTGATTTCCCTTTCGATTATGTAGCATGTTCTATATCTGCTTCATCTTATTTAATTTTGACAATGGTAGTATTGGAGTCAGGACATGCTTTACATTCTCACAGAGGTTTTAATTGTCATCTCAGGTCACATTAGCAGACCAGACAGAAGCATAAATTGCTGTAATTTTACACACACACAGAGAGAGAGAGAGAGAGAGAGAGAGAGTTGACAGACAATAAGTAGGATGATGTCACAGTCAGAAATATGAAAACTCTCAGAGCTGAGAACTATTTTTCAGGCAAGTCACCTTTATGTATCGCTTTATACAATACAGATTGTTTCAAAGCAGCTTTACAGTGATAACAGGTATCAGATTTTAGCCTAGGCTCAGAGGAATCTTTTAGGATTTGCACAATTTGTCTCAGATGGCCAAATCGTGGCCAAAATCGCAGTGTGCATCCGGCTTAAGCAAGCCAGAGGCGACGGTGGCAAGGAACCCAAACTCCACCAGGTGACAAAATGGAGAAAAAAAACCTTGGGAGAAACCAGGCTCAGTCAGGGGACCAGTCTCCCTCTGGTCAACGAACAAACACGGTGTGATTATGATTCAGGCTGCATCGAATAAGATTGAGCTGTCAACTGTGCTGTCATTTTAAAATTGTAATCAAAATGATGTATGATATGCAGTTAATTAGTCAAATTACTTATTTGCTGTGAAAAGCCTCCACATAAAAACATTATTGTGGAAGTCCATATATTGTTCGTTTTATTTCAATATCATTGAGTCCACAGTAATCCATTACAAAACCGAATGGCCATTCAAGGCCGAATGGTTCTATGAATAATGGGGAACTGTTACGGTTATATTTCCACTTGAGATTGTTTTTTGTTGGTTTTTTTTTTTTTTCGGTTGTGTTTTTAATTAAATTAAAATTGTTAATTATATTAAAATTTTCTAACATAAATTCTAAAATAAACCGCATGCTATATGCATGCTTTTTTACATTTCACATACATTTACATGCAAAAACTCTAAAAAAACAGCAACCACTATGGACTGTTGGTTTGAAATGACTGTATGTGTGTGGCCGTTATAAAATTCCATTCGTCCATTGCCATCTTGTCTTGCTGAGTGCCAAACATTCTAAAATGCTTAATCTGTATTATAGTGTAGTCCAGTCCAGATTTGAATTCAGATTAACCTTTTTTTTTGTAATTTTAGCCAAGTGTAATTTGATGATCGTGCCCAAACGCATTTCCACAACTACTCCAATCCTTGGAAACAAACCACTCCAGTGTTTGTTCTTGGATGGTAAATGAAAGCGAGGAAGCTGCTTGTGACAGGGATATGACTGGGTGCTACAGCTCTGCCAACCGCTCAATTGTAACAAATGTATTTTACATGGCAGGTTGTTTTGTCTGGCCTGTTTTCTTTGTGGGCTCTTTGCCCTGCAGCCATTTTCCTCAAAGGAAACCTCTCCTTGTCCTTTCTGTTTCATTTCCGAGACTTGCATAAGGCTGTCACACTTTTGTTCTGCTTTGATGGTGCTTATTCTTTGTGGCATCTTGTGTACATTACAAAGGCCAATGTCTCACTTAAACTTTGAAAGGATTGTGTGACCCACTAAACATACAATATAACAGCTATTTTCTGCTTCCAACACTGAAATCAAAGCTCTGAGGTGGAGGTAACGGAGACACAGTCAGCTAAATTCTTTGGACTGCACTTTAAAAAAAAGTCAATACACACTTCCTCTCTCTCTCTCTCAAGGGGAAAGGAACAAGACAAACAAAATCTGCCCCTCTTGACAAATATTCCACCAATTGCCAATGGAAACAGTCCTTGGGACAGTGTTTAAAGAGTGATGGATTGAGGGACTTTTGTCCATGCGTTTCTGGGAATTTATTGATATGATGAAGCTCATTTCATTTGCTTGGTTTAGTAGTGGCCTGAACTTTATCAGTCATTCAAAACAGTGGGAGTTCTCCGCACATGATCCGTGTGATAGTTCCTTGGACACAAAGCGGATTTAAAGAGGGTGTGCGGGCGTGCGTCCAACTAGGACAGAATGTACCGCACGAGCCCGCTCACATGCATAAATCTGCATGCAGCTGTCGTTTTGCACCGCCAATGAATCAATGCAGCGATTGAATTTGTTATTGCCTTTGGTGTCTGTGCTGATGATAGGCTATGCTTGCGTGTTTTTCACCTTCTCTTAAACAAAATAGCCCAGAGATTCAGTGGTGGGTAGAAAAAGGGAGGGCCGATACTCTAATCCTGTGCTGCATGCGTGTGTTTACACCTCCTCCCTAATGTCATGTGCTCTCATGTGCACTGACTGGCCCTTGTGCAAAGAACTCTGACTGAGCTGGAATGCACATAGCACCACGAATCAGGTTTATTTTAGCACACATTAAAAGAGAGTTAACCGTTTTGAAATGTTTTCAGCAGAACACCAATGCAATAAACATACACTGGGGAAAAAAATATGTAGAAACAATTTTTTACTCAGAAATCACTAGTAAATTTCACAAGTAATTACAAAGTAACACATTGAATTAAATGTGAAATTTTGAAGTAGAAAGACTGAAAAAGTTATTTTGGTTACACTTTACTATGCGGTATGCGTTATAAAGGCATTCATAATGTAAATTAACGTTTTCCAAAGATTTCTTGTTACATCTGAAATTGGTTGTTTGTCATGTTAATGCATTATACTTTCTAAAGGTGTTACGATGAAGAGATATGCTTTATAATATTACAACTGTGGTTACAATTATTCATGAGACCATGCAATGCATTATAAGGTACATTACAAGGCATAATTAATACATTAAAAATACTTTTATAATGCATTATATAAAGGCTGTTACCATTATTTATTGTAAAACATACTCCAATAATTGTTTTATTTACTTCAATTAATATTTTTTATAGTGTATTTAAATATGCACTCTGTACTTTTTCCTCTAGAAAAATGTTTTACTCCTAAAGGAATGGTATTTTTTTAAAAGGTTTTATTCAAAGATATTCAATTATTATTATTGATCTAAAATGGAAATATATATTTGCTCAATTTGGCTACTTTAGAAATTTATTTTGGATCTGACAACATTGGAGAACACAGAGAACGACAGCAATGACACATTTTATCCTCTTTTCATACAAGTTTAGAATGACATGAGGATGAGTAAATGATGACGTATATATTTTTAATGAATTTTCTTCCTTTTTTTTCACCATTAAGGGAGCCCAACAGAGTCAAAAAACCCTGGTTTGGTAGATGATAGATGATCTATAATGTGTTTACCACCTGCATAGCAGAAACACTTGTGCATTACTACCACAACTCTTTATGAACTATGTTACGCACCCTTAGACAAAAGGTCTTTAAAGGGGCAACATTGAGGTCGTGACCAGAAGATGGTGTATTTAAGGTGGCAAGAGACGACACAACAAAGTATTATGAAAGAAAATAAAGTACGGTTTATTGTACTTGAAGTGTAAATGCAAAAGATGGACAATAATAATAATGATGATAAATATATTTGTGGACACCAAGAAAATAAACAAAATATAAACAGATTGAGAGTTCAAAAAAAATAAACAACCCAAGAGAATAAGGACATAAATAGTGACGCCAAATAAAAGAAAGAAACAAAACAAACTCCGACTATCTAGTCCCAACCTCTTACTAACTAATAACAAAAAGAAAAGAAAAGACAGTAATCTTCAGCGCCTAAGCGCCCTCTCTAGCTGTTCTAACTAATAACAAAACATCCATGGGTGGCGTTCACTTCCCTACCTGGGGTTTGTATACATCGAGTTTGCTAAGTGTTGCTTTGTGTACGTCACGTGACATATTACCTGTCCGAATTTCTCTTGGTAACCTCAAAACACGCCATCATGGCAGAACACATTACTCTTAGCAATCTCAGAACACGCCGTCATGGCAAAACACATTACACTTGGTAATCTCAAAACACGCCGTCATGGCAGAACACATTACACTTGGTAATCTCAAAACACGCCGTCATGGCAGAAAGAAAAAACAACAGGACAATATCTGTAACGGAAAATAAACACAAAGGCGGCAAGCAAAGCGACAGAAAAGAAAGCAAGCCGACATGCGTTCCTCTCCCGCTTCCCTTTAAACTCGAGTGTTGAACTTGATAGGCGGCGGGAAGGAGATGACGTCACGATGTAATGATGATTGACATCTCTCCCAGCCAACAGCAGATGAGTGAGGACGCACACCTAAGAAGGTGATAGCAGAGAAAGAGAAACCAAAAGAAAACACATACGCGGAACCACAGGGACGTAACACTCCCACCCTTAAGAGCAAACCTGTTTGTGAAAAACAAGTTAAAACAGACAATATTTTTACACTCTCGAAAGAGCGTCAGCCAAAACATTATCAACACCCTTTTTGTGCTGGATCTCCAAATTATAATTCTGGAGTACTAGAGCCCAGCGCATCAAACGCTGGTTTTGATTGTACATCCTGGATAAAAACACTAGAGGGTTATGATCGGTGAAGACTGTGATAGGAAGACTACTGGAACCGAGGTAAACTTCGAAATGCTGGAGAGCAAGCAAGAGAGCAAGTGCTTCTTTTTCAATGGTAGAATAGTTAAGCTGATGTTTATTAAACTTACGGGAATAATAACTCACAGGATGATCTATACCATGGGTATCCTCCTGAAGAAGAACAGCTCCTGCTCCAACAGCACTGGCATCGACCTCAAGCTTGAAAGTATGCGTACAATCAGGTGCAACGAGAACAGGTGCATTACATAAAAGCATTTTGACACAATCAAAAGCATTCTGACACTCCACAGACCATTTAAAAAGTTTAGATGGACTAAGCAACGAGGTGAGAGGAGTAACAACGGTTGAGAAGTTTTTACAGAAACTGCGGTAATAACCAGCCATACCTAGAAATCTTCGCAACTGTCGTCGAGTGGTAGGGACTGGAAAATCTGCAATAGCGGCAACCCTAGCCTCCACTGGTCGCACCCGGCCTTGTCCAACCTCTCCACCCAGATAAGTGACAGTCGCTCGACCAAACTCACACTTTGCCAAGTTGAGAGTTAAGTTAGCTGCACGTAGACGTTCGAACACAGTTCTCAACAAGCACACATGTTCCTTCCAAGTCACTGAATATAAAACTAAATCATCAAGATACGCATTGCAATTCGGTACATCAGCTAAGACGATATTTACAAGACGCTGAAAGGTGGCTGGAGCGTTTCTGAGTCCGAAAGCCATCGCTGTGTATTGGAGGAACTTGTCTGGTGTTACAAATGCGGAGATATCTGACGCTTGTGGAGTAAGTGGTACCTGCCAGTACCCTTTCAGCATATCCAGCTTTGTAACAAAGCGAGCAGACCCAAGATTATCAATACAGTCTTCCATTCGCGGTAACGGATAACTGTCTGGCACCGTTACGGCGTTCACTTTACGGAAATCCGTACAAAATCTATACGTGCCGTCAGGTTTAGGAACGAGAAGACACGGAGAACTCCAGGGACTGCAACTAGGCCTGGCTAAATTATTCTCAAGCAGATAATTCACTTCTTGACGCATAACAGATTTCTTGACTGCATTTATGCGATAAGCATGTTGCTTAATAGGACGAGCATCATTTACAACAATATCATGTTGTAAAACATTTGTTTGTTTAGGAACATCACTAAACAGACAGTTAAAATCAGATATTATTTTAACAATGTCAGTTCTCTGGTCAGGAGTTAAATGATTCAGATACGAGTGAAGATCTTTTAAAATCTCGGAATTAGCTAACCTTGCACACTGCTGAGGAGCATTGCGAAGCACGACCCCATCCTCGTCAGCCCCCGAGATATCAACAGGTTTTAACAGATCCACGGCTAATGCGACAGATGAGACAGCGGGCCCTGCAGTCTCCTCTGAAGTTTTCACCTCAGGCATCTCCCTGTCATGGTAAGCTTTTAGCATGTTTATGTGACAAACTCGGGTTTGACGTTTTCTGTCAGGTGTGTAAAGCACATAGTCAGTTTCACTCATTTTCTGTTTCACCACATAAGGACCAAAGAAACGGGCGGACAAAGATGATCCTGGAACAGGTAAAAGCACCAACACTTTATCACCGGCTGAAAACGAACGCGCAACTGCTCTCTGATCATACTTGCGCTTCATGCTTTTCTGAGCATTTCCTAGAGACTCTTTAGCTAGTGACCAAGCAGTATGCAAACGATCTCGAAACTTACTCACATAATCCAGTACATTCGTGTGAGGACTTGAAACAGTGGTCAAAATGTGTTCTTTAAAAACTTTCAAAGGTCCTCTCATCTGATGTCCGAATACAAGTTCGGCTGGACTGAAACCAAGAGATTCTTGTACAGTCTCTCTTACCGCGAATAATACTAAGGGAACCCCCTCATCCCAGTCTTTAGCAGTGTCCATGCAGTACTTCTTAAGCATCGACTTAAGTGTCTGGTGAAAGCGTTCAAGTGCGCCCTGGCTTTGTGGATGGTACGCACTTGAAACTCGGTGAGAAATTTCTAAAGACTCCAGCACTTGTTTAAAAAGTCTTGATAAAAAATTTGTGCCCTGATCGCTTTGTACTATTTTCGGAAGACCGAAAGTGGAAAAGAACTTCACTAATGCTTTGACAATAACGGGTGCGGTGATTTTTCTCAGTGGAATTGCCTCTGGAAACCTAGTAGACATGCACATTATGGTAAACAAAAACTGGTTACCCGATTTTGTTTTAGGCAACGGCCCAACACAGTCTATGAGCACATGCTCGAACGGCTCCCCGATTGCTGGTATGGGAAACAGTGGAGCAGGACGAATCACCTGGTTCGGCTTCCCAACAGTTTGACATGTGTGACAAGTACGGCAGTACTGAGCAACATCCTTCTTCAAGCCTGGCCAAAAGAAGTGCTGTAAAATCCTATCATACGTTTTCGTAATTCCTAAGTGACCGGCAAGCTGATGATCATGCGCTAAACATAACACATGCTGACGATAAGGAGAAGGAATGACCACCTGATACACAACATTCCAATCTGAATCGTTTGTGCTAGAACACCACTTTCTCATCAATAACTCATTCTCAAGAAAATAAGCAACTTTCTGATTTTTAGCTACCTCAAGAGAGACAGCAGAATTAAAAGCAGTAATGAGAGATTTATCTTCTTTCTGTGCAGAAATAATTTTCTCTCGTGACACGGACATTTTCAATTCTGGTGCGTCAGACACATTTTCTCTCATTTTCTCTGACTGTGATTTATCTATTTTTGATGACGTAACAGTGCACAATGATTCGTCACCAGCAAGAAGAGGGATAAAAACAGAGTCAGACAAATCCACCATATCACCCACTTTACGCGACTGAGCGCGAGTGACAGCGCATGCGGGAAAAACTTCAGGGTAAGTATGTGACACATCATCTGATTGACTACACACATCTGGTTTTGCAACAACTTCTAACACAGGCAAGATTTTTCCTCCAGCTAGATCATTTCCAAGGATAAAATCAACGCCCTGAACAGGAAGAGAAGGACGTACCGCCACTCTTACAAATCCCGTACATAACTCACTCTGTAAATGTATACGATGTAATGGCACAGTTATACAACTCATGTCAATGCCCTGAACTATCACACTTGAGCCACAGAAAGTGTCCTCAGACAATGGTAATCTATCTGCCACAATAAAAGATTGCATTGCACCGGTGTCTCTGAGCATTCTTATTTCTTTCTGGTCGTCACAATTTCCGTTTAAAGAAATTAACCCTTTCAAGATAAAAGGTTGATAACTGTCATCAATTTTCCTCACATTAGGCACACTAACAGTCGGCTTAACAGTTTTCACAAACCCTACGCTTTTAGGCTGCTGCTTGCGTTTTAACGTCAAACAATCTGCGATCACATGTCCTTGTTTGTGACAATAAAAACATTCTCGATCCTCTCTAGCACGAGGTGGACTGTTTTTAGAACGAAACGTTTGGGTTTGCACAGGAGCAGGCTGTGACCTCTCTGAACGTGCAAGTGAAAAAACATTTTTGTGGGTTAAAACAAATTCATCCGCTAACACGGCTGCGTGAGACAACGAAGTTACCTTCTGTTCATTTAGATAGACCACAACACGATCAGGCAAACACCCTTTGAACTCTTCGAGCAGTACAAGTTCTCTTAACTCATTAAAGTCACTCACTTTGCTAGCTGTGCACCACTTGTCAAATAAAATTCCTTTGTCTCTTGCAAATTCCACGAATGTCTGTGCCGAATTTTTTTTATGCCCTCGAAACTTCTGCCGATAAGCCTCTGGGACTAACTCATAAGCACGAAGTATCGAAGCTTTCATAAAGTCATATTTTAAACTTTCTTCTAGAGATAAAGTAGAACAAACCTCTTGAGCTTTTCCAATCAATTTACACTGTAATAATAGAGACCAGACGTCTTTAGGCCAATGAAGAGAAGTAGCTATGCGTTCAAATGCAGTGAAATAAGAATCCACCTCTGATTCTCTGAACTGAGGAACTAAGACAATGTGCTTACTTATGTCAAATCTTACCTGGGATGAATCAGACCGCGGAGGAACATCAGAGACCGGACCTGGATTCAACTGCGCAGCCGAACTGGCAGTGATCTGCATCGCGTCCAGATCGAGCTGTCGCAGCTTTACCTGAGTCTCAGCCTCAATTTCAAGCCTGCGTACTTCCAAACGCAGATTTATCTCAGCTTGACGTGCCTCGGCTTTCTCCTGCGCCTCATATTGTAAACGGGCTAAGCGGACTTTCAGTCGCGCGCCGTCTCTCGAATCAACAGAACTGGGAGAGAATGGATCAAACGGTGGCAAGCCGGCCTTAGCCTCGGCTCTCACCTCCGCCTCAGCATCAGCTCTACCGCTCCGCTTATCCTCATCATCCACAAAACTGCGATGTGCCACTGCAACGTCACTCACACCAACACCTCCGCTAGCCTCCTCATCACCCACGGCATTTGACATAGGAAGAACATTGATCTCTTTTAAACGTTGTATCAACTTACTTTTTATCTCACTCTTAAGAGCTTGTCTACTCACAACAACCTGATAGTGATCAGCTATCAGCACTAAATCTTGCTTCTTACATGAACTAATCTGTTCAAAAGACGGGTTGGCAATGAACTTCTGCAAGCTAAACATTTCCATGATGCACAACCAGCAAACGAGTACAAAAATACTACTCTGCATGAATATGCCGCCAAACTAACGTAACGTCACTCACCACTAGCATACACACATACAACTGATCACAACTAAATTAACTTGGGATTAAAGATCCCGGATGAGCCCCCATTAAATGTTACGCACCCTTAGACAAAAGGTCTTTAAAGGGGCAACATTGAGGTCGTGACCAGAAGATGGTGTATTTAAGGTGGCAAGAGACGACACAACAAAGTATTATGAAAGAAAATAAAGTACGGTTTATTGTACTTGAAGTGTAAATGCAAAAGATGGACAATAATAATAATGATGATAAATATATTTGTGGACACCAAGAAAATAAACAAAATATAAACAGATTGAGAGTTCAAAAAAAATAAACAACCCAAGAGAATAAGGACATAAATAGTGACGCCAAATAAAAGAAAGAAACAAAACAAACTCCGACTATCTAGTCCCAACCTCTTACTAACTAATAACAAAAAGAAAAGAAAAGACAGTAATCTTCAGCGCCTAAGCGCCCTCTCTAGCTGTTCTAACTAATAACAAAACATCCATGGGTGGCGTTCACTTCCCTACCTGGGGTTTGTATACATCGAGTTTGCTAAGTGTTGCTTTGTGTACGTCACGTGACATATTACCTGTCCGAATTTCTCTTGGTAACCTCAAAACACGCCATCATGGCAGAACACATTACTCTTAGCAATCTCAGAACACGCCGTCATGGCAAAACACATTACACTTGGTAATCTCAAAACACGCCGTCATGGCAGAACACATTACACTTGGTAATCTCAAAACACGCCGTCATGGCAGAAAGAAAAAACAACAGGACAATATCTGTAACGGAAAATAAACACAAAGGCGGCAAGCAAAGCGACAGAAAAGAAAGCAAGCCGACATGCGTTCCTCTCCCGCTTCCCTTTAAACTCGAGTGTTGAACTTGATAGGCGGCGGGAAGGAGATGACGTCACGATGTAATGATGATTGACATCTCTCCCAGCCAACAGCAGATGAGTGAGGACGCACACCTAAGAAGGTGATAGCAGAGAAAGAGAAACCAAAAGAAAACACATAACAAACTACAATTGGATTTAGGCCTTCTATCCACAGTTTGTCCTGTCTTATCAGCATTCCACCCCTCTCCTGCGACCTAGCTGGTGATTTACGCTGGAACTTTGTGGTCACATTGCCCTCAATACTAACTTTTTAACAAGAACCAATTGTGCTCCCCAATGTAAAATCTCTCTCTGCGTGTCTAGCATAGAGAAAGCTTAAATGTATCTTCTTCCAAATGGAGAGCGTGAATCCTCAGGTGCAAGCCTTGTTTATTTTCTAATTTTATCTGAATGCATTACTTCAGTGTTGGCTGCCAAAATGCTGGTTTAAATTGGAAGTGTTCAGCATGTTTAGTGCGCCAGCACTGGAGCCCCTCCAACTAGTGTAAAAGTGGATGATCCAAAAAAAAAAACCTTTGTTGTTAATACTTAGGCATTACTGCTGCATCAGTTCGTTCTTTTATTTGAGGACAGAGAGACACATCTTTGATTGTATAAATAAAACTACCCCATTAAATCCAAGAGATCTGAACGTCTAACCAGGCAAGAGTGCCAAACAGGTCGACTGCTTGAAAACACATTAGTTGTACAGGGTCAGAAGTTCCAATTTAATGATCTAGGCTGTGGACGGCATGGCATAACACGTGTGGGGTGGAGGTTTGTACTTGGATCAGAAGCCATGTGTACTAATTTGTAAGGTTAGATCCCTTGTGTATTGTCATTTTAGCCTCTTGAAACAGCTGAAAATGTTATTTCTCCCCCTACACTTCAACAACCTCACTGTACTTTAGTATTTTGCTATAAACATTATCATCCTAAAGAAATTTGCAGAGTAACATGTTTTCTGTTGGCATTTGATTCAGCACACATCAAATAAAAACGGTTAAAAACCACAAAATACATGTGGTATTGAGCTGAAAAATCACAGCTAGTAATGTTTTGCTGTAAACCTTACGACCATAAAGTAAATATTAAAATCTGTTGTGTTTAAACATCCTTTCCAAGCTGTGGTAGAAGTGCCAAAGTGTGTATTTATACTCTTAAAGCTTTAATTAAACTTTTATATCTGCACGTTCAAAGTGAAGTCAGACCATAATCTTTTTCATAGTGTGGGTATGACTGAAATAGCATGAACAGCAGCTCTCGGGAGGTTAAATGAATTAAGCCAGGTGCACAATGTGTGATTTATAATAGTCCTTTATGAATGTTAGAATGTCAGACTGTATGAACATGTAAGCCATGTCACACTGTTGGATCTGTTGTCATTGATGTCAGACTGCAGTCAAGACACGTTAGAGACAGACGCATACAAGACTCGTCTGGAGTTTTACATCATCAATCCGTGAAACGGGCATGCATTACATGCAGGATTTGCAAACAAAAACAATCTCTACCAGTAATTTTGATCATGGCTTGTCTTGAACAGAAAAATGGGAAAAAAGACGATGTGTGTGGCGCAAGTGATGGTTTGTTGTTGTCTCACTAATTGCGTCATCAGGTTCTGCCTTTGACGGTTGTCGTGGGAGAAGCCACACTGCAGGACTGTGCGTCAAAACTTCTGACTCTGCCAGAATTTCGTCTGAGGTCAAATTTGATCCCAACGGTCATTAATCTGCTGTCTTCGGTGAACATGTTAAACTAAGACTCCAAATTTTGCCCTAGGATCAGAGGATTCTCAACATTTGTCTCAGATGGCCAGATCATGGCCAAAATCATACAGTATGCACCCTGCTTTAGGAGGAATATAGATACTTGGCACACTTATGTTTTATAAGTGGGGGACATCTAAACTTAATTTATGGTTTGATTATCTCTGTCCAACCCCTTTTACACCATTCTCACTACTTTTTCAGCGTCTGTTTTTGATTCAAGATTTTTCATATAATACAATTACCAGAATTAAGATTTTATTTCACTTTAATTATAATTTAACTTTAAAATTACTGCCATAATACAAACTAACTAAAGACCAAAAATACCTCTGAAAATGCCATTTATGTCAGGCATGGTAATTTGTCTTTGTTTGTTTTGTTTTTTTTCTTATATTGCTCAAGTGTGAAAAGTCTGGGAAGAAGTGAGGCTGTAATTTTATTATGTCCAGGTGTTCTGCCAGCGGCTTTCTGAATTCAGTTGATGTTGATGTTTCACTAAATTTCAAGTAGTCTACTAAATCTATCAAACATTAAACAGTGAGCTAAAGTGTGACTAAAATGTCTGGACGTTTCTTCCTGTCAAACAGGCAACAAATGAGTGCTTTAGACATAGTGTTATTTCCTTTAACCATAAGATTTTTTTTGTTTAACTTTGGTTTTATGTTGCAGTTTTAATTTTTTAAAAGAGAGGTTCATGCCTCATCCGGAACATTCATTAAACCTGAAAGCATTATTCACTGGCTGAGTGGAGTTGGCCATTGCACAGTTCTTTCTTTAATACCCCAAATCTGCCCTGTGGCATTTCCCCATAAAAATGTCTCTCACACACAAATCTAATGCTTGGATTATTTTTTAGTGTCCTCCTTGTAGTTGAGTCTCACAGCTCGCAGTTTAACTGTTTTCATCTTCTGTGTTGATGAGATATGACTATATTTACCATGCATACAGGAAAGGCGTGTGTTGAACCGTTAGTAAACTAGGACATCTCCCCATCTGCAGTCAATAAACAAGGGGATGAATGTTATATAAAAAGTAAATACACCAATGTGCATGTCATTTGTGTGCAAAGCCCTGGCCCAAGAGTCTTGCATGTGTTTGTATAGGATAGTGGTGTTGTGTTTGTGTGGCTGAGGGTTGCAGCACACTAATAATCTCTAGCATACTCGTGTGAAGTGCTGCCTTTCCCAAACGATAGGAGAGTTGTAAAAGTCTCTAGAGAACACTGTGTTCCTCCTCAGTCTGTTGAGAAATGCTGTATGTTGAGCATTTGTGACAGGTGGGTAGTAATTACCATGTAAAATTATATGACGAAACAAACACAAAAATGTACAAGGAGCCATACCGGCTCAGCTCCATCCTGCATTGCCGTGTAAGCACCATACTATTAGTCTCGCTCTTCACATTTGTTATTTCACCGTGACTTCCCATATTTAATCTTTAACGGTGCTTGAGGCTTCAGAACAAAAGCAAAAAAGCTGGATGTTGATGTGTTTCCATTAAAGCACTTAAATCAGCTTATTGCAAGGGCTTTTCTTGTTAATTTATCTTCATTGTGCCAAGTTCAACCGGGTCTGCACCATTTCAGACTTAAATGATTAATATTGTAGAAGTTACTTCACATATGGAATGCTGTAAATTTCTCACCGCTGGTCTGTTAGAGGCATTTCTTCCCCTGAAGGTGTAAACAGGAAGAGAAACTGATAGGCTTAGGCAAAACTCGAACCGGATAACAATCTCACCATTTAACTAAAACGCATCTTAAAAGCTTTCATTATTGAAATTAGCAAACATTTAGTTATGATTTTGTGTCGAATCAAATTGATTCTGATCAAACTGACACTTCTTGATTGACAAATTCTCAAATTTGTCAGTGAGGTATCAATCATAAAACTTTACCACATCTTCTGAAGGCGTCTGTGCAGTTCTATTAAAATACAGTACAGTAAATATTTTGAGATTTCATAACCAGGAAAGTGAGAGACATATTAAGCACACAGACAGCAGGTTAAGCTCAGGTTGAGTTGAAGCGTGTACCTTGCCAAGGTAGGCTTAATTGTGTCCATTACACTAATGCCTTCTTTATTGCTTTAGACGTGGAACGAAAAGACGATGGGTTATATAACTGTCTCAAACATCATTGTCTGATTAGCATGTTCTCATATCTGTGACTACTCCAAATGTCTTAGATGTGTAGACAAGGTTGTGCCTCTTTATAGTGAATACGATAGAACTTGTTTCTAATCCTCTCTTTGTGCGTGAATGATTTTTTTCCCCACTTTCCAGACTAAGAAAAGCAGATCTTGGAAGATTTACTTGGTCCTTTAGAAATGTACGCAGGCCTTGCCCCAGAACCATAAAATCCAGGAAATTTAGTTGGAATGATGAAATTTATGTAGGATAAGCTAATCTATCCTACATCTGCCGTTGATCTGACTTTTTCAATGAATCAGTTGGTCCAGTTTACAATACATCTTATGTATTCGTAATTCTTCTCAAGTTAAACTCACTGACTCAATGATCTGGTTAACAGCTTGCTGGAGGGGAAGATTATCAGTGAATTACAGCCTAGATTTTGGCCTATTTCTCACACAAACTGAATGGCTTGGAAGACTTGAAATACATAGAGTTGCATGAGTCATATGGACTTACTTGTATGATCAATTTATGGTGCTTTTACATCTTTTTTGAAGCTTTAGCTCTCATTCATTGTAACTGCAAAGACCAAAAGTGGACAGCATTTCTGTTTCATTATATAAAGAAAGTCATACTGGTTTGATGACAGAATTAGAATTTTTGGGTGAAGTAATCCTTGAAGTTCTCCAAAAACTCAGCGATTTCTCAACAGTGTTCGTTTCAATCAGAGAGTTATTTATTAGGAAAAATGTATTATTTTGCCTGTTATATAATTGTTCTGGTTTAAATGAATGTCTTTGTGTAGGTACAGTATGAGAGATAACACAATGTCCTTGTCATTGCGTTGGTGCTTTTAGCCTTAATTTTACCTTTAGCACCATTGTTTAGAAGCATTTTTGTCAACTTCACCCCACGTCACAGGGGTAAAATTTCCTTAAATAGTATGAGGTCTGGAACTCATGACTCCTGAGTTTCCTGAGGCAGGAAAAACTAAATGGTATATGTGGTCAAAAATAGCTTGTATTTTCTCAGCTTAGTAGATGCCTGCTAAATCAACATGTACTCACTTGTGGTGGTAATATATCATGACCGCTCTCATTGGCCTCCACACCCAGCAACCAGATCAAAACATTTAATATTCTCCTCATTCTGAACACAATTAAAACATGCAAGAATTGACCAGCTGTTATGACTTGATCCTACTGTTAATCCAACTGTTGATGGACTAAAGAACGAAAACAACGGGTCCAGCTGCCCTCCTTTTATATTTTAGATGCATTTGCAGGGACAATAGCAAGAATGGTTTACCTGTGCAGACGTCGGGCTAACTGCACTCCAAGGCCTCTGTTGTTGGATTAAACCAACGTCATAAGGAAGAGATGAACATCCGGGTTGTGTTTTGAAAACACTTACTTTTAACAATACCTACCCTTGAGGTGATATCCAGTGTTGTTTACTGCATTTAGTTTCCTGTATAGGACTCAGCATTGCCAAGCAGATCTTAACAATGATTATTCCACAGTCATGACAGGCTCCAAACATAATTCAGAAAAATACACAATTTTACAAGTATGCAACATGCATAATTAATACACTATGCATAATTAATACACTGTAAAGAAGTGAGGTAAGCACAGTTTCTAGCATTTTTCCAGCATCTTTTAAGCAGCTATTCTCTTGTTATGGAATGTGACCGAGGAGCTGCGTGTTTCAGAAACTAATCTTCCAAACCTGAATGCCTTCCAAGAAAAATGAGCCTCAAGCAGCTCTGCTGATGATTTTTTTTTTTTTTTTTTTTCTCTCTGTGGGCATCTGAGATCTGCAAAATTAGATTTCAGATGATGAATCACGAAAAAGAACACCAGACTGCTGTTAACACACAAGATTATAAAATGTTGAATCTTAAGGCATGATGTTCTTCTCTGGCAGAATGATTCATATTACATCCACTACAACGTATGAAATCTTTTTGGGCAAATATGTCAACACAAACCAAACAATACCTAGATAGATAGATAGATAGATAGATAGATAGATAGATAGATAGATAGATAGATAGATAGATAGATAGATAGATAGATAGATAGATAGATAGATAGATAGATAGATAGATAGATAGATAGATACATAGATAGATAGATAGATAGATAGATAGATAGATAGATAGATAGATAGATAGATAGATACATAGATACATAGATACATAGATAGACACACGTCAATGTACATATTCAGTTGTAAATTCAATTAATACTTCCAATGAAGAAATCTTGTGTGATTCTGACTGATCACCCGCTGTGAGCTCTACCTAACGATCCACAAACTATCTAAATCAAAGAAGCCAGTCCTCTTCTGCACAAAGTGGTCCTTTGAGCCGGAGCCAGAACCTGCAACGGAGCAAGATGTCTACCACCTCGGATAAAGAGTCTAGTGCACGATCTAGGAGGCAGCGGTCCCTCCCTAACTACTTGCAAGATTATGATTTGTCTGATCTCCCGTCCAGATCTCAAATCAAGAAGTCTTCTGAGTCACAGTCCAAAGAGCGGCTAGACGAAGAGGACCACAGCAGACCTGAATCACACTCTGCATCCCCAGAAGGTCAGCTGCACCACAGCCCAGCTCGACGGTCAGTTACCGATAAATGGGAATCTTATGCGGATGAGTGGAGAAGGGAGTGCCACATACTAGAGCGTGAAAGGGAAGATCTCCTAGCATTAATGGAAGAATTGAAAATACAGAACGAGCAGCTCAGAGCCAGAGCGGAGCCCAGTAATTCCCGTTCAAAGGCACGTACTGTAACTGCCAGAGATGGACTTTACCGAGAATCAACCATGTATGACTCTCCCTCACCTAAGCGCTCCCCCGAGCTAGTACGCAACAAGCACCAGGCCCCGCGACGAAGCTATGAGTCCAGGGAAGGGCGCTACAGTTCTCATTATAATCATGAGCAGTCCAGTCACCGCCGCTCACCTGAGAGCCACGGCAGCTACAGAGATTCTTGTCATTCCTTCAGAGAATACAGAGAACCATCACGCTGAGGTGACTACTCTCCTGCACGCCGCTGCAGCTACTCTCCAGACCGGCATGAGAGACGTAGTCCCCCTTCACCTCGGCACAAGCCCAGGCACTAACGCTCCGTGACTCCCCCTGGTGGACAGGAAAGAACATACAGAGGGCCCACTCCTACAATCCCGAACTTCAACCTTCGAAACCCAAGAGACTTTGCGAGACTCCGTATTGCCCTAGACAATCTCCTTCCTAGAGATGCTACCGAACGTTTCAAGTTCCAGATATTAGTGGATCATCTGAAGCATTGCTAGTGGCAGATTCCTATAGCAATTCTGATTACCCCTTCACTGACACTATGGCAGCTTTACACCAAAAGTACGGGCACCCACACCAACTCGCCCTTCAGCATATTGCTGAACTGATGGATGGCCCCAACATTCAGAGTGGAGTCATTCAGGTTGTTCGCCCTGAACGTCAGATCCCTGGTGAGCATGTTGGAGCAACTCGGTTTAACCTCTGGGGTCTAAGGTGTTTTTGGGGTCCTTGAGATGTTTTGACATGCCCTGACATTTGTGCTTTTTTCAGTTGCTTATAAACATATTAATGGCACAGGTGAAATTACACTCTATTTAGCACAAACAGGGCTACCATAATATGTGAGCAACATGTATGTACATGTTTGTATTTTTGAGAGAATATTGTTTATGCATGGTTATTGAAAAAACTAAAAATGAAAGTTTCTGAAATAAGGCCACAAAACACATACTAATGTGTCCACAAGACTTTTGACTAACGGATGTTGTCGCCTAGAGTTTTTGCTTCAAAATGATCTGAAAATCATCCTGCCTAATCATTCACATAAAACAATAGATTGTTTTAAATTGTGGAAAAAAAAATGTTTGGAAAGGCAATATGCGTGGCCCAACCCCCTCATGAATAATTAGGTGGTTCTCACCTGAGAAGACAATGACCCTGCATAATGAGCCTTTTATTCAGGTGTGTCACACAAGAAAGAATGCAAGGACAATATATATATATATATATATATATATATATATATATATATATATATATATATATATATATATATATATATATAAAATCAAAATATAAATGAAAGTCAAAAGCACATTTTTAGTCATACCTGGAAACAAATCCTGGTCAAATAGGTTATATGGGCCATTTTATAGAATTGGTTCAAAGTTAGAGTTGGAAACATCTTGAAAAGAAAATTGTCTTTTTCTATAAATGTCTTATAAAGTACTTTTTTAAAGTAGGCCAATACATTTTATCATACATATTTCAAAGTTAAGGATTCATTATTTTGATATAGCTTGCATTGGAACAAACACTATAACAGTTGATTAGTTTATTTTTGACAAAACATGCTATATATTTAACATATGAGCAGAAACTGTCTAACAAAAGCTTATTTGATGTCTATTTTATAGTAAAAACGTTATAATCTATCCAAAACTAGTCAACGAATTATTGTCTTTTATTTCGTTTGTAACAGTATGCATCTGTGCGTTCGTTCATTCACACACAGACATAGCATCTCATTAGGCTATAGCAATATAGTTTGGATGTGTTCATGTAAAATAATGTAGGAGCGAGAGTGAATGAACGGCACAGATATTGTAGTAACATTGCGCCTGCGTCTGTGCCATTCATTCATTCATTTATTAATTCATTCATTCATTCATTCATTCATTCACACACAGACATGCAATTCATATTTAAACAGTCTTTGTGCAGTTTACAGACACTATTCAATAATGCGATTAGAACAAAGCACTTAAGAATAAATAACTTACTTCATCAGCTGAATCCGTTGCTCCTCGAAATGAAACAACCAGCACTTCTGAGGTAACTTTTCCAGGATTATTACGATAGTATTATTCCTCACAGCGCAGCAAGACGAGGTAAAGTACAAGATTCTTATTAAACTGGATGTTTTATCCAGCTGATGTGGGCTTTTTTATGGCTTGCCTCAACATTTGCGTTTGAATAGTGCGCACTCTCTGTGGGCATGGTCAGATTAACACGTAATCAGCTATAATTAGCTGAAAGGAAAAAGACTGACATCTCTCGCTTTTCATACAGATTACATAAACTGAGAATAGTTGTTTTTTATATAAATTACTTCATTTAAAAGAAGAGAATTTCAGCTTCATAAAGAGAAATCGCTCGTGTCTCTGTGACAAGTATTGACTGAGTTAGTTCATTTTTCAGACGTGTTTCAGAATGGACTTCACTGACAGAGAGAAGGCAAAACGCGCATCATGTTTATTTTTCTTTATTTGACTATACACAAAAAAATAGACACTTAACAGGATCGAATGATGTATAACACTTATATGTAAGATCAAAATCAGCAGAGTATTTTGAGTCTCTTTTGCACTTATAAGAAAAAAAGTGAGCTGGTATCGCGACCCCAGAGGGTTAAAGGGGCAAGTTGAGCTGAACTGCGGTTCTCATGTCACCCGTCTACTGGGTAAGCTACCGCACGACCTGAGGTCCAGTTTCAGGCGCTACATCCACCCTCTCCGCATTCCTATCCCCACTCTTCTGGACCTAGCAGATTGGTTGGAATATGAGCTCCAGATCGAGGAGGATATCGCACAATATCGATTAAGAAAGGACACTGGACCTAAGCCCAAAGACTCCAAGCGTACTGTCAAGTCCTCACCTAGGGCCTCGGTCCTCATGCTGGGGTCTGAACCCAAATCGGTTAGGGACCCGGCCAAATCCACTCCTCCAACCAGTCTAGATGCAAAGAAGTTCTGCCCATTCTGTGAGAACTACAAGCACACTCTTAATAGTTGCGCAAATTTCAAACTGCTCAGCGCCACCCAGAAACGTAACTGGATTCAGGACAACAACCGATGTTGGCGAAGCGGCAGAGAATACAGACCAGCTGAATGTTATCTGAAGATGTGCTGTAAAATATGCAACAGCAGACACCTGGTTGCTCTGCACGATGTCAGCGAGAGAAGTCTAGACAAGACTGACAAAGCTGAGAGAAGGCCTGACCAGGTGAAGTCCAGTGAGAGCAAACCTTTGTCTGTACCAAGTGCAGACCAAGTGCTATACATTGGCAAGCCACCGCAGGGCCATCATGTGCTCATGTTCTTAAGGTCAGTAAAGTTATCCTCCGCCATGGTGACCAGACACTGGAGACATACGCTGTGCCAGACGACGGCTCTGAACGCACCCTACTCCTCCAACCGGCTGTCCAACAACTGGGACTTGAAGGCCACCCCGAGGATTTGCCCCTGCGTACCGTCAGACAGGAGCTGCAAACGCTTCACGGGGCGGCTGTCTCATTTAGCATCTCTCCAGCCTGTTCTCCAGCCATGGTATACAACATCCAAGGAGCCTTTACCGCACCCAAGCTCGGTCTAGGCCAGCACACGTATCCCTTCAAAGCACTGCAGAGCAAATACAGACATTTGAAGAAGCTTTCTATTCCTTCATTCAAGGACATATATTGCTCATTGGCTCAGATCATCCCCACTTGTTGACTCCAGTTGAGCCAGTCATCTTTGGTCCCCCTGGTGCACCGGTTGCTGTCCGCACCCATCTCGGATGGACGCTGTAAGGTCCGACCAATACTCTAAAGCAGTACCTTATCGAACAACGCTGTCTTTTCACCACCTTCGGGGCACCTCCAGCTGACATCTACCAGCACGTCGAGAGACTGTTGCAGCTGGACGTCCTCCCATGGCGCTGGGAAAATGCCAGTATGAGGTCACGGCAGGACAAGGAGGCCCTTGAATGCTTGGATAAATAGATGGTGCGAGTAGATGTTGATGGTGTCCATCGCTATGCTACTCCTCTCCTCCGCGTTAAGAACTTCCCCCAGCTCTGCGCACCAAAGGAGGCAGTACTTCCTCAGCTCCGAAATACGGAAAGGCGGCTGTCGAAGAACCCTGAGACGGCCCAAGTCTACAACACAGAGATCCAGAGACTTGAACAGGCCGGCTATGTGGCAAAACTAACCCATGGCACATAGAACACCTTAAGCAGCTGGAACATCCCTCACCACCTTGTCGAGCACAATGGCAAGCACTGAGTGGTTTTTAATTTAATTTAAACTCCTGCTCCCTGGTCCAACCCTTGGTCCGCCTCTCCTTTCAGTTCTCCTGCGATTCAGAGAACATTGTGTGGCCTTCAGCAGTGACATATGGGGGATGTTCCACCAGGTCAGGCTCCTCTGGAGGGAGCTCAAGCGGGATGAACAACCCACAGTCTACCAGTGGAAGGTGCGTCCCTTCGGCACTACCTGTAGCCCCTGCTGTGCTACATACGCCCTACAGAAGCACGTCACCGACCATACTCAGCCAGCTGATGCAGTGAGAGACTCTGTGTTAATACATTTCTACGTGGATAACTGTCTTCAGAGTGTGCCTACAGTTGAAGATGCCAAGGCCATCATCGACAAGCTGCAGACTCTCCTTACCAAGGGAGGCTTTGAGTTACGCCAGTGGGCCAGTACCCATCCAGACACCATCCATCACCTCCCTACTGAGGCGAGTGATCGGATAGTGCTGAAAAGTGGATCTCTCAAGGTCACCCAGGTCAAGAAGAATCAGCCCTGGGCCTGCAGTGGGACTGTTGAGAAGACACCCTATCCTTCAAGTGTCGAGAGACTGTAGCCACTGAAGAAGTTGTCACTATGCGCTCCATCTACAAAGTGGTGGCAAGCCAATATGAACCCCTTGGCTTTCTAGTACCTTACACCACCAGGGCCAAAGTGGTCATCCAACACCTGTGGGACAAAAAGCGGGACTGGGACAACCCTGCTCTGCCGGATCACTTGCTAGCCGCATGGAGAGAGTGGGAGGACGAGTTTCCTCACCTACAGGTGTTACACCAGCCGTGAGTTAGACTCTCCTACCAGTGAACGTGAGATCCACGTGTTCTGTGATGCCTCAGAGCGAGCCTATGGCTCTGTGGCATACCTCCGAACCGAGAATCCTTATGGAGTCATCCAAGTAGCTTTCGTCACTGCAAGATCCAGAGTTGCTCCAAAAAAGCAGCAGTCAATCCCTCACTTGGAGTTATGCGCTGCTCTGACTGGAGCTCAAATGGCTTGCATTCTCAAATAAGTGTGGGCTACCAGGAGGGCGAGAGGCTATCCGCCGCTTTCAGCGCAAGTGCCAAGAGTGTCAGAAATGGCGCGGAAAGCCACAAATCCCTAAAATAGTAGTCCTGGCTCCATCCAGAGTCCGACTTTTCAAGCCAGCATTTTACTCAACAGGAGTAGACTGCTTCTAGCCATACTCGGTAGCGATTGGAAGGAGGAGTGAAAAGCGCTGGGGAATAATCTTTAAATGCATGACCACCCGAGCTGTGCATATCGATCTGCTCTCCAGTTTGAATGCAGACTCATTCCTCATGGCTCTGAGACGGTTCATTGCCCGCAGAGGAAAGCCGTTCGAGCTAATCTCAGACCAGGGGACTAACTTCAGACATCAAAGTTCATCTCGCCTCTCAGCAGATCGACTGGAAGTTTAATCCACCTAACGCCCCCCACTTTGGCGGCTGCTGGGAGCGCGAGATACGCTCAGTAAAACAAGCCCTGCAAGTAACCCTTGGAGCTCAGCTTGTGACAGATAAGGTACTGAGAACCCTACTGGTTGAGATTGAGGGGATTCTCAACTCCAAACCATTAGGCTACACATATGCAGACATTGCCGACTCTGATCCAATAACAACCAACTCCTTGCTCATTGGGCGGCCAGATGCTTCTCTCCCGCAGGTGGTGTATCCTGACTCCGAGCTCCTAAGCAGTAGGCGTTGGCGCCATAGCCAGCTGTTGGCTGACCACTTCTGGAAGCATTTTATCCGTTTCTATCTGCCCAGCTTCCAGGCCCGACAGAAGTGTAATGCTGAAAACCCAGACCTGCACATCAACAAGACGGTCTTTATCATCGACCCGCAGCTCCCTCGCTCACTGTGGCCAGTGGGTACAGTGACCAGCGCCTTCCCCAAACTCAACGGTAAAGTACGATCTGCGGAAGTGAAGGTAGGAGACCTGTCGTACACCCGCCCTGTGGCTCGACTCATCCAGCTTCCAAAGTTGTCAGACTAACCACTACCGGACGAGTGGGCGCCTTTTCTTCTTCTGCAGATTCCCTTCAGTAATCTGGGGGCGGCTGTAAAAAAGACCCCCTTGTGGCCGCTAAGCATCAGACACTTTACTGTGACTTTCTCTCTCCTACTGGAAGATGCCTCGCTTCACCCGGACTTTTAGCCAATCACAAGTTGATTCAGGATCGCTGCACGCTGGTAGTATTCTGTCAGAGGCTTTGCCAGTAGTGTACGCTAACCGCACGGACTTACAACCCGCCTTGATACAACTGCTTTATTCTGTGTGCGTCTTTACAAGTAAGAATCAATGTACATATTCAATCATGCAATTGTAAATTTAATAAATACTTCCAATGAAGAAATCTTGTGATTCTGACCGATCACCCGCTGTGAGCTCTACCTAACGATCCACAAACTTTCTAAATCAAAGAAGCCAGTCCTCTTCTGCACATAGATATGGATAGATAGATAGATAGATAGATAGATAGATAGATAGATAGATAGATAGATAGATAGATAGATAGATAGATAGATACATAGATAGATAGATACATAGATAGATAGATACATAGATAGATACATAGATAGATACATAGATAGGTACATATATACTGTACATATATACATAGATACATACATAGATACATACTAACTATGGATGGATGGATGAATTGCTTTCACACCTTTATGGTCTTTTGAGATGGTCAGTGGGTTGTCTGGGGGAGTGGAGAGTGTATTTATGGCAGGAGACATGATGAGATCATTCCCAGGGGATCCAAGTGTTGATTGGCTGAGAATCATGATCAGGACAAACAGACACTCTGGTATTCATTCATGCTGCTGCATGTGAGCAGAAGGAAAGCACCTTACAATATTCTATATGCAAATCAAGTAGAAGGTTTACATTCCATGCTTGACATTCAGTAAACAATACAAGGTATTACTTTGTTTCTTATTCACAGGCTGTATTTTGCCTTCTACCTAGACTAGGTTAGAAGATTAAACGTCTTACTGTCAAGCGTGAGATGTCCTGAAGACAGATGAGTTTGATTCCAAGAACTGACGTGACTAGACTATTTGCATTAGCTATCACTTCATAATTGTTCTACACTGTTTTGCAACTGGTATTTTTTTTACCAGATATGAAACAACTCTATTATGTGCATATTTAATAGAATACAAAGGCTTCTTTACTTTGATTGTCTCAACAGCACTTGAGGCCAGATGAGATGTATTTGATAAAGTTATATTATGCAATTTTCATTTTGCAGCAATATAAACAATCAGCTGAGATTGTATATACCTTAATGCATGTATACTGTCTATATGCAGGCAAAGTAGGACGTACTATATATAACTTTTAAAATATCACTGGCGAAAATGTTATATTCTTTCAACGATATAACAATCAAGTTGAGATTTGCAATATAGTTTGTTGTTTATTAGGGCCGGGACTCGATTAAAAAAATTAATCTAATTAATTAGAGGCTTTGTAATTAATTAATCGAAATTAATCGCATTTTAATCGCATAAATATTTGACCTGAGAACTGTGAGAAGTAATTTTTTTCACATGGATTTTTAGTATACCATTGAATAATGACTACATACATAAGCTTAAGCAACAAAATATTGTTTATTTTTGTTCAACCAAGTCCAGCAGACCAGTGCAATTTTTGCCATTAAGTGTAGCAATAGCATATTGCTACACTACACTAATAGCACTACACTAATAGCCATAATAGCCATTAAGTGTAGCAATAGCATATTGCAACAAAATAGCATATTGCTACACTACACTAATAGCAATAGCGAATTCCTTGTTGCATAGCTTGCACACAACCATGCTCTTATCGACTCGTCCATCCGTTCGTTTTTTGTAACAACATTTCCCAGCCACCGGCCAACCAAAGCGATCTCGTCAGCTTCTTCGCATAGACAGTATAAGAAGTGGACAGAGCCATCTCATTGGAACTCAGTTGAGACAGTTGAAGCCCATTTTTAGCGATTTTTGAGCACTTCCGTTCCTGACGCGCAGACTCAAACCGACTCAAACTAAGCTTGATGACGTGAGCAAGCTGTCTGACAGACGTTAATCTTCTAGTAGCTGTGCGTGAAAATTGCCAACGTTAATCTTGCAGAGACGGGGAACTTGAGCAAAGAGTTATTTGGCGTGAGTGAGCAGGAGTAAGTATTCCGTTGCTTTTATGGACTCATTATCTATGGGCTTCTCCCTTGACGGGACGTCCCCCCGATTGCCTGCGAGCTTCTCCTCCTGTCTGTACGGTCATTTCTGTACAGCGCGACAGAGAGTCGAGTGGTTATGACGCAATCGTTAGCCTATTTTTACTAAATCTGTTTCTACGGGGCCATAATGTAACATAGAAGGTAATGGAGCCCTTTATACGTTGTCGTGTTTCTTTAGAAATAAATAATGGACAAATGGAGTCTTTAAACGCCTCAGATGTAGAGTTATTCGCTGTCAAAGTGACGCCAAAATGAATGGGAGTCAATGGAAATGCTAACGCAAGTGAAGTTCTGCTACAACATGGCGGCACCCGGCCAGCTTCAACTTCCGGTCGATGGATTACCCCCTTGCTTCTTCGTCATGAACGCTAGTTGGTGCGCCAGTATAATCGGTCCGCCGAAACTCATCCAGTGAGAAACGTTCCGCGGTGCAAAAATAAGTGCGATTAAAAATAATTTTTTGTGTAATTAATTAACGCGTTAAAGTGTGTAATTAATTAATCTTAATTAACGCGTTAAAGTCCCGGCCCTATTGTTTATACTTGAAACCCGTGAGGTTTTGTTATTTTTTTTTACAATTTGGTGTAGTGACGGGCCTTATTACAATTTGGTGATGTGTATCACTGACATAGTTAAGCGGTGCATATAAATAACAGGGTTCAAAATTTCGATATCACCCACCCCTTAGCAGGAGTTGATTGAACGTAGCCATAATATCATAATATAGTACATAATATCTTTAATCAAATCTAGCAAAACAACTCCCAGAAACCCAACAATTTTGAGGTACTTGGGTTCATCATGAAAAAGTTATGTAATAGGAGCACATCATTTTCCCCCATGAGACACATCAGTGCTAGAAAACAAACTGTGCTTGCCCCGTGGTAGGACTCTGAATTCGAGGCTTTCCTCTCAAATCCTCAACCTCATGCTGGTGGCCTTTGTTCTGCCCCACTTGGTAAAAATAAGGTGTTCCAAGCACATTCTTTGGGAGACTGGTACCACAGAGGAGCACACCTCTCACACAGAGACACACAGTGTTTCACAGTGTTTTCCAAACCCCTGGGGAAAGATGGACCTTTCAGATCGAATGCGTCTAGGAAGAATTCCAGCACTGTTAAATAAGAGCACTTTCCTTTCTCCCTCCTACAAAGAGTCTATTTTTGAGGAGAGCCTAATTAAAGCCACCCAGATACAGTTGGAGGATCTTTATATATTTATTAATACCCTCCTCATTTAAAACTCATCAAGTTGAGGGACTAACAAACATAAGCTCTGCATGATCCTGCAACTCAGTGTCATTGGCCAACTTCTGTTGGTATATTTGGCCTCTTGCACCAGCCCAGAGATTAGTAAAGAGTTTAGGGTGGAACTACTACCCATGTGTTTGTGAGGCAACATCCTTTTAATGTCGTGTGAAAGTAACTAACTTAGTTTCCAAATCCTCTTTCTATAGGTGGAGTGTGGTAAGCTTATCACATTCCCACACCCTTAGAAATCTGTAAAAACAAGAGCAATAGTGGCTTACCTCAAATAAACATAACATTTGGTCTTATGAATACAAAATGCTCTATCATAAGAGATAGTTGTGTGTATGTTAATGGGAATAAACAAGACGTTGTCGTAGATTATACTTGGAGACAAATTAAATGAATTAGTCGCCAACTTTTACTAAACGGTTTACTGCTTCTGCAAAACAGAGAGACCATTTAGAAGATTATATTTTAAGAATGACCAGTTAATATTAAATCATGAGAGACTTTATGGATGAAAATGATTTGGGTCAAACTGGCTTGGGTAGATACTGAGATAAAACACCCAAAGCAATATTAGAGAACTTGAAAAGATTCAATACTTTTAGTCTGACTGTATACATTAAGTCTGTCTGCAACAAAAGGTCATGACTTTGAGCCTACACAGACATACAGTAAGCCTTGCAAAACATGCTGTCGCATCACAGAAAATCTGAAATTGTGGTTTGTACAATGGAAATTTTGTACATATCTGTGGTTATGACTTATATGCAACCCAAGTTGAACAATGGGTCATGTACCGGTATTTCTTTGCCTTTCATGTCTGAAGTAGATTGACCATACGCCTAGCACTACTCTAGAAACCTTTTACAAAGATTATTGCATTCCACTGTAATTTCCTCAAATGCATTTTTATCATCTTATGAGTCTAATATGAACTATATCAATTATGTAATCTAATTCTAAATTATACCATGAAAAATTACCATGTATTGTAAATATAAGTAAGTTATATAACTCTTGCATGTATTTATTTGGACTCAGGCGTCAGTTTCTCTGATGTAATTCAATGGAAAATTTGCAGCAATTTTTAATTACTCAATTTGGTAGCTGGACACCAGTCAGTGCGTTGCATACAAGTAGTAAACACTTTGGGCTTGTAATGACTTTGTCTATTTATACTGTCAACTTTCTTCTAAAGGATCTAAAAAAAAATAATAATTCCCGAAGTAAACATCTCTCATTTGCTTCTGTCTCTACAGGATGCACCTGGGAGCGAGAGGCTGTTTGTATAAAGTGAGAATGAGGTAACACCGTTTACACTGCGGATCACACTCAATAATTTTCCACAACAGGGTATTAGATCTGAGGCTTAGAAAATAATGTCACTCCACTGAAATATGGCACAAACAGCCTACTCTGAGCCTATATTTACATACAGAACAAACAAGTAAATGTATCAGTGCACTGTAACTCGCTCGCATGCAAACCCGTCCACACTTCACCAGGCCTTGACATAGAAAACCGCCCACTACACCAAACTGAAACAGATGTTTGGGAGTTGCATAACAGCAGAGGTCTTGCAGCTGTTTTGGGAAGCAGAACAAATGCCAGATCACCAGTGAATCCACTCTGAGTCTGAACATTGAACCATTGAACATTGTCCATGGTTGTTTACTCCAGTCCAAAAATACCATGAACAAAAACTTGGTTACACTTACTTAATGCATTTATATATAATGCATTATAAACGTATTTTAATGCATTTATTATGCCTGGTAATTGTAACTACAGTTATAATACATTATAATACGTATCTATTCATTGAACACACCTTTATAAAGCATAATGCATTGAAACACATGACAAACAACCAATCTAATTTTCCTTGTTACATGTACTCATTGTAATAATAACAGTAAATTATGCAATAATTACAAGTAACTAACCCTAAACCAAATCCTATTTCTAATCCTATCCTATAGTAAGTACATGTTCTTAACTGATATTACTCAGTATGCAAATGTATAATTACACTGTATAAGGACAAGGACACCCTAAAATAAAGTGTAACCCAATCATCATATTCACAAACTTCACAAATTATTTATTCATGCGTTTATTTTTATTGTATGGTTTATCTATTTTTGTTTGGAATAAGCTGGCTGTAGTTTTAAACTGTAAGCCTTTTACCATATAAATGTTCAGTACAATTAAGTTGATTTTAGTTTGCTATATAGCTTGATGTTAATTAATGGCAATAAAACATGAAGGAAACCTCAGATCAGAGTGCATTTGGATTCTGATATTTCCAGAAGTGATTTCCTTTCAAACCTCCACCCATCTGCAATAGGACCCAGTGGATGTGACCCGCTGGAACTGCATAGTCTTTTGAATATACTTTATTACCGCCTACCTCATAGGAACTTCTGTAGAATACTGAGATGTGGGTCTTACATAAGGGAGAGGATTGAGTTACACTGAGCGTGCCCTTCCTAAGGAGAGAAAGATGAGGGTTCCACACGCCATGTTTTCTCACTATGCTTGGCCCCAAAGCCTTGTGGAATACTACAGCACAGTGGCCATTGTGCACTTAGCTCTAGATCTGTCTATGTACATAAACATCTGCAATTAAACCCTCTTTTTTTTCCATGTGTAGTTTTTTTTTTGATAGTCCAGTGGAAAGTCCAAACTTAGCATATTTTATTATCATGCACATGGTGCCACTCTCACTGAGGTCAATGACATTTATCTTTATATATATGTAATTACTGGAAAGAATTTGATTATTCATATAAAGAAGTTTCATTGCATGTAGTAAAATGTGAGCAGCAAGTGATGTCAGTGCATACTTGAATAGCAAATGTCTATCATAAACTACCATGCATGCTAAGAGGATATTATTGGTTTAAATTGCTTTGTGAAGGTCTTATTTTCCATGCATGAACTTTACTTATGTAGTGTCAAACATCTCATCTTTAAAAGACTCTCAATCTTATATTGAGGCCAAGGAAGATTGCTCTGATTTTACATCACATTTAAAGTTGGAATTTTTATAGACACTAAGAATCTGATTGTAATTAAGAGGTTGTATGCACTAAATATAAAACTACAGAAAATGTTCTTGTCCTTCATGAAGAAAAAGCAAAAGATCTGAGGGTAGTATTTAGTGTAAACATCAGGTTTATTGCAATGTGCATTTTGCATCCATAAATCGTAAAAAACACCATGGACACAATAAAGCAACAATACCCATGTTACAGAAAGACTGCTGTCAAAAAACTTCTTCCTGTGAAAAGTTACACATGGTCCTGTTGGTTTGTGAGTATTAGGCAAGTCTTTGGTGGTTAGAAAACACAAAGTTCATTGAAAACCATGTGGCCGCCTCCAGACACCATCGTGCCTGTTGGTTGGCATGGAAGGTCAACGGAACACGTTCGAAATGTCAGCATACATTGGCAGCAACATTATCCGCCCCTCACCTCCGTCCGTTTCAGAACATTTCGCTTTACATCAGGTGCTAATTTACAGAACTATAGCAAATGTATACAGATTTTCATTCCCACAAAAAGAAAAAAATCATTTTTACACACAGCCCACATAAACAAGTTGATTTTGTTCCGTTTCAAAACACAAACAAGCAATAATCCCCATAAGCAGCAGACCCCATCTGCAGAGATACAAGCGATGCTATACAAATCATATGGCAGGAGTCACCGCTGTGGACGAGAGGACCGGTGCTCCGTACAGGTCCGTCTCAAGCGTCCTGAACTACGGGAGCTAAGAATGTCCACAGCACTAGGGATCAGTGACACGGAGGGCAGGAACAAGAGTCCCGTACAGCTTGCGTCAGGTGGGGCTCTCGTCAAACTGTGGGGGCATCTCGTAGGGACGTACATTTCCTTGGCTTGACCGAAGATGCGTTCTTGGCCAGCTCCATCAGGCAAACCCCTCTCCGTCTCTTCGTGAGAGGGACCAAAGGAAAGCAAGGCTGGGCCCCCTTCCAAGCAAGGGGCACGTCAGTCCCGTTGTACAGTAACCTCAGACGTCTACATCACTCTCTCTTTTCCATGTTAGTCCGAAGAGATTGTCGGATAATACAGAACTTGGCCACTGGTACGTCGTAATGCTTTCATTTCAGGTCAGGTTTCATCTGTACAGCCAGCTTCATCTTGAAGTTGCATATCTGGAGGTCCATTTCAGGTGAGAGCTGTGGCTCTGCCCGCCCCATGGCAGAGCCACTTATACAGCAGACCCCGTGCTGATGTACTGGTGCTCGCCGTTCTCGGGGGAGCCCAGCTCCAGAGGCTCCAGGGGGAGGCTGGAGTCTGAGGGCAGACGGGACTGAAACTTCTCCAGCTGCTCTGGGCTCGCCAGGTTCTTCAGCAGGCTGTTCTCACGCTCCAACTGGTTGTTTTTCTCTGCCAGCTCCTTGATCTGCTCCTTCAAGATCTCCACTTCTTCTCTGACTGCATACATTAAGTGATTCTTTACAAGATCCTACAAGAGAAATACAGAGAATTGAGTTTCCATGATCACACCAAAACATACTCAGACTATTAAATACATTGCAACTGATCCGTTTGCATGTGGAATTAATGTATGAACTCAGAAGAATGAGGCTGAGAACTTTGAATAGCCCAATGAAATAATCTGTCATTTATTCAGGGTTCCTGAATTTGTAATGACAACAACTGTACATTATGTTCTATCTTTGTGAGGGAAAGAGAATCCAAGGGGCTGTTTACACAATATCGTTTTTAATTAAAAACTTTGTATGCGTTTTGGCCATTCATTAACACGACAACAGCGTTTTGGGGGCCTGAAAACACAAACTTAAAAAAAACAAAGATTCAAAGTGCAAGTGTTTGAAAACTAAATCGCTATTGTCTGTAAAGTTAAAAAAACACGAATTTGTGAAAACGGTGACGCCATGCACATGCATATTACATGTTTATAGTCTATAGGAGCGTAGCATTTCTTTATAGTCACATCGCCAACTACTGGCCTAGTATGAATAATACAGCATTTTTAGTCTTTTTAGCCGATCAGTGTGAACGGGGATTGTTTTGACAATGTTGTCGTCTGTACGTGAAAAACGCTAATTAAAACTTTTCCGTTTTTTTAGTACATAGTGTAAATGTACCCTAAGAATAAATGCATGTTTCCTATTTGTATTTAATTTCTTTTTTTATGTGAATCAAGTTATTGCAATTCAAATGTTCACAACTATTGTGAGCATGATTTATATACTGTAAGACAGAGTAATTGTTATACATTAAAACCAGATCATTTAAAGATTATTTGTACCAGACATGGTAGTTAAGATATGCATTTGTTTGTATAGTTAAATAGTTCTAATAAGAGTTTAATACCCTTTAAAGAACAAAAAAAAATTGGTTGCATATATTACTAGGAGGATTAAATGGGTTAAAACAAACTTTTACTATCAGGTAATTGTGATTTTGGGAATTTAAGAATAGTTATCTAAGAATTATTTATTATGCTTAATCTACAATCAAGTTAATTATTCAAATGTGGCTCTGGGTTAACATAAATGTTTACATATATTGTGAGCATTGGCCTTTGTATATACTATAATGAGCAATCTTAATACATTAATAAAAGACTTTTCAGATTATGTGTGCCAAATATGGTAGTTATGATCTGCTTTTTTTCATTAATAATTAATAGTAATGTTTAATAAATAAATATATTAGTAAATAGTACATTTTAGACTTTTGGTAGATGTTACTGGGGGGATTAAATGGTTTAAACAATAATATAAAAGGGTGCATGTGGTGTTGTACAGCAACCTTTGACTTTTACTGCAGGTGGGCAAACAAAGCATATGCAATGAATGTATATGCAGCAGCTCTAGAGCGTGCCACAGCTCTGGTTACAGCCTACACAGAAACTAGATACTTTCCACTGCAGTTCTACACACATATGATCATAGTGTTAAAAGAATAGATCTTACCATCGCTTGTTCGATCTTGTTGTCAATTGCCACAACGCTTGCGCCAGAGGCACTGCAAAAGACAAAGACACAAAGTATTAAAACGCAGTTCAGACACTGCACACACAGCTCTTAGTGCGTGACATCTGTGTCGATGCCGCAAAAAAACAAACTAAGATTTATGTCCGACTGTAATTCCTGTCGACTGTCAAAAGCATCTAATAATCTCGTGAAATCGGCCTACCTGTTGTCTAGTTTGACCGACACTACATCCCCTCCGAGGAAGGATGAGAAGAAGGAGATGGAGAAATTGTGCAGCTGATAGACTGCGAGCTCCATTGGCGTTTTAAACATCTCCGTGCTCATGTTGAGTACAAGACCCGTCTGAATAATACTTCTCGCCACGTTTGCGACTTGTTTGAACACGATTTTAAGATCCTGGTTGTTTGTGTTGCGTTGCTCTGTTGCAATACGCGCAGTTAAAAGCGGGCGCTATGAGTGAACTAGGAGCGGTTTCAGAGAAACACTGTCGGCAAGTGATGCTATTTCTGCTGCAGCGGGCTTTTATACTCCGCTCAGTGACGTCACATGACGCCCGCATGTATTATTCAAATGAGGCTTGTGGCATAGATTTTCGTTTTGCCCTCTCACTGAACTCGCTCAAAGAACACACAGCATGCAGCAGCAGCAAACCGCGGGACAAACCTCCACAACACGTCAACACAAACAAGACACGCCATTAACAAGCGCCCTTTTTTGATAATTGATACGATTTTTTTTTATACGTCGTTATGACATGCCTCGTGAAATATATAGCTGCCCTATGACAAAATAGGTGAATGCACTTGTCTTATCAATGTGAAGTTGTCACTTTAACGAACCACGCGTTCCAATAAAGCTCAGTAATTTGTTACATGGTGAAAATCAGTAGCCTAATTGAGCAGTTTTATTAATAGTAAATTAACAGAATTGGTCTTTCAATCGATGCCTCCAGGTCTTCATAAGTTTACAGTTTTGCAGTTGACTGCTCAGAGATAATGAGAACTGGATGAGAAAGATAGATTAATCAATAGAACTTTCTCACAACACTTTTTTCCCCCATATTGTCTGACTTCAGCCTTTAGTGCCTCTAGTGGCCAAACTGTGGATAACAGTCATAAACACATGCTCAATCAAACTTGGAATCAAAGTCATTGACACTTTGATATCAGTAAGCTAATATTTGCACATTTAGAAACACATTTTTTCGCTGTCCATCAGTTTTCTTTTTAACATTAAAGCTAATGAGTCCATAATAAAAGAATGCAACAGTAAAGTCCTCAGCAAGTAGGCCTACATTTGAACGCATTTTACGTTGCAGTTATAAAAAAAGAAACCACACCAAAAAATAAACAAAAATATAAGTAACCAAAATAAATGTTTTAATCCTTCTAAAAATACCTACCTGGTGTAGACTCAAATTGTAAATATAACTATATAATAATATAAACTATAACAAAATCAAACTTCAATTTTGTCCAACTAACATGCACAGCTTACAAACAGACACTGTTATTATTCACGTAATATCTTTTTTGTGAATCGAATTTTGGGGGGAAATCATTTGATGGGTCATGCTAGCAACATTGCAATGCAAAGTTATGAAAATGAATTTATTACAGTATGTCACAAAACAGTTTTTTTTTTTTTACGGACATTATCGACTCTTTCACTGCATTTTACAATCTATCATCTGTCTTTTCTGAGCGGAGCAAGAATTTGTTTGGATGTTTGGATCCTAGTTTGTTTTGTTTTGTTTGTTTGGATGTTTGGATCCTAGTGTAGCCCTTTAAAAGGGGACGGCTCGAAGTTGATCCTCCTAATGAGACTTTACAGAAAAGCACAAATTAGTCACCGTAGTGCTGTCACTTTCCATTCATGCAGAGTAAAGCTGACAGATTAGATTTCAGAGGAACGCTCCAGAAAGAGTTAACCGAACTCCTGGTGAGCTGTAGTCAGGATAATTGGCAAGTGCATGTACAGTCTGTACTGTATGAAATGATAATCATCCCCTTAGACGAAGAGGGAAAGACCATGAAGTGGCTTCTTTTGAAGAGTTATGCCTGAGAATCTGCAGGCAATCAAGTGTCACAGAACCTCCCTGTTATTAAGTGCTGATAGTGTGTTAATTGTCGTCATTTTAGTGACGTGACAAAACCAGGACAATCAGACTTTCTAGCAAAGAGAAAGCTACATTACATTCCAAGGAAACCGGGACTAAGAAACACATTTGCTAAAAAATTGTTCAGTATTGAATAAATGTCAACTTTCACATTGTTTTGATGCAGCGAGATGAGCAAACAGATGCTTCATTCAGTTGCCACTCTAAAAAAAAAAACCTCGCACATCACAGTAAACACAGATGTGCCATGGTACAGTATGTCTCCGTCTGTCACCATGGCCAGGGTGGAGACGTCCCAGACACTCTCCGATAAACAAATCCTTCACACTGCTACTACACAATTAAAACAAGGTTGGAAACTTTAAGACTGGTCCCAGTGTGTATATATTATGTCCAATACAGTTACACTGAGTGGCACTAATTATTTACATTTGCAACAGGACTTAATTTAATAAAAACCTACAAAAAAAGGATTAGAGTTCTCAAGACACACCTAACCGTACTTGGTTAACTTAGTAAGCATCTGCGTACGTAAGAACACACCAATAATCCCTACGAAAGAATGTGTGGAATGGCATATTTTCAGTCTGTCAAGTTTGCATTCTGTGAATAGTTGCTGCTTATTAGGTCAAAAATTGTAATCTAGTTTCTTTAGGAGGACAGCTAGAGAGAGACCCTCACCATAGTGAAGAATAAAATATGTAAATCACATCATCAGTCTAAACTCTTGATTTAGTATCCTACGAATTGAAAAAACAAGTTATGCAATACGTCTAAGTACTTTGTAACATGATCCACAAGCGATGAACCCGGTAATGCACTTCACTGACTGTCTGTAACGTAACGGTTTTCACACCTTGCAGAGCAAGACCTGCAGTATTCGCCAGTTTAAATGGTTAGACCAGACTAACTTTCCTCGCTCACATTCACGCCTAAACAATGAATCCATCAGCTGTCAGTTGTAATGATACACTCATTCTTACACTTACCGCCTGTCCCTCTTCTTAAACAGACTGGGTGAGTAGATAGGTGGCAAACTCATGGCTGTTGCTCTGCGGACGGTCACTAAGAACAAGTCTCTGCGGATGCGCCCCAAGATACAACCTTGTGACTCGAGCAGCGTGGATGGTGTGAAAATGTCCCAATCTCTGTTGGATGGGAGGGAGGTGGACATACAGAGATGTTGTGTCTTGTTTTTCTCTGTTCACTGTCTGTCTGTCAAAATATGGAGAATTTCTTTTTTTTTTCGGAAGTTTGATTAGCGACTCTCATAGATTGAGAGCAGAATATTCTGAGTATGATAAATGATTAAAGTCAATACAATGACAACGCTATACAAATGGAGTCTCACTGGCCCTGTTGACACCTAAGAAGCGTTTTTTTTTATTTTTTTATCGGATTACAAGTGGCGACGCTAAATACAGGTGTAAATTGACTCATGTGGCCGAATGTGTTCGAACAGCAACAAAAGACCCGCCTATACTGACTTAATACATTACGGGAAGCGTGCTAGCAAGACGGGATTTGAACTTTGTTGACTGAAGACCCAAGTTTGGTTTGAAAACGAAAAATGTACCAAGCACGATGTTATCTCACCATTCCTGCTTTCAGAGCAGAAACGAAAGCTACTGCTCTCCGTATGTTTTTCTGTTTTCTCCGGTCATGTACATGTGCAAATTGCCTTAGCTTATTTCGTCCATTAAATTGGAAGATCTGAAAAAGTCCATACATTTCCCCGCCCATAGACCTTCCCCTCGAAAAAATTACGACAGAAGTGGTTGAAGGTGGACAAAAGACATGGATTAAAATACCAGGTGTAAACGGGTTTGTGTTTTCCTCGTCTGATTGTGATCAGATAGTCCAAAACGCAGGTGTAAACGGGGCAGTTGTTGCTATCTGGAATTTCCGAACACATCCATCTCAGATGACTCTGCAAAAACAGCAAAATTTCCATCTACAGTTTTCCATAACTGTTTATGGAATAAGTTTGTTCAGCTTAAGTTCCCTTTTGTAGGATAAGAAATGTGCTTCAACTTTTATGTATATACCATGCTCATTTCTCAGCAGACAGATTTGTTTTGTCTGACTGTCTGAAAGGACTTATGCGTGACTGCAAAAAAAGAAGAAAAGCATATTATGTAGCATGCTATATGATTGGGTGTTTGTTTGCCCACATAAATCATGTCGGTACAGGAGATGTGCATACAATGTTTATTTTCATTGCTTTAATCTATTAGATAGATAGATTAAAGCTTTAATCTATTAGATAGATTAAACTGTTTAATTGAGCTGAGTCAAAAACACATTAATATGTCATACAGACGTAATTCAAGCCAGCCTGAAGGCAAATAAGGTGTTTGTTTGTTGGCATCTATAATGTCATTTATTTCCATGTTCCAAAAGTAAAACTTTCCTTTTGAACAACGTGTGCGAATTTGCTCTGCTTGTTTTTCCCATGTCAGGATGGCTTCCCCATGTATTGTGCTTTCACGGAAGCCCTTGACTTGACCTACTTGAGCGTTAATAGCGTGAGTCCCAGGTCCTGCCCTGAGCAGCCAATAAGATGGCAATTTAGGCCAGAAAGATACAAAACAGAACGTTCGTAGAACTTTCTGAAACGCTACCGTTCAAAAGTTTGAGTTTGGTAAGATTTATAAAAAATAAATAAAAAATGTGTAAAGTCTCTTATGTTAAACATTTATTCAAAAATACAGTAAACAATAGTAATGTTGTTAAATGTTATTGCAATTTAAAATAACTGTTTTCTATTTGAATATATTTTCAAATGTAATTTATTCCTGTGATGCAAAGCTGAATTTTTAGCATCATTATCCTTCAGAAATCATTTATGATATTTTAAACTCAAGAAACATTTCTGATTATTTGCAATGTTGAAACAGTGGTTATAATTTTGTGAAATTATTATTTTGTGATTTATTTTATTTTTAGGATTATTTGATGAATATAAAGTTCAAAAGAACAGCATTTATTTGAAATATAAATCTTTATATATATTTACGTTTGATCAATTTAATGCATCCTTGCTGAAAAAAACAAATTAATAAATTACTAACCGCAAATGTGTTTAACTGTAGTGCTCAATAATGCCTGTTCCCACTGACATGATGAAATGAGGTGGAAAACAGATTATTATGTCACCCATGCAGCAACTTGCGTGCAGTGGCTGACTGAGCAATTATGATTGCTCAGACTGTCAATGGCACTATTATCTTAATCTTAGTGCATGAAGGAGCTGCTTATGTAAGACTTAATTTTAACAGTTATAGAACCGCCTCGAATCATACCACAAGTATTAGCAGATGTTTACCTTTACAGCCCAGGTGTGTCACAGATCCGACCCTCTTTGTTGCTTTGTTATCTGTCTAGACAAGACTTTGATTAACTTCTCTGTTACCCAGTTTCCAGTGGGCCTCATGGGAATTCTGCATAGCCTCCACTAAAGACCCGATTTGTTCATGACAGAGAGCACAGGTCCCCTGTAATACATTGACTCAGCCGCTTGAGGCTGTTGTGGACATTCAAGAGCCCCTATTCCTGCTGGATATTTACACCCGCTTGAGAGCTTTGTCATCTCAGCAAGCGCAGTCATCTGTCTTTATGCTACTAAAGAGAATTTACTGCCCTCTCCTGCTGTATGGGCTTGAATTTTCAGATTTACAAGGTATAACAATGGGCTCATCCTAGATTACTGAAAATAGGTATAGACACAGTACCAGTTGAAGGTTTGGGGTTGGTAACATTTTATATATATATATGATTTATTTTTTAAGCACTCTCTTATGCTCACCAAGGCTGCATTTATTTGATAAAAATACAGTAAAACCAGTAAAATGTTATTATCGTTTTAAATAACTGTTTTCTATTTTAATATAGTTGAAATAGTAATTTATTTCTGGGATAACAAACTAATTTTTCTGCCATCATTCTAATATGCTTTCAATTAATATGCTCATTGGTAACATTTCTTATTTTTATTGATGTTAAAAACAGTTGAAATCAGTTTTCTTTTCAAGATTCTTTGAGTAGACAGTTCAAGACAGTTCAAAAGAACAGTATTTATTTACTTACAGACTTTTTAAATCAGTTTAATGCATCCTTGCTGACTAAAAGTGTGAACTTATTTAAAAACTTTTAAAAGGTAGTGTACGAGCGACATTTTTTATTTGTTGACTATAAAAACTTAAACGCATCTCATTCAGATACAAACATAATTTGACTCTTGAATGCACATTGCAGTCTTATTACTGTGCATGCAAAATATTATGGAAATAATTGGTCTGCTCAATGGTGCCATTTCCAAATTACATGACAAATTACATCACTAATACATGTAAAGTATGAAATGCAGGAATGACACATTAAGTGAGGTAGAGATAAAGGTGCAGTTTTGTCCCTTATGTCCATCTTTCTATTGATGACGCCACACAGAGATGGAGTTTAGGCTATTTAGTGAAAAATATATGAATATATTATAGTACTGTTGTCCCAGTAATAAGCTGGGTATACACTCTTAAAAAAATAGAGGTTCTTTGTTGGCATTTATGGATCCCTGAAGAACCTTTGACATCATTGGAACCTTTCCTTTGCATAAAAGTTTCTTTATAGTGGAAATAAAAGGCTTAAGTAAAGGAGAGTATTTCACACTGACTGAAATTATATTCAAGAATATTGTGTTCTTTCTGCAAGCTGCAAGCTGTGAGCTCAAATAAAATAAAATAAAACTTAAACCAAAAGGCCTGCTTGGCATGGTTTCATACAGCGTCCAGTGGGAGAACCTTCTCCCCAACAAAAATGGCTGTTCTGCACACTTTGTAAAATTATATCAAATTGCTCTAATTTATCTATTATCTATTATTGAATTATCTATGATATTCAAGCAATAAAAGGAGGGAACACTAAGTGTCATCATTATCATTGTACCATCATTAATATAATCATCATAAACACAGAACATTGGTCCCAAGGTTATGTTGAATAAATAAAATCCATTCATGCATTTACAGATCAGTACAGTGAGATGTGTAAATATGAGTAGTCTCCATCTATAAAAGTAATGATTCTACTTTCTCATATAAAACAATAATGTCAGAGAGTGTCTGTCTTCAGCTCTGTACGGTATGTACCAATTGTCCACGTGTTCAAGCAGCCCCTGCTGTGCGGACATGACAAGAGATCATTCCAGATGTGTCTGTACACTCTTAATTAATAATGCATTGTTTTCTGCAGAGAACCATCAGAGCGTGTTACTCTTGCACGGCTGCTCACGGGTCATACTGATCAATGCCTCTCACTGGGCCGTGACCTCCCATGGGCTCGGCAATGAGGAAGAGCACCTTCCCTCAGAAAGTGGACTGTGCATGGGCTGTTAATGTACTAAGGCTGTTGTAAATGTTCCATCAACCTTCCAGAGTTAGCACGTATTCCAATAATAACCAATATTGAAGTCATTCTAAACACGTACAGTCAAACAAATTTGGATTTAGATGTTCTTGGTGTAAGATTTCAAGTGATATTCTAAAGTTACATACACAAATCACATACACACACATAAAATATACATATATAATACATATATATATATATATATATATAGTGCTTTAAAATCGATAAATCGAACAAGTTTTTGTTTACATAATTCTTGTGTATGTATATATACAGTATATATATATTATATACACAAATACTATGTAAACAAAAACTTTTATGTTAATCACGATGAATCAGTTTGACAGCACTAATATATATATATATATATATATATATATATATATATATATATATATATATATATATATATATATATATATATATATATATATATATATCATAAATTGTATCATAGTTTTCAACTGATAATAATCAGAAATGTTTCTTGAGCACCAAATCAGCATGAGAAAATCAGATTTATGAAGGATCTTGTGACACTGAAGACTGGAGTAATTATGCTGAAAATTCAGCGTTGCCATCACAGGAGTAAATTATATTTTAAAAATATTCAAATAGAAAATTAATTAATTAAAAAAGTTCTGTTAAATTGTAATAATATTTCAAAATATTATTGTGTTTACGGTATTTCTCATCAAAGAAATGCAGCCTTGGTGAGCACAAGACAAACATTTTCAAAATCTTACAGTTTTTATTTATAATATTATCTTATTTATTATATGAAATAATATATCAGATTTAATAAACTAAAAACTGAGGAGGGGTTATCAGCTGAAAGTTTCATTATTGGACACTTTTAGCCTGATGGGAGTATAGTCAGTGACTTCCCTGCCTGCAAAGTGGCAGCAATACTAGCGAAGCCCCAGTGTTCTGGCCTCGGAAGATAAGTGGACATGCCAGGAGAAAGGGGAAGCATAAGGCTTCTGATGTCAGAGCGCGGTCATTACATCCGCTTTAACGTAGATCCGCTGGCATCAACACAATGTGCAAAACCTGGCAGTGTGCCTCCTGCTAAATCCATTCATTAGTGCATCTCATCTCAACTGAAAACAAAACGTGTGTCTGTGGAGCGGTACTAATTTATTTTATCAGGTACGGTTCAGTGTCTGTTGGCTGGGGATCTGCCTGTTTGTATTCTGCGCGACCAATGAGGCTTGAAAACAAAAGTAAATCAATTTAAAACATAATTGTGTTAATCAGTGCAATAAAAGGCCACCATATATCACCCAAAGCGACTGTATTCATTGAATCCTGTGAACAATTATTCTTTATTTACTTAGAAAATAGAAAAAAAATGTATTTACTTTCTTGCATTGTATAATCTGCACTGAAAGAATCTGTCCTCTAAATCGTATGATGTTGTCATCGGATAGTTTCCAAAGACAACACAGACAAAATGCCTTTGACACAATTGAACCATAAACCTTAAGGCAAACACTGATGTCTAAATAACTAAGGAACACGAGCAAAGGTTAAAAGATAGTGTTATCTTGTATGCATGTTGACATCACAGCGCACGTTTAAAGATGCACACAAAAGCACAAATCCTGTCCCTCTAAGTCTATACCAGGCCGGATGAGATCCATGTGTTGGCTGAAGTCTGCTGGCAGCCAGGCAAGGACAATTTACAGCACCTGGAACTCTCTACCCCAAACTCATTCCTCTCTCTTCGTCGTGAATGGATCCTAGCTAAAAAAGGAATTTCCCAGAAACGTGGTAACCTCACTCACCCTGAGCCATAACTGAAACATAACCGCCTATGCCTGAGTACAGGTGTTTGTGTGCTTATTTCCAGTTATGTATGTGCATTCAAGCAATTACCTCTACAGAATGAAAATGTGTTATCTTGAGGCTTTGTACATTCTTAATCTCCTTTCACACAAAAGGATTAAAAGTATGAACTGAAAGATGATACATGTGCAGGTAGCAAAGGCTGTGACATAAAAGCTGAGATCAAAGTCAACCAACCGGACAGAAACACGTAGTTCAACTGAACGGTGCAGAGATGCTGTTATCCGATGTGCAGCGTTTTTACACGTAGCCAGAGTTTGAGCCAATCAGCTGTCAGCATATATCTCCAAACAATCTAGAAGCCTAATCAGACTTTAGAAAGTTGTCCAAAAAATGGTGATATGCGGGCATGCAGCCACTTTGGCAGAAACAAGCAGTGTTCAGATGAGTCAGGGAAGGTGGAGACCATTATGTTGCCCAACAGCATGAACTAATGGGTTCGCCTACTGGCCTCAGATGATCTCTGATTATAACGTACATCATGGGGGTTTGTTTGGGAATGAATTATGCAAATCAGATAAGGTCACACGCACACACTCTAATAAGTGCCGAATGCAGTTTGCACGCCGCAATTTCCAATCTTGCGCACGTACTTTATTGTGACTGTATACAGCACCGAGATGCAGACACCTTTAAAATGCAGACAGTGTGCGTGGCTAAACTGAACTGCAGTGAATAACACAGAGATTTTTCCACCTAAACTATGTGTGCAGAAGTGGCGCAACAGTTGATTTGCTCCATAATGTGAGGACCTTTGTGTGCCAACAGTGCGTGTTGAAAGACAACTGATTCTCTCTACTCTGCAAACTTAATATACTGAGACTGAAACAGATGAATGCGATCAAGAATGTGTCTTTCGAGACATTGTTTGCAGTTCTTAGTCACTGTAAAAACAAGCCAGTTAACAGAAAGCCAGTCTCAATCTAATGCAAATACAAAGGGTGCAAGCAAGTCCAGTGTATTTGCCCACAATCAGTTTATCTTCTCTCTCTCTCTCTCTCTCTCTCTCTCTCTCTCTCTCTCTCTCTCTCTCTCTCTCTCTCTCTCTCTCTCTCTCTCTCTCTCTCTCTCTCTCTCTCTCTCTCTCTCTCTCTCTCTCTCTCTCTCTGTCACTGTCCATGATTATTCCAATTTTTGTTTACAAATAGAAGATTTTATTAGTATTTTCCATAAAAAGGACTTGATGGGATTGCTTAGCTCAAATATATGGCAACACAACTAAAGATCAGAAGCAGTGAAAGAAGGCCTGTTCATGTCAATATGCTATAAAAGCTTCCCGTGTTTATAGAAACAGTTTTTTCTGTATGGCCAACCCCTTGTTCATATTTAAAATACCACTTACTTTTATTTTCAGATACGCAAGCACACAGACGTGGTTTTACATAACAGTGAACTTAAGGTCAACTGCCACACCCAGAGTAATGCAGAAGTGCAGAAAGCCATTTTGAAACAACAGATTTGTTCTGTTTCAAGTAAAAAAAAAATTGTTCTGTTTCAAGTTTCAAGGTATTAAACCTGTTTTAACATTGACTCAACCTTTTTTTTTTTTTTTTAGTGCGTAGGCTCAACATAAAATCTGGCTTGAGGCCATTTACTTCCTTGATGCATGTTCCTGGTGATATTGTGAAGAATTCATCCATGTACGGTTTTCTTCATAAAATATTCCTTTTAAATCATTAATCAAAATAAAATATCCTGCTCCGTCTCTGAGACAACTTTCCATTTCTGCTGATTACACTAGTTACAGAGCCTCTAAGAGGACATGGTGATGGGAAAATATGAGTTGGGTAGAAAAAAATATATTTCAAGTCGGCATGAAATCAAAATTGACCCTATTTATTTTGTTAGTGCACATTACTAGTCTTGTAGTGAACAATGTACGTCCCCTCTGGGATGGCCTTCCTTCTCTGATGACGTCATTTTGACAGCTAGGGTAGAGTATCCCCTCCAACTATCAGTCTGCTGCGAGCTTTGACAACGACCGAATGAAATGCCCACGTTTCTAGATCCAATCAATTCCCAGTGGGAAAAACAAGCCACGCCCTCTATTTGTCTCATTCAATTTTCAGTTTCAATCAGAAAATAGGTCACTGAAGTAAAGTCGCTTTTGTGTTCAACTTTAGTGTCCTCCTGAAAAAATACTCAAAATTAATTTGCTCGCAAAATCTTTGCATTCTCATGGAAAACTATTGCGTCTCTCGCGAAAGCATTGCATTCCCCTTAGAAACATTGTGTTTGCTCACAAAAGCACTTCAACCTTATATGATTTCCATCGCCAGTTTCTCCGGGAAACGCAAAACTTTTGTGAGCGAATGCAAATTTACTCAAATGTTTTGTAAGCAAACGTATAATTATCCCTTCCATCTCATTTTCCCCCCATCCCCATGTCTCTTTAAGGGCTCTGTATTAAGACAATGTGGGCTATTGGATAATTTAGGCAAGGGGTAGTCAATTAAAGTTCCAAGAGGTCTGGTCTCTATATTTCCTTCCCAGTGGAGGTCTGGATAATACTTTTTTTTGGAACAGTAATACATTTCCATTGAGGCAGCCGTAGTACTTTGTAAAATAAAATAAAACTAAACAATCAAAATAGTCATCAAAGATGAGAATCTTGGGCCCAGAGAGCCAAAACAGTGATGTCTAAGAATGTTTACCAAAAATGTACCCAAAAAAGTTAATATTTCTCCCAAATATGAATATAAAAATATAAAACAAATGTTACATTTAGACACCTTTAATGCATATAGAAGGCCTTGGGACTGAGAAAACATACTGGGGGTGCAGGTTTACCTCTTAAGAAAAGTATGGACCATTTTTATATTTTGCTTAAAGCAAATAATGTACATAATCCAATAATTAAAACTCTCATCATGAGGACAAAGTTAACAATTAATTTAAAAGGTTTTTCGTCTTCCCTTGACATCTCCAAATAATTGGATAATGGAGGGGAAAGGGCTTGAATAAAGCACTTTTAGCTCTTGATAAAAATATTATATTAAATATTATAGATATAGCTCTGAAAGATCATACCATAAACCATAAACAACCCTGAGTGTGTGTGGTGTGAACCGCTCCGTTATTTGAATGCTCACTTTAATCTGTAGAAACGGTGTAATGGTGTAATTATGTCCCGCGGTCCTGATGATCAGGAGCACGGTCCGGTCCGCCATTTAAATAACACTGATTTAGGCTTTCAAGGGGGGAAAAAAAATCCCTTTTGAATATTACATTTCATTTGGAAATATATAATATTATGGTTATAAATTCAGTTGCGATCAATAATTTATTGTGACTTTTAAAGTTCAATCCTATTAACATTTTCATGGAGTAATTTGGTATTGGTCTCACAATGCACACAATGACACTTCCACCAGTTCTCGAAAACACATCTGGAGTGCTCAAGGACTGGAATTATAGCTGTAAAATGACAGAATCTCAACTCAAATTGCAGACTGCAATATAGCTGCCATTTCATAAATGTGCTCCAACACCTTCATTTGCCCTAAAAGCATTCCTTTTGTTCAGTTTCACAATCTGCGTCAGATTGTGAAGGTCAAGCTCTTCAGCAATTCTCTACATACTAAGCTCATCCCGTCTGCATGTTTGCATATGCCCATCCCTGCTTCAAGCTTTGCATGTCTGCAAGTGTTTGTATGTTGTCTGGCTCAGACGCTATTTCTGGCATGAGCAATGGTGTTATGTTTGGTGTGACATTGACATTACCTGTAGGATTATAACAAGGTGAGTCACTTCTATCCTGTTGTTCGTTATGAACTGCTCTGACCAATGTGCCATTGCATTCTTTATTGCTAGAAGGAACTGTCTTCCCCGTCTTCACTGCACCCTAGAAAACATTAATATCCCTTCTTCTGGCTGTGGACAGACTCACTTCAAACGGCCCTGTGACAAAAACATGGCAAGCAGCATGTTCTCAGAAGCCCTGCCTAAGTACACAGACTACGGGAAGAGACTCTGCATGACCCTCACATGAGGACAAGAAGGAAGCTGGTTGACATGGGCTCTATTATTAGACACTTCGTGATAGGCACTGGCATGGAAGTTGTGGTTTTTGTCGTACAAGACCCTACCCTTTGCTCATATGAAAACGAAGTGGATGGACTTCTGATGAAGCGCCTACAGTGGTTACACATCTTGTAGTTTTTCATGCACTGGTCCATTTTGAGATTTTTTTGTTTTGCTTCCATAACATGTCTTCTTTCACACTAGTGGACAGAAAATATCCAAATATTTATTTCTTCTGCTGAACACAAAAGAAGATATTTAGAAGAATATGGGCAACCAAACAGGCCCAAGGCCCCATTGACTTCCATAGAAAAAAATATTTTGGAAGTCAATGGGGTCCATCAACTGTTTGGTTACTGACATTCTTTAAAATATCTTCTTTTGTGTTCAGCAGAAGAAAATAAATTCATACAGGAACAATTTGAGGGTGAGTAAATGACAGATTTTTTATAAACTATCCCTTTAACTATTTATTTTATTACACTTTATCCAGTTGTGTATGATTCAATTACAGGCCGTTTTCTCAAATTTCGTTTTTTTTCTCTCATTCACTAAGACAAAAATCCATTGATCTGTATTTCTTCTTTCTGATATGTAACACTCTTTTCAACCTCCTATCAAATACAAGGTCTTATTCTAGAGTTATTTCTTATGAAATATCCTGTTTCACTTGGAAATGTCACATTAAGGAAGTAAAACGGGATATAAATTGGCAAAATGTTCTTTATTTTGCCATTGTTGTTGTTAATATTCTTTGATTTGGTGATATCATAAATAATCCTAAGAAGCTTGCCATGGTTTGAAGTGAACTCAGCGCAGATATAGTTCTTTTCTGATTCGTGCCATTAATTTGTCAAGATCTAAACAGACATGTGATGTAATGTCGTGTAAAGTTTATCTGGGGGATGTCCTGTGTCTCTTTTAGATCTGAGTGTGAGAAAGAAAGACATAGAGTACATACTGAAACAGGGAAATTAAAAAAAATGAGGAAGAGAAAGAGCTGGGGTGGGAGGGCTTTCACAGCTGTTGTTCTGCTGTGTTTCCTCTGATAGTGGACTTGGCTGTACTCCCAGTTCTTTAGGTAAACGACTCACAACACAATTACCTCCAACGCCTTTTTATGAAAAGACAAGGTGGGAGTATGCAAAACAACACTTATTATGGATTCCCACCAAGATTTCTTAATTTTCTCTTAAATATATATGCATTGGGTTGTTTTGCTTGAATATTTTGAATGCTTTAAGAATAAAGCATGTTAAAGCATATTATTGTGTAAATACTTTAGATATATCCTCTTATAAAACTGTTGCCAATCACACAAAATGCTGACAATGCTGACATTAGCTTCTTATATCTAGATCAGCTTATGGCACATGCACACTTTAATTCTGTAATCTGGTCTGACCCTTTGCAAGTTGCACTTGGTCGGTACATTGGAGGGACGGAACTTATTCTAGAATACTAATTGAGGAGAACAAAAGCTCCCAATGGGCCCTCAACCATGATTCTCCAGGTGACCATGGCAACACTGAAAACCTGACAGATAACGTCTTCTTGAATTTCAATGTGCATCGAATGTCTTTTATATACATTTTACCAGTTACACTAAAGAATTGTGTGTAATGTTGAAGCTGAAACGAAATCCATCAACTTTCAACTGCATATTGTAATTGATACTGCTCTGGACAACAAGGAAGTAACAGAAGTTGGTAATAATAATAATAATGATTATTGTTATTATGTATAATATATATATATATATATATATATAAAACAGATATTTTTACATAAAATAATGAAAATAATTCTCATTACCCTTTTCTACTTCATAGATCATAGATTCAACTTCAGAAAAAAAATGAAAAGCACTGTTGCGTTAACAATCAATTTAACATGCCAAGACATTTGACTCATATAAGTTCAGTCTTTTACCCTCAGGTATGGTCTGTGAGACAGCTCTAGTAATGTAACTGTATCAAGTTAACACCCAAAATAAAGGTGTGTTTCATCTACAGCACAAACTTTCCATGGACGCATATGTTCTGTCAGTCATACATACTTTTTTAACAGCTATGAGTATGTCTTGAAAATCATAATTTCTTTGTGCAACTTTACAATAATTTCCATGTGTCCAGGCTGTACTAGTCTGGCATCGTATCATTATAAAATAAATATTTGTTTTGGAGGAAAAGATAAATGTCTTGTTGATCCAAAATTCATCCAGAACTTTGGACTGATGTTACGTACATGCACCTCTATAAATCCAATGTAAAGCATCTTTCTCAAATGAATAAATGACATAATTATTCCATTGTGACCTTGTATGTATTTCTTTGTATACAAATCAGCATGTTTGAATGATTTCTGAAGGATTGTGTGACACTGAAAACTGGAGTAATGGCTGCTGATCAAATATATTGTTAAATTGTAATAGTATTTCACAATACTAAAATTGTACTCTATTTTTAGCACCAAAAAAATCTGCCTGCATGAGTATTTATTTTTAACACTGTTCGTGAACATATTAACCTCAACGTTTGTCTGTGCTCTGCACATTTCACAGAGAACAGCTTCCAGAAGAGAGTACAATGCAAGCTATACGCACAAAAGCTTCTCCTGAAAGACGTAACCGTTCCCATTTTGTCGGGACAAACTGTTGTTTATGGATCAGAACTTGTAAGTATGTCTTATTATTTGTAGTTGTGTTTTCTATTGCCAATTCCAATTATAAGTTGAATGTAGTTGCTATGTATGATGTAAACAAAGGGAAAAGCTTTGCCTCCGCTAGCATGCTAACTAACATTACAGTATTGATGTAGTGTTTACTGTAGCTTTTGTAAGCTCTTGCTTTTGTAAGACTGTTCACCACCCCTTTTGGAAAATTATCCATGATTCTGTGACCATAGTTTTCAGACAAATATGATTATACGTTGGATAACATCATATCTATAATAAAAAAACATACCACTCTGAATTGCCCTGTGAAATCCATGTTTGCAAAGTCCGTGCTTAAAATCCTTTCAGCACGATCTTCTTGTTCCCTAACATTGTCAGGGTCTGAATTGGTTTGAAATTAGCTGTTCTAGTAAGACATCCTTATTCATTATTACACTAGAGTAGAGCTCACGGTTATGAAGGGGTGTGACATTTCCCGAACACGCCCTAAGCGCTTCCAATCACAATACACTGGGACAGCTAACCAATCACTGCACATTTCGTATTTCGGAAGGAGGGGCTTCATCGAAAATGACGCGTTCAACCAGGGGAAAGGGGAGCTGTAATAATTTAAAATATGTGAAAAATAATGTGTTTTTTTAACAATAGGGCATGACAACAACAAAATCAAGACTTTGTAAAAAGGGCATAATAGGACCCCTTTATACATTTTATCATGTATCACACTCTACTTGCTGAGATCAAGGAAATCAAAATAGGAACCTCTATACATATTTATATAAGGTACAGTTATATGGAGGAACATACATTTCCTCAGTGAGGAACTGATTTGATGGATATATCTAACCTAGAACACCAGATAGTTTGGGATTATGTCAGATAAGTCAAAGTGGCACATAGGTTCACTCTGAAAAAAGAAAACATTTTTTTCTATGAACGGCTCGTCTCCTCCTCAGATGCTGTCTCTGGTTAAGTATGTTCTATGAAGACTAGAACGTTCTTTGCTCTTTCTTATCGGACATAAGAGCTGCCCAGTTCTCAAACAAATGACACATCATGAATTGCAGGCCCTGGGAGATTGCAAAGTTGGGCCACAGTTCTGTATTTTAAGTCCAAAAAGAACCCAATTGCCCCTTTTGACAAGGCTGAGAGCAACATGTTTCACATTCCAGATCCCAGTGTCTTAGATTTCTTGGCAGAACTTCGTTCATAAGTTATATCCGTCTGTCCCAGAGTTCACTTCTCTGTTTACTCATTTGTCTATTTGTATTTGCTTGCATGAGCAACCCATCATGATGATCCATTCCATGACATATCAGTGGAAAGAATGATGATGTAAACATGGTTAGTGGCACTAGTAATTAGCACAACACAAGACAGCAGCGGCGCGAAAATAAACTACATAATAACACTAGTCATGCTTATTTAACATGGCAGATACTGTAAACAACTGAAAGAAGTCACGGCTTACAAAATGCATCTTGTCCGTAGGTTTTCCTCTTCGGAGCCACTTTTTAACTTCTCTGACTTAAAGGGATAGTTAACCAAAAATGAAAATTATGGAACATAAAATATGATTTTCTTAAAAGTATCCTGGAAGCTCTTGTACATTTAATGAAAGTAAATGAACAATTAGGTTGTCATTAGGGGCGCCGCCAGGAATTTTGGGCCCCATGACAAAAAAATCACATTGGGCCCCCTCTGCGTAGCTTTTGTCACCACATCTCTAGGACCTAACTATCCCATCAAAAGCTTTACATAACTCTAATCAAAGGCTTGCAACTGTCTTGTTTCTTGTAGTACAATACTAGTGCTAGCACTATTTACTGCTGGTGATTTGTAAATGCAAGTCTGCATACAGTATGCGCATACAGATGCAAGATTAAAAGCCACCATAAAAATGTCCTTAAGGCAATCCTTTACAGTCTCAATGTATTTTTATTGCAAAATTAATGACAGATAAAATATATATATATATATATATATATATATATTAACTTTTTAATCAAAATAAATTAACATCATCATCATCAAAATTCAGTCTAAATGAACGCATCAAACTGGATTATTTTAATACTGTCTGTAACTTACATGCAGGTTGAGGTAAGCTACTCATTGTTTCTAACTGCATCCAGTACAGACAGGAGGTTGTTTTTGTGTTGTTTTATATTTATGTCTGTCATAATGGTCATTATATAAAAAAAATTATTTGTGTTTGATTTCTGTCATTAATAAATATTTCATTTTCTTTTTTGTTATGGTAAAAAGCGCAAGAGAGACAGAGAACCCCACAGACACTCCCTGGAATGATGCCAAGTCATTAACACAATGCTGCTCACCTTCTTCACCTGGACAGGGACAGGGAGGGTGCAGTTATGGGGAGACTGGGGTGCTACTGACTCATCTGTTGTTGAGTCTGCTAAAAGGGGCATGGACAATGATTTAATATGAATATCTTGCTAAACGTTTCCCTGCACTGATTAAATGTTGATGAAATAAATGTAGGCTAACAGTAGCCTGCAGCTAGCTAGCTTATTTCACTATGGACAACAGGTTAATACCACTCAAAGGCTACCCACCTTTCTTGGTGAAAAACTGGGTTACAGATTGCCACCCTTTCTTTTGTCTTTACTCTCTCTCTTTCCTTTTTTGAGAACCAGATTTTATTTTACAATGCAACATTGTGGTCATTGTTTTTCTGGCGCATCGACGCGATCTGTCTGCAATTAAACACCGTCACTGATGAGTGCGCGCGCTTAGGCAGGACCAAACCATTTCATGCAGATACAGGGGGTGGTCGGTCAATATGGATGTTTACTTTTTGGTCAATGTTTATGGGGATATTTAACTTTTATTGCCAAAATAAGTAAAATCAAAGACATTATAATTAGAAATATACTCAATGTTGATGGTGTATATAGTGTATAATATATATATTTTTTATTATTAGTTTTTACCTATTTGTTGGGGCCCCTGTCAGTCAGGGGCCCTTGGAATTGTCCTAACTTTTCCCCCCCACACGGCGCCCCTGGTTGTCAAGATTCAAGTTTACTCGCTGTTAGATACTGCTAAAAGTAAACAGATGTCAAAATGTACAATAAAAGTGATCATTCAAGTTATTCTTCAGTCTTTCTTCAAATAATTGGCTGAGTTAATTCACAAAAGCGATCTGGCTTTTGTGAATTAACTCAGCCAATTATTTGAAGAAATCTGATGCAAAAGAATGTTTTGTTTACTAACCGTATCGCTACTTCTCTTTCAGGCTGTTCCACATATTAACGTAACATAACTTTCATTTTTGGGTGAATGTTCCCTTTAAGCAACCTTTCTACAGATCAGACTGCACAAAAAAGATGAGGAATAATTAAATTACCTATTTTTGCTATTGCTGGATTGCACAACCTCATCCGGTTTACAATAAACCCAAGACTGAACTTGGTTATCATTAATCACATTGACTGTTGGAGTCACTAAGAATTAAAGACAGAGCAGTCTACTGGCATGGACATGTTATGGAAAGATACTTGGCAAAAGAGCTTTACAAAGGGTTTCCAGGACGCCCCAAACGTTTCTGATAAAAGCAGAGGAAGGTTACTTAAGAACTACATACGGTTGTTCATGCAAACAAGTCGATTCCACTGAAAAAGCAAGCCTGATGAATCAGTGTCGTTGACTCTTTATTCTTCTCTTCTTGTCTTTGAGAATCGACGCCAACAAACCGTAAACCTATGTAAATAAAGCTTGTAAGTAATGTCTGTTTAGCAGTGTCTAAGTTAGTCAGCATCTCTTCACATAAGAGCTTTGCGTCTATGAGAAGACACAGTGCCTTTCCTTCATCAAGCCTGACATTTATAATGAATTTTGCTTATGGGAAGTATGTTATCGATCAAAATTAATGCGGGTGGCATCCATACCATATCCACAATTTTGATTGAGTACATCAAGATAAACTCATATATGAGCACTCATATTCATATTCATATATGAACACTGTGCATAATACGCATTAGACAAGCTTTTTCAAGTTGTGTTGGATGACTCAAAGTTCCCAACATTATACTACTGTATACAGTACCTTATTCTTAACCAAAGTAGACAGGCAAATGCAAGTTTGGCAACTTAACGCCACAAAACAATCTCAGCTTTTATTGCTTAAAATATGGTTTTAGTTCTGTCGTATGAGACTTGTGTTTTGAGAAACCAAATTCCTTTAATTAGCCGCACAAGTCAAAAAAACCAAAACAACACGGAGAGTTGTTTACTGTGAAAGGGCTGAAAATTGTTCACTGCGTAGCCACACGCACACAGATTTTACTGCAACTTGCTGTGCACATGCCCAACATGCCAGTGAAGAGACGATTTGTCGCTGGTTTGTAACATGTGATCTGTAAATACTGGGCAAAGTCCATAGGTAGAGCTATGACATCCTGCTTGGATGCTGCACAGCAACCCTGTGGAGAAGCTTCTCACGGGACTGTAGCCAAACAGGGATGAGCTCTAATAGCAAGCGGATTCATTCACTCTGTGTTTTAGAGGACACAATGTTCCAGACCAGTCAAGACAAACCTGACCCATGGCTTGTCGTGGTTAAATGTTCAGAGTAGCACAGTGGAAAAACACTTTCCATAGAGGTCTGTTCTCTCCACAGCAGAACCGTTCAGTGTTCTATCTTGACTATACAACATCACGTGAAAATAGCTGTGATGTACCTTGTACATTAAAAACGTTTTGTCAGGTACTGTATCCTAAAAATGTGTTTGCTAACATCTAAGTAAATTTGTTTTATTTAAGACCAAAATATTATTTAAAATGATTGAATCGACCGGATTCACTGAACTGAACTGAAGCTATGTTAAATCCAAGTGGATGCTGCACATTGGTGGTGGTTGAGGAGATCCCCCCTTCCATGTGAAGCGCTTTGAGTGCCTAGAAAAGTGCTATATAAATGTAATGAATTATTAATTATTAATTATTATTAAATGAATAGTTCACCTCAAAATGAAAATTCTGTCATCATTTACTCACCCTCACGTTTCAAACCTGTATGAATTTCTTCCTTCTGCTGAACACAAAAGAAGATATTTTGAAGAATGTCGGTAACCAGACAGTTGATGTATCCCATTGACTTCCATAGTATTTTATTCCTACTCAGTGGGGTACATCAACTGTCTGGTTACCGACATTCTTCAAAATATCTTCTTTTGTGTTCAGCAGAAAGAAATTCATTTTGAAGTGAACTATTCATAGCTTCAGTTCAGTTAACCAGCTTTAAGTGTGAATACACAACATGATCATGCTGTTGTAGTTATGCTTTTGCTTTGAGTGTTAAGTGGCTTTAGCCATTGTTATTATACCTTGTCATGTGTGATGCCAACGCTATCTCACGACCAATTCGTATGAATTCGTGATTAAAAGGTGGCTAATTCGTACGAATTCGTACGACCTCACTCGTACGAATTCGTACGATTTGTCTAAACCCACGTGATGGGTAGGTTTAGGGGCGGGGTAAGGGGTAGGTCATTCATACGAATTTGGTAACTCGTAAAATATGTACGAATTAGCAAAAATCGTACGAATTTGTACGAGTGAGGTCGTATGAATTCATACGAATTAGCCACCTCGTAAAATTCGTACAAATTGCCGTGAGATCAGGCTGGTGATGCAGTAAAGCAATGATATATTTTGTCAGTTGCTTAATTTCTAAATCTGTTGCATCACACTGGACGGTCCCAAGTGAAATCCTGTTGCACATTAAACATATTACATATTAATATTAAACATATTTTTAAAATTGTATTTATTTATTTAATAATGAATTATAGTAACGATAATAATGATGATAATAATAATACTCTAAATTGATAAACAAATTAATTGATTTGTTATATATTAAACATCAAGGGCCCTATTTTAACGATCTGAAACGCAAGTATCAAGCGCGAAGCGCAAGTAACTTTGTGGGCGGGTCTTGGGCGCTGTTGCTATTTTACCGGCGGGATAAATGACTCTTGCGCCCGACGCAAGTTTAAAAGGGGTTGGTCTGAAATAGCTTAATTATTCATAAGTGTGCCAGGAGCGGTTCACAGCCGAGGAGACCGACGTTCTTGTCAGGGCAGTGAAAGACAGAGAAGTGACGTTGTATGGGGATGGGAGAAACCCACCCAAATCAGCGTCGGTTAAACAGGCGTGGGAGGAAAAAAACTAAAAATGTTTACATCTTCATGGACACCACAATGATTTCCCTCATGTGTTAATATTTATAATGTATGATTTGCAAAAATAAAAACTGCTGCATCTGTGTTGATGAGAGAATCAAAGTGTATGCGCGTTGTGCACCTGCTACATTATGGCCATGCATGCGCGCTTAAAATAGCATTATGAACAACGCGCAACGCGGCACTGACTTTAGACTAGGTTTTTTCTGGTCAGTGGCGGAATTGTTTTCTGGAACTGCAAAATAGCATGAGGGAATGTTTGCGCTGGAACACGCCTCCTTTTTGCGCCGACCCGCCCAGGGAGCGCAAGTTCATTCCCTAGTTTACCGACGTGCGTCTCTAGAGGGAAAGGTCCGCTTTGCGTGGGTGCAAAATAGGAATGATACATGCGTCAGTGTACAAAGTCATTTGCGCCGGGTGCAAGATAGGGCCCCAAATGTCTTCTGATTGGCTATTAATGTTATTGTTATTATTTGTTATTGTATTTATTTTTAGTGAGTAAATGATGACAGAATTTTCATTTTGAAGTGAACTATTCCTTTAACTCAAGCCAGTTGTACGTCTTTTTTCCCAACAAAGGGTGAGTAATTCACCCTATTATTTTACATTCCTTCATAAAAACCTATATTACAAAAGATAATGTTGATGAATAGGTTTTTAGTGCACTTCAACATGTTTTCTGCTGAGTTGAGCTCACTATGTGTGGAAAAAAATAGACTACAACTCTACTTTTTGCTACGTTCCTGATATGTGATCTTAGGGCGGGCAGTGTGAATACTCTAATCTGTTAATATGGGTGCTAAAATAATTGCACGCTGCTTTGCCTGCGAAGTGAGAAAGCACAGATGCACAGATTCTGCTCATCCCATGTGGGCTCCCAGACGCTGATATAACAAGGGCAAACGTTACAGAGGGCAGATTACTGTTGACAAGTTCTGTCATTATCTCAATGGACGTCATTGCCAGGGTGTGAGCAGACAAGACAATAAAGGGCAAGCACTTTTTGCAGGGCTCACCTTTGTATCATCATATAAACAACTCATGCTGATGCTTTCCATCAGGAAAACATCAATAAATGTCTTTTTTTCCCCATGTTGGAAGTAGTGGAAGTTATTTCACTCCAAGACAGTTACCATGCAGCAAAGCCTTTTGAGGCCATGCAAACAAACGCCTTGGATAAAATCGACTCTGGCCACTGATCTTTTCAGAGTTTGTGCGGTCATTGATTTTTAGCCAATAAATGTTTTTTTTTCACATTCAATTCTGAATGTGGCACAATATCACATGAAACAAAACTGTCCTTTCACTTTCGACTGCAGTGAAGGTGCTGTGTACAGTACATTTCAATTAAACTGGCCTTGGGGGAAATTAAGGATACAGTCCCGTATGTCTGCGATCAAACTGCTATTATGTCTCAACATGATCAGACCTCTGCTTTACCCTGAGGTAAACACAACTGAAGCCATCCAAGAGTGTTTTAACAAATCAACAAACCATGAACCCAGGAGGCTATTTCACAAGCCACCGGGGCAATTTTATTTCACAAGCAACTGATTTGACCTCTTTACTAATACTGTGGTGATATATTTTTGTTGAAGGCCGGCCACAATCAACAACATTAGGTTACCTCCCAGCGGAAACCTTGTGCCACTGAAAGACTACACTGGCTTTAAAGGGACAGTTCAACATGACAATTATATCATCATTTACTCACCCTTCTGTCATCCCAAACCTGGTACACGAAAAATGAGTTTTCCAAAAAAATAATAAAGTAGTTGACTTGTGCTCCATACAATATTTTTAATGTAGTCTTTTATGCGATTTTCTTTGGATCAAAAGTACCATAAAATGTGTAATATTGAGAAAGGCTAAAGGAACTGTTTTCTATTTGAATACATTTTAAAATGTAATTTATTTCTGTGATGCAAAGCTGAATTTTCAGCATCATTACTTGATCACATGATCCTTCAGAAATCATTCTAATATGCTGATCTGGGGCTCGAGAAACATTTCTTCTTTTATTAATTACTAAAAACAGTTATGCTGCTTAATATTTTCATAGAAACCGTGATATTTTTTTCAATTCTTTGATGAATAGAAAGTAGGCCTATTCATTTCTTTAAAAAAAAATTTTTTACTGACCCTGAACTTACAATATGTTGGTGTAAGGAACAGACACAAATTAAAGTCATTATTCACTGAAAATATTGTAGCTCTCCTTAGTGTTAATGAGAGAAATAAAATGTGCAGATTCAAGAATGAATCGTTCTCTTGTTGACAGCTAAATGTAAATGAAGATTATCATTGAATAACACATTTTCTTATATAGCTTCAAAAGACTTGCAATACAGCACATGAGTCAAATTGACCACTTTTACATGGAACTTGTAAGCCTTCATTTTGCAATTAATTTAGAAATGCCACCATGACAGTGTATCACTCATAGTAAGCCTTAGATGATATTTATATTACATGATTGTCAGTGACATTATTTGGTCCCTGTTATATTATAAAACAGCACAATGTCGCTTTATTAGCCTGTGTAAACATTTAGTCCATTGTCCCAGGTCATGGACTCTGAGGCACTCCAGTGCCCTCAATAATATGTTTGTGTTTTGACTATAGCATGGCCGCTCTGGATGAGTGAATGCCAGTGCTGGGTGGGCTTGCAGACAGTGCCTGTCAGTACCCTGAACCCTCCTTCTGGGAACAGGAGCACCTTATACCAGACAACAAAGCCTGGGCTGGCCCCGAGCCTCTGGCTCACTGTCAAATCTCCACCGGCCCAGTCACAACAATGCTGCTATTCAGTCAGCCAATTAAATGGATACTATACACCTCTGTGCATGTTTGTCTGACTATGACAAGTAAATTACTGAACAAGCCTCTGCCATGAAGACAATTGACCTGTTAAGCCGCTATGCAACTTGATCCACCTGTTGCATTTTATTACAGCACTCCATCTACTGTCTGCAAGCCATTTATTACAAACAGCTTGAGTTGAGGATAGTGCTCGGTACATTCAGAACTGCGTGTGAACTCAAAATCAGCATCATCAATGCAAATGACTTGTTCTCACAGCACAAGCTCAATGGAGGTTTCATTTTCAGACAATCAGACCAGCTGCACGACTGAATGCACCGCATGTGTTACATCAAAAGACTGCATCTCATTCAAATAATTAACTTCGACATTATCAACTCATTAGGTTTTATATTTATAAAGGAGGGAAATTGATGGCACGTGATAGTGGGTGGAATGTGTGTATTGCTTTTCTCCATTCACTCTTCTTTTTCGTATGTGGGTCTATATTTAAAACCACATTAACCCTTAAATACGTGAATGTTCTCTCTCTGTCTGTCTCAGTGGTCATCTCCATGCTGTTGTAGTCATCATGGTAAAAGATTCACTGAATCTGCATCATGTTTGCTTTGTTCTGAATCGGATTCCCTCTCTCTGGTTTCAAACTCGCGTGATTCTACCGAATCCCAGTGCATTTGTGTCTCTCATCTCGTGTCATCACAAACAAAGGTCTACATCGTGCATGATGGAGAACAAAACACATCGGTATTTATGTATTTGTTATTAACAAATACGACACTTGCATCTACGTTGCATAATTCAACAGATGTCAGAAGAATGCAGCCTTTTTTGAGGAAACAGCTCATTTGCAGCACGGATTACACACTCACTCACGTTCATATCTAAAGTGAAGTCATCGTCACCCCTAGAATCAGGTAGTTTAATGTCAGGTTTGATTCGGCAGCCTGCTCCCCAGTCAACACATGATACCTTTCACATTACCAATTTTATTCATGCAAATCAGTGTTTCGTAAAGGCTGAATTCGACATAGCATACTAGCATACAACTCCTTCTATTTCTCCCCTATCATTCAGAAAAGCATACCACAAAGCATGCAAAATGTGCAAAACGTTATGGCAGGAAAAGTAAGCTATGCCATTTCGAATTCAGCCAACCTGTCTAGACTGCACATCCTAGTGCTGTTAGTCTGTATACTGTATGAGTAATAAAAAAGTTATATCACAGCTTTGCAGTCCGTGGGTAATGTTCCACATTGTCTCTGATAGTTCGCTTTTCATGGTTTGGAAATCTGATCAAATCAGCGTTTAAATGATTGCTATTGTTTTGAAACAGAAGTCTTATGAAATGGTTCCTGCTCCTGTTGACACAGCTGGGAGTGGTCAGCATGTCTTCAGAATATGTGGTGTAATGTATGTCTAAGCTGATCTTCTCTATAACTATGACCATGTGAAATAAATAGGCCTGTGAGGCCACAGAGAGCCAGGGATGGTTGGAAATAATACTCAGAGGTTCCAGGCCTGGGGTTTCTCAAAGCCTTGATTTCTTCACGCTTATAGTGCAGAATCAGCCTGACGTTCTCAAAAGAACTTTAAAAGAAAGGCCACTCAGCCAAAACCACCGAAACCCTCATGACCTTATGTAACAGTCTGCTGCGTGTTCCCTTCTGGAGAATATCCTGCAGGCTTTAGGAGGATCTCTCGCAAAATAGTTTCATCTTTTGATATGTTTTTGTCCTCTGCTGTAGACTTGGCAGTGCACAGACGTTCATTGTTATAAAATAGTTTTTTTTGGCATATCAGTACTACTTGGTATATTGATAGGGATTTCTCAAGTCTCTGCTTCAACAGGTCCTCAACATCTTGACAAAGAACAAAAAGCTGGAGCTCCCATGTGGCGAACATTAGCTCTCTTTCCTCATGTGATGTGCTGGATGCCTTTTATTAGCAGTGGCTCCTTTTCATGCTGGCTGTGCAGACATACGCGTGACTTTGCATGTGTGAGTGTGCACATCTGATCCATATGTGCATGCATTGTAAAAAAAGTTTTTCAAGCAATCCAAAATCTGCTGTGTGTGCTATATACCATGGTCTGTCAGAACACTCGATTCTGAAAACCGTTTAATGCACAGGTAGTTTCTAAATCAGTTGAATCACCGTTCTATATTAATGTGCTGTTTTTGTTCAAGCACACACAAGCATACGTCCAGGCCGTTGCTAGTGGAGCAAAAGGTAGTCACGATTAGAGATCACATTAGAGATCACAGATCACTGTGTTCTGCCAGCCCGTTCTCATCCCAAGGCGTCATACATGTGACGCTTTTGACATTTCGTTGAAATCTTACGCACATGGCATCCTTTAGCGTCAATATAACACGCAGAACCCAAGGCGTCATACAGGTGACACTCGTCTAAATCCGACACACATAGCATCCTTTAGCGTCAATATGAGACGCAGATCCCAAGGCGTCATAACCGTAACCCTACCCCAGACCTAAACCTACCCACAACAGTGCGTGTTATAGTGACGCTAAAGGATGCCATGTGCATAAGATTTCGACGAAATGTCATATGGCGTCACCCAGTGATGGAGTACTCGAGTCCTGGACTCGGACTCGAGTCCGACTCGAGTCCTTATTCTCTGGACTCGAGTCCGACTCGAGACTCCATGCTCTGGACTCGTGACTCGACTTGGACTCGCGGACTGATGACTATACTTGGACTCGGACTCACTCGAGAATATATAAAATCGGACTTGAGCATTCATCAAATGAATGACGTTGTTTCTGACTAAATATGTTATAAAAATGTGATATAAGATGTTACACTTTTCCTGTTTCGGGGTCCAAGACCGGCCGTGATCTATTTTTTCCCTCACAGACACTGCTACCGCTCGCTCTCCTTGCTTGACAACACACTCACTGACGTCACTCACTTTACGCTGCATTCTTGTGAGAGAGATAACGCAACACTCATTTAACACTAGATAAGTTCCTCTACATCTAATCAGCAATTTCGATTTTGGCACACTTTGCAGCAGCTGGGCTGACCACTAAGGAGCGAACGTACAGTGACGTGACATAACTGCCAGATTTAAACTATGTTATCGTGCTATGGCTGGCGCTGAGCCAAAGTCGGACGCGCTCAGCGCTTAATCCCGCTTATCATACAATAACACAATTATGTTTATTTTAGCTAACAAACTAGACGACGACCTTGACTATGCCACACATCGCAACCACTCTTTTCCTGCGGAGTTACAACTGCTTATAGCACTGCATTTTCTGGGGGTTTTTTGCCGCAGTTACATTGGGATTTAGTTTGCTTTTCAAAATTTCAAAATTGTTTTTCTTTTACCATATTCGTCAAGAAGAATGCATTTCTTCTCCTCTGTCCAATTAGGCTTTCTTTTTTGTTTTCTTTATCCATTCCAGTTGACTGATCATCCAAAATGTATTTAAACAATTAAATAAATATAATCGTGCCACAGGTAGTTGACAATGATTTGATAAGGTCAAAGGCAATTCTAGTGATAGGCTATCATACACATTTCTACCTGCAAGAAAGAGTGCCTGAAAAATGTTGCTTGATTTGGCTTAAGTGTATTTAATTTCGACTCGGACTCGAACACGGGACTCGAGACTCGACTCGGAATTGAACTCAGGTAATGGTGACTCGACTCGGACTCTTCTTTGGTGACTCGGACTTGGACTCGGACTCGAACACTGGGACTCGAGACTCGACTCGGACTCGACAGTTGGTGACTCGACTACAACACTGGCGTCACCTATATGACGCCAAAGGATGAGAATGTGTTGGTTCTGCGCACACAGAAATATTCAGGAGCGTGAAACCTTATCAATGCTTATATTTCTCAGCAATGAGAGGGTAATATAGCTGGTTTTGAAGTAATTAAACTCACAGCTGTTAGAGAGATACGCTAAACAGATGCAGGTAATTCTCGCACGCCATCACATCATCTCTCTCTCTCTCTCTCTCTTTCTTTCTTTCTTGATAATGAATTCAAATTAAAGCTATAACATAAATAAATGTAATCTTACACTATACTTTATCTCTGTGTCTGATTAAAAACGGGCAGAATGCTAGATCTAATGAGCCGTAACTGATGAAAATAACGTAACTTCCAGGCAAATATTGCGCTACAAACATCAATAACAGATGTCAAGTTGTCAAATCTGGCAAATGGCCATGGTGTAAGCGGGATAATCCATGGCCAGCTGTGCATTAAATGATTTTAATACACAGCTGGCTATGGATTATCCCTTACTTATTACACTGCTCTTTGGAATATTTTATTCTGATCGGTCAATCGAGCCATCCAGCAGTATGTTATCCTCCGATAATAACCGGTAAAAACTGATCATCTGGCTCAACTGTCACTGAGGTCGGCGCTTTACGCTTGCTAGGAATGTTTTTTCCTTGTGGAAGTTTGCGTTTGGTGAGCTAATAAAATATTAAAACTCAAATCAATATTTTGTGTGCAGTTATTTAATTATGTCATCCGGTACCGCGGACTCGCTCTCTCTTGTTTCATACAAACGTAGCTGCTGCCATTTTGCGACGATTGTTTTGAACACTATAATGGATAAAAAAATAAAAAACAGATACAATTTTAAAACAGAGTCATCTCAAATCAATATCTCTTATCCCCATAATTATTTATGTCGCTTGCTAGCAATTGCTCTCATGAGCTTTGTAATAAAATATTTCGACTTAAAGATCAATATTTCATGTCTAATTATTAATTATTGTAATAAGCAGAATAATGTACAGCCAACTGGTTGTTATTGCAGAATAAACCTCCTCAGACTGATTACCTCCTCAGCAAGATCACTCTGTCAGGGTTTATTCTGTGATAACAAGAGGCTGGATGTACATTATCCCTTACATAAACCCTTTATAGCCTTAAGGTAGCCTAACAATTGCATCATTTCACTTTTTACAGTATTTGAATGGTCACACTTTAGATTAGAGACGAATTCTCGCTATTAAGGGGTACGGTACAGTCATTATTACATGGTATTTAAATAATTATGGGGATAAGAGATATCGATTTGAGATGAAACTGTTTTAACTAACTATTAACTATGACTTTTGCCTCAGTAAACTCCTAATTACTGCTTATTAATAGTTAGTAGGGGAGTTATTAAGTTTAGGTATTGGGTAAGATTAAGGGAAGTAAAATATGGTCATGCAGAACAAGACATTAAAATGTGTTTTATAAGTAATAATAATCAGGAAATATCCTAGCTATATGCATGCTAATAAGCAACTAGTTACAGTAATAGTGAGAATTGGACCCTAAACTAAAGTGTTTTAAACTTTTATTGTAGAATTGTTTACTTATAATGTAGAATTTTAAAGAAGCAGCCATAATGCTCACTTAGGATGGAGGCCTGAGAACAAGCAGTTGTGACTTTTGTATGTCAATCAAACTGTTTGGTCAGAGATTTTGGGGTTGGTCAGGGCAAGGCTGAGGGTTCAGATGTGATCTCACACATGGGCATCGACCATGAAGGGTGGCACAGTGTTATCTTTTCAACATGTTTCGGGAGGTGTAGACGGCATTTAGCATGCTTTTGCATACTCTGCATTTGAACATGGATTTGGGGTGTGATTTAAGTAGAACGCTGCTCCCAAGAGTTATGCATGTCTATGAGTCACACTTCTGTTTTTGTTTTTCCGTTTTTTCAGGTGAAGGGCCTTATTCTCAATTCTCTTTAAACATAATTTTTTTTTTGTTTATGTTTCACTGGCTCTTCTTCATCCCGATGTTATGGTGACACAAAACTCTTTTGTTTTCTTCTTTTTTTTGTATGTTTCTCTCAGGCTCATATTTCTTATATTAATACGAGCAAAATATTGATGTTTTTTGGATGCAACCCTAGCTAATTTCCACATATTCTTTGAGGTGCGTGTTGTAGTGGACCGGCTCCTGCATGGCACTGTGTGCTTCTCTTCCTGCTGGAGAGATATTTTGTTTTTCAGTGACTGTGGGCATCATAAGTCAGTTTTCGGTCGTCTGCGGTATATTATCTTATAAAACTCTCATTAAACTGGAGTGGATCTAAGATAGGGATATCAGATTCTGAAGAATAAATGTATAAATATTAATATTTATTGCACTATTTAGAGCTCACCAAAGATATTTAAATATTAATGTGTTGGTGTTTAAAATATTGAATATATGGGGCTGTCAGAATTTTTTTTTTTTTTTTGATGCAATGATATAATGAGATAATTATTTTTTGCAAAGGTCCCTTTAGGGCTCCGTAAATATAAAATATTATATTATATTGCTTTTTTGAAGGCAAAAAATACTGAGTGCACTTTTAATATGTTATGCAATCGCACCCATTCACCAGACACTAGAAACACACCTTATATTTAAATCCCCATGGATAATTCCCAAAAACACTGGTTCCAAGATGCTATAGTGCAGATCATGAGCTGTTCAGCTTGGCATGTCTGGATCCATGTCTCTGCATGCCTGGAGATGTGGATTACATTTTGCATAATAAGACTGGTATTTTAGAAATATGTCTGTGGGTTTAGTGGACATGCAGGACTTATTTTTGGCAAGACCTCTGTTACTTTGTGTCCTGCAGACACACCTTTCTTATCATTGTTCTATCAATAACACAATGTTCCTTCCTCAAGACATCAAAACTTTTGACCATAACACAAATACGTCAGTATTTAGTCTGCAAGAAGTGTGAAATATGAAATATTATACCATATAAGGAGGAGAGAAAGGAATAATCTTATCCATAAGACACCAGAGTGCCAATTTTGGAAAATTGCTGGGAGCACAAGGAAACTAAGTCTATCCCATAGCAGAGAGCGGTCCAACACCAAAGAGAATTGCCTTTCCTGTCATGGAATACAAGAATGGGTCGGTGTACAGACTGACAATGGCTATTTGATCATAATAAAACAGCAGACTGTTGAATTCTGTGTATTTAGTAACTGAGACTGTGAAGTGTCATTGGGCCAGAGGTCCCATGAAGACTGCTCCTGTTTACATCCCGACACCAGGCTCATAAAGAAAAACTAATTATGTAGACTGTAACCTTTCACTGCCACGTATAAAACTGAGGACACCCCGATAAAGAAGATTAAACATTAACTGGAACACAGGAATCTTGTTTCAGAGGCGTACCAGTAAAGTATAAGGTATATTGTCCCGTCGTAAAACAGATTAGATGCTGAGCAAGAACTTTATCGCATTAAGAGAAGAACAGCCATAAATACGATTCCCACTGAAGAATCTTTTTATATTGCATGCTATGTTAATATTTATTGCAACAAATGTTGAGCTCATCAAGGACATTTAAATGTTTGGTTTGTTTTTGTTATAAATATTGGATTTTTTTTTTTTTTTTAAAACAATGCAATTTTGTTGGGTTTTGTGATTAATTATTCTACATATCAATTGAACGAATTAAAAACTTTAGTCAATTGACGGCCTTACTTTTCATAATGTGTATTTGTTATCTTAAATGCAACAGTTTTTGATATTTTTTACATGAAATATGTCTCATTTTTATGTCATGCCATACTCCTTTCATTATTCAGATTGTAATCTTTTCATTTACAATAGCTGTTTCAAATATGAATTGTATATCCCAGAGTAAAAATTATTTGCTGACTTGTTAATATATTTATGGTATTAACCAATTTTACTATTACTATTTGAGCAGGTGTAAAGTGTTGCACTGTCTGAGAAATAAATAGTAGACAGTATGACAGGCTAGCTATAAACATTTAATCTATATCTCTGCTAGATTGACATTAAATATTTCCAAAGTCTGGAAATGTCAATTAAATACAGTTCAATCTTTTTGTAATTACCTGGCTTCAACTGATCATTTTTTCCATAGGCCTCATCTGTAATTCTCCCGCAGACTAAACATTTCAACCACTATCAGATTTTAACAAACTATCCTGATGCCCAAATGTTTATTTTCAGTTTGGATAGCAAGGTTTCATGGGAAAATGTGCTGTGAGCTTGATCCTGATTAGACACTTTTGCCAAATACCTGCTCTGGAAGGCTTGCAATCTGTTTTTGACACTTTAATACGCTGTAGTACACCACATCGGCTTGTTCCAAAATTCAATATCATGTATACAGCTGTCAGACATTAGATTAAAGCAAATGGTAAAGGTTTATGAGATTTCATTGCATCCAGGGTTGTTTTGGAAACTCCTTTGACCATTCAATTTGACAAACATGCATATTACCTGGAGAGGAATTTGTTTTGCTGCATACTTTAGCTATGGGGTGAAAGACTATGCCAGAACGGTATGTAAATTGCCCATAGTTTGTAAATGAATGGGTGTTTTGCAAATCGGACTGGTTGGGGGGGGGGAATCCACATGCACTTTCTACACAAATTAAATTCAGCGTGTGTAGAATATTTGCACGAAATCATTGCATGAACCTAATGAGTTGCAATGAATGGGGAGTGAGATTTAAGAAGTGAGAACTGCTGTAAGGTGGACTGACTCAAGATCCTCTTAAGTTGCATGCGCAAAGGCATGTTCTTCATACCAATCTACGCATTCCTGGAACCCTGCTGAGAACTTGAGCCACCCTGTTCTTAAACAACACAGTTGAGCATGGTCTTTAATCACGAGTTTATCAGGAAGTGTAAATAACTAGTAGTGTTCAGTGTTTGAATTGAGATTGTGAAACATGTATTGGTGTTGGCTGGTGGTTGACAATTAATAAGTGATGAATTAGTAGACCCAAACCAATGAAAATGAGCTTGAGACTGATTTGGTTTAAGCAAAACGATAGTGTTACCAAAAACAAATCACTTAACACTATACTTATGAATAACCAGTTAGCCTGGAGGAGGCCAGAATTAAATAAGTGAAAACCGCAGAATGTTGTTGTCATCAAACTAAAACATCCTGACATTGGTCATTAACCAGCAATCAAAGCTCTGGCAAAGACTTTTACGGTTTTTATGACCTGATCTAGATGTGTGTGCCAGAGCAGGTGTGTGATGCATGTGAGTTTATTCACATACCTGTGGAAGAACAACAGAATGGACAGCATGGTTTGGTCGATGTTGCTGTTGCAGATGCCCTCGTTGAGCAGGTAACAGGGGTCCCGGACCACCGACTCCAGTGAGTCCTGTCTCATGATGTTGTTGAGCTTATCTGTGTTTAGGTTCTGAAAGTGAAGCTGGTCCCGGAGCTGTTTGAAGTGGTTGACTGATGTTGGACTGCCCAGGCTCGCTTGGCCCGGCTCAGGCTCGCAGCCATTGGCCAGATCCAGACAGCAGCTGCAGCAGTCCAGGCCGATGGGCGAACGGCACTCCTCGTTTGACATCAGGCGGGTCAGGTTCCCCACGAGGGAGTCAGACGGTAGCCGTGACAGGTTCTCCTCCACCTGCTCCAGGTGATCTTAGAGCAGACCTCCCTCCTTCTCACGCAAGTCTATACCAGGTGCCACGGGAGAAGCTGCTGTGAGTTGATCCTTCTCGACAGCGAGTGCCAGAGTGTGTGTGTGTGTGTGCACACAACGCAGGTTTTTATGAGCTGGGGCGCCTGTTCGCTCGTAATGATGCAGCGGGAAGGCGTTTGGAAAAAAACAAAAACAGAAGCTGCTTCTGTTTTTTGTTTTTTTTTGTTTTTTGTTTTGTTTTTTCTTCTCGGTGTCCCCTGCCCTGCACTTTTCTCTGCCCCTGTGCGTGCATACAGTGCAGACAGCGAGAGAAGAGGAGGAGGGATGGAGGAAAGGGCTGGAAGGGAGGGAGGAGGAATCTTTCTGATTGGTAAAGCAGGCCGATCAGTTCACAAAAAGATCCCGCCTACTTTCCCCTCAACATCGCAATCGGGGAGGAGCGAAGCTAGGAAGGGAGTAAAAGCATGCTCTTTAACATGTGCACTTCAGTGCTGCCAGGGGCGGGACCCTGAGAGAGAGAGCAAACATGTAGTACTTCCCTGTTCATATCACTGAATCAATCACTGGTTTGGTCTCACTTTCCTAAGGCTATTGAATTTAGGCTCGACTTTGCGTGCTGGCAGTACAAATACTGCTTGTGTGCAGTGTTCCTTGTCCAATGATTCATCACTAAAATGTTTTTACTTTTTCCCCTTTCCTTTTAAAGAGAGAATTTGGCTCAAGTATCAGTATCTATAAAATGTCACTTAATCAGACGTTAATTCGTTTGAAGACCGTATTATGCTGCATTCCATTTACCTGGGAAGAGGATTGTATGCGCTGGGAATGACTTCACACCCGAGGTGACAGCGTTCCAGTAAACAGAAAACTAAGATGGACACGTCCAGGCAAACCTTTGTTGTGCTTGCTCTTTCAGAATACAAACACATAAAAAAGCGGTATTTTGCACAGATAATGCCGAAGTATCATGTCCAGAAATAGAGGTTGAATAGTACTGTGTGACCACTGTGTTTATTGAGAGACAGACAAACAAAAGTGATTTTACTACTATGGTTGATGCACTGAGCAGCCATGTTGGATTCTGAAGCCAGGGTTGTTGCGTGTTTCCCAGACACAAAATCTTACTCGAGAGGGTGTTTCAGTTAAAGTTCCTACTGGGGCCTAGGAATTTGCCCCATCTGAGGACAACTGGAACGCACCATTATTCCAAACATACCAAACAATTGCTCTGGCATCATTAGTTAAAAGTTAAAGGTCAGTAATCCAATATATTTTGTCTATTAGATTTGTATTTCAGTGAGAGATTTTGACGTTGATCTGTTTACCTGAAGTAAATAGGATTCCTATCATATTGCTTAACATGATAAAGTAGAAATGCTGACATGAACGCAACACAGTGTGCTCTAAAAATCATTCAGTTGTCAGTAAATTCTCAGAACACCTTCTAATGATCCATTTCTGAGAGAATGTTTGAAATTTGTAAAATATGATTTCACCGCATTTCTTGGCTGGACTTTCCATTGAAATTCAGTCGAGACCAAATATTTTTGTTGTTGGGGCCAGTCTGATGATTCTTGTGTATTATATGATGTTTTAATTATGCACTTGTGTTATGTGTGTGTAGTGCTCATCAATTCAATGCATTGTGCTCCTTTAATAACATGTTAAATGCCTCTTTGGATCATCTCTTGAAATGTCATTTATTGTGTAATAAGACTTACCAAAAGCCCCTTAATAGGAGTGCGAGAAATTTAATTTAGCAGAGAATAGGTGAATTATGATTGCTTTATTGAGTGTGTAAAGTGTTTGAGACACGTTAGGAGGACCATTTAAGGACTTTGCCAGCCTGGGGTCATATCAGTTAATTATTTGGCCCTCTGCTGGCAGGAGCAGTGAAATGCAGATAATAACAGATGAAGAATTGACCGTGGGATATGAAATGGTTCCATTCTATGCTCAGTAAGCTTTCTGAGTCCAAGTGTTTAGGTTTTGTAACACAATCTGAGAACAAAAAAACATCAAATGTGTCATAAGACAGATAGCAAACAAACGGTTTATTGTGTAGGCTTGGTGAATGCAATCTGTCATCAGAGAACACTAGACTGTTTACCGTACTGCAAAAACAGATGCACTGTCAGATAATAAAAAGGCTGACCTTGCATTTAGCATTCTGTTTTATCCTATTCATCCCAGAAACTTGCTCTATATATTAAAAGGCAGCACAACAGCACAATTAATTAATTGCACAAAAAAAAATATATTATATAATATACAGTGTGTATATACTGTGTGTGTGTCTGTATCACATATTTTTTGTGTATAGATCACAAAAAGAATAAGCAGCAAAAAACTATTTTCATTTTTGATAATAAGAACCATTATTAATAATTGAGCAGAAATAATATTTGATTGATAATAATTTAGCAGCAGCATATCAACATATTAGAATGATTTCTGAAGGATCACTAGACGCTGAAGACTAGAGTAATGATGCTAAAAATTCACATTTTTGCCATTTACTGGAATATGAAGAATACAAATGGTGGGAAAGGATTATACATACAGCAACAGCATTAACATATGATGGAAAATGTTTCACTGTGGGTTAAGTTGGGCTGGCAAAGGTCCCATGCTGTTTACCCAGTCCCAGTATTCCCAATCCTTCCCTGCTGTACTGTTACACTGAGCCGGGGTTGAATAAAAAGGCCATATAATGCTCTCTTATGAATGCTAAAGCTGTAAATTGATTCTTTGATTGAACCACTTAAACAACAGTCACTGCTGTCCAGGCAATGATGCGGGGTTGTGCTTGGAAAACAGGCCTTTGCATGTTATTATTGGTTAATTTTCATTATCATTGATGATAATTAAATCATTCAAATGGGAGGGATTCCAAAGAACTCTGTAAGTCATGCAACTGTCTCGTCACAGCTACATGTTTAAGTAAAAAAAAAAGTGTGCTTCGTACCAATCTTACATTGATCAATCCAAACACACAATAGAGGTTAGCACTGCTAACTTAGCAGTCAACTACTCTTACTATCACAATAGTAATACTACTTATCACCATAGTCCACTCTAGTCCACACATAGTCCACTCTTCTAAAATGTCCAAATTATTTGTTTTTCAGCTCGTGAATGCCACATGATTCGTCAATAAGTTCTAAAGTGACTGATATCAGTTTGCCTGTTATCTACTGCAGAGACAGTACAAAAACATACAGTGCCCGTCCTGAATGCCAATGGGTCAATACAGCGTTCCAACTGTGCTAAAATACACAAAACACCCGTTCACCTGCCAGGCCTGCCAGGGACTATATAATTTAGAAGAATTACTAATAAAATATACTTCAATGAAAATTGGCATCCTTATTATTTTTTTTTATATTGTAACCATTTTTAAAGCAACAAGGCACACACACACAAAAAAATACATTTCTTAATCAGTATTTTGTCATGTTTTCCTGTAAAAATACCTAAATATCCTTAAAACAAGATAAATTTCCCTGAAAAGTTGCTTTACTTGTGTTTAGATAGTATATCTTGAACTGTTTATTTTTGTAACCCTATTGGCAAATTGATTTATTTATTTTCTTGTTGAAAATCTATTCAAATTCAGATGCTTACAACAAGAGTGTTTTACCAATAAGCTAATAAAAATATTTCAAGATGTATTAAATACTCATGTTCATAATAAAGCACTACCACTCATCCAGTATTGTGTAAAAAATTAGGAAGTCTGTTAAGACATTAATAATTAATGCATTAATAATGCTTAAAACTTTGTTTTGTTTTCTTCTGTGGGATTTAAGCTGGAAGCTCCGGTGTAGAGTTTTGCTGCCACCTTTTGGAATGAATGTTTAGTTACATTTAAGGTTAATTAACCCATTTATACAAATATTTCTGTGTGTATAATTTTAAGACATGGACTGAAAGAGTCAGGACAGAAATGGCAAGGATCCCTGTACAAAATGTATTCATCACATGCAGTCAAAGTCCCTATGACAGCATTTGATATCAGATGTCCCTGTTCATAGTTCAGAGTGTGTATAACAGAGCCAAGTGCATGTCCTGGTAAACCTTATGTTAGGGACAAAATGTCACCAAATATGTCAATAGGCCTATCTGAAATCCATATCCTGGTGGGACATTTTTTGCTCCCCTGGAGGAAAACTTATAAATCATACTAAATGATGTGTTTTTGAAATGTAAAAATGGAGACAGTTTTCTGTAATGGGTAGGTTTAGGGGAAGTGTTAGTGTAGGGGGACCGAATGTACAGTTTGTACAGTAAATTATGCATATGAAATGTCCCTATAAAACTCATGGAAACCCAACGCGCGTGTGTGTGTGTGTGTGTGTGTGTGTGTGTGTGTGTGTGTGTGTGTGTGTGTGTGTGTGTGTGTGTGTGTGTGTGTGTGTGTGTGTGTGTGTGTGCGTGTGTGCGTGCGTAAGAATATATTTTAACTCAGGTAATTATAGCTGTATGCTTAACCCTTTAGGCGCCAGAGGTTTTTTCCTAAAACGTTCGATTTTGACATCTTAATTTCAAAAGGCTATATCTTAAAAGTGAAAAAAGATAGAGACTTTCTGTAAATTAGAGAAATATTAAGGATGACCCAAAGTGTATGTAGGGATTACATTTTCCCATCTAATTTGCATATTATGACGTCATATGGTGGTGGCAATCTTGGATTATAGAATTTTCATGAAAAGTCACGTTTAAATGATAAAATGCAGCACTTCTTTCCCCCCAAAATGTCCATCACCTTCTGTATGCTATATTGCACAATACTGAATGCTCAGGTATATAGTAAGTAGTAAACAAACTGTGTAAATCATTACTAATAAATGGTAGAAACAAACCGAATGCATGTAGTGATTGGCCTTTTGCTGTAGAGATTTTCCATTTACTAAATACAGTAGGCACTCTGATTCCATGTATGGGGCAAATATATTTTATTCATATGACATACAAACACAAGTAGACAAGACCTGTTTAGTTCAAACACTCACTCGCACAGATCACGAGTGACATGATACGAGCAGCGCGGCCAGATCTGCCTCGCGCGCGCGCCGAGTGTGCACAGCTCGGACTACTGTCATTGTCATTGCGACTCCTCACCCTGCCTCCACGTTGCCTCCTAACTGTCCTATGAATACTTCGACCTCGTCTAACATACCCAGTGGTATTAGACAAAGTCTCCTCCACAATACTGTCGCCGCGATTGCGGAGAGGATCTGATAAAATGGCTTACTCGCACACTAGCTCCGCTTTTGATCGCACTGATTCAATGCGCTCTAACTCGAACATTTTGTATAGAAACATGACGTTTTTTTGATTCGGGGATGAAGTATGACATGTCTGCCATCCAGTGGAGGGGAGGTTGAACAAAATTTGACACCCAATTTGACAAAATCGGCCTTTTTTTTCAGTGCCGCGTCTTGTCGAGTAAACTCGACCGTGGCGCCTAGAGGGTTAACAGTACCTTTGAATCTTTTGATTTCTAAGAATAAAGTAACATTCACTTTGTTCCATTATTATGACAGATGTGTTTTTTGGAAGAACAACAGGAGTTGAACTCTGGTAATGGCTCCTCTAATCAGTGTTACAATCCGTGTCACTGAGCATAAGACAATCTACTTAGATAAATGACCCCATGCTGGTAGGCCAGTGTGTGATGGATAGCTCTGCTTTAGTATCTCGATTCTGGTTCAATGTCTGCTGATCTCCTCTTTTTCAGTCGAGTTTAGCCACAAGTGGATGACTTTGCGTTTTGATAAAAATGTAGGTCCTCCTGTAAACCAACCTCATATGACATGCAATCACGGGGTGCATTTTATCTGGGTTTTGTTGCCAAATAAAACCAATAAATTAGTTAATCAATGAAAAGAGAGTAAATGTTCATTCCACCTTCTTGCTGCTCATAACTTTACCTCGCTGCTATAAACACTAACACTACCAATAGTTCTTAACCAGTTTACTTAACGAAGAGTGCTAATTTCCTTGATGAAAACTTGGCACTATACTACAAAGTTCTGTCATGAAACTCTAGATGGCGCAGACTGATAGATCCTTAACTCTGCTTGCAATAACGTCATATAGGGCACAGCTGATTGGTTCCTGCAGTATCAGTAGTCAATGACCTTATTGCTCAGCATTCAAATACTTGATCAGCATTTGCTGCACACTTTCAGAAACCCTCCACCTTCCCCAGCTCCACCTGTATAGATCTGCTACAGGTAGGGGAGCGTGGGGCACAACCTAACGCGGGGTTAAATGTAACACTGACCTTTTACATAGTTAGTCAGGATCAAGCAGGCTGTGTTTCCGCTCTTTTTCTTTTGCTGCCAGAAGACGGTCTCCCGCGAATTTGTGGAAAGTTTTTATAATATTTCGTGAAGATACTGGACAAAGAGTGTTTTGACACCATGCAAGTAAATGTTTTCATCATAGGTTTTTTTTCGGTTTCTGAGTTGGGTGTGTACGTTTCCAAATCTAACTTTATATTACCTTAATCACTGTCTTGTTGGCTAAAACATAGCACCGTTTTGAAACATGTCAGGAACTCCTAGCAACTGTTAGCTAGGCTTAAAATATGTTTTACACAGCGGGGTTAGTTGTAGCATAGTGTTACAACTAAGCCGCCAAGTGTACAATGATAATCAAATGAAAACAGGGAGCCACGCAACTTTTCAGGTTTGAGTATTTATTTATATATTTAACTTTGTTGGACTTTCACAAACAATGTTGGAATTTAAATTTTTTTAAATTTAGTGTACTATGCATTGATCACTTGTTTATTTATTAAAAATATAGCCTTTTTTAATGCAACAAACCCTTTAAATTTTTATTTTAAGCTCATTTTTATTATTATTACTGTTATAATTATTAATAATAATACTTTTACATGCAGCTGCCACACACAAATGTAATTCAAATTATAATATTTGATGATTGTATTTACTTATTTATTTATTTATTTATTGCAAAACTGTGCAGCCCTTTCCTATATCTCTATCCATGATATTGATTCATAATAGAAGGATGATTGGATGAGGAATGGATGTATGGATATCTATCTAGACAGATGTACAAACAATATCAAACTATACAGATAAAATAGTACTGAATTATGTGTTACACACAAGTGTTACAACTAACCCCTCTGTCTGTTACAATTAAAGGGGCTCTATGTAACTTTTCTACTAAAATGAATCCTTTTTTTATTGCCTGTGTGTGAAGGGGTTGTAATCACACATTAAAATGATCCACTTGTCGAGTTTTGCTATTACCTCTGAAGGCCAGTATTCCTATTTCTATGTGAAGTTTCCGGGTCGGATTTACCGCGAAATCCAACGGATGTGACGTGCATGCGCGCTCCCGAGCCTCTCTCCTTATAAACAGTCTATTGTAGATGGTCAGGGAGTTACGTCTAGTTAAAGGCGCACGTTTTTCGGCTTATATCTCAGTCAATCTTTGATCAATATTCCCAAGACTCTAATCGTTCGTAGTGCTGGACGGGGCCTTTCGAACGAGCCCACCCCCGAGGTCCAACTCGCCCGGCTCCCCGAGTTATAGCCGTTCGAAATCGGGGGTCCCAGCGAACGGCGATCCGGTAGGGGGCATCCCCGAGGCCCGCCACTCTAGCGTTCGGGCAAGGGTTCCCCTGGGACCTCCTCCCCCGAATTTGAGCTCTCTGGGTCTTTGCGTTCCAGAGATACGAGCGATTTTCTTCTGAGATCGTGACGTCACCGGCGTCCGCAATTTTGCAGAGCGCCCGATGGTTTTCTGCTAATATCTCCGCGAAAACACCACCAAAAACTATGGAACCTATATGGTTCTTTTCAGCTCGACTAGATGGTCCCAACGAGCTCGGTGCTCGCCGAATCCGTCAATTATTCGCCGAGATATTTGCGTAATAGACGGTATTGTCTATGAGTTCGAGCACGAGCGCTCTTGTAAAATTTGGTTGCAATCTGAAACATCACCACTAGAGGCCGCTAAAAGTTACGTAGAGCACCTTTAACCCCTCATATGGGGTAAGTTGTAACATTTGCACTTCTGTCACTTTCAGTGCAACTGTACGAAAATGGTTAGCCCTAGAAAAAAACTTTAAGTGTTCATTTGTAGCAGAGATGTGTATGTTGCTTGTGTAAAAAAAAAAGTTAAATCTAACTTAATTATTTTTTTAATAATTGAGCCAAAACCAAAATGTGTTAGGTTGTGCCCCGCTCTCCCCTAATTCATGTATGCTATATCGTACAGCAGCAGCATGTCTTTCTTGCTCTAGCAGCGTGTCTGTGTATGTATTGGCTGTAGCAAGTCCTGTACTTGCTCTGCAGCAGCAATACCAGCAGCAGCAGCGTAACAGATCTATTCCGCCAATACCAAACATATTAACATTGTCATATCCAGGGCTTCACATTAACACCCACCAACCTGCCAAATGCGGGTGGATTTCAGCAGTGGTGTGTAACGTAGTGACTTCTACTTGCCACTTTGGCGGTTGAATTTTATATTAATATATAAATAATCTGAAATAATAAACTAAGTGCAATGTAGTTTGGTCCAAAATATAGATTTTTATTTTCCGCAGAATAGAAACAGGATACCAGCTGCGCTTTCTCGCTCTCTCACTTCTCCGACAGCAAGTTGGCACACAAACCCTCCTCCCCTTACTCACTCATTTCTTTTGCTCCGGAAGAATATTGTTGGTGTTACAGGGCTTGAATTTCGGCATGGGATTGCACGTATTGCGCAGATTTTTCACACCCAAAGTGTGCACGCATAAAGCTGTCTCTCAGTACTAAATTGAGTTCTTTTCCACTGCGTAATGCAGTCAAATACCCACAAAATAATGTCAAAATTCCGGTCTTAGCAAGTATTCACGTAAACATAGTCAATGAATCTAACAGTTGAGAAATAAAATGCACGTGTAAAAGTATAATGGCTCCATCCATCAGCTCTTAAAGTGACAGCAGCCTATTTTACCTGCTGCCATATTAAAAGTATCTATATGGCAGTTTTTCCCCATGGCAGGGGCGCCATATGGGGGGGGGGGGAAGTTAGGACAATTCCAAGGGCCCCTGACTGACAGGGGCCCCAACAAATAGGTAAAAACTAATAATAAAAAAATATATATATTATACACTATATACACCATCAACATTGAGTATATTTCTAATTATAATGTCTTTGATTTTACTTATTTTGGCAATAAAAGTTAAATATCCCCATAAACATTGACCAAAAAGTAAACATCCATATTGACCGACCACCCCCTGTATCTGCATGAAATGGTTTGGTCCTGCCTAAGCGCGTGCACTCATCAGTGACGGTGTTTAATTGCAGACAGATCGCGTCGATGCGCCAGAAAAACAATGACCACAATGTTGCATTGTAAAATAAAATCTGGTTCTCAAAAAAGGAAAGAGAGAGAGGAAAGACAAAAGAAAGGGTGTCAATCTGTAACCCAGTTTTTCACCAAGAAAGGTGGGTAGCCTTTGAGTGGTATTAACCTGTTGTCCATAGTGAAATAAGCTAGCTAGCTGCAGGCTACTGTTAGCCTACATTTATTTCATCAACATTTAATCAGTGCAGGGAAACGTTTAGCAAGATATTCATATTAAATCATTGTCCATGCCCCTTTTAGCAGACTCAACAACAGATGAGTCAGTAGCACCCCAGTCTCCCCATAACTGCACCCTCCCTGTCCCTGTCCAGGTGAAGAAGGTGAGCAGCATTGTGTTAATGACTTGGCATCATTCCAGGGAGTGTCTGTGGGGTTCTCTGTCTCTCTTGCGCTTTTTACCATAACAAAAAAGGAAATGAAATATTTATTAATGACAGAAATCAAACACAAATAATTTTTTTTATATAATGACCATTATGACAGACATAAATATAAAACAACACAAAAACAACCTCCTGTCTGTACTGGATGCAGTTAGAAACAATGAGTAGCTTACCTCAACCTGCATGTAAGTTACAGACAGTATTAAAATAATCCAGTTTGATGCGTTCATTTAGACTGAATTTTGATGATGATGATGTTAATTTATTTTGATTAAAAAGTTAATATATATATATATATATATATATATATATATATATATATATATATATATATATATATATATTTTATCTGTCATTAATTTTGCAATAAAAATACATTGAGACTGTAAAGGATTGCCTTAAGGACATTTTTATGGTGGCTTTTAATCTTGCATCTGTATGCGCATACTGTATGCAGACTTGCATTTACAAATCACCAGCAGTAAATAGTGCTAGCACTAGTATTGTACTACAAGAAACAAGACAGTTGCAAGCCTTTGATTAGAGTTATGTAAAGCTTTTGATGGGATAGTTAGGTCCTAGAGATGTGGTGACAACAGCTACGCAGAGGGGGCCCAATGTGATTTTTTTGTCATGGGGCCCAAAATTCCTGGCGGTGCCCCTGCCCCATGGTATCAATCAATGTCAAAATTGTGGCCAGTGAACATGCTGAGTCGCTTGTAACTTTGGAAAACCACTGGCCACAATGGCTATATGAGTCAAATATAACATGCCAAACACTCCGAGAGTTGTCATGACAGAAATATTTCTGTCCATGAACAAATGATAAAAAATGGATCAAACAAGTAGTTTATTTATGTTGTTAAGCAGTTGTGTTCAAAAGAGTGCACTCTTAAAAATAAAGGTTCCAAAAGGGGGGTTTCACAGTTTCACACGCCACAGAAAAACCATTTTTGGTTCCCCAAAAACCTTTCAGTGAACAGTTCTTAAAATAACCCTTTTTTTTTCTTAAGGTGAAGAACTTTTTAAGTATCTGAAGAGCCTTTTCCCAATGGATTCTATGGATGTTAAGGGTTCTTCGTGGAACCATAGATCCCAACAAATAAATTGTATTTGTAAGTGTACAAACAAAATTGCTCCTGTTTGGTTGCACTTAAATCAAACACTAGATGTCACCCTCTCCCCTAAAATTAAAGGGGAAGTGAGCCTGGTCACAGTGAGTGAGATCTCCATTAGGCATGTCATCCACAAATGTTTCCAAGCTGAAAGAAGATGAATTGTGATTCAAGGTTATTTTTTTTTAGTGTCCTATATTTCGATGCTAATTTTTAAAAGACTAAATAGATATAAGCCTGTTCAGGGAAATCTAAAATACCTTCTAACAAAGGAACACACCACAGTATTCCCATGCAATGATGGATTTGCCTCAGGCTGAAAGTAAGTGATTAATTCTCTCCACCAAGTCTTGGTAGGACATCTCCAGTAAAGGAGCAAATGTGGATAGAGTCCTCAGAGACATAAAGCATCTGTTAAGTTCACAGATTCATGTAGTCCATCCATGCAAACATAAAACCAACCATTTCTGTGATACTGAACAGACATCATGAAAATGTTTGAAATGTCCAACTTGCACATTATTTGACTTTCACTATGCATTCCATGATAGCAAATGTATTACCCAAATCAATGTGTTTTCATCTTAAAGATGCCATTATTTAATACTTTTACATCACAACTTTAACAGACAGAAATTATAAAATGGTATAAAAAAAATAATGAGTGCACCAATTCCAATCGATTATACATCTGTGCTGAATTCATTTAGCAGTAAATCAATGGTTGCTGTGCTCAACCATGCTAGCATTAACCCTCTAAAGCCTGACGAAATAGAAGTCTGAAAAATCATATTTTTCTGAAATGGAATCGTTTATTGGGGAGGTGTTAAATTAAACCTTAATTTTATCTCACGTCTGTATGTCACTCTGTATCTCCCAATAATATGTCATAAGTTGATATTTAAATGCTTAGTTGTATGCTTATCAAAGCTCTGTAGTTTTATTGTGGAGGGTTAAACATACTGTCTAATGTAATGTAATGATTATTGTGAAATGTACAAATTAACATTCCTTAAAAGCCTGATGTATCATATTTGACACTCACATTTTTAACACATGATGTTTCAAAAAAAAAAAAAATGTGTGGAAAATCAAGTAAACCTAAGTTGCCTCAGCCCAGTAAAAGTGTTCATCTTGAAAAGTTACTAATAATATATAACTTATTCTTATGTTTACTTTATAAAATAATCACTTATTTCAGAGCAGAAAGACGTGTGTACAATTCCTGAAGGTGGATATGTTATATTAAAATGTATACTAAACTCGGAATTACACTAAAATGCCTTTCAAATGCCTTTTACTAGAAGATTACTAGAAAGCATCTAGAAGATTGTTTACAGCAATTTCTTTCAGCAAAGTTTAGATCATGCTGGTAATTTATAGAAATTTGTAAATCTAATACGATACAGTCGGCTTTAAAGGGTTAACATTCATGCAAACTCTGTATCGGCAAAGAAATATCAGATACCATCATGTATCTTTTCCAATGGCTTTCGTAGACACATCTTTAGAGCATAGTATATAAATTCACTGCTGCCCGCTGCTTGTTTTCAGGCAAGCACAGCTTGAGGATTGTTCAAACTTTCACACCTGAAGCTCAGAGTTTGAGTCGGACCTTGAAGAGCTACGCAGAAGAGTGATTTTTAGCTCAGTCAGTGAATATCCTTCAGGGGAAACCTGCTGTGTCTTCTCAAAGTCAAGCCGCTGTCAAGCATCTGACTGAGGTCAAAGTTCCTGTCAGATCTGAGCATCTATGTGATCTGAGCCTTCAGAGTCTATATTCTTTGACAGGTTTAAGAGCCGTCATTGATGATGCTCAGTGACACCCTGGAAAATAAAGCAAACCCCACATCAATCTGTCATTACACAACACCCAAAAAGTTAAAGGGATAGGTCACCTAAAATGAAAATTCACAAAAAAAAAAATATTTTGAAAGATGTTTTTTTTTTTTATCACCCTATGCAATGAACGCCAATGGGGTCCAATGTTGTTTTGGACAACATTCATAAGTGAACTATTCCTCTTTGACTATCTTTTAAAGATACAAAGTTGTCTTAAAGACAAATTTTAACCTAATTTAAAAGAACGTGGATCTAAGATGTTCCAGTGTTTCATTTTAAGATATTATTGAGGTTTATATATATATATATATAATGGCCATAGGCACTCAAAAAATTTTCTCTGCTCTGCTGCTCGTAAACCAGATCTAAGCTGGGATATTGAGGTCCCTCAGTTCCACACTCTTCTTAGGTTTTACGTTCAGCTCATACAAGGTTCATAAGGAATTCTTCTGGCTGCCAGCACACTTTGAAGTGTTCACTTTTTCTTCTGTTCAGAATAGAAGACATCTTCAATCATTTCCCCATAGGCCTCATTATAAATCCAGCTATCATTACTCTGATGGTGGGAATCAGAGCAACACGCTGCTCTTGTTACTGAACGTGGTCAAATAAGAGATGCGGTTTGTTTTTTTCCAATCCCCTACATCTCCATCTGTTCCATGGCTCCATGCATCACAGACAGTTTTTGTATTTCTCTTTCATTGTAAGAAAAGGCTTAGCATTCCTTTGTAGGAAATCTGTAAAGCGCTGTTCTGAAATCTATGTTTTCGCAAAAGAAAATACTGAGAGCATAAAGAATGTGTCACATGCCTAAACACATGAGCTGTATATTCATCTGTGTCTTTAATTGTAATTGCTTTTATCAACTACCTTCTCATTACATAGTTTATATCATAATCTAACTAATGATTACGAGTAACAAAAAGTAGTTATGCAAGCGAAGAGGACTCTGAACTCTCAAGGCTGCTTCGTTTACACTGAAATACCTTATTATATGATTTAATATTAATGGCATCCTAAATTAAATAGAATGAATGGAAGAATGAAACTTCTTTTATTGTTCTGCCTGCATGGTTGTCCAGGAAAGGTAACTGCTGGCTATAGACTCTTTCTTAACGTGCAAGCGCAGTGCAGGGTTGCAGTTTGAGAATAAAACCTACGTTCTATTGCATAATGGAAATCATTAACTACTTGTATGCACTGCAAATCACTTTTATATTATAAAATTCCCTGGTCAGGGAGATTTTAATTTGATCCAAACTAGGGGAAAAAAAATATTAATATGTGAATTAGTGTTTGCTTTTTTATCTTGGTGAGCGGATATCTATGATAATAATAATAATAATACATGGTGAATAATATTATAGCATCTTTAGTGCAGCCAAAAAAAGGTAAATTTATTATTTCAAATGAAGAGTTTGAGTAGTAAGGACAAATGATCAATTCATATAAAATAATAAATTGTCACATGAAACATTGTCAAGTCCTAATTATTGGATTTGATGCTTTTAATATCTGGACAATGTTTCACATTTTAAAAATGAATATGCTTATTTCCTGTTACACATATGCTTTATTTGTGGCTTTTGGGTTTAACAATGATTTTACTGTTGGCATTTGGGGTTTTCTGAATCTATGAGGAACAGTTGTCCAGTTTTTGTTACTGCATTCCCGCCATCTTCCCCAGCCCAGCACTACATGTTTACTCTCTTTCCTAAATCACTGGTTTCAGTTTCCACAGCAATAACTGGTGTGTCACAGCTGGTTGCAGCAAAGGAAGTGTTAAGGCAGTAACGTCTATTACAATACAAACAAAATAACAGATACAAAGGAGTACAGGATAAAGCAAGAGGCAAGCAATTTTGCATTTAAAAGATGTCCAATAACCGTCCAAACACAGCCCTGGGGTCTACCAAGGCAAAATTTGGGCTGTCAGTGAAAATTTAACAGACGTCTAACCATAGCCCAAGAATAGACGCACAGGCTACACATATAACTTGAAACCAAACACCTTGTAATCACTGTTGACTTTGCTTACATGATGGAATATCACCTCGCAAGTTGTTTTGGCAAAAAACGACAACAGTGTCAAAACCATCCGCAACGGATCTGCAAAAACGACTAAAAACACTGTATTATTCATGCCTGGCCAATAGTTGGCGATATCACTTGCAAAGAAACACTATGCACCTATAGACTGAACTTGTAATACGCATGCAGGATGTCACCGTTTTCACAAATTCGCGTTTTTGTAGTTTACACGGAGATAGCAGTATCGTTCTCAAAAACTTGCACTTTAAAACCCGTTTTCAAAATGGCCAACACGCATAAAACAGTGTTGTGTAAACTGCCCCTTAGTGAAGAGCGAAAACAAGGAACAGGTGCGGTAAATCAATTAACAAATAAGTAACCATGGAAACAAATGAACAGGGACTAAGAAAAACAGAGCACAGTTAAAACGAGGGCTGTGTCCATGCACTATTCCATATTACTATTCCATTACTCCACTAATATAGTCCACTTGAAGGAGTGAATGAAAATGAGTGAGTGAATTCAGACACTGAGTATGTTGGAAGGGCTGCTGCTTTTGCAAAGTTTGTGCTTGCTGTTTAACTCTTTCCCCACCAGTGTTTTTTTTTTTTTAGTTGTCAGCCAGCACCAGATTTTTTGATCATTTTCACAAACATTTCTTGGTGCTGAGAATATTTGGTTGTATGAATATCTGAACCAATAAATCAAAAGAAAGAACAGACCCTCTGCTTTTAAACAGAAAAAAACCCTGCTTTTAAACCTGTTTTATTCTAGCTTCATGCATTCCTTTTTTTAATCAACACTTGAATATGGGTAAGTTTCATAAAAAAAAAGCTGAGAAAATCTCGCTTTTGTCAAAGACTACATTCATATCGGATTCAGAACAATGTTCAAAACATAGATGGAGTAGATCGAGTCCATCAACACCCCCAAAGCTTCACAGTCCTATAGCTCATCCTGTGTCGACATTTCATTCAGTAACGTTAGGCAGTTTTGATTAATATGCTGTTTAATAATGGTGAACACATTATTTTACATATGCATATATGCTTACATATGATATCACTTTTTCTGCTGTTTCTTCGTCAGTGTTTTGATCAGGAGATTCTGTACTCTTTCAGATGTGTAATAGCGCCCCCTACGGTATAACACTGAAAACACGTACAGCCAGACATCTACGCTATCACATAAAGCCGGAAAATTTCCTTCAATGGCGGGGAAAGAGTTAATAATAATACTCTTTCAGAAGATGTGTAATAGCGCCCCCTACGGTATAACAGTGAAAACACATAAAGCCAGACATCTATGCTATCACGTTAAGCCGGAAAATTTCCTACAAATGGCGGGGAAAGAGTTAACCTAGCAGGTCCATTACTAATGAAAAGATTTATCTTGAACTCTGTCATGGAAACGATGTATAAACCTTATTTAAACAATTTAATAATCCATTAAAAAGGAATTTATACCTGTATGATATTATCATATCACATTGGACCAGTGGTTTGGAAAGTGAATGTATGGATGATTCAGCTGCGGGCGCCATCTTCTGGTGAGACATGGGAATTCATTGACCTCGCGACTCTCACAGTGCATTATGGGTACATCAGTTGGACATTCGTTATTGCGGTGCATTGTGGGATTGAATGAGTGCACTCGATAATGTCCACTATGGTTTCGGACACCACTACAAATGGCTGTCCCCTCAAAAAGTGCCCCATTTAAGGGGATATAGGGGGTGATTTCAGACACAGCCTGGGAGATACAAACTAAATAAACATCACATGACATGGTGCTATTTTCAACTGAAGTAATATGCAAACAAAAATAAAACAGAGACACATGTGCTAGTATGGAGCAATATTATTAGCTTTGTTGTCTTTTGTCACTGTTACTCTAATGTGTGGTCAGTCCGGTGGCACATTCACTATATTTATCGGTAACGCTTGAAAGGACGTTTCTTTACAGAAATTCGTTTTCATTTGATGTGAGTTTAGTTTATGTCTTTCTCCAAATTCACTTTTTGCTTGAGTTTCCTTTTCAAGCTGCATGCGTGCTGAGGAGCTTCCAGGGGAGACGGACTGTTGGGGAGTATCCTGCCATTCTCTTGTCTCATTGAAAAGGAAAAAGCCTTAGCTGCCTTTAATTCTTTCTGTCCTGAGCTATTGATTCTTGATTTTGCATTTAGAGTCGGTTGCTAATAATAGAAAAACTAACTCTCTCACAGCACAATGCCTTCTGTTTATTTACTGCTTTTCTTTTGTTTGTCCTTTACTATGTGTGGAAGTTTGTGTGGAAATTTGAGTATGCATCATTCTCACGGCTCTCTTGTGTGCTGATTGATTGAAAAAAAAAGAGCACAGCTATAGAGGTCAGTATTAATATTTCATTTTTGTATTGACACTTTTAGTATTATATTATATTAATTATATTATTAGTTATGTTAGACAATATTTTGCTATTTTCTCAGTATCCATAAGTATTTTTTCTGCTTTTCATGCTCAATTTCTCTTCTGTAGCGTAATGAAAAAGTTGTTTCCTGTGTACGGAGCAGTAATGGTTTGTTTGCCTTGTGTGCATAAACATTTCCTTAGAGGCCTGAGGGCTTCTCCTTCACTTGCTTCTACTAAAAAGCTTAGCATGGGTCACATATATCTAGCTGAATCTGAAAGCCCATGCAAGCAGTGCGTACTTTCCATGGGGGACAAATCAATGTAACATGCAAAGAGTAAAGTGAAGTCGTGCAAATGCCTTTTTGCCTTTTTTTTTGCACTAGGAATGTCAGCAATAGAAACGGAGAGACCCTCACTGAGGCCAGAGGGGTGCGTGTCTCATCTGAGAGCTAACTTTAGTTGTGAGTCTTTGTGGTGTGTCCATAGCTGCCACGAATCTGACCGGAGGTCAGTTCAAGACAATCCTCTTAGCTCCCTGCTGAGGGTCTGCTCCTTTATTAGCATTGGTGACATTCTAGACACGAGACGAGAGTTTGAAAAGGGGACAGACTCTCTGAGGGTCACAGCTACTGCTGCTGTCACATTATGAGGAGACGCTCTAGGTCAGCGGTGAAACTGCTAACGGTGCCGCTAAAACAGAATTAGGCATGACTACAATCCTCTGGTATGTGTAAATGGCATCCTTACCCAACATGAACAGTTTGTGTTCCAGTGTGTTTGGATGGAACATAACAGCGTGTTTCAGGGCAAAGGCGTCCTAACAACAATGTCACCTTACGCCAATGTGAAACTCTGACCTATATAGGTGTTACTCCTCCCGTGCTGTAAATAAAGTTTATTAGCATGACTCTCTTTTGCTTTGGCTTAGTGTCTTATTTTTAGTTAATCTTTTAATGATTGTCACTCTACATGGTCTATCTGAGCAGATGCTTGTCATTTAGAAAAATATTTTTTGCATAGAAATTAAAATGTTTACACACTAGCTCATATGTGGATTGTCAAAAGCATGACAAATATGACAGTTTTGTGAATTATGGCACCATCCGAAATTGGATCCCTTGAGTATTGTGAATTAGTATTTACTTCATGACCGCTAAAACAGTATGTTCTATATAGTTTGAATGTGTGTAGTGAATGTAATCTTTATGTACTACATTCGCCATGTTGTCGTTATCATGTGACCTACCAGCGTCAGTTATGTCGCTTCACTACCATTCACAAATCCTTTCCCGTGGCCTCATGGGATAGTAAATTGTCCATGCACACATCAGAACCCTGCCGGTAGCAGTAGGTCACAGAGTACTGTGAATTTGGACATACTTCTTTTTTCACATTCTGTTTTCCACCTAGTAATAGTAGGGAAGTATGCGAATTGGGATGCTGCATTTTTTTTTGCATTTAGTGCTTCTTAAAAAATGAAAACAAATCATCTGTTAAGTCTAGGGGAGAGCGGGGCACAACCTAACACGGGGCTAGTTGTAACACCATTGTTTTAAATCCTTCCACACATGCTAGCATGACGAAACTTAGTGCATTTACTAGTTGCCATATCAACACTATAAAGAGAAAAACTTGCGCCAAAATTCAGAAATCTTTGGAAGATATCACTGAACATTTATTTAACCATAGCAAAAGTCCATTTCTTACTTATGTTAATTTTTCATCTCTATTTTTGGTGTTTATTTCAAATCAGACAAATCTGATATTATGTTAATCTCCAATTTGTTATTTAACAGTTGATATGGTTCTTTAATGGTTCGCTAACTAGCAGAAGACACTAGAAGGGTTTAAATCTCTGCGTTACAATGTGCCCCTATTAGAACTATTCTATTCGATTCTATACTTTTATTAATTCTATTGAGAAAACATGAGAAAAAAGGTGAATAAAGACTGAGAGTCAATGTTCAGAAATGATTAATTATAAATGTGTTTTGAACTATTGTAGCTGTGTTTTCCGGTGTGTTCGTTGTCAAACTCAAAAATTATTTTATTTTTAATTATTAAAAAATGCCATTATTTTATATGAAAAAGTGAATAATTGTATTTTATTGAGAAAAGATTTTAGTTTGTCTTGTATATTTTGTTGATAGATCAGATAGCATTTTAAGCTGTCATATGGTCATGTTACAATATGCCCCTCACATGTCACAATTTACCCCACCTATGGGGCATGTTGTCACATTTCACTTCCATTCTTTCGGAGTATATCAAGAAAAAAGTATATACAGTATTAATAAAACAAAACCACATAATTAGACATGTGGGAATTTAATGTGGGAAAAAATAAATACTCTGAACCCTAAGGATATTTGCACATATTTCCTCTTCTGCACAAGATGAATGAATGCAAACCATGATATTGAAAATCCAGCCTCAGAAAGTCATAGTGCTAAACAGATCAAAAACACTTAATCATTCAGGACTAAAAACACCAACTTTGCTTGGAAGGGAGTTCCGTAGCTTTGATCGGAACTCCCTTCTATTCTATAGAATAGATATACTATTCAAAATGTTGGGGTCAGTAATTGATTGGACACATAAATTGATCAGAAGTGACAGTAAAGACATTTATAATATAACACTCTTAGAAAAAAGGTTCTATATTGACAGGCGTTTCATAGAACCTTTTAGGGGTTCCCAACATGGTATCATTTTATGGATTTAGATTTAATACATTTTTAATTTTAATTGAATTTTATGAAATAAACTTCTTGTAAAGAGACTTTATCACTATAAAAATTTAAGTAACCCATTAAACATGAAAGTATTGTGCAATCATTCACAATATATATATATTTTTTTTGCACAAATGATTTATATTTAAAATAAAAGCTGTTCTTTTGAACTTTCTATTCATCAAAGAATACTGGGGGGGGTATCACCGTTTCCAGAAAGATATTAAGCAGTCCAACTGATTTCAACATTTAGAATCATATAAAAAAAATTCTTGAGCAGCAAATCAGCATATTGAGGGTGTGCCTGTGTTTGTTCTCTCTCTCTCTCTCTCTCTCTCTCTCTCTCTCTCTCTCTCTCTCTCTCTCTCTCTCTCTCTCTCTCTCTCTCTCTCTCTCTCTCTCTTTCGTTCTCTGTCTCTTTCTATAGGTCCACGCCGTTGCCCACTATTGGCAAGATAAGTTGTCCATCCTGATTTACATTGATTTAATGTCACCACTCTTGTTGCCAACAGAGAACTCCCGCTAGGTATTAGGACACCAGTGAGAACACATATAGTTGTCTTGACTCGCTGACTTGGCGTTTATAATTTATCTATATATCCTAACCTATTGATATTGTGTGTATGTCATTGTCTCGTTCTTTCAGTTTTTACTGATAAGTTTTGTCACTTTTCGTCATTTACATAATTTTATTATTTATTCATTTTACTGGTGACTTGAAAAAATGTATTCATTTTTATTTATTATTTTGCTGGTGACTTGTTTCTCTTTGTACCGGGGAAAAGCACCATATTTCCTTTTTCGTATCTTTTTCCTTATAAATATTATTTCCCATCTTTTACTATTCTTTTTTCAATTGTGTGTAATAAACTATTTTCTAAACTAATTTCTTTACATTATATCGACCTGCGTTTTGTCTCTTGCTATCCACACACACACACACACACACACACTAACAATTATTGTCTTTCAAAGGTTGTATCCTCTAGTCTAAACCCTAACCACCTCCAAACCCCCTATTCCCTCTGATATACGTCACAATAGGGAAACAAAGACTATCCCAACTTCCATTTCATGCCAACTTTAACTGTATTTTGATAATAAAGCTTGAAGTGTGTGTTCAGCCTGAAGATATTAGGAGGCTCTAAATATCTGCTTTGGTCTAAAGTGGATTCTCCAATTTGGTTTGTAATGTTATTGGAAGTGAGTCTGTAAGTCATGCACTCTATAATGCAATTCTCTAAGGATTTTTTTTTTTTTAAGAATAAATGTTACTATTTAGACTAAGGGTCATTTATGTCAACATTTTCCCATCCTTGGTTCTGTCGGCTTATTGGTGAGATGGTTTTGTATACCAGACATATGTATATAGAATATCTCTGCATGCTTCTCTACATACAGTTTGGCCTCTAAGGACATGAGGTGATGGCTTTATTTTCCCTGATGTGAAATGATATGATATAATATGATATGCTCATGGGTCGGCTAAGCAACATCAGAGCAACAACATATACTAGAACAAAGGGTCATGGCACCATGTTTGTACCTGCATGCTTGCCATAGTATAACAACTGTTCAAGATATCATGCCATGAGACTTTCAGTGCAGGCTTTTCCCTGTCTCTTCCTGGAAGACTAGTCTAAATGCATTCCTCTCTTTTGGTGTGCTGAGAGAAGTGACAACACTTAACAATTGGGTATATTTGGCCCCGCTTCCTGCATCCGTATATTTATAGGCTTTAGTTTTTTGCCTCATGAGAAGCCTAACAGTGCAGACATTAGGAGAGTTTGAGGGGTGCCAGTGGGGCCATTACACCCTCTGTGGGTGGAACCAAATTGGTTTAGAATGTGCATAAAACAGATTATTAGGAATGCACAATATATATATATCAGTTTAAAAAAATAATCAGTATCAGTCAATATTGGATATTTGTGCATGCTAATTTCCCTTATTTTAATGTGTGTGTGTGTGTGTGTGTGTGTGTGTGTGTGTGTGTGTGTGTGTGTGTGTGTGTGTGTGTGTGTGTGTGTGTGTGTGTGTGTGTGTGTGTGTGTGTGTGCACGTGCGGTGCTTGTGTGTGTGCGCATTTTCTTGTATTATCTTGGCTGTGCATGACAATCAATATCTAAATCAAGATTTAAATCCACAATTTAGTGTGTGATACTCTGATTCTGATTCATGTGCAAATAAATGTATGATGCAACACGTTTTTGTGGTATAAATGTGGCTGTTGTTCAGTGTTATGACTCAAGAAAGTCATTTTTATATAGCTAGATTGCAAGAGATTTGTAGAGGCTTTCATATTAAACTCTCGCCTATAAGACCCTCACAACTTCCACTGTGCCACAAGATTCCACTACAAAAGGACTGTCAGTTTCATACATCAGAAAGATAACATCATATAATTGCGCCCTATTTTAAAGCATAAAAGTCATTTGACAATTCCTGTGCTTCCTCTTCACAGATTTTTCAGAAATCTATGAGGAAAAACTGTACATTTATTGCCCTACCATCATCTTCTGTGGGCCACATTGTTCGTCCATCACTGCCACACTCAAGCATCTACAACTCAGAATCAGGCTTTATGCTGGATAGATTTAACAGCTCCGGTTTGTCAAAACAGTGCAGTTCCTGACAGTAATTATTCATAAGGCAATGAAGTATGGCTTCCACTTATACTGTAGATATCTTCTCCACTCATAACTGCAGGCAGTCTGATTCTTCCCTTCATTTATTCAGTGACTGAGTTTCAATCTATTTGTGAAAGATGAGATTTGTTTTTAAGTTACTCGACAGTATGTGCCTGTAAGGCATACTGGATATATTTGAGCTCTCTCCAGATAACTGTTGGACATGTTGAGCTTCATACCAGAGCATATGGTGCTGGGAAATGATGAGACTATATTGCGACTACCGGAGATCAAAATGAATGACATTGTTCATCATTAAAAGCAACAGTTCTGTTTATGTTGGCAACTGCCAATGTACACAATAAGCATTCATGTTAAGCAAACACACTACTAGAAAACTAGTTAAAATTTTTTAGATTTTACAGAAAATGTGAGGTGATTGCCAGGGTGTTGCAATGGTTGCTGTTAATTTTTCTTATTATTTGTAAAAGAATATGGTGCTGGTAAAAAGCGCCATATGGTAAAAATGAAATGGTTGCCATTTTGCCGCCTGTATGTTTTACAGCATATAACTGTATTTTGCATTAACTGATGTAATGTTAACATGCCAAACTACTGTCAAAATATAGTTTTAATCTTAAAATGTACTGATAATACAGGTGAGAATAGGCCTGTCCATAAAACATAGCCAATACTTATAGACAGTGCATAGGGTCATACTGTACACACAAGACAAAACACCATCAGGGTAACACATGACACTAAAATAATGCAATATACATTAACTAAATAAATTATTTAAAAAAAAATATATATATATATATTTATATAGCCAAATGTGATATGTAACACAGGGACTTTTTACTGGTACTTCATGGTTTTTACTTCCAAAAACCATAAATTTGACAGTATTTTACTGTAAAATTTCTTATAATGTGATGTTAAACCATTTACAGTTTTTCGCCGTATAAGGTAACTTACAGTTAACCAATTAACATGGTTTTACTATAGTATTTTTACAGTATTTTTCTTTACAAATTACTTCTTTTTTTTTACAGTGTATGCAATCTTACTGGCCTACATCTAAATATCCTAATTCTAGACACTGGAAGCAGTGATCACCTCCCAAATCTATTTCCCGGTCGGGACAGATGCAGTCAGAGCAATTTCCAGCCATTCAAAAGGTGACCTTGAAGGCCAGCAGCCAATCAGTGAAATGATTGGTCACCATCTGTCTGCCTTAACTATGTCCAAATCTGCTACCTTCCTGACAGTAAAGCGCTTTTCTCATTCTATCGCTCTGTTTGCAGGACTGCATGCTGTTAGAACAGAGCCCAGTTGGATTTCTAAAATGTGACACTAGACCTGGCCAGATAATCAGTGACCTTTCCCTGCAATTTCTATTCTGCCTCCTGGCCAAGACAGACAGTGGCTGCTTAGTTATACTGTCAAGTCACACTGAATGTTTTCCACGTTCTCAAGCAAATACGCACACTATCATCAGTATAAGAAGTAAACTGATGCTTAGAAACAATTTTATTTTCATCATACATGCTTGAAAATGCATTCCACAGGGTTTTCTCAAACAGAAAAAAAAGTTTGCATCATACATTTCCATTTTGTTGTAATGAAATTATGCTCCCATCTAGTGCTTTGCAAGCTTCATATTTCAAAATACAGATTTCCCAGTGTGATGAGCAATTCAGCAGCAGGCTCATAACTGCATGAATCTCACAAACTTGGCAACCAATAAATGCACCCATCTGAATCGCAGAGGCTGACAGTGTCATGTGCCGTGCATGGATGTGGATAATGATAGCTGGAGGGGGGCATTTCCAATACCAGCAGATGCATGGCTGAGAGCAGACCCCAAATCTGGTTCAAAACAACCAGCTTTTGCAGATGTATGTGAGAAAGGTTATGGATGCCGAGCTCAGCATTTGTACTTTGAGCCTCGGACTTGTCTGGAGGTCAAGTTAAAAAGGCTGCATTTCCTTGGAAGTAGTACAGCAAGAAGCTCTTGGATATCTGTTTCCTACTTTTCTAAGTTCAAAGAGAATGAAGCTGCCATCCTCCACACAGCATACTGTATATTGCAATGATGTATGTAAATCGCTGATTTGGACATAATTTGATTAATAACGTTGAACGATCTTCAGGTATGATTTTAAAAGTATGATGATAATGCTATATTTCCCTAAAAGAATCTGGTAACACTTTATTTTGATGGCCTCTTTTGAGCATCCAGTTGACTATAAGTAACTTTGCAACTACATCTCAACTGACTGTCATTAGAGTATTAGTACACTGTCTGCTTAAAGGAGAACTAATATAACTAATGATCGCGCGCGCGAACTCGACAATCGACTACTGTGGACTTCGAACGAAAACAGGAAGTAAATACAGGTATGTGAGCTGGCTGAATTAACATAATTTTTATTAACATCTTTCACATCTACTGCAGTCAGATTGACCGTGGTCACTCTTAATAACACCACTCACATGGCTGTGCACTTGTAATGACACATTAAGGTTGTTAAGAGGCTAAAAGCAGGTTTAGAACTTGCCCCTTTGAAGTCAACAGGGTGCGAATTTTAAAAAGAGGATAACACGGTGTAGGCAACACCGATTTTTGTCGTTTTTGTCTGTACTGACAGCACTCCAAATGTACAAAAAAATTAGCTCAATGTTAAAATTGACCGGAGTTCTCCTTTAATATCTGCTAACTCTTTATTGTGATGCTCCCCCAACAGACATTCTACTGACTATTAGTAACGGACTATTATGTCAACATATTCTAACCCTAACCCTACCCATAACAGTCTACTAATACTCAACTGACACTCTAATGAGAGTTAGTAGACATGTAGGTGCGAAGTTATAGTCAACAGAATGTGTTAAAGGGACCATCAAAATAAAGTGAAACCAAGAATCTTTCTAAATTGCCTCATCTGGGATGTCAAATATCCAATATCCTGCTCTGTGGAAGCTATACAAAGTCTGCTTACTTTAGCAATACAAAATGTGCTGCTCTCACTTTTTAATTAGCAAAATTCAAAAAGCAATAATCAACTTCTGGTCTCTGGAGGTTGTATTGAAACTGAGCTGTGGGCTCTTTGATGATGAGATGAGAGAACATTTTTCATTGCTTTATGATCAAAAAAAATTAAAGCCCAGGTGGAAACCATTTTTTTCCTGCCGACTTTTTCCGGAGGCCACACAGGTTTAAATGTGAGCAAAATAAAAAAGTAGAAGTTGGACTTACAAAGGTGAACTAGGAAAACGATGAGACAATTAAAATCTCTTTTTGAGTACCCAGAGTAACATTATCATACATCATGTCATCTAATGTGACCACAGTTTCTAATTGTTTAAGTGGTCTTAAGTTTGCCTATGCTCTAAAAAGTTTTTGGGCCATTAATAAAGAACAAGGTTATCAGTTACAGAACTTAATTAGGCAGCGTGGCCCATCTGTACTGTGTCTCATCAATTATTGCTCAGAACCTGCCTGAGTCCCCCATTATCCAATGAACTATTTATAAACCTTTAATGATTCACGCTATGAGAAGCATGATTCATCAGATACTATGCGATCTTATCTTACTCCACTCATCTGAAAATATGTCAAAGAGATCATTTCCTTTTCAAGATCGAAATCTGTAATTTCCAATTCCAAACAGAAGGGATTAGAGGGAGAATTGCATAAAAGAGAAACTTGCATGGCACAATTATAAATAAAGAGCATTTGCTGAAATAATCTTTTTCCAGTCCTACAGTTGAGAGGCACTTAAGTAGCTTTGTTCAAATTACAATCTAGGATTGTGATATAGTCGAAAACCCTGAAAAAAAAAAAAAAAAAAAGCCTTGACTATGAGTTTTGTGGGATTTGAAATCCAAGCCTTTGTTCAGCTAGGATCAGTCTGTTGTATTTTTGCTTAGGACCATGGAGGAAGAAAGATTTATAGGATTGCTTGAGTAAACCGGAAGGCGTATGGCCTAGAGGTCCAACTCACCAGAGTATTTCATCAACCCCAGTCTTATCTGAGATTACTATTATCCGCTTTTAGGGGATTTTTTTTTCCCCCTTTCAATTAAATATTTCATATGGAGTTCACTTGTACTAAATTCACTCTGCTGGACAATTCGTGACGGCGAGGAGGAAAAAAGAAATGGCAATTTTATAACGCAGTTGCTGTCAGAGGTTTACGATCAATCTGCAATGGTGTTTGCATGTGTGACACAGATAAATGTGTTTTTATGTACTTAAGCATCAACACAAGGGCGCATAGTCGGATAACTGGATCATTAGTTTTTCTGCACAGCTCCCTCAGACTCCTGAGTGTCTCCTTAAAAAGTTTCTGTCCTTGCTGGAAAGGGAAACAATTGTGATGCTTGATATTTGTCAGGCTTTTACTGTCAACAGCTCAATGATAATGAGCTCCCCGGGAAAACATCACTCCATTGGCTTATCTGGAATAAAGGCTTTTATCGTTTATCGCAATTATATACTAACTGTGGCTATTTCCATAGTAGGGGCCATTACACTACATTATAATGCTAGTAAGCAGTGCACCCACAGTTGTCATTTGCAGATACAGTTGCCATGAAACAGTGCGATTTTATTGTGTTTCGAGGGTTTGTGGCTCATGGGATACCTGTTTAAAATTCAACATAAGCAATCAGAACAGGATGCTACATCCAATATCCAGGCTTTGCCTTGAGTGTCCTTCGGTACAACACAACCGCAAAGCACTTGTTTATGCATACTACAACTACTCCTGATACTTTTTGCAGGATGTGGATGTGGAATACCAGGATGTGGAAACGCAAATAAAGGTTTAAGATTTAATAATGTGTTTTAAAGGAGTTTAACACACAAATCGAAATGAAACGGGGAAAAGGGCCCCTCACTTAGTTCTGTAAATGGGCTCTCATTTAAACCGTGTAGAAATATTTTAGCAAAGAACTATTGAATCATACCAGACTGTTTAAACTACCCAAATGTTGAAATGTGTCCTCGAGCTCAGGGTGAAAATGGCTTCTGAAGAATTCATTACTAAAACGCCATGAGAACTTGGAGGCGAGTCATGACAGCACTACAAAGATCCATCCGCTTCCCACAGCTGCTCTCCATGAGGGTCCCGAGCAACTGAATGAATTGAGATTTCTTCTCAAAAGCAGGCTCCCTTAAGGGATCTCATTTTGTTTGTTGTCCAAACCCTTCTCTGGCACAATGTCATTTTTTGTTTTCACGTCAGCTGTTTGCAGCAGGGCACTTACAACGAGTGCAGTAATCATGTAAGAGGGGAATTATAAGAACATTTCAATAAAAATGCTGATGTAAGACACAGCAAATGTGAATGAATGTTCAGAGATATGGAAAAGGAATAATGTTGTGCAAAAAGAAGTTAAACATCAAAGCATCCCTGTCGTGAAGGGGTTTAAAGAGAATTAACCCCTATTAGTCATGATAGTCATACTGTGGTAATTGCAATTCCATGTTTTGCTCTCACTCCAAGAGAAAATCTCAGGCTTCACCAATATTGCATCTACTTTGAATGGAAGTTTTATCTCTGTATTTCACTTTAGCTGTTTGTTTGACCTCAGACAATAGCATTTTCACTTTACAACCTAACATGTGCAATATTTCTCTTCTTGTTATGTAATGGTGAATACTCACTGAACTCTGGCAGAAACCTGTGTTCCAAGGAAAGATTTTCCACTTGGAAATCCACGTGTGGAGGAGGCCCAGTGTGCTCAAGTGCCAGAATGTTACTTGAGTTTTTCAGCACTCACAACTCACAGTCTGTATAGAGAAGGTTAGGAGACAAGACCCAAGCTAGATATTCATATGCAAAAACAATATATATCATTTTTTACAGCTTCTTGGACTAATTTAGATTTCCCTGCCCACAAAGTGGTTTTACGTCACAATTTTGTCAGGGGTCTTAAACTGTAAATATATATATATATATATATATATATATATATATATATATATATATATATATATATATATATATATATATATATATATATATTATTGGTTTAGCTTAACAAGTAAGTTACCTGGTTGCCTTAAAAAAATTAGTTAATTGAAATAAAAAAATTGAGTTAGTACATTGAAGGAAATTGGTTCAATCAACAGAAAATCTAAATATTAAGTTATCTGAACCACATTAATTATCTAAGTTGATTTGACAAAAGAAAAAAGTTATTTGTGATAAATCATGAAAATATATTTTTTAAGTATAAGGGATAAAACTGTACACAGTCAGCTGCTCGTCATTGCAAAATGAACCCGACAAGGTCCTTAGGACAGTCTTGAATCAATGAAATATTGATTTCAGATTAAATTATTTTATGTGAGACTTGACTAGAGATATCTGTCCACTTAATCTTACAATTTACAAGAATATCCCGCTAATGAGTATGGACCAACATTTTCTAGTTATTACAGCTAATAACTAGGCTAATGTTATTATTGACACTATTAAAAAGTATGGTTACCAGGGTTAATTTCTATAAGGGTGTAAAGTCAAGGAATTCAAATAACACTGACTTTCCAAGGGGTTAATGGGATTTCTATTGGAAATGTATGGGATGCAATCTGTTTATTTTACACAATCCAGAAGTTTATTAATATATTTGTGATATTTAAATCAACAATGAAGCTATAGCGACTATTGTTCCACCCTGAAATGGACAAAAGAATGAACAGCCTACCATTATCATCTTTTTTGTATTATTGTTAGGCTATTATTATTTAGCAGGTGAAAATGCGCGCTTCGGCTAACTTGTAATTAAACTTTTTTGGTTACTGAACTTGAAAGGGATATAGTCTACTTATTGAATATAATTTACTATACAAAAAGCCTAATTAATATTTTAAAAACTATCTTGGGTAGGGGGGTCAGACCCGTCCAAACCCCTATAATTCTCAGGCTGAATCTATGTAACGTTTACATAACCAGATCGATATCTGTATGCAGTCAGCTCAAACTGATTTCAATGTCAATGCTTGTCAAATGGTTTCCATTGTTGTTCAATACATTCTGTACCATCAAGAAGCACGCAACTGAATCGACAGAGCCGAACTCAAGGACGTGTCCTGCCGAAGCGATGCCGGTGTAACCGATCCCAGCTGCCGACCGTTGAGGGAGGGATGAGAGCTATTCCCGTGGGATGATCACGTGTCCGTGGGGAGTAGTTGAATGTGGAGCCCGTGGAATAGGAGGTGTAGCGTCAAGCGCGTCGTTTAGACTCCCACACAGCAAAAGGACTCCGCGGCGGATCTGCCGCGGAGGTATCGCGGCTTCCGGAACGGACCCGCGAAACGGACCCGTATCGCCGTCCACTTGCTCGCAGTGACGGATCCGCAACGAAGGCGGATCGCGGACCCGCCGTGGCTCCGCGCTGCATCCGCTACGCATCCGCCATTAAAACCTTACCTCTGCGGCGGGTCCGTTTGGGACCCGCAAATTGATACATACATCCGCCGCGGACCCGCAACGGACTCATAAAATTCTGGCTCATCTGGCCCGGGTCCGTTTTGGACCCGTTTATCTCATTTTTAAAATCCCTTCTGTTCTTGCTGTAGGATAAAATAGGATAAACTAAACTATAGGATAAAACCAAAAACTATAGGGCTAGCCTAGGCTAGTACTACAGCAATATAGACCTAAGCTTAAATCTGCATCGCCTTGTATTTTTAACCTAACAATATTGTAAATAGGCCTAACATAAAAGTTTCGATACAAGACATCAATTTACTGTACAAAAGTAATCACTACTCAATGGAAATATAAAATTGACATTTACATTTATGGAAAGTTATAGGTTATACCCTATTCTGGTTTGTTAAGTATGTGGGCCAGGCTAATCTACATTCATTTTGTGGTCAAAACCTAATTTAGTGCTTTATAGGCCTAGGTCAGTGTAAACATAACATATTTTATCTATTAGGCTACAACTTCAATGAAATGCTGCACTATGTACAGCTAAAATATCAGAAAATGAATAACTGGTGAACAACAAGAAGTTCAATAAAAAGATGGTTTAATGTTTAATCATTTCTCCTATTACTCAGTTTGTGTGGATGGAGGCGGGACACGTCTCCTTGTTGCCCGATCTGTAGCCAGGTTGAACCACCTGATAGCATGCTTGGTGACCTGTGCATCTCCGCATCTGTGGCTGACCGCGTCACCGAGTTTTTTCTCACAGCACCTGTAATCAAACAGACAGATATTAACACAATCATAAAATTATATTACATACTGATTAGTTAACACATCTTCCTTAGTAGTTAACAGTAGTGACTTAAGTGTTAATAAAGAATTACCTAATTCCTTATTAGTTATGCAGTAAGTAAGAAACAGTATTCTAAAGTGTTACCATAAAGTCAAACAAGTGTTAAGAATCAGGTTTGTGAGAAATATAAATATTGTAGCTTGGTCATGTACCGGTCTGAAAGTAAGTGGCTTTCCTTGAGAAAGGAAGTCTGCATATTTGCAGATAAAAGCACCAGTCATTTCCATTTGGCTGTTTGGGAATTGCCTAGAAACAAAATTCCAAGTAAGTATAACGGTAAACAAAAGGGCACAGTTTAAAGAATATTTGTATAACTTATTATATGAGGGTATGCATACATTGGTTCTTATTCGACCGATGGTCCATCTGGAAGCCTCAAAGCAGCAGGCTTGGAGTTTCTTCTCCTCCATGAGGTATTTCCTGTTAATTAAATCACACGAGACATGCATACATGCCTTCAAAGCCGTTTGAGGTTAAAACCAAAGTTGTAATTGGACATAACTCACAACAATATCTGGCAGATCTCATCATGTCTCTGACCATGGAGTCATAGCACTGGAAATAAATTACCTGGTGATAAGCAATGGAGGTCGAAGGTTAAAAAAAATTGTGTAAAGGTAAATATAAAATTTTTACACTTTTAATCATACAGTATAAATATGGAAACATTGTGTAACAAAGCCATTACTATTCATAAATTACTTACAGCCAAAGCCCAGTGCAAGTCAAGGTGCAAAGGAACAAGAACTAGATCATAGAGGAAGAGATCCACTGTTTTGGTCCATTTCTTCACTGCTGCATGGATTGCAAAATGTCCGTCTCTCTCGTGAATCCCCTGTAAACACACACAGGTATCTGATACACATGTAATATGCCATTTTAATAACTGACAGTACATTTCACTAATTACCTGTTTTTGTATAAACAAGTGCATCATTTTTATTCTGTAAACGCTATTTCTATCAAATGACGGTTATTAATAATTATGGCAGATTTAAAAAAAAAAATTATTAAATCAATAATTATATCGATTAGCTAGCTCTATAAAATCTACAATGTTTTTATTTTAGATGTATTGAGGGTAATTTGTTTTGTGTGGATATTCATGCATGCATTACAGCACATTCATTAAAAATCATTAATTTAACCATTGTGAATGTGAATATCCGAGGGTAACTTAACGGTTGCTTCACGACCAATTTCAAAGTTCCGTTCGACTGACACTAGGAGGCGAAATGCGACAATCGTATGCCAATGTCGTGTGCAGTGGAACTGCACATCCAATGGCGCGGGCGCCTCTGACGTGCGAGCTGCGTGCGACCAATGAGCCAACTCTACGTCAGTCAGAGCCCGCCAAGGGGGCGCCAAGTCCCCGAATTGTCCATTATAGCAGGTCTTCGTTCATTAGTCTGTCTGACATTTATATTTTAGAAGCTATGTGTCTGTCATGGATTTGCACTGAATTGATTCTCAAAAATACGGAACAAAGTGCGTTCCGTATCAGTTCAATACGGACAAGACTTGACTTATTATGTGTCAAATAAGCTGTCATCCCCTCCCTCTCGAGCGACAGGACGCGAAGTCATGGCAACCAAATTAAACAGGGCGAGTAGGCCTACTACTTGTCACTGAATCTTATTTATTAGTGTATATAATATATTATAATATATATAATATATTTGCCTATAGGCAAAGTGACAAACAGCGTTGAAATCCGCACTCACGTGGGTAGTGTTACCGTGAAATATGACAGCTAACGTTACAGTTTATTGGAAAATAAATGTATTTATGAATTTGATGAATTTAGTGTTTACTGCTATCAGTCCCAAGACAAGAAGCTAACGTTGGCGAACGCTGCAGAGACCCTCTGCCTGTGACTCCCCGCTGCAGGAGACGCTGCTCCGACACGCTGTATTAACGATACTGTTTTAAAACCAACATGATAAACGTAACGTTAGCTAATAATGTTCCCTTAGCGTTTTGATTTGTTGTTAAACTATGTAACGTTAATGCACAGCTAGCTAGAAGCTAGCACTGAATCATTATCCACGAGTGAACATGTTAAAGTTGTCAATAATTTCAAACAACGACATTACAATAATTTACATGACGATAAAAAAACAATGTTTACAGTCAATGTCGCAATATATAAATAACTTACTTACTCAAAAGAGGGTTCAGCGCAACCGTGTCCCAGCAAAGAAAGTCTCGACTGATGATCGGCTCCTGGACTGGTGTGCTGTAACGTTAGTTCAACCGTTACAGTAAAGGCGCGTCCGCGTCCTAGGATCCGACATGGGTCCGCACTGGATCCGTTGTTTGACAGTAGGATTTACGGCGCCTCCCGGAGGCGGAGCTGATCCTCTGGGCGGCCCCAAAACGAATGTGACAGTTACGCGGGTTTGGCGACTTGAACGCGGATCCGCTTAGGAGTCTCCTGCTGTGTGGGCTTGATTGTTACTGTAAGGAAGCTGTCAACACACGGCTGACTGTATTTGCGCGTTTTTATTGCTTTGTTCAAGGCTAAGAAAAATGCATTTGAGGAATGGGAATCTGGCGACTGATTTCCATAAACTTCTGCGCGCATCTCAATCGCAACAAACACACTCAGCGTTCTCAGTGTAATATCAACGCTGCTGTTTACTCTTGCAACAAGATACCCAAACGTAGGAAAAGACTGTTAAAATCAAGGTAAGCACATGGTTTTGTACCGTTGTATAAGTTTTAGGACAATTAAAACGTTACAGACCGTTCAATGTCCATTAAACAACAACACTTATTTCAAATGTTGACTCTGAATGTAACACTATATCGACATTAGCCTCTAGAAATTTTTTTTTTTCGATTTAATGTTATACATAATTTGTATTTGCTCTAGAATTCTGTGTTTTTCTATAGCTACACTATAGCCTACTAAATGAAAATACAGCAGGTAGCCTACATGTGACTTCTCCGGTGATGAAAGCTTCTGGATAACGTGCAAGAACAAGGATCCCATATCTGCCTCTGTCTCGTCTCCTCTTGAGGTTTTGTTTTTCCATTTTTCAGTATCCTTGTGTTATGTTTGTATTACGAAACACAAGATAGAAAGCACAGAAATGTCATTTACCAAGGCGAGGTGCTTGCGTTTATTATGGCTATAAACTGTTTGTAAAAGGACAGTTAACCCAAAAATTATGTCGTCATACTCACCCTCACCCTTAAGTTGTTCCAAACCTGTATGCATTTCTTTATTCTGCTGAACTCAAAAGAAGATATTTTGAAGAATATAACCAAACAGTTGTGGGGCACCACTGACTTCCATAGTGGGAGAGAGATACAAAAAAATACTATGGAAGTCAATGGTGCCCCAAAACTGTTTGGTTATATTCTTCAAAATATCTTATTTTGTTTTCAGCAGAATAAATTCATAGAGGTTCAGAACAACTAAATCTACAACTAAAAACAAGTAAATGATGACAGAATTATCCCTTTAATTGAATATCATATTTTCATAATTTTTTCACCCTCATATGTTCATCCTAGAGACCTTATGACTTTCTTCTGTGCAGAAAAAAAAAATGTGGCTGCTCTAATTATTCTATTGATAGTTACAGGTTGCTGAAGTTATAATGCTTCAAATGGCAAACTAGAGAATAATTATAAAAAGTGGTCCATATGATTTCCAATTCTTCCAATAGGAGTAAACGTCTCCGTCCTTCGGATGAGACGTTAAACCGAGGTCCTGACTCTCTGTGGTCATTAAAAATCCTTGGATGACTTTCGAAAGAGTAGGGGTGTAACCCCGGCATCCTGGCCAAATTTGCCCAGTGGCCTCTGTCCATCATGGCCTCCTAATCATCCCCATATATATATATATATATATATATATATATATACATACTGATTGGCTATATCACTCTGTCTCCTCTCCACCAGTAAGCTGGTGTGTGGTGGGCGTTCTGGCGCACTATGGCTGCCGTTGCATCATCCAAGTGGATGCTGCACATTGGTGGTGGTTGAGGAGATTCCCCCTTCCATGTGAAGCGCTTTGAGTGCCCAGAAAAGCGCTATATAAATGTAATGAATTATTATTATTATTAAATTTAAGTTGTTATTCACCTGGTTGTACACTTGTTATTGAGGTGTAGATTGAATGAGTGCACTCGAAAACGTCCACTATGGTTTCGGACTCCACTACAAATGGCTGTCCTGTCCAAAGGTGCACTTTATAAGGGTGTAGGGGGTGATTTTGAATAAAGCCATTGAACTGGTATAATGAAAAATTCGGTCTGCCTGTTAAGTTGTTTTCAGCCAAAGGACCGCATGGGGGGTAGCTGTTTGTAATGCCTGGTCAAACAAAAACATATAGGCCTGGTTTCACATAAAGGGCTTAGATTAAGCCAGGATTATGCCATAGTTCATTTAGTACATTTAAGTAGCTTATAAACGTGCCTCAGAAAAAAAAAAAAAACATTACTGGTCTGCATCTTGAGACAAAACAATAGCAAAGACATATTTTAAGATTTCTCAGTGCCAGTTTATTTCAGTTAAAACAGCTCAGACATGCATTTTAGTCTGGGTCTAGGTTTAAGCCTGGTCTGTGAAACCGGTGGATAATACACTTAAAAACTTGTGCACATTTGCGTATAAGCTAAGGTAGCATGCCAATCAACTAGCGTTATGCTAAGCTACATCGTGTGGTTAGCTTGCAAAAGAGTGGCAGATTTTTAAATTGTTCTTATGTTTTCCACTGTAAATGTAAATGATGACAGATTTTTAATTTTTGGCACAACTATTCCTTTATATCTTGGGCAAGTTCAGTGGCTTGTGTGTTTGCCAGTATCTTAAACAAAATTGACATGCTTTGTTCTCATGGCAGAAATATCAGAACTATGTGGAGGTGTACCTGCCCTTAGCAATGAGGAAGCATATTTCACGCCCCCATGTTGAAAAGGTCTCTTTTTCATTCAGAGTAGTTCATGTGGTGTATTTGTTTGTAGCCAGTTGGTTTCATCTCATACCACATCTGAATATATAATATAGGTTACGATGCGTTGTTGTGCACTGCAGGGTTATTTTGGTGCTATTTTTTCATAAAAGTACTGTCATCCCCACACTGAGCTTATTGTATATCCACAGGGGACTGACACTTATGTCACCGGCTGTGCTGTCAGCACTGATATGACATTCATGTGGTTAGATGCATTTCAGGCATAAAGCTTTTCAGTTGCACCACTTGGGACCAGTCCTTAAAGCTATTTAGGAAGAATATAATTAGTTTTGTGATGATAATAATAAGAGTTGCTCATATGATATGTTTGTTCTTGAGGAAGTGACACTTTTAGAATAGGAGGTATCATGTTGGCAGTCTAAGATGCAGTTAAAAGGTGCCCAGAACTGCATTTGAAAAGGGCTTCAGTGTTGTTTCAGCTTTTCTTCTGTTTATGCTGAGTAGTCTTAACTTCCTGCCAGTATTGTAGGGCATTCTTAAACTGGCAACAAACATCCAATTTAGACCACCCTAGTGTTACGTGACACATGAGAAAATCCGTTACCAAGGCTTCACTATCCTTTTGTATTGTCTTGTATATTTATGGAAAAATCAACTCTCATGCCATCCTCTAAGACCTTTATTTCCTTCTCTACCACTGGTCTTTTTGCAGCTCCAAAAGGAAGAAAAGTTTCTCGATATTAAAAAGCACAGAAGGTAATTTTCCATGGCTGACCTGCTGTGCCAAATGTATTTCTTGAGGCTATGTACTATTCTTATCTCAGGCAAGGCAGCCTGAGAAAGGTTGGTGAAGAGCTGGAGGATATATCTAGAAAATATTGAGATGTCTCAGATATGATTCCATGATGCCAGGATTCTAGTGGAGATTAGGAAGGGGGTCCATTAATGTTGTTAGCTTCTCGTCAGGGGTCTAATATTCAATTAGAGAGTCCTGCGTTCATGCCAGCACTTATATAAATGAGGCCTAAAGGTTGATTAAAAATGTCTTATAATAAGCATTTCTAGTTTACTGTATCAATGAGGCGAGGTAGCTTGGTGATTTGACAATATGGCATGTTGTGAGGATGATTGCAGTTACATGCACATTTACCATCTATGTGAATGACTCATATCTTTTGGCCTAGCCTTATCTTCCTCTTGATAAACTTTTTAGCACATCCAGCATGTGATCTCACACTGATTTACGGTTCACATTGTGGTTTTCGGTTATACTTAGTGTGCTGATTTAAACTCCTTCTGTTTTCACTCTGTATATTGAGCTCTCACTGAATGATGACTCAATGGAGCAGGCCGTCTCATAATGCACACAGCTTTTTCTAGGAGAGCCTTCAAATAATGCAGCACTGTTGAAATGGGTATGACTAATTTTGTTTTGAGCCAGAGTCAAGACGAGGTGAAGCTGTGTTTTCATCACAAATGTCCAGTGCTGGCCCAAGATCCATATTGAGTTTTGGGAATTAAGCCCCTCATGGCATATAAACTCATTCTGATGTGACTTTCATTCCACTTTTTGGTGGATTCAAATCATAATATATTTTATAAAGTGCTATTTAATATAGATACAGACACTGATGATAACCGATAATTATTTATTTTTGAAAGCTGATAATCAGTATATTGCCCGATAAATCTAAATCCAAATTTTATATATTTTTTTAGAGCCTGATTACTAAAATGAAAGTCGGTAACGCTTTAGATTACAGCCCGGAAAGTACTGCGTAATTAAGAAGAATTTACAGCGTAACTTTTGGTAATTATAGAGTACCTATAAATTACTTACATGTAAGTACTTTATAGGTACACTAACACTATAATGGCATTCCTGTCTGTGTGACTTCATTCAATTTCCCTTTTTCTTCCGAGACACAGGACATCATCATAAATTGTTCAGTCCTCAGTATGGTGGCAGTTTATCTCACTTTAAAGGATGTGGCGCAGTGTAAACTGTTATTCAAGACACTTAGAAGACATTGCAAATTGTAATTTTTCTCCTGCTGAAATAATTAACACCTCTATAAGCTCATTAGCCTCAATGCACATTAGTGTCACTTAGATGGATGTCGAGAGATTCGCCAAACCAGAAAGATTTGCATGCAATCATAATGTCAGTCTGCCTCAGCAAACATAAAAGCATCTTATGAATCCCTAATGGTTGCTGTGGGAAAAAAATTACAGGACAAGGTCAAGACGGGTCATGAGACAACCCCAACAAATTCCTTCAGGGACTGGTCATCTTTTTCTATTGTAATCTTTGTGAATCAGCCACTAGATTGTTCACTCAAACAACCGCATAGCCAGTGGCATTAAAAAGGTTTTAATTTGTTTGTCTTTCAGTCCATGGCGAACACACCTCTCCCTCCACATAAAACAAACAGACAGTGTTTGAACTCACTTCTTTCTTGAATATCATAGTAGGTTTGGCAGCAGTTAGAAAAAAACAATTTCCATTTTAATAATTGCTGGGATCAAGTAATTTACATGCAATGCTGGATAGGACACATTAGACATTTTTAACTATTAGGAGAAAAGTGGCATAGATGTTGAAACTTGTAATCATCTCAATGGGAAAGTTTAAACACAATTCTTTTGTTTTAGTTGTTTTGTTTGTTGGGAGCAATAGAATGCCAGTCAGCGGGGTGGGGTTGTCAACACTTGGGACCCTGTGTTTGTGTAATGACCAAAATAGTGGACCAAAAGAACAGGTCTCTGACAGCAGATGACCCTTAATTATCCGTTGGCCAGCCAACGCCATGCAATGTAGAGCTCTTATGTGTGGATCAGATGCCATTGGGGCCAGACTTTTATTATTGCACTTTGTCTCAGTCACTAGTTTCCTTCCAGATAGCCTCCTTACAGTATCTCGGCCTTTATCTGGATAGGGTGAATTCAAGAAAATTGGGCCATTTTTCACATGAGACTCAGTAATAAGGTTTTTTTGGTTGCCCAGTGCGGCCAAATTTTACTTGCCCTGCCAACATGTTTTATTTTAGCAGCATATATTTGATATGTCAGATAAGTAAATGTATATTTTTAATTTAATGATTGCTATGTTAAGTATGTTATTTCTGGAAACTATACAGATGGGTAAGATTTTTTTATGTTGTTGAAAGTCTTTTTATGCTCACAAAGAATTTATTTGATCAAACAGTAAAAACAGTAATATTGTTTGATAATATTATAATTTATTTATTTATTATTTTAAAGGGGTCATATAATGCCATTTTTGTACAAGCTTATATGATTCTTTAGGGTCTAAATTAAAAGTTTGTAATATACTTTAATTAAAAATTCTCATTAGTATTGTAAGAAAACACTTATTTTACCTGGTAAAAAACAGCTCTGTTTTCAGCACGCCGTTTCAGTGTATATGACTTTAAATGATCATGAGCTTTGCTCACCCCGCCCCTCTGTTCTGTGCGTACACCAGAGCCGGCTCTGGCGTACACCGTTTGTAACACAATAACCATAACACGTTGTTCAGTATAAACGTGGGATTATGCATTATATTGAGAACGTCGTACATAGAAAACATGCCGTAATGTACCCTGAGTGTAAACCTTAGACGCATTCATTGTGAAGCGTGCAGCTAGCGATTTACAAGGATTAATATAAATATTAATATAAAGTTTAATAAAACCTTACACTCACTTCCGTTCTTCTGGAGATTCAGCAGGAACACGAATATCTGGTACCGATCTTTTTTCAGGAGCAGCTTCTTAGCAAAACCAGCTTTATACCTCCTCGTTTATAAAGCAGTCTGGTGTGTGAAATGATTCGCGCAAACATGAGAGCATTGACGTTGCTCGTGGGGAATATTCCCTTCGAAAACAAACTCAGCCACTGCGTCTTTGGCGGTTCAGATTTAGTAACATTAAAATGACTGCTGTGTTCGTTATTACACCCAAGAACAGAACACCACAATCGCTTAGATGCCATTCTGCTCATAGACAGTGCTCCAGCATATCAACAATGACCGCTCCGGTCCCCGCAGACTATGATTGACAGCTCGCTCACAAGCGAGGGCGGGTCTGTGTTGAAACCCTTCTGTCAATCAACAATCGTGGGAGGGGCGTGCGAGCTTGTGACGTCACAGGCCAACTAGGGGTGGTTAATCTGTCTGATTTCCCGATTCGATTCGATTACGATTATTGAAGTCCTGATTCGATTACAGTCGATTTTCGATTATTAACGATTCTCGATTAGCGATTATTGATTTTCCATTTCACAACAGTAAACGAAAATACACTACAAAGTGTTTGCAGTATTTAAAAAAGTCAGCTGCTGAATTACTTAACTCTTTTATTGAGTAACAACAACTCAAAGCACTTTCTGTGTCATGTAGTTATAACTTCAGAATTATTTGTATGTAGCTTATGTTCTGTAGAACACAGAAATGAATACATCACATTGTGTTGTGACTCATCAAGTTGAACTAAACAATAACAAATAAATGAAAGGCTTATTTCCTTTAGGAAGTAGATCAGAACCAACATACTGTAGAAATTGGACAATTTTCTTCTTGAAAGACAAGGTGTTGTAGCAAGCAACGCTCGTTAGGCCGGAGACACACTGGCTGCGTGGCGTGAGCGTGGCGTTTCTGTTGCGTGTCAGCTGCGTCGCGTTTTCTGTGTCTTTGCACACCAGAAACGTGTCTGACTCGGCGCCGCTGCTGCTAGGTGACATAGAGGGACAGTCTACATTTGGGTTAGCGGTGTGTTAATCCTTACTACAACAATTTCAACTCTTGCCTCTTGCCTTTACGACAACAATTTCAACTGTTATCACACATCTTCCAAAATCCGAAAAATAGGGAAGTGGGCTGTCTGTTTATTTCAATAACATTTACAAATTTTGTGTAGCTTTAAAGAGCCTATATTTAGCCTGATGGTGGACCGTCACTCAGAAGACACACTATGTTGTTATTGTAGCTTATTATCATTATATCCTCCTGAGGCCCAGAACGTTTTTTTCAAAAGTTTTTTTTCTTCTTCATGTAATCACATTGTTAAGACCATAAGAAACAAATGAAAAAAAAGAGATATTTTATTCATATGTTATGCTATGACCTCTGTAGTGAACACCAGGACTCGATTGTTTAAAAAATAAAAATGAAATAAATTTGTATATAGGCAAAAATAATGGCAATATTTGAAAATCGATAATTATTATTATTATTTGTTTAAATTACATTGATATCTGAATTTATATCAAAACCTAGACTTTCAAACATCAAAATGTAATTTATTAATATGTATTCGTGTACAAAATGACATATAAACATCGTTTCCTATTCTATTTTGCCTGGAAACGCTTCCAACACGCTTGCGTGTCGCGTGAAAAATAGGCGTCGGTTCTATTTCTAGCATGCACGCGTTTTCCGCGCGGCTCATCCAGGCAGTGTGCAAGCTCTAACCTGTTAACATGGGAGCCGAAATAAAAACGGACACGCCACGCAGCCAGTGTGTCTCCGGCACACCTGCTCTCACTCGCTCTGGCTGCCGTTACACGCGCTTGCTACTGGAACTGGGCGCGTTCGTGACGTTCAACTTCCGGTATAACATTTTTTACAAAATAAAATAATGCAAATTTTTTTTTTATAATAAAAAATCGATTTTTGAAAATGTAATAATCGATTCATACTCGTCCATAACATAATCGCGATTAATCAATAATCGATTTTTTTCACCACCCCTAAGGCCAACGCATTCTCATCCCAAAGCGTAATATTTTGACTCTTTTGCCAAAGCGTCTATATCCAACGCATATGGCACCCTTTAGCGTCAATATAACACGCTTCGGTTTTGGGTAGGTTTAGGTCTGGGGTAGTGTTAGGGTTAGACCACTAGGAGGCGCCATATATCTGCGTCTCATATGACGCTAAAGGGTGCCATATGCGTTGGATATAGACGCTTTGGCAAAAGAGTCAGTATATTACGCCTTGGGATGAGAACGGGCTCCACAGGCTCGAACGGCTCGATTTGAGGCAGGGGAAAACATATAAGGAGATTAAAACAAAACCACTGGATGGATTTTTATCATTATATGATGGCTGTGTACAGACACTGCCAACACACATTTCAGTACAATCAACTTGTAAAAAAGTGCATGTATCATTATATGACCCCTTCAAAATATATTCCTTCTGGCTAATTTTATTTTCAGCATCATTATTCCAATCTTCAGTGTCACATGATCCTTCAGAAATCATTCTAATATTCTGATTTGCTGCTCAAAAAACATTTATAAATAAAATCAATGTTGAAAACAGTTTTTGTTGTTTTTTGTGGAAACTGTGATACATTTTGTTCAGGATTTAAAAAAAAGTAGAAGTTAAAAAAGAACAGCATTAATTGAAATATAAATCTTTTGTAACATTATAAATGTCTTTACTGTCACTTTTGATCAATTTAATGCACACTTGCTGAGTAAAACTATTATTTCTTTGCAAAACAAGACCTCAAACATTTGATGTAGTATATATTTCATGTAATTTCATGAAAGCTATGAATTAAAATGCACACTATACATGCAGTGCAAAATATTAATTATGTTTTGATTTTCCCACACAAGTCAGTATCACAATTTCTACAACCTATGTTAGCTAGCTATAGCAAAGTCCCTTTCAAGTAAAGTCTGTTCACTCGGCTGCCATATTTGCAACGCCTCTGGCCAAGTCCTATCGATTTGAATGGGGGAATCCTGAAATCTCCAAAACTGCTTCCTGAACTCACAATTAAATAACATTTCAAATCAGCAACAAAATCGGACATGAACTGTCCCATAAATGTTGTTTCTTATGCTCAAATAGCGTTAAAAAGCGTATTTTTTCAGGCTAGACCAGCCAGTGTGCATGTGCAGTCTAAGCAAGAGTCTCAGGTTTATTTGGGAACTGGAGCTTCTAACAGCAGCTGCAGTGATGCAATGACTTTACCAATCAACGATTGGCTCTTTTACTTATAAGGCGGGACGCATTCTGCCGTATTGCAGTTTTTCACAAAGTAATAGGAGTGAACTGTCTTTCTACACTCACCTAAAGGATTATTAGGAACACCATACTAATTCTGTGTTTGACCCCCTTTCGCTTCAGAACTGCCTTAATTCTACGTGGCATTGATTCAACAAGGTGCTGAAAGCATTCTTTAGAAATGTTGGCCCATATTGATAGGATAGCATCTTGCAGTTGATGGAGATTTGTGGGATGCACATCCAGGGCACGAAGCTCCCGTTCCACCACACCCCAAAGATGCTCTATTGGGTTGAGATCTGGTGACTGTGGGGGCCATTTTAGTACAGTGAACTCATTTTCATGTTCAAGAAACCAATTTGAAATGATTCGAGCTTTGTGACATGGTGCATTATCCTGCTGGAAGTAGCCATCAGAGGATGGGTACATGGTGGCCATAAAGGGATGGACATGGTCAGAAACAATGCTCAGGTAGGCCGTGGCATTTAAACGATGCCCAATTGGCACTAAGGGGCCTAAAGTGTGCCAAGAAAACATCCCCCACACCATTACACCACCACCACCAGCCTGCACAGTGGTAACAAGGCATGATGGATCCATGTTCTCATTCTGTTTACGCCAAATTCTGACTCTACCATCTGAATGTCTCAACATAAATCGAGACTCATCAGACCAGGCAACATTTTTCCAGTCTTCAACTGTCCAATTTTGGTGAGCTCTTTGAAATTGTAGCCTCTTTTTCCTATTTGTAGTGGAGATGAGTGGTACCCGGTGGGGTCTTCTGCTGTTGTAGCCCATCCGCCTCAAGGTTGTGCGTGTTGTGGCTTCACAAATGCTTTGTTGCATACCTCGGTTGTAACGAGTGGTTATTTCAGTCAAAGTTGCTCTTCTATCAGCTTGAATCAGTCGACCCATTCTCCTCTGACCTCTAGCATCAACAAGGCATTTTCGCCCACAGGACTGCCGCATACTGGATGTTTTTCCCTTTTCACACCATTCTTTGTAAACCCTAGAAATGGTTGTGTGTGAAAATCCAAGTAACTGAGCAGATTGTGAAATACTCAGACCGGCCCGTCTGGCACCAACAACCATGCCACGCTCAAAATTGCTTAAATCACCTTTCTTTCCCATTCTGACATTCAGTTTGGAGTTCAGGAGATTGTCTTGACCAGGACCACACCCCTAAATGCATTGAAGCAACTGCCATGTGATTGGTTGATTAGATAATTACATTAATGAGAAATTGAACAGGTGTTCCTAATAATCCTTTAGGTGAGTGTATATTGATTAGTCTTTGGATATAGTAAGTTCTCTGAAATGTGCAGTAAGCAATTTCTGAGAAACGCTGTTGAAAGTGGATCAGACCGAGAACCACAACACACTTGTGGCCAATCAGCAGAAGGGGGCGTATTCACTTATGATAAGGGAGGAGAGAAAGTGAGCAAGAGGGAGATTTGAAGAAATACTGTAGAAAGAGAGATGACTGAGAGACATTACAAAAGAGAAATAAGTTCAGAAGAATATCACTGGAAAGGGAAGGATTTAGGACAGAGCTTTAGGACCCGCGTTAATTTTAGAAAATATTTCCAGTGCTGTAGAGACCAAAGCAAGAAGGCCTGAAAAAGGATGCCGTGGTTGCGTTGTTTCTGCTCCATATGTGAGTAACATTGGTTTTTGCTGTTTCACAGAACCTAGATATGCTGTTGTTGTAATGTTAGCTATAGTAACAGGACAGTTTTGAGTGTCATTGTTTGTCTGGGGCTGGTGTGCTACTGGCGACTATCAACCAACTCATGCTTTTATACTCTTATACTGTATGCAAATTTTTTGTTCTTCCTTGACCCTCGTTCATCATTTCACTTTATTTTTCCCGAAGCATTATTTTAAATTGCTTCAGTTATGATAAAGAAACATCCATTCAGTTATGATAAAGAAACATCCACTCTTGTATTGCATGTTTGTGCATTTTGGGGGTGGAGCAATGAAGGGAGGGATGTTTGGGTTGATTTCAAATGTCAACAGTGTTCAACAATGTTTCGTAGAAATCACTTACTGCACCTTTAAACAAATATATTTAAACCCTGCATTGATCTTAATGTCTTAATGTCATTGATCTTAATGTCTTAATGTCATTGATCTTAATGTCAAGTTTACTTGAACTCACCCTGTTCCTTGCTTTTATCTATGGGTGTTCCTATTAAAGTGAATTTTGTTCTGAAGCGAACTTTAAAGCTATGCCAGTTTCTGTCATTTGTCGTATTTTACTGAGCATCTACAGGTTTCTAAAGTATTGAGATCTAACAAGCGAGGGTTTTTCGCCCTTTTCTCCTCATGCATATTTTATGATTTCGTTCTACTAAGTACTCTAGCGATTTGCATTTTGCTGTTCTTGGTTCTGCCTGCTGCTTGCCCAAATATTAATTACATGGATAGAGGGTAGTGCAGTTTGTCATAAATACACTTCATGAGATGTCAGGTCACCACTTTCATTTTGGATATTTGCTTTCGGAAGAAAACATCCATAAGCTAATTGCTGCGCCCAGATTGGAGCAGTGCTACAAACTCAGAAGAGTTAAAAGTGCTTGTTCAGAAAAAAAGAAAGACTAATTACTTTGATGCATCATCACAAATCGCCTGCTGTTCATTTGGACCCTCTTTTCCACCCATTCCTGCCCTGAACATTCACAGCAAATGGACTATGTGCCCACTTTTCTGTTCATGGGAATGGGGAAAGGTTGAGGAGCATGCAAATCTTTGTAATTAGTCAATGCCAACGCAGCATTAAATCCTACAGAGTAGGTCATTAGTTCCCTCACTTCCTTGTCGCCTAAATTCACTTTTATTTTTTCTTTACTGGTTTGTAATAAAGTCATCTCATTAAATGATTTGCTTAAAGTCACACATGTGCACAGCAGCATGAACTAGCGACAGTCAGTTAGTCAGTGTCACATTTTCCTGGGTGTTTTCGTATGAGCCCTGCAGTTTTGTCTTGTCTGGTTTAATTGTCGTCCTAGTTGGGCTGAAGGCCATTGCATGTGGATCACGGCACTCTTACGCTCGCCATGAGTAGGCGTGCATCGCTCTGCCTTAAGGAGCGAATAAAGACTCACATTGTTGCCACCCAGTCAGCCTTCTGGATTCCAGAGCTTTGGAAGGGAAATCTATACACAACACTAACAAAAGCAAACTGGCATACCTCTGAAGGAGTCAGCCAGGCATGCTGGGAAAGTTTTTACCCATCTTAAACGAAACATGATAATCTTGGATCCATCTACAACATTCCATTCTTGTGTCTGGGAAATGGTATTTCCAAACATGTGCACTGAGACTGTACTATAAAGACTTGTGTATTTATAACTGAAGAATCTATGCTAATTTGCATTAGGAAGTCTGATTCACTTTAGTGAATTGGTTTGTTCGGTTGGTTTTAACCCTCAGTGTAACAGAATTGCATGAAGAATTTGTATAAAGCAAATAAATAATACATGTTTCACTAAATATGTGTAAAAACAATGGAACACAGTCAATGGTGCATGTTAAAAGTTTCAGTAGCTGTAGATGTAGCTGTAATGTATGTGGCTAAACATGTCAAGTCCCTGTCAATTTATTACAGTCAAGTTATTTACAAACTGCTTTGTGAATCATTACAACTGAACCATTAAAGATAAAGAGTGATTCGCAAATCGGACATTACTTATATCCCTTAAGAATAAGTCAACACTTTTATCTTTTACTATTGTAAGAGATGCAGTTGAAGATGATACGTCAAAATTAATCTCATCATTTACTCGCCCAGATGTTGTTCCAAAAATGTACGACTTGTTCTTCCGTGGAACACAAAGGGAGATGTTAGGCAGAATATCTCATCTTCATCTCTCTTTTTTTCCATATGCTGAAAGTATATGACTGAGGCTGTCATTCTGCCTAACATCCCCCTTTGTGTTCAAATGGCTTTGAAATAGCATGAAACGATGACAGAACTTAAATTTTGGGGTGAAATATCCCTTTCAGAACGATTCAGAAATCCAGTGTGTGGTGATAATAAATGTAATAATACATTTCTTCAAATATAGGACGGTGTGAACACAATGCTTTGTTGTTTCAGTTCAGTTTGTCTTCCCACGGATTCACTGCCGGTGAATCTTTGAAAAGCCCACAACCTGCAATTAACAGGGAGAGGCTGAGCACACAAAGACTCTCTCTTCTAATTGTCAAGCATATTGTTCTTAAATGAGCAGCCTGAGATCTGCTCTTCATCAGTAAGACTTTGTTGAGGTAGACAAGAACATCAATGATGGCAGCGTGTCACTTCCTTCTGCTATAATGAATTCAGAAAGCAGTAATGACAGCTTTAGTTTCTCTCTCCGGGTCATCAGCCGCAGCTGGTGGGCACAGCCTCTGCCATCTGACATACAACATTGCTTTCGTTTCTCATCCATTATAACCTTGCATTTTCAGTGGATTTTAGAGCTAGTGTTTCATCTGCCTTCTCATTGCCCTTTTGTCGTCTTTTAGTGGTTTTTATCAGGTCTGTGTGAGGCTAAATTGCCTTTCGTGGAATTCGAAATGACATTTTAATGCATTTTCTTTGCACAACACTTTTTATCCCTTTCCTTTTCCCTCCTTGTAAAGAGGCTTTTGTGTTTTTAAAGTGCACTTTTTGAACTATAAATAATCTTCTGGTTGTTGTGGAGCAATAAAATAAGACATTCATGATGCCTTGAGAATTGAGTTTAAATATTAGGCAGGTTTATATGTGTAATACTTTCACGGTAGAATCATATGTCTAGCTCTTTTAAAATTACTGACATCAAATATGAAAACACTAAGAGATTTGTAATGTATTTCATGAACGAATGCAAACAAAGCTACAGGTTTAATGTAATAGAACCTGAGGCTTCTTCATTTGAACTAAATACATGTTGACATCAATTAATAAATGCGTCATGCATCAATGTTAGTAGTTGAATGCTTATCAGATTATGTAACTTGAACATGTGCTAAGCGTAATTCAATATTTTAAGTGTTTGCATGATTTCAGGCACTCTATCCCATCACCTGACAGTTTGTTACATCAGACATGTGGAAGAACACATGGGAGTCTTAAGGAACACACAGAGTGTTTGCCAGAGGGCCGGCGGGGAGTCTCAACAAGGAGCCGAACTGTGTACGACTGGCTGAGGTAAAGGGATAGCCTAGTGACAGGTGGCTGGCCCTCAGTTGAACCACACAGTTCAGTGGCGCCCCCCTCCACCTCGCCTCCTTCTGATCCTCAGAGCTCAATTTCCTCTTCCACCCCACTGGCCAAACTTCAACCTGTGCCAGAGTCAATCTCACGGGACTTGGCTATCGAATTTCTACCGTGATACGTAATAGCACCTGAGGCACTTTCTGTGAGAGCACTGTTGCCGAGAAAATGGACCGATAATGACCCGAGTGCCAGTTTTTCTTCCAAAGTATGTTTTTTATTTGGTGGTAAATGGTCTTCCACTGCAATTCTATGCTATTTGAATAGAGTACATCTCGGGAAAGACGGTATTCAGCATTTATGAGTGATTCAAGGATATAAAGGATATCTGTGTAGTTGCAGGCAATATTTACTTTGTAATGTATACAAAAACAGCTTTAGGATAGTGTAATATTGTTTGTACAGACTAATTCAGATGATGTATTTAGTCTGAATGTTGAAAATCATCCCCATTGAGCAAATGCCATGAGAGAGAGAGAGAGAGAGAGAGAGAGAGAGAGAGAGAGAGAGAGAGAGAGAGAGAGAGAGAGAGAGAGAGAGAGAGAGAGAGAGAGAGAGAGAGAGAGAGAGAGAGAGAGAGAGAGAGAGAGAGAGAGAGAGGAACACACGTTTTCTCAGACATGCTTTCAATTCAATTCAATTCAACTTTATTCGCCATGTATACAAATACTAGGAATTTGATTTGGTCTTCTCCATGCAGGCAACACACAGTAAAACAGAAAGACAAGAAAACAAGGACAAAACCACAATGCAAGGACAAACAGAGACATTATGAGCAATAAGTTAATATGAATATAAATAGTGTTGTGTTAAAAAAAACAGAGTGCAATGTATACCAGGTTTAAGAGTCATTTAGGAGGGCTATTGCTTGGGCTTTTTGCTCTTGGATCTGTGTGTTTGGATACATTTAAACTCAATTTTACAGAATTAACAGGGTGAAAAAAATACAGTAAATACAGAGAGAGAGAGAAATAATTCGTAATAACTTTTAGGATGGTGAAATGGCTGCCTTCATGATCTGTCTCAGAAGGCGCTTTCTCGCAGTTTCAATTCTTAAAGAGTTCTTCATCAGAGTTTAGCTTTAATGTGTATGTCCTTATAATGTGTATAACACAATATATAACTATACACTTACACTGACTCATAACTGCAACAGGCTGTTTGTGCAAGCATGTGTTGTGATATTTAGCAATGCCATTGGAACCATAGGAACACAAAGATTGGGCCACTGATCCTCCTCTAAATCCTGCCTAAAAATGTTAATGATCAATTGTCTGATGTTTTCTCAAGCTTTTTGCTCTTGGATCTGTGTGTTTGGATACATTTAAACTCAATTTTACAGAAATAACAGGGTGAAAAAAAAAATACAGTACAATGTTGTTGTGTCTCTTATTATAATTAGGTACTTTTATGGATTAAACAGTGTCAGCCATCATTCCCAGATGAACATATATGACATTTCAAGAACGTCTATCTGTGCTCCTAAGTACTGTAAATGAATGTTAATTTAACATCATTACGTCATTTATGTTTTGATTCATGTCAACATAGTGTTGACAGTAAAGCGTTCACAATATCTTAGTGAAATTATTTTAAAAAACAATAATGTTCCCTTTCTCTCATTTGTAATCACTTTGAAAGTAGATGTTTCACTGTTCACTTGACTGTGATAGGCATATGCATCGATTTTCACTTACAGTTGCTGAACTTTTTAATCACGTTACTGTTTAATTAAACAATTTCTTGAAACAATGCAGATGAAATGGATTTACAAGCACACTGTGCTGTTCGTGGAAATCTCCTGTTCATTCTGAAAAGCTTGTTTGCAACAGTAAACAAGGGGGCGGAGCAAAGGGTTAATTGTTCAAATGAACACTTGCTCCAAAGGGACTGTCCCTTTCATAATACTATACTATAAATAATTTTAGATGAGAAAGTGTTTATTAAATGACAAGTAACTGCTCTAGAGTTGAACAAGTATGCACTTAAAGGGATAGTTCACCATTTACTCACCCTCATGTTGTTCCAAACCTCTATGAATTTATTTCTTCTGCTGAACACAAAATTATATATTTTAAAGAATGTTGGTAAGCAGACAGCAGACGGTAGCCATTGACTTCCACAGTATTCTTTTTTTCTACTATGGAAGTCAATGGCTACCGTCAACTGTCTGCTTACCAACATTCTTTAAAATGTCTTCTTTTGTGTTCAACAGAAGAAAGAAACTCATGCAGGTTTGGAAAAACATGAGGTCGGTGAGTAAATGATGACACATCTTTCATTTTTGGGTGAACTATCCCTTAAATGCCCACATGCATTGTGATTCATTCAGATGCACTAGATGGCAGTGTGGATGCACACTCCGGCACCCACACTTGCACAAACCAGTGTAAACAAGCTATGTGTGGCCTGTATTTTGTATTAAAGAAAGCTCTATCCTGACTATAAACTAAATCAATTAATGGATCTGGGCAAGAAATTAATGAGCTGTATCTCGAAAAATGTTTTTGGTCATGACATAAACCCCTTCATACAGTTATTTAGGTTTCTCCAATTTAATTGGCCAAACAGCATTCCAAAGGAGTTGATATATACAGTCCAACAACACAGTATGTATTCTCACAAAACTCAGCTATATCCATGTAATGTGTGATTTATTCTCTAACAGAAAGTGTTTGAGTTAAGAACGGTGCGTTTGTATTTCCCTGGCAGCTCTTGGCAGCTTTATCATTTGAGTTCTGCTGAGATACTTTTGATCCTTATAAGCAGATTTTGCCTGAGACAAACTGCCTCAGAAACAGGCTTTTTATACATTAAAGCTCATCTTTATTGAAGGGATTAGTGTACACGGGACAGGTGCACTTACCCTCTCCTCTTTGCTCGATCCAATTAATAAGATCAAGAGGAAACACTCCTGTGAGGCATATTTATTTCGACCATGCTTTATGTCTTGGTATTCACTCAGACCAACCGTTTTGTTTTGGATGAGTTGATTTTTTGATTTTTTGACAGCTTTTATTCAACTGAAATTGGATTGTCAGACATCAAATTGTCTAATTTATTATCAAGTAATTGTCTCCAAGATTTGCATGATAAAACTCAACAATGGAGTTTTCATGCCTTAGCATGACTCTGCCTTGCAGCTCTTTAACTTGTTGCCAGTTTTTTACACATCTAATCCAGACAGCTACACTCTTTAATGACATTTAAGCCATAGGTAATTTATTTTCAATTCAAAATTCAAAATTGGCATTTACTGCCAGGGTGGGTGTCTCCTCAGCTATCAAAGCGGCCCTTGAATACAGAGTATATTAGCTTTATACAGGTTGAATTTCCAGCACTACTTCTTTTCTTTGATGTTGTTGCGGATGCTTAAATAAATTATAATATGCTATGGTTGAAAGGGTCCTGTGTAAAATCTTATATTTGGGTAATGAAATGATAGCTACCATGTAATTATGAAATTATGTATCTTGATTTGTGATTAATAGAGCATATGTGCATTTGTAATTTTTGCTGTTGTTTGTGTATACATTGTAGAAATGAGGAGGTTATGCATTATAAAAGAGAGGCTGTTTTTGTGGAATGTTCTGGATTACGTAAAAGAATGGCAGTATAGACACTTAAGCCATTAATGAGAAGACTGGATTGCACAGAACTTTGGATTTTTTCTGTTATTTGGTTCACTGCAGCCGGTGAGATTCAGACTTTCACAGAATTGCATTTTCCAAAGCAATTGCATGTGAATTGAATTTACTGCTCTCCATTTTCACTGACCTTTCTCTCCTCGTGGAGCCATAAAGGTGGCGTATAAGGGAAAAGGGGTGTTTTTAGTTTTATTTAGTGCGTGGCTGGCGGATTGTAGGCCTGGGCAGAAAGAGGGTGAAATGTCTACTATCTCACACTGGGAACCTTTCATTCTGTTCAGACTGTCCTTTGCTTGTTCACAAGCTCCAACAAAGATATTCTCTATATGACTCAGAGTCATTTAATGGGGTGGGAAACACCCTGTATTTTTGCAGCATGGTCTGACTTCATACTGCACAAAGAAGATATTATTTTGCTCTCTTTTGACGGCCCCCCAAAATGGAGCGGAGCTGGCTGATAGATGTTCGCTCCCGAGCTTTTGTCTACTGTGTGGTGACAGAACATGAGCCGTATGCCATCGGGAGACTCGCATCTCCGTTTACTGCTGTATTGTGTCTTTCACCTGAGAGACAGACCACAGACATTGAAGCAGACGGGAATCCATCTGAAGCCCCAGAACACTGATATTTGAGCAGGTGGTCTGTGTTTAATCATAGGGAGAACCACAAAACACACATCATCAGCCATAGAGCCGAGGCCTTCAAAGAATTACATAATATGAATCTATTTAAGGGGTATTGTGTGGGAACATACTGATACTGCTTTGACAGGCATTGTTAATGTATGGCTCCCAAAATTGTAGTATACCTCTATTGTAGCTTTGGGAAGAGAGAAGGCGGAGTACCTTTTCAAATGGTGAGATTGTTGTCATGCTGTGAATATCCATTCTGAACTCAAAAGAGAGTGGTTTCTGAAGGCACTGGACTGATGCCATCCACATTTTCACCTCTCTACAACTGCTACTGTCTGTAAATCCTTCTGATTTGCACATACTGTTATCATTTTTAAGTTATTTTTGATTATTTGCTCTATTATATGTGTTTGTTGCTTTGGGCTTGTTTGTAGCTATAAATGTGGCAGTGATAAATGTAGGTTAGTAAAGATGTAGTGTATAATTTGTGTCACCAAACGGAAATAATGACTGGTTTTGAAACTCCCCCTGTCTGCCATTGGTCAGACTCTCGCCCACAAACTCATGCCATCCAATGCACCAGTGGCCACCCACTTTTATAGGAACAGTATAGGCTGTGCTAGCTTAGCAAGCTAATCATTTAGCTTGTTTACTGAAAACACAAACAGTGGATCATTTTTATTAAAATATATTTTATCTTTATTATTCAGCTGCATTTCCCTTGCATGGTTAAGGTTAAATGATTAGTTCACTTTCAAATCAAAATTTCCTGATAATTTACTCACCCCCATGTCATCCAAGATGTCCATGTCTTTCTTTCTTCAGTCGAAAAAGAAATGAAGGTTTTGAGGAAAACATTCCAGAATTTTTCTCCATATAATGGACTTCAATGGCAACCAATGGTTTGAAGGTCCAAATGTCAGTCACAAATATTCAATATCTTTGATAAACTTCTGATGGCAAATTTTCCACTGAGATGAAATTTATTCGAATATGCTTGAGTCCTGACAGGCCGATTCAGATCTAAGATGTAATGTGGACCATATAGGCTGTACAGGATGTGAGTTGTTTCAATCTTCATGTTCACTTAATTGTGATATTGTGATGAAAGAAAAATAATATAACTTTCACATTTAAAAAATGTGAATTTTAAATTTTGTATTAGGTCCTATATGATAAGCATTTGAAAGTAACACAGGAATGATCCGATCCAGGTAAAATACACATGCAGGATTTACTCAGGGAAATTGCAAGACTCAATGTAGCTTATCGCTGTTACTCTAGCACATTCAAAGAAATAGGACAGAGTAAAAATAGGTGCTCCACAATTCCTCCCTATTTATAAGACGAAATGACACTGCATCTCTATTTTAAATCCATTATTGGATCCGCTTTGGCTGTTGTGAATTTGCACAGGGGGTCTGATTTGCTCTAGTGTATAATGTCCTTTTCAGGAGTGTATTCTAATCTAGCCTAAGGTACTCATCGTCTGTATATGAACTCGTTCTATTAGAGACCTAGCAAAACTAGACATAACACACTGTCAATGAGAAAGAGAGGCTGCAGTGTTATTGCTCATTAGAAGCGACACCAATAAAGACTAATCCAGGTTAAACAGGTGTTCTAAAAGGCGTATTTATGCCACTATTCACATTAAAGGTGACCTATAATTCAAAATTGAATTTTGGCATAGTCAAATAACAAGAGTTCAGTGCATGGACATGACATAGAGTGAATCTCAAACTGGACTGTTTTCGCGTTCTCATTTAATTCACGTTTATGAAAAACACCCCTGAAAAATGGTCGGTTCTCCACACAATACCGACTGTGACGCAATAATCGGGATCATTAATATGTACGCCTCCAAATATTTGCATAATGCCAGCCCTCAATGCCAGGTGGAACTGCGCAGCCGAAGCATGGCAGTTGCTCAGTGTGGATGTACACATGAACACAAAGTATTTTTTAGTTCCTTCATCTGAGCCTCTGAAGAAACAATGGGTAAATTTTATTTTCTCTGGAAATTTTCAAACATTTCACCGACTGTTTCCTCAACTTGGGCCAATACAGAGCTGGCCTCGGATCGAGCTACCAAGCAACACTTTCTGATGTGTAATTGTTCAAGTTCAGACAGGTAATCTTTCTCTCAAAATCGTTCAATACTGTTTATGCATCAGTAAGTCAAGCCAGTGACTAAAATATCAGCTTCACATCGTTTCTTTTAGTAGGATGAAAATAATCGTATTTAAATTGTGAACAAATTATATACAGAAAGCGATCAAAGAACAATCTTTCCACACAGCGCGAGTTTATCTGGACACTTGCCAAACTCGTTATGAAATAAATTACGCACTTTACACTGCACAACGAAGCTCTTACATCATCGTGTTTGCATTGGTGAAAGCCTTAGAGAGAGTGCAGAAACTGCTTTGCAATGATAAGATCTTCATTCTCGCGATCAACACACTGTCATCTGCTCAATGCTCATCACGGCAACATTTGATGTGATGGGAATAGATCTAAATACTTTAAAAACATCTCACGATTTGTTAATCTCGATAGCTGTTATAGTAAAAACGTATAATAGCAGTAGTAAAAGTATTCGAGAGAGTTTCACATGTAATGCGTTGCTATTTCATATGCAAGCATGTCAGCCAATCACAGCAGTGGCCGCGGTTACACTGAATCCCACAGCAGACACGCCCCTTCAAACAGAGTGTTCAAATCAGAGGCTAAAAGCAGGCTAGGAAAAATGCCATTTATTTCTAAATTATGATTATTTTTTATCTAAAAAACATACTAACATTATAAGGGTAACCCAGGAAACATTATAAAATAATTAAAAAAAAAACATTCTAGGGCACCTTTAAGTAAAGTCAGTTAAGTCAGTGAATACTCATGGTGAGTCAGCCAACTTGTGGCTGTTTGATATTATCACATTTTATAGGTAAAAAACCTAAAATACTTTTAGAAAGAAATATTTGTTTTAATAATTTGTTACTGATTAATATTAAAATAGAAAATTCTTGTTTTTTATGGAATATTGCAGTATTTATCTGATTTAACTGCACAACTGATTATCTGTGCACATCTTTTTTTTTATTCATGTGCCCTCGTATTCTTTATTCTAAATAGCTTCCGCTTCCTCTTCCGCAGTGACATCTATTCTCTTCTCTGATGAGGGTTACTACTTGTTACTATCCTATGATATGTTTGTCTTTTGAGGTGTGTGTGTGTGTGTTTGTTGGCATGTATTCAGTAGTGTTCTGACTAATAAGAATTATTTTCAGTGGCTTTGACTAATGATGCAGCCCACCTGGGAGGTGTAGTTAAAGGTGATAAGTGTGTATTTACCTGCTGTCAGTGGACAGTCTTAATAAAGAGGTCTATACTAACATTTTATTTGTATTAATGAATTAGTTAATAGACATATCAAAGGCATCTGTGATCCCCCCGGAGTGCATTCTGATCATGAAATATTCACCTCCTGAATAATTTACCTCTCGCTGTCAATGTTTGTGTCAACAGAAGACCTCCTACAGACAGTGCATAACTGGCAGAGCAGGGTTGAGGCACTTCTTGTACTATATGTGCAGAGGAACACAACATTCATGAATAAAGGCGAATGTCCCTTGTTCATCAAGTTTGGAATGGTTGCGTCTGCTTTGCTTTGCGTTTTGCTTTCTTTCTGAAGTCTGTTTATGGAGACATGGACAAAACTAACAACAATCTTTTTAGCATATCAAACAGAGCAGAGCCATTTCAGTGTTTTCAATCTTCTCAACAAATAATAAACACATGAATAATGTACAACTTTACAGTGTTAACACATTTCTAGTTGGGCATTGCTTTCGTCTTCAGTAGCTACAGCCATGACTAGAATCGCTTTACAGTCAAAGTACATCTGCAGTCCTGCAGTTCTTTCATTGATTATTTCTTTCTTATTCAGACTGCAGCTGTAAATGTCTAAAAATGAAGCGACCAACAATTTATTCCTGTGACGCTGTCACTCGTACTGCAAATTTGAATATATATATATATGAAATCTGAATATACATGTATGATTCCTGAATATAAAGTAAATAATTTTGAATGGATAAATGTAAATCTGAATATATACAGTTATAGCTCTGAATACATGACCTATAAAACTATGTTCAGATTTACACTCACATGATCCTTCAGAAATCATTCTAATATGCTAATTTGAAAGAAACATTTCTTCTTATTATTAATGTTAAACACGGTTGTGCTGCTTAATATTTGTGGGAACTGTGATTTTCTTTTATACAGGATTCTTTGGTGAATATAAAGTTCAAAAGAACAGCATTTATTATAAATATAACTTTTTTTGTAATATGTATTATTTCATAAATGTCTTTACTGTCTTTTTTGATCAATTTAATGTGCCTTTGCTAAAGATTGGTATTAATTTTCTTTCTTTAAAAAAAAAATCTTACTTACTCCAAACTTTTGAATGGCAGTGTATCAGTTCCACACACAAATAATAAGCAGCTAAAACTGTTTTTAACATTGATAATGAAATTATCTTAGACACTGAAAACTGAAGTAATGGCTGCTGAATATTCAATATATATACATACATACAACAAATTAGTTCAAAGCTGTTTTTGTAAAGTTCACTTTGAAGAAAAGCTGTGTAATGCCTGAGTTTCTAGTTCAGTTTAAAATGCTTGCTCATCTCCTCCAAGTGCCCCGAGGTTTTCTGAACGGAACCGTGTCATCTCTTGGGTGTTTTAGCGCCGACTGAGGTACACGTAATTAAAAGTGCACTGGACCCAGAATTGAGCTCTCTGAACCTTATTAAGGTGTAATACTCGGAGGTGTTAATGCTGTCATAGCCCAGCATCACAAAGTTCAATTAGCTTGCTCTTCACACACAATTACCCAGATGTAGTGACCATCTTGACAGGACATGTCAACCTTAATAGAAACCTGGGCGCCTTAGAAGTATTGAGAATGCCTGAAATGTGCTCAAAGTTTAATGACCTGCCTTTGTCCTTATGGCCCAAAGTTTGTTTTTAAAGATAAGTTTAAAGTTAGTTAATAATAATAATAATAAAAAGTTGTATCCCTTTGTTACTAATAATTGACTAACTGCTTTCTTCATCAAGGTGATGCTTGAAACATCTGTAGGAAACTACTATCAGTGTTCAACACACTGTGGTCAGTGAGGTCATAGAAGTAAAAGTTCCCACAGTTTGATAGAAACACACGGTGTGTTCAGTGGAGACCGGCAGATAATGTGGGGTGAGATAATTCCGGAGTTCTGATTAACACTCTCCACTCTGTCCCCTCGGACCTGCCATTTTCCCACACTTTCTTTTTCTCTGAACTGAAGGGGAAAATGACCTTAGCTGAATATGCAAGAGAATGTTTAATTGTATTACTGCTTCAAGTTTTTACAGTTTTTTGGGGTAACAATTTCAATTTTACTTCTCAGTTTTATTTATAAAACAGTTCTTTTTTTAAATACTTTATACATATTACAAAATATACTTAGGCCTATGTCAACATATCTCTGATTCACTGCATTTGAATCTGCATTTTTATTGATCATTATTGATGAGTTTTAAAAAATGTTAGAAAACATGGGTCAAATTGAGCACTGATATTGCATGACAACAACATACTAGCAAGTAATAATGGCAAGTAATAATGGCGCCTACTGTACATATTGTGATTAACATCTGAATTTGATTCATACTTCATTGACTTTCTTAAAACAAACAATTTTATAATTTTTTACAATAGCCTCAATTCTCACATTGAAGCATGAGTCACTATTGGCTAAGTACATATTTTATTGTACTCGCCACACTTTTTACATGGAATGCAAGAACAATGCAAATGAAAAAAATTCTGTATAAATATAATATAAATTATAAATATAAAATATACATTTCAAACATTTGTAAAGACAAGTAAACAGTCTGTAATATAATAAGAAAAAACAGTATTTACAGATTAGTTAGACTAGGTACAGAAATTGTTCATGCGTTCAAGCGCAAGAAGACGTGAAAGAAAACTCAATTCAGCATTCGCTTGCCGTCAGAGTACCGAATTGAGTTCTCTTTCATGTATTCTTGCACTTGAGTGTTTAAATTGGCAAGGCCCATCAATTCTCTTTATGTGGCATGTGTAAGCCTCTCTCTTTTAATAGCCATTGGCCATTAAACAAAAAAAAATGTGTCGCATATGCACGTGATTTTTCCTTGCATTGTTAGAGGGTTGCTTTATTATGAAGGTAATTTTTTCAAAAGAAGATTCTGAAATAAATAAATACATTGACTTTCTTTGCACTGGAATTGCAATTGCAAATGAAATGGAGCTCTTGACTAAAGTAATAAACATGAAAATGAGCCTTCTGCCAAATATAAGCCCGGGATATTATTGAAGGTAACATTTCATTTATTCGACGCAGGGATATGGTGACACTTAATTTCTTTCCTCCGTGTCTGAGAAATACAGCTTGGCCTGCAGGATGTTTGATGAGTGTTAGCAGTAAAATCAAAGTGGGCAGTTTAATCGCATACAGGGGGTATTTATCAGTCTTGTGCCTTCACGTCCCCTAAACACACAAACTAGTGTCAGCAACGTTCATAGTTCATTACTTTACAACTGCCATTTATCTCTGTGCAACTTTCATTTGGCTGCCTCCTGGGGTAATTTTGAGCATTGTGAAGCAGAAGCGGCCACAATTTAGCTTTGTTCAAGACACTTTGTCAACTATACCCCTTCTGAAAAAAATGTAATATGTAAATTCTTCGGTTTCTGCACATCAGCTAACAAATTAATCAAACTTTATATTCAGAGTATGTTGGAGTCTGTTTGTTGGTTTGTTTTTATATATTTCACCTTATACTATTCAAAAGTTTGGGGTCAGTAAGTTTTTAAGAAATTAATTATTTTTTTAAGCGAGGATTGCATTAAATAGATCAAAAGTGACAAAATATTTTACACTGATACATCAATATTTCTATTTCAAATAAATGCTGTTCTTTTAAACGTTCTATTCATCGAATAATCCACGGAATTCTGTTCCCACAAAAAATGTTAAGCAGCACAATTGTGTTCAACATTGATAAAAATAAGAAATGTTTCCAAATCAGCATATTAGATTGATCTTGAAGGAACATGTGACACTGAAGACTGGAGTACTGTCTGCTGAAATTTTTCCTTTGCCCTCACATGAATAAACTATATATGAAAATATTTTACATTTGTACTGTATTTTTGATTGAATGCAGCCACCAATACGACCCCAAACGTTTGAACGGTAGTGTACTCTCTCACATAGACAATCAGTCATTCAGATCTTTGTTGAATTTGTCATGGGTTTCCTCTGGAATTTCATGTGTTTTTAGATTTTAGTTGCTGACAAGTTGCTATATAAGGACAACAACCACCACAAGTATATGAGTTTAAATGATTGATAAATTGGAAAACTTGGAACTTCACATTCAGGTATTAATATACACTCACCGGCCACTTTATTAGGTACCCCATGCTAGTAACGGGTTGGACCCCCTTTTGCCTTCAGAACTGCCTCAATTCTTCGTGGCATAGATTCAACAAGGTGCTGGAAGCATTCCTCAGGGAGTTTGGTCCATATTGACATGATGGCATCACACAGTTGCCGCAGATTTGTCGGCTGCACATCCATGATGCGAATCTCCCGTTCCACCACATCCCAAAGATGCTCTATTGGGTTGAGATCTGGTGACTGTGGAGGCCATTTTAGTACAGTGAACTCATTGTCATGTTCAAGAAACCAATTTGAAATGATTAGAGCTTTGTGACATGGTGGAAGTAGCCATCAGAGGATGGGTACATGGTGGCCATAAAGGGATGGACATGGTCAGAAACAATGCTCAGGTAGGCCGTGGCATTTAAACGATGCCCAATTGGCACTAAGGGGCCTAAAGTGTGCCAGAAAAACATCCCCCACACCATTACACCACCACCACCAGCCTGCACAGTGGTAACAAGGCATGATGGTTCCATGTTCTCATTCTGTTTACGCCAAATTCTGACTCTAACATCTGAATGTCTCAACAGAAATCGAGACTCATCAGACCAGGCAACATTTTTCCAGTCTTCAACTGTTCAATTTTGGTGAGGTCTTGCAAATTGTAGCCTCTTTTTCCTATTTGTAGTGGAGATGAGTGGTACCCGGTGGAGTCTTCTGCTGTTGTAGCCCATCCGCCTCAAGGTTGTGCGTGTTGTGGCTTCACAAATGCTTTGCTGCATACCTCGGTTGTAACGAGTGGTTATTTCAGTCACTGTTGCCCTTCTATCAGCTCGAACCAGTCTGGCCATTCTCCTCTGACCTCTGGCATCAACAAGGCATTTCCGCCCACAGAACTGCCGCTCACTGGATGTTTTTTCTTTTTCGGACCATTCTCTGTAAACCCTAGAGATGGTTGTGCGTGAAAATCCCAGTAGATTAGCAGTTTCTGAAATACTCAGACCAGCCCTTCTGGCACCAACAATCATGCCACGTTCAAAGTCACTCAAATCACCTTTCTTCCCCATACTGATGCTCGGTTTGAACTGCAGGAGATTGTCTTGACCATGTCTACATGCCTAAATGCACTGAGTTGCCGCCATGTGATTGGCTGCTTAGAAATTAAGTGTTAACGAGCAGTTGGACAGGTGTACCTAATAAAGTGGCCGGTGAGTGTATAATCTAGAACAAAACGTAAGAGTGTCCTCAAGTAATATTAACCACAGACTTTATTTTATTCATAAATCCAAAAATTTAAAAAGTCATCAAATATCCTGAGGGAACCCATGACTCAAAATTCTAATTCTTCTCTGGGTTTTAGGACTACATAAAAAGCTCAATGACCTCCATTCACCTTGGCCTTCATTATACCGCTGGAATAGGGCAGCTCTTGTTGGGTTTGCCTGGAAATTTGAGAGGCTTGAGGACCAGGTATATAACCTATTAATTTGGACAAACCTCAAACAAATGCACTGAACAAATATTGCAAAAATATGTGCACCTAGATCCATCTTCTTGGAGGAGAATCGTTGCATCTACTCCCATAAATATGCACACAGAGTATTAGAATGAAGATTTGAAGGTGTTGGGCGTTCCCTCCTAAAATATCACAGGAAATGACTCTCATTCTTTGCGGTATTATCAGGACTCAGTTGCAGAGTGGGATGATGGGGGAAACTATAACTTTCGAGCTGCTGACAGATTCACTCTCGGCGTCATGCTTCACTTCCTCATCAGCAGAAAGCCCTTGCGTCACAGGTTCCCCAAACTGCTGACCCTTCACTTCACCACACCTGCCTGTATTTATAGCCTCCTGTTTCCATTAAAATGTAGGTACATCAGAGAATGTCATCCATACTTGATTTTCCCCTTTATATTTCTCTTTTGTCTGAAATGGAGAGAGTGTTGAATCAGGTCAGAACCATCTGTCATAGTCATAATCACATGAAACATAACTGCTAATGAAGACGTATGTCGGCGTGTGAATGAAGTTTCATTAATGTGATTAAGCGGGAGCGTACACAGAAGAACGAGTGTTGTGTTTATTTGAACCAGTCATTTGTCTTCAAGCTTTTGCTTTGATTCGTGGCTGTTTACAGATATATCTTTGTTGGCGTTTCCCATGATTTCATCATCAAAAGGGCAACACTTTCTTTGGTGTTTTTATCTGGCAACAAGAGGCAAAGATATTTCACAAGTCATTTGATACCTGGATTATGGAAACCATCACCCTTTGAAGTGGCTGTTGTGTGAATGTGTCATTGAAAGCTAATAATATATTCATGACTGGAAGTGGAAAATATTTTGTGGCCATGATATCAAGGCTTTTCCTGTGCTGCTTTATCATTTTGCCAGAAAAACCTGTCCTTTTTTGTTTGCAGATTAAGACTGATCTCATGAAATGGCGTATGTATGACACGCCAATTCGTATTTCCATTTTTGGCGTGCTATCAACACGCATAATCGCTTTTCAGCGTGTTTATCAACGCCTTTGACTTAACGGTTACATTACTGTATTATGTATATATAAATATATGACCTACCCCAACCCCGTCCCTAAACCTACCCGTCACTGGGGTTAATACCATTTATGAGTCTTCTCCTACCATCCTAGGAAAAGAAATATCGCTCCACAGATGTAGATATAGATTTTGCTTCGTTTCGCTCGGACATTTAACGGCGTACACATACACGCGGAATCACTCGGACGTTTAATGGCGTAGACATACACGCAAAAGATTTCGGCGTGGACATACACGCGGATAGCTCAAAATGCGTATAGATAACACGTCACTTGACTTGAAAAGTGGCGTGTATGTTTACGCAAAGTCATGATGTCATGTTGGCAGATTATACATTTTTTAGCAGCCACCGACCTTGCATTACCAAGTTTGCCAGCTCTGTTAATAATGGTGTATTTGAAAAGCACGTGGAAACTTGCATCCACCTTTAGAAATCAAAGAATTCCTGCTTGACAACTGAGCAATATTTGTGTTATTGCTGCATTGCTTTACACTGGCATGGCATGTCAACTGCTTCCAGTGTAATGTAAAGACGAGCATCATAAGGAATTGTTGTTATGATTTGAATTATATACGCACTATACACTATGAACTTATGCACTATGTACTCAACCGTGTCGTGTAGTGTATGAAACTATGAATTTTATAAAGTTATTTTGTCATCAACATCAGGGTCTGATAGCCTATTCGCTACGTAATTAAAGCTCCAACAAGGCAGGGTAGGCAATTTGTTTCAGAAACATTTTTTGTCATTGCAATGTCCAACCAGCCTGTCAGCGTATGTATTTCCATACCTCCGCGCACCTGCTCGCGCAAACATCACACATCATCAGTGTGTTTCATGCTATGCTGAGTTAGACAGATGTCAGTCACCGAGCACCGCAACCGAAACAGCAGCCGAACAACGAGCTCATGCTGCGTTCACGCCATAACTACTGTAATTTGAATGGAGGAGATGGAAACCTGTGACGTTATACAGTCAGGTGGTACAGGTCAGTACTCTTTAAGTTGTTTATGTTCATTAATATTGTAATGTTGTGTGCTTTGAGACAAATGGGTTGTTTAACGCCGTCTCTTGTGACACTTTTGTGCGTTGATGTTTATTGAAGGAGGCGTGGATTTAGAGACGCTCTGAAGGGAGGGTGGGATCTTATGTTTTAAAAGCTAGCTAGCTATTGCTAACCACTCTGAAAATTGCCTACCCTTCCTTTAATTAATTGCATCATCCGGGTATGTATTGTGTACTTTTTCCTTTTGGAATTTTCAGTGTGAATGCAGCCGGTTTGGGGCATGCATGTGTGCGTCTCTTGCTAATCGGCTACCCCTCTGCGTTGTGTTGTGTGATGTTGAATAAAGACTGGAGTCAAATCTGCTGTTCAGTGGTTCTTTTATCCAGAGGCATAATCTGCAAAAGTTGGAAAATGCTGTTATAAATCGTTGTAGTTAATCAGTATAACCAGCCTGCTCCTGTTAGCAAGTTAGCAGTCACGCTTCACAGGTCAACTTTCACAATAACATACAATGTCACACTGCATTCAAGTTAGAAGTCCACATTTGCAGATACAACGGAAATAAAGGAAAGGTAACAGACTAATTTACACAGCTTAATGAAACAAATTAATTAACTACTGATTATTTCACTTTTGAACAGGAGTGAACAAAATGTATACCTCGCTCTGCTCAGATCATATATATAGGCCTATATTTTTTTTTTGTAGAATTTTGTGTGAATAGAAAATAACACAAGTTATAATCAATACCTGTTACATGAACACTACTCGCCCTATTTATCTATTCGCCCTTTGTTTTATTTCTATATTTATTTTATTGTTTTTAATTTTTTTATTATTTTACTTTAATACAGCTTTTATGCAACATTATGTCTGTAACATGTCTTTGACCATGTGGCTGAATATCATGAAAATGATTCCATACCACTATTTATTTATTTATTTTTAATAGAACTGGAAGTAAACTATAACTGGCTGAGCACTCTTTAGTTTGTTTTTAAGGAATAAGTTTACTACTGCTAAGCCCAGCCATTTTTTTTTTTTTTTTAAGTATAGGCCTTCAGTATCTGTTGCAGAATCATTAATTCTGCATGGGGAAGCGATATAAAACATCAGGAAACAGCTCTTTCTGGCTGTATGAAGTCATTAAGGTGCTGAATACCTTCTCCATCTGTCTTCCGTGTGATCTCCAATGCAGGGAGAGATTGAGCAGATACAAATTGAGATAACTAGATTCCTTCTCTAATCTGGAACAGCGGGCGGACATCAGAATGTCCAAATGCGCCTGTTGAGCATTGATCTTCCCCCTAATATTTTTTTTCCTGGCTGGAGCTTTAGAAAGAGAGCGTTCTCGTAAACACAGACCCGAATCCAAGCAATTCCCACCAGCTTCCCATCTGAAGATTGCTTGGTGATGTGCTGTTGGTTATGCGGGCCACGCTTTCGAGAGTAGTCCGTGGTAATAAAAGTCCTATTGAAAGGCTGTGAAACCAGGGCGAAGCTGACCTCTCAGCCAAAGTGATAAATGAAGGCTGGGTGGACGAGGCATGTCCACACAGCCTCAGACACCACAGACGAGGCCATCTCTTGTCCTTCATTATATAAGCTCTACATCCTGAGCTCTGCTCTGCATCAGTAAACAGCTCACTTTATCGTGCAACCGGATTCATTATCAGATGCCATTTTATAGTCTAGATGGGGTGAATAAACATAAAAGAGAAATGTCTCCTGTTCATTATTGGCTCAGAAATGAAAATGTCCCCATCATCTCCGAAACAATATTCATTTACTTGTTTGAAGCGTGATGTTTTTTTTCTGACTCATAAACACAGACCAATGCAAAACAAAGGGAAAAGTAATTAAAGTTTAATGATACCTCAATTAAAAAAAATGTTGCTCTCAGTCTCTGCAGAAACCATCCTTAGTGTAATAATTTCCTGTGGTACTCTTTCTGTATGATGAATCATCTGTAGCCGCAGTACATTATTTCGATCATAAGTCCCTCCCTGTGGACATTGTCCATTTGCAGCTCTCTCTAACAGTCAGCTAATATTCTGTGGTTTTTCATTACACATCACAAAAATCTTGTAGAATCAACTGTGTGGACATAAAATACTGTCAGTGTCAGTGTAAGTCTGTTGTTGGCTTGGTTCTTTTCTTGCTCTAACAAAAAGGTGCCTGGGTCTCTTTTTCCCCCTCTGATAAAAGCTTAATTTGTTGTCCTGCGCACACAGTCAGCTATTTGCAAATGTATGTAATGCACGAAGCGGACTTCATTGTCGTTAGTTACGGCTGAGCTAGACAGTTTGTATTTTTTTTTTCTGTTAATAAGCCTGCTCAAAGGGATCAGCTGTAATGTGTTATGCAGAAATAGCCAGCCTAACAATGTAAACAGTGTTGTGCGTTGTCATTATTTATAAAGATTGTTTAGTTAGCCATTGCTTTAATATAGATTTTAATTGAACATCCTGCTATTATGACCCAGTTTCCTGATAGAAGATATTTGATTAGATAGCCAGTGTTGTCCGAAGTGCTGATTTTCCTGTAGCTGTTTATTTGAACCCTTTTTAGTGCTTTTCCAACTGCAGCCAGAGTAAATCTAATATCCTATTTGTTTACTGTGTGTGTGCAGGGTTATTCTGTTACTTTATTATTTTTATATATAGTATTCCTTTTGAATTAGCTTTTATTTTTATATTTTTAGTTTTCATTTTATTTTTCATTTATTTAGACAAAATAGTTTATAATTTTAATTTAGTGGCCCCCAGAATATTTTGTTGTACTGTATGAATATCTGAACATGCAATATGTCAAAAGAAAGAACAGAGCCTTTGTAAAAAAAAAAAAAAAAAAAAATGTTTTCATGCATTCTTTTTATCAACACTTAAATGTGGGTAAGTTTCATATAAAAAGCAACATTTTGAACCAAAATAACGTTTTTTGTGAAAGAATACGTCTGTGGTGCGTTTCCCGAAAGCATCGTTAGCCAACTATGGTCGCAAGTTGGTCGCAAATCCCATTGAACTCTATTGGTAACGACGGAACTTGCGACCATAGTTGGCTAACGATGCTTTCGGGAAACGCACCCCAGGATGGGATTCAGAATGATGATCGAAACATAGATGGAGTAGATCGAGTCCATCAACACCCCCAAAGCTTCACAGTCCTCGGTCGAAATTTCATTCGGTACGTTAGGTAGTTTTGATTTATATGCTGTTTAATATTTGATGATTGCATTATTTTACATTTGCATAAACGATTCTTCTATCGCTTGTTGTTTTTGCTGCTTCTTCTCCAGTGTTTTGATCAAGTGTGCCGCACAAGTCCTGAAAAGTGAAGCAAAAGCATCTCGATCGCCCCCAGGTGGTTGGTCCCAGTATAGGTCATAAACCTAAATAGGTCGTAAACCTCTCCATGTAATGTAATAAATGTGATACAAACTAAACAATCAAATTACACTTCAAATAAATTTTTGGTACTTTCCTGTTATCCGGACCCCACCATATACCATTTCGGAACTATAGTCATCTTAACCCCAGTGACGGGTAGGTTTAGGGGCGGGGTTAGGGGTAGGCTATCGTGGGGTCCGGATAACAGGAAAGTACCAAATTTTTTTCCAAAGATATTTTTCTGTCATTTTGGGTAGTTTTTATCACGCTGATGTAAGTTTAAGTGTTCGTTTTTTAAAGTTTGGTCTTAGTTACAGTAGTTATAAAAACGGGAGTGTGACGCTGTGATTGACAGCTTCTCTGAGCGGAGTAGTCACTGTGGCACCAACGGACTTTTTGGGGGGAGTTTCAGGAGGAGATTGGATCTTCAACTTTAATTTCTACATTTCCATAACTGTTTATTTCACACCGACATAATGAGTTGTTCTGCATAAACTGTACTAACCGTTTCTGCGGAAGTGATGGTGGGGCCGTGATACCTTGATACCATATTGGGACATTGGTGGCTTTATTTTGCTATAATGGAAGAGAGTGAAAGTGCGTCGTCCATCTTTTTTTACAGTCTATGGTTTTGGTATTAAGTTTACCGTATAACAGTGAAAACATGGATTTCCGCCCATGGTGGGGAAGCATTGAGTCATGAATGATGGAAAATTCCATCAATGGTGGGGAAAGAGTTAATGAGATGGGTGTTTATAGCCTGTACCATGGTGGAGTGAGCATTATTTTCTCCCTGTTCTCAGGCCCATCTGATTGGTCGGGGTCATGGGATCGGCTGCCGAGGCTGATGGGGATTTACATTAGCGGTTCATTATGCGAGCGCTCTGGCAGCAGCCATGCTGGAAAGTCCTGTAGCGCAGGTGTGAGACTCAGCTGAGTGCTCCACATCTACGGTCTGATTCGCTCTCTGCGCCTCAGCGTGGCCTCCACTCTAATTACACTCCCTCCCTCTCTTCCTATTCATCCTGTCTCTTCCTCCAGCTCCAGCCCCGGTGTGTCCCCGGCTCTGCTGAACAGCATTAAGTAGGCTGTGGCCCACAGGTGCACGCTTGCTCTCTGTGCTATTTTTACCTGCTCTTTCATCCACAGCGGGGGCAGCAAAAAGAGACCACTCGCTGCTCACCGCGCATCCAGATACGGCCGTCTGGATTTGAACGATACACACGGCAACTCGCCTGTATAAGAATCGTACCTCTAGCTTCGGGTCTGGTCAGGTATCAGAGCACATTACTGCTGAGTGTGTCTCTTTTGCTCTGTACTATGGCATGAAGTCAGACCTCCCAGAGAGTGAGAGATAACACTGCTGGGCTCTCAGAGCAGGGCCTCCCTCTGGCTCCTGACAGCCGCTTAGATCATCTCCCTTTCTTACTATGCGTGAACGTGTGTGTTTGAGACTGTAACAGCCTCGCTTCTTTATAACGCAACTGATGCTTCTCATTATGCTTGAGAGCCCCATGAATCACTAAGGCGTACATCCACGTTTTACAAGCTGCATAAGGCAACATTTCGTACCGCAGATGGCTCTATTAGGCCTAATATCCAAGAGCAAATATACAGTATGCCCTTCTTTATCATGATGAATTGCAAAGAGTTTTATCTAGGCAAAGACAGCTGCTGTTTGTTGCTTGTCTAAGCTATATATTAGTTTGCCTGAATTTTCCTTCAGGGATCAATGCAGTGATCTTATATTTGAATGGCTCTCTGTGGTATTTAGACTTGGTTTGAGCCAATGGATGTTCTGTTACATTTCAGAATTGTACAGCTTTTTGATTCCTCTTAGTCACAGATGAACATTTGGCAATTGGTGTGATTCATCAGTAACAAAACAAGGGGAATTTTTTTTTTAATATATATATATATATATATATATATATATATATATATATATATATATATATATATATATATATATATATATATATATATATACAGTGGTGTGAAAAAGTGTTTGCCCCCTTTGTAAATATGATCAGAGATGGCTGTAAAAAATAAATCTGCATTGTTAATCCTTTTGATATTTTTATTGAAAAATGTGCTCAGTGACACATTTTTGTTTTGATTTTGATGCTTGTTTTTGGATCACTGTCCTGTTGGAAGATCCAACCACGGCCCATTATAAGATTTCTAGCAGAGGCTGTCAGGTTTTGATTTTTTATCTATTGGTATTTGAACGAATCCATGATGCCATATATCTGAACAAGATGTCCAGGACTTCTGGCAGAAAATAAGGCCCACAACATTAAAGATACAGCAGAGTATTTCATTCTACACATGGGGTACTTTTTATACCTGTATGAACCTAACCCATCTTAAGTGTTTGCTGCCAAAAAAGCTAATTTTTTTGTTTCTGACCATAGAACCCATCCCATTTGAAGTTCCTGTAGTGTCAGTTACTTTTCAAACGTTCTATGGTCAGATGAAACAAAAAAAAGAGCTTTTTGGCAGCAAACACTTAAGATGGGTTTGGTGCACACAGGGATAAAAAGTACCCCATGTGTAGAATGAAATACTCTGCTGTATCTTTAATGTTGTGGGCGTTATTTTCTGCCAGAAGTCCTGGACATCTTGTTCAGATATATGGCATCATGGATTCGTTCAAATACCAATAGATAAAAAATCAAAACCTGACAGCCTCTGCTAGAAATCTTATAATGGGCCGTGGTTGGATCTTCCAACAGGACAGTGATCCAAAAACAAGCATCAAAATCAAAACAAAAATGTGTCACTGAGCACAAAACCAAGCATCTGCAATGGCCATCCCAGTCCCTGACCTGAACCCATAGAAAATGAGTGGGCTGAACTGAAGAGAAGAAGCATCAACATGGATCTGGGAATCTGAAGGATCTGGAGAGATTCTGTATGGAGGAATGGTCTCTGATCTCTTGTCAGGTGTTCTCTAAACTCATCAGGCATTATAGGAGAAGACTCAGAGCTGGTCTCTTGGAAAAAGGAGGTTGCAAAAAGTATTTAATAAAAGGGGGCAAATAATTGTTCCCAACGTTTTTTGGAGAAAAACATTTATTTCATAATGTGATTTTCCCCCAACTTTCAATTCTTTTACTTCAATGAAAGGTTAGATTTTTTCAAATTTTTTAAATAAAATATCAAAAGGATTAACAATGCAGATTTATTTTTTACAGCCATCTCTGATCATATTTACAAAGGGGGCAAACACTTTTTCACACCACTGTATATTAAGGCCTATGCAACTTTTTATTGAGAAAGACTGCAAAGAAGTGAATGGAAATCGTATGCAGTTTCAAAGACAATAATCATACAAGTATGCCAGTAAATGCACTTCAATATTATACACTAACTAACTATACACAATCTAGTTTTCAGACATTTGTTCACTTTGACCTATTATTTGTTGGTTTAAATCAAGAATTTACATGGTTGCACCTCCTGATGAATATCAGTTGTGCCACCTGACAACATTAATAGTGACAGGGAATATGCTGAATATCAGCTTAAGTCAGTTATAAAATAGCAGTCAGTCAAAAATGGTTATTATAGCTAATAAAGTTTTAAATGTGGATTTTTTCTTACACAAACGCATCGCTTCAGAAGGCCTTGGAGATGTATGAATTACTTTTATGGTGGGTTGGTGCATTTTTTTGAGCTTCAAAGTCTCACCCCCCATTCACTCCCATTATAAAGCTTGGAAGAGCCAGGATATTTTAAACTATATCTCCGATTGTGTTCGTCTGAAAGCAGATAGTTGTATTCACCCAGGATGGCTTGAGGGTGAGTAAATCATGGGATAATTTTCATTTTTGGGTGAACTATCCCTTTAATCACTTAACCCACCCTTAAACCTACCCACTAAACGTGTCCCAACCCGTATCCACGTCAATAGCAGCACAAGGGTTTTGCAAAACAACATGAACAAGTACAAAATGAACATGTTTGCAGTTGTGCCACCCTGACATTTGCGAATATACAAATTCCCAGACAAAAGTTTTCCAATTATCTCAACAGCTTTAAAACTATACTGACTATACTGATATGTATACCATTTGTTTATATAAAAAGCTTCAAACATAAAACTATGCCATAGTGTTTCATTTTTAATTTCTTATTATTAAAACATCAGTTTAAATAGTTTTCTTAGTCTGTTCATTTGTGCGGACGGTTGTGCCACCTGACATTTTGTTGGTTTAAGATACTAAAACATAAATGTATTATTTGAATGTACTGGAAATTAATTCAAACTAAATAGGTTTTATAGTACAAAGTGATACATGTCATGAATTTATCAAATTATTGTAAAAGGAATTGATATACTTGGACACAAAAATATGCACTTCATGTCATTGACCCACATATTTGTTGTGAGTTTCAAATCTTATCAAGTTATTTTAAATTTAAATGTGACCACATGCAATGGGCTAAAACCGATGTTATCATTCAACGCATAGGTCATTCAGGGAGTCCCTGCGCAGTCCCACTGAATCCTAATGAGCAGAGGAGATTCCATGATCTTGGGCCTTTCACTAACAAATAAGTGGTGAGAATAGTTGCTTTTCACGAAATATCCTTTCTTCCAATCCTGTTGTAAACTTTACTTTATATTGGAAAGTAATGATTCTCTTTCTGTGGCAAACTGCAGTTAAGAGCCCATGATTTAAAAGTGCATTAAGGATTCTCAGGCTGACTCGGCTGATAAACGCTGTCTCAGATGGTTCCTTCTGCTCTTCCCTTACAGACATTTGTCATCCCTGCTGCAGATACCTTCCTCTCCTGCCTAATGATCCCTTTGCAGGAGTGTTTTTCCCTGGAACCTCTACAGCTGTCAGGGATTCAGGGAAAACACTCCTCGCGGTCCGATTTGCTGAGAATACTCAGAGTAACCAGAAGCATCTGATCATTTTTTTTCTACAGCCCAATTTTGAGTGGCTGGGTGCTGTCAGTAAGCTCTTTGTGATATAGTATTGTGAATGTGAGCAAAGAATGGGTGCTCGCTGTACGGAATGGGTACCGTACATCTTGTCCTCTCAGCATTCTGCTGATCATTGTAGTGATGCTGCTTTTCTCATCCTGGCTCATCAGACACTGCAGTCTGCATTCAGGATTCTCTGTGGGGAATATGGCAAACCAAAACTTCACAATGCCTTCTGTATTATAGTGCAGTAATACTAGGCTGGGAATGTGCATGCACAAAAAATATCAATTCAAAATGCTAAAATGTACAGTCTACTTCACTTCACACAATCTGTAATTTTTAGATCCTCTTGCAAATTTGCAGCATAAAAATTTTATATGATTTGAAAATGCATATGCAAATGCTTGCGTTTCCCCTCTCCAGAATATGTACACTGTAAAAAAAAAAAAAATTGCTGTTAAATTTACAGAGAAAAACTGGCAGCTGTGGTTGTCAGAAATTCACAGTAAAAAAAAAATACTGTGACAATGTTTCCAGTTTACTTATAACCGTGTATTTCATTAAGTGATATAATGTTAAAATACCTACTTTAACTACCAAAATCTGTCTTTTAACTTTAAAATGTACCAATAACACCACAATAATACAGGTGGCACAATAGAAAGCCAAATGATAAATCGTTGTTCATAAGCTAATGTTGACCAGTTCCATGGTCTAATGTAAAAATACAAATGGATAATTCCCTCTTCACGCTGACTATAGGCGCCATTCACATATAGCGCCTAAAAACGCGTAGAAAACGCTAGGCGCGCTGCGTTCTCCTTTTTCCAAAGCGCTAAGGCGGTTGCGCTCTGGAGGCGTCTGTCGTTGCTGTGGTTGGTTCTTGTCACGTGACCTACAGTGCGCTTGCGGCATTCTGAAAAGTTGACATGTTTTTATCTCGATGCGGCGCGAACGCGCTTGAAAAAAACTAGCGCGTCGCACCGCGACCGCATCGCTTCCATTGAGCGCGCATACCGCGCGCCTACATTTGAAATAACGAACTTGACGCAAAAAACGCGATATGTGAACAGGCCCTTAGGTGTTTACTTTTTACCATATTGAATTACTTTAAGTTAGTGCTAGATGATATATAGATCTTAACATTTTCATAATTAAATATCCAGTATCAGCCAATACTGATAAACGTAAAACCGATAATTGATGTGGTGCCGATGTTTTGTGCCTGCACTGCTGTACATCAATAGAAGTGATTGGAACACTTCCCAGATAGCATGTAATCATTGAAACAATGTTGACTCAGTGTTGATGCATCAACGCTAATTGCATTGAATTAACGTTACAAAGTAATGTTGCTTTAGTATCACTCTTGCACCCTCAGTTAATGTTGAAATAATGTTGGGAACTCAACCAAAAATCAATGGTAATAGTATTGATTCAACATTACAAAGTGATATTTTATCAACATCACTTTTGCACCCTCAGTTAATGTTGAAATAATGTTGAGATTTCAACCAAAAATCAACGGTAATAGTATTGATTCAACATTACAAAGTGATATTTTATCATCATCACTTTTGCACCCTCCGTTAATGTTGAAACTATGTTGAACAAAAAAATCAATGGTAATGCTATTGAATCAACATTACACTATAATTGATTCTACATCATTGATCCTGAATCAATATTGAAATTAACAAAAATAATCAATGGTAATATTGTTGAATCAACGTTACACTATGATGTTGATTCTAAATACATTTTGTTGAAACACTGAAAATACAACTGAAAACGAATGTCAAACAATGTTGCCATCTTGATGTACCAAGTTAATGTTGAAACATTAATATTTCAATCACACTTCAATGGTGCGTCAACAAATTCCTGACCATTTCAAAATTTGGCGAAAACCTTTTAAAATATAAATGACACCTTTCCAGCCGTTGAGTCAATTTATTTTATTCAATCAATCAATGACAAAAAATATATTCAAATATTTTTTTTTAAAAGAAAGGGGGAGAAATAGGACAAAAGCATTTCAACCTTTAACAATAAAATTGGCTTCAGAAGTCTGATGTCATAACTACAGGTGGTCCAACGGTTCAGGTTTTTAAAAATCTGTCTTGCATCAGACTACTGACTCTTTTCCTTTGGGTTCTCTGAAATCTGAAAAAGAAAGCATGATGTTACTCAAGAATGAGTCAATTCAGTTGTCATATGATTAACTCTTTTTTTTAAACAGCTAAACTCTTCATGAAGAGGAACAAACACCTCTGAGCTATAGCCATTAATTACATCTCAGTTCATTTTCTGTTAAACTATGCATTCAAATAACACGTTTATCTTGTAGAATAAAAGATCTTAGGTTTTTTCAATAAAAATTTCTTTAAAGGGATATTCATCATTTACTCACCATCAAGTTGTTCCAAACCTGTATGAGTTTCTTTCTTCTTTTGAACACAAAATAAGATATTGTAAAGAATGTTGGTAACCAGAAAGTTGACGGCGGCCATTGATTTCCATAGTAGGAAATAAATACCATGGAAGTCAATGGCTAACATCAACTGTCTGGTTGCTTGCCAACATTATTCACTCTAGCTTCTTTTGTGTGCAGCAGAAGAAAGAAACTCATACAGGTTTGGAACAACTTGAGGGTAAATAAATTATGACGTAATTTTAATTTCAGGCTGAACTATCCCTTTGAAGCTGCAGATTCACCTTGACCCTAATCTCTTTAAATATCACAAAATAGCCATGTCAGTCACTTTCCTAATAAACACAAGATGTTTTTTTTTGTTATTGTGTTTCAGTGGAAACAAGCTAAACTGAATGGAAATTAGTTATTTCTCAAATTGAATACAGATTCAGGAATATGAATGATTACCTGATTAAGCAGTGAGGATATCATCAAGTCCCAGGTCAGGTGATTATGCTGTCGACAACAACTCAGTGTATGATCAATGTCAGCATTATCAGGAGGGTGCTTCTCTTTTTTTTTTTTTTTGTCCATCTTCATCTGCCTTCATTACTACTAAAGGAGCAATGTGCTCTGCATGCAAGCATTGATGGATACAAGACATGGGCTATGTTAACATTCTTCCTCATGTTCATGTCTCTTGCACCTTAAAGGGATAGTTCACTTTGAAATTAATTGTTGGTATGTTTTAGCTTACCTCAAGGGCATCCAAGATGTAGGTGTCTTTGTTTCCACAGTAGTTTCAATTTTGATACTTTTAGGTCAAACCGTTCTTGTCTGTCAGTCATATAATGCAGCTCTATGGTCACTTCCTCAAAGAGCATGCACAGAGGAGTCCAAATTAAACATGATTTAATGACTTGTAAATGTAAGTACACATTGATGGCCTAAGTCACGAAACAAGCAGTTTGTGTGAGAAAACGAAAAGTATTTATATCGTTTTTACCTCTTGTAAACACAGCCACGTCCAAGTGATCTGAGGGCGCGGGCGCTTTGGTCTTTTCCGACAACGTGTACGTCACAGCGCGTGTATGTCACTCATACAATTGTTTTATTTTTTTTAATTGTTTTCTTTTACGACGGTTTAAACATCCCAGATACGCGCAAATTAGTACCATTTTAATTAGCCGTCTTACCTACAATCTCTGTTCTGTGTAAACAATGAGTGACGTACACGCGCGGGAGATCACTTCCGGCGCTTGTCGGAAAAGACCGAAGCGCCCGCGCCCTCAGATCACTTGGACGTGGCTGTGTTTACAAGAGGTAAAAACTATATAAATACTGTTCGTTTTCTCACACAAACCGCTCGATTCGTGTCTTAGGCCATCAATGTGTACTTACATTTACGAGTCATTACATCATGTTTAATCTTGACTTCTCTGTTTATGCTCTTTGAGGAAGTGACCATAGACCTGCATTATATGACCTAAAAATATCAAAATTGAAACTACTGCGGAAACAAAGACACCTACATCTTGGATGCCCTTGAGGTAAGCTAAAACATACCAACAATTAATTTCAAAGTGAACTATCCCTTTAAGAAATCTGTTAAATGACGTAATAACTTTATTCAGGAAATTCCTAATAAACTTTACTAAAGCAAGATGCATTTTTTTTAAGAATGTAGACAAATAGATGCTTTATTCAAACACTTTAATAACTTTGTAATCTATCTAATTACAGTGAGAAACAAAACAAATCAAACACAAATAAGCATGCAAAACAAACAGAGAAATAAGGTAGATGCACCATTGTTTGAAACTCTGCTAGAGAAGTCATGCAAGTATGTCAGGTGATTCAACAAACAAGAGGTCTGTATTGGATGCACTTGTTTTCTCTCTAATGAGGAAGCATTAGACTACTGAGAAGTGCACATGCAAAGACAAAATGGGCGTTTACCAATCAGTGGCCAATTTCAAACTACAATACAGGTAATAATTTTTCAACCATTTTTCAACAGACTTGCTAAAATCATGAAGGCCCACCCCTAAACCAAGCCCCCAGTGGATTACAGCAAATCGGGTAAAGCGGTTGAAAATGCCCATTGTGGTTTGAAAACGCCCCACTGATTGGGAAACACCTACTAGTGTTCTGCAGATACATGCCTGAATGATCTTGTGCTCATCAACTACAAATCACCGTTAGTTCAATGTCACTGTGTCCACCCATGTGTGCTGTCAGCTTTCATCAAAATTTCAATGCTGATCCAGCACACTTTAAACATTGAAAAGTCAATCTCTACCAAAATGACAGTTTAGATCAAAACTCAACATTGTATCAAAGTCACCATGCTATCTGGGTTTATAAAGATCATCTGAGCTGCTAAATTTTCCTGTTAAGTTTTGCACATTTTGATGTTATCTCTCAACATTGTGGCACAGGTATGTCCTTGCCCTATCGACAAACAGTCAGCTTCTTTGAATTCATCATTTGAATTCTTAAGTCTTCATGCCTTAGTAACCTGGTCTTATTGGTGGACACCAGCCAAACACCAGTCATGACTTTTACTTACAATATATTGAACTGCACTGAAATGACTGGTGTGAGTTTTTTAAAGGGGTCATGAACTGAGAAATCAATTTTTCCTTGAGCTTTTGACATGGAAGAGGCCTTCATACAGTACTATATGAATATCCTGTAAGTTTCAGAACGGAAAACTTCCTTGTTAGTCCAAAAACAGCTTTTATTGTAACCAAGCCCAGAGAACGACTCATTGTGGAATGTGCCTAGGTGAAAGACCGCCTCTGCAGAAGAAAATCAACGACTACTTCATCATCACAACTTTGACCCAGCCTACTGGCGTGTTAGTGAGATGATGACGAGGAGAGAAGAGTGATACAGGATCACTGAACTAAAAATAACATTACCTTCCAAAGGATCCTAATGCTAGGAATGGGGTTATTTATTTTCAACAATATGAATGTCTCAGTTGAGCATTATTTATTTGTATTTGGTACATTTCACTGTGGATTCATTGGTCGCAATTTCGGCACAGGCTTCGCAAACAGACCTTTCCGATATACTATACGATATACAGTAACGGCGTTAATTCTAATGCCTGATCTGTGGCCAGTGATTTGTGATATGATTCATGTACAGTCAGAGAGGTTCTTTGTCTCAAAATCGTTTATTGCTGTTTAGGCCTGTGTGTCAGTAAATCAAACCAGTGACTAAGCGATCAACTTCACAATCTGTTATTTAAACTGTGATTAAATTATATATAGAAAGCAATCAAAGATTGACAGCTCCCTTTACAATCGCTGGAGCTGTCAATCAAACAGCACGAGTTTATCTGTGACCAAGTTCTGTACTCTCGCCAAAACTCCCGGCTAATCAACAAATCTTATATTTATATTGTGTTTGCACTGTTAGTTATGATGAAATCATTCATTAGTGTGCAGAAATCGAGGTATAATGACGAGACGATCGCTGCATTCATGCGTTCAACATGTCTGCGATCGGCACCTTTCATGCCTCGTTTTCGATCTAAATATATGTTATAATCAACACTTTTCCCGATTAGTTAACCTTGAGAGCTGTAATAGTAAAAACATGCTAAAAGTTTTCGGGAGAGTTAAACATGTAATACTTAGCTATTTCATATGCTATTTCAAATCAGAGGGCTAAAATCAGGGTAGGAAAAATGCCCTTTATGACCATTTTTTATGTAAAAATCACACTAACATTATAAATGCACCCTCGGATACGTTATAAAACAAAAATGCCGCTCATGAGCCCTTTAATGAGATTAAGGCTATGAAGAATAATATTTCCATTCTGACACATTCAGACTCATACTTCTCAACAGAAACCTGAAAAACACGAGCTGAAATATGCACAGTAAGAGGCTGCAGGAATGAGCTGTACCTTTCCTCTCTCTATGATGTGTGCCATGAGAAACCTGACGCTTGCCTGGGTTGAGACAGATGAAAGTGGGTGTGAGGGAACCAGCCTTCAAAGGGCTCGATGTGGAACTCTCAGGGCTCTTTGAAAAGCTGTCCCTAAAAGGGTGAAAGAAGTCCCGTCTTCTCCAAAGCAAGTTTGCAGAAGTGGAACACAATGTTAAATTTCATTAAAGTGCTTGAGCTGAAAAGCTTGTTTGGCCCGGGGTGTGTTCTTTCCGGTCCTACTTTTGATGGTTTTGTCACCCACGCTTCTAGACAAACTGGGAAGGAGAGAAAAATAAACCCAACACAATTGATTTTGATGACTTTCTGACCCATTTGGACATTGGGCCAAACTATAACTTTGTCACACTTTGTCAATGCCACAGTGCCTAGTGCTGAGTTTGGACTTCTGGATGCAATAAATTCACATTTGTACCAACACAGTATGTCAAAAGAGTGACTCCAACCATCATTAAACTTTTATACTTTGCTCCCAAAATGTCAAAATGATGGATTGCTGCAGCCCATCCTAAGGGCTCAATTGCAATCAGTCTGCCATTCTCATGCTGGAGCTTCTGAAATGAATTAAAATCTCAGAATTGACACACTGATCCATATTATTTGCTGTCTAATTGTCTCATTATCGACCCATGTTGTTAAACCTCGCCTATTTTCAGCTGTCTGCAGCCAAAAGAAGTGTTCATTTTGAGCATGTCAGAGTTGGTGGTCAAGAGTTAAAGAATGTTCTGCAGATATACTGGATGGATATTGAATTATCAAAAACAGCATTTGTTTGGGGGTTTGTTGTGTAGCTGTGTTTAATCGTAACATCTCACATTTTGGTCTGTTTTCTTGAATCAGCCAAACCAATACTTTTATCTATTCTTCTGCTTTTCATCCTACACAGAATGTCTGAAGCTTGGCTGGGTTTTTTTTTTTCTCCCTTTTTTAATTAGCTGAATGGTAATACCACGAGGCAGTGAAAATTCCTTGTATTTATTTCTTCTGGGACTGTGAGAGCATGCTCTTTTTTTCTAATGCACAATAAATAGTGAGACATCATTGCTTAAATGAATTGAAATGAGACTGGGTTTTTGCAGCACAAATGCAGGCTTTCTGTGTCTAATGGCACTCCTCCATATATCAATATCATCTCTGTTCCAATGCACATGGCCAAGATATCTCATTCTTCACAGCTTGCAAACAGAGGATGCCTCACAGACATGGAGTAACATGAATTTCTTTGATGTTCATTTTTGTATATGTGTATACAATGACCTTGTTTATCTGTCTGGGTCTTCCGGACCTAGAAGAGAGATAAGGAAGCACAACAACTCACTAACCAAGTGTCAGTTTTTGTGTATTTACTTGCACAGTTAATAGAGTGGTTTTAGTTTAGTTCGTTGTTGTTGGACTTTGAGTTTGAGTATATGATATAATTTCATTAGGACCACAAAATATATTTTAATCTGTCAGTGTTTTTATTTATTTATGTATTATTATTACCATTCAATGAAATTCAGAGGGGTTAAATCTTGTTTTAATTGTATGGATAGAAACAGTTCTTCAAAAATGCGCATTTGTAGGCATTTTTATGTTTGCCTCCCCTTCTTTTGGCCAGTAATCATCGTATTTTAAGAACTTTGTTTTGCTTAGCCAAAAAACAAACAAAAAAACATTGCCAGCCATGTAAAAATGGATTTTAAGTCCAAGCAAAAGCATCAACAGTCTAACAAACTGGATAAGCAGTTAAAGGGATAGTTCACACAAAAAAAGTCTTTCTTCGGCTAGACACAAAAGAAGATATTTTGAAGAATGTCGATAACCAAACAGTTCATCATGGGCCTCGTTGACTTCCATGGTATTTTTTTCCATACTATGGAAGTCAATGGAGCCCATCAACTGTTTGGTTACCCATATTCTTAAAAATATCTCCTTTTTTGTTCAGCAGAAGAAGTAAATTCACACGGGTTTGGAACAACTTGAGGGTGAGTAAATGCTGACAGAATTTTCATTTTTGCGTGAACTACCCCTTTTAAATGGATCGTGAATTGAGAAAACAAATTTTCCTTGAGCTTTTGACATAAGAGGTCATCATACTATAAGAATATCATGTAAGTTTCAGACCTGAAAACTTCCTTGTTAGTCCAAAAACAGCTTTTATTTATCGGCTACAATTCTCATCACTGCAACGTTTCATGCCACGATCTAAATATAATACTATAATCAACACTTTTCACGATTAGTTAACCTTGAGAGCTGTAATAGTAAAAACATGCTAAAAGTTTTCGAGAGAGTTAAATATGTAATGCTTAGCTATTTAATTTGCAAGGATGTCAGCCAATCACAGTGGGCGTTTACACTGAAGTCCCACCGCAGACACGTCCCTTCAAACAGAGCGTTCAAATCAGGGTGGGAAAAATGCCTTTTATGACCATTTTTTTTATGTAAAAATCATACTAACATTATAGGTGCACCCCAGGAAACATTAGAAAATAATAAAATAATGTAGTTCCTGCAAGACTTCCTTGTTTTTCAGCAATTTAGTTATATGACTACTGGGCGAACATTACATTGATTTAATTAATATTCATGAGCCAGGCTGATAAGGTTTATAATGTGTTCCTCCACACTTTTCAGATCATTCTTACACCCTTGGTGGTAAGAGAATGATTTAACAAGTTAGGATTTGTGCTGGGTTCTGTTTACATTAGAAACAGGCGCCTGAAATAAGTCTTGGTTCTTTCTTGTGAAAGCTCAAGAAAGATTTTCTTTGTGTACTCTGACTTTTACTTAATCATCTCTTGACTCATCCCCAGAGAACATGCCCAGTGGCCACTGTTGCTTTACCCAGTTAGGAGGTAAAGGGGGGCATTGCTCATTAGTCTAAGCACCATTGGCTGTAATTAAATTTAGCCCCAGAACAATGCTCATTCTTCCATGCTGTATTATTTCATCATTTGACTAATCATTAAATAAGCTTAATACAGTGTCTGTCGTCTGCAGTTTTACATGAGAGGAGATGGTTGTTCTGGCTAGGAATGAGTGGTTTCAGTTTGAGTTCCTGTAAACTGTCTAGAGGCTGCTAATGTGGCACTGGTTTTCTTTCCAAAATGTATGCATTTTTGCATTTTTAAAGAATAGTTCACCCAAAAATGATTCATTATTTCCTCACCCTCATGCTGTTCTTTTTTAAATGGAATGCAAAAAAAATATTGAATCTTGAATTCAAATGTATAAATTAATCAGTACCACATGCAAAGGCACCATATTTTTATTTTATTATTTTATTTTTATTCATTGTAATGTTGTATAGAACAGATCTGAAGATTCTTCCATTTCTTTTTTTTTTAAGAATGAATTGAAATAAAACCAAGGACATGGTACTATATTTTATTTTTATGTCATCGTATGAAAAAAAAAACCTCTGATGATTATTCTTTTTTTTTTTTTTTAGGAATGAATTGAAATAAAACCAATGACGTGATACTGTAATTTTTAAATGTATTAATACTATTATTATTATTTTAATACCCGTGTATAGAACAGATCTGATGATTCTTCAATTTCTTCTTTTATGTTCCTTGGAAAAAGTACCTGCTTGCTTGGAATATCATGAGGGTGAGTAAATAGTGAATAATTTTTATTTTCAGGTAAATGATCCCTTTAATTCAGAAGTGTAAAGATGCTTTAGGTGAGGCTGAATCACACATGTAAAATAGATTTAGAGCTCAGTCTGAAGCACTTGTATTTCACATTAAGTGAGGAATTAGACCCAAACACCAGTCATGCAGAAGAGTTTGAGCCAGCCTTGTGAAAATCAGATGAGTCTGACTAATGCTGCGGTTAAATGGTGTGCAGTGTCTGTTAATGCTATTGCCTTAAAGTGCAGCCTCATGAGTAATGATGTCACTGTACCAGCAGTGGCTGCTTTTATGATTGACTCGAGTGTTTGGAGGACTTGTTCTTTCCATTGCTTCTGCTTTCACAGCACATGGCCAGCACACTTCCTCTGTCTGTTTATTCTGCTGTTTAATTCCAAGTACATGTGCTGCTTTCATGCTCCACTTACTCCGTTTTAGTTTCTTGTTTTCCCCTGGAGAAACAAATGCCTCCAGTTGTCTGTTGCGTTTTTCGAATTTCGATCTCCAATCTCATCAGTTAGGGAATGGGCGGCCCGAGTGTGACCCAGATTTGTGCCACTGGCCTCCGTAATCATATGAAATTACATAAACTGTTATGATATATGCAAATCTGTTGGAGTTTCCAATGTACTGAATTCATGTATGTCCAAACGATCAGTAATATAAAAAGCAAAAGGAGTCCCAAGTGCAGTCACACATTGCAGCTTATTATGGCCATGAACCGCACACTTGAACAGGAAGAGAACTGACATATACAGCGACCAGCCACAGTTTGTTTTGTTTTTATATGATGTTTGTTTTAGATTGGTGTAAAAAAAAACATTTAAATAATTAACAGCCTATGCATCAAATGGACAGCGAACCCACCACCTTGTTGGGCGTTCTTTGACCTGTTGAACATGAGACTATGCTGGCTGGGTGTGATTTTAACATATAAATTATGTGTATAATCGCTTCCCATCCCCCCCCCCCCCCCCCCCCCCCCAAAAATTAACCGTATAAATGACTTTCATTGTACAACATCACTACTGGTATTTATGAAAAACAGAAGAGCTGATATCTTTCTTTTGTTGTTTTTAATGTTATTTAAAAAGTACATTATGATAAATACTTTGCTCGTTACACATATGTGCAACACTTCAGCCATTTAATAAATTATAAATGTTAGCTATGTTCATTACATGTCTAGCGTTGTGTGTTTATGCTGAAATATAATTAAAGAATGGTTTGTATTTTATAAAACATCTATCGCGTGTCAATATATGTGAGTTGGCTCACTTGATTTATGTTTCATGCTTCAGAACTTCTGTTAAATGGTTAGTTCACCCAAAAATGAAAATTATGTCATTAATGACTCACCCTCATGTCGTTCCAAGCCCGTAAGACCTCCGTTCATCTTCGGAACGACAGTTTAAGATATTTTAGATTTAGTCCGAGAGCTTTCTGTCCCTCCATTGAAAATGTATGTACGGTATACTGTCCTTGTCCAGAAAGGAAATAAAGACATCATCAAAGTAGTCCATGTGACATCAGTGGGTTAGTTAGAATGTTTGAAGCATCGAAATTACATTTTGGTCCAAATATAACAAAAACTTTTACTTTATTCATCATTGTATTCTCTTCCGGTTCTGTTGTCAATCCGCGTTCAGTGACGCTGCTGACGTGTTATCTGGTGCGTCTGAGCTTTGTTTACAGTCTGAGGGAGACACACGCTGTAAACAAAACAATCTTCGCAAACATGTCTAAGGATTTCGACACAGAGGAAGACTTGCATTTTTTTGCCTAGCCATATTTATTTGAACCCGAATACACGGACGCACCAGATAACACGTCAGCAGCGTCACTGCGGACTCGTGAACGCGGATTGACAACAGAACCGGAAGACAATACAATGCTGAATAAAGTCGTAGTTTTTGTTATTTTTGGACCAAAATTTATTTTCGATGCTTCAAAACATTCTAACTAACCCACTGATGTCACATGGACTACTTTGATGATGTCTTTATTTCCTTTCTGGACAAGGACAGTATACCGTGCATACATTTTCAATGGAGGGACAGAAAACTATCGGACTAAATCTAAAATATCTTAAACTGTGTTCCGAAGATGAACGGAGGTCTTACGGGCTTGGAACGACATGAGGGGGAGTCATTAATGACATAATTTTCATTTTTGGGTGAACTAACCCTTTAAGGGAACAGTGAGCATCGATGATTCCTGGTTTTCATGGTGCAATGTGGGACTTTTTAGGGAGCGAACGTCGTCTTTTGCGATTTTTGCGATTGAGATTAAAATGGCCGAATCCCTGATGATCGGTGACTACTGAAATAGGGAGCTGATAAAGACGCACCTGATGTCTTTATAAAAGCCTCTAGCCAGCATTGTTTCCATGGCAATGATCACACTTTTATCCTTTTGAAGCAGTATTGATTGAGGTGATTTCAATAGAAGAAATGTGAATTTAGAAACCTCACTTATTCCTTTTGTGATTTACTGCCCTTAAGTAGATGAACATAAATGTGTGTTTCTACAAACAAAGAAAAACTTACTTGACCCCTGCCCTTTTTTTGACCCCTGCCCAAACCTTTACATGTTTGTTTTTTACCTTCTGGATCAATTCTTTGGTACACATGATTGTTTAGTACCCCTTTGGCATGAACTGTATTGCTGTAGAAACAAGAAAACAATGATTGCATTGACATACATTAAACATTTATTATTATTATTATCAATTATTACATTTTGAAATATACTAAAATAAAAAAAAAACAGTCATTTTAAATTGTAATATTTCATACAGGGCCGGATTAACCATTAGGGCAACTGGGCACTTGCCCAGGGGCCCACGACATCTAAGGGGCCCTGGGCACCAGGGGCGGAGTGGCAATCGGGAGAGTCGGGAGTTTCCCCGGTGGGCCGGTAGTGTTTCGAGGCCGCGAGGGCCGGTCTGATAAAATGTTTTCATTGCAAGTTCGCCATGCGCACTTGTGGCCCAAGCGAGGGGAAGGAAAAATATATTTTAGATAACGGAGCGTATATTTGCACTAAGTGCCTGTCTTTTTAGTAAAAAGACGCTACAGTGGCGTAGGTCGTAGCGCGTGAAGTGTTTGAAAGCAGCTTTTGATGCGCTCGACCCGAGTTCGAATCCGTCTTTTGCCGAACTCTCTCTTCTCCCTTTTCCCAACACATTTAAGATGTAAAATGTATAACCTTACCTAACATAAAGGTCTCTAGCGTTATATTTTGCCAACGAACTAAAATCGAAACCATGATGGCTTTGTGCCTTTATAAAACAGCACAAGACTTTAAGAATAGGCATCCTGTTTGTGCTGGGTGATTTAAAGAAAAGTGCGCTCTTTGCTCACGCGATCAGCATGGTTATCAGGTGTTTTCTCCTAAATTAAAGCTCAAGGGTTTATTTCTTGCAAGTGAAGAAATTAGGACAAAAGTATTTTAATTTTCCTGTATTATAGTGTAATGTAGACTAAAATATACTTTTAAAATATTCATTTTCATTTATATAGTACATTTATAGGCTATGGATTTTACGTCATAGGAATAATTATATAAATCATTATTAGATTATTATAATAATTGTTTGGCATCCTAAAACACCATTGATAATGTAATGTAGACTGAGACTCTCATAACTAAAAAGATGTTTGAGCCGTCTTTATTTTCCTGGAACAAATCAATGCTTTTTCTTTGTTCAACGAGCAGTTCATGGGTTGAAGCTCTTAATTTTGATCTCTCAAAGAGCACGAGATTGATGCATTTAACCTTAAAATGTACAAAATTTTCTTGCGGGGGAGCATGCCCCCGAACCCCCCTAGAGGCACAGAGGTCCACCCAACATAGCTTTACAAATTCATATGGGAAAGAACGACCATTTATGAACTTTACTCCAGCATAGTACAACAAAGTTCCTTTTAAGTCAGTAAAACTGTAAATGCCATATAAAAATGTCCTTGGACAAAATATACATTTGGCCTGCCTAAGGGGGGGCCTACAAGATATTGTGCCCAGGGGCCTCTGAACTCTTAATCCGGCCCTGATTTCATAGAGCTGCACAATCAATCTTTAAAAGATCGAGACCTCGATTCAAACATCCACGCAATCGTATTCCCATATGACAACGATTCTACTTAAACCCTTGACAAGTAGGCCTACGATCACAGCGATTCAAATCTGCATTTGCGCTGCCACTGAGTCAGAGAGAGCAGTTGTCATGTATAGGTATCAAACAGCTTCAAAACATTCAACCACGCAGACACAGTATCATTATTTCTGTTACAATAATTCAAATTATCACAGAAGTACTTGGATAAAAGCCTATAGTTCGACAATATACTGTAAACACTGATGGCTACGGTGGCGTTTTGTTTTTAATCGTCAACGAACACCACTAACCCCTCGGTGAGTTGCACAGTTTTGAAAACGAACGTTAAGGGTTATTTTAAGGACATGTTTGTGCATGCCGGTAGACAGCCACTCTGAAGCGGTCAAAGGCGATTCTAAAAGAGTCAAAAAGTCGAGACAGGACCCATCGTCAAAATTTCTGTGTCCACCTCTCTAGTTCATCCAAACTATAAAATAGACTCAAAGTGCTAAATACCGGAATTCTCCTTTAATGTGAAAGCTGTCTCTTTAAAAGAGTTCATTTGCAAGCAGCAGAAAGCCATGTTTATGCGACATAAGTTACATACAGTAGATTCGTGTCGTCGCATCACTCTGCTGCACATGACAGCACCAAATTAATAAAATAAAAAAAACACCATATATTGACCCGCCTTCTGCTGTCTATCATGCGGCGTTCACGTTTGTGAAGTTTCGATAGAATTAAGTGTGAAAACAGACCAATGCAGGGGTACCGGGAACAATCAGACTCAGATTCACAGCCAACTTGCCAAGGGTGAAAACCCTCTAAATCACCTTTTGAAAGTAATATTGCATTACATCGTTACACCAGTAGATGACAAAAAGTGACTGTTAAAAAATTTATTTGTCATGGATTCATTAATTCAAGAGATTCGTTCAAAAAGTGTGAGTCATTGAATCATTCATTCAAACAGATTTTTTTTAAAGGTACACTATGTAACTTTTTTCTTCAGAATTTCCAAAATTATAGAATGAGCAAGTAGGGGAGAGCCGGGACAGTTGAAACACTTTTCAGATAAATGTCGTTTTCTAAGATAGTTTTTGTAATCAACAACTCACATATGTGTTCTCTTAGTATCATGTGTTATTCGGTACAAATATAGAATGATTTAAGTAAAAATTGACTTTGAACGGGAGTTGTGCTTTGTTTGGTTGCAACACAGGGGTGGGACGGATGAAACATTACAGTTTAAACGGCAACTATTCATCTAATGCTTGTTTTTATGAACAATACCTAACAAGTTAGTTATGTACATAATTGTTACAAACATGTTTTGTAATTTAATTTAATTTAAAGGTTCATATTAACCATTTTGTTGTGTCACCCAATAAACAATAGGCGATAAGCCGTGCGCATTTTGTGTGCTCTTTCTAATATGCTATTTTGACGAATCCGTTTACAATTCATATTCTTACATTTCTTCCTTAAATCATTTTGAGTGTTTGCTAGTTGAATAGCCTGTTATTATGAAGAAAACAAGGTCAACCGCGGTTTTCCTATGACCAGATGTATCTGGCAGGATACGCTGTCGGGACGATTGAAACACTTGTTTCAACTGTCCCGACAGCGCCTCCTGCCAGTTAAACCCGTTTTACACTTAAACTAAAAAAACTATGATATTCCACACTTAAGGATGTGTTGCAGTACTAATACACCTTCCATATTATTATTACAATGGCACATGAAAACATAAATACAACTTGTCAGTCAAAAAAAAGTACTGCACGAGAGAATTCACTAACCGCTCTCAAAAACAGCTTTCCGGCTCTAACTTTAAATCGACATGACGTAAAGAAGAAATGTTTTCGCGGGTCTGGTAGGCATTGCGTGCTGTAAGTGCTGACGAAATTTGACGTAAATGACGTGAGTTGTTTTCAAGGAAATCTCTCTGTTTCATCCGTCCCGCGTTTCAATCGTCCCGGGTATCCCCTACATTATGAATCCATCTTTTCTTTTGACGCATGCAGTTTCGTTTATTAACCACTAGAGTGCAAAAAGTTTTTTTAGATAGAAATAGATTGATTTTTTTTTTAAACAGACTGCAACAATTAACATTTTGTCAGAACATATAGTAAATTATTTTGTTTAGTTGTCAGTTCATCCAAACAAACAATCATGATTCTCTATTTATCAAGAGTCGTACAGCTCTATTACATTATATTACTGGTTTTACTGTATTTTGATCAAATAAATGCAGGCTTGGTGAGCATAAGAAACTGCTTTAAAATCGTAAACAATCGGTAACACTTTACATTAAGGTTTCATTTGTTAAATTTAGATAACTACATTAGTTTACATGAATTAACAATACTTATACAGCATTTAGCCTATTAATCTTAGTTAATGCTAATTTCTACATTTACTAATACAATTTTAAAATCAAAAGTTGTATCTGTTAGCAGTAGAATGCACTGTGAACTAACACAAACAAACAATGATCATTTGTATTTTTATTCAATAACATTGACAACGGTTAATAGATGCTGTAACTATACATTGCTCATTATGTCTATTACTTCCTTGCGAATTCTTTTTTACAAGCTAATGTTAACAAACAAGGCCTTATTTTAAAATGTTACCAAAAAAAAGCATAACTGACGCCAGTCTTTTGGAAGGGTAGTGTGTACATGTATAGTTGTTGTGAGACAATGCTTGTTTGTGCTGCACAGTTAAATTTGTTTTAACCTTATCTTCTGTTTATCTCTGATCTTGTAGGAGGAGGACGTAATGAGATCAGTCTGAACCTCGTTTACCAGTTTTGATTCATACCAGGCCCTGCTGTCTTGACCGAATTACAAACGCAAGTAAGTTTAAACACTCCACTTACTATTAACCAATAATTCCAGAATTACCATGTAACCCACCCAGATTCACCCAGACTGATTTATGCCTGCGAGGGCTGCTGATTTGTGTGTCGAGGTCATCAGTAGGCCAAGGGGCTGCCTGCCAAATTACTTTGAAGCCGCTCTGGTTTGCTCTGTTAATGATCTGTCATTTTAAATGGTTCACGCGTGAGAATTCATCTCACATACCTCACCAGCAGCAATTCCCTCACTGGCTATTTCCATTCACAGCATGGTGAGACCGCATTATGCCTCCTAATGACTTGTGTGAGGTCTGGCGGTTTACAATGAAAGTAGAGGTGCCTGAGATTAGTTCTGTATTGATTTTGCCTTAAGAAGATAAGATACACTAACATGTTTAAAGAGAGTTTAATCCTAAATAACCAAGGCTTGTCTATTCATTTTTAATGGTAATAGTTTCTCTAAAAGCAGTCATTACCAATTAACCTAGTCTAGACAAACAGGTGCTTTGTTTATAATTGATAAGAGATTCATAAACTTAATCAGACTAAACAAAACACTTTATAACATTATAATCACTAAATCACATTATAAGCTGACTGGCCACGCACAATATTTCTCATGTTTGATGTGAATGCTGATTATGCAATCATACATTCATGATCAGTTCAGCTGTTGTGGACCTTCTGTCTGAAGTAAATGCTTTTTTTGTTGTTTCTCCAGGGATATCATATGTGTGAGTGGATTTCTCTTTGTTATACAAAACTTTTTGATCATTATAAAGCCAGCTGGTGATGTTTCCAGTTGAGGGATTACGGTTCAAGGAACAAAAACAACTAGAATATTTTGCATAACAACATAGAAGATTTTACAAAAATACATTGTTATTTAAATTGGGTTAAAAACTGGTAACCAGTATTTTGTTCTGATAACTTTTCATGAAAACATAGACCAAATAAATTTTCTCAGTAAACTTTCAGAATTACTGTACACTTCCTGACATAGCACAATGTGTACTCTGTAAAAAGAAAAACCTCTGTAAAAACCTTTAATTGTGGTGTTAAAACAACAGGTTTTTTTAAAGAAATGAATGCTCTTTATTTAACAAAACCACATAATAATGTTAGAAAAGTTTTCAAACAAATGCTGTTCTTTTCAACTTTATTCATCAAAAAATCCTGTGAAATGTTAATAATAAGAAACGTTTCCTGAGCACCAAATCAGCATATTAGAATGATTTCTGAAGGACCAAATTCAGCTTTGCTATCACAAGAATAAATTGCATTTCAAAATATATTCAAATAGAAAACAGTTAGGCCTGCCTGGTTTCACAGACAGGGTTTAGATTAAGGATTAGACATTAGTTAAAATAGGACCTTTAAGTAGCTTTTTTTAAACATGCCTGAAAAAAAAAGACAAATCTTGAGACAAAACACTGGCACACATGTACAAACATATTAACAGCATTATGTTATTTAATGTTTGATATTTAAAAAGTGGTTATGTTTAACTTTCTATATTTTTGTATAGGTGTGTGTGTGCGTGCTTGTGTGCGTGCTTGTGTTTAATGTATTTGTAAACATTTTAAGGAACACTTGATATTAATGCAATTAATGTTGTTGAAATATTCCAATTTTCTGTGACCTAATCTAAAGTAAGAACTATTTACTCCTAATAACCCACTGGTTTAAAATACCGTACATCGCTTATATGGATAATAAGTTGTTAACAAAGCATAAAAACATTGTCTAACTCTTTATATATGAGCTAATAATTAAACAAAAATATTTGGTCACACTTTAGTTTAGTATCCGATTCTCATTATTAACTACGACTTTTGCCTCAATAAACTCCTAATTACTGCTTATTAATAGTTAGTAAGGTAGTTGTTAAGTTTAGGTATTGGGTAAGATTAAGGGAAGTAGAATATGGTCATGCAGAATAAGGCAATAATATGTGCTTTATAAGTACTAATAAACAGCCAATATACTAGTAAGTAACCGGTAATAACAGGTAAGTAACAGGACAAGTAATATGCATCTAGTTAATAGTGAGAATTGGACCCTAAACTAAAGTGTTACATAATATTTGTGTTACTTACAGTGGCAATGTATGAAGAACTCACTTTGTATATAGCCTAACAATGGAGAGACTATAATATATAAACTATGAATTAACTGTTAACTACTAGTTTGCAAATGAGTTGTAAGTACATTATTACTGTATACTTATTATAAAACGTTACCCATTCATCTACACACAATCTGACCACCAACCGCATATTTCAGTCACCATTTTATTTTTTACATCAACTGTCACATAATAGTGGAAGGATGCATCTATGCTGCATTAAAAAAAAAAGATCAGATAAAGGTATCTCAGTAGAAAGGATGTGACCTTTTGGATTCAGATTTGCCTTGGTACTGTTCATATCATGGCTGCTGAGGCAGCATTTTTAATCTTTTGGATGCAGCCAACATGACTGCAACACAAAGGCTGTCATGTCCGTACACACGGTGTGAGGCACACACTGCCAACTTGTTTTTACAGGCTCTGAGATCACCTGGATTTGTGTGTGAGAGGAATGTAACACATGGTTAAGTGCGGTGGACCATTCATTACTTATTTTACAACTTGAATCACATTTTATTTCCTATTGCTTTCCACAGGGCTGTACAGGCCATGAAATCAAGCAAGATTTTCCATCCCCATAAAACAAATCGCTGCCTTCTGCAATCATCTGCTTTCTAACAGCCAGCGCTGAGATAGCCTTTAGCACAACTTGTTGCGCAATAAAGTCGCTTGTGATTCTTTCTGACAGCTAACGACAGACACTTAGTTTGAGACCACATGTGGAGCTAGTAGCTCATGCAGAGCGTTTCACTGGGCTCTAAAAGATACAGTCTTTTACTGGCCCTGCGTTTTGTCTTTGACTGTAATTTCTTTTTCGTAAATGTATTAATGGTGTACGTCTCAATTAAATGGAAGCCTGGCAAGTCTTCAGATCAATTCACCCCCTCAGCAATCATGAACGTGGCACTAGTGACAGACACAAGCTGTATACCTAATTATTTTGTTTTACTGCTATTCTTCTGTAAAGGCAATAGTGCTATTACCCACTTTTAATTAAGGTCCTCTTTTCATCTGTATTGCGGATTCAGGAAATGCTATGCCTCCAATCTCATTGTACTGAGAACTTGATATGAGTTTATACAGGGTTATACAGAGCAATAAGGAGGGCCCCATGGTCTCCTGTAATATATTGAACATTGCTTTTGCGCATTCAGATCTTGAATACATAACCCAGGTAAAGGTACATAGTCGTGGAAGTATTATTAATTATTGTATTAAAGTATTAAAGAATTATTGAATAAAAGTGTTAATTTCTTTAAAAAAAAATGTTACATAGAGCACACGGGTAGCAGTACGATATGGCTGGATATCAGTGTGTAAGGGATAATGTACATTCAGCCGGTTGTTATCTCAGAATAAATCCCGACAGGGTGATCAGGACCCTGACGTGAAGCAGAGGGGTCATGCATCAGCCTGAAGGGGTTTATTCTGAGATAACAACCGGATGTACATTATCCCGCTTATTACATGGCTACTTGCTACATAAGTAAATAATTAGACACGAAATATTGATCTGAGTTGAAATATTTTATTAGGTCTTTAAACGCAAAGCTTCTGCTGAGTGAGCAGATGGTAGCGCGGCAAGTTCAAACTAGACAGATATTTAAGGAATATATATACATTTATTATGTTTCTACCATGTTTGGCAACAGTTCTTCTAACCCTAATTGATAGAGTGTGTAGCTTTTCATTTCTTAAACAACCATAGGAAGACGCATCATGTATTCCAGGACGCCATATTCCAGGATGACAATGTCAAGATTCATCAGGCTCAAACTGTGAAAGAATGGTTGGGAAGGGGGCATGAAGAATCATTTTCACACATGAATTAGCACCTCTGAATCCAGACCTTAAATTAATTGAAAGTAGTTGTAGGCCTAGATATAGTAGATATGCCCTATATGTGATATAGATATATGATATAAGTAGATATATGGAAGCAGTATGCAGATCATTATTTTGTTGGCTTTTTTTTTTAGTATTACCATATAACACTCCAGACATGAGTTGAGAGCCCAATGGTAGGACAGCATGGCCTTTATCTCAGTGGGATCCACAACAGGGGGTCTACTCACACTTTAACATCTTACACATTGTGACATTTGTGGCTCTATTGCTATTTGCTAATTTATTTTAAAAGAAAGACAGTAAATTAACTTTAAATAGCCATGCAGCTATAAACGCCAAATAAGCCTCTACGTTCCTGTGAAGCATTATAGCCACATTCTGCATTCGTCATCTTAAAATTTCTGTAAGCTTTTGCATTTTAAACATTTTCATGTAATGAATAGTTGCATAGTTGCTTCTGATTTATTGATAATTTGTTTCCTAAGAATGTTGAATAAATAAAGACAGTGCAAATGTTAACGTTATAGGGTGTGAGTCACAAGTATGTGAATGAGGTTATGCAGGCTGAAGAATCCCCCTAGGGACGGGGGGAGGGTATAACTCACATTTGTGGCAGTTTAATTTGGTTAGTCAGTGTGAAAGCATCTGTGTATGATAGTGATGGGGTCTTCGTATTAGAACTCCACATTTCTGTCAGAAACAATATGTCTTTGTTCGACTGCAAGTAGCAACAAAAACTACAGTGATAATATAGCCCGCCTGCTGTAGTTCTGTAGCCTGGCCAAGACATCAGCTCAGCCATTGTTTAATAACCAAGATACACGACAACATATAGAATATAAAAATGTACTGTGCCTCATTTATGCTTAACTATTTCTATATGCTTAACTTTTTTTTTTTTTTTTTTTTTTGCAAGGATGTTGTCATTTTCTAGAGTATTTTACATTCACAATGTGTTATTCCATTAGTTAAAGGTTGTTGTTTTTGAAAAACAAAAATGCATACACATCTAAATGAAGTGCTTGCTTAGAAGAAAAATCATTGTGGGTCTATTGCCATCTCTCTCTACGGTAGTTTGCGAGTTATAGTGAAATAAAGTCTGACGAAGCTGCGGTGCAGACAATAATATAACCGTTTTTTTACAAGACAAGTATTTAACATTGTGTCAAGTGCAGTACACACTTGTAAATACAAAACTATGCAGAAATGAATTGTCCTTCATTTATTTTAAAAAAACTTAATATAAAATATAGAGTATTAGATGTGTGCCATATTGTGCATGTTGATTTTATTTAACTGAATAATTTAGTACATATAAAAAATAATAATATTAGCATAATACTTTATGCATTTTTTTTTATTATTTAAGCAAATGCATTACAGAAAATAAGATATAGTCCTTGACATAACAGAATGTTGCAGTGGAACAGAAATAATAATCCACAATGGTAAAAAAAAAAGGCATTTTACTCCATAGCTGTTCTATAAAATACAGTAATACCTAGGCTATATGTTAAGCCTGGTCTATAATCATATGCATAAAGCAGGACTAAGGCATTTTCACTCATGTGATCAGAGACATCAGGTAGATTAATTTTTTTGCTGAGTTTAATTTCTATGCTGCACTTTAATTTTACACACTGGACCTGTGTGACCTTTCTATGGAAGCTTGTTCCCGCCACAGAATAAAACATTTTAAAAGATAATTGCGACTTTTTATCTAACAATTGCGAGTTAACATATAAAGATATAAAATCAGAATTGCCTGATACAAAGTCACAATTGCAAGATATAAACTCACAATTGCGTGTTATAAAGTCCAAATTAAGGAAAAAAAGGCTGACTTTTTTCCTCCGAATTGCGAGTTGATATCTCACAATTCTGACTTTACAACACAATTTCGACTTTATATCATGCAATTCTGACTTTATAACTAGCAATTGCGACTTTATATCATGTAACTAAGAAAAAAAGTCCGAATTGTGAGATTAAAAGTCGCAATTACATTTTTTCTTTTTTATTCTGTGGCGGAAACAAGCTTCCATAGCTTTCAAATGGCTCCAGTGGTGTGTAACTTGTGCAATGAACAGACACAGAAAACTGGCCAACGGAAATAGGGGGTGATCATGGCAGCACCCACTGGCTGTTCAAGAAACCAACTTGTGTAGCTACACAGTGCTAATCAGAGACATGGTCAAACTGTTCTAAAACAGGAACAGACATGCTTAAAGAACAGTGGGAAAGTTCTGTTAGTGGTTTTGTGCACATGTTGTGGTTCATCCCAAACTCAGATGAAAGTAAGTGGAGGTTTTATAAACCAACCAGAACTGTGCAGCCCATCTGTCTTTAGCTCCACAGCTTTCTGTGAACTTCAACCACTTGCTATTTCTGCTGCAATCAAACGGTTTTCTTTTCTTTCTTTTTTACACTTTTTATTGTTTCTTTTGTTGTTATTGTTGTTGCATCTTCTCAGAGGCTTGATTAGCTCATTGTCACCTAACCCTGCCTCCAATTGAAATATTTTGGAGCATCCATTCGTTGAATGCATTTGAAAGTTTCATTAACATATCTAACTTGAAAGCCGATCTGATCCGTCTCCTGTGTTTCCGACGCATGAGGGCGTGTGGAGGCAGCTTGTCGCCCACCTCAGATAGTCAACAGACTGAGTAAAAAAGGGGCGGTGATGCGTTTCCCCTGGATCTTCATGCTGATGTGTTGATGATGATCTGTTATGTAAGCAGCCTTCATGTCATTGTGCTTCCTGTCAGCTAGAGTTTTACCCTCATTCTTTCACCCAGGCTTCTCAAACCGTTGATCAGCAGCTTGTAATATTTCATCCTCTAAAATAAAATTTTAAAAAAGAGAAAAGAATGGCAGGAATGTCTCAGAAGCATTCAAGGCTTTTAGGCGGCACTAGACTCTTTGCGTACAATGAATGAATTCATCATGAAATGAAAAGGACAGTTTCTGAGAGCGCTCCCTCTCAAAAATTGCCACACTCCAGCAAAATACAAATTGATTTATTCTCCACATTATAATAATCCCCCCCCCCATCCAGACCACTGAGGTTTTGGACTTGAAAGCTTCTCGAGGAAGCTCTTGCAGAAATTGTCTTTATGTTACATCAGATGACCGCAGACACTGCTTTTTATGTTGCTGTAATGTCTTCGGACGTATCATCTCCCCTCAGATTGGAATAAGCTTTGCAAGTCTGACAGGTTTTCCTCTTGCAATGGGTGTGTCATGTGGCAGCAGGCGTTCGGAAAACACAGTCTTGTCTTTCTTCATCTACATGACCACAAGCATTTTATATCAGGCCTCACTGGGCCTCTCTGTTGACTAAACCACAGTCAGTTTGCATATTGGCTGGGTCTGCTTTAGGAAAACACTCAGGTGGCAAGAACAAACTGTACTACCTCATGTTGTGTTTTCATGTTTTATGGGAACTTTCCATAGACATAATGATTTTTATCATTTACAAACTGTACATTCTGTCCCCTAACACTAATCCTACCCCTAAACCTACCCATCACAGAAAACTTTCTGCATTTTTACATATCAAAAAACATAACTTAGATGTATAAGCTGTTTTCCTCATGGGGACAAAAAATGTACCCAATTTTTTTGTCACCCATAATTTAGGGTTTACCAGGACACACACACACACACACACAAGGGGCCGTATCATACACCCGGCGCAAACAGCGTCAGGCTGTGTTTTATGCTATTTTCAGCCAGACGCAGTTATCCTTTTCACGTACTGCGCCACGTTGTTTAAATAGCAAATGCATCATGGCCGTGCTGGTCTGAAAACGAGGTGTGTTCAGGGCAGGTGCATTGTTGGGACGTTGCGATTTTGAGGCAACTGAAATAGACTGCGTCATTGACCAACTGAAATCTAAAGTCAATGGCGCAATATATTTTTGGTTATCTAAAGAGCGCGTTAGTAATGTGCGCCTATAGCCGGATCCACAACGCACGTACACTTTGTCCTGTAGATCAGTGGTTCGGTTCCCAACCTTTTTTTGTCTGAGACCCCCTTTTTCTCAAGAAAATATTTTAGGGCCCCCCTTCACATTTAATGATATCATCGCTCTTGTAAGCTTGCAGCAAGGATGACAAAATATGTTGTTTTCAAACAAACGGTATGCATATGCACAAATAATAGCCTATAATATTGAAAATACAATAACAAAAACATCAGTAGGCCCTTTGTAATTTAAAAACGTAAGCCTAGGAGAAGCCTATAAATTGGCCCTATTTGAAATGCAAAAACAAAAATATTCACACTGGTGTGTAGGTAAAAAAAAAAAGAAAGAATATAGGCTATTACTAAATGACTGTTGTCTGGGGCCTCAATACTTGCATGTTATTTGTGAGGGTTTATCAATGTGAGGCTTTATTTTTTACGTTTTTGGCGCTATAGCGAGCGATAATAAACTTGCGTTTATTAACAGAATCGTGCGTCTTTCGGAAGAACATTGTAGCCGGAACTACTTTTCTCTGTGTAAGTCTATGACGAGTCACGCAGGCACTGGGCTACCTACTCCGCAGCGGCAGCGATCCGAACCAGTGTAAAATAGTAAAAATGTAAACACCTATTATAGGTGTACCATAGTGGTTCAGGATAAGACAAAAACATGGATTGGAAAATGGATTCATGATGAACTCGTTCATTATATAAATTTTGTAAATTTTGAACAGAAAAAAGTTAAGGACTTTTATTTAATGCTCATTGCTCAAACCTTTCAAAATATGACGCGACCCCCCACAGAGCTCGCTGAGGCCCCCCTTGTGGGCCCCCCCCCCCCCCGGTGTTGGGAACCGATGCTGTAGATGGTCTGCTTACGTGCTTTTACCTCGCGTACGAGCAGATCCGTTTCCTCGCTAGAGAAGCGTTCAGTTTTTCCACTTGCAAATTAAACACCATGTAAATAGCGAATCCGCCATGCCGCGAACGCAACTGGCTTTTAAAGGGAATGGGAGATGAGACTCTGATTGGTTTTTTTTTGCACGTTACACCCAAAACACCCTCATTACTCATTAAGTGAATAAGGATAACCCTTTTAGACCATGAGCCGGGTACGCCGACCATTTTCCCCGTCGTTAAACTATCAAAAGTGGATTCGGACACACCCTAAGAGCACTTTAGACCATGCGCTTAGATCGTTAAAATAGAGCCCAGTGACTTTATTTTCACGCCCCTGAGCATAACGCTGAACTAAACACAAACTGTGATTGGTTGCTTTACATGACGGTCAAAAGTCCTCTTGGGGCGGTCCTTGGCCAATGAAAGCTGCTATGGAGTCCAGACCTTCTGCCGTCAGTCTGAAGGTCAGGCGATGAGACTAGCCAAACCTTGACCTCTTGGTGGCAAGTGAGACGTTTCAGAAAAAAAGCCTAAAACAAGAGTGCCAAATCCTATTTATGAAGAGCTGCCTTCCTTCAGAGTTCAGTTCCAATCCTGCTCCAACACACCTGCCTATAGTTATCAAGTGCTCTTAAAGATCTTAATTAGCTGGGTCAGGTGTATTTGATTAGGGTTGGAGCTGAACTTTGCAGGAAGGCAGATCTCTAGGAACAGGATTGGGCACCCCTGCCATAAAGCCTTTTTCAGCAGCTGCAAAGAAGAAATCAATGGAAAATGTCTCAGTAGTTCATAGCACATTTATTTATTTAGCTACCTGTGTTTGTTTTTTTAAACTAATATCATTCAATGAAATCTCTTTATACAGTATTTAGAAGTCTTGTTTGCTCAGGTGACCATACACTAATGGCTCTCATTGAACCTCCATTGCAGGGTCAATCATACTTGCCAGTTAGAAGCAAGTGCCCTTTGATTTCTGATCTCTGTTGTAAATGCAAGTGTAAATTGTTTTGTCAGCAGTGCCGTGAGACTGTATCTGTGCTATATTTCTGGACTAACAATCCAGGAAGCAATTAGCAATTGTTTGTTTTGAATTGTTTGTTGTTTTGAGTGGTCGCACATAACACTTCAGACATGAATTGAGAGCCAAGTGGTAGGACAGCATGGCCTTATCTCAGTGGGATGCCCTCAACGGGGGGTGTGCTCATATTTTAAAAGCTAATACCATGTGTCTACTTCAATTTGCAAGGTTTTTCCCTGAAAAAAAGGAAATTAGGTTCACATTGCTTAGCTGAAAATCAGGATGTTGCTAATAAACTGTATTTAATATGGTACATTCTTGTTACTCATTGAAGTAATTTGTTTGGGATGTTATAGCTTTTGAAAGTGTAATCAGGTAGTCCGTCTTGAGGAGCTCTGACAATCAAATTTGAGAACCAGAACCAGGGCTGCGTTTCCCAAAAGCATTGTAAGCCTGTAAGTTGATTGTAGAGACCATTGGTGGCAATTGTTCTACGATCAACTTAGGATTGCGATGCATTTGGGAAATGCAGCCCAGAACTTGTACAGTATGATAATGTTTTTTCTATAGCTTGGGGCAAGTCAGGGGCAAGTTGTCACACGTGTTTAATAGTTATTTTATTTATTTAAAGTTAAGTAATTTACAGTGTAATTTATATAAAGTTAGAATGTATTGATTAGTATTATTAGTTTTTGTTGGCTAAACAATGGTTTGATATTGTTATCTTTTACATATTTGTTTCATATCTGTTTGACTGCTTAAAGGGATGGTTCAACCAAAAATGAAAATTGTCATTATTTACTCACCCTCAAGTTGTTCCAAACCGTATGAGTTTCTTTCTTATGTTGAACACAAAAGAAGATATTTTGAAGAATGTTAGTTACCAGACAGTTGACGGTCACCATTGACTTCTATAGGAAAAAATAATAAAATGGAAGTCAACGGCTACTAGGGGTGGGAATCTCTAGGCACCTCACGATTCGATTCGATTACGATTCAGAGGGCTGCGATTCGATGCTAAATCGATTATCAGAATCTTTTTTTTGTGTGTGTGTGACTATAAATACTTTGCTTTAAAAGTAGAAAGTAATGACCCATAAAGAATTAACGTACAATATATTTTATTAACATTGCAAAGAACCAACAGGAAAATACATGTGTGTCTGAACTAGCAGGAGCATATTTGTAGTAAATTAATAATATAACAACGACCGGTAACGTTACAGCCGAGTGTTTTTCCTCCTCTGGCTGGAAACGTGTCATATGGCTTCTCATATGTGTCTTGTTTCCGAAATATTTTACTTTTACTCTACAAAGCTTACAACTAGTGTGGCTCTTGTCCAGCTCCTTTCCCCCTTCAACGTCAGAAGCCAAAATATTTCCACACGTCAGCTTTTAACGAGGAGGGTGTTTGGATTTGGCGCTCAGCCATCGCGTCCGCGTCTGTTACGTGCACGCCACAGACGGTCCGGCCACTGCACTTCCGCGCTTCAGAGTTCCGTCTTTCGCGTTCCGTCAATATTACGTTATTATAAATATATATCTAAATTTTTTTTTTTTTTTTGAAAATCGATTTTTGACAATTGTGAATCGATTCAGAATCGTCCACGTCCGCATCGCGATGCATCTAAGAATCGATTTTTTTCCCCCACCCCTAACGGCTACCGCCAACTATCTGGTTATCAACATTTTTCAAAATATCTGTCATATATGCGTAAATGATGACAACATTTTGGAGTGAACTATCCCTTTAAATTCGGCTGAAAAGCCATTGTGACAAGCCACTAAATACAGTGTAGTATATAATATAGATATAATATAGATGTGTGTTCAATTACCTTTTTCCATATCACTGTGCAATAGCTTTTTTGAAGTCAAGACTTTGCTTATATAGAAATAATATAATTCACTGGAAGGGGGGGAAATATGCCATGCCAACTAGCCTCAGTCTCCCGTTTGTTGTAAACCCCTAACTGAGACAAGCAAATGACCCTCTTTATCATCATTGTATTTGCTCTCATAGCTAAGCTGTCCATGATGAGTAATTCTGTTTACCATACATCTCTGTGGGATTCTCGTTAATAATATGCTATATTATATCATCTCTCAACGGGTTTAGTCACAGTTATACGCGAGGTGTAACAAATGGGTCATGGCAGCTCCTTCCACAGCCGACCATAACATACATAATTAATTTTATGGTTGATATTGCTAACCGTATAGAGACGCAGGAGTGCCTTCTGGTGATGAATGACCCTGTCAATAAGGAGAGCCTGACTGGAGGGAGCCCGTAGCCGCTCTTAGCCATCATTCGGGAGACTATATGCGCGTAGCCGGTGGGAGGAGCCCGGTTTCCTGCGATTGTCTGCCTGTCTGTCTGCTCTCGCGCTGCACTCATTTCTCTAAAGTTGCGTTCTCGAGACATACTGCGTCGCGGAGGACTGCGCGTCGAAACAGGAACACTTGTTTCTGATATCAATATTTCTTTTGTGTCCTCTTTTGGTTTCTTTCAAGATGACAGAAGAAAAGAATGTTCGACATTTAAAGCTGGTATGTGAGTATGTGGTCGTATATCTCGCTGTGCTGTAGTTAGTTGCGCTTTGGACAGGATTTAAACTCTGTCAGACGGAGGATAGTTTAATGCATCCTGAAGTAAACGGAGAAGTTTTAATAATTCTTTGAACCAGGGCTGTGTTGCAAAACCTACTGAGCTGCTTGACTAGACGGTGTTTTGTGGCATCGTAGGCGCTTCAAAATGCTGTCTATGTAGTGGACTAGCTAGATATTGAGAAACAACTCACTAGAGTCGGTGTGCTTTACTTCTTAACCTGCCAGTTCGCTGTTGCGCTTTATTTCGACGTTGTCTGGATAAACGTCTGTTTTGTGATGCTGACTAACATTGTATTGTAGCGATCAGCAGTGATGTTCTCCTGTTGACAGAAATAACGGGATTATTAATGTTATACAGCCTACTCTCATTATGTGAACATTTGGGGGATTTGCGCATATCGTTACCATTGCGTCAAAACATAAATATCCCTGAGGAACTCAGCGTTTCTTTTAGTATAGACTTCATAATAAGAGAAAGGACAACAGTATAGTGGCTTTTAAGTAATAGTGTCTATCACGTATAGATTAAGTTTATATTTCAATTTTATATTTTTATTATTTTATTTTTTAATAGATTTAATAGTATTAACCTGGGGTCCGGGGCCCACTAGAACATTTAAATGGGGCCACAACATGTAGCCTTGTAAAATAATTATAATAAATTACATTATAATAAAAAAAACTGCACCTTTATAAACAACTGCCATATGTAATGTGCATTTCTTACTCTAACTGTAAAACATCTTTATTTTTATTTTATTTGTTGCGTTTAAGGGACATATAGTATATGCTACTTGTGATCAGCTGTTCTGTGGACAGGACATTGTTATAGTCTGTACCTTTCAGTGTTTATCCATTTATAGTACATTTATAAACATAATTTATATGAAATTAAAATGCATTTAACAAGCCTAACTGCCTGAAAATGTGTTTATCACAATAAAAAAAATGTTGGTTGTAGTTTAAAAAAAAAATTATTATTATTTTTTAATATTAGCATTACTCACTGGTTTTTGATTTTTGGAAACTCATACTACTTTTCCAAATCAGAGCATAAATCCAGGAACGGCGGTTTGGATCCGTTTTTTATCACAGGACCTCAGTTCAATTGTTTTCATACCTCAGCTGTTTTTGATTTGTAAGTGATTGTTTACACTTCTTTGTACAATATAATAAGCTTGGTTCTTTTGTCAAGCTTTTATCAAAGTCCTTTAACAGAAAGCAGGTATTATGGGGGTTTGTTTGTTCCTCTGGCATGCAGAACACCCTGTAGGCAGACCCCGAGTTGAAGGTCATTAAAATGTCATTTAGCAGCTGTCATTTTTAAAATACGTTGTGGTAGATTGATCTGATTTGCGTCTTTGATGAAAGAGCAACACTGTTGGCTTACATAGCTCATAGTGCTAAACCATTTAACATTTATGACCAGAATACATAAAAGTGATATTTAGTGTCATGTACACCATGGCTGTCAGTCCCTTCATGTTCTTTTGTACAGACAGCTAAAATATGGACGGTTAGCCCTTAAAAAAACATGACTTTTATTCCACTGCGACTCTCTGAGCAAAACAAACAGAAAGCGTGAGCATACACTTGTTTTGAAAGCACCTAATTTTTACGCTCCTGCGACTCATGACATGACACGTCCTCTCAGCTGAATTAAACATGAATAAGAGCGTAATGAGATGATTTGAGGTTCTGGGTAACAGAAGGCTAAATGAGTTGAACTGTGCTTCTTTTATTCCTCGCCATTGTTTTTGCGTCTAGGACATGAACAGAGGTATTTGTGTGTTCAAAAGGCAACCACAAAATTACATTTTGTCATTTAATTCTATAATTGTAATTGCGCCTGCTAGGGGGAAAAAAATCTTCTCTTTAAACCCTAAAATCATATTATTATTATTATTTTACATTATCCTTTGATGAATAGAAAGTTTTTGAAATAGAAATCTTCTGTAACATTATAAATGTATTAACTGTCACTTTCGATCAATGTAATGCCTCCTTGCTGAATAAAATTAATATAAACATATATTGCCCATCCCTAATCATAATCATAGTCTGAGTAAATTATATGTTGTGCATTACTATGCTTAAGATGGATTGCAATTCTTAAATCAGGAGTTTTTAGGCAGTTTAACCTCCCTTCGTTGGCAGAAGGCAGGTGTGGCTGGATTTTATGAGTTTGCATTGTCGTCAGCATTCCATGAGTAACTCTGTATAACCACAGTAAACAGAAACAATAACTTTTTCACAGCGTTCAGAGCTTGCACCCTTCCTGTCGGTAGCAGTTAGAGGGATATTTTTAGTCTACTGTACATGCAAACTTTCTGTCCAGTACTGCAGATATGCTCCATCTTTCACTCCATTATTTGTCACTGATGGTGAAATGATCTGTTGCATCCATTGTGGCCAGCTACTCAGAGCTTCATGTGCCGCTATTCAGCTGCTACTGATTCTACATGGCAAAAAAAAAATCATATTTCACCTGCTTTGCTTGCAGGTTAAATTGAATTGTGAGGAGATAAAAATTAGTTGCACAAAAATTGCCTGGATGCTGATTGCATTAAAAAACAAATATACAGTGCAAGTAGTGTACTTCGATTTATGAAATTATTTAATTTATGAGACCCTTCGAAATCTTTATAGGTGTGTGTGTGTGTGTGTGTGTGTGTGTGTGTGTGTGTGTGTGTGTGTGTGTGTGTGTGTGTGTGTGTGTGTGTGTGTGTGTGTGTGTGTGTGTGTGTGTGTGTGTGTGTAAACTGTATACACATATACAAACATCTATATATATATATATATTTAATTAATTCCATGATGTGCTGATTAAATAATCTAATTAATCGCACATCAAATTTGGCTGAGAAATTAACCCTAAAAGATCATTTAAAGTCATTATTGGTTTAAATGAGAAAAGCAAAAAACAAACATGTAAATATTTAATTTAATAGAATTTTTTACACATAAACTTTTAGGCTACAACGGCCATCAATGGGCATCTGGATTGGAATTTAAATATATTTATTGCAGCTCAGAGGTGGCATGAATGCATTTACACTGCAATAACATTTGCATAAATAATGCCATGAGTTTAATTTTAAATAGGTATTAAAGGTCCCGTTCTTCGCGATTCCATTTTTCAAACTTTTTTAATTAGTGTGTAATGTTGCTGTTAGAGCATAAATAATACCTCTAAAATTATAAAGCTCAAAGTTCAATGCCTAGCGAGATATTTTATTTAAAGTTGGGGTATGTGATTTGGAAAACGACCGGCAGATTTTGAAAATATACAATTCAAATGGTCCTAACTTCTTTCCTCCAACGCCGGCTCTGACTCCACCCATTCGAAGAACATGGACGTGCAATCGTGCACGAGCGAAAACTCAGATGCGCGAGAGATTGTAATGACGATTTACTACTAATCATGGAACCGGCTTTACTGACGAGATGTGCATGCGTCACAAACTTTGAGTATGCACACGACGGGGGTCACGCGCTGGGGGGAGGGGGGTGTGGTACAACCGTTTGATTGACGGACTTACTGTCCAATGATTCTGGTGGTCTTGGAAATGATTGGCTGGAGTCCTGCCCGTTCCACAGATGATTAAATTGCTTAATTTTCATTTCAGTGCTTCTAACTCAGTGGCTGTAAGTGGGTTAGGAATAGGATTTCAAGTTATTTTGAAAAAATTGACAAAAAAGAGAATCACATACCCCACCTTTAACAGAAGTCCCCTTTCAAAGCATACAGCGAACGCCCGGTTTGGACTACATCCCTCTACTTCCTTTTTTAATGACGTAACTAGAACAGTTTTTTTGACTAATCTCCGCCCACAGGAATACACCAAAAAAGGGGGCGTGGTCTTGTTGCGCTCCCACGGAGAAGAAGCACTTTTCCGCACACACTCCAATTTATGGTAAGAGGCGTGACCTTTCCGGGCAACGTGCGATAAGCTGCTGTCGAATCACAACACAGGAACCGCTGGCACAATCAGAACTCGTTACGTATTTCTGAAGGAGCGACTTCAGAGAACAAGGAAGTCATCGGGCCATTTTTTGGACAGTGAAAACAGCGGTATACAGATAAGTAAATTGTGTGAAAAATACCGTGTTTTTTTACACGCGAAACATGAACACATGTTATATTGCACACTGTAAACACAATCAAAGCTTCAAAAAAACATGAAGAACGGGACCTTTAAAGGGATAGTTTACCCCAAAATAAAAAATCTGTCATCATTTACTCACTGGTGCGTTAAATGCGTTAATCATTTTAACGTGTTTTATTTTTTTTTTTTCATAACTAATGCATTAAATCGATAGCCCTAGTATTCATGTATTGTTATTAGAATTGTGTTTATTGTATTGTAATGTATTGTCTTGATGTCACGAGACAGTGAATGCTGTGAGATGCAAGACAATTTTTGGAAGAAATTCCAACAAAAGTGAAATTGAAAGTTGAATTGAAATATTAGGGGGATTCATCAGCAGCAGTAGTACATCATATGGCCCTTAAATTCAGCTCACATAGAGCTCTGTTGAGAGCCTCTAGAGGGGCCGGCTGGGGACCGCGTCTGGATTGCACTGGCTGGCTCTGAGAGAAGCGTGAAGGGTAGGCTACATTTTGCACAGACGTTGCACTGATCAGGTCGCTCTTGCTGCTCACAGAAGGGAGGCGTAAATCTCAGTGCTTTGTAGGGTAAGGTCATTGTGTGCCTAATGAAGTTGTTGCATATTGATCACATGCTCCCATTTAAAATGTTTTATGCAGGGCGTGATGATCCTGTTCAACTCCTTGGTTATTCCACAGTGCCATACTGAGTGTCTATTCAGAGCCGAACCGTTCTAAGAACGGCAAGGAAAGGTTCCAGTTTTGTTTCCCCTTGAGCCTGGTACGCACGGCAGGATTACAAACCATTCCCGACCCAAATTATCATGATAACAGCAAATATTCTGTTAGTTGTTTGACCGTATTTTTGTTATACAGTTCCAATTAGAGACATGGTGGACCGAACCAAGCCTTAGATCAAATCTTCCCGTGAAAACATGAGATGCAGTACTTCCACCTCTGAAACACACTGGATGCTTTCACTCTGCTTTCGGTCCTGGGGCTATTTCTGTACCGCTTCTAACTTACAGTTTGTGTATGTCACATTTCTGAGTGTATTCTGAACAAAATAATGAGGCTTAATTGGATTTTCTGCCTATGTTGATCTCCATCCTGCCGCTCCCAAAGAGAGTGCTGAGCTGCGAGACGCTGGAAGTGAGATGGACGTTTGACTCTCACAGGACCGCTCACCCTGAGGGTGGGTGCTCATGTACAGGCTGTTCCACTGCAGCTTTGCCACTTCCTCCAGCAAACAGCAGCTCAGCAGGAAATGGGCTCTGGTGTGTTCGGTGCCAGAGAAGTCTCTCTCCATAGAGACCCAAACCACTAGCACATCCATTTCAAATTATTGGATTGTAAGTGCTCTGGGAATGTTTAGACCATTTGAAAAGCTGTTATAATTAGTAGTGACAGGCAGAATCTGTGGACTTTTTCACATTTTCAGTGCTGATTTGGAGGGAACCCTCTGAAATGCATTTAAGTTTTACCCTTGGAGGCTAGTCATCATGTATGTTGTCAGATTACGAATTTGATGTTATGTCAACATAAACGATTAGATTTTCAATTGATCAGATGTTGTTCTTTGTTGTTTGACACCTTGGAATTAGGGGTGGGCGATATGACCGAAATCTTATTTCACAAAAGGAGAAATGCTATTTCACGATAATGATATATTTCACAATAAAGTTATATTTTATTTGTGTAATTAAAAATAAGAACAAAGAAGCAAATTACAAACAATAAGACAAACACAGTACAGGTACAGTAAGTTTATTTAACATGTAGTAGGAAATACAGAAATTGAATAACCAAACACTGCATAGGTTTCAGTGTATGATTTAAATATATATTGATTCTTATTAAAGCTTCAAAAGTTATTTTTTGTTTGATTAACATTAATGACACAGACAGAAGCAGGGTTATTGGGCTACTGTCACTTTAAGAGCGAATACTGACACATCCTGTGCATGTTAACTTCAGACATAACAGACTGTTTTTGCATTTTGACAATTGTGTGTAAGGGTGTAATGGATCGTAGTTGATCCATGATCCACACAGACCAGGCCAGGATTATTTTCTCATTCATACATGTTTCTTTATCACTCTAACATGTCAATAACTTGAAGTAGTACTAAATATATTTATATACCGTGATATTACCAATTAAAAAAAAATCTAGAATGATAGACGGTTTATATCATCGACACAATATACCGCCCAGCCATATAGTGTATACCGCGCTGACCACGCCAAGGCCCGCATCTGCTCCGTCTCAGGGCCGGAGGAGGCAGAGGTGAGCATATGGGAGTAATTGGCTGTGCTGCTGCTGAGGTGGAGGCAGGCGAGAGGTCAGGAGTTTCCTGCGGCTGCTGAGGGAGGCTCCCGCTGTGGCTGTTATGAGCCAGCTGCCGCGTGCGCATGTATGCGTGTGTCTGCGTGCGTCTGCGTGCATTCTGTGATCTCACCTGGCATGGTGGTCAGGCAGTGGCGTCATCCACCCTCATCCCAGAACCTTGTCCTCAAGGGCTGGTAAAGCACAGACAGGGTGGAGTGCGGCTTAGCTTTTTGATTATAGACGCACACAAAGTGTGCTTTTCAACTCTAGAAGACACACCAGTGCGCCTTTTACATTGTATTAATATTATTGTTGTCACAGACACTTACAGTATTACCTTGATCCTGTAAAAATATATGCAGTGTTTCCTGCACCGCTACTGGTGGCAGAACTGGCTTTGGCAAGCGTGAGTTTGTTGTCTCTTGACCGAATGGGATAGAAAAGGCCCTATCATGAAATAGTGCAAAGAAAATACATAGGCAACAGATCTTTTGTTGAGTTGTCTCCATTGGCTGCATGCAAAATCAAACTGCACAAACGATTGACTTTTTTTAAAGCTGGTTCATTGAATGAATCAGTCAAAATATTCACAAACTCGCAAGTATTTGCTTTCAAGTATCTCTGTCACTACAAAGTGGCAATAAAGACTTAAATTGTTACAAAAAAAATCAAATAATTGTTCTTTTGAACTTTCTATTCATCAAATAATCCTCCAAAAAATGTAGAACGGTTTCCACAAAAACTGTTTTCAACATTGATGATGATAATAAGAAATGTTTCTTGATCTCCAAATCATCATATTAGAATGATTTCTGAAGGATCATGAGACACTGGAGTAATGATGATGAAAATTCAGCTTGGCCACACAAATTACATTTAAATATATATTAGAAATAACAGGTATTGTTAATTGTAATAGTATTTCACAATATTACTGTTTTTCGGGGTTTATTAGATAAATGCAGTCTTGGTGACCATAAGAGACTTTTTTTCAGAAACATTAAAAAATCTTCCTGACCCCAAACTTTCGAATGGTATACAGTATGAATTTTCAACCTTAATGAAACGCCGTTCGCAGTATATTATCTTCTATGATTTGGTATATTCACTAGTTAGGCAAAATCTTTGATGGAAAATACAGTCATGTAGTATGGGACTTGAATGGCATGTGAGTTGGTGAGAAATTATGCTCTACTCTGTTATTGGTTGAGGTGGCCTATAGGAAAGTTGAGGTGGCCAGAGTAGTTATTACATTTTGAAGAATGCAATGAAAACAAGTTAAACAACTTATTTTCCATAATAATGTATGCTTATGAATCATGAGGCATTTAGGAAAGACCAGAGACAGTTAAGAAAGCAAATAAGGTTAATGTTGATTTCATATTGACTTTGAATTAGTAACACCCAAATGCTGTACATGCACTGCCAGTGACCTTAGTAGCGTCAGCAATCCATATTTTAGCATACACATCATCTGTTCTTGACCCATTTATGACCATATAAAACCACAAAATAAATTCACATGCATAACTCCTTCTCACCTTTTGCGTGTTTACTTAGGACTCTCAGCAGAAGGAGCTCTGCACATTTAAGCTGAGCTCCATGGATTTATGGCCCTTTGTTAGGAATACAGGCTGAGGCTCAGAAAGCAGGTAGGAGGAAGAGAAGGGATGAAGGGCTGCTCACTCGCTCTCACTCACTTTGCCATTGTGTGAGCGGAGAGAACGGGGACTCCTACGCTATCCGTCAGCTCAGTAGCAGACCAACTTAAGGCAGTGCAGGATTACGGTGCATGACTGAAAAGCTCCCTGCAATGTATGCGATGCATAATCCGTGTATTATGAAATCAAACGAGTCAAATGTTTGTGTTTCTAGCTGAGGAATGCTATCTATAGCTCATTGTGTTGAAGCATATTTTTTTCCTTAGCTGTCTGTTTTTGACGGTTGAATTATCTCATTCAGTATTGAATAATCATAGAAATTGAACTGCCCTGAATACTATGTTTCAGGTGAAAATGCATCACTACTAGTACAGAAACGTTTGTGTAAAATAAGTCATATTTTAAAAAATAATCTAGCTGCTGAATTTTGCTACCGTCCATTTAAGATGTATATATGTAAATTACATTTTGCTTGGCTAACTTTGGCATGCACTGATGCTCTTTAGAAGTTCAGAGTTGTACTGAATAGGTGTTGATATGTAAACTTCAGCGGACATATGCTAATGTACTTTTGCTTGACAAGGACATATTTAATTGAACAAAAGTGACAGTACTGCACAACATTCTATTTCAAATAAATGTTGTTCTTCTGAACATTCTAATCATCAAAGAATCCTGTAAAAAAATTTGTTTACATGGTTTCCAGAAAAAAAGTTTCCTGTTTTCAACATTGATAATAATAAGAAATGTTTCTTGACCATCATCAGTATATTAAAATGATTTCTGAAGGATTATGTGACACTGAAGTCTGAAGTAATGCTGATGAAAATTCAGCTTTTATTTTAATTTGTAATAATATTTTATAATATTACTGTTTTTACTGTAGTACGTTTAATAATTTAGTTTAAATAAATGCAGCCTTTGTGAGCATAAGAGACATCTTTCAAAAACATTTAAAAAAAATCTTACTGACACAAACTTTTGAACAGTCGTGTACTTACTAACTCAAAATCGCATTAATTGAGTTGTTAAGTTACTTCACGAAGCCAATATCCATGCAAAAAAAAACTCACCAGGCTCATGGAAGAGCTCTGGCTTCTGATCTCAGTTTGATCGCCAGTGTTTAGTCCATGGTGAATCCACAGTGGTAAATGTGAGGCCTAGGGTGTTGAATGAACATAAAATGTAATAGTAAACCTGTTGTGCTACTGTACACAGCGAAGCCCGAGTCTATGGGAGAAAACTTAAACAGCATGACTGTGAGGGGGGTGGGGGGAAATCATGGCCTTCTCAACTCAACACAAATGGAAATGCATAAACGGAACAGCAAGACTTTGACATTTCAACAAAAAGAATCAGCAAAACAATCAAAGTCAGCCAAGGAAAACAATGCCTTCTCCCTACCCCATCCTCAGAGGAAATACCAAACATTACAGCAGCGTATAAATAGCATCTCCTATAGCCGAGTACAGGAGGGGTACTGCATCTCTGGGGGGCTTTGGAAACACGCCAACATCTCCAGCACGTCTGTCTTGCACTTCCCTTGCACTCTTTATTTCCTCGCTATCTGCCCTCCTTCTGCATGGGTTAGCAACCTTGTAACACCTCACAAACAGCCGTTTATTTATTAATAAGGAGCTGCACTTGTGCGGAGAGTGTTTTCATATGGGTGCTTCATTGGGGGAGTGTGTATATGGACATTGACCCGAGTGACTTAACAAGTTATCTGAGGTCCAGGATTGTTGGCTGATCACGTGTGGGAGTCCCCTCACACATTGTAACACACGGCTAATATAGATATAAGGCATTAGTGCACTACTACACTACAACTACTGTACATTCTTTGGGTGTTTCTTTAACTTTTTAACGCATTTATGTTCCAGAAGTTAGTTGTTTGTCTTGAAAAAATTATTTTTCTTTGTTTTTTTTTTCAGAATTTTTTTTTTTTTTTTTTTTTTTTTTTTTTTTTTTAGCTCCCAGTCTTGGAAACTTGATTTTCCATGTATTTCAGCTTTTTTTCTGCTACTTTTCAGTTGTTTATTTATATTTGTAGATTTACTACTGATTTTATTTTTATTTTCTTTAAAATAAAAACCGTACTGGCTCCAATGGTATTAATCTAAACAAAAGGTAAAATAACCATTTTAGCATTTCAATATTTTTTTTTTATATAAAATGTTCTATACATGTCTACTTGTTTTATTGAGGAAATAAAACTTGTGAGCAGAATATTTTAATTGTGCATAATTTCTAATCAAGCTGTAATTTGGCCAACTTATGCAAAATGTGTAAAAATATGTGTATTTAGGATATGAAAAATACTAACTGTGAAATTGCTCTTAGTAAGACAAAGGAGTCTGTCATTTTATTAAAAAATAAAATTTCCATAACCATAATTTCTATGACAGTACAAAATAAATCAGTTGAGATGTGGCAGAATTCTCTTGTTGGACATTTTAGTGTGCAAATTGAATAAATTGCATTTTAATATAGTAATTATTATTTTCACAGGGTCTACAGGGCCACATGTGCCTTTAGTCAAAGAAACACCCAAATATTGATTCAAGCTATTAATTTTCTCATTTCCTATTACCCAAAGGATATATCTGTTGGTACAGTTGGTTCATGTTCACTGCTGGCCTAAAGATGAACCTGAGGGAGACTCCAATCCCAATTCTTTCTTCAGTAGTATTTCTCATATTAAACTCTGTGCTTTGCTTGTCTTTCTTGCCAATGATCCAGGGTTTAAAAGATGGATTCTCTTGATCGCTTTAGATCTACTCTAATCAAAGGCCTCAGGGGATTATCCATTATAGACTCAGGGAAAGAATAGGTATGAAATTTACATTTTCAGTAGAGTTGTTTATTTTAGGAATTTCACCAGATGGGGTTCATTGACTATGTTTTAAAAAAGGTGACCTCTCTCTGTTATACAGTTCTGAATGAGAAAGGCATGCGATCTCAAAAATCATTTTAGTTTAGGACCTTGATGAAACACTGGACTGTTTTGTAAGGTTACATAAGTGTTCAGGCTGCAAGGTTCTATTAAACCTAGAAAGTTCATCCTCGGAACACAAATGAAGTTCATGTTGATGAAATCTGAAAATTCTGAAGAGATCCGATCGCTTTATATGATAAATAGATTGAATTAAGGCTTTTATTCACATAAACATTCATTAACTCACACATCAGTTGTGGTAAACGGAAGCTCAAGCATGCTCGCTTGACGTGCGAGAACCAATGAGGTTCGTTCTCGTGCGTTACACAGCACGCTTGAGCCTCAAGAACCAGTGAGGTTTGTTCTCGCGCGTCAAGCATGTTCGGTTGAGCTTCTGTTTATGTTCACTGATCAATGTTTATATGAAAATAAAAGCCTAAATTGCATCTGTTCATCATATCAAGTGATCGTGTCTCTTCAGAAAATTTGGACTAAACCGTTTAATTCATATGGATTAGTTTTAGGATCTCTTAAGGAACTTTTTGCGTCAAAGTGGTGGTTGCAGAAAGCTCTCTGAAAAGATCTTCATTTGTGTTCCGAAGTTGAAAGTCTTACAGGTTTGGAATGAAATGAGGGTGAGAAAATGTGGACAGAATATTCATTTTTGGGGTAACCTAAACCTTTAACCCTCTGTCTGAAAAAGGGGCGGCTCCTTTAGGACTTGTCAGTAAATGGCCACTGTTATGATTGGTTAACGTCATTGCAAAGGAAACAACACCCGTCGCTATTGCACGCGAGTAAGTGTTTTGAAAACATTAAAGGGTTAGTTCGCCCATTTAAGACATGAAGTTGTATGCAATCCTTACCAGCACTATAGTGCATACACACTGACCCACTCTGTAGTCACCTCCCTGGTCAGAGTTCTAGCTGCTGGAAGTTTTTCAAGAAAGTACTCCCGGTTAGTTTCCGGGGCCTCAAAACTGTGCGTTTTTACGTGAAAAAATTATTTGCGTTTCAAAGCTTGAATAATTTAACACACAAAAAACACGCCGGTCAAAATTCATACCTCAGTTTTAATCGGCACTATTTTCTTTCCATTTCTATCAATCCGCGCTGCTGTCAACGTCAACAGTGCGCACGTTCCGATCAGCTGTTCCATAGTGTTTACACAATCGATTACGAAACGATGTAAAAAAGTATAAAATGAACGATGGTGCGAACTTGTATATTCCTAGGCTGTGACCACAAGAATGTGCCGGGATCACCGTTCAGATCATTCCATCATTTTCCTGTTTCGGAAATAGCTACGAGACAGCTTTGGCTGGTTGCCATCGGCTACTCTGCGGGAGCTAAAATATCCAGAATCAAGGATTATCGTGTGTGCAGTGCTCACTTCAGCGAAGATGATTACATCCCCAACCAAGGAGGAAAAAGAAAAAAACAGATTTTAAAGAGTTTTGCTGTAACGTTACCAGTACCACGGGTAAGCTCTGTTTACTAACTTTATGATCCCATGTCTAAACTGTACGGTAAACAAGCTGATGTTTAGACTCCAGTGGAAAACACGTGAAAAGATGTCTAATATAAAAACAGTATCGAAATCGATTGTGTAAACACTATGGAACAGCTGATCGGAACGTGTGCATGTTGACGTTGACAGCAGCGCGGATTGATAGAAATGGAAAGAAAATAGTGCCGATTAAAACTGAGGTATGAATTTTGACCGGCGTGTTTTTTGTGTGTTAAATTAATCAAGCTTTGAAACGCAAATAATTTTTTCACGTAAAAACACACAGTTTTGAGGCCCCGGAAACTAACCGGGAGTACTTTCTAGAAAAACTTCTAGAAAAAAAAGAGTGGGTCAGTGTGTATGCACTATAGTGCTGGTAAGGATTGCATACAACTTCATGTCTTAAATGGGCGAACTAACCCTTAAAAAAACTTAATTTATAGACAGAGCATTTTGAAATTGTTTACTTACGGTTTGCGATGCATCTGCAACAAAAAGTTTTTTTGCGAGCTCTCCTTTACACTGTGCCTTGTTTACAAAACAATCTGCAGTCAAATTCTCCGAACAAACATATAATCCTCCGATGCGATTTTGTGCACCATTCAAAACCGTTACACTTGTTCCTGACGCTGGGATCCTTCTGAAATCTGTACAGAGATTCAAACGAGCTGTTTAAACTGGACGCATCAAAGCAAACAATCGTTCACTCTTCCATTTGTCCTGTTGTAGGCAGACTCGAACATGTGGAGTTCGTCAGGAATTGAACACTTATCTGTTTACTGTATCAGTGTAGATCCGGTGTTGACAGGTGTCAGCCATTAAGCGACTGAACAATAGGGGGCGGGGCCTATGCTACAACCATGTATCGTCAATGTCTTTTTCTGGAGGCAGTCATATGCAAATGTATTTGCCTATGTGACGTCATGGATCCCACAGTATCCAAATAAACTGTTTTTGGAGCTTAATTTAAATAATTGCTTTGTTTATATGAGGAGGATGTTTTAAGCTATAAAACTTGCAGGATGTTTTAATGATACGAAGATGTCTTATATGTCAAAAGCTCAAATTTCTCATGTCATGAGCCCTTTAAAGACAAGACCAAAAGCATGGTGTTATCATCGTACCAAAAAAAACAAAAAAAACATGGGACTCTTTTGCTAGTGACAAAAATCAATTAGTTCCAGGTATAGTGACTTTTAATATGTGGAGGCACTTAAATATTAAATATTTTAAGGGGGTTTTAAATATTTGGATAGGATCAGTGATACCCATGATACTGTAGCAGATTCTGGTGTTCATCATTTGACAGATAGGAATGCAGATTATGTTTGAGACTACACAGCAACCCATTAGATTGCCATTTATGTGCAGCACAGGCTGCATTTCATTCAGGCTATGGCAAATTAGCATATTTATGGGAAATTTAGCGAAAAGGTACGCCATTAGTTTGGTAGTCAGTTCCTCACACATTTTGTGTCAGCAAACTGGAAATGAAAGAAGATTGAAAATGAATTTTTGCAAGTGAAATTGTGTTTATGGTGCGGCATAACGAAAGAATTTGCTGCAGCTTTTGCATGTTTCACTCGTATTGATCAAATTCTTAATGCATGTCAGCAGGGACATTCACCGCAAAGCTGAACCAGACCTACTAATGTTTAGAGATTCAATGCATCTTGTTCTCCAAAATGCATGAAATAGAGGGAATATTAAAGAACGTGTAAGAAAATATCACAGGCTGGAAACATCAGAGAAACTCGCCGTTATCTTTCATAATTGTGAATCGATTTCTTGACGTGTAAAATGGAGAAATCAAAGGGTCTTTATGTGGACCGATGCCTGTGCCCATGATGCTGAACTACAGCCTAAAAGCTTCTGATGCTCTTCTGTTAGCTCCAATGGGAAAGGTTGTTCTCATGCCTGTTTTTCTGTGCCTTCCTGCGAGGATTCACTTCAACATTGGACACGGCAGCATAAGCACTTTCAAATTCTCACCCCTGTCTCTTCCCTGAATGAACTGGAGGTGAAGACATAGGGTCAGTAGTCCGTATCAGGAACACTAAGGCAATAAATCGAACCAACTCTCGACAGCTCTTTTTTATTTAGCCTGTTTCTCCATAATCTGCGCTTAATGTTTCATGAGAATTTGTGCTGCATTTTTATCCCGTTTTTGTTCTCACCAGAGCAAATGCACATCAATTATGGACGTGCTTTGGGGTAGCAGATAGAGAAAGCGTGAAGGTATTCTGTTAGTGTTTGACAACTCTTCAGCTAAAAGCATTAGGACAATGACAAGTCTTTCTAGAGTATTATCCCAATTGCGTTTGGTCTATTTGGCGTCAGTTCCATCTGCAGGAGGTAAATAATTAATTTTACAAACAGAAACGGTCGTTGTAGTGAAACTGTTGACCCCAATTCTGGGCTGAAGATTGTTCGGGGAAATAAGCTAGTCATAAGCTTCCTGTAAAAAAGATGTCTCATTTTTCATGTCACATTGATGGTTGCTGTAATTTATCCATAGTAAACTCTCATTGTATTATTGTATTTGGACTATCCAGTGCATGCATTTTACTTAAGACCATAATTGTGTGTGTGTGTGTGCGCGCGTGCGTGTGCATACTGCTGTTAAAAACTTTGCATTAAGTTTTTATAAAGTCTTTTATGCTCACCAAGGCTGGATTTATGTGAATAACAGTGATAATGTGAAATATTATTACAATTTGAAATAAAATGTTCTATTTTAATATGTTTTATAAAAGTAATTTATTCCTGTGATGACAAAGCTGAATTTTCAGCATCATTACTCGAGTCTTCAGTGTCAAATGATCCTTCAGAAATCATTCTAATAGGCTGATTTGCTGCTCAAGATACATTTCTTATTATTATCAGGGGTTTTTTTGTGTGTAAACCGTGATTTTTTCAGGATTATTTGATGAGTAGAAAGCTCAAAAGAACAGCATTTATATATTTTTTGTAAAAGTCTTTACTGTCACTTTTGACCAATTAAATGCTTTTTGAAAAAAGTTTTAAATTAAAATATGAAATAAATATTTAATAATTATTAAATAATGCAAATTATTTTTTAAAATCTTACTGGTCCCAAACTTTTGAAGAATAGTGAATATATTTTTTTTGGTCTTTTTTTCCTTTTATTTATTCTAGATGTTGTTTGAGATGCTGCTTAGTTAAAGGTAAAGTGTGTATTTGTGCCACTAGCAGCACCAAACACACACTAACAAAGATTATTTCCAAAAATAATTTCTAAATGCTTGTAATTCTGCCCTATCCGCCATTGTGAGTCAGAAAAAGCACCACAGAACCACAGTGTTTCAGGAAGATGACCTGAATGGGGGGAAACAAAATTGTCTCTGAAAAAATGAACACATTTTTGAACTTGAATGAACACAAAAACACTTTTTTACAGTTTATTTGTGACTATACATTATGTTGTGAAACACAAGACACATTTCCACTGGTGTGTACCCCTCCCTCCTACATCAAGATCCTGCCACTTCCATATCTGGGACAAAGGAAGCCTTTTCCATCATTTCACAACCCTGTTATTCCCGAGTGGTAGTAGGGCACCAGATGGGCTCTGACCTGGATCCGTAATCTTCGATTGTGAAGGTTACCCATCCGTGTTTTTGCAGATGCCGAGGGTTGAACCTCTCTCTAGTCAGCGGCCATTGCTCTGATCTCCACAAAACTAAGCCACCACGGCACTGTTTATATTCTATGAATAGAATCACATGTTTGATTAAGCTAGCCTAGTGTCAGATAGAGGATGTGGAGGCCAGCACCCACATGGGTCGCAGTGAAGTAGAAGCTACTGTAATCTCTTGGTGTGAAAAACTCTCACTACTTTTTATATGACACATTTGATGTGCAACATGATCTGGTAAGAAAACCAAAAAAAAACAGCACACCTCTGGGAATTGTTACTTGTGATGGAAAAAGGATTCGTAAAGATTTTAATGACTCTACGATTGTGGCTACTCCATTCTTTTATTACTTGTAAGGAAAAAAATGTTTGGGAAAAGAAATGCAGTTCCATTCCCAACAAATCATTTCAATAATCAATCAATTAAAACAATTCTTGCTAAAGGTGTTAACAGTTTTTTTTTATGACTTTTCACAGTCTTTTTAGAGCTGGAATAAATGCAGTACAATAATTGTAATTGACTCTAATTATAAATTAAACAACTGTACTAAACATATTCATATATATATATATATATATATATATATATGCTATCTGGTCACTCTGTACTGATATTTTTTAAAAATGTTGAACTGGTTCTGAATAAGAACCGGCTCTCTGTTCCTAACTGGTATTTATGTTTGTTTATTTTTTGAAAGAAATGTATACTTTTATTCACCAATGATTCATTATATTGTCAGTAAAGACATTATAGTGTCTTCTAGATAAAAGATTTGTTTCAAATAAATGTTCATCAAAGAATCCCGAAATAAACGTATCATGGTTTCCAGAAACATATTAAGCACCACAACTGTTTTCAACATTGATAATAATAAGAAATGTATCTTGAGCGGCAAATCAGCATATTAGAAGGATTTCTGAACGATCATGTGACACTGAACATTCAGCTTTGCCATCACAGGAACAAATTACATTTTTAAAATATATTACAAATAAAAATGGCTTATTTTAAATTGTAATAATATTTCACAATATTACTGTATTTTTGTTCAGCCTTTGTGAGTATAAAAAAAAAAACTTATTTTAAAAAAATCTTACCGACCCCAAACTTTTGATCAGTGTAGCCCTTTCAAAAGTGGAGAAAACACATAATGTAAATGGCCATCTATGACCTTGGTGACCAGAAAGCCATTGTGTATCCTTATAAAAACACACATCTACTGCAATTATCCAAGTCTGCCCTCTATTTCAAGCTTTGACATTAAAAATAAATAAAGTAGCACTTATGGTTTGAGAGACTGACCACTTACTTTCGAGATCTAGGCAGCCTAGTGTTGACCCTCCCTGTGTGGCTACATTAGGTTAGGTTGAGCTGAAGCCAATCGCGGCTGAAATCTCACTGCGGTGCTGCTAAAAACAGGCCTAACACATACCCTTATTACCCTGTCCCACGGGGGATGAAATAAACCGCCTGTTTAAGCAATACTTCAACCTGTTAAAGGCGTATTCACCCTTTGGGTCCCGTTCTAGCACCGCTGTGTACTTCAGAACGCTTATTTAATTAGCGACATGTCTCAGTTCCACATGAAGTCGTCGGTGGAATAATCCTGTAATTTGTAATTAACATCCATAACCTTTTGTTCTCATCAGATATTTGAGAAATGCTTACTGCATACTAACTCCTGCAGCTCAGTTCTGTCTGTCACGTCTTTTGTTAATGCTAATCACTGCAGAAAATCAGCATGTCACATATTAAGCAGACAGTTTTACTGTACAGAAGACACACATGTTCGGTGCATGCGCTCGCACAATGGCTCACCTGTTTGGCTCAAAGCGTTAGCTGTGGGTGAACAGATTATTACTCAGTGTGGGCTCTCCAAAACGTGTGTCGTATTTATATATATGGCAAGATTTAGCAGTTGAGGGTGGATAAGGGAATGGTGAATGTTCGCAGCCTGCAGAGCCGTGGATTCTGTGCCAGGCACTTCAGTTGAAACACACCTGCATGCTTTTATTCACTCCAGCTCTCTTGTGGGATTGAGCTTTTCATAAATGTATCAGTGAGGGTCAAAGACTTTTTGCATTGACATATGTTGAAGAGTTTGTGTGGTGATTATTGCACTATGAAGCTTCAACTGATCACTTTCATTTGATAACCGTAGTTGTATTAATTCACAATACATTGTGTACATTTCTTTTTCTAGATATTTAAACAAAAATGTACAGAGCCCGGAACATGATATGGACAAAAATCTATATATCGTGGCCACGAATTAAGATTGTTCTCTCGTTTTAGTAAATCATGGGGACAAATTAAGAATTCTTTCTCATGACTTTTTAATTCGTTCCCTCGTTTTAGTAAATCATCGCCACGAATTAAGAATTCATTCCCTCAGTTTAATTGAACTAAAACAAGGGAACACATTATGTTATGCCACGATTTAGTTAAATGAGGGAACAAATTATATTATGTGCACAATTTACTTAATACGAGGGAACGGATTATAAAACATGCTGACTTAATAGTAATTAAATTGATAATTTGTGACCACGATATATAAAAAAAAAAAATTCTGCATGTCATATGCAGGACTCCGTAACATAGCTAGATTTGTACTTTTTCTGAAGAAGCCCCAAGTCTATGTTCCCTATGGCTCAGCTCCTGCCTTCGATGTAAGTCTAGAAAAGTACTTATGTACTATATTGGTTATTGGTAATTTATTAGAGAATATAATTGTATTGGTCAATATTGGATGTGCATGCTATTTTTTTTACATTTAGCTCTCATCTAACACTCAATTAAAATAAATCAAGAAGACTGAAGACATGTTTCATACTGTATAATTATAATGTTGTAATGTCTGAATTCAATTCTAGCATTTAAAATGTTGTATTTCTTAGATAAATGAAATTAATTAATTTTGTTCTGAGACAAAATTTCATCTTTTTTAATTGTCCACCAGGAGGACGTTATTAAGAAATATCATTAAGTAAAATCACTTATAATAGCAGACATTATTGCTCAACAATTAAGCCTCAATATCTGAGATGTTCATGTCTGTAGTATTAACGGTGCATTGAGTATGAGCAACATTAATAGCCTAAGCTAGGACCAATTATAATTCAACGCCATATGAGAACTTTATTCAACGCCATATGAGAAATTTCCACAAAGAACTTTATGTACTGGTGCTTTAAGAACTTAGAAATCAATGAATAATACACTGATCTGAAAAGACTATAAAGTAAAATCTAAAACTTTGAAACTCTAAAGCAGGGGTCTCAAACTCAACTTAACTGGGGGCCGCTGGAGGTAGAGTCTGGGTCAGGCTGGGCCGCATCAAGTATTCCACAAAAAATTGTATTCAAGTATTCCAAAAAAGGAGCAAAACTGATCCAATCTTCTCAATATTTATTATTAACGTTTCTTCTGAACTGTTCCTCTGAATTTGAACATACCTCTCTGTACATGATTGGTTCTTTATGAGCTGTCCTTCTGACAGTTGAAGTTCATTTTACAAACTTTCTTTGTCTATAACACATATTTGTGATATTTATATTTGCTTATGTCCTTTTTATTTTCTTTATACAACACATTAATGATATTGAATGTTTTTTTTGGAAGGCACAAAAAAACTAACTATTTTATTATAGTTAGAAAAACAATTATTGCTTTTGAAATACAAATATTTGCAGTCATGTCTGCCCTATTGAATTCTTTCTACACATGTATAGTGTCTCAAATTACTGACTGCACAAATCAAAGCAAACCTTCTTATCAACCTGTTGGACACATATTACAAGCTCAAAGTGATTATTCTCACATTGTTTTAGAGCAGGGTCTCTCTCCAACACGTCGCTCGCGAGCTATCAGTAGCTCGTGGCCTGATTGGTGATAGCTCGCCAAGGGGCCGTTCACATATCGCGCTCACATATTTTGCGCGCTCAAGTTCGTTATTTCAAATGTAGGCGCGCGGTTAGCGCGCTCATAATTAAAGCGACGCACTAATTTTTTCCAGGCGCAGTTTGTTTGTACTTCGCGGTTGTCTATGACAACTATTGACAACAAACCCACCGTAAGCTGTCACGAGACTATCTATGGTAGCTCATAAGGGATAAAAAAAAATAAAAAATTAAAACGCGGCACACGCAACGACGGGCCGCACTAACATTAAAATTTAATGTCAAGTAGGGGGCCACAAAATGGCCGCGAGTTTGAGACCACTGCTCTAAAGGATCATAAAGCAACTCATGAACACTATCCAGCACAAAATGTTCCTTTTTAAGAATCCCACGGTGTAGAATTTGCCCCTCTTGGCTTTCTTAAACACCCCTCCTGCTCGCATCAGCCGCCACTCGGCTTGACGGCAGGTCAGTCGTAACAAATTCGGAGGTGATAAACTGCGAATGGCTTCCCTGGCACTTGTCCTAACAGCAGAGCTCTGGGAATCCCCAAAGTCCAGTCACTCATTTTTAATCGATGTGTCTTCATCCGTCCGTGAGGTGTGGGGCTGTAGTGCTCCAGTGGTGCTGTGTCCGGTCTAGACTTCCTCTTTGCCCGTGGCTCCAGCTCTCTGGCTATTCAAGCGGCAGAGGAGGCAGTGGGGAACCGGTAACCAGCTGCAGGTTGACAGGAGATAAATGGCTCCATTAGTGTGTCTGGGCCGTAGGGTGGAGTCTGACCCACTGGCCCACCCAGCCCCACAGTAAGCCACTTACAAACATCAGACAACATACTTCCTAATTCTGGACGGACCTGCCAGGGAACGCCAGCACAGTGGGTTATCTTGTGTCCTGGCTGGAATGGCCTATATTTTACCATATTGATGGTAGGTCAGTGTTATAGCAGGTTAATTGAAAGATTGCCATTCTAGTTTTACTTCATGTCGAATTCTATTATTTTGTCAAAGTTTGATAAAATGTTTAATTTCAGCGTGAATTAGATTATACTATATCATATGGTATACTGGATTGCCATCTTATCGACCACCTTGCTCTCTAGTTGTCAGACACGTAAAAAATCTATGTCAGTCAACCACTAGATTGTATATTGGAGGCTATATTTAGAAAAAAGTTCTAGAATGGACAAGTGCTTAAACTGATGTAATGATACATATGATACTGGCCTGAATTACTGACCCAGATAGAGTTTGTTGTTTAGACGTGTTTTCATTGCTATGAACGTATTTCTCATATGACCTACTCCACTAAGGACAATGACTTTTGTTTTGTCTATGTGTAAACCAGTAGACTTTCTACTATACCAGATAGATAGGTAGGTAGATAGATAGATAGATAGATAGATAGATAGATAGATAGATAGATAGATAGATAGATAGATAGATAGATAGATAGATAGATAGATAGATAGATAGATAGATAGATAGATAGATAGATAGATAGATAGATAGATAGATAGATAGATAGATAGATGGATAGATGGATGGATGGATGGATAGATGGATAGATGGATGGATGGATAGATATTAATGTGAATTAAACTAGTGACCCTTTATATGAGCAGCTGTAAGTAATCATTGTTTCATTATCATTGTATGCATATAATTCAAGGAAGAGCAGTCCTTAAAGACATTTTAAAAGTGAATTGCCCCTATTGTTTTGACAAGGCTAATTGTTGTCATTGTTCCAGAAATGCCATACTTCTCAGTAACGCACGGGTGTTGGTTTTTCATTTTCCTTACAGACACAGAACAAGTAGAGTCCCAGGAGACCCTGAGACTAGACGATTAAATGCAACTGCCATCTTTTAAACTAGCTTTGCTTCGAATTTGTATTCTATAGGGTTCTCTTGACATTATTTGAGAAAGACGACATTTTGTATTACCTTTGGATATTATTAGCAAATTTATCAGCAGCTATGTTTGCGTTCAAGCAAACATGTTAGGCACCTGATATACATGTGCATCTGTGATTGAGCACTAAGTGGCTTTGTTAAATCATTACCATATGAGTCATCTCTTATAGAGACAGTTTTCCGTCTTTTTTTTTATTCCAATTCAACATCAAAGGGGGAAATAATGCCATAATCAAGCCGAGAACAGATCAAATAAACCAGACTCGGCTCTGAGATCTTGTGCATGAGTGTTTGTGCCTGAGTAGGGCTGTTTGTGAGCAAAAGCAGACTCTGATCAGCCTCCATATGGAGCACTTCATCATAATCAGATTATATGATGTGGTGTCTTTCTTTGAAGGGAGTAAACTGTTTGCTTCTCCACTTCTCCAATCTATCCCTTCTTCTGCTTGTTACACTTAAACTAGACATTTACATGCTAAACCTCCTGATGCTTTCTGTATGTTTTAAAATATATGCATTTAAAATATCAGATCTGTATATAGACAGATCTGCTGACCTCATCACCTCATTGTGACCTTCATTAAAGGTGTGGTAAATGATTTTTGGGAAACATTGTTGAAAGTGGATCATACTGAGGATCTCAACAAACTTGTAGCCAATCAGCAGTAGGGGACGTGTGCACTCATGATGGGGGAGGAGAGAGAGAGGGCAAGAGGGAGATTTGAAGAAAGACTGTAGAAAGAGAGATGGCTGAGAGACATTACAAAAGAGAAAAGGTCAGAGGAATATCACTGGAAAAAGAAGGGTTATGATCAGGCAAGAGCTTTAGGACATGCGTAATATTAGAAATGCTATCTATTGCTGGAGAGATTGAAGCGGGAAGGCCTGAAAATGGATGCCGAGGTTGCGTTGTTTCTGCTCCATACGTGAGTTACATTGGTTTTGAGTGTGTGCTGCTGGCGACTAACAGTTAACTCTTACTTGCATATACTCGTGTACTGTATGTCATTTTTGTTCTTCTTTGTCATTCGTCATCTTCGCTCTATTTTTTGTTAAGATTTATTTACTTCGCTTCTGCTATGATATACAGACACTCTTGCATTGCCTGCTTGTTCATGCATTTTGGGGGTGAAGCAATGAATGGAGGGGTGTGTTTGTTTGGGATGCTTTTTCACATATCAACAGAATTCAACAATGATTCTCAGAAATCACTTACTGCACATTCAAGCCCCGCCTTAAAAACAATTGCTGACTGTTTCTTCTCTAGCAGAACTGCCAGATTACCAGGCAAGCTTTTGCTCTTTTCTAATCTAAGTCCTGTGTGTTTGGATAACTGTCAATGGAACTAACGGTGGCAAACAATTTAAACTTGTATAGAAAAGTTAAGAGCAGTTCTGTCCACTCATGCTAATGGTTTCAGCCCGAGTTTGAGCATTTGCTTCAATTCTGTTTCACAGTCTCCACAAGTTTTTTAGCCAGTCATTTACACTCAAAATGTGTGTGTAGTGAGGTAGAGAGAAAAAGTTTGTAAGTATATTTGTTTAAAAGCATACAAAAAGTATTACTCTTGATCGGCACTCCACTACAGGGTCCAAAAAGACCCACATTGGCGAGCAAACTGTTTTTGGCTGCGAGTTGAGTGTCTCACTTTAGTCCATCGTCATCTCTGATATGATTTTATGTCTTCTTTTTTTTTGTTTTATGAAGGATGGCAACCAACATTAAGGTGCCACCTACCATGCTGGCGTGTCAACAAGATAGCCTCTGGATTATTTACGATATTATCGCATGGGTAGTATTAACATGATATCAGTCTTTGATTTTTAAATATCATGGTTATTGTCAATACCGAAATAGTGTGACACCCCAGCGCAAACTTTCAATCGCACACAACAAGGTGACTATCACACAAGGACACAAACTCTTATTACCATAATATCTGCATGTTATTTATTTTTTCCAGTAATGACTGCATCCAGTTTCCCACTGGTCCACTGCTGTTTTAATCACATGCTTTTCTTGGCTTGCCGTCATAAGTACCTGTCGAGTTAAAGGTTTAATACAAAATCTCAGGATGTCTGCTGACTTCAAGAGCTTTTGGCTCCTCACAGGAGCTGTCAGATATTTTTTAGTAGCAGTCAGGGACTTCAGGTTCCCTGTCAGAAATGGCAGTAACTTGCTGCTCCAGTAGAGCCGTGTGTCTAGAAGATTCTGACACGCTCAATAGCCATTTAAGAGGATGGAGCTGAAGCCTAATGTGAGAATGATAGGATGGAGATGGACGGGGACGGGGTCGTTGTTCGATCAGAAGGTGCGAGGAAATGTGATAGACTAAGGCAATGTGATCATAGCCTTTTACGTGTGCCCGGAGTCTTGCATTGATTTGTATGTAACATCAGAGATGGAAATCGTTAAAAGCCACGAGGTGTCTGGCGCAATCAATATGAATTCACACAGGCCCAAAGAGGAGAGATGTGAATAAAAATTAAAGCTCAAATAATAATAATAATAATCATAATATATTATTGAATGAATTAAAAAATACCATTATTAAACAAACTAAACTTATTATTAAACATGATACATATTATTATTAGAAATATACATACTTTTAATTTAATATTTTTTTTATAATTTATATACTTTTTTTATTTTTATTTTTTTATAATAACAGAAATCCTACGGTGGACCCTTTTAGTTTAGACAACTTCATTGATTATAATGACAGCGATTTACTTTTCTGCTTATGTCTGGTGAACACATGGTGTCAGAAACACGGCTGACATAAGTATGTTTTAGAATTATATGTGATTACACAGGACGTTTTACTCAGACAGCCCAACAGCTAATCATTTTTTTAATTGTATAATTTTGCACATCCCTACTTCAATGGTAGTAATAAGATGTCATTATGCTATCATTTCTTTATAATTTCCCTTTTTGTGTGATTGTATATGTTAACCAAACAGACAGTGTATCATCATTAGCTGAAAAGACAAACACATTTTAACATGCAGGCTGGAGGCACAGGTGCCCGTGCTCAGTGATGTGCTGTGCTGATTTGGGCCCATTGATATTCATCAATACAGAAACATTGTGATCTGCTAAAGCCCCTCCATTAAAACAGCAGCTATGTGGCACGAATGTATGATTTCAAATAAATGTGCAGGAGTGGTTTTACTTCAGGGGGTTTAGCTTAAACTGTCTTAAGTGAAGTGATGCATCATATTGGGTCTTATTCAATGGGCAGAGATGTTCCTTGATTTGCTGTGCTGAAGCCCAGCAGGTGTGTGTGTGTGTGTGTGTGTGTGTGTGTGTGTGTGTGTGTGTGTGTGTGTGTGTGTGTGTGTGTGTGTGTGTGTGTGTGTGTGTGTGTGTGTGTGTGTGTGTGTGTGTGTGTGTGTGTGTGTGTGTGTGTGTGTGTGTGTGTGTGTGTGTGTGTGTTTGCGTGTGTGTGTGTGTGTATTGCTGTGCTTTTTACCGTTCCAAAGCATATGCGTATGAATAGAAGTGAATGGAATATCATGTATGCCTATTTAATCCTCATCTGTCACAATGACAATGCAGCTTGAAGGCAATCCTTGATCATGTTTCCATGTAAAACTATTAGCTTAAACATGCTGCCACTATTGAGCCAAATACAATGCTTTGTTGTTAACAAATCAATGTATGCTTGCTATCATTAACCAAACTGCTTACAACTAGTGATTTTCCGCTCAAAAATCAATCTTTTACTCTTAAAAATAAAGGTTCCATCATTTGCAGTGATGTCAGAGGAATGCCATTTTGGTTTGGTTTATCATCTCGTTCCCCAAAGAAACAAAACAACATTTTTAAAAGAACCATTTTTGTCTTAGTGTGAAGAACATTTTAATAATCTATAGAACCTTTTTTCACTATAAAGAATATTTTGGATTGGAACATGTCCATGGATGTTAAAGGTTCTTCCTGGAACCACAGATGCCAATAAAGAACCTTTATTTTTAAGAGTGATTTTTTTTCAAAGTTATTATTGTTGGATTTTATTTTATTTTTTGTCATTCAAGTTTAGCTTAGTTCAGTGTCCAATTTCAAAATACTTTATGGTCATAATTTGTATAAATGCAATATTACCCCAGCATCAGTACACAACAAAAACATTGAAAAAAGACAGAATAAATAAATATTTGTATATATATATATATATATATATACATATGTTTATTTTTTTCTGAAAAAAAAAACTAGTTTTGATATTATTTTTAGTATTTATAGCTGCCAGTGTTAGCAATTTCCTGATTTAAACCATATAAACACAAGTCACTGATTTTATACCTTGTATCCTTTTTGTTTTTTGAGCGGAATTTCTCTTTGTGCTGCTTTTGCCACACTAAAGTTGCTTGCCACTAACCCATAGCTATCCGCCGCACAGGTGACTGACCAGCTTCTGTGGGATTTGATGTCACCTTTAGATCGGTTCAATTGAAGATGGAAACACTGGAGTCAGAGCTGACGTGTCCAATCTGCCTGGAATTGTTTGAGGACCCCCTCCTGCTGCCCTGCGCCCACAGCCTGTGCTTCAACTGCGCCCACCGCATCCTGGTCTCGCACTGCTCCAGCACCAAGCCTCTCGAGTCCATCTCCGCCTTCCAGTGCCCCACCTGCCGTTACGTCATCACGCTCAATCAGCGCGGCCTGGAGGGCCTAAAGCGCAATGTGACGCTGCAGAACATCATCGACCGCTTCCAGAAGGCCTCCGTCAGTGGGCCCAACTCCCCCAACGAGAGTCGCCGGCCTCGGCCCTACAGCGCCACGCTCGGCGGGAGCGCGAGGGGCAGCCCCGCCAGCAGCGCCATGTCCCTAGAGCGCGTCGGCTGCCAGTTCTGCGATCAGGAGCCCCCACGGGAGGCGGTCAAGACGTGCGTGACGTGCGAGGTGTCGTACTGCGACCGCTGCCTGCGGGCCACGCACCCCAATAAGAAGCCCTTCACCAGCCATCGTCTGGTGGAGCCGGTGGCGGACGCTCAGCTGCGTGGGCTGGCCTGCTTGGAGCATGAGAACGAGAAGGTGAACATGTACTGCGTGGTGGACGACCAGCTGATTTGCGCTCTCTGCAAGCTGGTGGGACGGCACCGCGAGCATCAGGTCACCTCGCTTAGTGATCGCTTCGACAAGCTTAAGGTGAGTCCTGAACTTGATTCTTAAAGCAAGACACCCCAGGTGAATAGGATAGAAAATGCAACTAATAGATATCAATATACTGATCATAGGGAGCCCGAGAAGTCACCTGTTGGAGAAAAAAAAACAAGAGCCACAAATCATGGCCACAGTTTTTCAATTCGTCCCCATAGTTTATAAACCATACTCACAGATTCTTAAATTGTTCCCTCGGTTTAAGAACCCCATCCCTAGAAATCTTTAGTCTACCGACACAAGAACAGAACAAGCTCACAGTTCTGTTATCAAATCTTTTTGTATATTGTTTTATTGTGTATAATTGAGGTTGAATACATCAAACTGTCTTAACGGCATGCTTAAATTCTATGCTATACTTTGAAGTAGAATAGACAAAGACTTAATAAGAATCATATGTGTCAACTGTGGGAACTGATTGCGATAGCGATTATGAATTTGGGAGTACGGATTGAAAAACCGAAGGTACATTTATAAACAAAAAACATTGTTTTTTTCCTGAAGTGCCTTGCCTTAAGCAGCTGTTTCTGTAATGAAGTGCTACTAAGACTCATCTAAATGACCAATAGAAAGGGTTCTTGTTGACTGATTTTAAGCGAAATAGTTCAAGGTGATCTCTTTTGTAAAATCTTTGTTGTCCTGCATCATGTACCATAATTTATGCAAAATTGTTTTGTTTTTTTTCTCATTAGAAAGCTAATTTCATTTCATTAGCATCAAGCTAACCCATTCTATGCAATATCTGTCGGCCTTCATAGTGGAGTGCTTCATGCATAGTAGCAGCTAGAACTGCCCAGCTGTTCCTTTGAGCAGGACTCATTATCATATTAGATGAGTTTGCAGTCCCTAAAGCCATTCTCTGTTCGGCACTGAAACGCAGTGCTGACCTTCAAAGAGTCTGATTGCTGAATCAGGGCTAAAATACAGAAGCTCACACAGAGCCACAGAGCTCCCAACCTGTGAATACAGCCGCGCCCCGTCAGTATAATCATTCACAGCTGCAGAAGGCCAGAATTACATGATCCGTGCCTTGTTTTTTCAATGCCATCATAACTTCAGAGCAGTTCTATATAGGTTTCCTCTAGATCAGCCTCCCATTACCTCTATTATCCCTGCGAGGGTCGAGTTACAAGAGAAGAGCAGGTTAAGGTCACTTGTGCTATGTGGTTGTTGAGTTCTCATGGGGTGGATTTGTTAATATGAGCCCACATAGAGGCCTTTACACCATCATAATCTCGCTCCCATGAATAGACCGCCATTGACTTCTGCATCAGCATTATAATAGCAGGCATAGAGGGCACATGTGATCTCCCTGTGATCTCGTATCCCGGTTGACCTCTTTGTTCACACCAGCTCACACAAAGGAAATTCCGATCATTGACGCATGCTCGCCCAATCTGGTTTTTGAAGAAAACGAACGAGGCTCTGCTGAAGCTACCTCGATTGTGGTAGACGCACTTCATTGTGTGTTGCTGAAAGTTGATAGCTGAGAAAGTTGCTCTTCTTTTGTCCCAAGGTCTTCTTGCAAGGAAACAGTAAAGAGGCTGGCATTATGCAAAGGTTACAGCATCCAGATCGACATTTAATTTCCTCTAGGAATCCCGCCGGACTGAGAGGATTACCTCGGTTTGAATTACTCATTGGAATGTTGTCTCCATAATTACCTCTTGCACTGTAGGTGTACACATTCCGCACGGTATCTGTAATGGTCTTGACGTTTTAAAAGTTGTGCTATGTGTAAAATAAGATGCCAGGTCTAAAATGCACTTTTAATGCAAAACGTCTGGATTGGGTTTTGTATCTACATTGCAGAAGCTTATTCGAATGTTCCCCTGCTGAAGCTTTGAACCTGTCTAACTTTGAACTTCCAATCCACAACCTGAGAAAGAGAGAGAGAGAGAGAGTAAAGAAGCCGTCAGGGCTCAGGGCTTCAAACTTTTAATCTTTTTCCGGCTCAAGTAAAATGAGAAATCCTTGTTTGTACGTAAGCTTCACGGTGGATGATGATGATGATTCAAACAGTTCCACGCGTTTAAATGAGCTCTGCCATTTCCTAGTCAACATTCGCGTTGTGTTCGTGATTTAGTCCAATGAATCTTTTGTGCACATTCATGTGAGTCCCTGCTTGTAAATCAATGTCCCTTTAACGGTGCGATCACAGCTACATGCTAAGAAAGAGTTATTTTTCTGTGGCAACGAAAATATCCTTTATAAGAGTCGATATACTGAGTGTTCGCTGGACAAACAGATTAATTGATTGTAATGTTAATTCAGCTACATCAAGTTAATTCTATTAACTGATCCAAATATTTCTATTTAATCATAGCAAGTTATAATTAATTATTTATATTTCCCTTTTGAGCTAATTTGCTACATGCTCGTGCCCTAAAAAAAAAGGAATTTGTCTGTTAGGGGCTGTTTACACAACACCGTTTTCAACTAAAAACATAAAACTTTTTATGCATTTTGGCCGTTCATTTACACCACAAGGGCATTTTGGGTGCCTGAAAACGTAAACTTTTGAAAACGGGTTTCAAAGTGCAAGTTTTTGAAAACGGTCTCTGTGTAAAAAAAAAAAAAAAACACGAATCTCTGAAGACGATGACGTCATGCACATGCGTTTTACAAAATATAGCGTTTTTAGTCGTTTTCGGGGATCCGTGTGTATGGGGATCGTTTTGACAATGATGTCGTCTGTATGTAGAAAACTCAAAGGAATAACTTCTCCATTTTTAGCATATCGTTGTTGTGTAAACGTACTCTAAATTGACTGTTTTTCTAAAATGATAAGTGGTTTTGGTAACAAAAGTGGTTTTGGTAAATAATTAATTACTTAAAGGCACACCGCGGAACTTTTGGCCACTAGTGGCGCTCGACCTGTAACTTTCACGTCTAGCGTCCCTAGAGGCCACAAGCTCCGCAGCAGTGTCGCAAAAGTCAACAAACAGTCAACCGGTCAGCCCATAGACAGTGGGTCAGCCTCCCGTGTCTTTAGATTGTGTTTGTGTGTGCTTGCAGTGTTTGAGGCGGGCAGCCTTGCCGCGCTCGATTCCCTTATAGCAGTCTGCTGAGAGAGAGCGAGCGGGGCGAGCCCCGTGGGGCTTAGTGCTAACATGTCTGTGAGTGAATGTGGGCGCGGGACGGTGGGCACATTTACTGCACTAAAAACACCGTCGGCCTGAGCTGACTGTAACTTAGTGTGTTGGTTTCGTTTTACAGAAACCGTGGGACATGTTGTGTGTAGTGTTTGTGGGCACTGAGTCGTGGGCACGTTCACTACATTTAATGTAACGTTACATTTGACATGAGTCGACTTTATTTGTGCCAGCCCTGCACTGTGGCGGGCTGTGTTTGTGTGTAGAAATGAACAACGGGCTGTGGGCATTTTATTACACTCATAACACCATCGGCTGTGGCCGGAATACCAGAAAATACTACACTACTTATAGGATTTATCTGGGTCACCTTGGAAACGGCATTTGTGTGCAGGCAAGCGTCAGCATCGGTCGGGCACCCATCCTCCTCCTGTAGCTCACGCCAGCGAGCGAACGCTGGACCAATGGTGATCCTCGTCCTGGCTTTTCATTTGTCACTATGCCTTTTTCTTTTCTTTTTAGTGTCCTCTGACAAAACCTTTGCCTTCTTCATTGTAGCTGTTGGTTCGGCCATGACGAAAACATACAGACGGCAATCAAACGCGAGTTGAGCACTCGCGTCAGAATCTGAGGAAGTTGTGGGTGGTGGGGGAAGTGACGTATGCCGTAAAGCGGTTGAATTTTGTAGTTATTTTTGTGCTCGGGTTCCTACCCGAAACCCGAAGTTACATAGTGCTAGGAAAAGCGATACAGACACCTTCAGGCTACGGCAGACGTGTCATTCAACCTATTGTAAGTCGATGTACCATCTCAATGGGTTTTGGTAATATATTATAAAGGTTGAAAAGTTCCACAGTGTGCCTTTAATTATTTAATTAGAAGAAATTAAAGGGATACTCCACCCAAAAATGAAAATTCTGTCATCATTTACTCACCCTCAAGTTGTTGCAACCCTGTGTGAGTTTCTTTCTTCTGCTGAACACAAAGGAAGATATTTTGAAGAACGATTGGAACTTTGGCACCATTGACTTCCATAGTATTTTTTTTTTTCTACTATGGAAGTCAATGGTGCCAAACAACTGTTTGGTTCCAATCGTTCTTCAAAATATCTTCCTTTGTGTTCAGCAGAAGAAAGAAACTCATACAGGTTTGCAACAACTTGAGGGTGAGTAAAAGGCAGAATTTTCATTTTTGGGTGGAGTATCCCTTTAAGTGATTTCAGTTGAGCTCCTGCACATTGTGTTAAGGGGGAGTGGCTATTAGCTATTTAAATTAATTCAATTAATTTTTAATCATGCAGGCCTGAAAATGAAATCGTTTTTATATCATTAAAAAAACATCATGGAGATTAGTGTTGCTTTTAGGGTTGTCACTGTACCAAAATTTCAGTAGTCTGTACCAATACCATTAAAAAAAAGAGCTATTCTTGGTACCAATTTCGACACCAGAGCAAAAACTTTTAAATTAAGTACTTGCCGATCACTGTCAGTCATCGCAGTGTCTGATTCAATCACGCATTTAAATTCTGTTGTCAACCCAGAAACTTTGCAGTGTAGTTGGCAGCATGAAAAACTAAACTTGTATTCAGATTGTGAATGGGAAATAAACAGAAAGCAAGAGAAGAGCCTCCCTTTATAATCATTAAGGCTGTCTTTTGCCTATACTTTTTTTTTTTTTTTTTTTTTTTTGCAAGGATGCATTCAACTGAAAGTAAATACTTTTATGTTGTTCAAAAAAAATGCTATTTAAAATAATGATGTTCTTTTAAACACTATATTCCCTGTATTTTGTATCCACAAAAATATTAAGCAACACAACTGTTTTCAACATCGATAGTAATAAGAAATGTTTCTTGAGCACCAAATCAGAATATTAGAATAATTTCTGAAGGACCATGTGACACTGAAGACTGGAGTAATGATGCTGAAAATTCAGCTTTGCCATCACAGGAATAAATTACATTTTAAAATATATTCAAATAGAAAACAGTTATTTTAAATTATAATAATATTTCACAATATTTCTATTTTTACTGAATATACATGTAGCCTTGAGGAACATAAGAGACTTCTTTTAAAAAACGTCAAACAATCTTTTAACTCCAAACTTTTGAAACGTAGTGTATACAAAATGTTTGATAATTGGGTTTTCACTGTTGATCCTCTCATGCTTTGTTACAGGCAGCTAATTGATGGAAGAGCAGGTACTTCAGTCATGGCGTTCAACTTTGTATGCAATACTTCAAGGAGCTAATGAGCTGCCATTCGTTTATAACCTCATCAACACCTCTTCACACAGTCTCCACTTCTAAACAGCAGCAGAAATGAGCCAAGACAAATATTATGTTTAGGCGTGCGCTGTCCGCTGCACTCAGCATGTGCCTTCCATCCTTCTATTGATCTCACACGTCTCCTGTGTTTGAACGTGACTTACATGAGTAACATTGGACGGTGGGGCCTTTAAAGCATGACAGCAGTCTCACAAACACTCAGGGATTAGGTTTTACAGAGCCAAAACACAAAATATGAAAAAAAGTGGCGATTAAAGGCTTAATTTCTATTTCGGAAAAGTTGCAAGTCGCAGCAGTCAGCTTTGATTAAAGTTCCACCCTGTTTGGCGTTTGGCCCTCTTACTCTAAGCTCCTTAGGGAAGCCGTCTATCTTCTCGCAGATATATGAGCCCAGCTCAGCAGACACCAGCTCGCCCAATTCTGCTGCATTCAGTGAGCCATCAGTAGGCCGCCGGAGTCATTTTCAAAAACAGACCGTTTTAAAAGGCAAAAGAGCAAGTCAGCTGAAAAGGTGCTTGATATGACCTGGGCTTTCCTTCCACCTCAGCCTCAGCCAGATTTCCCTACTGCAGCCACATTGGCCTGGTTTTGCCTATCCTTTAGCCCAAGGTGTTTAGAAGAGATAATGCATTAGGTAATATAGCATGGCATGGCATGCATCTACGCATTATGGAAATACTCCTCATTGAGGGTAATGAAAGGTACAGATTTTCTGTGCACTTACACCCATATTCAGAGGACAGACTGTGACCACCAATAGTATAGTCAGTAGCAACCTATTTTGAAGCGGTAGCTTAAGATACAAGCCAGTCATAATTTAAAGAAATTAAATGTTATATATATATACACACAGTATATAGTATTATGACCACCAAAAAACTTTACAGCAGAACAGCAGCATGTGTGTATATACACTCACCGGCCACTTTATTAGGTACACCTGTCCAACTGCTTGTTAACACTTAATTTCTAAGCAGCCAATCACATGGCGGCAACTCAGTGCATTTAGGCATGTAGACATGGTCAAGACAATCTCCTGCAGTTCAAACCGAGCATCAGTATGGGGAAGAAAGTTGATTTGAGTGACTTTGAACGTGGCATGATTGTTGGTGCCAGAAGGGCTGGTCTGAGTATTTCAGAAACTGCTAATCTACTGGGATTTTCACGCACAACCATCTCTAGGGTTTACAGAGAATGGTCCGAAAAAGAAAAAACATCCAGTGAGCGGCAGTTCTGTGGGCGGAAATGCCTTGTTGATGCCAGAGGTCAGAGGAGAATGGCCAGACTGGTTCGAGCTGATAGAAGGGCAACAGTGACTGAAATAACCACTCGTTACAACCGAGGTATGCAGCAAAGCATTTGTGAAGCCACAACACGCACAACCTTGAGGCGGATGGGCTACAACAGCAGAAGACTCCACCGGGTACCACTCATCTCCACTACAAATAGGAAAATAAGGCTACAATTTGCAAGAGCTCACCAAAATTGAACAGTTGAAGACTGGAAAAATGTTGCCTGGTCTGATGAGTCTCGATTTCTGTTGAGACATTCAGATGTTAGAGTCAGAATTTGGCGTAAACAGAATGAGAACATGGAACCATCATGCCTTGTTACCACTGTGCAGGCTGGTGGTGGTGGTGTAATGGTGTGGGGGATGTTTTCCTGGCACACTTTAGACCCCTTAGTGCCAATTGGGCATCATTTAAATGCCACGGCCTACCTGAGCATTGTTTCTGACCATGTCCATCCCTTTATGGCCACCATGTACCCATCCTCTGATGGCTACTTCCACCATGTCACAAAGCTCTAATCATTTCAAATTGGTATATATACACTCACCGGCCATTTTATTAGGTACCCCATGCTAGTAACGGGTTGGACCCCCTTTTGCCTTCAGAACTGCCTCAATTCTTCGTGGCATAGATTCAACAAGGTGCTGGAAGCATTCCTCAGGGAGTTTGGTCCATATTGACATGATGGCATCACACAGTTGCCGCAGATTTGTCAGCTGCACATCCATGATGTGAATCTCCCGTTCCACCACATCCCAAAGATGCTCTATTGGGTTGAGATCTGGTGACTGTGGAGGCCATTTTAGTACAGTGAACTCATTGTCATGTTCAAGAAACCAATTTGAAATGATTAGAGCTTTGTGACATGGTGGAAGTAGCCATCAGAGGATGGGTACATGGTGGCCATAAAGGGATGGACATGGTCAGAAACAATGCTCAGGTAGGCCGTGGCATTTAAATGATGCCCAATTGGCACTAAGGGGTCTAAAGTGTGCCAGGAAAACATCCCCCACACCATTACACCACCACCACCAGCCTGCACAGTGGTAACAAGGCATGATGGTTCCATGTTCTCATTCTGTTTACGCCAAATTCTGACTCTAACATCTGAATGTCTCAACAGAAATCGAGACTCATCAGACCAGGCAACATTTTTCCAGTCTTCAACTGTTCAATTTTGGTGAGCTCTTGCAAATTGTAGCCTCTTTTTCCTATTTGTAGTGGAGATGAGTGGTACCCGGTGGAGTCTTCTGCTGTTGTAGCCCATCCGCCTCAAGGTTGTGCGTGTTGTGGCTTCACAAATGCTTTGCTGCATACCTCGGTTGTAACGAGTGGTTATTTCAGTCACTGTTGCCCTTCCATCAGCTCGAACCAGTCTGGCCATTCTCCTCTGACCTCTGGCATCAACAAGGCATTTCCGCCCACAGAACTGCCGCTCACTGGATGTTTTTTCTTTTTCGGACCATTCTCTGTAAACCCTAGAGATGGTTGTGCGTGAAAATCCCAGTAGATTAGCAGTTTCTGAAATACTCAGACCAGCCCTTCTGGCACCAACAATCATGCCACGTTCAAAGTCACTCAAATCAACTTTCTTCCCCATACTGATGCTCGGTTTGAACTGCAGGAGATTGTCTTGACCATGTCTACATGCCTAAATGCACTGAGTTGCCGCCATGTGATTGGCTGCTTAGAAATTAAGTGTTAACGAGCAGTTGGACAGGTGTACCTAATAAAGTGGCCGTTGAGTGTATATACTGTATATATATAAAATAACTTTTTGCTGGAAAAGCTGTTCTGATTTAAAAGCAGCTAATCTACTGTCACGCTATACTGAAAAGCACAGTTAAATGAGTAGCATTTCTCCTTTTTAGTTAGTTATGCCCTAACTCTGGTAATAGTCTATTAAAATAAAATGTGTTTTAATGGTTTTTGCTGCTATTATTGCTTTTTGGAACATGTCTCTTTTCTTTTTCTCTCCCATCTGTATGGAAGCGTGCCAGTTTTTTGCAGCTGCGTGAGAACAGAGTGAAGCAAGAGTGCTGGTTGTTTCTGTATGTAGGCGTTCCGAGACATTCTTTGCGGCTTTTTTTACTCTCTCCTGTGTAAGCTTGCACATACCTGGCACATGATTGCGTGCAAAAATGACCACATGTGTGTAATGCATGGTGCAAGCTGTGAAGAGATATACTAGTGACAGGTTATCAGAGGTGAATATAGAGGCTCGTTATTAAACTGCTTTGAACCTTTCGCTCTCCATACACAATTAATGCAGAGAGGAACTGAAAAGCTTTTAAGAGCAGTGAAGTGGAGTCATCAGCCTTACAATGTGATCCACCCTTCTCTCTCCTCTTTGGTCTCCAAGTTCAGGAGTTTCTTGAGTGCGGGGGGATAATGTGGTGTTTCTTTGCTTTGTGCTGTGGTGTGAAGTGCAAAGCACCACATATATCATCTTCCAGCTGCATACATGATGGACAATATCAGTAATGCTCAGAGAGTGGGATTAAAGCTGTACTGGCTCTGGTTTTAAGAGATTATTCCACTCAGTCTTGCCCCTCTTTGAAATGGGATTTATGTATTAGTAATTCATGTAGATTCTTTTGCATTCATGTTCTACCTTTATTTCTTATTTGGCCTGTCAAGGTTCTGTAAAGTTATTTGCGCAAGCTGTTTTGCTTTGTAATGCCGTTTGCTCAGTTCACCCCAAAATGAACTGTTTTTCAGAACCTATATGACTTACATTCTTCATGTAACAAAAGGAGAAAGTTTGATGCCTCTGTTGGTCACTACATGAAATTACTTTAAATTGTAAAAGAAATTGTGACACAAAAGTATCAAATAAGTATATTCCAAGCCTTCTGAAGCTATACAATAGCTTTTTGTGACAAAAAAAAGTAGTGATGACCAATTTGTAAAAAATTATTTTATTTTTCTTATGAGTTAGATCTTTTTTATGAATCAGCTGGTTCAATTCACAAAAACGATCTGAATGATTTATTCAGGAAACGGACTGATTCGGTTCTTGAGTTCAGTCAATGTCGATCTGTTTCTCTAAAGAGTACTTTAAATAGAGTGAATGTATTTATGTTTTAAAGTGTCACGTTATGATGAAGATGACGAGGCGAGATGTATCTCCAGATCTTAAGCAGGATAAACATTTATTAAAAAAAACAAAAGAACAATTTCCAACAAGAGAAACAAACAAAATAGTGTGCTAAGTCATACCGAACACCAGACCAAGAACTGAAAGAACTAAGGCCAATATACACAAGATAATGAACTGAATACAAAACAGGTGTGATATAATCAAAGAACCAATTAGTCATCATGACAACCAATGAAAATATACTTAGTAACCATAACAACAAAGGAAACAGGAAATAATGAAGACAAACTAAAAGGCCTTGAAAATGAAAATGAAATAACAACCGAATGTGATTGTGATTTATTATTATTTGTATAAATGAACCTTCCAAATGAATCGATTCACTTGATTATTCCTCAAATAGCTTAACTATAAAGCTTAGCTGTGTTTAGTTATTTAAAAAAAAATACCAATGAAGCATTTTTTTACACTATATCACTACATGTTGGAAATAGTAGCTTGTTAAAGTAAAAGCTATTCTGTTGTAAAAGCAGCTGAGCTACTTGCATGTTACTGAAAAACGGTTAAGAGTTATATAGACCACTTTTTTGATAAAAGCTGTGGAAATAGCAACCAGGTCATTCTTAAAAACTTTTCCTTCAAAAGTCATTTGAGTTTGGAATTTTCACTCAGCCTTTTGATTTGTTTTCTCTCCCCGATTCTCTACCGCAGACCTCACTGTGGTTTTCACACAGAATTGGTTTTGTTCGAGCTTTGATGTGGTGGCATTTATCTGCATTCCTCCATCTTTGTCAGTCAACAGTTTTCAGGATCTAATGCGGTTCCTAATACATTTTTTACTGTGTGCTGTGTGGGTTGTGGTCAATTGTGAACAAATATGCTTTGCCTTTCCATCTTTTCCGGCCATGTTTTCAAAGATCAAAAATCGTTTAATTGCTCCGCATCCACTTCCATCCGAGCTATTCTGATCCCAGCAGTTTAAAACTGAGGTGACATGGGTCATCCATTATCTCTGTTGGGGATGCTTGGAGCTTTTCCACGCATTCCAAGAGTTGGAATGTCAGAAGACAGTCCAAGGTAGGAATTTCCTGTGGCCTCTCTCCATCAGGAAAGGCTGTGGTCATTCCAGCTCATCCTGCATGACTGAAGCATGTTGTCCAACAGTCAAGAACGCTGCCTGTCCTAGGAGAGAACAAGTTTGGAGAGTGTGACCACAAGCACGTCTGCATTGATTCTGAAACCTCTCTCCTTGTTTCTCGGCCTCTGAGGAATACCGAACCAGCTCTTCCTGCCCTGGGACACTCATTGACTATGACAAGACCCCCCCCCCTCCACCTATTCTTCCCCTTCGGCTTATCTCTACTTCTGCCAATGAGTTGAAGAGACAGACAGCTTGGATCTTATCATAGACCAATGAAGGTCACTGTGAACATCAGACAAGATGCAACAAACTTAATGACTTAATGATTTCATGTTTCTTAAATAAGTCTCTAATGCTCACTATTTTACCAAAAATATTTGAATATATTCTAAAATGTAATTTATTCCTGTGATGGAAAGCTGAATTTTGAATTTAGACTAAATCAATCTGGGTCAAACTGGGAATTTAGGATAAATCGATTTGCAATTTAATTCTCACTATTGTTATTTAAACATTTAATATGAGCAGATGGGAGAGACTTTTTGATGTGTTTAAATATCACATTCTCTATTCAACAGACCTCTATAAGCAAACTTAAATTTACTTTCTATCTTCACCAGCGAGGAAGTATTAAGTTGGCACAGTTGGTCCTTGGAGCATGCCTTGCTCTCAAGTCTTACTCATTTCATGTGTTTAAAAAAGTCTGGAAAATGAGATATATTGCGAATTTTCATTCTAAGGTTTTCTGAGATTTTTTCCTTGCCTATTCAGCCCACTTTAAAGAGCAGGCACATCATGCATGCTTTATTCCCAAAGCCATCCGTAATGGACTGTTAAAAATGTCACCTATCAGCTGTCCATAGTGCAAGTGTCAAAGAGCCCGGGGTCCAACAAATCTGCCATGCTGCCGCACACAGGAGAATTCCAGCAGTGAGCTTATTTCCCATCATACAGTCTGTTTATCTTGACTCTAGCGTTAAGTCTTGTGCCATGCATGCTAATTATTCTAGAAGATTAGAACCCGGGGAGGTAAAAATAGTTTGTGCCATCTACATAATTATACATTCTGCATCACAATGCGATCCAAAATTCTTTCCCTATCAGTATGGAAAAGCAAGGTAAACGTTGAAATTTTCAGCACAAGTCAATTATAAATGGAATTTCTTATTTACCCCCCACCAGGCACCAACTAATAGCTGTGGTTTATTAGTTTGAAAGCTTCCTTATTGGAGAAGATCCTTTGCTTGTAAATTTAGATCAAATGGTTGGTTCATTGTTCTGATAAATAACTATAAAATGTATTTAAAATTGATCATTTACTTACTTTTCTAGTGTAAAAATATGAAGAATTTTGAAGAATTTCCTGCAAAAGGGTGTGTGTGTGTTTGTGTGTGTGTGTGTGTGCACATGTGTGTGTGTATTCTTATATATACTGTATATACTTTTATATACACACAAAGATTAGTATGTTGTTGATGTTTTTTTTTTTTTTTGAAAATGAAAATGTCATTGGATTGTAATCCCAAGTAAAAATGTCTTAACCCCTATTCAGATGGGATTAGTTTCTTGGGACATATGTCTGTAAAGTAATTGTTTCTGTTGACGTAATATTGAACGTCAGTTTGCACAAGATAAGTGATCCATGTAGAAATCACTGAAATAGGTTTGTGCTCCGGATTATGCACTATGCATTTGTGTACTGCATTTTGCATTATGCATATGCATTGCCACCACACATTTAGCTCAACGTCTTATGCATAAAATTCTAAATATGAAGCATAATCATATATTTGGTATTATTAGGAGGTTGATTAGAATTTCAAGCAAAATGCAGTGATCTTGTTCACATTACTGTAATCCTGCAATGCACATTAAAAGGGCTATTTGTTCACTTTTTGCAGATCAAGTATGTCCTTTTTTCTTTCTTTCTGAATTCTTTTCCCCAGAAAAACAGACAACTGTCTCTGAACAACATATACACACTTGCAACTTCCCCTCGTCTCCCTGCTCCAGTCGCAATGCTTATTTTGGGGCCGTTGCACAGATGGGTAGTGTACATCCTTGAGTGTCGTGACACATAAAAGCTCTTGTGTTCAGGGGCATGTGGGTTTGAATCCTACCTGTACCATGTCTCATGCTCTATCTTGTAAAATTAGATGCCAAAAAAATAAAAAAGCAAAACTTTTCTGCTTTATATAAGTAACAAATGTTATGCATTAAAAAACTATTTAGACTTAAAAATGATAAAATATGTATTTGTTCATTGACCAACATCCACTTGAGACACTTGGAGTGATTGATGTACAGCAGTAGTTAAATGGCATTCAGGCTGGACATGGGCTGTGGAGAGTAGGTTCAAAGCCTTTTTACCAATATGCTAATTATTCAAAAAAATTTTTTTTAACATTTTATAGTAGATAAAAGGTGCTGTATTGTTTACCAGCATGAGAATTCACAATCTTTAAGAATTCACTGAACAGCTACTGACATGGTCAGACCAGACGGGATTAAAATAATGGAGAAAGTCTGATAATTATTACATTATCCTACCTCTCCATACAAAACTAATGCGGTCTAAAAAAGGCTTTTGTTTGTCAAAGCCGTGTCATAAACCAATACTCATGTAAGGTACCCTCTCAGGGTCCAGAATGTGTTCTTGCATTAAAAAAATCGATACAGAGCGCAACAGAATTGATCAGAATGCACGTTTAGAGGTACATTAACTCCCATACACCATTGCTACACACTAAATACACTTAAGTTGCTCATCACATCCGCAGATTCATCCGATTGGTCTATTGATTAAAACTGACATTGATCCACTGCTACGTGTTAAAAGATTTTTAACTTGACACATCCTCTTAAAAAATGCTACGTTTGCTATAAGATTCTGAAAAATATGATGAGGCAGTGTCCACAACGACCTAAGGTGTCTGTGTGTCACAGTGTTTTTTTTGTCTTAAATGAACAGTTTCTTATTTACTCGCGTTATTATTTACTCGCGCTCATGTAATTTCGAACCTGGATGATTTTATTCTGTGTAACACAAAAGGAGATATTTCGAACAATCTCTCAGCTTGTTTTTTTCTATATACTGTACACTGTAAAAATAAATTTGTTGGTTTAACTTATAATAGTAAGTTATCTGTTTGCGTTAAAATTTTGAGTTAATTAACATTTTTAATGAATACAATGAACCAGATTGAGTTTCAACAGTAACTCAAAATATTATGTTATCTGAACCAGCTTAATTATCTAAGTTGATTTGACAAAAGAAAAATAGTTGTGATAAAAAAGTTGATTATAATGAGATTTTGACACAAAGACATTGTGTATGTATAAATACTTGCTAGTTTGTTTTAAGTAGCCTTCTTCCTCCTGCAGCGGAGCATCTCTGATAGCATTAGCCATCAAAAATGCTGTTGCTGTTTTTGTTTTTTTAAGTCTTATGCTTGCTGTGTAGACAGCTTCATTGATTATGATGGTAGCAATCCAGATTTGCGGCACTGCTTCGTAGACAAGATGTAAGAAGTTCCATTTGCATGTTAAATTAATATTTATGTTTTGTACCATTAGTTGTTAAATGTGCAGTGCCATACATTTAGTAGATTGAACAGCTCATTATTCATTATGAGCCCTGCCTGGGGACGTTTTTAAGCAAAATGTTTATTAACATTTCAACCAACGTTCAGCAAATGTTTGAGAAGCCATTTTCTTTACTGACGCAATGCAGGTCACAGCATGTTCGTACTAAACTTATCACGAGTCCAATGAGCTGCCAATGCAGGTTCAGACACACTGACTGGAATAACAGTCCAATAGAAAGACAAAATTATTGATTTGATTCACTCATTTGTGTGGATTAATTTACTAATTTTGTCTTCTTTGTTTTAGCAAATCATTTGGCGCAGGAATTTTCCAAGCAGTGTTGTTATTGTTAACCAGAACTAAAATTATAAAAATTTGTGTAATTGAAATAAAGCTGAAATAAAATCAAATATAATTATTAAATATGAAACTTAAACTTAGAGAACTCAAATGAAAATTAGAAATGTTGATTTTGCAACTATCAGAATTAAAATAAGTTGAAGTTGAAGTACTGGGACTGAAAAATAATACTAGAACCTGAAAACTGGTAAAATAAAATAACATTCTAAGAAAATTCAAAATATCAATAAATACTATAATAGTATATAGATACAGCTAAAATAACACTGCTTTCGAGACTTGTTTAAATTGTGCGTGATACCCATAATAAACCAAATTTTAAGCCTTAATATACAATGTTTTGAAAGCGCATCAGAGCCATGGTTCGTATATCAGGAAGTCAGCCTAGATGGTTTAAAAAATGACACACTTCCACACAGGTTTGAGCTGCAGTTTATTAGTGACTCATTTGGCTCAAGCATTTCTAATTGGCATTTATTTTAGACAAATATCTAATGGTTTGGATGTGCTGCAGAGGCTATCACGACTCGGCATCTGTTGTTATTATAGCTCGTTTGTGTTTTAAAAACCCAGATCACACAGTTCTGACAGAATATCTCATAAAGAGCTGTGTGGTTCGGAGAATATCATCCAGAGTGTTTCAAAGGCCCATCAAAGGGATTTTTCACTCTTATGTAGCTAATTAGACACTGAGAACTGTAGTTTGGAGCATGATACAGTAGTTTCAGTGTCTGTTGCTGCTGTGAGACTACAGTCGTCCCTGTTGTGCATCTCAAATGCCCATCTCAGTCTCCTGCGGTTTGAGAACTAGGCCGTGTCTTTGCTGTGAACCCTTAAAGAAAGCAGCACTTGTCATTCTTGGCATCAACACTCCTTTTTATCCGCCTTTGAAAACATGTTTACACTTCAGAGAAGTTTTGGCTGTGTGAAGTTGTTCGGTTCTCTACAGCCCACGACAGCAATGACCGCCTGTATTTAAAGTCACCTTCCAGTCCAGCTCAAGATTATAGTGTTGCCCGAGTTCTGTGCTTCAGTGTGTTAGAGACGGCTGCTTGTGAAATCTTTTTCTCTTTCTGTGATGAATCAAGAGATGTCAGTGCAATTTTATGTGTAGCACTCTATTCGTCTGCAATTGTGCCTTTTGAAATTGTGGGGTTTTTTTTGCTTGAGGGAGGCAGGAGCACACTGACTGCCAGAAGCAGATGAAGATATATGGATGATCGTGCGCAGATCTGTCTTGATTTACTGTGGTAATTTTGGAATGTTGTATTATACGTAGATTTGCAATGCTTGAAAGATAATGTGCGATAAAAAAAAAACAGTCATAATTTGGTATGTGACATTTTTACATCACTGGAAGGTTTTGAATTTCAATACAAAACAATACTGAAATAGGGGGGGAATGTAAAGAATACATTTATTTATAAATGTCTATTTTTTTATGGCTTAATTTCAACCAAGAAATGTGGCAGTAACTAAATAGTTTTTTTTTTTTTACTATATTTTTATTATTTATTTTATTTTAGTAAATCTTATTATTTTAATAATATTGTTTTAACATTTTATTTTATGCATTGTACTCACTAAATATTTGCTTGGTTATCTGTAGCTTACTTGAATTTTTTTTTAGATTAGGTGCACATGAAGTTAAAAAGTTTATAATAAAACAACAACAAAATACCACACCCAAAATTTTCAAATTTTCTCCAAAATATTTGAGAGGAGTCTTTTTATGCAAAGTAATAACAGAAATGTATGAGAAGAAATATAAGGCATTTCAAAACAGTTGTATCCACTGTAAAATTGACACTGGTCAGTTTTCTAGAATTTGACCCAATCTTGTTCTGGCCGTTGGCAGCCTTGCTCTTTCTCAGCGATCAAGAGTAGAGAGAGAGATGGACAACATGTGGAAGATGAGGACATAAGGTCTCTTGATGCAGGGCGACAGCGTGACTCACCCTTCATCCACAATTGAAGGTTTCAAATGGCAAGTCCCTGCACATGCCGGCCCATGTGCTCTGCCTGAAGAGAGGGAATTCTTGTTTTCTCTTGCTTTGTATTTGAGTCACTTATCCGGGTATTGCTAATCTATGGATTTATGGGTTTTCAATTGAGAAGGACGTTTGTTTTGAGACTTTCTGCTCAACATGTCCTACTCTGCAGAACTTACAAACAAGAAAGTCTCCAAGTGAGAGGAATTATGGGAAGTGTCAGAAAGAAAGATTAATTAATATAATAATTAATGTTCAAAGGAGTAATATATGACAATTTCAAACTTGCCTGAACTGATCAAGTTCTAAGCTTCCCACAGCCATCATTCAGAGGTGCCACACAAATTTCAAAGTTGTTGTTTTTAAAAATGGTGCAAAACTATAGCAAGCCTCATTTACATAGAAAGGAGGCATGTTTTGGTTTGAAAAGAATGTAAATATTCAAGGCACAGCACTATTTCAGCTCATTTAGCACATTTAAACTGATTTGCGGGTGGTTAGCTGATGCTTTGGAGTTTCAAGAGATGGAAAGAGTGAATATGTATGACAGATATGCCTGAGAACATCACTCTCTCTTTTGAGTTGAGGAGCACTCAAACCTTTTACCTCGGACCTAAAAGACATAATAGCAGCAAGTGTTATCTAACATTAGCTGAATTTGCCCGAGCAATGTTTTACATAGACCTGCATTGATGTGAGTTTCAATGAGAACTTAAATGAGAACAATTAATTTAGTTTTCATTCGAAGCCCCGTCAAATGATTTACGGCATTCACAATATCTGTAGGGTGTACATTGTAAGTGGCAATTGTAAATTTGTTGTTGTTCCCTGAGTGCAGCTGGAATAACTTCATGTTGTCGAATGCACAACAGTGCTTTCTATCTCTCCACCTCTGCTATGTACCCACCCTCTTTCACCTTGAATTCATAACACCACTTTTCACAGCCTAATGAGAGTCTGGAGGCAGTGTACGGCATTCCTGGATGGTGATATAAGCCGTGCACCTGTGCACACTTGTGTACGCTTTACCAAACTACAGCCAAATGTTTTGGGCTTCAGAAAGTGATTTTTCAAACCGAAGAACGAGACAATCCTGAACCCCAAGGCCAATCGAACGGCTTGATTCGTCACTAGCATCCATGGCGTTCCAAAGAAAGTGAATCACCATGTCATTCGAATCCAGGGTAAAATCTACAGCAGTTAATTGTTACATAAATGGAATGTAAAGCCATTTAGCAGACATGCCACATGAGTCAGTGTTCATGCTTGTCCAAATTGATAGCACTTAACTCATTGGCAGATGAACCAAGGCTTGTTTCTGCAAATTAATTTTTCTGAATAAACCGTTTGTTATGCTGCCTGTCAAAGACAGATGTCAGGCTGAAAGTTGTCTTCAGCTTATGATTACATGGAGTGTGCTGTATTGAGTTCGGATACGGTTCAAAGTCAAATGGAGGAGACGGTATCTTTCTAAAAGAGCAAAAGAGTCTCAGAAGTTTTGTAGCTATAAATAAATCACAAGCTTTATTTTGCATCTGAGACCTCTGGATCCTCTCGGGCTTGTTTTTGTGTAACAGCCTCTGCCGTGCATTGTTATCATATAGTTTCATTAGCTTTGCATGTCTTTTATGCTGTGACCTCTACTGCAATGACCCAGAGTTCGCTCCTGCTCCACAATGGCCATTAGCTGTGACCCCAATGTTCCTCTTTCAAGCAGACGCCAATATCAGCCTCCCAGGCATTCAGTAAGAGGAGATAATGGCCTTGTCAGCCTCTCTTTCTGCCAGTTTTAAGTATAAAAACACACTTCACCCAAAAAAGCATCCACCTCTACATCTCCCATGTTTTGCTCCCTTCTCTCCCAGGTGTTTATTTAATAAGTGAGTGGTCTGTAACATGATCTTATCAGAGAGTAAAAGCTGGAATATTCTACAACTTGTAAATCTGAACAGATTTTAAAAACTAGGCATCACACACTTGCCGACTTTGTGAATGTATGGTTAGAGAGGAAAACGTCTTGGTTACTATTGAGATGTAACGTCGACGTGACAACGTATTTGGGATCGCCTTGTGAGACCAATCTACTTCGAGAGTATTAAATCGAGCCAATGCATATTGGCTTGCGATAATTGCATCAGCTGCTCTGCTTGCAGTGCGAGCATATAACGAGCAGCAGGTGCGTCGCATATTGTTTTACGCTGAGGAGCCGAGACGTGCTCGGCCATACAGCGATGGTCAGCAACCGTGGCGACGTGACGTTAAGTCTCCCGTTCCCTCCTTCAAGGAAAGAGGGTTACAATAGTAACCGAGACGTTCCCTTTCAGTCGCTCACGTTCGACGTAACATCGACGTGATGACGTAATTGGGATCCCATGGAAAACGCCACGGTTGCTGCCACATCCAGCGCCCTACGCAAGACTCTCAGACCCCCAACTGACTGGGGCGGAAGGCCTGCGTAGAGGGAGTTTGAACTGCTGTTCCTTTATAACCCACACAGTGGAACTCTTGGATAACACTGGGACTCTGCCAAGGGAAAGACACAGGCTCGCCACAGGGATCACCACATATGGAACCCTAGCCTAGCACAAGTTACACAAGCATATGAGCACTAGGCCTGGCATCAGACTCTCTGCAACGTCTGACTGCAGAAGGGGTGCGGAGGAACTCTACAGGGTTCGCCTAAGTGGGGAACTCGACTGGAGTAGAAAAGCGCACGTATTCGCTCCATGTGGAGGGAAGTGGCGCAGCAAGCCGACACTAGAGCGGGAACTTCGGTGTTACCGGCTAGTTGAAGCAAGTACACAGGAAGAACCGGCTCAACACGTAGGCTATAAAACCTAGCGAACGTGTTAGGTGTCGCCCAGCCCGCAGCTCTACAGATGTCTGTCAGCGAGGCGCCGTGTGCCAGCGCCCAAGAAGAAGCGACACTCCTAGGCGGAGTGGGCTCTCAACCCAGGCGGGCAGGGCACGCCTTGGGCTTCATAAGCCAAGGCGATGGCATCCACTATCCAGTGGGCCATCCTCTGCTTGGAGACCGCCTTTCCCTTCTGCTGGTCTCCGTAACAGACAAAGAGCTGATCTGAGGTCCTGAGGCTTTGCGTTCTGTCCACGTACAGGCGTAAGCGCGGACGGGACAGAGAAAAGCCAGGGCTGGGTCTGCCTCCCCCGAAGGCAGCGCTTGCAGGTTCACCACCTGGTCCCGGAAGGGAGTGGTAGGAACCTTGGGCACGTATCCGGGCCGGGGTCTCAGGATCACGTAAGAGTTAGCCGGGCCGAATTCTAGGCACGATTCGTCGAACGAAAATGCATGCAGGTCCCCTACCATCTTGATTGAGGCCAATGCAACCAGGAGTACTCTTTTACAGGACAGAATGTTTAACTCAGCTGACTGCAAAGGCTCAAAGGGTGGTCTCTGAAGTGCCGAAAGGAACAGAGACAATCCCAAGAGGGTATAGAGAGTGGGCGAGGCGTATTTAGTCTCCTCGCCCCCCTCAGGAACCTGACGATCAGGTCGTGCTTTCCCAGTGACTTACCTTCAACGCCATCGTGATGTGCGGCAATAGCGGCAACATACACTTTAACCCTCTGGGGTCTAAGGTGTGTTGGGGTCCTTGAGATGTTTTGATATGCTCTGACATTTGTGCTTTTTTCAGTTGCTTATAAACATATTAATGGCACAGGTGAAATTACACTCTATTTAGCACAAACAGGGCTACCATAATATGTGAGCAACATGTATGTACATGTTTGTATTTTTGAGAGAATATTGTTTATGCATGGTTATTGAAAAAACTAAAAATTAAAGTTTCTGAAATAAGGCCACAAAACACATACTAAATATCTGTCCACAAGACTTTTGACTAATGGATGTTGTCGCCTAGAGTTTTTGCTTCAAAATGAACGGCCCAACCCCTTGTCATGAATAATTAGGTGGTTCACACCTGAGAAGACAAAGACCCACATAATGAGCCTTTCATTCAGGTGTGTCACACAAGAAAGAATGCAAGGACTATATATAAATATATATATATATTTATATACATACACACACACACACACACACACACAAACATATATATATATATATATATATATATATATATATATATATATATATATATATATATATATATATATATATATATATATATATATATATATATATAAAATCAAAATATAAATGAAAGTCAAAAGCACATTTTTAGTCATACCTGGAAACAAATCCTGTTCAAATAGGTTATATGGGCCATTCTACAGAATTGGTTCAAAGTTAGAGTTGGAAACATCTTGAAAAGAAAATTGTCTTTTTCCATAAATGTCTTTATAAAGTATTATTTTTTAAAGTAGGCCAATACATTTTATCATACATATTTCAAAGTTAAGGATTCGTTATTTTGATATAGCTTGCATTGGAACAAACACTATAACAGTTGATTTGTTTATTTTTTGACAAAACATACTATATGAGCAGAAACTGTCTAACAAAAGCTTATTTGATGTCTATTTTATAGTAAAAACTTTATAATTTATCCAAAACTAGTCAACGAAATGTTGTCATTACAGACACTAATCTATATCGCGATTAGAACAAATCTCAGTAGGCTATAGCAATACAGTTTGGATGTGTTCATGTAAAAATAACATTTACTAATGTAGGAACAAGAGTGAATGAACGGCAAAGATGCGATGTACAGCTCTAGTAAACAACATCGCGCGCGCGTCTGTGCCATTCATTCATTCATTCACACACAGACACGCAATTCATATTTAAACAGTCTTTGTGCAGTTTACAGACACTATTCAATAACGCGATTAGAACAAAGCACTTAAGAATAAATAACTTACTACATCAGCTGAATCCATGCTCCTCGAAATGAAACTACCAGCACTTCTGAGGTAACTTTTCCAGGATTATTATGATAGTATTATGTGAATAGTATTACACATCACAAATATGTGATGTGTAGGTGGATGTCAATGTAGACTGTATGTTAGATGTTGTAAACATACACTGTTATGCAAGAAAAATTTCAGACTCGTCTGACAATAAAGTATAAAGTAAAGTAAAGTAAAGTATTATTCCTCACAGCGCAGCAAGACGAGATGAAGTACAAGATTCTTATTAAACTGGATGTTTTATGCAGCTGATGTGGGCGTTGGCATGGCTTGCCTCAACATTTGTGTTTGAATAGCGTGTGCTCTCCGTGGGGGCGTGTCACATTAACACGTAATAAACTATAATGAGCTGAAAGGAATACAGATTACATAAACTGAGAATGTTTGTTTTTTATATAAATTACTTCATTTAAAAGAAGAGGAAGCGGCCCAGCGCACGATGTACTGCTAACAACTCGAGGCAGTTGATGTGCCAACGCAGTTGAGGCCTGGCGGTTGATGTACGCAACGTTCACAGTGCTGTCCGAACGGACCAGTACATGCTTGTCTAGTAGCGGCGTTTTGAAGCGGCCCAGCGCAAGATGTACTGCTAACAACTAGAGGCAGTTGATGTGCCAACGCAGTTGAGGCCCCGCCCACAGACCTGAAGCTGCATGCCCGTTGTACGTGGCCCCCCAGCCGGTGGCAGAGGCATCCGTGGAGACCACAGAATGCCTGGACACTTGTTCTAAGGGGAACACCTGCCCATAGGAACGAAGGGTCCGACCACAAGCTGAGAGTTTGGCGACAGTGCGGGGTCACTTGGACCCGGCACGAGCTGCTCTGCCACGCCCATCTCGGGACTCGATCGTGGAGCCAGTGTTGGAGCGGCTTCATATGAAGCAATCCGAGCGGCGTTACCGTGGCTGCAGATGCCATATGCCCCTGGAGCCTCTGAAAAGTTTCAGTGGTGCCGCTGTTCTGCGTCTGAACGTGCTCAAGCAATTCAACACTGACTGGACTCTGGCCTCGGTGAGGCGCGCTGTCATGTTGATCGAGTCCAGCTCCTTACCGAGAAAAGAGATCCTCTGCCCGGGGGTGAGTTTGCTCTTTTCCCAGTTGACCCGAAGCCCTAGGTGGCTGAGGTGAATGAGCACCATGTCCCTGTGTTCACACAACTGCTCTCTCGACTGGGCGAGAATAAGCCAGTCGTCGAGGTAGTTGAGAATGCGAACACCACGCTCGCACATGGGAGCAATGGCCGCCTCCGCGACTTTCGTGAAGACACGGGGCGACAGGGCCAGCCCGAAGGGTAAGACTTTGTACTGATATGCCCGTCCCTCGAAAGCAAAACGAAGAAATAGTCTGTGTCGAGGGAGAATCGGACATGAAAGTACGCGTCCTTCAGGTCGATCGCTGCAAACCAATCTTGGGGACGGATGCACTTGAAAATGCGTTTCTGCGTAAGCATCTTGAACGGCAGCCTGTGAAGGGACCGGTTCAGGATACACAGGTCCAAGATAGGTCGTAACCCACCACTTATATTGGGTACAATGAAGTACGGGCTGAAGAAGCCGGTCTTATCGGCTGGAGGGACCGGCTCGATTGCGTCCTTCGCCAGTAGGACTGCAATCTCTGCCTGGTGAAGGCCGGGGGATGCCGGGCGAACTGAATCCCATAGATGGTACAGATGAGTACCCGAGGTGGGGCAGCACGGCGGAATGCAGGGACCCGACTCGGACAGCATAGCGGCCCGAGTGGGGTCTGAGTGTGCAACACTAACCTGACTCCACCGATCGGTAGGGGATGAGTGAGACGGCATAGGCGCGGCCTCGAGCACATCAGGCTACAGCTGGCGAAGCAAGTGGGGGCAGAGGGTGGCAAGGCATAGCACAACCTTCTGGTGCCTTCAAAACTTTCTGCAGCTTTTGCCACCAAAAATGCTTCCATACTGGAAAAAGTTTTTCACACACATCCGGGAAGGCACGGGGGCGGGGCAAGGAGATTACGCGTCGCACTGCGCCCCCAGTGTAACCCGGGAAAGCATGGCTGTCAAGTCTAAATCTGAATCAGCATGAGCATGCACACCATTATAGTGGGAGCTCAGCATCATCTTCATTTCCGGAGCGTAACAACCCTCTCTCTAATGTAGCAATCGACGTCTATCCTCTCCTGGAGCCCGAATGAAATGCTAGGTCCATCATGAGAATGACCAGCATCCCATCCAAAAGCTGCTAGGCATGCGAAACAGTGAATGTGGCCGTCACCTGGACGGCACACAGCACGCTGATCGCTTAACCTTAATGAAAAGGCAAGACGAACAACGTGCTGACGTGGTTATGTTCTCATAAGAGAATACAACCACCCACAAACAGAGTCTCAACATGTATGCGATGCGATAGAGGAGTGAGGGGCCCACACAGATTGGTTACTGGGCGGGGAAACTATAATCCTCCGGTCACCCTGGCTACATGCAGAAGTAGCCCTTTTCTGGAGCGCCAGAAAAAGAACTAGATCGGGGCATAGGCGAGGGGACCCCACCTCGTTTGAGGCACTTGAGTCTTGACCACGCATCTAGAGCGCCGAACGACATGCGCTGGGTTGCCGTGACAACCCGCGCTGTCAGCCGACAGCTTGACGGCACACGGCACGCTGATCAATTAAACCTTAATAAGAAAGGCAAGACGAACAACGTGCCGACGTGGTTATTCTCTCAGAGAGAACATAAACCACCTACGAGCACAGCTTCAGCACACTTAAGCCCAGGCATGTGAAACAGCGATCGTGCCGTCACATGAGGATAGGAAACGACCGCATCCAGAAACACACGGTTTGAATGACGTCTTGAAAAAGATGCAGTGTCGAACCGTGTATGCTCTTTCAGGAAAAACTGCTCTCTCTGGTGCTGAAGCACCCAGGGATGACCGCGACTACATAAACAGGACGATAGTGCAAGCCCGATGTGAGCACTCACATTCTCATTGAAGGCGCAACATTCTGAGCTGTGAAAACAGCTGTTTTGCCGGCTCTCTGTGAGATCGCGGCCAGCGCTGTCTGCGCTGTAACACCAACACTAGCTTTGAAGAGGCGTTCCCCTGAAGAGCAGACTCGTTTTCTTCTTTTGAAGTTGAACACTGTCAGAAGATTGTAGAGCAGGAACAGTAGAACCGCTCGGCTCCGAAGCGAAAGACAATATGCGACGCACCTGCTGCTCGTTACATGCTCGCGCTGCAAGCAGAGCAGCTGATGCCGTTATCGCATGCCAATATGCATTGGCTCGTTTTAAAAAATCTGAGGAAAAGTTGTGTAATGTATTCCAGCCTTAAAGTACATAATCTTTTGGATTTGAACACTGCCATTGTAGTAAGTGTGGACAGGAAAACCTGGCAGTCCAAAATACTAACTCAGCCACTTAAAGGCACTGTTTAAACCTGGTATTAAGAAGCGTTTTCTTTGATCGGATCACAAGTGGACGACGCTACATGTAAATACAAGTGTAAACAGGGTCTAAAAAGTTTTGTGCTTGTCCACTTTCAACCACTTCCAGAGGTAGTTGAAAACGAATTGGACCGAACTGTTTTCGTGGTGTAGACGCTCATGTAGTCGAATGCATTCAAACAACCACAAAAGACCGCCTACTCTATGCCTACTGAATTAATGCGTACACATTATGGGAAGCGCGCTAGCCAGACGGGATTTAAACTTGTCGGCTGGAGACCCACGTTTGGTTTGAAGACGAAAAACGTACCAAGCACAATGTTCTCTCACCATTCCTGTTTTAAAACACCAGGTGTAAACAGTAATGTGTCACCGTCGTCTACTTGTGATTCGATCGACCAAAACGCATCTTAATACCAAATGTAAACAGGGCCAAAGTGTCATGAAAGCCCCCTGTTTTAGTACTGGTTGTTCACACCTCAGATTTGAAAAAGACTCAAGAAATTGGCGTGCAAAGCTGTGGAAAAGTACAAGGGTAGGAAGAGGGGAGACAACAGCGCAGTGATTAGATAAAAAGAGTTATCATGAGTAACGCGGAGAAAAGCTTAGAAACCTACTCTCCAGCCACGGCAGCCAATCACAACTCCGAATTAACGCATATCAAACTTTTCATGATCTTCGTTCAACTTTCCTTTTTAAACCAGAAGAACGAAATAGCTCAGAAAACGAAAAAAATAACCACTTTATGGAGTCACTATTAGGGGTGTAACGGTTCACAAAATTCACGGTTCGGTTCGATACGATACAGTGGTGTCACGGTTCGGTACATTTTCGATACAGCAAAAAGAAAGAAATGCCAGAGAAATTTCCTATTTATTAAAAGAAAAAATATTTTTAAATAAGTTTGAGTTTTCCTACATCTTGAAACTTTCAGGTTTATAAATGGGGGTAATCTTTGAAGGATGAACAAACAATGTTTTGGTCATCACATTAAAAATAACATTTAAATATAGGCCTATATTTATATAAATAATATTTAGATAATATTTAAGTTTTGAAGTGCTGGAAAAACATGTGTGAAGTACTTGAAAGCATTTCACTATTCCAGCCAAACTTCCATGGTTACAGTTAGTGTTACTACATTAAATCCATGGTGGATGTTGCTGATCTGTGGACTTAAAGCCTATAACTAGATCATTCACGGCACAATGTTTCTCCTGGTTTCCACGTCAGCGCTGTTTGATCTAATAGAGATCTACGGTTAATAACGAAGACATTTGAATGCTTCTCACTAGATCTTGTAGCGATGTTATTACTTCAGTGGCGAATTCAACTGTTTTCTTCACTGGATCTCTTGGCGCTGTGTAGTAACAGCTAGTGTCGCTTGATCAAGATCGGCTCGCGCTGCACAGATGTTGCTGGTCCGAACTGATAAACGGTCCGTGAAGCACAATATAATGATTAGTGCAGTTTCGTTCCGCTTTCATTACGTTTGCCATTTGATGTTGCGCAACATTGTGGTGGTCGCGCCGTTGCGGATTTTGTCGGCAGGAAAAATGGTCCAAGGAATCGTTAGGTTTGTATGCGTACCGAACCGGAAGCCTCGTACCGAAACGGTTCAATACGAATACATGTACCGTTACACCCCTAGTCACTATAATTCCACAGTATGTTTGCAAAAGAATAAAGTATCACAAAAAGTTATTTTCTTTTGCTGTACTTTATTCTTTTGCAAATATATGTGGCATTATATTGACTCCATATCACTTTCCCCTTAATAATACACATACTGAGTGCTATTGTTGTTTTCATTGATGTGCAACCTGTACGTATCTGTTAACATCTACAAGAAAAAGTGAGACAGTATGACATATTTTGAGACAGTATGACATATTTAATGTTAAATATGATATATACGTCAATCCCACACAGCCTTGATTTTGTTTGCGTCAATTAAAATATGATTAACTAACCTCACTAATGTCTGTTGCTAGAAGCTGAAGTGTCCCTGTCCCCTCAAACTCTGACAAGCAGAGGCGCCGCTGCGTCGTTCAAAGAAGCTCTGCTTTTTGATTAAAATTAATTATTGTCTAACTGAGCAATTCCTTTCCTTTTAATGTCCTCGGTGGGTGTAATTAACTGAAACGCGTTCCTCTTAAGTTGTTTTGCATGAAGCACATTTTCCCTCAAGGGATCCGTCTTCCCCATGAGAGCAAGTAATTCCTCTGACACTCGTCCCTTTAACCTTCAAGCTGGTTAGTGTGTGGGGGAAACTGTGGTCTTCAGGCTTGCGGATCTGTTCCCGGAGGAATACGTAGATGTGCACCTGCCCTTGTCTTATTAGAAAAAGTGAGGTCAGGGAAGAGATGTTCTCATGAAAAAAACACCTGAGCTCTCTGAACTCCATCGTACATTTTCATTTGGATTCAAAGCAAAGGCATGCTAGACGGTTGGACGAGGTCAAAGCTTTAAACTCGGCATTACGGGATTGATTTTTTTTGTTTTTGATGGAGAGAAAGGGGGTGTATTCGACTGCGTTAAAAGCTTAATGGCACTCTCCAGACAAGCCTCAAACAAGGGTAATGTAGACAGAATTAAATGACTGTCTAATTAATTAGAAGAGTGAAGGCTGGGAAGAAACAGCAGTGGCTTCTCATTAGAGCGAGTTTGCGAGTCTCTAGAGAGTGCTGGTTCCGAATATTATCCGGTGCGAGCGACATTTCCCAGCAGGCTCTGGTTGCTGACACATGCACGCACTCAACCGCCCGTTGTTAGCGTCGTAGCTGTGTTTCCGCATTGTGTTCCCTCAACAAAAAAACCACAAGAGAAGATCACAGAATAATTAAACACACCCACTTTGAAGTTTGTTTTCTCGCCTCAGGATGTAATTCTGTTTCAGGATTTGTTGTTGTTGTCACTCTGACCCAGAACTTAATGGACGCGGCGCACGCCTGTTATAGCGTGTAACGCCTACAGTGCGAGCATCAAACGGCAACTCTGTACATATCTTGTACATCTCCACTTCCCCCTGTATCTGGGATCATCTCTTATCTGAAAACAAGGTCTAGTCAAACTGGGAATCATTTGGACTAGAGCTTTCCGACTTGGTTGGTGTGAGAGCTGTTTTCCGAACAAGCTGTTGTTTGATTCTTTTAGTGAATCAGGTGCTATTAAAAGACATTACAGTATCAGCAGACATAAGTCAATGTTAGTATGCCCCCAAAATGCAGCCTAGATAGTAAGTCCTTTCCTTGGTATCATTCACTCTCACTCACTCGTTGCTTTATTCCTGCCAGTCATTCCACAGTGTGTGTTGTGTACTGCAACACTGCGCTTGTTCATGTGAGATTATTTCTCTGGTCTGTGTTCCTCTTGCATGGCTCTGTGTGTTTGAAGTCTAGTGTCTGCTTTAATGAGTGTTCTTCAGACTTGTTCAGCCCAAACCACACTAGGCCTGTGCTGTCCTGAGGCCACTGCAGTGCCACTGCGCTCTCTCTCTCTCTCTCTCTCTCTCTCTCTCTCTCTCTCTCTCTCTCTCTCTCTCTCTCTCTCTCTCTCTCTCTCTCTCTCTCTCTCTCTCTCTCTCTCTCTCTCTCTCTCTCTCTCTCCTTCCTTCTTTCATTCATTCTTTCCTTCTTTCTTTCTTTCTTTCTTTCCTTCCTTCTTTCCTTTCTTATAATTTCATTCCCTTTCATTCTGTCTTTTTTTCTTTTTCTTTTTCTTTTCTTTTCCCTTTCCTTTCCTTTCCTTTCCTTTCCTTTCCTTTCCCTTCCGTTCTGTTTTTTCTTTGTTTTCTTTGTTTCCCTGTTTTTTTCTTTTGGTGTTTTAATTATTTTTGTCCTTCCTACTTTCTTTTCCTGGCTTCCTTCCTTCTTTCCTCCTTCCTTCATTCCTCTCTCTTTTGTTCATTCTTTCTTCATTTACTTCAACCCTTCCTTCTTTCTTTTTTTTACTCTTTGCCTACCTCCTTCTGTCCTTCCTTTCATTCCCCTCTATCCTTAGTTAATTTCCTCCTTGTATTTCTTTCTTTCATTCCAACCTTCCTTCTTTCTTTCTTTTATTCTTTATTTATATTGTTCCTTCCTTCTTTCTTTCTTTTATTCTTTCTTTCTATTGTTCCTTCCTTTCATCCTCCCTCCCTTTTTTAATTTCTTCAGTTTTTTTTCTTTTAGTCTTTCCTCATTTTTATTTTATTGATTCCTTTCTTTTCTAACCTTCCTTCCTTGTTTCTTTCTTTTATTCTTTCCTTCTATTGTTACTTTCTTTTTTCTTTTTTTAACCTTCCTTGTTTCTTTGTTTTATTCTTTCCTTCTTTTGTTCATTTCTTTGTCTTTCTTTCTTACCTTCCTTCATTGTTTCTTTATTTTATTCTTTCCTTCTATTGTTCCTTCCTTTCTTTGTTAATTTATTCCTTGTTTTTAGTCCTTCATTCCTTTTCTTTCTTTATTTCTTCAATCCTTCTTCATTTGTTCCTTTCTTTTATTATTGTCCTACTTCCTTCAGTCCTTCCTTTCATTTCCTTAAATCATTCCTTTCTTCCTTCTGTCCTTCCCTTTGCATTCTTTTTTATTCTTTCCTTTCTTCCTTTGTTAATTTCCTCCTTGTTTTTGATTGTATTTATTTATTTCTTCAATCCTTCCTTCTTTGTTTCTTTTATTCTTTCCTTCCTTCTTTCAATCCTTCCTTTCATTTCCATCCTCTCGCTATCACTCACTGTCCCTCTCTCCCCCTCTCTATTGCTCCATTTGGGCTCCAAGCTCATACACCCCCGGCAGCTTCTTCTGTCTCCTGGGAGGTGATACTTGGTTTTGATGTATAAATCATCCTCGACTCCTCAGTTTTTAATTAATGACCCCCATCTGTCCTTTCCGGGTGAGTTTGAATTTTAAAATGCTGACACACCAAGCAAACAAGCACCTCTGCAACTGCCTGACGCAACAAGCCCATGAGTAAAGCAAGCCATCAGCGCACAGAGAATAGGCAGTCTGACATAGACACCCTCACCTGCTCCGAGGTGCTTCCAGCCCATTTACCCAGCAGAGCAAGAGAGATAAAGCACGAGAGAGGATGAAAACCAGTGGTCGGACAGAGCAGGGGCAATAATACTTCCATCCATCAGTGGGCCAGACCAGTAAGGCTCTGTGTGTATGTGTGTGTGTTCATAGGCTTTTCAAGTGAGCCCTGCCAGAGTTTCTGAAGCGGTTATGGAGGCATCAAAGACAAGCGCCGCGGTGAGTCACTGGCTGCCTTTTACAATCTATGTACTAGATGTGTGCAAGACAGCGTTTCAGACCATAGATGGGGGGTGCGGCACGTGCAGGTGGACAGGGTCAGGCTGCATCACATATGCATGAATAGCCAAACAACACAAAACAAGAGAACATAAGGGCTCTGTTCTCGCTTTTGTATGCCAATGTTGCCAATGCTGTTGTTCCCATCGCTCTTGCCTTTCAATCCGTTTGGGCTTCTTTTTGTTTCCTCTCATGTCATTAATATCAGCTGTTCATCTCTCCCACTGTGGGGATCATCACTTTGTACAGCTGCTCATATAGCATGGTGGGGTGGTTCTCTTCGAGTTGTCGCTCTTTATCTTTATCTTTCCAACTTGTGTTTGAGTGAAGCATGTGCAACTCTTTTAAATAATTGCATAGTTTTCCACCTCTCGCCATTGTGATGTCACACAATTCAGAACCAATGAATTTCAACACCCTCATAAATCATTTGTATGTAGTGTGAAAACCCATTCCTGTGCAATATTTGACATGCCAGTACCTCACCATCCCTTTTTCATGAGCTAAAGAAAGGATCTCACAGTGACCCAAACACACAAGTTCTGATCTCAAACCTCATATTAAACTTTAATTGCTACATACCTGTTTCTACATAGTACATATCAGAGCTCATGAATTAGGACATGAGCTCTGATATGCTCATGTCCTAATTCATGAGCATACCCCCCCCCCCCCCCCCCCCCAGTGTAAAGTCTCAGCCCAGCGCGCACAGTTTCTCGTTAGTGACGATTAGTGGTTGTGGTGTGGAACTAATTTGCTGCTAGTTGCTTGTTTTGAATCTAATCCTTCTTTGTGGGATCTCTGTGGATTCTGTATGATTTATCTATGCGCACCTACACTAACATTGTTGTCCGCACATTGTCATTCCTTATTTCTTGAAAAGATCTGCCGCTATCAAAAAACACAGTTTAAATCCTTTGAGTGCAGATATATTATCTGATACAGTTTTCAATTCCAAATGTAAAAGCCTGTTTTCTAGCACTGCATTTTGGAAGTGTGCATTCAATGTTATAGTAAAGGGATAGTTCATAAACATTTTGTCATTTTTTTATAATCCCTTTAATGGCATAAAATTATTATATTACAATTAGGTTGTATACAATACCATTCAAAAGTGTGGGGTCTGTAAGACTTTTTAATGTTTTTGAAAGTCACTTATTCTTGTACAGTGATATTGTGAAATATCATTACAATCTAAACGAACTGTTTTCTATTTGAATGTATTTTAAAATGTAATTCATTCCTGTGATGGAAAATCTAACTTTTCAGTGTCACATGATCCTTCAGAAATCATGTTGATTTGCTGCTCAGGGACATTCCTTTTTATTACTTCATCAATTTAATGTGTGAATAACCCGAGTATTAATTTCTTTTAAAAAATACCCCAGACTTTTGAACTGATATCATATCTTGATGGGATTAAAGTAAAATGCTTGTCTGTGTCAGACAGAAAGAGTGATTCATTCTGTCTAAGTGCCATGTCTCTGCCATTCCAACAGCAAACCCTTGAGAATAACTTAACCAATCTGGTGAAGAGGAACAGTGAGCTGGAGAACCAGATGGCCAAACTCATCCAGATTTGTCAACAGGTGGAGGTAAGTCCAGGCAAATGTATCATTATAATCTTCATCCTTCATATCACCATCATCATTCTCATTTCATTTCACCTTCAGTTATTTTCCCCACATCTGCAGATGTGTTTTTGACAGTTATACAAACAAAGTAGTTTACATTTTATTTTTAGTGACAACGTTGTTCTGATTTCTTGCCCTTTTGAGCAACAAATGCTTTACAGGTTCAAGGCTATTCCAGGGATGCAGTTACAGAATGTAAATATTAAAGGGTTAGTTCACCCAAAAATGAAAATTTTGTCATTAATGACTCACCCTCATGTCGTTCCAAGCCCGTAAGACCTCCGTTCATCTTGGGAACACAGTTTAAGATATTTTAGATTTAGTCCGAGAGCTTTCTGTCCCTCCATTGAAAATGTATGTACGGTATACTACTGTCCTTGTCCAGAAAGGAAATAAAGACATCATCAAAGTAGTCCGTGTGACATCAGTGGGTTAGTTAGAACTTTTTGAAGCATCGAAAATACATTTTGGTCCAAAAATAACAAAAAGTACGACTTTATTCAGCATTGTATTCTCTTCCGGTTCTGTTGTCAATCCGCGTTCAGTGACGCTGCTGACGTGTTATCTGGTGCGCCCGAGCTTTGTTTACAGTCTGAGGGAGACGCACGCTGTAAACAAAACAATCTTCGCAAACATGTCTAAGGATTTCGACACAGAGGAAGACTTGCATTTTTTTGCCCAGCCATATTTATTTGAACCCGAATACACGGACGCACCAGATAACACGTCAGCAGCGTCTTACGTCATCAGTGTCACTGAACGCGGATTGACAACAGAACCTGTGAAACTGTGTTCCGAAGATGAACGGAGGTCTTACGGGCTTGGAACGACATGAGGGTGAGTCATTAATGACATAATTTTCATTTTTGGGTGAACTAACCCTTTAATATATATTTGATAGTTACGTTATTATTTAGATATGATTGTTGCAGTTATATGATTCTGTGTTTGTATGAATGTTTTATGTGATTGTGTGGGTTTTCTTCATGTATCAATAAATGTTTTTGTTTTTTTTAATTCACAGTCCAGTAGTCGCCTGTATGAGCAGCTTTTGCATGGCTTGTCCTGTAGTCCTGTATTGACATTAATTTTCTTTCAATTTAACTGCTGAGCCAAAGGTTAGAAGAGCCTTCAAGACTGTTGCAATATGATTTTTTTGTGAATAAAAGAGACTTTACATTAATTCGCTGAGTGAAATAAACTCATGGTCTGCATGAGAGAAAAAACCTAGAACAGGCAAAAGACTTCCTGCTGTACAGTTCATCAGGGGTGTGGACAGTTGCTTGTACAAACAGAAAAGTATTCCCTTGTATTTGTTATTGTTTTTCTTCTGTTTTATTTATAGATTTGGTTTATCTTTATTCCTAACTTTTATGCATGAAAAAGTATGAGAACCTTCTAGATTTACCTGGTTTCCTGCATATATTTGATCGTATCTTCAACCAAATCAAATCAAAACACACACTCACACAGTCAACTAATAATATGCACACAATTATACACCTCAAACAAAAGAGATGACCGAGCACTGAAGATTAAGAATTTCGTCTTGCTTAAAGCTGAACACTGAAATCTCTCTAAAAGTCAGCCATCGTTCCACAGTAAGACACATTTTTCTATAAATGGAGAAAGTATTTAACATATGTATGTATATCACCTTTCAGTAGTTTTCAGCAAGGATGTATTAAATTGATCAAATATTTCAAATATTTCAAATAAATGCTAGTTTTTTTTTAAATGTATCACAATTTCCAATTAAGGCGAGACACTACAGGTGAATAGGATAATTTTTTTAACTTGCAGATATCACCATGAAACTTTCCCAGTTGATTACAAGATTACAAGAAATGTATTACAAGTTTTCTGTAATTTAATGTTTAAATATGCAAATTAGACATTATCTAATTAAATATGCGCTAACTTGCATATATTTCAAAAAATGAAATCTGAGTATTGGATAAAGCCAGCTTCAAAATTCTTTTTTCATTGTGTTCACATATTAGATGGGAAAAAAATTACAGAGGGATTTATGGATATCTACTTTTGTTATCCTATAAATCAGAATATACTGTCAATAGCCTTAAAAAAAAAAATTTTGCCATGTTTTTTGGAATAAAATGTTATATAAATCGGGCTAGGAATAATATATTTACAAATCCCTCTGTAAATGTCTTCATAATATAACTAGGTACAAGACTGTAAAGTTTGGTGTGTATAGGTGCTACTGAAGTGGAGATTTCGGACTTTGAGTATGAGAGAAAAGTCATTTTGAGAAAACGGGCTTTAAAGATTTAGCATCAGCCAATGAGATTGCGCATTTGCGCCCTTTTACTTTCACGATTGGTTGCTGATAAAAAGGAAATGACCATATTTGGATGCGACAGCATTGTACAGGAGAGAGAGAGCTTTCTAACGGTGTGTGTGATGAGAGGGTGCAGATCGCGATCGCGGAGCAACGGATGATTTAGATCGCCAACTTTTGATGAATTTAGGAGAAATCTACAGACGCAAACAGACAAAGTGCAGTAAAATAAAGACCTAAATGTGCATTTCGGACTTTTTTTCACCACAAGTCTGAAAGAAGACATGTTACTGAAGACAAATATCCCGAAATCTCAAAATTGACCAGTGAAAAAAAAACTATGTTTTTGCCTGCCGTGTCTCGCCTTAAAGCTCCTGTAGGTAACTTTTGAAAACATGTATTTGCTAAAACTGTCATTATGTCCTGACAGTAGAATATGAGACAGATAATCTGTGTAAAAATCAAGCTCCTCTGGCTCCTCCCAGTGGTCCTATTGCCATTTGCAGAAATACACGCTCCCGGTCAGAAACAACCAATCAGAGCCAGGAGGAATGTCTTAGCAGTGTCAATCACGCTCGTGTACGCGCTGATCACACCCCTTTCTTGCACAGCGCGAGCGCCGGAGCGCGAGCCGTCGTTCAAACTCAAGATTGCCGGCGTGCTGCAGCTGTGCTCATGACGGAGAAACAACCTAAACTGCCAATTCTCGAGTGACACCTGCTCATAAAACAAAGAGGTAAAAGGAAAAAGACTGATGACGATAAACAAGTGAAAAAGAAAGAATTACACAGAGCCCATTGACTCGGTGTCAAAACTCTAGCCGCATAACATGTAGATAAAATGTCACGCACTCTGCTAAGCAACAATTGAAACCTGCTAATTCACTGGCTTGTCATGTTGCTGAAATAATGTACTAGCACACCTTATCTAGCATTACATATCGCTAGAATAATTACTTACATACTGTAACGTTAGTTACCGTTATATTAACGTTATCTTACTAGCTATTTATAACTTATAGAAAGAGTGCAACGATAAAGTTACATGCTATTGGAAAATACATAATGATTTGAGGACCAAGTTTGTAGTCAAAGTATGGGCAGGCCATAGTCAATGTAAAGCATATTATTGACGTTTAGTCCCTATTAGTGAATGTGACATATAACTTTTTATCCGCTGTTATCGGTGGCCATGTTTACTAGCCTACGCGTTCACGACAGGCTCCGCTGTGGAGGACGAGCTGTGGAGGGAGGGCTGTAGCGCAGCAGAGAGCAAGGGGGTGGGACCTGTAAGTTGTGCTTGTTCACATTTTCAGGCTAAGTCAACGTTTTCTCAAAACTCCCTACTGCAGCTTTAAGCAGCACAACTGTTTTTTATATATATATATATATAAGAAATGTTTCTTAAGCACCAAATTAACATATTTAATAAAAAAAATTATTATTGATGTTACAATGATACATGCTTAGCCCTGCCCCTTTTCAGCGCTGTGCTAGTTGTGTTTGGTCTTCCGGTTTGTATTTCCACCGCATGAATGTAATATCTTACAGATTTATGAATCAACCTCTCGTTTTAAAATCATCTCGGCCTACTGACATTTCTTATGGCATCCGCTTCAAACATTTTAGTGCTCATGATAACTTTTGTTAACTCTACAATAAGTAAATCCACATCACCTCTAATTACTTTTCGACAGCTATGTCATAGACATATATAGAGCTATTGCAAAAATGGAGCTTCAAACACAAAATTCTTAAGATGGCTGCACACTTGTTCTCTGGTGCATAAGGTCTATATTTGCAGCTGCTGTGTGGTAGTGATGTGGCGTATTTATGCATACACATCAGCACACATGATAAACGGTTCTTTTGAAAGTCAATTAGTATTTATCTTTGAATCAAAGCTTATTAAAGGCAAGACAAACAAGGCACCAGGGATATATTTGGGCCTTTTCTTGATGTCACCTTGAACATCGGCTGAGGAAGTTGTTCTTACTCCAAAAATGACTCAAGATCAGCACTAAGACATCAGGCACAAGGGAAATTCAAATGTGAGCATCCTTTTTAATGACTCTGTCAGGATGGTTGTCCTTGCCGTTTGAGAAAAGAAAGCAGGTGACAAGGCATTGTTACTTCATTAGCTGAATCCGTCTTGTTGAACCCCAGGGGGACTGCATGCGTATCACGTCTCTAACCTCTGCTGAACCGCACATAAAAAATCTGTGCATAGCACCGGCTGCTTTAAGCACACAAAGAATTTAGCTCACAACTCAGCTGAGTGAGTTAGTGTTGAAGAGGGCGTACAGTTTGAAGCATTTAAAAAACAGCTTTCTGCAGTAAATCCCCAGCTACATGTATTATAGAGTTGAACTCCCTCAAGGTGATTTAAAACCCTTAAACCAATCAAAAAAAAAGGTTTAACTGCGTTCCGTGTGATTTTTCTACTTAATTATTAAAGTATAGATTCATTATTCATGCCTGACTGTTGTAGAATAATCATTAAACAGCTTTTCAGTCATCATGTCTCTTGAAGGCCAGGCTTGCTTTGTCATGTTTATTTGAAAGGCACAGTAAATTATTGAGGATCAAATGAATTAGGTGTGATAATTTTAAAGCAGATTTCAGGGACACTGCAAATTAAATGTATTGGCGATTAAATGCTGAAGGTTTGACCCAAAATCCCTCAGCTGTGAACTTCGTTCTTCCTTTGAATTTATATATGAACTGGCATGAACAGAAAATGTGCATCAAAATGCAACATCTAGAGTTTTACTTTTCAAGCAGCCTGTTAAATTATGCTATTTTTGCTCTTTACTCTTGTAGTCATGATAAAGTACATAATATATTCAGTTCAGTTCCATACCTTAAAAAGGACCATTTAAACACCTTTACTTCTCAAATTATGAATATTTGTATTAAATGATATAGAGTAACTGCTTTAACAAAAAATACAAGTTTCTCATTTCAGATTAGAATAAAAAATCCGTCATCATTTACTCACCGTCGCTCCAAACCTTTGACTTTTTTTTTTCAGTGGAATTCAAAAGAAACTATTATGAGAAATCAATGTTGTTTTATGTCCTTGCAATGGAGATCAGTAAGGTCAATTTGTATTTTTGTTGTTGTTATTTTTTTTATCCCATTGACTTTCATTAAATATACAAAGACATTTGAAACATTCTTCAAAATATCTTCTTTTGTGTTCCACAGAAGAAAGAATGTCAAATTATGGCAAAATCTCCATTTATTTCTGTTTATTTCTTTAAATCCCTTGTAATGCTGTTATAGTTGAGTTTCAATTGTAAGTACCTGTGGCCAAACTGAGACCCAAAAAGCATACAAATCAGAATTATCTTCCATGGTAATTAACATTTTGCCACATATGCTGATAATAGAATGTGAATGTGCTATAAATTATTTATGTAATAATTAAAAAAAATGCCCCAATTACCCATTTAGCCAACCAAAAGACTTTGTTATGCTTTCTGCCTGTCAATCATTTTCACAGGACAGCCCATATGAGAGACGCAGGAAGCTGTCTGGTTTTTGATGTGGATCATTCAAGTTAAGCAGCATAAGCAGTTTTACAGTTGTTAGTTTAAACTTGTATAAAACTTTGACTTGAGTCAATGTGTATTGAACACAAATCATTACTTTGAATCCGTAACTTTCCCCTATAGTATGTAGCTGGGTATGACCCTAAGATGTCTGTCAATAAGGGCATCATCTGGAACGCATCACTTTCTATTTTAAGGATTACATCTGCTAACATCAGCAAATCTCAAAGCAGATTCACACAGAAACATCTGCTTGAATGTAGTTCAAATAGCATTCAACAGTGAATGAATGCAATGTATTGCAGATGCAAACTCTCTACAAATTACATTATCCAGATGAAAACACACATCAAACAGACCCTTCGGCATTTGTGCTGTATGAGAGGAACATCTGCAGAGATGTTTACAACCGTCTCTGTAAGCGTTATATGAAACATAGCATATATGGCAACGTTTTCTATGGATTCCATTAGACAAAGTGTTTTAGGAAATGTCCTAAGAGTGTCTGTGTATAAATAACTCATGAGGGATGCTGTCAGGGGACTGAAGGTGTCTGGGGAACTTAGCACTTTCAGTTGGGAATTTCCATTTTAGCTTTGGTGATTTGAAGCCTGGACTCCATCAGTCCCTTGCTTGACATTCCAGGTGCTCTCTCTGGGCCACTGTGGGTTATTAGCCCTGTGGTGCAGAGGGACACTTTGTTTTGTTGCTGTTCCACCGAGTGTACATGTGTGCAGCAATGTGGTGAGGGCCGCCACGCAGTGATGCATATGCCTCTCCCTCATCCATTTTTAACAGGGCCACTTGGACTCTCCGGTGATGAGACAGGCCCCATAGGAGCGCCTTGTACAGCCGTGCACTTAGAGCACTCAGACCTGCTCCATCTGTCAGCATATGGGAAAGATACACAGTAATCAGAGCTGCCACAAAAAAAACAGACCTCTGCTTAGTGGCATATGTTCAACAGCACTTTAGATTGTTTATGTACCCAAACTGAACCGCTGGAGCTCATTAACAACCTTTTTATAGCGGCCAGTGTCTTTCCTGCCCTGTGGATTAGCAGATTAAGGATGTGGCAATATGAAGAGATAAAGGTCAGGAATTGATGAGCTTCGTCAATAATGAGTCTTGCGGCAGTCATTACATGCAGTGCACATTATCATCTGTGCTTAATCCAAAAATAACTTAAGTAAATATGTGCAGGCATTCTTGAATCGTTTTACGGTTAAATGTGCACACACAAAAAAAAATCCCCACAGCCTGTGCTTGTGGAATTAAATATTGCACAAATTTTATTTTTAATACCATAAATGGTATCTGACAATTTTGTCTTGTTTTATTATTGTATAACTCAGTTTTGCTTCTCAGGTAAATGCATCTTGTTTTAAGAATCCTGGATAACAGGATTAAAAGTAGTGATGAATGTTTTTTTTTTATTATTATTTTCTTTTTTTTTTTATAGCACTTACAAAAAGGATATTGATATTGCTAAAATAACTACAATTCCCTTTCGAGAGGTTCCTCCTATTGCGTAATAGCTTTACGCTATGGGAAAACTCCTTTTCTCGAGAAATATTGAAGTCTTTATGTAAAACGCATTGCAGCTGCACAGCATACAGCAATGAGCGAGGCAGCTCGGTCATTGGCTGTGCTGCGGCAACTTGCACGAACCAATGATGGGGCGACTCTGAACCCGCTTCCAATGAGCGTGCTTCGCGCCCACGCGCGTCAGAGCCCGCCAAGATGGGCGTGGCCAAGGGCTATATATTGGGCGCCCCGTCGTCTGAGTTCTTTAGATTTAATCTCCTTCAGCAAAGAACCTTCTCTTCGCTGGATCCTCCGGATTTGTTGGAGTCTTTTCGCCGCCGCCGTCGACAAGCCTACAGCAGGACTGCTTCGAGGACGCCGGCGCCTTCAGCCGCCTTCGATCGCCCTTCTGCTAAGCCATCCGGCGCGCACCATCTATATCCTTTTACAAAGCTATCAGTGTTCGCCCCCGCGACACTTTTTCTAAAAGAGTCAAATTTCCAAGGCGTTGTTTCAAATGCCTTCCTGCGCCTCGTGTCGAGGCCCTCTTCAGGACGGGGATCGTCACATCATCTGCGCCCGCTGCTTGGGACCGGACCACGCAGAGGCTGCCCTTACTCGAGGCGGATGTCCCGAGTGTGACGCCCTGGGCCTCACCGAGCTGCGCGCTCGCTTCGCCGTTTTCACCGCGAAAGAGCCCACCTCTTCCGTGCTGCCATCTCCTCTAGTCGAGCCGCGAAAGAAAAAACGCCGCTCACAGAGGCCGCCGGAGCACGCGGTTTGCAGTGATGTCACGCCGGGCCAATCCCCGCGTGCTTCACCACCACCCGAAGACTCCCCGCCGCCAGTCCAGTTCACACAGGCGGACCAGCACCCCTCCAGCGGAGCGATGGGGCTCGTCTCGTTTGGCGCGTCAGGGGATGACGATGATAAGGATGACAGTTTTTCCTGTGATGCTGCATCCGACGATTGGCCGGGCTCGTCCTTCGACCCCGCGCCATCGACATTAGCGGGCACGAGCGCGGGCTCCAGCATGGACTCTGAGATCGTCCGCATTCTCTCTAAGGCCGTGGAAGACCTCGGGCTCGATTGGTCTTCCCCGGAAGAACCCGCCCGCAGCCGACTGGACGAGTGGTTCCTGCAGGGGCGCCGACAGGCCCCTCGACAAAGACCCTCCCCCTTCTTCCCGGAAGTTCACGACGAACTCACGAAGTCGTGGAAAGCCCCGCACTCCGCTTGCCTGAAGCCTTCTTTTTCTTTGTCGCTCTCCTCTGTGGACGGCGCGAAAGAAAGAGGCTATGAGGGGACTCCGCCCCTCGAGGAAGCTGTGGCCAATCATCTGTGTCCACCCTCCAACGCTGGATGGAAAGCTAAAGCTTCTCATCCCTCGAAGCCTTGCCGATCTACTTCAGCTCTCGCCGGTCGCGCATACGCCGCCGCCGGCCAAGCTGCATCAGCGCTTCACTCTATGGCTGTCCTCCAGGTTTTTCAAGCCAAACTTCTCCGCAGTATGGACGAGTCTGGACCCGATCCTGAGGCATTTAAGGACCTACGCAGCGCCACTGACATAGCGCTGCGAGCTACAAAAGCCACCGCCCAATCCATCGGCCGTGCTATGGCTAACCTGACTGTCCTTGAGCGCCATCTGTGGCTGACGCTAACAGAAATGAAGGATGCAGATAAGGCGTCATTTCTCGACGCGCCTATCTCCCAAAGCGGCCTGTTTGGACCAGCGGTGAAGGAGTTCGCCGAGCGCTTCACCGAAGCCCGTAAGGACTCACAGGCTATGCGTCACTTCCTGCCCAAGCGATCTAGCTCGTCGCAGAGCCGCCAACGGCCGCCTCAGCAGCAGCGAGCTAAGACGGCGCCCCCCGTTTCTCAGCCCAAACCTGAAACGGATTTTCGACGCCGCTCGCGCTCCGCCAACAGGAAACAGCCGCCCGAGCGACGGGGACCTCGGCCCAGGATTGTGCTGAACCCAGAGCCTCGTAAGTCCTCCTAGCTACAGGGAGGAAAAGGGAGAGCGCGTGTCTCGCAAGAGCCGGACCGTTCTCTCCAAAACGTTTAAAGCATTACCCAGTCCCCTCACAGGCGGCTGGAAATGTCTATACAGCAGCCAATGTGCCAGCCACACAGCTCGCCCACCTGCAAACAAACGCCGTTTTTACAGCGACACACAGAAATCACATAAAGAGCTATTTTCTGCCTGTGTCATTAAAGGGTCACGTGTCCACACCAAAGTGCGCATTCCCACATATCAAAACTGTAAACTCAGTGCCAAATGTTTTCCCAGCTCAGGCTGGACGCCCCATAAATGTAGATTGTGTGCCAACTGTTACGTATGCACCACTACACACAAGCACTGTTCCCACAGTTATAAACACTTCCCCAGTAAAAGCGGGAAGTTGTATAAGAGTAGCGCGTGTGCCCGCTGTTATGCACGCACCCCAGCTCACAAACACTGTTTATATGGCCAAAAACCTCCCGCCACGAGCGGGAAGTTTTATGAAAGTGGCGCGCGTGCCTACCACAGTCTATGCACCCCCACCCATAAGCACTATACACACAGTGTTAAACATTTCCCCATCTCACTCTGTGAGCATTACAGCGAGCGTGCCTGTAATCTCACACGCACCCCTGCACTCGTCATTCAACAAAGCTGCTCAGCGCGCGCCCGCGCCGCTGACAGCTGTGAACTCGGTATTTACACAGAACGATTCGCTGGCGGGGGCCATACGTCACTGCGACACGCCCCCGGCCAGCATTCAGCCCATATCTGTGCGAGCGAAAGCTTGGGAAAATATCCCCGACATGCCGAAATGGGTTTTGAACATAATAAAACACGGTTACTCGCTCCAATTCGCTCGCAGACCGCCCCGCTTCACAGCAGTGGTAGAGACGAAAGTGAGAAAAGATGTTTCACATGTTCTACGCACCGAGATGCTCAAACTGATAGAGAAAGGCGCTATAGAAACAGTGCCCCCCTCTATGAGCGAGGCAGGTTTTTACAGCCGCTATTTTCTCGTCCCGAAAAAGGATGGCGGTCTCCGCCCCATCCTAGATCTCAGACATCTGAACAAAGCTTTAATGATTCGCTCGTTCAGAATGTTAACAACCAAGCATATCCTCGCGCAAGTTCGCCCGGGGGATTGGTTTCTGTCAGTGGATCTGAAAGACGCTTACTTTCACATTCCAATAGCGCCTCATCACAGGCCATTTCTGAGATTCGCTTTCGAGGGACAGTCATACCAGTACACAGTACTACCATTCGGCCTGTCACTGGCACCCCGTACATTTACGAAATGTATGGATGCAGCACTTTCCCCCCTGAGACAGCGGGGAGTGCGAATACTAAATACTAGCACAATCAGAGAGCCAGTTAGTGACACACAGGTCTTGGATTATCAGTCATCTAGAGTGCCTAGGTCTAAAAATCAATTTTGCAAAGAGCATGCTATCCCCCAGCCAGAATATTTCTTTTCTGGGAATAGTGCTAGACTCGGTGCAGATGACAGCACGCCTCTCATCAGAGCGCGCGCTCACTATTCGGCGCCTTGCAACATCGTTCAGAGCGGGTGCGCGCGCCCCCGTCAAGCGATTTCAGAGGATGCTCGGTCTCATGGCCTCAGCATCAGCTGTACTCCAGCTAGGATTGTTGCACATGCGTCCTCTCCAACGCTGGCTCAAGAGCCGTGTCCCCACTCACGCATGGCGCTCGGGCCACTTTTTAATCAGAGCAAATCACGGCTGCATAAAAGCCCTGACGCCCTGGAAAGCTGTCGACTGGTATCAGTCCGGCGTGAGTTTGGGCGTGAACACAAGGAGAAAAATGATCACGACAGATGCCTCCAAAATAGGTTGGGGGGCCCTTTACGAGGGCAGGCCTGTCTCCGGCTTGTGGTCAAACCCGGAGAAGCACCTACATATAAACTGTCTGGAATTGAAAGCGGTCGCTTTGGCTCTCAGAGCCCTACTCCCGTACCTGAAGGACGAGCACGTCCTAGTCCGAACGGACAACATGACGGTAGTCTCGCATATAAATCGTCAGGGTGGACTCAGATCGAGCTCCCTGCACTCGATGGCCAGGGAGCTCCTACTATGGTCCCAGCGCAACCTGCGCTCGCTGAGAGCGGCGCATGTGCCAGGTGTTCTGAACCAGGGAGCGGACATGCTGTCCAGAGACAAAGTTCTCCCAGGAGAATGGTCTCTCCACCCCCTGACGATTCAGTGGTTATGGCAAACCTTTGGCAGAGCAGAGGTCGACCTCTTTGCCTCCAAGGAAAATGCGCACTGCCCTCTCTTCTTTTCAAAGAGCACAGACGCGCTCGCCCAAGTCTGGCCGAGCCGACCGCTGTATGCCTTCCCTCCGGTCGCGATGCTACCTCAGGTCATCAGTCGGATCAGGGAGGAAAAATGTGCAGTGCTCCTGGTAGCCCCACTCTGGAAGAACCAGACGTGGTTTCCAGAACTGATGCAGATGACGCAATCTGCCCCATGGCCGATTCCACTGAGGCTAGATCTCCTCAGGCAGGCCAACGGGATGATCCTCCATCCCCGCCCCGATCTGTGGGCCCTCCATGCGTGGCCCCTCAACGGATTCCCGGGAACCTCCCCAGTGGAGTGTTGAGAACCATCACTGAGGCGCGAGCGCCCTCTACGAGGCGCTTATATGCCCAGAAATGGAAGGTGTTCAGTGACTGGTGTAAATCCAGGAACCTGAATCCTGAGACATGCGAAGTGCCGAGTGTGCTCGTTTTCTTACAAGAGCTGTTGGAGGCAGGCCGCACCCCCTCCACGCTCAAAGTATATGTGGCTGCCATAGCGGCATCACATGAACCGGTCGAAGGACGCACACTAGGGAAAAACTGCCTAGTTGTTCGTTTCCTGAGGGGCGCCAGGAGGATGAATCCCCCACGCCCCCCCTCGGTGCCGATTTGGGACCTGGCCACGGTCCTGGACGCACTTAAGCGTGCCCCGTTCGAACCCCTCCGAACTGTGCACCTTAAACAGCTCTCGCTCAAAACTGCTCTCTTGCTGGCTCTCGCCTCGGTCAAGAGAGTGGGCGACCTGCACGCGCTGTCATCAAGCGCTAACTGCCTGGAGTTTGGACCTAACGACAGCAGGGTTGTCCTCAGGCCAAAACACGGGTATATTCCTAAGGTGCTCTCTACTCCTTTCAGAGCACAGGTGATATCTTTGGCCGCGCTATCGTCCCCAGCAGACGAAAGTGACGCTAATTTACTCTGCCCGGTCAGGGCACTCAGAGTATATTTGGAACGCTCTGCCCTGTTCAGACAGACAGAGCAGTTGTTCGTATGCTTTGGCGGCCGCACTAAAGGTCTGGCTGTGTCAAAGCAAAGAATATCGCGCTGGATAGTTGATGCTATAGCGCTGGCTTATGAAGCCAAGGGCCTTCAGTGCCCCTTGGGCATCAGAGCTCACTCTACGAGAGGCATGGCCTCCTCGTGGGCGTGGTCGAGTGGGATACCCATTCAAGATATTTGTGCGGCTGCAGGCTGGGCCTCACCGTCCACATTTATCAGGTTTTATAACCTACAGGTCCCCTCATTGCATTCTAACATACTGTCGGTCTAGCTATCATAGGCTGGGGTGTGTACATGCTAAGCATTGTCTCCTCCCTCATAGAATCACATCTTTGAAACTGATGTGGAGGATTTTTCATACATGACAGTACATGAAAATGTGCTTGTGTGTGTCTCTGGACGCCCATCGGGCCGTTCCACGTTGTCCTTTATAAAACCCGCCTTCGGCTGGCTCGTTGGATAATTACTTCGCTCAAAGGCTCAGGCTCCGGCCTCCGGCTTAATAGAAGCGAAGTCAGCACGCACGGCGTTTTACATGGCGTTCCCATAGCGTAAAGCTATTACGCAATAGGAGGAACCTCTCGAAAGGGAACGACTCGGTTACTAACGTAACCTCGGTTCCCTGAGAGGAGGGAACGAGTATTGCGTAATCTGCCGTGCTTGTGCTTGGTCAGTTTGCTTCAGTCGATTGAACCTAAAGAACTCAGACGACGGGGCGCCCAATATATAGCCCTTGGCCACGCCCATCTTGGCGGGCTCTGACGCGCGTGGGCGCGAAGCACGCTCATTGGAAGCGGGTTCAGAGTCGCCCCGTCATTGGTTCGTGCAAGTTGCCGCAGCACAGCCAATGACCGAGCTGCCTCGCTCATTGCTGTATGCTGTGCAGCTGCAATGCGTTTTACATAAAGACTTCAATATTTCTCGAGAAAAGGAGTTTTCCAATAGCGTAAAGCTATTACGCAATACTCGTTCCCTCCTCTCAGGGAACCGAGGTTACGTTAGTAACCGAGTCGTATTCTGGATTAAGTCTGCAAATACCTGCAATATAGTTTTAAAACTTTTTTATATTGTAATTTTTTTTTTTACCTTTTTATATTATATAATTATTTATATAATTGTATATACAGTAATGCAGTGTGTGACATATATTTATGTTAGTCACTGATGGGCAGAAACCTTGTATCGCCAAAAATGCTACTTTTCTGGAAAATGGTTAAAACACTTTTTTTAAATAACTAAACACTGTGTTGTCAAAGTTGATTTTGTGGCTTTATATATGTTTAGACACTTGCATGTGTCATAATAATATAATAATAATATAACATAATATTAATGCTATGCACAGGCTAACTGGCTAACTAACTACGACAAATACTAGACTGTTTGTATCTATATAGTGTTTTAGTAAAGAAAACTCTGTACTTATTCAAACAAACAGTTCTTTATATTTGTTGCATTGCAAACAAGCAGAGACGGTCCAAAATGTGTGCTTTGACTGACAGTATGAGGATCCAATAGGGTTACAAGGTTTAGTCACAAGCTCTTTTTAATACTTTTAATTGGTTAAATATTTGCAAAACCCACAGACAGACGTAAAGGGTGACTACTTTTAATGATTTATAAAAATAAAAAAAGGACGAAATATGGAGATACGAGGTTTCCGCCTGACACTGACATTATATACAGTATATAATTGTATTTTTTATCTACATTGTTTATTGCATTGAACATTGAATTGACACTGCTTGATACGCATTTATAATTTATCCAAAAAAGATTACATCCTGATAATATTTGTGTACTGAATTGTTATTTGTCTTCTTTCTCACATTTATTTATCCCTCAATATTGTCTTTTACTTTACATCTCACCACCTTTCCCTTTCTTTGTATGGATTCAGATGTATAACTTTTCAAACTACCATATTACTACTAAACTTTTTCAGCATTTCAAGCACTGGTTTTCCTTCAGGATATGCAAGTCTAGTTTATTATGTGGGCTACATTGCACAATGTCACAAAGGCACTATGTTAAGTTGGCAAAATGGTCCCGATGGAGCAAGCTAGGGTATTCGAAACTACATTTACATTGAATTTACTTTTATGTAGTTATCTAATGTAGTTTTGAATACCCTAGCTTGCTCCATCAGGACCATTTAGCAACTTAACAACATTTTCATCATATTAGGTTTTTAAATAAAATCCATGTTAAACTCCCTTAAAGACTCAGCATATGTGTTTGTAAGGGATTGCAGACTCTTTTTATTTGGTACAAGACCCCAATCCACAATGATACAGTCTTTCCTGAGTGTCCAATAAACATTAATCCAGTCCAGACCAGTCTAAATGCATAGACAAAGTGTCTGTGCGCAGCGCCACACTTTATAGGTGTCAGCATGTATCTGCCAAAGTGCGAGTCGAGTCAGCCTTCAGGGTCTTTGCTGACTTACGGCAGGCCAGTAGGGTGCGGGCGCCACGGTAAAGTGGGGTCACACATCACTTCCCTACCAACCTCAGAAGAGTCCTTTATAGTCCCTAGAAAAGCTATGGGGATGTATTTAATCCCCAGTGGAAGGACGGCGTGCTAAGAGGTCTGATAAGGAACACATCAACAGCAGGAGACATCCATCACTGCACTCGTCCACTGAGCCAGAACGCGCAGAGATAGTGGTGGATAGGGAGAGAAGGTTGCTGTGCTTCAGACTAACTATATGTGTCCTCTGGCTTTTTTTATTTTTATATATCTATTCTCTAGATCAGCTGAGCGATAGAATTGTACCAGGCATTGTGGGATCAATGACAGCGAATCATCTAAAAGATAATAAATGCTCAACTTTGTGCAAAATACCAATCTTTCATTGTGGATAGACTGCATGACTGGGTGTTAAATTGGGCATTTTGACTTAAAGTTAGCATTTTTCTGACTATAACGATGCATATGTTTTAGGGATGCACGATATATCATTTTTCATTTTTCATATCGGACAATATCGGTTCATTTTTAATGTTATCGTTATCGGCCTAATAAGAAAATTGGTCTGATATATCAAAGCCGATAAATAATGGATTATTTCCTTCAGCTGAGACACTTCAGATGCGCACTGTTCACCATGATGGTTTTGAATTGCTTGAAATATGAAGGAAATCACTTCAAAAAAGGAAAATACAGTTCAGTGCAACATGTGCAGCAAGTCTGTCATATAGACTACATAAAATTATCATGAGGACATCATTATAATTCTGTGTTTGGGACATGGCTTTTAATGGTGAGACTTTTGTTTTTGTAATCAGGGTCTCAAAAATTACATAAAAATTTGGATTTAGATTTATTGGCCAATATATCGGTTATCGGCTTTTAAATATAAAGAATTATTGGTTATCGGTATCGGCCAAAATGTTCATATCGGTTCATCCCTACTATGTTTGATGAATTTATTGACTGCACAAATGGGCTGTCCTTTGAAAATTATCTTTTTAAATGGGATCGAAGCCATGACAGTAATAAAGAATGGTGTGATTAATTGTTTTATTGAATGTGTCTGTTTATTTAAGTGTGTGCGTGTGTGATAAACACAAATGAAGTGGATCAATCTTGAATAATAATCTTTGTGTATGGATTGGGTAACACATCAACACTGGGTAAAGTACAGTGATGGATTTTTGATGGGATATCACTACCTTGTGTAATTACTTACAGGTATGATCTGAGGAAGGAATGTCTGAAATGTCTCCTTTCCGTAATGACATGATCCACATCACTCCAGACAGGACATTTTGCATAAACTGAAGCAGAGACACTGGGGAAACTTAGTTATCCCAGTGGACTGATTAAGTGCCATTGTATTTCTTTATGCAACTCTTTGCTCTTATCTGCAGGTGAACACAGCCATGCATGAAGCCAAGCTGGTGGAGGAGTGTGATGAATTGGTGGAGATAATTCGCCAGAGGAAACAGGTCATTGCTGTCAAGATCAAAGAATCCAAGGTACAGTTTCTCTCTATTTGCACCACCGAGAAAGATTAGGGCGGCCAGAATTGTAATTTGAAGTCAAACTTGTATCTCGCACTTGGTTCATATTTAGGAAGGTTTTCGATTTGCTTTTCAATTTATAAATATCAAGGTGGAAGCTAAAACATTTTAGCTTCTTTCATTTTCACCTAAAAATGGAAATTACATCATTTAATTGACCGTTCGCAAAGACCCGCCCCCCCCTTAGTTACTGTCGCTATGTCCGACAAGCTACGCCGCTCTCACGCCGTCACCATGTTCTCACGCAGTGAAAAATACATCGCGGAGCAGAGAGGAGACTACGACAACACGCTGACAGACAGGACAGACCAGGTTACTTTTCGGTTACTTTTGATATTAAACATATTAAACAAAGTCTCACCTTTCAAATTTGGTCATTTTTTAAAATAAATTTAAACAATAAATACCGTTTTGTGGCTCTTTAATGTGTCGTGACAGATCGCTGTAGAGCCTCAGTTAAAGCTTCTCGTGATCCGATCATCTCTTCCTTCTAGTTTATTTATAGCATCAAATAAACATGAATGAACATAAGAAGGAATGTTGTTTTTACCGCGGAAAGGCATCAGTATATTCCGTTTTTTAAGTGCAAATCCCCAGATGTTAATCTACTAACTCTCCTGACTGCTTTGTCAGACAAAATGGCGGATGGCGAAGTATGACTGGTCAGATCACCTGTCAATCAAGCTCCCTGCGAAGGGTCAATTACATTCATTCGAGAAGATATTTTGAAAAATGTTTCAGTGTTTTTTTGTCCAAATAATGAATGTCAGTGGGGGTCCAGTGTTGTTTTGTACCCTTTTGACTTTCATTGTATCGACAAAAACAGTTGAAACATTCCTCCAAACATCTTCTACAGAAGAACAAAGTCATACAGGTTTGGAATGACTTGAGAGTGGGTAAATAATGATGACAGGCTTCATTTTTTGGTGAATGTTTCCTTTAAAACACACATGGGAGAGAAACAGATTTTCAGAGCTCAAGCCTTCACTCACTTAGAGAAACTCATTTGAATTCGATTCTCGACAATATGTCACACGGCGCACAAATACAGAGTTGACATTTCTCACACATCTTTCAGAACATGTCACTACCCCTGTTATAGCAAGATAGAGACTGTCAGGCTCTGTTGGACCCTACGCTGTGCGGAGAGATAGGTGATGTGCCTGATGACAAGATGGAGAAAAAGCTGAGGAAATCACAGCATATTTTCCCTGTGTGAATTAAAAACTCCCCTTTTTGAGCGTGTGTTAAGGTTAAGCTGGTGCAGATGAGTAATAATATGGCTGTGAGGACATCAGTTGTGGCTGTAGAGATCTTGTCAGAAAGTCCACAGGCCAAAGTGAGGTGGCCGTCGAGTGAGGTTGCAGTGAAGTGTAAAGATACTACTTGAACAGGATTGTTGAAGTTATGACAGGAAGCTTGGCTGCTTGAAGCGGACCCTGGCCATGTGGCATCACTTAAGAAGCTTCCCTTGTGTAACAGAAACCGGGCCTAGATAATCTTCATCAGCAAAAACATAAACAGCAGGCCAGTACACTTGACAGCACTGTTCTCCTATGGGACACTAAAAAATAGACACTTACGAATATAACTAATGCTAAACTAAAGATTTTTTTTTTCTTTACAAGGGCCAAAATCAAAATAAATGTAAACAATGGAATGTTAATTTGCATTAAGTATGAAGAAAAGGGGGATTTTTACAGTACTTTACAGTACATTTGTTTTACTGTGTGTGTGTGCGTGTGTGCAGTATATGCAGTAAAAATAAATGTAAATAAATATTTCATAAGCATATTACTTTACACTACAGTAGGAAAATACTGTCCAAATTTCTTTACCTAAACTGAAGAGTCAGATTTTGTGCTCCAGTTCATCTGTGTGTAGTGTTTTGTGTTTGACAGTGAGCATGCAGCACACAGGCACTTTATCTTGACAGCCTGAATTCACACTCTTATCAAGTAGGGATTTGAGCTACGAGACAGGCCTGCGTTTCTCTGTTTTAGGGTAGTGTGATGTGAGAGTCCCAGACAAATGCAGTAATCTCCATCAGAAGTGCCTACGTAAGGCCTTCAGTGATGTACTCCCGCGCGGCAGCCCTGAGTTGACATGCACAGACTGCGACATGAGATTATGTTTGGCCTTTTGCAAACATCAGTAATGCAGCTCCAGCACAAAGTGCCTGTAACTCTAGTATTAAGGAGGCTTTTGGAATCATAAACCCAGATGCAAAGCGTCTGTAAGATTTGATCTAAGGCTTTAGCTGTTCAGCCTGGTTTGTTACTGGTTTGTTTTTGAATGGTTTTCTATTTATTTTTCTGATGCAGTCCAATTTCTTTATGCCGTCCTGAAATTTCGAAACTTTTTGGCAGTAAACCATCTGATCAAAGCGAATCATTTGAAGCTGTCTTAAAGAAATGGGGTCAGATTCGGATTTGATCTAATGCAATCCACTGCGGCACAGAGCAACGTTTTCTTTTCTCCTATTTTCTTGATTTATCTGAATGCTTCCAATGATTCCTTCCTGTCAAACATAACTCTATTGAATGACACTGTGACATAGGCTAGATCCTGCTTAACCGATTTAACTGGCTTATTGAGGAAGCATAGCTAATGTCTCTCATTCTCTCGCAAAAGAAAATATAATGTATACGCACATGAAACATGCGGTTATATGAGTAAAAGCTGATTCATAGTGAATCTGTGGTCAGGTAATGTGGGCGGTAAGAGCAAAATCTTATTTCATGCTATTGAAAATATTATATTATGGCAATGGTATATATAAGATTGCTTTATATAGCTGGAAATTCTTTTATTTTTTCTGTTAATTCAACAAGTAGTAATGCCTATTTTTGGAAAATCTAGAGAATTATATATGCTTTGCAGACCAAATGCACAACATTACATTTGATTCATTTATTTTTTTAATGAATCTTGATGGACACAAACCAAAATATATTCTTATACACTACTATTAAAAAGTTTGGGCCCAGTCATTTAAAAAAAAAAATACTGTATAATAATATTTTTTGTCAGCAAGGATGCATTAAATTGATCAAAAGTAACATTAGTACTTTATTAGTATTAGCATTAGTAAAGACATTCATCTTGTAAAAAAAAAAACTTACAATAAATTAAGTTACTTTAAACTTTCTATTCGTCAAAGAATCCTGAAAAAAGTTGCACAACTGCTCTTTAAACATTGATAATAATATAAATGTTTCTTAAGTACCAAACCAGCAATGATTTCATATTCAAGACATTTTCAGAAACATTAAAAAAAAAAAAATCTTCCCAACCCCAAACGTTTTAACGGTAGTATAACTATATGAAACGGTAAGCCTGGATTAGTGCAAACTAAGCACAATCAGAAACACAGTGAATCCAATATTAGTCAATTCTAATTGGATAAGCCACATTTGAAGTCCTTGTAAAGTAGCCGAAATAAGCTGACCTGTGACCACACATCAGTTAAATTCTATATTAATGCAGAGAGAGGAATTTTATACAAGGACAGGGAAAATTTGAAAAGCTACCCAGCTAGATACTAGAAATATTAATCATTTAAAGCTATTTCAACATTAAATTAGATTCTTTGTACAGCGGTCTGAATTTGGCCATACTCTTTTCTTGATAACATCTCTGAGACTTTGTCTAATTGATTTGGCTCAATACAGCATGAAATATGCATTAGATTTTCCTTTCGGATGTTTTTAACAGTGCTAGTTCAACATTTATATGAGTCTTTAAAGAGTGCTCTGTGTTTTTTTTAAGAATAGGAGGATTCGAATCCATCACTTTATTGTTTCTCTGCTGTAATTACACAAAAAAGCAAACAAAGCAAAGTGCTCATTTAGCTCTGATGATGAGCCAAGGGGCGATAATGAGTTTTTGATGAAAAAAAAAAACTCCATTAAAGGTTCTCTAAGCGATCCTGGGTGACGTCACTTCTTGTTGACGTTCGAACTATTGTCAAACAAAACGGAGGCTAGCTAGACCCTCCCTCCTCCTCATCCGCACACTAACCCCCCAAACCACACCCCCAAACCCTTCTTGTCGGTCATTGGCTGGAACAGTTTGTTATGTTTTGGGGAGCGGGTCGCTGCAGTTTGTTTTTGGTGCTGTTTGTGAAGCATGGGGTGTCTACAGAGATCGCGTTTCTTTACAGTGTGTTCAGGGGACAGGCAGCCAGCGGATAGTGAGGAGATGTTTGCTGTATGTGACAAAAAATGTTTTGGCCTAAAAAACACATGACATCGCTTAGAGCACCTTTAAGGGTCTATTATTTTTCAAACATCTTGGAGAACGTAAACATATGTAATATTAATAGCTTAACAAGTTGCGATAACAGCCACATACATGTTAGGGGTGGAACGGTAGGCTACATGTATTCGTATTGAACCGAAACGGTACGGGCGTCACGGTTCGGTGCACGAATTTACACGGAGAATATACGGTATAAAAATAAATAAAACTCGCGGGCAAATTAATTAATGTAATGCGGAACTACTGTTAGATACGCAGGTTCTTTAGGGACACATAATCTGTATCATCGGCTTAGCTCTGAACGCGCGTTCACTTGTTTGCTGGGAAGCGCGTCCTATTCGCTTTGGACTAGCGTCGAACTAGACGCGATAGACGCGAATTTGACGCTCTATTCGCGTTTGGTGTGACCGCATAATGAACAGGCTGCGATGTCAAGATTGCAATGCTGGAGTGTGTGTGTGTGTGTGTGTGTGTGTGTGTGTGTGTGCGCGCGCGCGAGAGAGAGAGAGACTCGGGCGCGATCGAACAGTGGAAACATAAAAAACATACTCCGTCATTTTGTTCATACAGATCATTAAACCTGCAAAGTGTTTACTTATATTTGTGTACACTCGCAATAAAACACAAAATTGTGCTTTTTTCACACTGTAAACTCTTGTCAAACTGTAACCTACAACTGTCACCCAACCAAAATCACACACACACACACACACACACACACACACACTGTTTTAAAAGCAAAACATATTTTTACCGACTCCATTTCAAAACAGTCTGTGGGTCCCATCATCTTTTGGACATTCATCATATTGCATTGGTTTTCATTTCTTGTCCTCGGAGCACTAATCTTACACATTCTACATTGATTAAAAAAGAAAATCGACTGTGTTTTTAATGGTAGTATTATTTTAAACAGAAATCAATTATTTATAATTCAGATGAGAATAATGTTACATTGTTAATTAATAATGTTAATTAAAATTAAGGAAAACAAATAGCCTATATTGATCTGAAATATAGCAAATTAATTTTAAATTAATTCAGGTACAATTACCAAACATATCGCAAGGTCTTTTTGTCTTTTTATTAATTTAATTAATAAACTAATTATATAAAACTATTGTCAGTGTACTACAAATAAACTGGTTCTATGCCTTTATTAATAAAACTTATTTAAAAAATACAATGCCTTCTGCATTTTTGTTTTGCTTTTTCCTCCATTATACCGAAATCGTACCAAACCGTGATGTCTGAACCGAGGTATGAACCGAACCGTGACTTCTGTGTACCGTTCCACCCCTAATACATGTATCTCTCATATAACACTGTGAATAGATTGTAATAGGCTTGTGTGTGGGTTTAGGTGATGAAGTTGAGGAAGTTGGCTCAGCAGATTGCGAACTGCAGACAGTGTCTTGAGCGCTCGAGTGCCCTCATCACACAGGCTGAGCACAGCCTGAAGGAGAACGACCACGCCCGCTTCCTCCAGACGGCCAGGAATGTGGCTGAGAGGTGAGACTGCACACACACACACACACACACACACCAGCACTTCTTACCGCTGCCAGCGTGAAGGCAACTTTCAGCTACTCCACACATTTCCTGGTGCCGCCCCCTCCTTTCAGCTCTGTTGCTTGTGGCTTATATTCACAATAATACAAAATATGCCTTCAGGACTCAATATTTAACAAGATTTGTGCAGCATCAGGTGTGGAGAAAGACTTTGTGGTGTCATGCGTTTTACAAAACTGGGATTTTTCTGGTGCTGTCTGACTGCCATCTATCAAACCTTTGCTATTATAAGCCTTATCATCACCTCTCCAAATGCCTTTCTGGCTTTTTGCAATACTGACTGTTAGGATATTGAGTCAGCTTTCAAATGCTTGCATGTGTTCAAGCGCACATGCCTTACAGTGATACAACAGTGTGTGAGAACAGTCAAATGCACTTCTTGGTAAAAATGCCTGTCTTGGTGAGCAATGCATGTAAACAGTTTGACATATCTGTGCATTAGACAGTGTAAATGCAGCATAATAGACCTGATGCTGGGTGTATAATAATATTAATAAAACAACAATTTTGACAAAAAAAGAAGAACAAAAACTGCTTACTTCTCTTAATGTTTTTGTTGTTGTTCTGTATTTGTGACTGTTTACTTTATATGTACTGTTATATATGTTTATGTATATATATATATATTTGTTATTATTACTATATTTATTATTAATATTTAAACAGGCAGGGTAAACCAAGGAGTATGGTCAATAGCATTTTTGTTTGCTGTAGAATCCTTTTTTTTTTAATCAGGAACCTTAAAATTTCATTGGTTTTAGGTATCCCTACTGACTGTACTGTCTTCTATATTATTTGAATTTGCCGCACACATTTCTCTGCATTTGAGTGCGGCCAGATGCTGTTTATAATTCTGTCACTTTGGGTGAAATCACATCCAGCCTTGCTGCCTGTAAATAGACTGTTGTAAATAGAAACATTTATAAATTAATTACCAGTTACCTCTCTTTCCACCCAGAGTTGCCATGGCCACCGCCTCCTCCCAGGTCCTCATCCCAGACGTCAATCTGAACCAGGCTTTTGACAATTTTGCCCTTGATTTCTCCAGAGAAAAGAAAATCCTGGAAGGACTGGATTACTTGACAGGTAAAATCAGTGAGAAATCTGAAACCACCTTCAGCGAGTGTTTTCCTTGTATCTAGTGCAAAGTTAATGAATACATGGCCAGAATTACATCAGCCATCCTTTTTGCGGAACCAAATCAATACGTCCTGTCTTGACGCTTGCCTTCTTTTCCAGCACCCAACCCTCCCTCTATACGTGAAGAGCTCTGCACAGCCTCTCATGACACCATTACAGTGCACTGGACTTCTGAAGATGAATTCAGCGTCACCTCCTATGAGCTTCAGTACACCATCTACACTGGCCAGACCAACTTCATCAGTGAGTCTAAATACATGCCTTACACAGCACAGGATCTCCCTCTTTTACCATCAATCCCTCATTTACTTTTCAACTGCTTTTGCTTCTATACACAACCTTTACATTAGAGCTTCTAGTATCATCAAGTGACTTTACAAAGGCTGAATAGGAACATTTAGCAATTTTTGTAAAGAAAAAAACAGTATAGCCTAAATATTATAGAAAACGTGACTGTTTTTTTATTTTTTTTATTTCAATGTATTTTATTTATATATATATATATATATATATATATATATATACACTACCTTTCAGAAGTGTGGGATCTGTAAGAATTTTTTGTTTTTTAAAGAATTTCTGTATGCTCACCAAGGCTACATTTATTCAATTTTTCAATCATTCATTGATCAAAATTACAATAAAAGATAAAAAAAAATTATATTTAAATGTATTTTAAAATGTCATTTATTCCTGTAATGACATTACTCCAGACTTCAGTGTCATATGATCCTTCAGAAATCATTCTAATATGCGGATTTGATGCTCAAGAAACATTTATTATTATTAATGTTAAAACATATTTTTGTGGAAATCGTGATAATAATTTTTTCAGGATTCTTTGATGAATAAAAACAATTTTATTTGAAATCGATTGTCACTTTTGATCAATTTAATGTTCTTTCTGAATAAAAGTTTTAATAAAAAAAAAATCTTACAGACTTTTCAACATTTTACTTTTATTTTTATATTATTTGTTACATTTAGCATTTTATTCCATATTTTGCATTATTTTGAAGCACTAAAACTACTGCTATACACCCTTAAAAATTCCAAAGGAATCATAGCATTTTTTTTAACACATACATGTTCCCCCATATCTTTTTCTGCACTTGTAAATAAAAGTCTGGAGTGAAAGAGTTGTTTAATTGCTTGAAGGCCGAGACAGCATTTTCTTCTCTCGCTCTCTCACTCGCAAACCTGCTCCTCCGTTCCCATTCAGCCCGCTTCAGTAAATAACAGTATATTCATTTCAACCACTGATAGTTTAGAAGCCCAGGAACATCCACAGAGCTACCGCAGGCTCCTTAGAGGATACAAACCAACAGACGCAGAAATGGAGAGCAATGCTTTCTTCCCAGACCTTTTTAAAGCATTGCGTCTTTGAATGCGGATGCCTAAATGCTCCAATTCTTAGATGCGTACTCTTCACTCCCATGAGAAGAAATGTAAGCCTTTGCTCATTCATTTTCTCAGCCATTGGCCAAGTCAGGAAAAGTGTCTCTGAAACATACTCCGGCCCCCAGTCAAGATCTATCCGCTTTAGATGGATTTCCTTCTGTGGGGAGCTTCAATCACGTGTAGTTTCAAGGCATTTTTAATGGAATCATATTTTTATATTGTTTTGTTATGGTTTTTCATGTTTGCAGGCCAGTGAAATTGATGGCTTGTTTTATGTTCCCTTTAGCAAAAGCGTATTACATTTCGCAATCATAAAAGCATCATATTAAGGTCTCAGGCTGGATAACATGCAGGATCTTTTTCATAACGATCATTTACTGTGATCCGTCAGTATGCATGCCAGCAGCGTTCTTTTGACATACAAAATAACAGTCATGTGCTATGTAAAAAAAATCAATACTTTTCCCCTGCAATGCACTCGAGTCCAATAATGTGTAATTGCACAGCTGCCATGACTGGAAAGCCAACCTTTCATGATCAATTAAACATGCCTAGAATTCATATGCATCAGCCAAAACAGTTTTTTCTTTGCTTTGTCATTTGGGAAGAGAGTCGTTCGAGGTGCTGTTGAAAGAGCGGCTCAGGTTTATCGTCAGGCCTGGGAAAGTGAGGGCACTGGCCTGGCATCAGCCCTGATGAGATCTGACACGAGCTAATGCTCTTTGCTCCGCTCTCATTGTGACATTGATTGATAGTGATACAAGCCGCCGGACTGGCATGCTAACCTGCGGCAAACAGTATGCAAATGCCGCTGTCCTTGCGGAGGAAACGGGCCACATCACCTAATCTGACGTGCGCACCTCTAGCTCAGGGATGCGTGCCGTGACTCATGGGTAGTTTATAGAAAACGGGAGAGACGTGGATGTTACGAGGGCCAGAAAACATGTGGTCGAACAACTGTAAAGCTGACAGTTGTTGCAAACAGCAATGAGGTCAAACCAGTCTAACAAATGACTATTATGGTCATCTGATTCTGTCTTGTTTTCCTGCAAAACTCATTCATTTGATTATGCGTGTCCTCAAAAAACATAAGCTAAATGTGCTTTGCAACCTTGAAAAACCCAAGAAATCTTGTGTATAGACAAACCCACGCAGAGAGCAGTGAGTGTGTTGACCGTAAGAGAGCTTGTATTAACAGTCAGCTACTACACTGGAAAAAAAATGGGTAGGATTTACTTTAAAACAGTTTTCACTCAGAAATTGCTAGTAAATTTCACAAAAGAAGCGGTACCATGCTGGTGGAATGATCTGCCCACCCTCATCCGGAATGCAGAATCCCTGACAGCATTCAAAAGACAACTGAAAACTCATCTCTTCCGTGAGCACTTAGCATAGCAAAAAAAAAAAAAAAACTCTTTCCTTTTCCTTTAAATCCTTGCTTATCTGGCTTATGCTACTCCGAGCAATGTCTGAACTTTGTATTTTGAGCACTTCTTGCATTGTTTTTGTCTCTTCACGATGACTCGCTTGGTTTAGTCCTCAGTTGTAAGTCGCTTTGGATAAAAGCGTCTGCTAAATGACTAAATGTAAAATGTATGTAAATGTAAAAGAAACAGCAAGTAATTGCAAAGTTATGGCAAGTAACATTGAAATAAACGTGACATTTTAAAGTAGGACTGAAATAGTATTTTACAGCATGTATGTAATTTCAGTTCATCAGAAATTAAAGGGATGCATACTTCTGTGCAACACAAAAAGAATATATTTTAAGATTTAAGTATATACAGTACATATAGTATCTCACAAAAATGAGTACATATCTCACATTTCAGCAAACATTTTAGTATATCTTCTCAAGGGACAATACTATAGAAATTAAACTTGGATATATTTTTGTCATTGTGCTGCTTGTATAGCAGTATATATTTACTGTCCTCTGAAAATAACTCGACATACAGCCATTATTGTCAAAATAGCTGGCAACAAAAGTGAGTACACCCTAAGTGAACATGTCAAAACTGTGTCCAAAGTGTCAATATTTTGTGTGAGCACCATTGTTATCTAGCACTGCCTTAATCCTCCTAGGCATGGAGTTCACCAGAGGACACAGGTTGTTGCTGGGACCCTCTTCCACTCCTCCATAATGACATCTCGGAGCTGCTGGATGTTAGACACATGGCGCCTCTCCACCTTCCGCTTGAGGATGCCCCACAGCACAGGTGCTCAATAGGGTTCAGGTCTGGAGACATACTTGGCCACTCCATCACCTTCAGCTTCCTCAGCAAGGCAGTTGTCATCTTGGCGGTGTGTTTGGGATCGTTATCATGCCGTTCGGCCCAGTTTCTGAAGGGAGGGCATCATGTTCTGCTTCAGAATGTCACAGTACATGTTGGAATCCATGTTTTCCACAATGAAGTGCAGCTCCCCAGTACCAGCAGCACTCATGCAGTCCCAGACCATAATGCTCCCACCACCATGCTTGACTGTAGGCAAGACACAATTTTCTTGGTACTCCTCACGGGGCATCGCCGCACATTCTGGACACCATCTGAGCCAAACAAGTTTATCTTAGTCTCATCAGACCACAGGACATGGTTCCAGTAATTCATGCTCTTGGACAGGTTGCTTTCAGCAAACTGTTTGCGGGCTTTCTTGTGAGGCAGCTTCAGAAGAGGCTTCCTTCTGGGACGACGGCAATGCAGTGTGCGGCGTATGGTCTGAGCACTGACAAGCTGACCTTCCGCTTCTGCAACCTCTAAAGCAATGCTGGCAGCACTCATGTGTCTGTTTTTTAAAGCCAGATTCTGCACCTGACGCAAAGCACGAGGACTCAACTTCTTTGATTGACCCTTGCGAGACCTGATCTGAGTGGAACCCGTCTTGGAAAACCTCTGTATGACCCTGGCCTGTACTGTAACTCAGTTTCAGGGTGTTACCAATCTTCTTATAGCCTAGGCCATCTTTGTGGAGAGCAACAATTCTAATTCTCAAATCCTTAGAGAGTTATTTGCCATGAGGTGCCATGTTGAACATCCAGTGGTCAGTATGAGAGAATTGTACTCAGAGCACAAATTTTAACTGCTCTAATACAAGATACACAAATTTGTATGGTCCTGTCAAGCAGACAAATGCATGAACATGATGAATAGGACATGTGGCTTTGCATGGTTAAACGACGTACAGCTGTTATCACTTAGGGTGTACTCACTTTTGTTGCCAGCTATTTTGACAATAATGGCTGTATGTCGAGTTATTTTCAGAGGACAGTAAATATATTCTGCTATACAAGCAGCACAATGACTACTCTAAAATATATCCAAGTTTCATTTCTATAGTGTTGTCCCTTGAGAAGATATACTAAAATGTTTGCTGAAATAAGAGGGGTGCTCACTTTCGTGAGATACTGTGTATATAAAGACATATATACACACACACATAAATATATTATATATTATATATATACACATATATAAACATAATAATATATAAACACACACATATATTACATAAATACACACTTTTGTTAGATGCGATTAGTCAGCATGGCTTCACTAATATATACAATATATACTGTATTATATTATATTGTCTACAGTCAGTGGATGTCAATAATCACCAAAATGGTTTTGTCCAGTGAGTCCTGATCTTTTATCTACATTTGAATTTGTATCTGTTTATTTATAACTTCTAGATTGCACATATTTCATATTTCATTATATTTTATTCTGGTCTGGTAATGGGTTTAGTGCCGCTGCAGAAAGCTGGTGACCTTTAGCTGTAAAATATATGTTTATTCATTCTCAGAGGTAAGTATTGTTGATTGTGGAGCTCATATGAATTGGTTTTGATGAAAAAAACTGCAATCAGCTCTGACATGTAAGAAAAAGACCTATAAAATCTATTTTAAGGACAAATATTAATAGGAAATATATTGTTTGTTTATTTAAGGTCAAACTAATGTGTTTAGAAGGCCAGCATGAGTATAGAAGGTAGACAGAAACGAGTTTTAGCTTCCTTACTATTTGTTGGTCCAGTACTGCACCTTTAGGAAAAGTTAGACCATTTGTGCAATGGTTTTATATGTCACTAAATCTTCCCTGTCAAATTTTGGAATGACTTTCAGCTGTTTTCACAATGTTTACGAATTAGAAAGGATGTAAATCTACTTATGTAAAGATGTTGCTTAAAGTTGAACGCAGCTTTCTGGTTGATGGACACATTTGTGACATTCTCACAATATTCCTAATATTCATGTCCTGCTTCTATGATTTATCCTCAGCCCTGGTGGTGGATATTGCTCTTCGAAGCAGAGATAATCACAGGACTGGTCAGCCAGGCATTGATTAGGTGTCATATTATGTTTTCTTGATGTCGTTGGCCATCTTGCTGCAGTGTTTCCGTTGCTTTTTGGGGCGTTATTATTTGACAGCGGTTACTGCCAAAGCCTAGGTCTTTGTACCTTAAGATATTCATAAGCTGGGCTTTGGAGAGCCGCCCAAGAATGTGAATGTGAAATGAAGACACAGTCCACAGTGGCCACTGATGAGAAGTGGGACATTGTTGAAGTGAATGTGACCGTATGTTTTTTCTGGGTGTAGGAAAATGCGTTTATGTGGAATCATATCGTATGCACATACATACTCATAATGTACTAGAATTAATTCTTAACTATGTGTCCTATTGGCATTGGTGACATCTAAGCACATGCACAGTCATGGAAACACACACACACACTCACACGCACGCACACAATAGAAGCATCAAAGGCTAGTTTAGATTTGCCGACAGTATTGGGAGCAGCCCCGTTCCAGTCTTGTGTTTTGGCTCCCTTTCATCTGCCAACACACACACACACACACACTCACTTATGCACTGTCTAGGATCCCTATTCACACTGCTTTTTTTTTTAGCCAGTGACACATATCTTCATCTGAACCTCTTTGAAGTCTCTCTCCCTCTGAATGTCAAGCAACAGCAGAGAATTTACAATGTAAGCAGCATATTGTAGTCTGTTATTCTAATTCGATTCATCAAGCAACAACATCAAACGCCTTTTTGTTATGGACATGGATCAAATGACTTTTTTGCTCATGAAAAAATATTAGCGACATGCAGATACTGGAAGAAAATGGTTGACACTATACAAGCTTTGTTTTCTTTTTAATCCAGTGATCATTTACTTGCATACAGATATAATTTGCAATTGCATTTATAAGCAGGCAACAATTCATTAGACATGTATTTTACATTCAGCTGAATGATGCAGTAAATGTCTTTGCTTTCAGCAGGTACAAATATCCATTTCGCAGTTTTCTTTAATGGTGAACGATATGGATTTTTATTAATTGCTAATTCTGATCTAGGAAGCAGGCTGACCAGTGGCTAAATATATTGTTGTTAAGGGTTCAAGCGCGTAGCCGATATTTGTCTGGCACACATTTGGCATACCTTGAGTGGCAATGCCAGTGGTTTTAATGGAAGTGTTGATGTTTCCTAAGGGCATTCTGGGCAAATGGTTCACCATGAGAGACTGGCTTGGGGGGCATCTCTACTTGCCTGAGGCAAACATCCCGAGTCTCTCTCCGAACGTGTGCTATATGTGTTTTCATATCAAACAGAAATAGGCATGCCTTGAATAATGAACTTCATATGTACCATTCCCTTTTTAGAATCACAATGTGTTCAAATATTTATTTGCACGTGGTGATTATTTCACCGGCATCTGTCATTAATGTTGTGCTCTTTCTCTTGCCTTGCAGGTCTGTATAACTCTGTAGATAGCTGGATGATTGTGCCCAATATCAAGCAGAATCACTACACAGTCCATGGCTTGCAGAGCGGCACCCGTTACATCTTTTTCGTCAAGGCTATCAACCAGGCAGGCAGCAGAAACAGTGAACCTGCTCGCCTCAAAACCAACAGTAAGTCCAGCGGATGCAAGGATCAATAGACCTCATGCTAGTGGTCAGTCGATATGGCTTTATCAATAGCTGGTGCCAATATCTAGAAAGTACTATGAATTCTATATCCCCAAAATGAACATTTATTTTACACAACATTAAGCCAACATTTACTCCGAAATATATAGCACTGCAGGGATGATGTATTGTTGTAGGCAACCCAGAAGTTATCATCACCCTTGTTCCCTTGACAATTTTTGGGGGGGATTATTGCAGAAAAGGAGCTCTGTGACTGACAAACGTTTATGATTCTTACATGTATGATAGATAATGTGCAGAAATGAACACAACTTCTATGAATTTTGAAGCCTAAATAAATACAATCAGCAGAAATAAAAAGATAAAGTTTGGCTGTAGACAGACTGCACCACAAACACATGACTTCAGCATCCCCACCATCAAGCTTCTGACAACTCTTTCAGTCTTTATTTAAAATCTATAAGTTGAAAAGTTTGAGTTAGAATAGTTTGCAAGAGCAAAAATATAAACACAACAGGCTGTAAAAGTGGACCAGTGAGTAGATGAGTCGAGAACAATCTACATAAAAGCTTTAAAAATCATTAGTGAGGTATTACTGATGTATTTTATGTTGTAGAATAAAACATGAAATAAAACATCTTGAGCTTGTTTTAACCACAGACCTTATTTCAGGCATTTAACCAAAAAATGTAACCATTTATTTGCATGTACTCAAGATTTGCTCAAAAATATTTGTAAATGGAAAATATGCCCTCTGAACCCCAATTACTAGAGGATCTTGGTAGGGGAGAGTTATGGACTGACACAAATAATCTCAAATGATTGATAATTTGAGCAATAAATCAGGCCAAACACACACTTCAGCACCTCTTAGGTCTTATATCCAGAGTCCTAGTAGATATGGTGGTGGTACATCAGTGTAAATGCAGCAGCTCTGTCATACTCAACCGCTCAATACCTTTATCAGTGTTCTATCTGCGACTAGCACCCGAGCATGCAAATAATGGGAACCATCAGTTAGTTTGGTGTCGAACTGCTGTGTGTGTGCGAGAAAGAGATCTGGGGAAGCCCAGGTCCCTCACCTAAGCTGTCAGACGTTACCCAGCCTTCTCACAGCAAAGAACTCAATCAAGATACGGGGCACCAGGTGACAGCATTCAAATGGGTTATTGCATCAGAGACTCTCAGCGGCCTTGTGGAGGAGTTTGAGAGAGAAATACAGGAATGTCTAGAGGAATTGCAAACATTCCTCTCTCACTCATTTTCATTGTCTGTTTCTACCTCTTGGTCCGCTCCTTTCTCATAGTTCTTCAAGCTTCTGTGAGAATACTGCAGCAGTGTATCTCTCTCTCTCATTCTCTCTCTCTCTCTCTCTCTCTCTCTCTCTCTCTCTCTCTCTCTCTCTCTCTCTCTCTCTCTCGCTTTTCTATCACTCACCAACCAACAGTCTTTTTTGTTACTGTAATAATGCTATTTTAGGCAGCAGTGCCATTAAATGTAATTTTCCCCCAGACACATACAAAGCTCCAGTGTCTGTATTGTGCTGTGAAAGCCTGTCCTATATGTAGGAAAGCATACACTATGTTGCTCTACAGTTCACTGGTGTTGAAACTCGAAATCTAAGCCCTTTCAAATATTTGTGTGTTTTTTTAATTTTTTTCAAGAGAGAAAGGCTTTTTCCCATAATGCATAGGATCATCTAAACTAAAGATGTATGTTATTTTATGATCATCCGTTTCCTAACTTGGCACATTAATTGCTCATTACTAAGTGGAACTTTCTTAGAACTACTTCAAAATTGTGTGTTGATAATATTTGTCAATGTCTCTTGTGCTGACCAAGATGGCATTCATTTGATCAAAAATATAGTGAAACAGTAATATTGTGAAATATTCTTCTATGATTTCATGAAGTTTATGAAATCATTCTAATATGATTTAGTGCTCAAGAAACAATGTTGAAAACAGTTGTGCTGCTTATTATTTTTGTGGAAAACTTGATACCTTTTTTGATGAATAGATTTTTAAAGAATGGCATTTAATTGAAATACAAATCTTTTGGAACATTTTAAATATCTTTACTGTTACTTTTGATCAATTTGAATGCATCCTTGCGGAATAAAAGTATTAATTCCTTTTTTTAAGTCGTACTGATCCCAAACTTTTGAACAGTGCTTCTTAGATAGTGCTGCAATTGGGAAATGTGCCGTTTGAGACTAAGCACTATTTTTCTACTAAATGCTTTGGGAAGCCTAGCCAAAGTATAACTTTCTCTCTGTGTAGTACGGTAGCATTGAAATTCAAAGTAGGAAATTTAAGGCTTGCTGTTTCACCATAGAAGACATTTTAACCCTTGCATTATCAAAGAAAGTCCTTTCCCACAGCTGTGCCTTCTGCCCATCTGCCTATATAAAGAAGGAAACTGTCTTTGGGCCAATTCTATGTTTCACGTTTTCTCTGGCACACGCATGCTTGCCATGCCTACTCGACCGTGAAAGTCCAGACACCTCCCCCCGTCTCAAGAGAAATGCTATTTAAAGACATTTACATAATCTCTTCCTGTTTTATTCAGGAATCCAGAGTGAGCGTGTGCTCAGCCCCCAGTTGAATCCTAGAGCTCAAGCTTGATCATTGACAATTAATTTCTCAGAAGCCTTTAAGTGGCGACTGTAATTTGCAAAGGCAGAGATGATGTAGAAGTGATCGTATCACAGGCCCACTCAATTTTGATATGTACAAAGGCCAAAAATCAGGATTGCTTTAGCTTAAAATGCAGCATTCTTAATTTTTAATGTAATTATTTAATATTAATTAGGCAAGTGGACTGTGTGGTTATATCTTGTATAAGTAATGTTATATCAGTTCAAGTCAAATTTATTTGTATAGGGCTTTTCACAATACACATTGTTTCAGCTTTACAGAAAATCACAATGTTTATAATATATCTTAATATCTTCTTGCCCTGTATTCACAATTAGCAGATTTGAGCTGGGCAATAATATAGTTTTTGCAACGATACAAGCAATCATGCAGTTGAGATATATGTCACCCTACACGTGGATATTGTATGTATGCTGATACATTTGGACATATTTATATATCCAACTTTATATAAAGAGCTGGCCGATAATATAGGCCTAGGTATAATTTGTGACAAAATAAGAAAAATCAAATTGAGATTTGCTATATAATATATAGGCTATCACAGTAAAATACAGTATATTTTGCTGGAAATGCAATCTAAAATGTTTTATATGTTAAACCATGTAATTTTTATTTCTGATAATCCAGTTACAACATTAAATAAAATAAATAAAAATATCATGCATATAATAATTTATTATATATTTTTATATATTAGGGCTGTCAAGCAATTAAATTTTTTATCAAATTAATTACATGATTTGCCAATTAATCAAATTAATTGCACATCAATTGTGGCTGTGTTAAAAGAGAAAAGCATCAAATAGACATTACAAAAAGTATAGAAGCAGAACTGATCTCACCATCATTCGAGTCTTTCTGTGATTACATGAAGAAACTGAAAAAACTGAGCCTGACTAAATCCAGAAGAACTGCGGCAACGTCTCCAAAACGCTTGAAGAAACCTTCCTGCAAAGTTACCTCAAAAAAACAATGTGCAAGTGTACCTGGGAAAAAAAGTACCTCTTTTAAAAGCAAAGGGTGGTCGCGGCAAATATTGATTTGATTTAGTTAATTGAAGTTAATTGATAAATAAAATCAATTTATGACATTATTTTTGAACATTATTTTGGTTTCTCTTGGAGAAGTTGCTGCAGTTCTTCTTGATTTAGTGTGTCTCATGTAATCCCAGATGGACTCGATGATGGTGAGATCAGATCTCCAAAAATACTAACATGCCTAAGACTCTTGCATGTGTATATATATGTAATTTTATTTACTTGATTATTTGGAAATGTACGAACGTACACCAAAAGAAACCCTGAAAAATCATATGAAATAAATAGAATAGAAGCAGTGTGTGCTCCGTCCACTGCGGTCACCCTTCCTCTTATTTACCATCCCTGCTCCTGCTTCTCCATCCCCCAGTCCATCACCAGGGTCTACGTGACTGTTCCTGAAGCACAGCCATGCAGGCTTACAGAGCAACAACGGGAAGACATCAAATGGCTCTTTGCAAGTTGTGTTGAAATGAAAGTTTTTTGTTTTTTTTTCCAGCTGAACTTTGGATGAGATAATATGTTCAAAAGGGATTGCTGAGATCTATAATACAGGCAGCAGCAGGGGTCTGCATACAAACTCAAGTCTGGACACTCTATATTCGAATCTATTTTTTATTAAATGTGTGTGTGTGTGTGTGTGTGTGTGGCCTGGTAAACCCTACGTTATGGGGACAAAATGTCCCCACAAAGATGGCAATATCCGAAATCCTTGTTCGTGTGGGGACATTTTTTGGTCCCCATGAGGAAATCAGCTTATAAATCATACTAAGTGATGTTGTTTGAAAATGTAAAAATGCAGAATGTTTCCTGTGATGGGTAGGTTTAGGGATAGGGGCAGTGTAAGGGAATAGAATATACAGTCTGTACAGTATAAAAATCATTATGTCTATGGAAAGTCCCCATAAAACATGAAAACACAACTGTGTGTGTGTGTGTGTGTGTGTGTGTGTGTGTGTGTGTGTGTGTGTGTGTGTGTGTGTGTGTGTGTGTGTGTGTGTGTGTGTGTGTGTGTGTGTGTGTGTGTTTGTGTGTGTTTGTTTGTTTGTTTGTTTGTGCGTGCGCGTGTATGTGTGTGTAGAGTCACAGCTGTGTTCCTATAGGAGTTTAGTCAGAACTGCCATGGCTGGTGACCGTACATAAAGCCTATATGAGAAATATCACATGACAAGCAGCCCCAAGGGCAGCCATGTTTATTTGTTGTTAAAAGATCTTGGAATAATATTTACTCATCCTGCACAGCATAGACATCACTCAAGCTGTCAGCAGTCAGCCCTCCCCTGAGCACCCCATCCCAAGAGCAGGAGTCCAGCCAAAAGTGAGGTCACACTGTGTGTAATGTGTATGTATGTATATAAAGTAAAAACTTTCTCGTGTGTAATGTGTATGTATGTATATAAAGTAAAAACTTTCTCATTTAAGGTTCTGAAAAATGCTGCAGTACACTTTTTAATGGCATGGCCCCAGCTGACACTGCAAATTATGTTGTTGTCACATTTTAGTGCATTACAAATAAACCTTTGAATATATGTGACAGGTGTCAGCGTCTGACTGCAGCTGTCATAAATCTAGTTGTTCTCACTCAGCGCTGTTCATTTTTGCTCATATACAGTGGGGAGAACAAGTATTTGATACACTGCCGATATTGCAGGTTTTCCACTTGTCACTTACAAAGCATGTAGAAGTCTGTAATTTTTATCATAGGTACTCTTCAACTGTGAGTGACAGAATCTAAAACAAAATCCAGAAAATCACATTGTATGATTTTTAAGTAATTCATTTGCATTTTATTGCATGACATAAGTATTTGATCACCTACCAACCAGTAAGAATTCCGTCTCTCACAGACCTGTTAGTTTCTCTTTAAGAAGCCCTCCTGTTCTCCACTCATTACCTGTATTAACTGCACCTGTTTGAACCCGTTACCTGTATAAAAGACACCTGTCCACGCACTCAATCAAACAGACTCCAACCTCTCCACAATGGCCAAGACCAGAGAGCTGTGTAAGGACATCAGATAAAATTGTAGACCTGCAAAAGGCTGGGATGGGCTACTGGACAATAGGCAAGCAGCTTGGTGAGAAGGCAACAACAGTTGGCGCAATCATCAGAAAATGGAAGAGGTTCAAGATGACGGTCAATCTCCCTCGGTCTGGGGCTCCATGCAAGATCTCACCTCGTGGGGCATCAATGATCATGAGGAAGGTGAGGGATCAGCCCAGATCTACATGGCAGGACCTGGTCAATGACCTGAAGAGAGCTGGGACCACAGTCTCAAAGAAAACCATTAGTAACACACTGCGCCGTCAAGGATAAAAATCCTTTAGCGCACGCAAGGTCCCCCTGCTCAAGCCAGCGCATGTCCAGGCCCGTCTGAAGTTTGCCAATGACCATCTGGATGATCCAGAGGAGGAATGTGAGAAGGTCATGTGGTCTGATGAGACAAAAATAGAGCTTTTTCGTCTAAACTCCACTCGCCGTGTTTGGAGGAAGAAGGATGAGTACAACCCCAAGAACACCATCCCAACCGTGAAGCATGGAGGTGGAAACATCATTCTTTGGGGATGCTTTTCTGCAAAGGGGACAGGACGACTGCACCATATTGATGGGAGGATGGATAGGGCCATGTGTCGCAAGATCTTGGCCAACAACCTCCTTCCCTCAGTAAGACCATTGAAGATGGGTTGTGGCTGGGTCTTCCAGCATGACAACGACCCGAAACGCACAGCCAGGGCAATTAAGGAGTGGCTCCGTAAGAAGCATCTCAAGGTCCTGGAGTGGCTTAGCCAGTCTCCAGACCTGAACCCAATAGAAAGTCCGTATTGCCCAGCGACAGCCCCGAAAACCTAAAGGATCTGGAGAAGATCTGTATGGAGTAGTGGGCCAAAATCCCTGCTGCAGTGTGTGCAAACCTGGTCAAGAACTACAGGAAACGTATGAACTCTGTAATTGCAAACAAAGGTTTCTGTACCAAATATTAAGGTCTGCTTTTCTGATGTATCAAATGCTTATGTCATGTAATAAAATGCAAATGAATTACTTAAAAATCATACAATCCAATTTTCTGGATTTTTGTTTTAGATTCCGTCACTCACAGTTGAAGAGTACCTATGATAAAAATTACAGACTTCTACATGCTTTGTAAGTGGGAAACCCTGCAAAATTGGCAGGGTATCAAATACTTGTTCTCTCCACTGTGTATATATATATATACAGTATATATATATATACACTACCGTTCAAAAGTTTGGGGTCGGTACGATTTTAAATACTTTTAAAAGAATTCTCTTCTGCTAACCATGGCTGCGCTTATTTGATTAAAAATACAACAAAAATCAGTTATAGTATTAAATATTATTCCAGTGTAAATAAGCTGTTTTCTGTGTAAATATATAGTAAAGTGTAATTTATTCCTGTGATTAAAGCTGAATTTTCAGCATCACCAGTGTCAGTGTCTTCAGTGTCAAATGATCCTTCACAAATCAGTATAATATGAGGATTTGATACTCAAGAAACATTTATTATTATTATCAATGTTGAAACAGTTGTTGGTCTGTCAGTTGTACAGTTTTTTTTTTTTTTTAGGATTCTTTGATGAAAAGGAAGTTCAAAAGACCTTTGTAACATTATAAATGTCTTTACTGTCACTTTCGATCAAATTAATTATTCCTTGATAAATAAAAGTATTGATATCTTTCCTCCAAAAAATAAAAATAAAATTCTCACTGACCCCAAACTTTTGAACGGTAGTGTATATACACACCGTCGTGCAAAAGAAAGTCCACCTTTTGAATTCTATGGTTTTACGGGTAAGGACATAATAAGAAATCATCGGCCTTGGCAGATCTTAAAACGAGGTAAATACAACGTTAGATGAACAACAACACATGACAGATTACACCATGTCATTATTTATTTTACAAAAACTAGGCTAAAATGGAAAAGCCATGTGTGACAAAGTTAAGTTCACCGTTTACTGCTTCCATAGGAATTGAGAGGGAAAGTAGCAGTCAATGTCTTTGATTATTTGATCATCAGTGAGGGTGACCAACTTTATAAAAGCAGAATTTTTGGCAGTTTGCTGGTCTTGAGCATTCAGGTGTGTGTTAACACAATGCTAAGGAGGAAAGACATCAGCAGTGGTCTTAGAGAAGCAATTGTTGCTGCCCATCAATCTAGCAAGGGTTACAAGGCCATTTCCAAACCATTTGAAGTACATTATTCTACAGTAAATTTTCACAAGTGGAAAACACTCAAGACAGTTGCCAATCTTCCTAGGAGTGGACCTCCCAGCAAATTCACCACAAGGTCAGATCGTGCAATGCTCAGAGAAATCGCAAAACACCCAAGAGCTACACCTCAGACACTACAGGCCTCAGTTAACATGTTAAAAAATAAGAAAAAGACAGGACAAGTATGGCTTGTTTGGAAGGGTTGCCAGAAAGAAAGAAAAAGGCAGCACTACTTCTCTCTTCTCTCTAAAAAAGAACATGGCAGCACGGCTTAGGTTTGCAAAGAACATGGAATATTCCAAAAACAAAATCCCAATGTTCAGTATAATTTCTAAATATATGCTTTTTTTTAGTACTCGTTTTTAAATAAAAATGATACAATAAAGACACCTGCACTTTGTTCAGACACCTGCACTACACAATTATGCCATTTTACTCCTTTTTGTCTTGAAAGGTTCATCAGTTTTAAATAGAAGGCAATTAGCATTTTATGGGATTCTCGCTTGTAGTGTGTGTGTGTGTGTGTGTGTGTGTGTGTGTGTGTGTGTGTGTGTGTGTGTGTGTGTGTGTGTGTGTGTGTGTGTGTGTGTGTGTGTGTGTGTGTGTGTGTGTGTGTGTGTGTGTGTGTGTGTGTGTGTGTTGTGTGTGTGCACATGCATCGCTTTTCCTAGTGCCCTCAAACACATGCTGTAAAATGGCATGACTGCACGAGTGTTGAGAATGGCTGCGCTCACAGCGATAAGCAGTTCAAAGACAAGAGCGTGTTAATGTAATTGGCTTCCAGCAGCATGTTGCCAGAACCTTTCATATCTGGGTGCAGTAAACCTCACTCTGGGTTGAGATGATTGGTTTGTGGGCAGGGACACAGCGCAGCTGATTGTTTTGCTGCATTGTCAGTCATTACGCTGGGGATGGGAAGATTTAGACGTGCCAAAGTTAAATGTCGGGTCTGCGGGGTCACCTCTTCTTTTCAAGAAATATAAAACTCAAATCATATACTTGATTCTGTCTGTCTTTCACTCTCGCACACACACACATTGCCTTTCATCACAACCGCTCATCTCTTAATTAACCAGAAGAGCTAAAACTGATATTTAACAAATTGCATGAATTGGGAAATTCCAGCAGACCAGTGAGAGTTTCTCCTCACCCATCTCTATTCTCTCTGCTCATCAGGTCAGCCTTTCAAACTGGACCCCAAAACGGCCCATAAGAAGCTGCGCCTCTCCAATGACTGTCTGACAATGGAGAAGGATGAAAGCTCCCTAAAGAAGAGTCACACTCCGGAACGCTTCAGTGGAACCGGATCCTACGGTGCCGCTGGCAACGTCTTCATCGACAGTGGTTGCCATTACTGGGAGGTTTTACTGGGAGCCTCCACGTGGTAAGTGATTTCGGATTTTACAAGCTTGTAACATATGTAACTATTACCTTAAGAGGATGTTTTGGTTGTACTTGTATACCACTTCAGTCAGTTTGACACTTTCCATAGATAATTCCATAAAATTTGCTATAAACTAGAATTTTCACTTGGTGTATTAAAAAACAATTAAACAGTGTTGTAGTCGAGACCAGCTCACTCGAGTCCGAGTCGAGACCGAGACCATAGAGGGTCGAGTCCGAGTCGAGACCGAGACCATAGAGGGTCGAGTCCAAGTCGAGACCGAGACCATAGAGGGTCGAGTCCGAGTCGAGACCGAGACCATAGAGGGTCGAGTCCGAGTCGAGACCGAGACCATAGAGGGTCGAGTCCGAGTCGAGACCGAGACCATAGAGGGTCGAGTCCGAGTCGAGACCGAGACCATAGAGGGTCGAGTCCGAGTCGAGACCGAGACCATAGAGGGTCGAGTCCGAGTCGAGACCGAGACCATAGAGGGTCGAGTCCGAGTCGAGACCGAGACCATAGAGGGTCGAGTCCAAGTCGAGACCGAGACCATAGAGGGGTCGAGACCGAGACCATAGAGGGTCGAGTCCAAGTCGAGACAGAGACCATAGAGGGTCGAGTCCAAGTCGAGACCGAGACCATAGAGGGTCGAGTCCAAGTCGAGACCGAGACCATAGAGGGTTGTACTTGTATACCACTTCAGTCAGTTTGACACTTTCCATAGATAATTCCATAAAATTTGCTATAAACTAGAATTTTCACTTGGTGTATTAAAAAACAATTAAACAGTGTTGTAGTCGAGACCAGCTCACTCGAGACCGAGACCATAGAGGGTCGAGTCCGAGTCGAGACCGAGACCATAGAGGGTCGAGTCCGAGTCGAGACCGAGACCATAGAGGGTCGAGTCTGAGTCGAGACCGAGACCATAGAGGGTCGAGTCCGAGTCGAGACCGAGACCATAGAGGGTCGAGTCCGAGTCGAGACCGAGACCATAGAGGATCGAGTCCGAGTCGAGACCGAGACCATAGAGGGTCGAGTCCGAGTCGAGACCGAGACCATAGAGGGTCGAGTCCGAGTCGAGACCGAGACCATAGAGGGTCGAGTCCAAGTCGAGACCGAGACCATAGAGGGGTCGAGACCGAGACCATAGAGGGGTCGAGACCGAGACCATAGAGGGTCGAGTCCAAGTCGAGACCGAGACCATAGAGGGTCGAGTCCAAGTCGAGACCGAGACCATAGAGGGTCGAGTCCAAGTCGAGACCGAGACCATAGAGGGTTGAGTCCGAATCGAGACCGAGACCGTAGAGGGTCGAGTCCGAGTCGAGACCGAGACCATAGATGGTCGAGTCCGAGTCGAGACCGAGACCATAGAGGGTCGAGTCCAAGTCGCGACCGAGACCATAGAGGGTCGAGTCCAAGTCGAGACCGAGACCATAGAGGGTCGAGTCCAAGTCGAGACCGAGACCATAGAGGGTCGAGTCCGAGACCGAGACCATAGAGGGTCGAGTCCAAGTCGAGACCGAGACCATAGAGGGTCGAGTCCGAGTCAAGACCGAGACCGTAGAGGGTCGAGTCCGAGTCGAGACCGAGACCATAGATGGTCGAGTCCGAGTCGAGACCGAGACCATAGAGGGTCGAGACCGAGACCATAGAGGGTCGAGTCCGAGTCGAGACCGAGACCAAAGAGAGTCGAGTCCGAGTCGAGACCGAGACCAGAGAGGTTGGATAACCTAAGGTTGGGTCTGAAACCAGACCTAAAGATGTCTTCAAGAATATGTAAAATATTTGGTGGTAACAATAAAATTGGCACCATACTCAAACAGTAAATCAAATATACCATGGAATCATACACTGTAATGGTAAAAAGGCCACATAGCGGTGTAAAGGTAATTTTATTAAAATTATGACACAATTATTACAATCAGTTAGTGCTCTTACACATAACATTACTGCACACGAATTCTGTGTGGCTCTTATATGCAAATTGAATTATGGATGATAAGGCAGACATTTTCAATACATAGTTGAGCTAGAGGCCACATCACATCTGACCTGGGTCCTGCTACATTTGCGCGCCGCGAACGTTACGGTGTGTTCACACCGAACGCGAATAGAGCATCAAATACGCGTCTATCGCGTCTAGTTAGACGCTTGAACATTCGGTCAAGTTCAAATTTTTCAACTTGAGCGGAAGACATTCGCGGCAAACGCATCGCCCAATTCGCGTCATTCGCAACGCCCGGCGCGAATGATGCGCCTATTCGCGTCTTTACATTGACTTTGTATGTAATCTACTCGCGCAAATAATTAAATTCGCGTTCGGTGTGAACACACCATTAGTCTCAAGTCATGCGCAGTTGCGCACAAGAAAGTCAGCAATCATTGGACGTTTCAATCAAACAACAATTTAAAGAAATATTAACATACAGTAGCCTAATAATCATGACATATTTTGAATGGGTCTCGAGTGGATTCGGGAAGAAGTCTGAGTCCTAATATGTTCGAGTACGAGTCAATTCCGAGTCAAAATGCACACGAGTCCATGACAAGACCGAGACCATTAAAATATGGTTTCGAGACCGAGTCCGAGACCGAGTCCGAGTCTCGAGTACACAACACTGCAATTAAATATAAGTTAAGATATGGGAACCTGGGTCCCCTACACAGAAGGTGTCCCCTACACAAAAGTAAATAAAAAACATATTAATAGAATAAGAAGTCTTACACATATAAAGTGTACTACTAAGGAAGCTTTCACACTGTGCATGTTTGCTGCAGTCCAAACATTTTGTGTTTTTTTTATTTGTATTAATTTGGTGCTGTTATGCACAGCAGAGTGAACGACACTTGGATCCACTGTATGTGCGGCACATAAAGGCAGATTTCTGCTTCTTGCAAGCAAACACTTTTGAGGAGAAGGCTGATTGCAAGCCATTCATTTGCCCCTCTTAACTACACGCTTACTCTCGCTCATATCCAAGGTGTTTTCTTGAACTAATGCCGTCAGGGCTTGACATTATTTCAGCAGTGGCATGTAACACAGTCACTCCTACTAGCCACTTTGGCGGTGGCTTGAATTTTATGTATTATATATATATATATATTTTTATTGTAGTCTTTCAAAAAGGCATCTGAAATAATAAACTAAGTGCACCGTAGTGTTGTTAAAAATCTAGATTTGTTGATACAGATCATCGATACTGAAATATCTGAAATGCTTCCAATACTAATTGTTTGCAGAATGGATACACAATACAAGCTGCGCTTTCTCGCTCTCTCATGATCCCTCCGAAAGCGAGTTGACACACAAACCCTCCTCCCCTCACTCACTCCTTTCATTCGCTCCGATGAATATTGTTGATTACAAGGCTTGAATTTCCAATATTTTACTCATTCCTGTAGATTTTGTGCTCACACCCAAAGTGTGTGCACATAAAGCCGCATGTCAGTACTAAATTGAGTTACTTTTTGCTGCTTATTCCACTAAAACAGTCAAATACACACAAAATAATGTCAAAATGCCTGTCTTGGTGAGTATTCACGTAAACACAGTCAGTTATGTTTAAAGTGAAGGTAAACAGTTGAGAAAGAAAACGTGTAACATTGTAACGGATCTGAGCGTCACGTCTTAAATTGACTGCAGCCTAATATACCTGCTGCCAAATGATGATATAATATTTAAAATATCTATATGGCTTTCCCCATGGTATCGATGTCAAAATTGTGGCTAGTGAAAATGCTGAATGGCTGGTAACTTTGGAAAACCACTGGCCACAGTAGCTTGTGAGCAAAAAAAGTTAATGCCAAAACACATGTGCAGGCTACTTTACTTCCTGAACAAGTGCACAACCAAGTTGCTTTCACATTCACGCAAATCGTGCCACAGTTCCAGTGCAACTGAACTTAGACCAGTTCCTACAGGTAGTGTCGGGTTCTGTACCCCGGTGTGCTTCCGCATCCTCATGGCGGCTTTCACATTACCAATTTTTCCATGAGAATCGTGCTCTGTTTCGAATAAAAACTGTATTCGAATATAATACGAATGTAGTATATAGTTAAACACCGGGAATGACGGCTACATAGTGTTTGCACGTGTCTCGACCGTTACAAATAAAGCCACAATAACCTCGTGGAGCGAACTTGTCAATCATCTTGATGGATGACGCAGAGGAAACTGACTAATAAGAGGACAGTAAGTTGTACTCGCATGTGACTTGCATAAACACATTTTGGTACGCTTTGAAAGCGAACCGAACCAAGAAGAAACGTTTCGGAACAAAACAAATGATCTATAGGTGTGTAAACGCCCTAAACTGTCAGTATGAAAACCCCTTAAAAAAGTTTTGTTAAAAACTGTTTCTTTATTCCTAAGGCACCAAGTGAGCTAGGACAACCACCCTAAAAAAAAGTCTATCAAATGACAGCATTCTACATCTATTTCCTCTTTCAGGTATGCGCTTGGTGTGGCCTACAAGTCAGCACCCAAAAACGAATGGAGCGGTAAAAACTCATCGTCATGGGTTTTCTCACGCTGCAACAACAACTTCCTGGTGCGGCACAACAACAAGGAGTCCATAGTGGAGGCTTCGCTTCAGCTGCGCAGGGTGGGAGTGCTGCTGGACTACGACAACAACGCCCTGTCCTTCTACGATGCCATGAACTCTCAGCACATATACACCTTTGACATTTCCTTCCTGCTTCCAGTGGCACCAACCTTCATGATCTGGAACAAATCGTTGATGATCATGTCAGGGCTGCCCGTGCCTGACTTCGTGGACTGCAGCGAGCAGCAGGAGGGTATCTGTCGCCAACAGGATTCGCCCTATGTGTCTGGAATGAAGAGCTGCCACTGAGGCATCATGGGAGCTGATTATTCCAGAAGGTTTCCTTGCCCCTCTTCTTTTCCTGGTTTTCACAGCTGGGTTGAAGTTGGACCTTTAGTTGTTCCTGATAGTTCTAGTCACATAAATGAGCGGCTAGTGAGTGAATTATGAGCTCTCAGATTTAAAGAGCTGAAATGGGGGAAATTAAATTGTAAATTATTGATGATGAAACGTCAGTTTGCTTTTTGTCAGTTTTAATGTATCCCTAAAAGCACTTTTTAGAGTTGAATTTGTTGCCCCTGTGTATAAAAAGACTTGCTAACTTGCGACAGGGTTGGACTTCCTTTTGGACAGGAATATAATGGATTATATTAGGATGACAGATTGGTGTTTCTATTAAGGGTTGCATTTATTATCTGATGGGTCTATAACACTCTTTTCATATTCAGGGAAAAAAGATGATTCTTTGGTTTAAAAAATGTCTGGAGATAATGGCATGATATGTATTTCCTCTGTGATTTGTTCTCACTATCTCAGTTTCTGTTTTCTTTTTTGTTTTGTTTTTGTGAAAAGCATGAGGCACAAGTTTCCCCAGGTGTTTTTAACATGTATCTTTAATAATTGATATATGATGATGTACCACAAAATCCCATCCGTGGAGTTGTTTGTCCATTGACACGCATTCAGACGCCATCAGGAACTGATGACCATAGTGCACATACAGTATATCACACGTCCATTCATTCAGAAATATTTGAAAGATCATTTTGTTTCATCAGTTTAAGATTTGTAATGATCCTTCAAAGCAAATACAGTTTAGTGGATTTATTTTCTCAATGGCTGTGATGAATCGTACATGATCATCCACATGTCCAGGGCTGTAATAAGGACACCCGGTTCTGGGTTCAGATAAAGACAATCACTTGAGCTAGTGCAGGCAAAAAACTTTTTAAAAAAAAATCAAGTGTGTAGCAAGAGATCTTTGCAATAGCATGCTAAACTTGAGATACTTCCCTGAAAAAGTGGTTTGTATGCATTCGGTCCATTGTAAATATCCAGATTTGCACTACTGACGCCACTGTCCTGCTGCAGTTTTTGCTTTCTGTCAGTGGGGTTTTCCTCTTTGCTCTGCTGAATGTACATGATTGCTTTGATTCTTTTTATCTTTCTGAATGAAAGCACAGAGCATTACCATCAGATCCACTTTGAAAGCACAGGAAGTATGTGGGTCCTCCTGGTACATCTTGAGAGCTTGACATCCTCTACAAAAATATAGAGGGGATTCACTAAGAACAAGTTGCGTGCACTGATAGCATCGTTATTTGTGTAGGATAAGGACACAAAAAAGATGTTTATTCAAAACAATCTCATAGAAGTTCCTAACTATTTTATATTTTGGCAATATTGGTGACTAATTCGTATAATTTCATGTGTTTTCGTATTTTCGCCTCACTGCAGGTTATGTTTCGAGGTGGGGTTAGGGGTGGACCTTCATGATATTTTTAATATTTTTTTTTTTTTTTTTTTTTTTTATCATACGTTTCCGTACAGATCGCATTGTATGAATTCATACGAAATCACCACCTTGTAAAATCGTTTTCTCATGAGATCAGGTCGCATTTACGTCACTCCCAACTGTTTTTCCAGCATCATCCTTCTCAGCATCGAGACGCCATGAACGTGCACTCATGAGTTGTTTCAAAGTTTAATCTGTGGCTGAATCGTGCGTTAATGGTGTAGTTGAGCAATAAAGAACAGGCATGGCTTTTGTTAGCATTTATTATGATTTCTGGCCAATTGCATTTAGTTCTTGAGATGGGACTAGGGGCCTCATTTCTAAAACGTGCGTACGCACAGATTTGAACTTACAGTGTGTGAACGCTAAAATCCACTCCAACGTTCATATTTGTAAAAACGGTCTTTGACGTGGAAAAGTGCTTAGCGTAGCAGACGTACACACTTTTCCTTGTGGCAGATAGTCGGAGAACTGCAGGTATTTGGAAATCTAAGCACTTCTTGCCTCCCGCGGTTCTCAAGTAAAGGATTTGGACGTTGACTGGTTCTCTTTTATATGTTAATAACATTAGGTGCTGTTTACAAAGCGGAGATCAGAAACCATTCAGCTGCGCACAATTTCAAGATTTTTTGCGATTTATGAATTTAACTTCTGGTAGAGAGGCGTTCACACGTTTTTTTGTGTGTAGGCCTACATTCGTTCTCTGAATCACACGTACACACATTTGAGGAATTATCGTAAGATCAAACGTAGGATGGTTTCTACGCAACATTTTATAAATGAGGCTCTAGGTCACAAACCCAATTTCTACTTGATCATTTTGTTCTTAAATCCACTTTGTCTTGGTCTCGGGCAATAAATAAATAGACAGACAGCATAATGAGACACTTTTTAGACTGATGGAGTTCTACAATGCTGAAAGTGCAAACAGTAGGCCTATGAGAGATGTGTGTGACACAGCGACGTCAAATCATTATCAGTGTGTTTCCTGTATGAGCACAAACCTGAGATGTCCACTACTGCACTGTCCCTCCCTCTGAGTCTCTCTCAGTTCATTCAGTCACACTGTTGTCAGTTCTGTTGACACTGTTAATGCAGCAGCCGCTGTCACATGTCTTGGTCTTACATTCTCGAGTGCAACCCTGCATGCTAAAAAGAGCAAGATGACATGTATTGCAGGAAGTCTTTAACAGCTCTGCGTATCATTAGTAGTGATAGCCATAGGCAAATCTTGAGGAATTGTTTTGAGATTTGCAGGTCAGGTCACTAATCATGCAAAAGCTCAATTTCTGGCTTTTCAGGGGCTAAAAGATGAGAAGCTTGAAATGCGAGTCGATCTCTGATCTAGTTTGATCCACATGATCTATTTGTTCAAGTGCGATTCACCGGGTCACTGCATGACGATCTGGTCCGGCTCGAAGCATTTCCTGTGATATTCTCTGCTGTTTTATATAAACATTTTTTATTGGAAATGTCCAGGAAAGATATTGTTATGGCATATCAGGTTTCTAGTTATAGCCGTGCTTCTCTTTGCATTTAAGACTAATTAACTAATTACATTTGTTTTCAAGCAATTGTTTTTACATTTCTGAACAAAAAATGAAAGAACCGAATCCTCTTCTTTGATATTTCAGTCTTTATTATGTGCTCAAGCAGCTGTGTGTTCATCAACATAATGCTCCTGTTTCAATAGATATAACTTAGCAAAAAAAAAAGAATGTAAATCATAGGAGGAAATATATATTATATAAAAATTGTATAATATACAAAAAAAAAAGTATATATATGAACTATTGTTATTTATGTGAGTCCAAATAAAAGTCTGATCCCAAATGCGTGTATTGTTGCATCATTGTCCTATTTTTCCGAACATTGTGTTGTAGGAGGAGGTTAGTAAAGGCCCATAAGGTTATGAGCAAGAGCAGATGCACACAGTCATATGATAAGCTATTGCTTATGTTCCTCAGCTGTATATCTGGCACGAGCAAGGGTTCCACACACAGGATGATTGACAAAACCATAACAAGCTTTTGCAGTATAAGCCTAAATTATAGTCACATTTTAAGCATGGATAAATGCCATTGTATTAGGCAACATAATAATAGTTAATAATAATTCTTTATTAATAATAACTTTCAAAAGAAATCAACAAAATCCCATTATTGGAAAAAATAAAATTGCTTAAAACGTTTTAAACCTTTTCTTGCCTTACCCCCACATTACAACGGGAAGCATTTTAATCACCAACATTGATTTATATTTTAAAAGAAAGGTTGGGACAGGTATAGCAAGAAGTTGCGGTTTTACATCAATCGTCCTTGCCTGTTGTATGTCCGTAAACGGGGGAAAGGTGGCAGATATGCTACTTACTTGCTCAGATTATCTATTTTTACATTACGTGACAAATGGCAAAGCTCGGCCTGTTCTGATTTTGCCGGGTTAGACGCGTTCCTGGGTCAACATATTTTGTTGATCCTGGAAAAAAATTCCTGTCCGAAAATGTGATGCTAACCATATCCCTACCCTAACCCTAACCCTAACCATAGACATAAGTTATCCCTAAAATCAGATTTTGTCAAATGTTTGCAACTGCTGGACAGAACTGAAGTTTATTTTAAATCGCAAGCTATTGAAAATCGAAATGTTCAAATAAGGCTATATCATTTTTTTACATTGCATTTTTACAACAGTATGTTGTAAGCGTGTCCCATTAAGTAATCAAAAGTTCAGTTATGGTAGCACATATGGTAGCCTTATTCTCCATGGCCATATTCTACACCCTTAATCCTACCCAGTACCTAAACTTAACCACTGCACTACAACAACTACCTTACTAACTATTAATAAGAAGTAAATTCAGACAGGTAGGACATTGTATCGTTGCATTCGGACCGAGGGCAATGATTGGACGAACATTTTATGGTCCTACAGATATATATAAATAAGGGTGTATTCACACCAGGAAAGTCCGATAGTTCACTTGCTTTGGTCCGGACCAAATCATTTTTTTTGGTACGGTTCGCTTTCACACTGCTCTTTTTGCAAGTGAACCAAAATTTGTAAACAAAACCACACGTGTGCTAAGGTCGTCCATTCATTGGACAAGGATTCTCAAGTAGGGAAATCAGGAAGTGCAAAAAAGGCTCAGCATGGAGATATTTCGTACTGCAATATTTGTTATTTTACTAATTTTGTGTTATATTCTGTACAAACGCAATATGACGAAACTAATGAGTATCATATGATACAATGTCATCTATACGATGTTGTAATTCGGATTTTGAGAAGACGACGATGTGCTGCAAGACGGTTCCGGCGGAGAGAACATGCTCTCATGTCCGCCTACCATGGCATGCTGACAGTGGCACTGCGCAGAAGACGGATAAGGTATAAAGATCACTTTCCCATAAAAACAGATCACTTTCCCATAACGCAACTCCGACTACGGATGCCTGTTAACTCAAAGGCGCAGTGCTTTCTTGCAATTGGGTAGGTTCATGTTCACACTGTAAACGAACCGTACCAGAGTTCGTTTGGAACCGTACCGAGACCACCTCTTCAGCTGGGTCTCGGTTCAGTTGTTTGGTCCGCACCCGAGTTCGATTGCTGTATTCACACCTGCCCAAAAGGTCCGCACCAAGTGGGGAAACGAACTAGAGTTCGATTCAATCGAACCAAACAAGGCAGGTGTGAATACACCCTTAGACCACTTAACTTAGTGATTGCTATCAGGATATGAAGAGACTTTCTACCAGCGTAGCAAAAAAATAAAAAATCTGGAACAAATCGTCTACCCTGCCTTTAATGTAATGAACTTTACCTGTGGTTAATCTCTAATAGGACAACTGGGTCAACTAGTTTCATCTGAAAATCACCTTCAAACCAAGCTTAAAAAAAAGTATCACAATTGACAATCAATGATCCAATCGATTCCTGATGGACAAACTCAAGTGCCGCCCTACATTTTTTTCTTGTTTGAGAAGCAATTTCACTTGGATCACAATAGGGAAGAAAAGACAACCACTTCAGTGTGACTTTTAAGTGTTCAAATACTTTTTGGGGCTACTGGAGGTCATGGGATATGATGTGACCATTACAGCAGAACATACTGAGACAATGTGACTTCTTTTAGTTCTTTGAAATTGCTTGTTCTAGTATCATAATTAGGATGAATGTTACCCCAAAGGTTTGAGAGAAGTGAAATGTACCTTTTATTTAACTAAAGCTGCTGCGTCTGTTCCCTTCCGTGTAATTGAAGACAGAGTTTCTGCTACAGTGCTTCAGTATCTTGGTTGAGTCCTGCACTAGTACAGTCACAGCGGAGGCAGTGATTAGGGTCCTCTGCGATAATGACTCTTATCACAGACTCCATGTTTGAGCATGGAAATCAGGCCCAATTTGAAGAGCTCACCCCAGCCTGCTCTTCAGCACAACACAAGACCTTCGATTGCTTTTGCCACTACGGCTGCAAAGGCTCCAGATTGAAATATTCAGTTTCAGTGACAGTGAATGTGTCAGAATGTCAGCAGAATTGTAGAAGATTAAAATGTGTGAACGAAAGCTTCTGGCTGGCATGTGCCAGATTGTTGTGTTGAACGTGTGATTTGTTTAGCTGGCTGTACGCAGCGCAGGCTTAGCTTCACATTGATCGAGGAATAGATTTCAGGTTAATCTTGCTCTGTGTTCAGTGAGGCATTCTTTTTTTATTCCTTTACCCCGAATACTCTGGAGATGTCCTGTTTAGTCTTCTAGTAAAGTTGTTTTTCTAAAAGATAAAGATCCCCAAGCCTTTTAAGCATATGCAGAGCTGTAAAAAAGTACTCAGAAATTATCTTCAAGAAATTGCTGTAAAGACAATGTATTGCTTTTTTTTGTGTAGACTGAGACGTCTCTTCAAATAGACAACCACTATAGTTGTATTCAAATACAATCTACTCTGAAATGATTGATAGTCATAATTGATTATAAAAGTTCAGAAGGGAGGGTCATTTGATTGATTTGTAATATAGCAAATGTATATAACGTATATAAATGTAAATAACAAAAAACTTGCAAAAACAAAGAATAAAAAGTACCACTTTTGCCTAGGAAACTTGGTAATTGAGTAAAAGTATTAATTTTCAGTAGGTTCTGTGTAATGTAAATTCACAATTCCCAGATAATTTTTAAACAGGGGCATGCATGGACACCCTAGCATTTTTTATTAAAGCTGCTGTAGGTAACTTTTGTAAAAAATATTTTTTACATATTTGTTAAAACTGTCATTATGTCCTGACAGTAGAATATGAGACAGATAATCTGTATAAAAATCAAGCTCCTCTGGCTCCTCCTAGTGGTCCTATTGCCATTTGCAGAAATACACGCTCCCGGTCAGAAACAACCAATCAGAGCCAGGAGGAATGTCTTAGCAGTGTCAATCACGCTCGTGTACGTGCTGATCACACCCCTCTCTTGCACAGCGCGAGCGCCGGAGCGCGAGGCGTCATTCAAACTCAAGATTGCCGGCGTGCTGCAGCTGTGCTCATGACGGAGAAACAACCTAAACTGCCAATTCTCGGGTGACACCTGCTCATAAAACAAAGAGGTAAAAGGAAAAAGACAGATGACGATAAACAAGCGAAAACTAAAGAATTACACAGAGCCCATTGATTCGGTGTCAAAACTCTAGCCGCATAACATGTAGATAAAATGTCACGCACTCTGCTAAGCAACAATTGAAACCTGCTAATTCACTGGCTTGTCATGTTGCTGAAATAATGTACTAGCACACCTTATCTAGCATTATATATCGCTAGAATAATTACTTACGTTATTATTACCGTTAATAATAACGTTAGTTACCGTTATATTAACATTATCTTAGCTATTTATAACTTATAGAAAGAGTGCAACGTTATAAAGTTACATGTAGGCTATTGCAAAATACATAATGATTTGAGGACCAAGTTTGTAGTCAAAGTATGGGCAGGCCATAGTCAATGTAAAGCATATTATTGACGTTTAGTCCCTATTAGTAAATGTGCCATATAACTTTTTATCCGCTGTTATCGGTGGCCCTGTTTACTAGCCTGCGCGTTCACGACAGGCTCCGCTGTGGAGGACGAGCTGTGGAGGGAGGGCTGTAGCGCAGCAGAGAGCAAGGGGGTGGGACCTGTAAGTTGTGCTTGTTCAAATTTTCAGGCTAAGTCAACGTTTTCTCAAAACTCCCTACCGCAGCTTTAACCCTAAAAATACATTTTCTGTATTTTCAATGGGGTGCACAGAACATTTTAGAAAATCATTTTGTTTCCACAATATTTATTTATTTATTTATTTATCGGCTATCGAAATTAACATGTTGTTCACTTAAAGTTTTTTTTTTATTATAATATTAATTAAATGTTTAACAGTAATTTAACTAATATAGCCTACAGAAACTGACACTATACTTATGTTTTCTAAAAAAATGGCCTCAAATCATGAGATTTATTTTTATTCTATTGACAGACCCAGGTTTTAACAGAAATAATTAAAATATCTGCAAATATTTTTTTTATTTGAGTTTTTTTGTAAATCTTTGTATTTTATTCATAGTTTTGGCTTTAGTACAGTATAAACAAATACAATTCCTTACTATTTTTCTCACACAGTATAAATGGGTCTTTACATGAAACTGCAGTGAACACTTTGAACTGAAGTTGTGAATCACATCAAAGCCTCAACAAGTCTTGTCGATCAAGCTCTTCAGTGCCAGTGATAATGAGAGTCTTATATGCACCCAATAGCTAAATGTAACGTTAATTCCCACTTAGCTTCATCACCTAGTCTGCAGTCAAACACCCTCTAATTACCATCTTAATTACACAAGTAATTAGAGGATCCAGAATGACTTGTTATGTCATTTGTCACCTTGTCTCGGTGATGTAAAACAACAAATTAATTAGATCTGCCTGAAAGTGCGTTTTAGCATCAATCTTATGTGTCACAGTGGCACTTTGTCAGGATAAATGAATATCAGACTGAAGCGTTCTATTATGAACGCAGGGTCAAAAGTTCTTTCGGTGACCCTGAAATGACATTTAAATGCAACAGATAAAGCCTCCAATAACATTTTAGCGCAACACAATAGCTGGCATATATCCAGCTCACCTGACCTTGCACTCTCTAAAATCTCTTTAATTCACTAAGTTCTGTTGAAATCCGGCAGCATTATTCATTGCATGAAGGTGTTCCGCTGGTAGCATTATTCAGTGGTGTAGTGGAGTTTTTAGGCTGAATGTAATGAGGCTCTGGCTGATGGCTCATGAACACCTGCGGCAGCTGCATACCTGATGACTCTCTGACACCTTCATAACATCCCCAAATCAGCCCATTTTAGTCCCATCTGTTCCACTCATAACTGTCCCACTGCACCACCTTCAACAACCCCACCTCCACATTACCAGCTGCTGCTCAATATCAGGGAAATCGAATAGATGCGCAAAAAAAATAGCTTAAAGGATCAGTTCAACTAAACACTAAAAATGATGTCATCATTTACTCACCCTCATGTTGTTCCAAAGTTTTACAGAGTCAAAATTAGACCTTATGACTCTGTCTATCTATCTATCTAGTCTGTCTGTCTATCTATCGATCTAAAAAAAAAACATAAGATGAAATTGAAATTACTACCTGTAGTAGAGCAACCACTGAAAACAGGGACAACTGGTCACCATATTAAATAGTCATTAGCATGCATCACTGTTCCCATTAAAGGCACAATATGTAGGCTTTTTTCGCCACAAGAGGGCGCAGTTTCCAACAATAACAAAGGCGTAGGTTGATGACGCAGTGATGAGCTGAATGATTGGACTTGCTGTCACGCTGATGGATCTAATAATGTTTATGGATGAGTGCAAACATTCATGTTTTTTAACATTACAGTGGTATGAAGCAGGTCGCGATTGCTAAAGAGACAGATATCACACGCGAGTCCCGCGGATATAAAGGAATAAGGACATTTAATTCTACCGAACTACCTGCAAGTGCTGGATTACTCACACAGGTCAGTTTATTAGACGAATTAAACTTGTGAGATAACGCAGCGCTGCTTCACTTGGTCTAACGTTACACTATCACACTAAACGGCATTTAAATGTGTGTTGAAAGTTATAATGTTATACCACGTGTTAGTTCGTTTGCTATACGAAACTAGCAGTAAGCTAGATCAACATTAGAATGACATGACCATATTCTACCATTTCATCATGTTGAGCTATAACGTTATATAACATTGATTTGTTTTATGTACATTTGCTCACCTGTCTAATAAAGCTGTCAAGTCGTGACTCTGAAGCTCTGTCAAGTCCAAGTTAGTCGCGGACGTGGAGCTCTCGGCATCTCAAAAACGGCACGCTGATATTGATCCTCATTTTAGTTCTCCTGGTTTGTCCCAAAGTCTGCTTGCCATGGTCTATGTTTGAAAGAAACAAGAACTGCGTGCCGCTAAACGTTACACACTACGCAGTTGTCCACGTCTGTCGCCATGGTTACGTCATGGCTATGGCAGTATGAACGGAAACCGAGGATAGCGCGGATATTGCGTCATTGACAGGCGACATTTTTTTCCCGGGGCGGTCACTTGTTTAAAATTGGAATTTCTCTGAAATAAAAAATCTTTGGAGACTTTTGGGATATTGTAAGTACACAACTGCAGGAAATATATCACACTGTGCAAGTGATTTTTGGATATTTTATTAAAAAATTCTTACATATTGTACCTTTAAATCATAACAAACCATTTCTGGCTTGCGCATTCAGGCTTTACTGCAGAGAATGTAAAAAAATGGACAGTATTATAATACAGTTGCCGGATGGCCTATTTTTTCAATTCATGCATTATTGATCACACTTCTTCACAATATATTAATGCTATACCTTTCCAATCAGTCTTGCACAAGAAAATGTATCATACTTGGAGGTGAGGAGGAGCAGCGAAGGAGTACCTCCTGTCTTTTAGAAATAGCACACTGGGCCGGAGGCATGGCGTTCAGCCAACTGACTGATGAAGCGGCGTTCTAAGTCCTGGGCAATGAGGATCTAAGCAGGCAGTAGATCATTACTTTCCTGGACCCAATCGAGATTAATCTCACAAGGAGCCATCAATCACACCAGTCGCACATGTATCCCTGAGCCTCGGGGCTTTATGGTAGTGTCTGACAGAGAGTGATGTACCTGTGATTCTGCGAGATCTCAGCACACCTCTGGAGGTACAGGACCTCTGACATGCCCGAGGAACTGGTCATCGGCTTGAGTGTGTGGTCATAGGTCTCCAGCTGATTGATGCTGCAATACAGTTGATATCAGCTAAGGGTGAGTGAGCTTTCTCTGGCCCTTTCTCAGTGTGAGACCCTAGCCATTCATTTTACACAACCTCGACTATACTAGTGTGAGGCTTTTTCCTCTGCAACATATTCTGTTTGTATCGACCAGTCAGATCCAGCTGAGAACAAAAGTTGCTCCCTGTGTTGTCAGACCCACAATTGGCTTTCACTTAAAAACAAAAAGAGATGGTAACAGTCGCGTTCTAAATTCCAGTCCCAGGGGAATCTGCGCATTCTGTTATTCTGGGATCTGTGTCTTCTTACAGTGCTTTCTGTCTTTTAACCGCAGGATCTCAATCACAAGGAAGTGTAGAGACAGAAACTCACTTAACACTCAGGTTATGTTGAGATTGGTGTTGTTATTGAAATGTTTATTATTGGTGTTGAAAAATATATTATTGGTTGCAAATGAGATTTTGGTTATTGGTGTGCTTGCCCAGGCAAAATTCATTGCCATGTAATTGCAAAGGTTATTTTAGATACAGAATTACAGAAAATTACAGAATTGCGTAATATGGATGGTTGTTTAGAAGCAGTTCACTCAGTTCATTTGTTGGATTTTACATTTTGGTAAATGTAAAATGCTATTATATATATATATAAATCAATTTCCACCAAGAAATTCAGACAAAATACAGTTTAACTCATAGTGAACATACCCACAGTGGAACTCTTGTACTACTAGATGAAAAAACGGTAAAAACAGAATGGGAGAAGTAAGTTACAGACCGGGAAATAGTGCACTCCAAGGAGTCTAAAACTTGATTTATTTTTATTGTTTACATATTTGTACATAGTTTTGCCGGACAAAAATCTAATTGTAAATGACTTGAAGAAGTTTTGACATGACTAAAACTCACCATCAGAGCGCTACAGCATAATATCAGTTATTATGATTATAATGTCAATGTAGACAGCACTGTTTAACTGAATTATCCAAAAACAATTCCTGAAAGTGGTGGGAGGAAATACATGTTGTAGAGATGGATGCAGATAGGATAAGCCTTTGAGACGTGATCTCTTGGGTAAGAGCGATGGTAATTTGAATGTTAGTCGATTAATGAATGAAAAACAGCACCTGAGCTCTTTGATCTCGGAGCGCATGTTCTGCGTAAACACCTCTCCAAATATACCACTTCGTCCTTCTGGGAATGATTTTCCTGTGTCTTCGCTAGTTTTGTCTAACCCTTTGATATTTAATCGAATCAGTCTTTCATGTGGATAAAGAAAGATTAACTACAGATTTATTCAGGGCACAGTGTTTGCCTAATTAGTTCAGGCGCTCATAATAAACTGGATGAACAACCTTGACTCGTATGCTTCTAGATTTCCGCTTCGAAAGCCGTTACAGGATTCTGGAAAAAGCAGCTTGAGTGGCTTGAGGATTATTACCGCCATGCCCCATTTTCCAGACCATTTAGACATGAGTGTTTACAGTTGTTCATCTCTGATTAGTGCCTGTTTCAAGAGCTTTGGTTGGGTACGACAATCCTGAATGTGCCCAACACATGATGGATTTCTACAGGAAAAAGGCAATGAAATGTATATCATTGGTGTGCTTGGCCAGGCAAAAGTCATTGTCATGCAATTTTAAAGGTTATTTTAGGTACAGAATGTTTGGGGGTAATTTACCTTAAATTACACAGCATCATTTGAGCCACTGGTCTGTAAAACAACTGATGTAGTCGCTACTGAAACTATACATCAGAGTAACGGTTCATTCTGAATCAGACATAACCAAAAATGATTTGAGGTTTAGTGAGGGAGTCAACTGGGAACTCAACTCAACCTCTCTGAACGATTCAAACTGCTAACTCACATTCAAGTTTGTGAATCTTTATGGTTGACTCACTAAAAAAGAACTGGTTAATAAAAGCTATTTGTTTGTGAATAAAACATCAAGGCGCACACTGTGTTTATTGTTGAGTGCAAGAAACACTTCTGTATACTCTCTAAAGATGTAGGCTAATTAATGCACGGCACGAGATATCTGATGAAACTGCACATGGACTCACAAAGTGTTCCGAACTGTTGCCAGTGGCAATTAGATTATTAGAGGAAATCAAAAAAATGTGTCATATTTTTCGACCATTATATTCACTGTCCCTACTTAGCACAAACTTTGCAGTAACGTGCTGAAGTTTATAGTTGTTAAAGTCGCCATGAAATCAAAAAATGTTTTTCTTATTTATAATAACATGCTTATTATAAATGATTTATCTGTGCACATCATAATCTTTTTTTAATTCATATGCCCTCATAATCTTTAATTAAAAACATTAACCTCCCCTCCCCCTCGAAACCATAGAGTTAGCAACGCCCAACTTCCAACAAACCAATCAATTCCTGAAGGATGAAATCAAGTCCCGCCCTACATTTGTCTCATTCCAGAAGCCATACATAGGGAAGAAAAGACTATAGCAACCAATATTTCATGCCGACTTTAAGTCTGATGTCACGCTTCACTGTTTCCAGATCCAAACACTCTTCAAGATCCCAAAAGCAAATAAAAACAGTTCCAACTATTATATTGTAGACTCACAGTGTGTTCCGTATTACTAAAATAATGATAACCATTATCTCCATTGCAAAATCTTAGTTGGCCAGAGAGTGATTCACATTTTCTGAATCGTTAAAATACTGGCGTCTGAGACAACGTGAGTTTATTAAAACTTAGCTTAAAGGTGTGCTATAAATGAACAGTGCTCATAAACTGCAGTTGAATTTTTATGAATTTGTACGATCTCATTCATGCGTTCCTTATGCCCCAGTGATGGTTATATTTTATCATGCTTACTTTTGTGTTTTACATTTTCGTCCGATTTACATCATACAACATTTACATTTACATTGTGTTTACATTGTATATCTGGTTTGATAACAATCTCAATTGGCTTTCTGCACAGCTGCACTACTTCCTGAACTTCAGCCAGCTCTTTTGTTTCCTGTCTGCCATTATTGGACAAACTGATTAATCCAGGTGTGCCTGGTCTCAGTAAAAATAATCAGGCACACCTGGATTAATCAGTTTGTCCAATAATGGCAGACAGGAAACCTATTGAAACAGAGTAGAGGCTTGGACCCGGAAAAAAGTATTTGATATACTTACTCCTAAAAACAACATTAACGGACAACTGAACTGAACCAAACAGGGCTTAAATACACAGTGAACTAATCAAAGAAACAAGACACAGCTGCACATAATAATTAATCAATGCATGTAAAAATGTAGGCCTATACATGTGAAAAATCACACAAAGAACACTGATAACGTGTAACATCTGGTGGGCTATGTAACGCCCACATTTCCTGATCTAATCGATTCCCAAAGCCAATTGGCAGTGCTTGCTAATTAAGAGCACAAAATATGGATTGTGTGCTAAAAACGTAGACAGCCTTATACTAAATGTGTAAATCTGCCCCTGCTAAGCGCTCTGTAAACACAATTTACTGCTGTAGCAATCAGCAGTGTTGAGTTCTGCCAGGTGTGTTTGTCCTCTATGTCAACCCTCTGTGCTTGTCTAGCCACATTATCCCTGAGTTCTATAGAAGAGATGAGTTAAAACATTGAGTCATTGATCAAGCGTTGGTACTTGTGAGTGTGCTAATGCCCACACACAGCTGGAGGCTGCTGCTGTCCTTCCTGTGAGACTCCAGTGCACGTGTCCTCTCCTCAGAGGACAGATAAGAAGGATGTTGTCGTCTTCCTCAGGCTTCAGTGGCTCTGCACCAGTCTGTCGTTCTCTCTGGAGTCAACCGTGACCATTGTCTCAGAAGAGCTTCACATCATTCTGGGTAAGAGTTTACAACAGATTCAACAGGGGGAACGTTTGTGGTATTTTGATGCCCTTCAGTGAGTACTGCACATGAAATGCCACACCTCGGTGGGATTCATCTAGAAGTATTTAACTCTTTTATGAGGAAATAATACAAATTTTGACCAGAACAAGTAGACTATTATAGATGCATAGACGAATTTACAAATATATTCTGGAAGTACTATGCTAAAGTGTTGGTATTGGAAAGGAACACCATGATATTTTGTTATCATTCAAAACTCAGTATTGCAGTCCCTTTAAATAATTTTAACATTGATATCACACTTTTTCAGTTGTGTTCATTCTTAGTTTCATTTTCATGGACTTTTAGTTTGTTTTCATTAGTCACATGTGTTCATTTGTTTAAATTTCCCGCCACTCATCAGTTTCCATGGACACTAATCATCATCACAGCTGTTTGTCATTCAGTTAATCACCATGTGTATGTTAGTTCCTCACCTTCACTCAGTGTTTGTCCTAAACACTGATGCTAACTATGTTTATGTCAGCATCGGTGTTAGTTGGGTTTGTTTTAAGTTGTCTGTGGATTACCTTTTGGATTTTCTGCAAACCGATCAGATCAAAAAGGTTGAAAGTATACTTGTTAGAAGCACAAAACTTATTTTAGCTTTAGGTAAGTTCCTATTACCAACATAACCCTGTCAGAAATGAATTAATTTAATAAATTGTTTTATATAGATTTTATGTTTGGAAGCTACGTAAGGAAGCAACGTAATACGCACATGACGACAGGGAGGTGACGGCGGTGCGTAAATTGAGTTGTACCCTTCCAAGATCTCTTATCCTGTTCGAATTGACCATTAATATTACAGACGTCCTCTCCTGTGGTAAAATAACATTACTCCATCTATCCGAATAGGTCTTTAATATGCCTCTGTTTCCTATGCATTACTGCATGTAATCTCACACTTGCATCACAACGTCCTCCAATACAGTTAGCATTGCAAGTGTATTGTGTCAAATAATGCCTCAACAGTTTGCACCTAACAACCCTTCATAACTAACACTTGTCCTGGATAAGTATTACATTAGGTTTATTTCTGTGCATTTCTTTCTGACTGACAGCTCTTAGAATGGCACCTAACATTGAGTGATGGGCCATTTTTCCTGAGCTAGATGAAACCGATAAAACACAAAAAGGTATTGACTTCTATAACATATTTGTGTGCGTGTGTTAGGCTTTTTCTCTCCATATTGTACCATATTAATGTTTACACACCATGTTATGATTCTTAGGATGTTATGATTGCATTGCAAAGCCGTTAAAATAATGATTATTGATAATAATAATATTAATAAATTGAATTTATATAGCGCTTTTCAAAAGCAAACTCAAAGTCGCTTTACAGGGCAGGTAAATATAGAGATTCAGACACAAATACAAAATGGAAGGGGCGTGGAGCTACGGATATAGGCAGAGGTGAAGAGATGGGCAGGACTGGAAGATGGTGAGGGACTCAGAGGTGTGGATCTCATGGGGGAGGGAGTTCCAGAGCCTGGGAGCTGCCCTGGAGAAGGCTCTGTCCCCAAAACTTTGGAGCTTGGACTTGTGGATGCAGAGGAGACCTGCTGAGGTGGATCTGTGGGACCGTGAGGGTTGGTAGGGCGAGAGGAGGTCAGTGAGATATGATGATGGCTTTGTAGGTAAGGACCAGGATTTTGTATGTGATCCGATGGGAAATGGAAGCCAATGTAGTTGTTTCAGGACTGGAGTGATGTGGTGCCAGGATTTGGAGCGGGTGATGAGTCGGGCGGCTGCGTTCTGGACCAGTTGGAGTCGTTTGATGTAGGTTGGGCTGATGCCAAGGAGTATACTGAGTTGCAGTAGTCCAGTCGTGAGGAGATGAAGGCGTGAATGAATCTTTCAGCAGCAGGGGGTGTGAGTGAGGGTCTGATTTTGGCGATGTTGCGGAGGTGAAAGAAGGAGTTTTAATAACATGGCGGATGTGGGGCTCAAGGGAGAGGGTTGAATCAAAAATCATGCCGAGGTTGCGAGCCTGGGGAGATAGTGGTGCCGTCGATGGTGAGGGTGGGGTTATTGGTTTTGCGGAGTGGATTTGGAGCCTATGAGGAGGAATTCTGTTTTAATGCTGTTGATGTACAGAACTTATTCTTGTACCATTTTAATATTATCAGATGTATTTTAATGTGGGACACAATTTTAGCTTCTTAACTTTAGCTTTAGTTGAAGTTTACTTTATATTGTATTTTTGTTCAATACAGCTTTTCACGTTTTGCATAAAAATTGAGAATAAATAATAATTGCCAGTCCCCCCTGCAGTACAGGCCGTGGACCTCCTGTCGAAGACCCCTGCTGTATTGCTACATTTTCAGAGCATTAGATTTTGGAAAGTTTACTGAGAACAATGTAGGCAACCATACAAAGAAAGCAATTCCGAAACAAAGATATAAATTGGTTTAGGCTTTTGCGTGTTTCAGAACTCTCTGATGTACTTCGTCTTTGAATCAAGCTGATCTTTCATCACAATAGACTGTGGTCTGAAATGTATCAAATTTGTGTTGTGAAAATATATCACTACTTGTAAAGGAGATCACGAGATAACTTGGAGAGATAGATACCAGTCTTGAATTACTCTTGAAACTATTTACCTATTTATATCCATTTATTTTATTTTTCACTGATACAAGAAAATAGGGTTTTTTTTCTTGAGGCAAATAGCTTATGAAGTCTTTCTTTAGCTCCCTGCAACTGCTCCTGAGGAAATGTGTCATGTTGAATGTACCGTTATTTGTGTCTGTATGAAATAAAAAGAAATAGGGCTAAGATTAGATATGCCTAGTGACCTGGGAATAATCCACATATGATACATTGACTGTTACACGTCTAAACTGATTTTATTCTTCTCAATGCATCTTAGGTTCATGCATCGTATTAGCCTCATGTTACAAACCCGTAGAGGTTAGAAAATGTTCTGTATATTAAACATGGTTTTATTTATTTATTGTTGAGTACATAGACTAACGTTCACAAATTTGGGGTCAGAAAATTTTTTTTAAGGTTTCATTTAAGAAATTAATACTTTTAGCATGGATGCATTAAATTGATCAAAAGTGATAGTAAAGACTTTACATCTATTTTAAATAGATGCTGTTCTTTTAAGCGTTCTATTCCTCAAAGAATGAAAATGTATTACTGTTTGCTCAAAAATATATATTTTTTTTCAACATTGATAATAATCAGAATTGTTTCTTGAGCAGCAAATCAGCATATTAGAATAATTTCTGATGGATCATGTGACGCTGCAGACTGGAGTAATGATGCTGAAAACAGCACAGGAATAAATTACAATTTAAGATATATTAAAATAGAAAATAATTATTTTAAATTGTAATAATATTTAATAAAACGCATTTGTGTATTTTATTCATTTAAAAACTATGTAACTGTGTATTTATATATAAATGCTCAATATTCCTTTGAAAAGCACTTACAGGAAAACCATGCTGTTTGTTTCTGGTCTCAGTTGCCTCTGTTTTTTCACTGTGGATTATCAGTAGTTTGTTAAATTATCAGCACTTAAATCTTTAGTCTCTAATCTCTGACTCATTGCAATTTGATTGTATCAGTTTAATCCATTTCCCCGTCCCCTCAAGAGAACCACACTAAATATGTTTACAGAACAAATGCTCCATCACCCCAATTAGTGTTTCCATAATGCATACTACCTTATATTCACAAAAATATATATATTTTGCACCTCCATTAGTGGCAGGTGGTTACCAAACCAGCATTTGAAATCTCTTCACCCATTGTGATTCATCTCCTTCCTGTGGCAATGGAAAGATAAAAGAGCTTTTGAAGGAGAAAGAGTAGTGAAAAGAGGATGACCTGACCTCATGCCCAGGAGGTGACCTGTTCTTTCTACCAAATGAAGGCGGTTTATATCCCAGCCTCCTGTTAGCAGCCTCTGCACTCCCTAAAAGGACAAGAATTCTTCACGCATTTACAATTAGCTAAAGCAAACAACTCTCTAATTGACAAGCTTCCACCTCGGATCCAATGTTATCAAGATATTTGACTAATTAGATCATTTGCACCACAGATCGCATCCCACTGTAAACCCCATACTGAGAGAGCATCTGAAGTCAGCTGTAATGGCTTTTAAAGGGGGATGTTGAGATTAAAAAGCATAAAGATGATTGGATGACCGTGTTAAAGGTTATTTGTTAAAAGTGTCTGTCTGCCTTCCCCTCTAATCATAATTATGCAAGAGAGGTCTGAAAAGGTTATGAGCATTCACTCTCTGGCACATTGAAGATGCCTGCCATCATCACCCTCTGTTTTTCGATAATGGCAAATTAAATTTGAAGTTATGAACTTTCTTTGCCTTCTAGACATTTATTTGGCTTTTAACTGTACTGAAATGGCATTCATGCAAAGGTTCACACATGCAAAAAGTAGTAATAGTTTCTGCTCACATCTTACAGTGGAAGGTGAAAGCATAGCACATTCTTAGATAGCAATCTTGGAAAGGAAAGCACAGTTGTCCATCAAATTCCTTCTACGGATCTTCCATTTAGACAAGACTTATCTTCAAAATCTATCCCGTTTTCCACACATGGGATTCCCCCAGTGAGAACGCTTCCCAAAGCCCTTACAAAACCGCTACCACCCACTGAGAAAAACGTGGGTTTTCATACCGCTGTAAAATGAGATGTGAAGTGGTCTGTGGAGAAAAATGGTTTAGGACTTTAGGAATAACCAAGGGTGAAAGCTCACTGCGGAGGTCAGTTCTACTTGTCTTTGTCCAATATTAAATATAAAAAGCACTTCTGTTTAAGCTTCAGTTGAAACAAAGCTCTTGTATTCTCACAACTTTTAATCTTTTTGATTCATGACTGTTATCATTGTACGCTCTTCTGGCCTTTTGTATGCTGGATCTAAATCCAGTTTGGAACAGTTTACGATTGCAAGTGTGATGTTGCTTTTATAAAACAGTTCAATAAACAATAAGTTAGTACTGAAAACATACATTTTAGACCAAGGGCCCTATTTTAACGATCTGAAACGCAAGTGTCAAAGCGTAAAGCGCAAGTAACTTTGTGGGCGGATCCCGGCGCTGTTGCTATTTTCCCGGCGGGATAAATGCCTCTTGCGCCTGGCGCAAATCTAAAAGGGGTTGGTCTAAAGTAGCTTCATTATTCATAGGTGTGGTTTGGGCGTAACGTGAAATAAACCAATCAGAGCGTCATCTCACATTCCCTTTAAGAGCAGGCGCGCTTGTTCTAAAGCGGATTCCTATTATAACGGCGGATTTGCCAGGCGCGCGCCAGGAGCGGTTCACAGCCGAGGAGAGCAACGTTCTCGTCAGGGCCGTAAAACACAGAGAAGTGACATTGGGGATGGAGAAACCCACCCAAATTAACTCCTCTTAAACAGGCGTATGATAATTTGGGTAAATGTGTAAGCTACATGCTTTTATAATAAATGGTCTATCTATCTATCTATCTATCTATCTATCTATCTATCTATCTATCTATCTATCTATCTATCTATCTATCTATCTATCTATCTATCTATCTATCGTAATAATGTATGATTTGCAAAAATGAAAACTGCTGCTTAGATGAGAGAATCAAAGTGTATGCGCGTTGTGCACACGCTACATTGATTATGGCCAAGCATGCGCGCTTAAAATAGCATTATGAACAACGCGCAATGCGCCACTGACTTTAGACTAGTTTTTTTCTGGTCAGTGGCGCAATTGTTTTATAGAACAGCAAAATAGCATGAGGGAAAGTTTGCGCCGGAACACGCCTCCTCTTTGCGCTGAACCGCCCCGGGGAGCGCAAGTGTATTTCTGAGTTAACCGACGTGCGTCTGTGGAGGGAAAAGTCCGCTTTGCGCGGGTGCAAAATAGGAATGATACATGCGTCAGTGTACAAAGTCATTTGCGCCGAGTGCAAGATAGAGCCCCAAATATTGAAAGTTCCTTTGGCGATTGTGAAGGCAGTGAAGTTACAACCAAAGTCAACACATAATCGATGTTACAATGGCTGTCGTGTGCATGTGAAGTCCACAAAACTGTAGGGTGTCCCATTTGTCTTTTTAGATTTCAGAAATCCAGATGTTCTACATCTGTCATGTTGTCATGTGACCTACAGCATCAGTTGCGTCGCTTCACTGCCATTTCACAACTCTTCCCCCATTTTCATCAGAAAGAAGTATAAAAGGCGAAAGGCATTTCACATAATACTTTTCGCCTGCTATATAGAAGGGAAGTAGGCATATAGTATATGTCACTTGTTTTGTTCCTTAATGAATCAGCATCTTTGAACAAATCAATGCAATAAACTTTGAAGTAACTTGTATTGGTGTTACACTTTTTACACAGTCATTGATAAGTCTAATCCGTCACACACTGTCATCTGCAGTGGACTTTCAAATGAGAGCTTCACTGTGAATTATGATTGAATCAAAAACAAACACCATGGAAATCCTAATGTTGAAGAGATGCATGAGTGACCGCAAAACTGCATTAGGTTTATTTCTGTTTCAATACATCAAACACTCCACTTTTGAGGGGTCCAAATTCTCCTGCACCATTTATTGTGTGATTATGGATCTAACTCTTTTGAAATACCTTCACAGGAAGATTATGGAGCAGCAACCACAATAGCAGAATGGGACCAATAGCCTTTAATATCACAATATTGTGCTGAGTGTTATTGGACTTCCAATAAACTGGGATTAAAGGATCTGAGGAGAAAAATCGATCTTGCTCCCTGTTAATCTATACCTATCGAGGGTCTTTAAACAGTTTCTCCATGAGACAACTGTCACTGAAGGACAAAATACTAACATTGAACCAGAGAACAGTCTGTCCATACATGACTTAAAATACCTATTTCAATGAAAATATTCACGAAATCCCTCATGTGTTTGGGGTGTCAGAGTTTTACACTCTGAAATCAATTATATAAAGTTGGAAATTACATTCTGCCAGTTTCAGCTTACGTCTGAAAGGCGTAAAGACCCTTTCACCTCTCGTCATAGGATAATCCTCTCAGGAGTACACTACAAACTCCATAAAGTGCACTCTGTTGACACCGATCATTTACAAGGACATTTACAATAGCTCTTATTAAACTGCCCCACCGCAAACCCCGAAGACTGGGCAGAGATCGAACCGAGACTCACACCTCAAGGTCTCCTTCATGTCAGGTAATAAAGTGAAATTATGTGCCATGACACTGCAGCTTTCTGACATGTAATTGCTTTGACCTGCTCTCATCATTTGTGATTAACGTGTCATGCATGGTGAGGGGGAATGTGAACACTGTTCTCTAGTCACTCTTTACAGTAGGCCACTTAGTACTTTACATTTTCTCCGTTAATGTGAAACGGGAGCATTATTTAAAGAGTCACATTATGTGGTGAAGCCTGTTTATGAGAAACAATGTCACAATTGTGAGATTTTTAAATCACACTGAAGATACATAAGTCATATTGTGAGTAAACATGCAATTATGTGAAACACTGCAATAGTCATTGTAGGATATAAAATCACAATTTGGATTTTGTGAGATTTAAAGTCGCAATTGCGATTACTGCAAGATATAAAGTCATTTTGAGACCGTCCTATAAATCGCAATATAAGTTATAAAATTGCAATTGTGAGAAAAAAACATTGTAACTGCAAGATTTAAAGGCACATTGTGAGATAAAATCAATATTGAGAGATATAAAGTCATATTGTGAGTTGTAAATCAATTATGCTTTAAAGTCACATTGTGGTGAATAAAATGGTCATATTTCAACAAAATCACATTGAACGTTATAAAACAATTATGAGAAACAATATGGCAAGATATAAAGATTCACATCAACGCAAATTACTTTTTCATTTCTTGTACTATGAGGCGTAAACAGGCTTCCATATAGAATTCAGCTCACATTTTCTAAATGACTGAGTAACATTAAATTGGAGCATAATGGTTATTCGAAAGTAGTAACACCTATGAGCCAATATATCTAACAGCTGAACTGTATAAATCTGTGCTGTTCAGTTTCATGGCTAGATTCATGTTATACAGTCCTGATATAAGCCGTTTAGACAGCTGTTGTTGTAGGTATTTTTAACATATAGCGTCAGCACAAGATGGTGAGATTAAAGTGCCATCAACCTTTCTATGGGGCTTTTACTCTTCCACTGGACAACACAGTTTGCCTTCTACACAGTCGTAGCTGATAAGTTAGATGTAATTTTTAGTGCTGCTTTTAGTCCCTCTGTTCTTGGGTTAGAATAGGGCAGATTTTCAATGTGGTTTGTGATATATGCCGTCTCTGGAGACGCAACTGGAGCGAGTGCAGGCTACTGTCACCGTCTTCCACCTCACTTCTCTAATACTCACTGGTCTCCAGTGAGGCTGTTTCACCGGAAACAATGGCACATCAATATTTTAGAGCTGTGACATACAACAGTCAGCCTGGAGATTTGTAGTATTCCTCTACTTGGAAAAGGGACAAAACTTATGCTGTGAGCTTGACTCTCATGCATAGTTTTTGATGTTTTTCTTTACTTCCTTCCTGTGGTCTTGAATGAATAGTGGGTTCGAGATTTAGAGTACTGCTGGAACCAATGAATTTTCCATAAAAATATGTTCTGATAAGCAAACAAGGAATTTAAACATCCAAGCTTTCAATGGAACACATGTGTGAGGAGCAGTATAAGCTATCTATCAGAGAAATCTCACACCAATGTAGGCCAAACATGTGCTGTCTATTAAAGGTCAAGGGGAACATGTTTGCCTGCATTTCCTCCCATTCTCTCTGCAGCACTTCCTTTCTCTTGAATATAATGACTGTTAAATAGGACTTTCCTGAACAAGCCTGGCAAGCCAATAAGCATGAGGCTGTTCGCCAGAAAAGGCCTATAATAAAGTTTTTTGAAGATCTGCAATAAGCAAACAAAGCTCATTGCTATATAACAAATGTTTTTAATCAATTTGCATGTTAAAACTGGAGGCTGCAAGCTGATATGTCCTTTAGATGCAATCTGCCAGCAATCACAACATTATTGCATGGTGGCACAAGCTGATTGGCCTCTGCTGATCCTGCAGCCAATGAGATTGCTTGCTCAACATTTAAATAGTCTGAAGATGAAATACTCCAAGGCACTCACGTGGTGAAGTAAACAGCCAATGAGCACCAGTGGCTACGTAAAGACACCCATGTAGCACTCTCTGCTTCTGTTGTTTTATTTAAATAGTCTGCTTCCTCTGAAACCTTCCACCTCCCCCAGTTCCACCTGCCTAGATCTGCTAGAGTATTTATGTATGTCTGTTTATGCAGCAGCAGGATAGCTTGCATGCTCACAGCATCATGTCTGTGTTTAAGCAGAAGCAAGTCCATACTTGCAGCAATAATCAACAGCAGCAGCCTATAGCAGATCTAGTCCACCAATACCAAATACATTAATATTGCCATATTCAATAACATGCAAAAAACTACACCAAAGGTTGTCATAATTGAAAGCAGGTTGTTCAATTCACCAATTCATGAAGTACAATATAATTAGGACACACCAAGGTAAACAACACGAGATAATAAAGGAAAAATCTAATTATAATTTAAGAAACTTTTAGAAATGCAAGTCAAAACAAAAACAAACAAATACACTTAATTAGGATCCCATGGTATATATATTTTTTTAAATATGCAAACAAAAAAATCAAGCTGAGCTAAAGGGCGGAGCACTCGTGCAGAAATCAATCAATAATGCATCAAACTTTGTACAAAGCCCTAAAGACACAAGTGACAAGCTCGACCTGTAACTATGGCTGAAATATTGACAGGTTTTAAAGTGACAAGGCATAGATGTGATTGCTACTTAAAGTGGTCTTGACCTGTTTGCATCTATTCTGGTCTCTCATCCACTCTTCTAAATGCATAGATGGATAAATAAAGAAACATGCTAGACAATCAATCAGGCATATGGGACATTTTTAAAGCTATAACCTGAAAGACTCCTCAGTCCATGTTTTACTTCTTTCAGAACATTGCATTATAAAAAATAAATGTATTTTGTGGGAATGACTTTACATTTTTAATGTTCAGAGTTGTTTTCTTTACAGTGAATAACTTAAGTCTAAGTAAAAAACAGTTTTTTAAGCTAGTGTTGTTTTCTCCACTCCATCTATAAAAGTGCACACTAGCTTTAACATCAACATGACCTTGGTTTTTGAAGAACGAGGATTCTCAAGTCTCATGATACACACACACACACACACAACAGCCCTTCCTCGCTGGGACTGATACTATTTTGATTAAAATCATTTTTATTCTTCTTTCATTTTTAAAGATATTAAAACAAACAAAATATTTAAAAAAAAAACATTCTGTGAGGAGACCTATCTCCTATTGATGACACACTTTCCTCTGGGGGCAGATTGTGAACATTCTTAAATAACATATAACACAGGGCCATTTATACAGTTACACATGGCAGTTTCTCTATCGCACTGACTATTCCCTGCTGGAAGAATCTGGACAAGTTTAAGGGAAAACGCCTAAATGGAAAACAACTGCAGCTGTGACCCATAATTTCAATAGTGGAGTGAAAGAACAGGAGGAAATGTTCACATGATAGTCTCCACTGCTTTCACAGTTACAACCATTGTTTAATGGACATGTTGAGAGATCATTTTTGTAAATAAGAATGTATGAAATGTGTTAAATCTTTTCAAAAAGTAGTCGGCTGGGTGCCATTGATATAATGAATTTCTGTATCCACTATACAGGGTATTTAAAAGGCAGTAGTTTTATACTTCAGTCCTGTGAAGTGACTGATAATGCCAAGATGAGAAACTATGGTGCGTTCATTTTCTGGATTGGTATGTAACACCACACATTTTCTTACTATAGAGTGCCACCTACTGGTTATACTAGGTAACACTTTCAAAAGAGCATTGAATGCATGCGGTAAAAAAAAAAAAAAAAAAATCTTGATGACAAATATCTATAAAATCACACTATTTTATAATATTAGTTATAATTCATTACATATATTACAAAATTCTGTATTTAATATACAATTCCAGCATTTGCTTAAGTTCATCATTAAAGCACTGACTGTTATAACAAGGAAAATGAATTTCTCTAAATAGGACAGGCATGATTCAGCATGTTGTTTCTTGGTCAAGGTTGAAAATGAGGTAGCAGGTCTCCAGATGGTCTGTCCCGATCATGTGCTGGAACTGTGGCTGCAGGTCTCCTGGCGTGAGGCCATTCAGAAAGTGCTCACTGATTTCCTCATAGACTGAGGCTCCAACATCCTCTATAACTCCAGAAAGCAGAACAGCATTTACTTACTTATGCAGAGACACTCTGAGAACCAGATTTGTTGGCAAACAGTATTTAGAATAATACTTATATATATATATATATATATATATATATATATATATATATATATATATATATATATATATATATATATATATATATATATATATATATATATATATATATATATATATATATATATATATATTCATTCAAATGCTCTGAAACAATAATAGCAGTAATCATTAAAGGGATATTTCACCCCAAAAATATTTTTGTCATCATGTACTCCCCCTCATGTTGTTCCAAAACTGTATGAGTTTCTTGCTTCTGTTGAACACAAAAAGATATTTTGAAGAATGTTGGTCTCCAGACAGTTGATGGCATCCATTGACTTCCATAGTAGGAAAAAAAGATACTATGGAAGTCAATGGCTACCGTCAATTGTCTGGTTACCAACATTCTTAAAAAATATGTTATTTTGTGTTCAACAGAAGAAAGAAACTCATACAGGGTTTGAACAACTTAAGGGTGACTAAATGATGACAACAAATATTTTTGGGGTGAACTATTCTTTTAACCGTTAAAACAAAATTGTAAGCAGGTTGTTAAATTAATCACTGAAGTAAATTATAATTAAGACAGACCAAGGGGGGGAAAAAAAACAAGAAAAATCAAGTGAATAAAGAAAAAATAACCAACTTGTAATAAATGTCATGGCTACACTTTGTTTCGATTTAGACATTCTACTAACTATAAGTAACTTTGCAACTACATGTCAACTAACTCTCATTAGACTACTAGTAGAATGTAGTAGACTGTTAGGTTATGGTTAGGTGTTAGGGTTAGTATAAAAATTTGACATGCAGTTGCAAAGTTACTTATAGCAAAGACTTTATATACAGAAAAAAGGGACTTCCATAGTCAGTAGAATGTCTGTTGGGGAGCATCAAAATAAAGTGTTAGCAGATATTAAGCAGACAGTGTACTAATACTCTAATGAGAGTTAGCTGACATGTAGTTGTAAAGTTACTTATAGTTAGTAGAATGACAAAAGTGGACCATCGAAATAAAGTGCTGCCAATTTGATATGTGCATGTTTACCCATGTATTTCTCTTTTAACAGTTTCATTGTGACAGAGAAACCGCCTGCATCTTTGAGCTCCAGTTCCACATCAAACACATCATTCTCTGGAACACAGTTCATGGCATCTCTGGCGTAGCTGACTACCTCAGCCAGGTCATCATCCTCAGCTTCTTCAAAGTCATCTGGATAGTCAGAGATGTCCTCATCATCAGGCACAACTGTCATAAAAGATATGCAGAGAATACTCGAAGGTGTTAAGAAAGCCAGCAAAAATATACAATCCTTCTTAGATCAGTATCAGCCTACGCCTGTTTCCTTTGGATGTTGCCTCATAATAATAATAATAATAATACAATGGAAAACATTATTAATATGATTACATGACACCCTTACCGTTAGATTCCTCAAATGCCTCTTCAACTACATTGGCAAGGCTGGAGGAGACATCTTCTCTCGAAACATCCTCGGAGGACACATAGCTATCATGTTCATCAAAGTCCTCTGAATAATCAGACTCTGTTCCCTCATGGGCCACTTCATCCTCAGCAGTGAGTGACGTCTCTATTTGCAGTGTCTTGTCAGAGACAGCTGAGGCACTATCTGTTCTGCTTTCCATAGATGTGTTTTCTACGTTAAAGTCTTCTTTTGTTTGAGGTCTGCATTCAGCATTCCCCTTTGCAAGTTCTTTCTCCTGGTGTTCGATGAAGTTTCCCAGATGTTCCTGCACGTAGGTCATACTAAGTATGCTGCTCGCACTCGGTCTGTTTTCAGGGACCACGCACAGCATTTTCCCGATTAATGTATGGATGTCCTCTGAATACCTCTCGGGGACCTTGATGTACTCCGCTTTTATGATCTTGTAAAACAGACTTAGGAGATTTTTAGCTTCAAAAGCTGGTCTGAGGGCACAAAGCTCATATAGTAGGCAGCCAACAGCCCATATGTCAGATTTGATGCTGTATGGGACATCCTGACAGAGTTCAGGACTCAGATAACTGGGGGTTCCCACACAGGTGGAGGCCATATCCAGCGTGCGGTTCATAATCTTTGATATTCCAAAATCCCCAAGCTTAATCACACCTCTCTTGGTTAACAGCACATTGGATGGCTTGATATCTCTGTGAAGGATCTTTTCATAGTGGATATAACTGACGGCCATGACAACTTGCACAAACCAGTTCATAATTTTGTATTCTTCAAAGTATTCCCCACTCTTCTGTTCTTTAATGTGGTCATCCAACGTTCCACCGTCACAATAATCCATAACAATGTAAATATACTCATTAGTTGTGTCAAAAAATGTGTCAATCCATGTTATAATATGAGGATGCTTCAAGCTCCTGAGAATGTCTGCCTCTTGCAACACAACATCTTTGGACTTTGTTTTTCGGGAACTGTCCACATGAATTCTCTTGACTGCACATAATTTCTTTGTATCAACATGTTTCATCAACATTACAACGCCCGCTCCTCCTCTGCCAAGATTCAGTACATTATCATATTTCTCCATGTCTTGAACCTATCCATTCACCAAACATCTTCTTTATGCCATTACTTGTTGCAGAAACATTTATTTTGTCTCGTTGATAGCTGGATATGATTATTGACACAAGAAAATTAATTACCAGATAGGCTGGCAAACCGTCATTATGTGATCCTCCAAGTACACTGTAAAAAGTGAAACATTGGATTAACCTAATAAAATTGAAGTAACCATTCACAATAAAGATTTTACATTGGCCTAATGTTCAGAAACCATTCAGTTCAAACTAATTTTCTGCATTTCATGCAAACTCTTTTCTGAATTTGTTGTAAATCAATATTTTAAATTGGCTTAAATGGAAAAAAGAAGGTTTTTAACAGACTTGATTTCATGCAAACTCTTTTCTGAATTTGGTGTAAATCATTATTTTAAATTGGCTTAAATAAAAAAAAGTGTTTTTAGCAGACTTGATCTAAATTGAGTTTTCTTCAATCTGAAATATTCATTCCAAATAATACAAAAGGCTTCACAATTGGCATAACATCAATGAGTCAGATCAAACGTTCTTTTAAATATTTATTAAGTCTTGAATGAAAATCACTGTTTTTAAGATTAGACTCTTTTTTGGCAAAACAAACTTACACTTGTAATTCTTAGACAGTTCAAGTAATCAGTTCATTTCAAATTGAATTTCATATATAGCAGTATTAAAATGTGAATATATCATAAGAACAATAATAAGAAAAAAGAACAAATACCTAAAAACAATTGGTCTGGTTCTCTCAGAAATTTTTGTCAGAAGAAATAAATGTAAATCAAATACAAAACATAGATATTGCCACATTCAGTAAACAACAAACAACTACTGAACTACTATTACGATGTAGTTGAGACTGGGGTAAAGGCGTTTCTCCCATCCTGTGTGTGTGTTCATCAAAGTACTGAAATGGAGGCTGTCAGTCATTCATTGACAATGCAGCAGAGTGCAGAGGCGACATAGTTAATTTCAGTTCTTTTGGAAATTTGAGGTTTAGCACATGCAGTCCAAATAAAACTGTTACAGCAGCTGCAGTTGAGGGCACGTTACTGAGGACCTCTGTGCTCTCAATGCTCTCACTGATGAAGATGGCCATTGGTTGCTCCGGCTATCACCTGGCATATCCTGGCGAGACAATACATAGTAATGAATAAAGAGTGCTAACCAAACAGTTGATGGAGTATCTCAGAAAATTAAAATATCACATATAACCAATAAAAACAAGGATTTGTAATACAGAATGTATGCCTTAAGAAAAGCATTTTCATGTTCAGTCAGTAATTGGTTGGAACACTATTTTTTCCACGTCAGTAATTGTTTGGAACACTATTTGTGGAACCACTATGAGTGGTTGGTAGCACTGTTGCTGTCTTTTATTTTTTGGGTACAGATCTCGTAGCCTAGGCTGCCTACAGACGCGTTTTTTTTTTTTTTTTTTGACGGCCTGCTTATGGGGCGTGCAGTTAGCGGATCATGAGGATGAATGATCATTTATGTTTGTGCCTGCAATCGCTGATACAACCTTTAAAACAACCTGGGCATTCAGCTGTGCCACATGCAGATTGCCTCCATACTGATGCAGCAATTCAAGCAAAAGGAGGCCAAAATACCAGGTATTTAGTGCATATACGTGAACATAGCTATAAGCTGCAATCAACAGAAGTAGCACAAATAATTGCGTGAAATATATATATATATAATGCATGAGTTACACTTTTTTGTAACTTTTTTTTCTCAAATTACTGAACTTAGACTACATTCTAATTTTTTGTATGTACTGTATGTACAGTATGGAAGTATGTGCGTGGATTGCTGAGCGATGTACGTACCTGAATTTTCTTGATGAGATGGTGAACAGATTCACCAAAGCAGATGAATAAACATTTAAGAACTGATTCCCTCCTTGTGTTGTCCACGACCTGAACAAAATGCATTCATTAAAATAACATGCTCCTTTTTTATCACATACAGTAGAAATACGGTTTGAAAAAGACAAAGTATAATGAAACATGATAAAAAATTTGACCATTCATCATGGAGCATTTTTTTTTATAATGCCATGCCTGCCTGACACATTTAGAACACATTTAGCCTAAAGGTGCAAAAAGCTCACAATGTTAGTGTTAGGGGCATCATGCTCAGTATAAATCACTGTTTTATAAACCATAAACAAGGTTCAAAGTAGCCCCACACTTCGTTGGTAGTATAATTAAGGTTCTAACATTTGAAACAAGGCATTGATAACTTTGTAAGTGTACATATAGTTTATTAAAAAGACTGTTTTTATTGAAACACAGTAAAGTTACCTTGACTTCTCCAATAATCATTTGCTCCTGCCCTGCAATCTGTATTGAACGCAAAAACAACTTACCCGTGTCAGTGAAGACTTGACAGACAACCAAAACTGCCCAAAACTAGGAACCATGCCAACCAAGCAGCAGCTTTCCTAAAATTCAAATCCAAACAGTCATTAATCCGTTTTAGTTTTGCAGTTTCAAAGTGTAAATTTATTTTCCTCACATTAATTTCCGCCTTCGCAAATTTAATACATAAAACATAACGTTATAAAATCTGCGTTCATATTGAAAGCCGGGGGAGAGGCAGTTAGCCTGACTTTAAACTCTGGGCGGGAAACGTTAACGTTAAGTTGTTAGCTAGCTAACTTAAACGTCACTCCCATATTGAGGTGATTCATTTAACGTTAGCAGCTAATTGTCGTTACTCAAAACTCAGTCATGAATACATCGTTTTTTTAACAACATTCATCATTTTTTCCTTTCATAATATCCATTCAATCGGTCTAACGGTATATAATCTTAAGTTCTTGGATTTCCCTGGAAAATCGTTAGCACCTAGCTGTAAAATGGCGCGTTAACGCTACTTACCACTATAATGTCAAAATGAATGTTATAATAACTTCTAATCTGCGTGTCTGTTCATTAAAATGATATGACGTTAATACTTTTCAAGTATTTAAATGCTGAATGGTACCCCCTTACCTGACAAACGTGTCCTGTTCGCTTCGCGTTGTTCAACAGATGACTCTCCGACTTCTGCGCTCGGTCTCTTCTAGAACCTTCTCTCGAGTTTTCACGTGTGCGCATGCGCAAACCATGCTTTATCTAATAAAAGTCGTTTGATCGAATGTATAATTTAAAATTCATTGTAATGTTATAATTTTATATTGTACCAATCTAAGAAAATAGACTGAAAGACACATACAAATCACAAAATGTAATTTTACTTAACAATCTAATAATTTTAGGCTATTGGAATGAAAAAAAAAAAATCAAACGAAAAACACCAATGTTTTACTTTTTACAGTGTAATAAACAGGTTCGTTCTGCCAACTAGCCAAAGTAGCAGGTGAAACAAACTTTTTAGAAAACAAACATCTTTAAAATCGTTATTACCTTTGGGTCCTCATGCCTTATTGATAAAAAAAACGAATTTATTTTTTATTTATTTTAGTTAATGCGTCGTGTCGGGAGAATAAGGCGACTGTGTTGTCTTCATGTTACCATGACAGCTCCTTCTCAACAAAAGGGAATCCGATTCGTTCCAAACTTTAGCTATGGTACTTAAAGGCGAATACATTGCTTAATTAAAATCATAGATATATATCTATGAATTAAAATGACGAAGGCGTAATGTAAAATATAACTCCGCAAAACACATTGAACATTTTAATGATTTTGTTTCTGCAATAAAAATCCACACCTTTCACAAATGTATTAAGGACGTCATCATGACGCTCTGTCGTGTTCGGTTCGCTTGGACTGGACACTAGATATATATACATAGATCCACTTTAGTGTCTGTTTCTAAGGCCGCCGTCCGCCATATTGGACCGGTCAAAGCCTGTTCGTGAACACGGAGAGCAGGTTGACTGAGCGTCTGCAATCGCAGTATATATCTGCAATAGACCGCAGCAGATGACTTTGCTAAACTACAATACAATAAGACGAAAGCGTCAGCTGTACAACATTAAAAAAGTTACCACAGTAAACAATTTTTTAAAATCCATATTAAATCCACATAAAAACAAATTAAAACAACCAACGCAATCACACCTGTGAAAAGTTATCAAATTTCTTTACATTTGGGCGATTTCACAATCAGAACCTGCGCAATGTTGTGGCATCATTGATTATTACAGTGAGTGACGACACGCTGACCGTTCCAAGATGGCGGGCGCGACGACTTGTCTGAGGTGGTGCTTAGGCTTTGACCGTCGAATTTGACATCTACGTATACATTCTATGGCTTGGACACATTTGTACATCAATGTGATTGTCTAAACCTTACTATCATAATCTGTTTTAAACATAAAATGCAAAAATACATTTCAGTTGTTAGATTTGCATATGTTGTTTACTGCACAGTATAGACTGACATAAAGTATACTGTAAAACTGTACGCTGAAAAAAGCTTCCGCGCAATTTCCAGGTTAACCGCGTGGGAATCAGTGAGTTACTAGCTCCTGTGTGCTAGCAAAGGGTTCAGTGGAAACCATAGACTGGAAACACATCCAACACGAGGATAAAGAAAATGCCACCAAAAGGAAAGGGTGGCAAAGGTGCTAAAGGTAAACAAAAAATATATGGTGCTGAACGAACAAAATTTAACAAACACCATATCCAATTTTATAGCACATTTGTGCACAAGTGTTGCACTATTTGCTGACATGCTAGTTAGCTTAGTGTTTGTGGGTAACTGATTGTAAACATTGTTATACTATTTCAGCTGATGTTGTCTTGTTTTATAAAAGACCAACAGCTAGTGTTAATGAAACATTTCAGGCCATTCTGTATTGTATTGGCCATTGTATTAAATGTGCTGAACAAGTAACGTTATAAATGTGTGAAATGCGTGAAGAATGTGTCCAGATGTCCGATTCGCTTAATGTGGCAAATTCAAAATATACATACAAATGGATAAGTATTGTTTAAATTGCCTTGTTGTACTTTTCAGACGCTAAGATGTTGTATCTGTGCAGGGGCTGCTGCTTCAGGCAGTGGAGACAGTGAGAAGAAGGAGAAGGCTCAGAAAGGAGGTACTGCAGTAAAGGTAAACATCTGTACACATACTGCAGGGTTATAGTTAACTAAAACCATCAAAAATCGTCGCACTGTAAAAAATTATTGTTGGTTTCATTTTAAAAAGTAAGTAACCTGGTTGCCTTCAAATATTGAGATCATTAAAATGAAAAATTTGAGTTCATGAAATGGCGATGGATGGCTTAAACTGGATAGTTCACCCCAAAATGAAAATTCTGTCAGTAATAATTACTCACCCTCATGTTGTTCCAACCCCGTAAGACTTTCGTTCATCTTCGGAACACAAATTATGATTTTTTTTTTATTAAATCTGAGAGCTGTCTCACTCCTCCAGTGGCTTCCAAGGGATGGAAACTTGATGGCCCAGAAAAGTTAAAGACATCGTTAAAATAGTCCAAGTGACTACAGTGGCTCTATCTTTAAGTTTATCAAGCGACGAGAATACTTTTTGTGCGCAAAAAACAAACAAAAATAACGACTTTATTCAACTATTCATTTCCTTCTCTGTGGGCCTTGAGATTTCACGTAGTGATACTGCGCAAAGCCTCTGTGTTGTATGTCACACGTAGGCTCACTATTGGCCGACGCTGGTCATGTGTGTGATGCGTGTGACGTACAACACAGAGGCTTTGCGCAGTATCACTACGTGAAATCTCAAGGCCAAGAGAGAAGGAAATGAATAGTTGAATAAAGTCGTTATTTTTGTTTGTTTTTTGCGCACAAAAAGTATTTAATAAAAAATATCTTAATTTGTTTTCCGAAGATGAACGAAAGTCTTACGGGGTTGGAACAACATGAGGGCGAGTAATTACTGACAGAATTTTCATTTTGGGGTGAACTAACCCTTTAATTAACAGAAACTCAAAATATTATCTCATCTGAACCACATTGATTTGACATTTTTTTTATTTATTTTTTATAAATCATGAACATATTTTTGTACAGTGCACTGCAAATAAAAGAAAAGAAATGTTAACTGAAATAAAATATATATTTTAGCTAGTTGGCAAGGCAACTTTTTACTTTTTCTCTCTTTTTAGTTTAACTTGAGGTACTAAAATAAAAATAAAGCTGAAATACAAATAAAAAATATATATAGACATATTTAGAAAACTAGCTAAAATAACAACGTTAACTCAAATTTAAATGAAAGCAGAAAATATAAAGATTAAAAATGATTTCAAAATAGTAATAAAAACTATAATCAGGGTTTCTGCGCAGGGTTTCCCACGGGTCCTTGAAATCCTTGAAAGTTTGTGAATCTTGAAAAAAATTAAAAATCAAGGCCCTGAAAAGTTTTTGAAAATAAACATACATAGATACAGGTCCTTGAAAGTGCTTGAATTTAAGTTTTCTGGAAAAAAATTCCATATTATTCCCTCCGGTCCGCTAATGTGTTAAATCGCCAACACTTTGTGGCCTATGCGTTCTAGCTAGCTTGATTTACGTTAGTTACGCGCATTTACGCGTTACGTTAAGTGTTTCCCGCGTGAGGTACTTTGTGTTGTACGTTGCCATGATGTTCACGCGCTCACGAAACTACTCTACTATGGTACCTCAACGTTTGTTGTTCGACACAACCAATGTGTTCTCACATTAAGTCCTTGAATTTGCGAGTATTGGACCTGGAAAGTCCTTGAAAGGTCCTTTGAAGTTAACCAAGGTGTGGGAACTCTGTCTGCGTATCTTAAAGGAATAGTTAACTTAAAAATGAAAATCCGGTCATTTACTCACCCTCAAGTTGTTTCAAACCTGTATGAGTTTCTTTCCTCTGCTGAACACAAAGGAAGATATTTTGAAGAATGTCTGTGCCTAGACAGTTGATGGACCCTATTGACTTCCATAGTAGGAATAAAAATACTATGGAAGTCAATGGGGTCCATGAACTGTTTGGTTACCGACATTCTTCAAAATATCTTCTTTTGTGTTCAGCAGAGGAAAGAAACTCATACAGGTTTGAAACAACTTGAGGGTGAGTAGCTAAATTATGACAGAATTTAAATTTTCTTAAAAGTAATTCGCTCTTACACAAAGTATGGCATTAAATGTTGCATGTATTGCAATAAAATGTATATCTTCATCCGTATTTTTGTTCTGTGTTCCAATGCAAAGTCTTGAAAAATTTAACAGAATGAAGTGAGTTTATGCCTAAAATAAGAACAAATATGTTAGTGAGGTATGAAAACCTCAAAAATTAAGTTTTTCTGAGCCCATTGGCAGATATTTGTTCTTGTTTTAAGCATAAACTCACTTTGTTTTGATAACAAGACTTAATATTTTATTTCATTTTTTTCTCTCCAGTAAATTCATCTTGATTTAAGAATCTTTAGACTATTGCACTAGAAAACAAGACAAAAAAAAAACTGAGGAAGATCATCACTTTTTAGCAGTGTGATCAGAAGGAAAAGTAAATGTTATGTCCATATTCTAGAGGTTGAGAGCAGAGGTTTTCAAGCTACTTTTTTTGTCAATTGAATGAAAAAATAAGGGAGATCTTGTTGGAAGTTGTTTTTTCAAACTCTGAAGTGTTTTACTAATACAACTCATTGTGTTTCTCCCTAGACATTTAACTTTTAGAAAACATAGTGATGTATTGTGTTCCCTTCAATAAATTCCCTAAATTTTCTTTACTTGGTCTTGAAAAAGTCTTAAATTATTCTTCATAAAACCTGAGGTGATAGTAAAATAGCACTGGTATAGTCCTTTTAAGATGTTTTTACAAATACCAATCTTAGCATTTTTTTTTTATTATTATTATTTTTTATAGAAATTACACTGATTCTAAGTTCCTATGAATATTATAGATATGAATACATTTATAAAATGTAGTTCATAAATGTTTATTACGTGTTAATTGTTTATTAAATGTTAACATTCCTATTTTATTATTATATGAAATTAGAATTATTTTAACTGTTTGTATCGGCAATGGCATTATCTATTGTTTAATCTTTTTCCGCTGTGCTGTTTTAATATAGTACAATATGCAAACTTGTTTGCAAATTTGCTACGGTGTCTCAGAAGCCCTTTTAATGAATGATGTGAAGTCTCATTGTCACTGTCAAACTGCTATTTAAATAAATGACATTTTTGTTTGTCATATTGACACCCTTTTTTTTTGGTCTATTTTTTGCTAGGTTCGGCATATTCTGTGTGAAAAGCATGGCAAGTGTATGGAAGCAATGGAGAAACTCAAATCTGGTATGCGCTTCAGTGAAGTGGCAGCACAATACAGTGAGGACAAAGCCAGACAAGGAGTAAGACATTTTTCCTGTAGATAACAGTATATTAGTAGCAGTAATGTGACACTGACACTTGCATGCTATTAGAAATATTCATTCCTGTAGTTCCTATGGGTACTGTTTGTTTGTTTGTTTTATCAGAAGATTATTCAATGCGCTATCCATGCAGGAAAATTCCTCAAAATGTAATTTGCATTGAACACTGAACCCAGTCTATAGAATTTCTCATAATATTTAATATTACTTATTCTGTCCACCCTTTCCTAAAACTAAAAAAACATACCTGGAAGAACCTGTTGCCTAGTACCTTCAGATCTTTATATACCTTTTGTTTTACAGTTATGATCAAAGTATGTACTTAGTAATTTGTTATTTGAATTCTGCTTTTTATCAAGCCTGCATAAATGTCTTAATGACGGCTTGTATAGCTTAAAGTTTTGGTTTGCATATGACAGGGTGACCTTGGCTGGATGACAAGAGGATCAATGGTGGGACCGTTTCAGGATGCAGCGTTTGCTCTAGCTGTCAGCACTATGGACAAACCCGTATACACAGATCCTCCCGTGAAAACAAAGTTTGGTTACCACATCATCATGGTTGAAGGCAAAAAGTGATCCCGCTTAAAAGGACTGAACAACTTGATGTTGTGGTACAATTTACAACACTGCATTTACAACATAGCAACAATGCATTGTGCAGTCATGGAACTTTATTTTATATCACCATGTAAATAGGAGCTAATAAAAATGCATCTTAATGCACAAACTGTTTTTGGTTCATTTGTCTCTTTTCCCCACAACTTTTGTTGTAACAAATTTCCAGTGAGCCTTCTGTTGCTTAGAATTCTGCTGCTTTCCATATACTACAATGTTATCGCTATAAAGCCAAAACAATCTCTGTTACCGTAAATTGTATGTTTATCTCTGTAAAGCTGCTTTGAAACAATCTACATTGTTAAAAGTGCTATATAAATGAAGATGACTTGACTACAATAGTTTATTTGGTAGCACTTTACAATAAGGGATAATTAGTTAACATGAACTATACTTCTACAGCATTTATTAATCTTAGTTAATGTTCATTTTGACATTTACTAATACATTATTAAAATCAAAATTTGATTTTTTTTAACATTAGTTAATGCACTGTGAAACTATCACGAAAACAATGAACAACTATTTATATTAACTATCGTTAACAAAGATTAATACTGTAACAAATGTATTGCTCATCGTTAGTTCATGTTAGTTGATACATTCACTAATTTTAACGAATGAGACCTTATTGTAAAGTGCTACCGTTTTTTTTTTTTTTGTTTTTTTTTTACTACAGATCAAGAATATTATTTTAATATTACTTCCTGAGTTCAATTATCCCAAAACACCACCAACTCTTACTTTAATGTGTAGAATATGATGTGGATTTTACAATTTTTCACAGAGAAAAGACAGACTACGTTACTTATGAAACCACAGAACTTGACATTTCATTTATTATAACTAACATTATCACTAGAACCATTGTAGCCATGACCTGAAGTGCACCAACAGCAACGGGAAGTGAATGATGCGCTTTTGCTTCATTATCTGGACGACTATTGGCTGAAAAATATGGAGTCAGATGACGCAATATTTCCGGGTGTAACAGCACGCGCTGGAGGTAACTGTCGGTCATTGCGCTTGGCAGGCAGAAACTCAAGCAGTCGATCCGGCTCTGGAGGGAAGAGACTAAACGCCGGTAAGATTTAACGGGCATCATTTTCTAATCAGCTACTCGTACACTACTATAATCTTAATACCTCAGAGCTTCTTTACGAGGGGATTGTTTGTACATTTTTTTCTTGTTTACTGCGACTTTATAGATGAATGAAAGAAAAAGGGTGCGCTAGCTGGCTAACATCAGGGTGCTTCATCAAATCTGAATATTATACGTCATTACTGGGTATGAATGACCATTGAAGTGTGTAAATTGACTTTTAATACAGAATTAATTGATTTGAGGCTAGGTGATGGAAAAGCATGTCTTGGCATCCTCTCATGATGATGATGATGATTATGATGCTGCGTTTGACGTTCGCAATTCGCATCCGACAAAGAGCGCCACCATCATCGTCATCACATTCAAATGATCAGACTAAGCGATATAGACAAGCTTTGCCGGATTCGAGTAATCAAAGCGATCTGGGTGAAATTAAACGTTTCATTTATTAAACTGAGCCGTTTCCACGGTGACGGACGGAACACGTGTTGTTGTGTCTCAAATCAGAGCTGCGTCGTGCCTAGAGACGGCATTTTGAGCCTGATGTGATCGCGCCCAAAATTAGTGCAAAGTGCAAATATATTAGTGGTGGTAGGTTTTATATAGATTTTATTATCTTTATCTCGCTTATCTGACCTTTAAATCGTTTAAAAGTACACGACAACAGAAAGTTGGACTTTCAAATGTGTTGATGACATGACAACCTCATCAATGGATTATGCTAATATTTGTAAAGGAATCGTAGTCACAACCACTCAGTCTGTAGTAGTATTGATGTAAACTTTGAAAGTGTGCATTCAGGTCAACTTGGCTTAAGGCAGGGGTCTCAAACTCAACTTAACTGGGGGCCGCTGGAGGTAGAGTCTGGGTCAGGCTGGGCCGCATCAAATATTCCACAAAAAAATAGTATTCAAGTATTCCAAAAAAGGAACACAACTGATCCAATCTTCTCAATCTTTATTATTAACGTTTCTTCTGAACTGTTCCTCTGAATTTGAACATACCTTTCTGTACATGATTGGTTCTTCATGAGCTGTCCTTCTGACAGTTGAAGTTCATTTTACAAACTTTTTTTGTTTTTTCCCTCTATAACACATATTTGTGATATTTATATTTGCTTATGTCCTTTTTATTTTCTTTATACAACACATTAATGATATTGAATGTTTTTTTTTTTGGAAGGCACATTTCCTTTTATTATACTTAGAAAAACAATTATTGCTTTTGAAATACAAATATTTGCAGTCATGTCTGCCCGTCTTATTGAATTCTTTCTACACATGTATAGTGTTTCAAATGACTGATTTTGCACAAATCAAAGCAAACCTTTTTATCAACCTGTTGGACACATATTACAAGCTCAAAATGATTATTCTCACATTGTTTTAAAGCAGGGGTCTCCAACACGTCGCTCGCGAGCTACCAGTAGCTCGTGGCCTGATTGGTGGTAGCTCGCCAAGGGGCCTGTTGACATATCGCGCTCACATATTTTGCGCGCTCAAGTTCGTTATTTCAAATGTAGGCGCGCGGCAAGCGCGCTCATAATTGAAGCGACGCACTCATTTTTTCCAGGCGCAGTATGTTTGTACTTCGCGGTTGTCTATGACAACTATTGACAACAAACCCACCGTAAGCTGTCACGAGACTAACTTTGGTAGCCCATAAGGGATAAAAAAAATAAAATCTTTTTTTTAAAACGCTGCACACGCAACGACGGCAAACTTTAATGTCAAGTAGGGGGCGGGCCGCGAGTTTGAGACCACTGGCTTAAGGTGTCCTTTTAGTAAACAGAGGTCAGTTTGTAAAAGATACAAAGATAATGGGATCAGATCCAATCATTCTATTCCCGTCTGCTGTGTGTCTGTCCACCTGCTGAAGATCTGGTCCCGTGAGTGGGGTGAGCTGGTCGGATGCATATTATTGGCTGTCCAGCTCACTGACCACTCTCACCAGGATTTAAGGCTTCAGATTGAGTATAACCTTTGTACGGGTTTCAACTCATCAGGGCAGATAAAACAAAAATTATCCAGTCAGCATTAATGTCTGTTTCTTTATAAGTTAATTTGTCACTGGTTAATGCAATTAACTTTGCATGAGCAAGGGTAGAGCTGTAATTAATATGTCCCAGGTAAGAAGTAGAGCTGCACATATGCGATATTCGATATGTGATGCGATATTGCTTTAAGTGTTAAAAATAAATGTCAATTATATTTAAATGTTCTTAAAAACTGAAAATTATATAACCAATATAAAAAGAAGGCGTCAATACAAATTCTAATATACATTGATCCATAATAAATCTAGAAAAGTTATTCAGTCAAGAGCAGTGAGTGATTTCCTCTTTTTTTTTCTTATTTGACATACAGTTGCAGATTTACTGTATTGGGCTGCTCTCACTTTAAGACCTAATTTATGGATCCTTTTGACACATCCGATTTAATTTCTAATTGTTGACGTTCACTTAAGTTAAGACATAACCGACTGTTTACATGAATACTCAACATGACAGGCATTTTGACATACATGTGTGTATTTGACCGTTTGAGTGCAATAAGCCGCGAAAGAGAACTGAATTTGGGATCGCATGCTGTCTGAGGCATCTTTCTGCGTGCGCGCTTCGGTTGTGTGTCTGACAGTATCGCAAAGAGTTGTTTTCCGCAGCTTATTGCGCTTAATAACAATTTTTAACGTCAAGCAAGTCACACACAAGTAACAGTCGCGTTACCAGTCTATTGCTGCTATAAGCGTCAACCTAAAACTGACTTTTCGACCTAAAACTTAACTTTTTGAAGTGTAGCCTATTAAAATCATGCAGATATCTCAAGCCGTTGCGATATGCATATTGCGATATGTACATTAACGATATTTCGATAACGTGCAGCCCTAGTGTGAAGTTATGTGAATGTGTTAATAATGTATATTTAATTTTACATTTAGATTACCTTACCTTTTAAAAAAAACTGTTAAATGTAAATCTTTAGCAAATGAATATCCATTTTACTTTGAGATGTCTAAATTCACTTTGGTAGAAATTCCAAAAAGTTAAATATTGGCCATTTATCAGTTTAAGGTTGTAACATAAAAATAATTAACATATAGCCTAAATAATCTCTAGAAATCAGCCACTAAAAACACTATCTGACCACTAGTTTGTTGTCTTTCTTTCATTGGAATAGCAGAAATTAGTTTAATCCTAGCCCTGAACTGTAAATCAGGCTGTGGGTTGTGTCAACGTCACATGCCGTTTCACCAGGATTGATCATGACTTGGTGTCTGTACGCCAAAATGTTGTCAGCCTAAACAAACAGAGAGAGATTACTAACTGCCATAATAACAAGATGGCTTTGGTTATCTGAGTCAGGGGACTATGTCCTACATTAACCTTGTGCCATTGGTTGATACTTTTTAACAGCCCCTGCAGCTGGTCACACTTGTCTTCACTGTCAGCAAGGACTTGAAGGATCTAATTTCATAGACAATGCACAGTTTGGTAGCACAGCAACAGTACTACGCAAAACTATGCAAATTTACTTAGGTCTTTGTGTACAGGTTGTAGCATTATTGTTAGTTTGAAGTCCTTTCTTATATCCGTCTATGAGTAACTCCTTTTTACTTCCTTAATCTGACACTAGTCATTTGATCAAGAGATGACCTTATCTGCCTATGATGAAGTCATAAGCCAGAGTTCACCTAAGTGGCTAATAACGGAGATAACTCAATGAAACTGATTTGTGTATGGGTTTGTTTGATAATTTTGGGTGTTTCCTTGTAATCTAGACTAATCCATGACTGTACCAGAAACAGGAACACTAGATATGAGTGTATCAAGTTTTTAACTAACATTAATCTCCAAAAACTAGATGTGTGGTAATAAACGTGTGCCTTAATATCACACTGTTGTTTGTTCATTAGAGTCCGCCCTGTCTTTAGGCTAGGGCAGCCATCGCAAAGTGTTTCTTCTGACTTCATGCTAGTGCAATTAAATTGAATGACAACCAGAGAGACACTGTTCCCTGCCCTGGAATGTGTCTTTTCCACAACACATGTGACTGTCCTCTAATAAGCCTCACTTTTCTCATTTTGAATGCAAACCGTTCCACTTGAAGCCTCAAACTTGCTCTTTCTCATAGAAGTGTAGTTACCTTTAGCACTTTATATCAAGGGCGTAGGTCTGGTTTTGAGATTGGTGGGGACATTCCCAGAAGCTGAGGAATCAGGAAATGAATAGGATTAATAGGATAATATTAAGGTTTTTAGTCTATATTGACCTTAACAATACATTAATGAATTCTGTAATGTTATGGTAACTATTAAAGACAAGAAGGGAGTTTAACAGAGACTTAACTTTACTCCGTTCATAGTGCAATGCAATAGTGCAGTACGGTCTTGTGCCTTGCTTTTTGAAGAAGCCAAACACATGTCTGCACCTGTCATTAAAGGGATAGTTAAGGGGATAGTTTATATAATACCGGATGTTTAAAAGCAGCTTCACAGGGATGAACAGGAAGTAATGAACATTAAACTTCATTAAATGAGAGAGATTCATTCTGCTGTAAACAAAGCATCTCTATAAAAGATACGAGTGTCATTATTCAGTTCAGTGTTGATTCAGTTCAGTTCAATAACTGTAATGTTCATCAATTATGAAATGAGTTCAATTCGGCTATAAGCTATGGAAGCTTGTTTCCGCCACAGAATAAAAAGTAACAAAATTGCAGCTTTTTAATCTCACAATTCTTTATAATTCGCAATTGCAAGTTTACATTTCAGAATTCTGAGATAAAAAATCAGAATTGCGTGATAAAAAGTTACAGCTACCTATTTTAATTGCGAGTTCTGACTTTTTTCCCTCCGAATTCCGAAAAATTGCAAAGAAATAAAGTCAGAATTACAGGATATAAACTTGCAATTGCGAGGCAAAAAAGTTTAGCAATTTTGACTTCTAAATTCTTTTTCTCTGAATGATGAGATATAAACTTGCAATTGTGAATTATGAAGTCCAATTTGTGAGATAATCTTGCAGTTGTGAGAAAAAAGATTCAGATTTGTTAGATTAAAAAGTCACAGTTACCTTTTTTATTTTTTCATTCAATGGCGGAAACAACAATATTCCATAATGAGCAGCTCCACAGAAGACGACAGTGTCATTATTCAGCTTTAATGTCGATTCAGTTCAAGTTTTGTTCTCATCCAGTAGTGTCAGTGCAGTCAATTCGATTATATTACTGAATATTAAGTATCTTTTAAACTTAAACTAAGCAAGCCAAAGTAGGGTACTGTGCTTTGGTTGAGTACACTTGAATATAATAAATTCCCTCTATTTCTGACTGTCATTCTCACCAGGTTGCACATTGGAACCACATATTGGACACTTCCCCAGTCTTTCTGAACTTTGATCCCGATCCTCCGATCCTCAGTTGTGAACACAGGACAACAAACTGACTCTACCTCAGGCTTTGCCTGATCCCTTCATCGTTCAGTCCCCTTCAGCTTCTCAGCATGGACCTGAGTACCGTTCTCTTGTTCCCCGTACACACAGTGGTGTGGTTCTACTCCCTCTTAAGCTTTCTGCCATGGTACTTCCTGACTGGAGCCCAGGAAAAGAAAGTCCTGGCAAAGAGGCTCAAATCCAAGTCGACGACCGGTCAGGCGGATGGACCATATCGTTCGGTGGATCACTTCGACTCCCTGGTCACAGTGGACTTTCCTGGAAAAGACACTCTTGATAAGCTGTTTGACCATGCGGTGCAGCGTTTCGGTAAAGCGGACTGCCTGGGAACCCGAGAAGTTCTGAGTGAAGAAAATGAGCCTCAACCGAATGGGAAAGTTTTCAAAAAGGTACATATTCTGTGATCACACTGCAAGCCAAAGTGCCTATTTAAAATTTTCTGCTGACCTACATTTTCTCATGACCTTTTCAATTTGGCTCATGTCAGACGCTGGTCGAATCAAGCGACTCCTCTAAACAGGCCTGTTACATAACGTTTGTTCATCATAACATCATAAATGCATATTATTTATAATTGTACATTACCGTTCAAAAGCTTTTTTAATGATTTTGAAAGAAGTCTCTTATGCTTACCCAGGCTACATTTATTTGATCAAAAATACTAAATAATAGTATTCTATTTTAATTATTTATTCTATTAGAATACATTTTAAAATGTAATGTAATGCAAAGCTGAATTTTCAGCATTATTACTCCAGTCTTCAGTGTCACATGATCCTTCAGAAACCAATCTAATATGCTTATTTGCTGCTGTTTAATAATATTGTGGAAACCATAATACTTTTTTCAGGATTATTTGATGAATAGAAAGAAGAAAAAAAAAGATTATTTGAAATGGATGTTTTCCAATTCAAAATAAGAGATAATATAACTTATATATTAATATTATATTTATGGATATGCATTCATTTATAGATGTTAATTTATTAATATTTCTTTATAAATCATATTTAATTATATGAAAATAGCTTGTATTGGCATTTTCTAGTGTTGTAGTGCACTGTCATAGTGAAATTTTCAACATCATTTATTTTCACAACAATGAAATTGGATTAAATTGACAGAAATTACATAAATTCCTACCTGAGAGTTCACAGTGAATTCACATTTGAAAAACATCTGCCACATCTGGTTTATTTCCATGCATATAATTGTGAAAATGTCTGTGTATTCGTGTGCTTTTTGCTGTTCACACTGTCATCCTAATAAAAAAAACATTTGGTCCACATTCAAATGCAATGTGAACATTGCAAAAGTCATAATTTGTTGGAGAAAACTCCGTGTTGAATAATATATTTGTTAGTATGAAGGTGTTTGATGGTTTTGTTTTGTCAGTTAATTCAGGGTGATTATAAATGGCTGTCCTATGAGGAGATGGACACTGTGGTCAGTCAGTTTGGGTGCGGACTGACAGCACTAGGCCAACAGCCAAAACGCACCATCGCAATTTTCTGTGAGACGCGGCCAGAGTGGATGATCACAGCTCAGGCCTGCTTCAGACGCAATTTCCCATGTAAGGAAAAAGAAAAATATTTCATATGAGTCATAGGTTTTATCCCTTAATTTCTTGTGATGACTCAGATGTTCTGTGACATCCCAAAATTGAATGAATGTGTTGTTTAATCTTTATCTTCTTTTGTTAACCTGTGTTTCATGGGTTTTTTTGTAGTGGTCACTTTCTATGCGACTCTAGGAGAAGAGGCAGTGACTTTTGGATTGAATGAGTGTGGAGTTACACACCTGGTCACCAGTGTAGAACTGCTGGAAACCAAACTGAAGGTAAGCTTGTTATTCAAAGGCCGAAAACATGTTGCTAACAATCCAGTTATTACAGATAGGGTTAGGGTTAGGCAAAATAATAATTATTAGATGAGTTATGAACTTGCAGTCAATGAATCAATGCCTGAACACAGCCAACGCTTGTTTTCAATTGCATCGTCTTTGCTAGCTCCACTCAAAACCAGTTTTGTCAAACAACCATCAAACAAGTGACTCTTGTGAGCTTGTGCTTATAAACAGTTGCAAAAGTGTACTCATGAACCCATGAGTTGTCAGTTTGAATCAGCGATGAAATCTTCACTGAATGAATACACTGAATCTGTCAGAAAGATCCGACTCACTGACTGAATCTCAACTTTTCATGTATGACCCAATAAAAAAAGTTCTTTAAGAAACACCACATGGTTTAACAGTAATGCCCCATCAGGCCCTATTGTCGTTTAAAATTTCGTTTGAATTTTGGTCACCTGACATCCGAACCTATATTTAACCAAATATCAATGTCAGGACAATTTGACATTACGCTGACGACAGCTCATGTTGACATTTTGTTGGTATTAAGTAAGCAAAACTCATCATCTGCCCAAAGTTGGAGTTGACATCCGGTGCCAGCTGGCTTTACTTACCCTGCCACTTGAAATATTGAAATTCTGGAAACATTTAAGGAAAAGTATGTTTTCCTCACCTTTTTATTCCCATACAGAGTGTTCTTCCTCAAATGCCCAATCTGAAGCACATCATCTATGTGGACAAGAAGGGCATCAGCACAGCAGGATTTCCACAAGGCATCCAGATCCACAGCATGCACTCTGTGCAAGAGCTGGGAGCCAAGCCAGAAAACCGTAAGAACGCTTTGATACATCTTATAAATAGCACAGACTTTACAGTTGACATTTTATTTCTATGCTAAATAACCTTTTCACAGATTGCCTGTAGTTTACCCTCCGTTCACCCACACAATATCGATAGATTGATTTGCGATCTCCGTCACCAGAGAAGAAAATAATGTGTGCTTTGTGTTGCAGTGAACAGACCAATAGTGAAGCCCGTCCCGTCAGACCTCGCTGTTATTATGTACACCAGCGGCTCCACCGGGAGACCTAAAGGGGTGATGATCATCCACAGTAACCTGATTGCTGGAATGGCAGGCCAGTGCGAAAGGATACCTGGATTGGGGTGTGTATAATGATAAATAGAATGCAACAATGGCCGCTTACTTTTTCAGTGGTCTTGGTTCTGGAATTATTTTTCCCATTCATTTTCCCCATAGGGAGGGATTAAAAAAAAAAATTGGTATAGCCTTATAAGCCATGAACCAATTAAACCAGCTATGCGGTGAATTTATTTGAGGCAAAAAAGTATTTGAAAATCGGATACAAGATTGTGTACGTAATGGCTCTTCATTCGCAGTGCTTCCCGGTAGTGGGTGGATGCTGAAGTCTTATCTTGATTTGCTGGTTTCAGCTTTCAGGTGGAAATTTATTTGCAGACTCGTGGGTAATGTTGTTTTTAAACAATAGGTCTCCCGTTAAACATGATTATTTAAAAAATAGATTGAAATAATGCAGGCTGATGACTTCTAAAAATAGCATCGATTAACAACCTCATAGCTTACATTCTATTTAACGTTTTGTAAGTTATAGTTAAAAATCAATTCCTCAATAGAGAAAATGAATGGAATTTTTTACTTCCAGAACACAACTGTTGCAATGCAAAAGTGCCTGACATTAAAATGTATGTATGCTTCCACAGACCAAAGGATACGTATATTGCATATCTTCCTCTTGCTCATGTCCTGGAAATGACGGCCGAGATCTCATGTGTGACATACGGTTGCAGGATCGGCTATTCCACACCACAAACGCTGTCTGATCAGGTACAGCACTCCAATTTGTTACTGGATCAGATAAATATAGTCACACATCTACACAGATTTGTGAGGTTTTTACAAAATATGTTAATCTCAGATGCTTGAATTGCTTGTTTCTGCTTTGTAGTCAACCAAAATTAAGAAGGGAAGTAAAGGTGACTGCAGTGTGCTGAAACCTACTCTAATGGCAGCCGTACCTGTAAGTCGGACTCTTCTAAAATGATCATCTTGCTTTGTTCACTTAAATCAGGTTAAATCTGACACTTTTGTTTCTTCTGTCAGGAAATAATGGACCGGATCAATAAGAACGTCATGAGTAAGGTGCAGGAGATGAGCTACGTTCAGAGAACCCTGTTCAAACTGGCTTATGACTACAAGCTCGAGCAGATCAAGAAGGGTTACGATGCGCCCCTGTGCAATATGTAAGATGAGATGAAAATAGGCCTTCAATTAATCACATTGCTCTTGTTAATGAGTCTGGAGTTTTAATCGTCTTTGTTCCTCGATGTGTTCAGTTTGTTTAAGAAAGTCAGGTCTTTGCTGGGTGGGAATGTGCGTATGATGCTGTCTGGAGGAGCACCTCTGTCTACCGCCACTCAGCGCTTCATGAACATCTGTTTCTGCTGTCCTGTTGGTCAAGGATACGGTCTTACTGAGACCTGTGGAGCAGGCACTATAACTGAAGGCAAGTAGTCCTGATGCATCTGAACATCTTTTCCAACCTATCCCTGTTCATTACTTGTAGAAACATATTTAGAAAGGCAGCGCTATGTGCAAATAGCGATAGATTCTAGTTACACTGTGTGAAAATAGCATCATTTTTCTTAGCGATATGCTATTTACACCAAGTGAAAATAGCGATAGATTCTATTTACACTGTGAAAATAGCAGTATTTGCAATAAGTGTTAGTAGATGCTATTTATGGTTATAAATAGTGGCAGATAGGGTACTACTAATAGCACCTCAGTGTTGTTGTGCAATAAACGGTCTACAATAATAACATGTAATTGTAAATTATTATATTTATTAATTATTAAATGGATGCTGCCTTATTGGGACAATAAAGCCCTCCCTACACCTACTCCTAACCCTAACTGATAAACACTATTATTAAATACACGTTATTTCCACTTTTCAAATATTTTCTTAATTTTTATTGAAAATAAATGGAAAAGGGAGTTGGGCAAGTTTCGGCAAAAGGCGGATATGAACTTGGATCGATTTGCATAAAAATTCTCTGCCACGCTCCTTACACTATGTATTGCTACTGTTGACAATCCGGCTTCTTCTGTAATTTTGTTTGGCCCAACCAGACATTAGTGTGCGGAGTGTTAATGTCAATAGCCTCTGTCAACAAGGCGGGCTATTTGCACTTAGTGTAAATAGACACTCCGATTTTTGGAATATCTTCAGAGATATTTGTCCTAATGCTTCAAGCTGTGACTATGGAAGTAATGATGACATCTGTTTTCTTTGTTGTGCAGTTGCAGACTATAGCACAGGACGAGTAGGTTCTCCTCTGATCTGCTGTGAGCTCAAACTCAAAGACTGGGCTGAAGGTTGGTCAATGTACCCTATTCCATTTAGCTACTTGTTAATATCTTAAAGAAATAGTCCACTAAAAATGATGTATACTCGCCTTCATGTTTCTCCAAACCTGTATGCTGTTGTCTTTTTTTGCAGAGCACAAATTAAACAAAAAAAAAAACTGCTTACTTCTATTTCAGCATTAGTGTAACAAAAAACTTTCGCAAGGTCATGGGTTCAATTCCTTGGGAATGCATGAACTGATAATGATAAAAAGTATACACTAATGCAATGCAAGTCACTAGGATAAAAGGATCTACCAAATGCATAAATGTAATATTGCATAATAATTAGGGATGCACCGATGTGAAAAATTTGGCCAATACCGATAACAGATAATTATTTATATTTGATAGCCGATAACCAATATGTTGGCTACTAAATCTAAATTCAAGTTTTTATATATTTTTTGAGAGCCTGATTGCAAAAACAAAAGTCTCACCATTAAAAGCCATGTCCCAAACACACAGTTATAATGATGTTCTCATTATAATTTTATGTAGCCTATTTGACAAACTTGCTCTGCAAACTGTATTTCAAGCCATTCAAAACAATCATGGTGAACCGTGCACATCTGAAGTGTCTCAGCTGAAGGAAATAATCCATTATTAATCGGCTTTAATGTGTCGGACATCATTTTTTTTTATCAGGCCGATAACGATAACATTAAAATGGACATAAATCGGCCGATACCGATATGGGGGCCGATATATCGTGCATCATCTAATAATAATTAATCTGATGGCATCTAGACTAAAAAATGCCAAAGGTATTGTTTTTGGTGTCATGTGAGCTTCAGCTAAGCAGTGTTGTTATTGTTGACAAAAACAAAAACTATTACAAATTATTTTTGTTCATTGAAGTAAAAACTGAAATAAAATAAAATGCATAATTTACATGGAAAACTTGGACTAAAACGACTAACTAAAATGTTTAAGTTGAAGAAATAGAATTACTAAAACTATAATAAAACAATTTAAATAGAAATATAAAAACACAAACAAAATACAAAAGCAAATAACAAAATTGCTGAAATTTAAAATGAAAACTGAAAATATAAAAATAAAAGATGACAAAGTATTGATAAATACTATAATAGTATATAAATACTGCTAAAATAACACTGCTGGTAAGAGTATCAGTGAATAATGGCTTGAATTACAATCCGTTTCTCTATGAAGTGTTGTTGCATGATGAGTTGGGCAAAAATGGTCTGCTTTTGTGTTCTATGGAAGAAACTAAATAACGGCATACAGATTTGAAATGACACGAGGGTAAGAATTGTTTTTTTTTTTTTCAGGTGAACTGTTCCTTTATCTTTTAGTTCTTGTTACAGCGGTCGTAATTCTCATCATATCCTTTCTTTCAGGTGGCTATACAAAGCGTGACGAGCCTCACCCACGTGGTGAGATCCTCATCGGAGGTCCTAATGTAACCATGGGCTACTACAGGAGTGAGAGCTGTAATAATGACGACTTCTATGTGGATCAGAACGGGCAGCGGTGGTTCTGCACTGGTGATGTAGGAGAGATGCACCCTGACGGCTGTCTTCAGATTGTTGGTATGTCTAGATTCAGCATCACAAGTCTTGTTTCCTGGTTGAGTCAAAATCACACTTTTATTTTATCTATCGTATTATTTTGTAACGCCTAGATCGCAAGAAGGACCTTGTGAAACTTCAAGCTGGGGAGTACGTCTCTTTAGGCAAAGTTGAGTCAGCTCTGAAGAACTGCTCTCTCATCGACAACATCTGCGCTTACGCAAACAGGTTTGTACACTCGGCTTTGTCTGACGCATATGGGATGTTACTGACACTAACAAAAGGTCCTCTCTTTAGAACAGCAGACGTAATGTATACAGACCTCTTTTTTCTCTCTCTCTGCCCACCAGTGACCAGAACTACGTTATCAGCTTCATTGTTCCTAATCAGAAGAAGCTGACAGCTTTTGCCAATCAGAAGGGCATTGAAGGCACATGGGAAGAGATTTGCAACCACCCAGTTATGGAAAGGGAAGTTCTGAGAGAAATTAAAGAAGTCGCAACTTCAAGTGAGTGTTACTTCCAGGTTTTGTAGCAGTTCAAAATGGGGTCACTGTATGAAGGCATTTACTGAAGAAGCTAATTAAAATGAGTCCCCTGAAGGCCTGTTGAACACCCAGTCTGAATTTTTAGCAGTTTTTTTTTTTTTAATTCAGTGGCTATTTTATTTTAACATTATATTTTATAAAAAAAAAAAATAAAAAAAATCCTAATAGAGAGACCATTACATATGTTGTAAATACATTTTGGTGCTAAAAAATAGCTCACAAATGTTTGTTTTTTTATGTAATTTATATGGTCGTTTAGTTCATCAAACTTCGTGCACACTTGACCTTAACTTGACTCTACTTAAAATACACTAGTACCGTAGAAAAGTTTTGGTTCAGTAACATTTAAAAAAAAAAGAATACTTTTATTCAGCAAGGATGCATTAAATTGATCAAAACTAACAGACATTTATAATGTTACAAAATATTTCTATTTCAAATAAATGTTCTTTTGTACTTTCTGTTCATCAAAGAGTCCTGAGAAAAATGTATCAGTTTCCCAACAAATAATAAGAAGCACAACAGTTTTCAACATTGGTAATAATAAGAAATGTTTCTTGAGCAGTAAATCAGCATATTAGAATGATTTCTGAAGGATCATGTGACACTGAAGACTGGAGTAATGATGCTGAAAATTCAGCTCTGCCATCACAGGAATGAATTACATTTTTAAAAAATATTAAAATCTCTTATTTTAAATTGTAAAAGTATTTCACAATATAAAAGCCTTGGAGCTTTGGTGAGCATAAAAGACTTTAAAATACAAAAACATTAAAAAAATCTTACAGACCTCAAACTTATGAACGTTAATGTGTACATAATGGAATTGTACAAAATGTTCTCATCTCAGAGCTTGTCTTCTAATAATCTTTCCATCATTCTAGTTAAACTCCAGCGTTTTGAGATACCAGTCATGGTCCATCTGAGTCCAGAGCCTTGGACCCCTGAAACGGGCCTGGTGACGGACGCATTCAAACTGAAGAGGAAGGAACTGAAGAACCACTATCTCAATGATATCGAAAGAATGTATGGCCACAAGTAGGACCTTTATCACAGCCAAAGACATCTTCATCAGTTCCTCACCGTGCAACATTGCTGTATATCAATAAATGTTAAAAAACACATTTTGCCACAACTTTCACCACTGCCCGTTGTTTAGTGATGCACACAAATTTTCAAAGATGAACAATGTTGATAAGCCGTTGGTCTGTATTTTTATTCCTGAGCTTTGTGGGCTTTTCGTTCAGAGCTCTGTTGTCTCTCTGCTGTGAAATAGTTTACAATTAAGAGTTGTAGCTGAGTAGCTTGAGAACTGTTGGACAAGGGACGATATTCATCTTATCCAGCATGAAGTATCCACTAATTTCTCCTTTTAGTATACAAAAGGAGTCTCTTGTAAAGAGGATTTCAACTACACAACAGCGATATACTGCCATCACCTCGTGCTTTTCTCAATATGTGTGAAATTTCCTTTTCTTTGTTTAAATTTTTTAATTTGCTCGGTTTAAAAACGTGAAACCGCTAGCTGAGGTGAAGTAATTGCACTGCAGAATTCGGCCTCCTTTTAGAGGCAAGTAATATATAGTGATGTTTTTGTGCCTTCTGATTGGTCACTATTTTAAACGTTTACTTTTTATTGGCTGTAAATTTTCATTCGATTCTGTGTGCTCCATCCATGCAATGCATTAGTGTCTTCATAATGGTTACAAACCATGTTCTTTGTATTTTACTAATGAGACATTTTGTTGTTGCTGCTGTTATGATTCACATATTTGCTAGTAAATATTTGCTTATGGAATGACTCAGGGCAGGTTGACATGACTGGCAAGTGGTTTGTTTCTTATTTGGGCTGTTAAACTGAATTTAAATGAAGGGATTTCTTTCTTTTTTTTGGAATAATGTTCCCATCTTATGCCACAGCAGTCAAGTTTGTATTGCATCTGTGTAATTTTTTTTTAAACCACTCATTTTTTTAATGCTAACAGTGTCTGATTGTCTCTTTCAAATTCCACTTCTGCAGGCTTTTAATATATTTGGTAATATGTCATTAAACCAGTTTTCAATACTTAATGCAAAGTTTGTCAATTTAGCCCCAGAATATGAATCTTGCCATTAATATTGTATTCTGTATATTAATTTATTTGGTTAAAACTATACATTTAGTTTTTACCCTTGTTAATTTATTTTTGTTTTATTTTGAGAAAGTATGATCTGTACAGGTATTGTAATCGGTCACATCTTGGCTTGTTTTATTCAAGTGTATTTTATTTATAATAATTTTGTCATTTGCACTATTCTTTTTGACAGGGATTTTTAGCCATTGTTAAATTCGTAGCCATTAATCCAAGAAGTTCAGCAGTTACTACTACCCTTCTGGAATGATCTTTCCTCCACGGCCTTCAGGGTTCCTATCACCACCATAAGCAAAACTATACAGCAGTCAAGTGTTTGCATTGCGAAATTGTAAATTTGCTTGTAGAATGTTCTATGATGCTTATTTATTCTTTTTATTGTGAGTCACTGTATGTAATATACGCTGGGGACAAGTAAACTTGTTTTCTACTCATTGTGTGGTATTCCATTTTAGAAACACTTCAACTGTCTTTTTATTTACAGTACATACTTCAATTGAAACGAGTTTACAAAAAAAGAAAGAAAACAAAAGCTATACAATAAAATTGAGACAACAATTCAGTTTGCCCAGTCTTGAAAGCGAAAACAATCGCTTGCAATCTTCCATACTGGCTGGTCACTGTTTGGAGAGGCTTGGGCAGTTAATAAGAAATTCTGGTTGAAGTATCTCTGTTTGTTTCCTTCAAACTTCACTGAACCAGCTGTAACCACCAACAAAGTAGTTTGGCCCTGAGTTGCTTGTTCTGTTAAAAAAAAATATTAAATAGTATTAGATTGAATAATTATAAACATTTAATTCACATGTGTATATTTTCTAAATACAAAATTAAATTTAAAATATGAAAAAGCATAACAAATGTAGTCTTAGTTTGCATACCATGCACAGGCTGGCAGTCGAGAGTGTGCACTGTAAACTCGCTGGAGGGAAGAGACTCGAAGAACTCGCCGAGAGCATCTTGTCCAGTGACAGCATTGCCATTCCACACCAGCGTTGCTTTGTCCAGATACAGCCTCGTCAGAGTCTGAAAGCAATCATTCGTTATTATGATGAAGGCTTCAAATGCACAGCTAATTAACATAATAAATCAGCATACATGAAGTGAAGTTAAACTTGAGCATACCCTTCTTTTCTTATCCATACAGTCATAATAGATGTTGACGAATTCCTCCGAGTATCTGCATGACTGATCAACTTGAGCCCTGAAATCCTGATCAATATGAACAGATTATAAACGTATTGTTACTTAAGATTTCTGATTGAAGGGATGGTTCATTAAAAGAAAAATATGTGGTCATATCACCCTCAAGTTGTTACAAACCTGTATGAATTTCATTGTTATGTGGAACATAAAAGAAGATATTTTGAAGAATGTTGTAACCAAACAACATGAATACAAATTTGAACATTTTAAATCGAATACAATTCAATTCTATATCTCCCTGGAAATTAAAGAAGCCTAATATCAATTTGGATTTGGCTCATCAGAGGAAAGGAGTGACTCATCCAAATGTATATAGACAGCAATATTTGGACAGAAGAAACCAATTCCCTTTTCACGTACCTATATTCACAGATGGTTCGAAGGTGTAAAATAGTGTAACAGCAGCAATGGTGACTGGACATCAACGCTATGGAATCCGTACTCCAAAGCAGTGCTCAATCTTCTCTGCTGAAGCACGTGCTTTACTTTTAGCTTTGGAACATATTGAAAATACACAACACTCGAAATCTTGCCTTCAAGCAATGGACACTTTAAAAATTGATCATCCTTTAGTGGACAGCCTTTTAACCAAAGTGGATTATCTACTAAATCAGTTCTTCAGTATTATCTTTTGCTGGGTTCCAGGCCATGTTGAATTTTCAGGAAATAAACGAGCTGGTGCAGCTGCTAAGGAGGCTCTTAACCAGGAAGTTAATGAATGTCAAATTCCTCCCTCAGATATCATACCGATTATTAATCGATACATATTAATTTAAATAAGTGGCAAGCGGAGTGGAATATGTGCAAGAATTATAAGTTGTACGAAACTCATCCGGAAATTACAAACAGACTTTTTATCACTCTTAAAACTAGACTTGATCAAGTAGTCTACACCAGATGTCATATGGGTCACACAAGTTTGACCCATGGTTTTTTACTTAAAAGGTGAAGACCCAACTTTATGCATGTTTTGTAAGAGTCCCTTATCTGTCAAACATATTTTATTGGATTGTCCTGGACTTAATACAAGCAGAATGCTCTATTAGGAAGTTACTTCACTAGGACAATTTTTAGGACAAGATTATGCCTGAAACGGTTTGGGATTTTTTTTTATCATATGTTAATTTAAAAAAATCTCGTATAACATGACTTGCTGTTTTTGTATTTTTTTTATTTATATGATATTTGTATTTTTGTAATTGAATTTTTGCCATGAAAATAGCTTTTGAATGCCATGGCATTAAATAAAAATAATCTGAATCAGTAACTTAACCAAACAGTTGACGGTGGCCATTGATGTAGTATTTTATTCTTCAAAATATATTTTTGTATGTTAAGCAGAAGAATGAAATTCATACATGTTTGGAAAAACTTAATAGTGAGTAAATAATGACAGAATTTTCATTTTTGGGTTTACTATCCCTTTACTAATGAATGTTGATATATCAATGAACTTACCACCGTTGCCGCAGCAGCCATGGTAACTTACTAAACGTACACTCCACCGATCTTTGCGATGTTCAGTCGTCTTAAGGTGTTTGAAATCCAAACTACTGATAAAACATAAAATGGCTAGTGCGATTTAAAATGCATACGAGCCAGATGAAAACAAAGCAACAGTGTAAAATTACGGTATGTAAGAAAATAAAGTGGAATCGTAGTTTATGCCCACGTCGAAAGGTATATTGCGTGCAAACTATCAGAATTATGTTATCTTACTTTTTTCGTAAAACAAATCCAATATCGGAGAAAAAAATGTGCTCAAATGTGTTTGTGTTCACGATTAATGTTCCGCTGGAAAACCACACCGTCATTCTAAGTTCCCACCATAGTTCCAATCAATAGAAAACTCCACGGGGAATAAAAGATACACAAGACGACAAAAGGGTGAAAATATAAAAATATTTATACATAAAGGATGAAAATGCATAAAGGTAGAATATGTTTATTTTTTTTATTATTCATTTCACTACTATAGTTTTCCTCAGCAATTTGTCTGGACTCTATTATATGTATTATGTATATCTATGCATATGTAAATCAGTTAATTAATATTCGGTTTATTAATAAAAAGGTTCACATATTTCTGAAGATAAGCATAAATAGTACATTTTCCCACAACAGTAAGCCTGGAGGATTTCATAGATTTCTCACAATCAATCTTTGCATTTTACACCAAAATGCAAAACGCAAAGCATAAACAAATGTACAGTATTTTCAGGATAATCAACAACATATATACTTAAAAAAAGTCATCTGCAATTCTGCAAAGTCCCTAAATATAAAGAATGTGGCTATATTGGCTAAAGAAAATCATAAAGCTATTATGTAACCTACAAACTACTAATTAAGTAACTCGGCTTTATTTCATTTTAGGAACTTTTGTTAGATATTGTATATTTGTTTTAATCATAGACAGTAAAAGGTTTTAATCAGGCACCATTCTGCGGCACCTAAGTAAGTTGTTTTATCCAATGACATTGCAGCTTGTTTGTTTTGGGCGGGGCCAGTAAGTTGAATTGTCACACTGGTGCTCCCCAAAGTCTGAGATGGAGGGAAGCGTATCAAATGTAGAAATCTGTAATTTAGCGTACACTGGAAAGTTTGAAGAACTTAAAAGTTGCGTCTTCTCTGACAGCGCACTAGCGACGAAAACAGACCAGGTAAGTGAGAAAGTGTTGGTGCTGTTGCACAGTGGTTAGCATGATGCTATATTGAAGTTTTTCCATTGAGTCTAATATGCTATGTTGCTGCTCCATACAGGACAGCAGGACAGCTCTGCACTGGGCTTGTTCAGCTGGACATGCGGATATCGTGCAGTTTCTGCTGGAGCTTGGAGTTGAAGTGAATATCGAAGATGATGTGAGTCAGCATTGTTTCATGATGGGGCATTCCAGAAGCCTTAAACTGTGTCAGTGAATGTTATTGCTTTTAAACCCCCCCCCCACCCCTTATTATTATCACTGCTCTTCAATGCATTTATAAGTGCAATTAATGCATGACATCAATATTATGTAGTTAAATGTCTTGATAGTAGATACTTTGTCATTCACTGCATATCCTCTTGGTGGAGTTCTTTACCATGTTATACCATTCCAGGCATGTTGGACTCCTCTTCATATAGCAGCTTCTGCTGGGAGAGAAGAAATAGTCAGATCCTTAATATCCAAAGGAGCTCAGTTGAACTCTGTGAACCAGAATGGTTGTACGCCACTACACTACGCTGCATCTAAAGATCGATATGAGGTAGATTTGACGTTTGTAAAAGAGCAGCTCTTTATCTTCATCAGAGGGTTCAATTATTACATAAGCTCTTTCTTAAAATTGTGAAACTTTTTATATTATTAATTTGATCTCATATTTATTTTATATTTAAATGAATATATTGCCAGATTTTTTTATTAAAGGGTTTAGTTTGAGCTTTAGCTTTAGTTGAACTTTGAATTTTGCCTTTGGCACTGGTATCATACATGTATGCATATGCATCCTCATGCATTATATTAAATATAGTTATATTAAATTATTACTTTTTCTTAAAATTGTGAAAAAATTAATTAATTTTGATCTTACTTATGTTTTATATTAATATTGCCTGGTCATTTTTTTAATCAGTTATATTAAAGTATTACACATTTGTTTTTCTGAAAATCGTAAAAACATTTAAATTGCATTATCTTATATTCGTTTTATATTAATAAATCGCCAGCTCTTTTTTAAAAATAAATCAAAGTTATATTCATTTATTACATATAATTTTTCTGAAAATTGTTAAACATTTTATATTATTATCTTATATTAATTCTATATTAATATATTACCAACTCTTTTTTTATTTTTTTTATCAAAGTTATGTCCAATTATTACATAAAAAATTTCTGGAAATTGTTAAATGTTTTATATTATTATCTTATATTCATTTTTTATATTAGTATTTTGCCAGCTCTTTTTAATCAGTTATATTAAATTATTACATAAAAACTTTCTGAAAATTGTTAAATGTTTTATATTAATATTATCTTGTATTTATTCATTTATTTCCAACTCTTTATCAAAGTTATATTATTATTACATTTTTTTTCTGAAAATCTTTAAACATTTTTTTATTAAAATTATCTTTTTTAATGAATATATTGCCAGCTCTTTTTTTTAATAAAATAGTTATATTAAATTACTACATAAAATTTTTCTGAAAATTGTGAAACATTTTTTTTATATTAATATTATATTCTTTTCATATTAATATATTGCCAACTCTTTTTTTTTTCTCAAAGTTATATTAAATTATTTTATCAAATCTTTCTGAAGATTGTTAAACGTTTTATATTAATAATAATATTATCTTGTACTTTTTAACAGATAGCCCAGATTCTGCTGGAAAACGGTGCAGATCCTAATGCAACAGATAAACTGCAATCCACACCTTTGCACAGAGCATCTGCTAAAGGCAACTACCGACTCATTCAGCTTCTTTTGAAAGAGAGCGCTTCTACTAACATTCAAGACTCAGAAGGAAACACGCCACTGTAAGTAGTGCAGAACCACTAGTGTTATTTTGCCTCTATTGCTTATGATTATGTATAGATACCTCCTCAGACCTGTTTTGCATTAACTATTTTTATTGTTTTGCCAGTCATCTTGCATGTGATGAGGACCGAGCAGAGGCTGCAAAACTCCTTGTGGAACATGGTGCCAGCATCTACATTGAGAACAAGGAAAACATGACGCCTCTACAAGTGGCTAAAGGTGGCTTGGGATCTATGTTGAAACGGGTAGTAGAGGGCTGAAGGATCCTGAGTGGAAACGGAGCAACGCAGCTTTTAATTAAGCTGCTGTTCAAGTATGATGAATACTTGTTTGTAAGGGTATTTAAAAGAAACACAGTAGAAAAAATGTCTGCTGAAGAACGACATTATCAGAACGACATTATGATCAGCATTCTCTTTATGGTAGTTAAAAAGCTCATGACATGATATGTCAGTCATTTTTCATGCTTTTTATCGGGTACATGAGTTTCAGGCTTACACATAACATTCTGATTATTTTTTATCTAGTTCAGCCATGAATGCTTTATTTTTGTTAAACCTAAAGCTGATTTTGTCATTGATTAGTCACTTAAAATGTCATTTCTAGTTTTGTGTCCGTGTGCGAATGTCACGAGACCATAGTGTATTCTTCCATCTTGATGCTTATTTTTTATATGGGAAATAAATTGTAATTGAATACAGGTGATTGGTGCAGTCATATCTGAGTGTTGTATTAAAAGGACACACAAATGATTACATAGACATGTTCATCTTGATTTGTACACTATACCATTCAAAAGTTTGTGCTCAGCAAGACTTTTGTTTTTTAAAGAAAATAGTATTTTTATTCAGCAAGGATAAATTAAATGAATCAAAAGTAACAGGTAAGATGTATAACATTACAAAATATTTCTATTTCATAGAAAACATTTTAAATTGTAATAATTTTTCACAATATTAACATTTTTACTGTATTTTTGATCAAATAAATGCAGCCTTGGTTCAGCATAAGTGACGACTTTTAAAAATATTTCAAAATCTTACTGAATGTGGAAGTGTATAGGTTGCTGAGATTTCCGGTCGCATAACTGAAACAACTGAAATGTGGATGAATGGCATGACAGAAATGTGGTCTCATGTTACCCACCTGTATTCATTTCTGATTTTACTGAATAAGGCTGCACAGTGTTGCCTTTTGTCCACAGAATCTATGAAGTTATTTAGTGCTTTCAAGGCTGCCGTAGTTGTGCTATGTTGTTTTCTAAAACCAGATTGAAAACCAGACAGTGTATTAACAGATGGATAGTCCTTCAATTGATTGCTGACAAAAGTTTCAAGGACTTTAGCCAGAACAGACAGCTTGGAAATAAGACGGTAGGATGTTTATTGACTAAAGCAGAACATTTTGCATAAAATAATTCCCAGGCTATTTTTTTAAGGTCAGGAATTAAATAAAAAATGTTCCACTCAAAATTGTTCAAATCATGAAGGAACCCTTGTTCAGAGAAATGTTTCATGTCAAGCCTTGTTATGATGAGTGGTTTCGTTATATTTGATGCGAGTAGCAACCAGTTCAAGTTTATGTGAGGTTCCCTCTTCGGCTCGTTCAAGAACACTCGCTGCTGCATTCTGGATCAGTTACGGAGGTTTGACAGTACATGATGGAAGGTCTGACAAGAGAGCATTACAGTCTTGCCTGGAAAGAACAAGAGCTTGGGCAAGGGGTTGTCTAGCATGCTAGTAATGGCTTGATCTTCCTATAATGTTGTATAAGGCAGACCTGCAGGACCAGGCAGTTTTAGCAACGTGCTCCGTGAAGTTTAACTGATCGTCAATCCTAACTTCCAGGTTCCTGGCTGTCCTGAGCCCTGCATGGGAATTGTTTCTGTAATCCTGCTCCCGCTGAATTTCTGACCATTACCGCCTGCTCCCACAAACATTCTGTTACAGCTCGTCCATTCTGGGTCCAGTTCTCTTCTTTACATGCTCCCCCTAGGTAACATCATCAGAAAATATAATATCTCATTTCACTTCTATGCAGATGATTCCCAATTAAACATCCCACTTAAATCCAACAACTCCATGCAGCCTCTTTTAGACTGTCTGAAAGAAATTAAAATCTGGATGGCTAACAATTTTCTTCAGCTAAATGACTACAAAACTGAAGTTATTGTCTTTGGCCCCTCAAAATCCAAAACTGCCATCCCTGCTGACTTTGGTCCCCTTGCACCCTATGTTAAATCCCATGCACGTAACTTGGGTGTTATTTTTGACTCCCATCTAAACCTGGAGAAACAAATATCATCTGTTGTAAAGACCAGTTTTTACCAATTAAGAATAATTTCCAAACTCAAGTCTGTTCTGTCATACAATGATCTGGAAAAAGTCATTCATGCCTTCATAACCTCCCGCCTAGACTATTGTAAATCTCTTTACTTTGGTCTTCCTCTAACTCTGGTGGCACGGCTTCAGATGGTTCAAAATGCAGCGGCTAGGCTGCTCACAAACACAAAAAAAACGTGAACACATTACACCTGTCCTAGCCTCCTTGCACTGGCTTCCAGTCCAGTCTAGGATACAATTTAAAATACTGTTGATGGTTTTTAAATCTCTTCACACCCTGGCCCCCAGCTACATAACAGATATCATTCATCCTTACGTAGCTCCTAGGTCCCTCAGATCCTCCAGTCAAGGCCTCCTCCAGGTCCCACGGTCCCGGCTTAAAGGACAACTCCGGTGCAAAATGAATCTCGGGTGTAATAACACATTGGTACAGACTAAATCGTTCCCTGAGATTTGTTTTCATGATAATCGAATGTAAAGAGTTTTATCTCTAAAAACAGTTTAGCTTATAACGCTAGTATATTGGGCATCGAGTAAGCAAAAAGAGATCGCTAGTTAATACCATTAACAAGGCTCAAATTAGCCCCACACTAACACGGCAGCATAATGAGTGTCCTTACATGCAAACCGAAGCATTGAGAACTTTGTAAGTGTATAGACAGTTTAATAAGAAGATACTTTACACAGACAGTACAGTTAGCGCATACAGACAGCAGCCATCTTGGAAAACAGTCTCGATTAGTCAAACCACGAACACGGTGATACGTGAGCTGAACTGTGACTTGGAATCTCATATGGTCCGTTGTTTCCGGAAGAAAGCACTGAGCGCATAAGAGAAGCACTGAACGCAACAGAGAAAATAAAAAAATAAATATAATTTATCTTATCTTCAATATCTACACGTACTGTTCGCTTACCTTCGTGGTTCTATTGATCGAGACTGTTTTCCAAGATGGCTGCTGTCTGTATGCGCTAACTGTACTGTCTGTGTAAAGTATCTTCTTATTAAACTGTCTATACACTTACACAGTTCTCAATGCTTCGGTTTGCATGTAAGGACACTCATTATGCTGCCGTGTTAGTGTGGGGCTAATTTGAGCCTTGTTAATGGTATTAACTAGCGATCTCTTTTTGCTTACTCGATGCCCAATATACTAGCGTTATAAGCTAAACTGTTTTTAGAGATAAAACTCTTTATATTCGATTAACATGAAAACAAATCTCAGGGAACGATTTAGTCTGTACCAATGTGTTATTACACCCGAGGTTCATTTTGCGCCGGAGTTGTCCTTTAAGCAAAAAGGTGACAGAGCCTTTTCTCTTGCTGGCCCTCAGCTGTGGAACCGACTGGTATCTGACATCAGAAGTGCCCCTTCAATTGTGATTTTTAAAGCCAGGCTCAAAACTCACCTTTTTACATTGGCCTTCCCGGCATCTTAATTGTCTCATTCTGCTATGTTTGTAATTAAGTGTCTGTCTCTTGATGTGGAATAATTAAATCACTGATTTGTAAGTGTATTTTATTTTTATTTATTTTTATTACCCTGTTCCTACTGCGCTATGTACAGCACTTTGGTCAGTGCGAGCTGTTTTAAATGTGCTATAGAAATAAACCTTACTTACTAGGAAACTAGGAATTGTATAAAATTACACTAACATTAGGGCTATGCTGAACGTTCAAAATAACAGGGAAAAAAACGGTAACATTTTACAATAAGGTCTCATTTGTTAATGTATTAACTAACATAAACTAACAATGAGCAATAGTAAAAATCCAGCGGTTCCTTGATTGTTAGTTCAAAATAGGTTTTATTACTTTATGGAGTATTAACATTATATAATTTGATGGAATATATCATTTTGTTCTGTATATTTAAGTTCAGTCCCATAAAACCTAAAATGTTGCTGTTTTTTTTTGGTTTTTTTACTCTAAAGTGTTGAAACCACAGCTGACCGTGGGAACTCTCACTAGTTTCATTGATACACAATTTTCTCTGGTAGTGTTACGGTCCCTGGTCTAGGTCAGGGTGTAACATAAATGACAAACAAATTATTCGTATTTACCCATTTTATTTTTGTTTTCTTGTTATCTGGGTTGTTTTCTGAATGATAGTCGTGATATTAACATTCATGATATTAACAACTCAATTTCTTAAACAAATAAGAAACAATAACCAAACAGTTTGGAAGCAAAAAAACAAACAAACAAAAAAAACGTCAGGGGTGAGCTAATGCCTAAAAAAATAAACTAACTAACTAACTTCCCCACAAGAAAACTGACTTCCCTATGAATTAAAATAAAAGAAACAAAACATTCAATGACATACCCTACCTCCTAACCAATAAACAGGAGAAAAGGTGGAGGCCTACAAAATAAATAAGGCACTCACCCCCCTACAGCTTCTCAAATAATGAAGATGTGATACAGATAGGACCAATAGGGACCACTGATGTTATCAAAAGATCAAACTGTAGCAAAAGCAACTAACAGCACTCTGTTAAACACCACAAGCATCACAGGCCTAACACACAGCAGCACAACAATCAAGAGCAATCAAAGTGACAGAGAGAGCTATACCTCCAGAGGAATTCTGGGAAATTTATAGTCCTTCTTTGGTCCCAACACCAACAGCGTCTCGTTACCTCCAGGACCGATCCTAAAGGAGTAAAAAAACAGAGACCGCAAGAACAACAGAGACCATGCAGCTACAATCTGTCATGAATGTAACACCCCCACCCTTAAAATTAAATTATTATTTGTAACAATCAAACTCTTAATCCTCAAGTTTACATGGCGCACGCGACAAGCCATCAGCAAGCACATTCTCACAATCCTTCTTGTGACGTATTTCCTAATAAAACCTTGTATCAAAAGAAACCAGCGCATCAGTCTTTGGTTTGAATTAGACATTCAAATTTGGAGCTGCCAGAACTGGGGCACTACAGATCAGCGTTTTAACAGCATCAAAAGCTGACTGACCCTCATTCGAGACTGAAGACCATTCGAAAACTTTAGATGGACCCAATAAGTTTGTGGGTGGTGATGCAACTTCAGCAAAGTTCTTGCAAAAAACACGGTAATATCCTTTCATTCCCAAGAAACGGCGTAACTCCCTTTTCGTTTTGGAGCTGGAAAATCCACAATTTTTCCATTGACACGACGCACTTGTCCTTGACCCACACATTTCCCAAGATATGTCACAATAGCTTTACCGAACTCAAACTTGGCAAGATTCAATGTAAGAGCTGCATCACTTAAACGATGAAACACTGAATACAGACTAGTTAGATGCTGTTCCCAGTCAAATGAATAACGACAATGTCATCCAGGTACCCCTCACAGTTTCCTAACCCAGCCAGCACTATCCTCATTAGGCGTTGGAAAGTGGCAGGTGCATTTCGCATCCCAAAAGCCATCCTCTTGTATTGCAGAAAATGATCAGCTGTAACAAAGGCAGAGATTTCTGAAGCCCTGGCCGTCAAAGGTACCTGCCAGTAACCTTTTACTAGGTCTAGCTTAGTCACAAACTTTGCAGCGCCAACTCCATAAATACAATCATTCATTCCCGGTAACGGATAGGAATCAGGTATCGTTACAGAATTTACCTTGCGGTAATCGGTGCAGAATCGAAATTTCCCATCTGATTTAGGCACCAGTAGACATGTTGAGCTCCATGAACAGGAACTTGGCACAGCAAAACCATGATCCAACAAGTAAGCAGACTCCTCTTGCATTACTTTTCTCTTGATGGGGTTTACTCGATAGGAATTTTTGCTTGATAGGGGAGCAACCACCCACATCAATATCATGCTCTAATACGATTGTCTGACTAGGCACATCAGAGAAAAGAGAAGGAAACTTTTTAATTAGAGTAATATCACGCTGACACGGTTCACTTAAATAACACAGATGGGACTTTAAATCCACCAAAAGTGTTGAATTGTCCAACCGAGCACTTTATACCTCCCGTCTTCCTCAGGACACAGCTGTGGTAACAGCAGATGTGGGAGCAGTGGTATTTGACATACTCTGAGCTACATCCCTCGTTACATATGCTTTAATCATATTAATGTGGTGGCACACTCTTGTCTTTCGTTTTCTGTCGGGAGTATTAATGACTTCTGCTTGATATTGTAGGGACCTGAAAACTTTGCCTGTAACGGTGACCCTGGAAGAGGAAGAAAGATGAGCACCAAATCACCTTCCTGAAAACTTCGATAAACAAGTCCAAAAGTGCCACTTCAGGAGCTCAGTGTAGGCATTCTCGGAACGAAGTCACATACTCCAATACACTAGTTTGCGGTGCCGTCTCAGACAGCAACTGTTCCCGAAACAATTTAAGTGGACCCCGCACAGTGTGCCCGAACACTAATTCGGCAGGACTAAAACCTAAGGATTCCTGAACGGTCTCCCGTACTGCAAACATGACCAAAGGAATGCCTTCATCCCAATCTTTCCCGGTTTCAAAACAGTACACACACAACATACTTTTCAGGGTCTAATGAAAGCGTTCTAGCGCTCCCTGTGACTCTGGGTTGTAAGCGCTAGAAAGTTTATGCTTCACAGACAAACAGTCCAAAACCTGAGAAAACAGCTTGGAGGTAAAGTTGGTTCCTTGATCCGACTGTATAACTCTGGCAATACAAAATGTAGAGAAAATTGTTATCAGTTCTTTAGTCACATTTCTAGCTATACGCATAGGAATTTCCTCAGGGTACCTAGCAGTGCACATTAGAGTCTAATACTGAGATCCAGACTTAGCTATAGGTATAGCGGACCGACACAATCAATAATAATTCTCTCAAATGGCTCTGACAGAATCGGAATAGGATGAAGAGGAGCATTAGGAATTCCCTGATTAGGTTTACCAGCTATCTGGCACACATGACACGAACGGCAGTACTCCGAAACCGCAGATTTCAAACCAGGCCAGAAAAAATTGCGAATAATGCGATTGAAAGTGTTGTTTGCTCCCAGATGGCCAGAGTGAGCATGATCATGAGCTAAGAACAAAATCTGTTTACGATAATTATACCACTACCTGAAACATGGTCTTCAAGCTCAGATCCTTTTCTGATGGAGACCACTTACGCACTCCATCCTCCCAGACGTAAGCCACATCCGTATCCGCTACATCATCTTTTTGTACAGCCACAGCGAGACACTTGACTAGAGACGGATCAGCTTTCTGCGCAGCTGCCAGCCGTTCTTTCCCAGTTCCAAGCATGGACTCAAATTGGACTGCAACATCCTGATCAAAAACACACACATTAGGAGAGACATCCTGGACACATTCCTTTCGGTCATCATTATTAGTCATAAATGTTTCAGACACATCTAAAACATCATTAAACTTTCTAGTTTGAGCATGGGTTACTGCGCAGGCAGGAAAAACAGAAGGAAACTGCTGGCCCACACATCAACCGGTTCACAAAACACAGACACATCTGGCTTGTCCTCAACAAATGGGCTGAGGGAACACTTTACCACCAGCACTATCATTACCTAAAATCAGATCTACTCCTTTTATAGGAAGCTGAGAACCTACTCCCAACTTCACAACTCCAGTGACCAAATCAGATTTGAGATAAACGGAGTGCAAGGGAACTTTGATACAGCCAAGCTCAATGCCACAGATTAATACACTTGATCCGCAGTATGACTGCTCGGAAAAATCTAGTGCACTTTCCACAATAAAGGATTGAGTCGAGCCAGTATCCCGCAAGATAGTAATCGGCTTCAAATTTTCCTGCTCACTTGCTCAACCATTCATAATAAATGGGCAGTATAAGTTTGTATGCAAATTAATGGAATGAAACGCAAGGGGAGCGGTATGAACTAAAGCAACTCCCTTGGGTTTCTCAGGGGGCTTATTCTGATTCCAGCGCTTACAATCTGTAATAAAATGTCCTGGCTCACGAGAGAAAAAACACCCGCGGCTCTCTCCCTCATGAGCCACATTTGTATTACGAAACACATTCGAGGATGCCTCTCTATTCTCCCGTTTTCCCTTACCCTTAAAAAAAAAACCTTGAGCCGTTTTTCACAGGAAATTCAACAGATGAGCCGAATTTCTCTACACACAGACGGAGTAAAAACGGTTTTGTGATTGAGCACAAATGCATCTGCTAAAACAGCTGCATTAGTCAAAGACACTACCTTCTGCTCAGTTAAATACACCACAATGTCCTCTGAAACACAACTTTTAAAATCCTCTAACAATAAAAGTTCACATAATTGCTCAAACGTTGTAACTCTGCTTGCTGCACAACATTTGCCAACAACACAGCTTTCTTCCGAGCAAACCCACAAAATGTTTGACTGGTCATTTTCTGATGGTTTCTGAATTTCTGGCGATAAGCTTCAGGTACTAATTCGTACGCTCTCAAAACAGCAGCTTTAACTGTATCATAGTTCAAACTTTGCTCAATAGGCAAGGCAGTGCATACTTCCTGGGCTTTACCCACTAATTTACAATGAAATAACAATGACCACAAATCTTTTGGCCAACATAGCTGCTATGCGCTCGAAAGCGACGAAATAAGAGTCCACCTCCAACTCTCTGAAACAAGGGTAACGTATTTACTCACATCACAGGTGGTCACAGACACACCAACAGAGGAGGAAGTAATGGGTGGCGGACTTTGGTTCTGTGCAGATGAGACTGGTACATTCAATGATGAACGAGGAGACGGAGGCCTAGATCTTGGCATAGGCACAGGCACATTAGGCGACGATCTGGCTTGCAATTCCAAGCTCGATGCTGTGCATCGTAATCCTGTTTTTTTAGCTGCAGATCCAACTCCTTCAATTTAATAGCCAGCATAGGATCAAAACGGGAAGGATCAATGCTCGGAAAAGAAAAGGGATCCTCATCTACAGCCATTCCAGCACCATTCCCCATTACTCCTTCCCCAGACTCATCCGGCAAAATTCTACCCTCCACCAATTTGCTATACAACTCTTCTTTAACAAATCGTTTTGGCCCCCTGCCTAGAAAAAACGATATGAAAGAAATCTGCAATTTGTAACAAATCAACTTTACGACACTTATTAAATTCCTCCGTGGTAGGAGATAATGTAAATGACGTTAAATCAAATTCCATGTTTATGCTCCTTAGACTCGTACCACGCCAAAGTAAAATTATCAGGCAAATAAATGCATGTTTAACCATATCAATTACCTTCATTCATTGATACGCAACGGACGAGCCCCGAATTTATGTTATGGTCCCTGGTCTAGGTCAGCATATCTGCATAGCTAAAACCAAGCATATCTGCTGACTCTGTTGATTTTCTCCTTGATTCTTTTAACTGAAAAGTTAAAAGTGTAATTGATGATATTACCTGTGAAAGTCAGGAAGAATAGTGGTAGACAAAAAGCACCTTTGAGAAACAAAACAGCTGTGCAAAATATGAAAGACAATACAGAAGAGCAGAGCGCATGTGGCGGAAGACAAAACTTGTAGTCCATTATAACATCTACAAAGACAGCATCCATGCTTTTAATATGGAACTAGGCAAAGCTAGACAGACTTTCTTCTCGAATATTATAAACAGCAACTTAAACAACACACGCACTCTTTTTGCTACTGTAGAGAGACTAACAACCCCCTCCCAAGCCAGATTCCCGGTGAAATGCTCTCAGACAGAAAGTGCAGTGAGTTTGCTTCTTTCTTCTCTGAGAAAATCAATAATATCAGAAAGGTGATCAGCACATCCTTGAGTTGCTCTGGGGTCAGACAGATCAGACCACAACCTGAGAAAGTAGTTACTATGTCTGTTTTCGAAGAAATTGAAGGCAAAATTTTGGAAGAAACCATAAAGCACCTTAAAACATCAACCTGCGCCCTTGACGCACTTCGAAGTAAATGAAGTGGTAAATGCCTCACTTCTCTCTGGGAGTTTTCCAAACTCCCTGAAAACTGCAGTTGTCAAGCCCCTCCTGTAAAAGAGCAATCTGGATAAGACCATTAAGCAACTATAGACCGATCTCAAATCTTCCTTTCATAGGCAAGATCATTGAAAAAGTTGTCTTCAATCAGCTGAACAAATTCTTAAGCTTGAATGGATACGTTGACAATTTTCAATCTGGTTTCCGATCGCATCACAGCACAGAGACAGCGCTCATAAAGACAATAAACGATATTCGCTTAAATACTGATACAGGCTAATTATCAGTACTGGTACTACTCGACCTCAGTGCTGCATTTGACAATGTCGATCACGACATACTTCTTGACAGGCTGGAAAACTGGGTGGAGCTTTCTGGGATAGTCCTAAAATGGTTCAGGTCGAGAAGGGAGAGGTTATTATGTGAGTATAGGAGACCATAAGTCTGAGTGGACATCCATGGCATGCGGAGTCCCTCAAGGCTCAATTCTTGCGCCACTCCTGTTCAAGCTGTATATGCTCCCAATGAGCCAAATAATGAGAAAGAACCAAATTGCTTACCACAGCCATGCAGACGACACACAGCTCTACTTAGCCCTATCGCCTAACGACTACAGCCCCATTGACTCCCTGTGCCAATGCATTGATGAAGTAAACAGTTGGATGTGCCAAAACTTTCTTCAGTTAAACAAAGACAAAAATGAAGTCATTGCGTTTGGAAACAAAGATGAAGTTCTCAAGGTGAATGCATACCTTGACGCTAGGGGTCTAACAACTAAAAATCAAGTCAGGAATCTTGGTGTGTCTCTACAGTCAGACCTTAGTTTCAGTAGTCATGTCAAAGCAATAACTAAATCAGCATACTATCATCTGAAAAATATTGCAAGAATTAGATGCTTTGTTTCCAATCAAGACTTAGAGAAACTTGTGCATGCTTTTATCCCCAGCAGGGTGGATTACTGTAATGGACTCCTCACTGGCCTTCCTAAAAAGAGCATAAGACAGTTGCAGCTCATACAGAACGCTACTGCCAGGATTCTGAGCAGGACCAGAAAATATGACCATATCACACCAGTCCTCAGGTCTTTGCACTGGCTCCCAGTTACATTTAGGATTGACCTTAAAGTATTATTACTGGTATATAAATCATTCAATGGCCTAGGACCTCAATACATTGCAGATATGCTCACTGAATATAAACCTAACAGATCACTCAGATCATTAGGATCATATCAGCTAGAAATACCAAGGGTTCACTCTAAGCATGGCGAGTCTGCTTTTAGATATTATGCCAGCCGCAGCTGGAACCAGCTTCCAAAGGAGATCAGATGTGCTCCTACAGTAGTCACATTCAAATCCAGACTCAAAACACATCTGTTTAGCTATGCATTTACTGAATGAGCACTGTGCCACTGTGCGTCCGACTGTTTTTTACTGTACTTTATTTAATTTTTTATTCTAAACTGTTTTCATTATTCTTATTTGTTTTGATTATTTTAATTTCTTCTATATGTAAAGCACTTTGAATTACCATTGTGTAGGCCTATGAAATGTGCTATATAAATAAACTTGCCTTAAAAAAACATAAATGACTAACATATTATTTGTGTTTACCCATTTTATTTTTGTTTTCTGGGCTGTTTTCAGAATGGTAGTCGTGATATTGACATTCATGATATTAACAACTCAATTTCTTAAACAAATAAGAAACAATAACCAAACAGTTTGGAAGCAAATAAAAAAACGTCAGAGGTGAGCTAATGCCTAAAACAATAAACTAACATAAACTAACTTCCCCACAAGAAAACGAACTTCCCTGAATTAAAATAAAAGAAACAAAACATTCAATTACATACCCTACCTCCTAACCAATAAACAGGAGAAAAGGTGGAGGCCTTTTGGCCTACAACATAAATGGGAGCAAAACCCCCTACAGCTTCTCAAATAATGAAGATGTGATACAGATTGGACCAATAGGGACCACTGATGTTATCAAAAGATCAAACTGTAGCAAAAGCAACTAACAGCACTCTGTTAAACACCACAAGCGAGATCACAAAAATCACAGGCCTAACACACAGCAGCACAACAATCAAGAGCAATCAAAGTGACAGAAAGAGCTATACCTCCAGAGGAATTCTGGGAAATTTATAATTTCCGAATCTCTTCTTTGGTCTGAGCATCAACAGTGTCTCGTTACCTCCAGGACCGATCCTAAAGGAGAAAAAAAAACAGAGACCGCAAGAACAACAGAGACAATGCAGCTACAATGTGTCACCAATGTAACAGTAGTAAGGAATTCAAGAATGTCAGTTTCAATCACATTTCTTCCATACAAATGCCTTAAAATGCGTAAACCCTTGATCAAATTAAACGTGTAATATTGTAGTACATATGTACTACATAACTGTATACTGTTCTGACCCTTCTTGACATTGAGTGTACAAGTTCATGACAAATTCTTATATATATTTTGTTAAACTCCTGGAGGATGACATCCTTGAGTTTGATGGGGAGTGTTGTCTCTACAAAATCCCCCACAGGTGCCCAATAGTGTTAAGGTCGGGTGAAATACTTTTAGTTTGTTTCTCTTCAGTTCAGTTCCATTTTCCCACTTATCATTTTGTTACCATGGCTATAGATGAATTAGTTGTCACCGGTTTGTCACTGAGTTCATTCACCAAGTGTATTAGTCATTCAGTTCAGCGTCCGGTATTGTGCCTAGCACACTGTTTCATGCTGTTTGCCTGTTACTCACTGCTTGTTTTATTTACTAAATATTCACTTTTCGTCTTCATCTTCATTGGACTTCAATAGATTGTTACTGATATGTATTCAGACAGACTTCCTCTTACGTCAGCTGCTGTTAAACATTATAGGTTACTAAAAGGAACTGCTGACCACACATGGATTTTTATGAATGCATGTCGTGCAGTGATAGTTCCAACCACCAACTTGTCAGCGAAAGCTTGACTGGGTAAATAGGGTAGTGGTAAAGATATCTTACACAGACACAAACCTTCTGTTTGGCATAATTCCACATTGCAATATATCAGTATTAAAAGATCTCTATCAATCCACTGCTCTTCTTACATTTTAGGGGATGGCCATTTGGATTATATACATTATTACTATGTTCCAGGGTCCTATGTTAAATAGCAGATAATGCACTGTAAACATTTTTATATATATATAATTTTATTGGTAAAAAAAAGTGTTAAATGGTGAATGGCAAGTTCACTTACTATAATTTGTGAAAAACATTATGACCTAATAGATCTGTTGGGCCATTTTGCATAAAAATACAGTAAAATGCTTTTAAATCTACATATTCTTATGTGAAAAAACGTAAACTGATATCCCCACCTGCGTTACATTTTCCATTTGATGGTATTTTGTTTAAATAATTGTTGTTATTATGTACATTAATGTTTTATGTTATATCTTATGTTGTTTAAATCATGTTTATTGCATTATTTTAGTGTCATGTGTGTTACCAAGGTGATGTATTGTAGTTGAGTCTGGGCACCTATTAATTGACATCAGCTTGTGAAAAAGCTACTTGTGATGAACTCTATTTCATCGTGTGTCTCTTTTACCACCTGTATTATCCGTACAGAAATAGGTTTTATTACTTAATGGAATATTAAAATATAATTTAATGAAATATATCATTTTGTACTGTAAATTTAAGTTCAGTCCCATAAAACCTAAAATGTTGCTGTTTTTTTAACTGAAAGTGTTGGCAACCACAGCTGATTCACAGCTGACCATGGGAACATATCCTCATACCAACAAATACAAAAACTGATTCCAACCGTTCAATCTTTATATTCCATCTGTAGGTCCCTAGTGACTCTCACTAGTTTAATTGATAAACAATTTTCACTGGTAGTAAGGAATTCAAGAATGTCAGTCATATTTCTTCCATAGAAATGCTTCTTCCCACACTTGACTTGTGTGAAGACACTTCACAGATGTAACCCAGATTCTAAACTATTCAAGAAATTATGTTTTTCAAGTAAAACATAAAATACTACTTCTTTTTGCTTCATGCTTCCTCATTTTTTGTTTTGTTTATAAGATGTATGTCACTGTCTTTAAATTTTAAAGACTCTTTTTGTCTTTATACACTGTATCTGTTTGTGGAGGTCTTCTCTTATTGCTAGGCCTACATGAAGGGCAGCTGTTCAGGGGCAGCAGGGAGTGAAGATTATTAGAGTAGTCATATCTCTTGGTTTTCTAACAATAGCCTTTCAGGTTGCGCTGGTAAAGATATGCAAATAATCAAGATGATAATAACGTTTTTGAATGTGGAAATATAGGTTGCTGAGTGCAAATTTACAGTTACTGTAACTGAAACGGAACGGATTCCACAAAACTAAAATGTGAAAGACATGACAAAAATGTGGTCTCATATAGCCTACCAACCTAGCCTGTACATTTCTGATTTTAATAAATACGTGTGCCATGCATAAAGTAGCTACATAATATAGCGTAGGCCTACGGTCATTTTTTACTACTCATTGTCGACGGAATGAAAAAAAAACGTAATTGGGAATTTTAATCTTACAACAATTTTACAATTCAGATTTTCCCTACAATAAAAATAATTTCTCGATAACTCTGAATTGCGAGATATAAAGATATAAACGAGAAATAAACTCGCAATTGCGAATAAAAAGTCGCAATTGTTTTTTTTATATATATATTTTTTTGTATTTTATAAACAATCTGTCATCATGTATATATTAGGCAATATTTGAGTGTAAGGGCAAAGTGAAAAACGTTGTGGTTGGTTTTCTCGTAACACGATGCAAAAGTCCCTGGAAGTTGGTGCAGAGAGCGAAATCAAATAAGATCACCTCAAATTTCCGACCTTTGCCACTGTCTACTTTCATGACGTAAAGCTCATGAATATTAACTTGATCATTGAACGTCAAGCTACCCTTTACAGCCAATCAGCTGTACGGACGTCATATTACTGAATTAATATTCATGAGCCAGGTCTCTGTGTGGTCACCATTGACAAATTCCACCCTCTGCGTATCCTAATATTTTTTTTAGCTGCTTCGTCTAAGTCCAGAACGGAGTGCAGCTTGCAGTTTTTGAAGTACTGAAGTTGATGTCCCCTGAATAACGTGTTTCCAGACCGAAGGTAAGCAGACGTCAAGGTGTATGGCACAACAGAATGTTCGCTAATGCTAACGCTAGTATGTTGTAGGTTACTTAATCTCAACAGCCTGATTGTCATTTTAAGGTCAAAGTCCCACTGTGCGCTCTCTCTCTCTCTCTTTCTCTCTGATCCGCCCTCCTTTTGAATGTTTTGTCTGTCTTGATCGGACCGATGCTGTTGATCGCAAAAGGAGAAAAGTGAAAGACAAAATTCACTGAGAATCACGAACTGTCAAACCGAAACCGTGTAAACCTGCCTCATGGTGTGCCATGATGTTACAACGCATGCATATCTTTGATGTTATTGAGTCTCGTTTTATAGGGTGATTGTGTTAAGGTTTAAGACGGTTGTTGTGTTTTGCGAACAGTTTGTTGCTGATCATTAGCTGGTGCATCCTGGACCAGCTACCATCTGGTCATACCAGTTAATGGTGGTCTAGCTGGTTTTTGGAATGGTATGAGTGAACATATGTATATGTTATAGCCTACATTATATACGTCTATATGTCTAATATGGTCACTCACAGGTGTGTGTATGTGTGTGAGAGAGAGAGCGAGAGTTATGTTATACATTATAAATGTCTAATTATAAAAGGGTTTTTTGTGTGTGAAATTAACTGGACAGGTTGAGCTGTGTGAAGAGTCTTCTCTATAATTACATTATGGAGATTGCATTTGCATTTATAATATTTTGTTGTACTATATTGTATTACAGTGCATAACTTCTTATCTTTTACATTAGATATACAAATGTTATTTCAATGCTTTTTTAAGTGTAATTTCCTTGCAGTTCAAAAGCACAGCTATAAAATGACATTAGCCGGAAAAAAAAAACATTTCTGCAAGTTTCTTGAAATCTTTGGGCAGGACGTCTTTTGACTCTAAGGAGTGGTATGTTATGTTGCATATTACTAATTGTCATACACATACCAAGAGGTGATTAGATTACGGCACAGTCATTCCCCTTATTTAAAAAAAGTTACATAAGATGTTTGAATCATAATGCACAACTATATGATGTAATGATCATGAGCACGTTATGTCCATGTCAGTCAGTGTAGTGTGGTTGGCTTGAGGAAGAAGTGAGAAGTGTTATATTTGAAGCCCTACACATGCTAGAGGCGCGTGCACATGTGACTGACAAAGCCTCTGTCTCTTAAAGGGACAGCAGCTCTGAATAACTCCCAGTGGTTATGTATTTGAGTTATTTAAAAAAATAACTTTAGCTTACTTTTTGCATTCCTAGTACTCCCATCGTATAGGTCAGCTGCAGCTATAGACATCCGTTGAGGATCTGTCAGTGAACTACTAGTGGATATGAATCATGCACAAACAATGTACCGGTAGATGCAACACGCAGGCGGTTTCATAAAAGCTATGGAATGTTCTGCTTAGCCCATCATGTTCACACTGTCCCAGTGACTCAATTTGATATCGTACAGTTGTCATGGAAATGACACATGACCTCTTTGGCAAATGGCAACAGATAAGTGTTCCTGAAACACTTATTGCTCAAACTTGCCTTATTGACCCGAGCAAACACGTATTTATTTAGCATAGTTTAGCGTTGTTTAATACTTTACCATTCTTTTTTCTTCTGTACCTGCTTGTGCTCATGATATACTTACACACTACCGGTTTGGAATAATTAAACTTTTTTTTATGTTTTTGTACGAAGTCTCACCAAGGCTCCAATTATCTGATTAAATATGTAAAAACAAATCATTTATTTATTATGATTACTCCAGTCTTCAGTGTCTCATGATCCTTCAGAAATCATTATAATATGATGATTTGCTGCTCAAGAAACATATTATTTTCAATGTTGAAAAACAGTTGCGCTGCTTATATAAACTTAATATTTTTGTGCAAACCAGGCTACACTACAATTCAAAAGTTGACAAAAATTGATACGCATTAAATTGATTAATTGAAGCAATTATAATGTAAAAAAAAAAAAAAACATTTCACATAAATGCTGTTAATTGAACTTCCTATTCATCAAATAATTTTTTAACTTCATATAACATTTACAATTGTACTGGTTTTACTATATTTTTTGATCAAATAAATGCAGCCTTGCTGAGCATAAGAAACTTCTTTTTAAAAACATTAAACAACTCTATTATTCCAAACTGTCGACTGCTAAGTGTATATATTTATTTTTTTATTTTGACAGATCTTTTGTTACTGCTACTATGGCACACTCAAGTCAAGATGGCGACTATGTAGCTGATGGTGAAGTTGGATGGTCCTCCATTGGTCATCGTCTGAATTCCTTCCAGCACTTCCCTCGTTCTGAAGAAATTTCAGCGGAGCGACTGGCCCGTGCAGGCTTTTATTTCACAGGCGAGGCTGACAAGGTGTGCTGTTTTAGCTGCCATGCGACGGTGGAGGACTGGAACAGAGGGGATACCCCATTGAAGAGACATCAGCAAGCATCTCCCGGCTGCAAGTTCCTTAGCTGTGCTCACGGCTTGAGAACCTCCAACCTCGTCCACAGCCCTGCTTACGACGAAGTGGCCGAAGCCAGAGAGTTCCTCCTCCGCACGGGAGGGGTGGTGGATGAGACCATTTATCCCACTGTGCCACACATGAAGAGTGAGGAAGCTCGGCTGAATACTTTCAGTGACTGGCCTGCAGACGCTCCAGTTCAGCCCGATGACCTGGCAGCAGCAGGGATGTATTACTGTGGGACAAATGACTATGTGCAGTGCTTCTGTTGTGGGGGGAGACTGGCAGGATGGGAGCAAGGTGACGATGCCTGGGATGAACATGCAAAGCACTACCCAAACTGCTTCTTCATCTTGGGCCACGATACGGGCAATGTGCCGCTGACAACACCTAGACCCAGGCTGAATGGCCGTATAGCCTCCGTGGAGACTTGTGAGGGGCGTCTTGATAGCTTCAGAGGCAGACAACACCCCATAGATCCTGAGAGGCTGGCCAGAGCTGGTTTCTACAGCACAGGTAACTTACTGTTATGTTTCTCCATGTAGAAATGCATATTCAGTTCATTTATTAATTAAATCTCTTATATAGTCTTTAGAAAAATGAGCATGGTTTGATATACTTGGAGAATAGAGTGCTGCAGTGATGATGTATTTTTGTAGGCTAAATCAATAGCGTCACCCTGGCTCCCTTGACAAAAACCCTTTAGGTATCTTGAGCTTGTGTTAAACAGACCTTATTTCAGGTGTTTAACCAAAAACCTTTTCAATTAACCCATTTACTTCGGGACGATGGAAGTGTTAAATGGCTACAAAAATACGTCATCCCTGTAGCACTCTATTTGAACACAATGAACAAACTGTCCTGGTGTTTTGTCATATAGGAGAACAAGACCGTGTGATCTGCTTTAGATGTGGAGGAGGAGTGAAGGACTGGATACCTGAGGAAGACCCTTGGGAGGAGCATGCCAGGCACTATCCAGGGTGAATGACTTTTTCATATATTGAGACTTTGAGGTACGTTTGCAAAAATGCAAAAAGAGGTATTTAACTTAATGTCTAGGCTGCTCTTTTGCATAAAATTAAAGTTGATAGTAATTGGTTCTGTCAAGCTCCAAGAGCAACCAGAAAAGTAGGAATGCACCACTATTAAAAATTTGACTGAAAATTGTCCTATGGCTGAATACATATAATATAATAATTCTATACATTTTTATAGTAAGTAAATATATTTGATTGATTTTTGGAAAACCATTAAAATATTCAATCAATCATTTAAATGCAAATTTAGGTGTCACAACATTATAATGTACAGTATGAAAATGGAAAATTGGTTAACGTGAGCTAACAATGAGCAGTTGTATTTTTATTTACCAACATTAATAATGAGCAATACATTTGTTACATTTTATGTATTGATCTTTTTTTTAATTGTTCGTTAATGCATTAATGCTTTAACTAATATGACCTTATTGTAAATGTTACCATCTTTTCTGATATTTAAATCTAAAAACACATTTGAAAAAATATATAATATTTATCTGCATATTTTAGATAAAGATCATGTGAGGTAAACATTGAAGAATGTGTTTTCTAAATGTAAAATTATTATAATCGACCCCCAGCTGCAGTTTCCTTCTGGCAGAAAAAGGAGGAGAATATGTCAGCAATATACAACTGAGATATCCGAATGGAGTCCATTCAGTGAGTAATTTCCTATCTTTTACACAACCACTTGTACTTCAGTTGAATGTGTTGAATTGATAGAATTCCTAATGAATGTTCTTTGAAAATACCCTTTGATCCTGCTGTAAATAGTATGCACTTTATTTTACAGTCCTGTTCCACGTGTACATAGTATACTATGTACTCATTATATCAATTACAATAACTGGGTTATAACTATGTACTAACCCTGAATCTAACCCTAAACCTAACCTTAACCCATGTAGTTACCTAATATTATAAGTGCTTCCTTGGGTAACTACACTGTGAGTACATTGTAAGTACGGTACACAAACTGTAAAATAAAGGGTTACACTTTATTATGAGGTGTCATTGTTACAGTATAATTATACATTTAAGAACGGAGTAATATTAATTAACTACATGTACTTACTATAGTAAATATGTAACGAACACTGTAAACTAAAGTGTTACCAAATAAAGTGTAACCATGTAGTCTTACATATTTATTATTTGGACTTACAGAGGTCAAGTCAGAATGGTTTTTCAAGTCATGAGCAAGGTAAGGGTTTTTAAGCTCAATTTACGTACAGATCCAATGAATAACCTCTGTTTTTATAACTGCATGGGAACATGCTGTCTTCACCAGACATGTATTTGATTTGCACTTTGTCTGCAGCAGCACAGAAAGTCCTGCAGTCAGAGATTGCACAAAAGGCTGTAGATATGGGTTTTGACCCCATCAAAGTGGAGAGCGTTCTCCAGAAGTTACGTCAGAACAATGAGGGCTATGCTTCAGTGGAGGCTCTTATTCAAGACATCCATGCACTGGAGAGCGCCAGTGACGTGCCTAAGAAAGTTGGCAAGTGCTTTGTTTTGTATGCAAGGAACTCTTAAAAGTAGTGATGATATACGTATATGCTTCAGGTTCTTGCATAACAAGTCTTTAACCTGCAAATACGACGCAACAAATTTTTTTTTTAATCAGTCTTAAAAATAACATGCCAAACTGTGCAGATTGACAACTTTTGAAAATCATATAATAAAATAAGCAGAGAACCATTAACTGTTGTTGTTATTTTTTTTATTCCTCCACTCTATTACTGTTGTTTTAACATTGTGTTTGTTTCTTACATGATTTCTGCAGAGGACCCCATGATGAAACTTGAGAAACTCCAGAGGGAGAAACTCTGTAAAGTCTGCATGGACAGTGACATTAGCACAGTCTTTATTCCCTGTGGACACCTGGTCACTTGTCAAAAATGTTCAGAATCCCTGGACAAGTGTCCTATCTGCTGTGCCACCATCACACAGAAGATAAAGACCTACAATGCCTAAAAGACAAAGAAACCAGCACTCCAATTGAAACAGGGATGTGCATTGAAAGTGGCAGAATATAATCATTCCTAAAACTGCACATAGATGATCAAATTTGATTTAAGCTGTGTGTGTGTGTATATATCTGTAGATGTACTAAACTCTAAACAAATGATATTGTTTTATTTTTTCATTAAGACCTGAAAAGAACACGCTGTACATTTTATGTTTGCTTTTGATCAAGGCAGGGACACACTACATCATTTAACATGTAATATATTGTAGGGAAAGACATCTTTATTATTTATCCCCATATAGCTGCTTCCCTCAAATACACAAACTCAGATTGATATTAAATACCATAGTGCCTTTATGTAGACTACATTTTTTCTGTTTATTAATTTTGTATAATCATGTAATAAGAAACAATGTAGCTTATCTTTGCTCTTTTATTTATTATTAAATAATGATTGCTTAAGAATTTTAATCATGTTCAAGGTTGATTAAACTTTACCAGTCCAAACTTGTTTTTCTTCCGATACCTTTCTGTGATCATAATTCTTTTAATAATAATTTTATTATGCTTGGCAATGATAATAAAGTGAAATTCACAACTGAACTTTTTTTTCTCTGTTTCATCTGTCACTTTTAAAATTGATAAACTGGAAATGTGAGGCTAAAAGCTTTTATGCTCACAGCAGTAGAACACAATTTACTTCATTAGATATCAAAATGTAATTTCCATAGGGATCATCATTTCAGCCTGCTTGACAATGAATATAATTCATTTTAAACATTTAATTATGTTGCTATATATCATATAGGTTTAGTAAGTGCTTCTGCAAACTGTAGTGGTCTGTAGCTGTCAGATAGTTTTTTTTTTTTTAATGGTTAAACATTCATGTAAATGTATTTGTGCTATGATAGCATGTGCATCATAATATTTTTTTAATTTATATTAATTGTATTTGTATAATTATGTTTTTGACGAATCTACAGATATATATATGAATAGGACAAAGTGTAATTTTAAATTCCTATGAAAATCGATTCTAGTTGGTAAATATTGTCCCATAACAATAAAAAGGTTAAAGGGGTAGTTCACCCAAAAATTTAAATGGTAATTACTTACCCTCAAGTTGTTCCAAACCTGTATGAATTTCTTTCTTCTGTTGAAAACAAAATAAGCTATTTTGTGGAATGTTGGTAACCAGACAGTTGACGGCACCGACTGACTTCTATAGTAGGAAAAAAAATTACTATGGAAGTCAATGGGTTCCGTCAACTGTCTGGTTACCAACATTCTTTAAAATATGTCTGTGTTCAACAGAATAAAGACATTTATACAGGTTTAGAATAACATGAGGGTGAGTAAATGATGACAGAATTTTCGTTTTTGGATGAACTATCCCTTTAATTTCTGACACTAGCGTCTACTGTACTGAGGATTTGCATCTAAGCAGGGCCTCGACCACTAAAGGGCCTCGAGCTCACTGCAATCTCTCCATTGAGCACCAGGTGGCAGCTCTACACCAGCAGTGTCTCTCTGAGTGATCGGAACAACAAACCGAACGGAGCAAGCGGGGTAAGAGCGTGTCCAAAACCGCCTCTGACCGCCACTTTCAAACTACATCCATGAAATAGCCGCGAACGCGCACTTTAAAGACACTGGAGTCCATCTAGCTCTTCAAGAAGTCCTTATAAACAACCCGGAATCGACCCTGAGGATCGGGTAAGTGGTAAAATGGCGGAGAGATTTATAGAAATTAGTGGCTTTAGGGTTATTTGGATGATGTGTTAGCCGCGCTAGCCTGATAAGCGAGGGACAGGATCCGAAACGAGCCGCCGTGCTTCCGTCGCCGTATTTAATTAATAAAAAACACCTCGCACGGCTCCTTGGGAATTTAAACTACCGTACCTGGCTTCACGAATGAATATGTTACGTATAGTGTGGCCTTTCATTGGTAAACAGTTAGCTAGCGGGCTAACCTTACCCTGCACAGTCAGGAACACAAATTGAGAGGCAAGATGGAGGACGAGGACGCGATGTTTTCCCCCCTCTTTCCGAGATGAAAAAAGCTGATGTCGCAGCTATTATGCTAATTCCATCACGTTGTCAATATTAAACACACTCACTGTCCATTTTTACGCGTTTTATGTACGCGTGTGGTAGATGCGCGTGCATAATGACTGGAAACGAGCGGAGCCAAAATGGAGAATCCCGAAAACAGCTGTGCTGGATCGACTTCAAGATGGAGATTTCCCCCCTTCTGATCGTGTTTTTAGTCGTTCCGTGCAATTATTGTTCGATTTCTCGACTGTGGTCTACATTTGCGCTAACAAGCACGTCATTTAACGTTGAAAATTGTGGCGTTGTGCGTAAAACTCTGCGAGTAATGAAGTATATCGTGGTAAGAAGTACGTTGAGGAGGAGTTTGCGAGCGTCCGCCTGATCTCAGCAGTCAGCACTCAACTTCACATACTAGCTCCATACAGTAGTAGATCACATAATTTCTCACTTTTGTAAACCAGTGGGTCGTGACCCAAAACGGGCCTTTCTTCTGTTTTGATAGGGTGTTAGGCTATAAAATAAAATAAGCTAATAGCGTTTATGTACGACAACAAAATACATTTGTTGATCAACTTTTAAAAAGGGGAAAGACACTTCCCATATCTTTTGTTGTTGACGTCAGAGGCCGTGTGTCCAATCAAACTTTACGGTATTTTGGCGCAAATTCATCTGTCAACTTGGTAAAATGGCTAATACTAATACACTATGCAACATGCGTTAAGATGAATAGGAAAACTGACAAAAACATATGCATTGTTGTTTGCGTGCAGGGTTTGTGCGGTTTTTTTTTTTTTGCTATATACATTCCGATGTTTGATTTTAAGGATGTTTTGCTACATTAGCTTGGTGTCTTGTATGAAAGCCAGTTGTTTTAGATGATCAATGCTCAGTATATGCTAAAAAGAAAGGCGGGGGCATATCTAGACTTCATGTTTGTACTACATTGAGCCCAACTTACAGTTATATTTGAGATATTATTTACACAGCTGATCCGTCCTCATATTGGTAGCGAACAGGAACCGGAGAGCATGGCATGGAATAATGGTGCAGTATTAGTTTTGGGCTAAGCTGTCACTGTCATCCGTGTGTGTATAAGCACAATGGCTGTGGATGGAAACGTCGTTTGGCGCCACTTTTCCTTCGAACGTATTGTCGATGATGATGTTACGTTATAGCTTTTGAATTCCCGCCTTCTCGACGATCATTCTGTTAAGAACGTTGCACTTTATTGCGTCGCTGCACCGTACACGTATATGCTGCTTATTGTTACTTGCTGGGTATTACATAACAGTTATCTCACGTCCTCGGCACACGCTTTGCCCTGCATTTGGTACAGAGAGGAACGTCTTATTGGCCACTTTTCTGTGATAATGTACCCGGTTATTGTGCTATTTAAAGCTTATATAATTCTCACACATTGGAGGACTAAAAGTCACCCCTCTTTATTATGCACATATATGGCCGAAATCAAAGTGTTGCTGCGGCCATGTAATGTTCATAGTATACTTGCTCTACTTTCAGAATATTAGTTTAACATACATTAAACAAACAAAATGATCCGTTTAAAATAATGGGCAGTCTCGGAAAATGCGTCATTTTTACAGCGGTGACCGGGTTCCTTCTCTCCCTGTTCATGTTTACGTCCACAAATGTTACTGTCGACCTCTGATTGGATGTGGTGAAAAGGAGGGCGGACGTGTTATTTCCTTATATGGGTACAGAGGTAGAATGAAGCTCTGGCTCTCGGAGATGCTTCCTGGAAACGATGGAATCTGGATAGCCAATCAGCAAGCAGCGCGATATGTCAGACTCGGCGAGCCACGCCCTCTTGTTTTCATTCTGAGCCCGCGGGCACATCTTCAGCGCTCAGCTCAGAACAGCCGAAACACTTTCATGGCACTGTAATTCTTGACACTTTTGCTATTGTTTTTGGTGTACTGGTAATTTTTCTCATGTCTATTTTATTTTACCAATGTTGTCTGAAAAATTGAATGCCTCTAGTTAAGGCCAAACCTGCTGAATCTTTTATGAAAATACTTTTGTTGTGACAATACAGATGACATCTGCTCTTCACAGAAGAGGTGCCGTTAAGTACTCAACAATGTCTCTAACATAATACTTTTCCTTACTTGTGGTATGAAATTTAGGTAGGTGTAAGCTGTCATATTTTTTTTTTCTTTTAGTCCTCTGAGCAAGGAGAAATGAGAGGTGTAACTCGTACTCCTAACTATATTTTAGGATATCTGCTACCAGATGTAAAATAAATCATCCTGTAATATTGTAAATATTATTAACGTCATTTCTTAAAGCAACCAAGAAAGGGTTTTATATTCAGAATATTTAGATGCAACAAACAAAAACAGTATATTAGTGGCCGATTATAGAGTGCAATAGCTGGGTTCCGGGAAGTAAAAACTCAATTCAGTTTTTCCATAACAAATATTTCTATCTATAAACCTTTAAAAACAACAATACTGTGAGCTACGAGGTTGTTAATAAATGGTATTTGCTTCTGTTGAAGGCGTTAGACTGCATTATTTTAACTTAAAATAATCATGTTTAACATTTTAATTTGTGGTAAAAAACTACATTACCAATGATGATGTACAGAAAATTCCACCGATCAGAGAATATAAAAGCTAAACGCTCCAAAAACAAAAATCATAATTAAAAAAAAAATGTATTCATGTCTTCAAGCCATGCAATGGATTAGGTAGGTTTATTTAGTTTTTTTCTAAACACAATCAACCAAGGGTCCAAAAAAACAAAGCAAGCAAGCGATTTTACTGAACATAAGAACTACTTACTTGTGTAAACACCATAATAAAAATGCATAGAATAAAAAACATCCTGGTTGATGAGTGATGGTCTTCCAGCGCTGTTTCAGCTGTGCGCTTCTATTCTATGGCGCATAGTAAATTAAAGGAGAACTCCGGCGCAAAATGAACCTTTGGTCTAATTACACATTGTTACCTAGTCAACCGTTATCTGAGATTTGTTTTCATGATTATCGAATGTAAATAGTTTTATCTCTACAAACAGTTTAGCCTATAAAGCTAGTATAACGCTAGTATATTGGGCATAGTGTAATGACAAATAAAAATCGCTTGTTAATACCACTAACAAGGCTCAAATTAGCCCCACACTAGCACGGTAGCATAATGAGGGTCCCTACCTTCAAACCGAAGCATTGAGAACTTTGTCAGTGTCCAGACAGTTTAATAAGAAGATATTTTAAACATACAGTCAACTTCGCGTATACAGGCAGAAGCCATCTTTGAAATACAGTCTTTACCAGTCGATCTACGAACGCCGATCCAAGCCTGCTGTTCGCGCTCACCTTATCACAACTCATAGCTCGTTCACATCTCACCAGCGCACTTGGATCGGCGTTCGTAGATCGACTGGTAAAGACTGTATTTCAAAGATGGCTTCTGCCTGTATACGCGAAGTTGACTGTATGTTTAAAATATCTTCTTATTAAACTGTCTGGACACTGACAAAGTTCTCAATGCTTCGGTTTGAAGGTAGGGACCCTCATTATGCTACCGTGTTAGTGTGGGGCTATTTTCAGCCTTGTTAGTAAATATATTTTTATATATGTTATAATTATGAAAATAACTCATACTAGGGCCATTTTTCCACCACATTTTGAATTTTGGGTGCATATTAATTCTGCTGGCATTTTTTGCCACCAACCCCCTGATAACATTAAGAGAAACATAAACAACAAAACTAACAGTTTTCTATATTGTTTTTCGTCATTGGAAAGAACAACATTTTTGGCTTTAAAGCATGATTTAAAAAGAAATGTGGCAAATGTTATACAAAACATATACCATCATTAATTATCATTTGAATATTGACAACATTAAGCTACATTTGAAAACATAATTGTGTATAAAGAGGCATGCTGTTTTGACCAATATTATTCTCTCTAGATTTAAAGATAGTCAAATTAACTATAACAAACAGGTTAAACAAGCCATAGCTTACTTTTAGACGTGGTGAATGAAGTTCGACTGTTCGAGGTTGTGATAGTCGTCCGATATCCCTTGCCAGTTATTATGCGTACAACAAATCTTCTTGCATGAATATGGTAATTTTCTAGTGTTTATATCCAAAAAGAAACGATGCTGGGAGATGTTTTTGTATTTAGCGCGATCACCGCGATGTAGGCTATTTCTGGGCTTGTGCAGCGTCACGCAATCGCGCAGAATCTGATGACTGACGTCAATGGTTCTGTTGCTTTCATTTTGTTTATCAATGGATGTTGCGATGATTTATATAAAAATGTATCAAGTCATTCTCGAGTCATACAGTTCAAGTCAAGTCAAGTCTCAAGTCATTAGATCTCAAGTCAAAGTCAAGTCGAGTCATTTTCTTAATTTAGTCAAGCAAGTCTCAAGTCCTTAAATTTGCGACTCGAGTCTGACTCGAGTCAAGTCATGTGACTCGAGTCCCCCATCTCTGGTAATAACTGAAACTCATTTCGCAAAGGGTGAGAGTCATCATTTAAGATTGAAAGGGCCATCCTTTGTAGTTGTTTGGCATATATAGATGCCACTCCTGGCATCTATATATAGGCTGCTGTCACTTTAAGAGTTTATGCACGGATCCAATATACTGTGTTACATAACTTGCGTTATCTTTCTCAACTATTAACTTTCCAAAACGGACTGTTTTAACTTAATACTCGCCAAGACGTACATTTTGACTTACGTTTTTGTGTATATGATTGTTTATGCTAGTAAGCCACTCATTTTGGTATTAGCAAATCACAAGCTGTTTGAGGGGAGGCTTTATGTGTGCGCCACTTATATAGATCAGTGGTGCACACTTTTGCTGTGAGTGTGTAACTTGCGGGAATTAGTAAAATTATGTGCAATACAAGCACTATTGAACCGGAGCGAATGAGACGAGTGAGTGAGAGGTGGCGGGTGTGTGTCACTTCGCCGTCGGAGAGAGGAGAGTAAGAACGTTCAGCTGACATTATTGCCTGTGCCGCTGGCAACAAAACGGACTGGTTCGGAATCGGAAAGACGCAGGGCTTAAAGTATTCCGGCCGGGAGCCGGATTTCCGGCTTGAGGGCAGGTCCGGCCTCCGGCGCAGGCAAAATTTATTAATCAGGCTGCAAATTACAGTCTGAGGCACTTTCGGCGCGGACGCGTTTGGAAAAAAAGAGTGCGCCGCTTCCATTATGAGCGCGCATACCGCGCGGCTACATTTGAAACTGGGAACTTGAATGCGGTTTAATATATTCGAGTTAATTCATTTCACCTACCAATCATATGAGAAGAGCGCAGCTCTAACTAATGTCACAAGCCTATCAGAAGCAGAGCAGGGCGGGTCCTGGCAACAGTGTGATTGAGATCCATACCTCACATTAGCGTCGTCGGTGAAAGCATGGAGCGCAGAACTCCAGAAACAACATCAGGTGACTTTAATGTCATCATGGATGAAAAGAAAGAAAGGAGATGTGAGTTGGTTGATTTCGTAAATTAGCTCAGGTCAGCATAATCATATTTTCTGTCTACACCTTTTGATGTTAGCCTTGACTGAGCCTTGTTAGTTTGACTGAGCTAACATTAACATACACTGCTGCTAGGTAACTTCAGACTGTTAGTTAAATATTTAATGTAGAACATTCTGTGTAGCTTACTAAAAAAACATTATGTGTAGGCCTACCATGAAAACGAGTCCACTTTAAACCGCTTCATTTTCTGTCAGCAATGTATGACAAGTAAAGTTAGTGCTGTCAACATTAACGTATGCGATTTCTCTCTTTTTTTTTTTGTCCAGCTTTAATGTTTTAAAATATTTAACACAATTAACGCTGCATAAGTTCTTTGTCATTCTTTAGCTAGGGTTATGATCACGCTCTTATTAGTTATTAGTTTGTCCAAATGCTTTAAACCATTAATGTGCGACAAGACAAACAAGAACGCACTTCAGTAAATGTCCTCCTCTCACACACACACACACGAGGCACAAAAAGTCGCGAACCAGTATCGAATTCTCTTTCGTGCTTGAACGAACAATAACACACACATTTATGCCAAAATGTCCATTTTGTCGTGTATCCTCACAAGAATCAATCATTATTAACCTTAAATGAGTTAAATAAAATCTTAAATGGAAGTAAAGAGTAGTGAGAGAATAAAGCCCCGTTCACACTACAAGCGACTTTGTCGCTGCATGTCGCCAGTGGCTGGCGATGAGGTCGCTAGTGGGAGTTCCCACTACTGGTTGCCTTTATGAATGACATCCAATGATGTGGAGAAGGATCATACGCACTCCGCTCCTATTGGTTGTCGCTCCCGAAAGTCGCTCCTCATTTGCATAAAGTTAAACAGATCTCAACTTTGTCGCGTCGCCAGACACGCCCCATCCGGTCGCCAACGGTCGCTGTCGCCGGATATCGCCAGCTCCCCATTGAAATGAATGGTGTCGCGTGTAGTGTGAACGGGGCTTAAGACGCGTGAGATCCAGTCACCAGCTGTAGATCTTGAAGTGACAGTAGCCACTAATTCTGTCTGTCAGTAAAGTTAACCAAAGAACAAAGGGAACAGAGAAAACTACTAACTACTCTTTGACTAAAGAATGCTTGTAGCTTTAATAAGGATCAATGTAATTTAATTGATAATTTATGCAGTGCGGACTATTTTATAACCCTAAAATTGTGGGGGAAAGAATTTATAGAGACATCATTAGCTATATTAATATCAGTGATACTGGCCTTCATAAATAAAAAGATGCCATAAAGGGTTCCATTTGAAGATAAGTCAGTCTGTGCAGTCCACCCCCCCCCCCCCCCCCCCCCCCCCCCCCCCTCCCAAAGTTCAGGCTCAGGAATTTTTTTCTCTTTAAGCCCTGAAGACGTGAGACTGACCGTCACCTATCCAGGACAAGCATGTGGGAAATCGGCTGATTCCGGTCCCTGGCCGGTCGATCGGTGCATCACTATCTGCTATAGTTTACTAATGTTTTGCAAAGTTACAAACCAAAGCGGTGTGTATAATGTGTACATATGCATCGGTGCGTGGTGCTTTTTCATACAAATTCTTGGTATAGTTTGGTCTCTAACTGAAACAAATATGCTTGTATTTTGCTTGTTGAGAACTTTCAATAATACATCGTCTATCTGTTATGTACTAGGGGTGGGAATCACAGGGTACCTTACGATACGATTCAATACATGATACATGGCTCACGATACCGATAATATCACGATACAGCAATTCTGCGATAATCAATATATTGCTAGACAATCCTATAATGATACATCACGTCTCATCTGGCTTAACTGAAAACAAAATGCCTGTGAAAAGGTTGAGTCCAAACTGTTAAAAAATCTCTCTGTAAATTAAATGTAACATTTAAATTATATTGTTTAAGCATAAAATAAATGTTTAATTTACTTAAAAAGCTTAAACTTTTCTTAGTGTGTAAACTGAAAGATTTAGGCCTACCTGCTTATCAACTTGTTTTATATAAACCTGGTACATTTTAAAATTGACCAACCTCTTTTATTTAAACCTGGGAACATCTCAGTGTTTACCAGGTTCTTTAAAATAAACCTGAATAGTGTTGTCAAAGGTACCGACTTGGGTATTTAAACATTAAAAAAATGTGACGATACCAGCATTTCCCCCTAGCTTTTTTATCGCCGTTGAGCGGATTCTTAAACACCTCTGATTAGCCATGCTCGCACGTTCAACATATATGTCTGTGATTGGCTACAATGATCAACACTTCCGCTTCACCGAGCGCTTGCACGGGTACACAGACACGACGGCGTTTGAAAGCAGGTGGATATATTAGGGATCCGCTGATAGACACCTGCTTTCAAGCGCTCACGTGTGTATCCGTGACGTGTAAGCGCGCGGTGAAGAGCGTCAAAGTTGTCTATTTACATCGTTTGTCTCCCCATAAATGGTATAAAAGCCGAAGTGCGTCCAGACTTTGGACTTAATCGTGGTTTGAGCATCTATTATTTTACTCGCACTGCTGTCTGCAATCCTGTTAAAAACCTCTTTTTCTTAGGCTAGTTAACTTATGTTCACGTTTCCCTCATTCACGTGTTGGGCGCCATGAAGTAGCGACGCTGGGAGCAGGGAAATCTATTTTAGAACTGCTTATTTTATTAATTAAAATATGGATATTTGTCGCCAGCGTATCGATTCTCGTATTGCACGGAGAAGGACAATGATATATTTCTAGGGCTGGTCCGAATACCATTTTTGGAGCTTCGAAGCTTCGGTAGTAATGAACATCGAATATTCGAAGCTTCGGAATCTCTATGTCTGTCTGTACGTTTGCATTTTGATTATTTCGAGAACCGATTTCGCGACACGTTCAGAATTAATAAACTTTTAATAAACTACAGAACCTCACGCGAGTAGAGCTTATATGCTCCGAGAACGGACACTGCACTAGTGATATAAAACACACACAGGTCTGTTAACTTAAGCAATATTTTTAATAAGGTAGTCTAATATTTTTCTCACTAACAAATAACTGACAAAGTAGGGTAGATTTAAATAAAGAAGCGGCGCGCCTCACGCGAGCAGGGCTTATATGCTCCGAGAATGGACACTGCACTAGTGATTTAAAACACACAGGTCTTAGTTTTAACTTAAGCAATATTTTTTAATAAGGTATACTCTCATACTATTTTTCTCACTGACAAAGTAGGGTAGATTTAAATAAATAAAAACGAAATTTAAATAAATAAAAACGAAATTTAAATATAGAAAAACGAAATTTAATTAAAGAAAAACGATAAATAAATGAACGAACTGTAATAGCCTAAATAAAGAACATGATAGCAATAACAATAACAATTTCAATAACAACATCACAATTAATAGTTCGCAGTAGATTAATTTAGATGGATAATACATTTTGTTTTTATTATTATATTTTCCACAATGTCAAAGCAACGCAGCTTAACCCAAAACACAAGCTCAGGCATGCACTTCTGTCCATACAAACTCCGCTGTTCTGCACTCTAGCCAGAGAAAACTCCCGTTGCAGGAACACTTTTAGTAGTCCAAGAAGAAGCAAATATATTTATTAAGTAGCTATAACAAAGTTATATGTTAAGTATTATATTTCACCAGATTTTATAGTGTAAAACATATTCAAGCGCGAATGAGAACCGTTTCGAGGGGGATGCCAGATGTGCAAAAAAAAAAAAAAAGATTATTCGAATGTCACATTTTCAAATCGAATACCAACCCACCGAACGAATATTCGGGTCCAGCCCTATATATTTCCCTATCGATATTTTGTCCCTCCGCTATTATAATGTACTATGATTTTACAGATCACATTTTCATGTAAAGCAGTTATTTTTTCACACTATGAGAGCACTTCTAATAGTTCAGCAATTTTAAAAGCATTAAGTGATCATATTTGCTATATACATATTCACTGTAAAGCCAAGCTTCTAAGCTTTAAAATGACACCTATTTTGTGTTAGTTAAGCAAGTAACATTATAACTTTGGATTTAAGAGGTTAAAGGGTTAGTTCACCCAAAAATGAAAATTACGTCATTAATGACTCACCCTCATGTCGTTCCAAGCCCGTAAGACCTCCGTTCATCTTCAGAACACAGTTTAAGATATTTTAGGTTTAGTCCGAGAGATTTCTGTCCCTCCATTGAAAATGTATGTACGGTATACTGTCCTTGTCCAGAAAGGAAATAAAAACATCATCAAAGTAGTCCATGTGACATCAGTGGGTTAGTTAGAATGTTTTGAAGCATCGAAAATACATTTTGGTCCAAAAATAACAAAAACTATGACTTTATTCAGCATTGTATTCTCTTCCGGTTCTGTTGTCAATCCGCGTTCACGAGTCCGCAGTGACGCTGCTGACGTGTTATCTGGTGCGTCCGTGTATTCGGGTTCAAATAAATATGGCTGGGAAAAAAATGCAAGTCTTCCTCTGTGTCGAAATCCTTAGACATTTTTGCAAAGATTGTTTTGTTTACAGCGTGCGTCTCCCTCAGACTGTAAACAAAGCTCGGGCGCACCAGATAACACGTCAGCAGCGTCTTACGTCATCAGCGTCACTGAACGCGGATTGACAACAGAACCGGAAGAGAATACAATGCTGAATAAAGTCGTACTTTTTGTTATTTTTGGACCAAAATGTATTTCCGATGCTTCAAAACATTCTAACTAACCCACTGATGTCACATGGACTACTTTGATGATGTCTTTATTTCCTTTCTGGACAAGGACAGTATACCGTACATTTTCAATGGAGGGACAGAAATCTCTCGGACTAAATCTAAAATATCTTAAACTGTGTTCCGAAGATGAACGGAGGTCTTACGGGCTTGGAACGACATGAGGGTGAGTCATTAATGACATATAATTTTCATTTTTGGGTGAACTAACTCTTTAAGGTTAACGATTAATCAATTGTTAATTTAAACAGCATCAATTATTAGAGTTTGGGTAAATTAACGTCCCTATTCCAGAATCAATGCTACTGAAAAATGCTACTGGGCGGGAACTGTTGCGCTCTATTTAATAGAATTCATATTAGTATTTCCTGGAGGTAAAACTTAATGTAACTATAAGCTGACCCTAACACATCATACCCCGAGGCAAATGCTTCATTTAATAAATCATAAAATGTTCATGTGCTCCTTTCTATGGCAGGCAGTTGGATATTTCAAAATATATATTCACATTCACATGACCAAAATTATGCAGAATGATAGATTAAGGGGGTAGCAGTGCTTCAAGAGATTTATCATTTGTCTGTGAATGATAATGACTGTTCATTTTATGCTTTCTTAAAGGTTCAATTTAAAGTTGGAATGTGCAGGATGTCTCCTATCACAGCTTAAGAAGCAAATATATTTAAGCTGTATGAAGGTTCAGTTGCCCTGGAAGTTAATAAAGTATAGTGGCTTCCTTTGAAGCATCTCAACCAAAGGTGTGAGTTTACTTTAGGGCGTAACTTTGTTTGTTTGAGCTGTGGTGGATGAACAGGAGTGAGTGGGAAACGTGAGCTCATTCTGTGTTGATGATTTCTGTTCATTGAAAAATCTCATGGCCCTTTCTCTTATACCATCTGCCTTTGACTAGCAATAGCAAATCTTGTTCTTGGCTGTGATGTAAACCAAAGGCTGTTAGCTATTTACAATTGTGCTGTTCAGTATGTCTCGGCCCAAGTTACGTCCTGTTTCAGTAGGAAACAGCCATTTCATGAGGTCTTTTAAGGATAATTATGGTGGTCTTTCTTGTTTATGGCTTATTACAGTGTGTTGTGTGCAAGAACAGGTGGTTTTGACAAGCATGTTTCACTACAGAGCTATGATGATGCCCTCATGGGCCGATAATGTCACATTGCTCTGATTTCTCTCTGCTGTAGATGTTTAAGAGCTTGTCATTTTATGTGATAACTAACTGGTTTCAGCAATGTCATTACAAAACAGTGTGACTATTTTGTGTAACATAAAAGACATTTTAAAGAATGTCGGTAACCAAACAGTTTGAGTCCATTGACTTCCGTTGAATGGACAAAAAAACACTTGAGAGAAAAACATCCTCTTTTATTTTCCACAGAATAAAGAAAGTCATACAGGTTTGTTTAAAGGACATAAGGGAGAGTAAATGGAAGAATTTTCATTTTTCACTAACATCATTGTCAGAAAAGGTGTTCTGTGTCATGTGCTGGTCTGAATCCCTTATGTGGGAAACATGGTCTTCTATAGCTTTGTTTTAGTGAAAGCGTGCTTTTAAAAATGACAAACTTATGAAATTTATGATGTTGAAAAAAATTATGAAAGGGAAAATATGCTGCTTTATATTTCTATAATTATTATTACTATGTTATATTTCTTTTTAACGAGGCACACAGCGGCCTGTCCTGCAGCTTTCGTCTCAGTCGGGTTCTTCACACTGACTGAGAGTCTGTCTGAGCGATCAGCTCAGGAGTCACATATGATGCTGTATTGCCCCCTTGTGGCTACAATATAACTGCATTTATTCTGCCTAACTGTAGTGACAGACTGAAGATGTAGACATTGTAAACGGTCCAAACTGTAATTGTTATGAGTTTTTGGAGCCATTTTAATTTTAGAAACTCCACATATACTGCTGCACTGAAACTTTTGTGATGATGTTAGTTACATAGGATGAGCATGAATACTCAGAAGTGACTGCAAGATTCACTGATCATGAAAACAATGGACCTTATTCATGAAACAAGAGCAGAACAAATTTTTGTGTAAATCGTTTGTAATGCCACTCGCGTAAATGGCTGGATTCATGAATGTGTGAACATAATTTGTTAGTTGGGACGAAAAACATTTAATTCTGCTGCTCCGTTCCACCTTTAAATGGTGCATCTGAACATTTTGCCTGTTCTTTTAGGCAAACTGATGACTTAATTTTGATAATGCTTCGAGTTTGTTTGCCCGTATAGTTAATCTTTTACTATTGAGCTTAAACGTATTTGGCTTGCTGTCTGCAGTGGAGGGGCTCGAGGAAGTGGCTTCAACTCTAGCTCTGAAGAGTTGAAAAATGTTCAACAATGGGTAAAAGATAGACAGTAAAAGAAATGCAGCGACCCCATAGACTTCAACGGAGAAAAGTGAAGTCAATTAGAAGCACTCACTTTCTGATTGCCAAGCGCACTGCGCAGGCTCACACTGAGCTTGATGACGTAGATGTGACGTGAGCAACCTGTCTGACAGTTATAAGTCTTCTAGTAGCGGTGCCAAGAGGAATCTGAATCATTCCCTTCCGAATCTTGCAGAGACGGAGAGCGTGAGACTGTAGGAGCTGTCCATGAGCTAGCAGCAGGATCAACTTTATGACTCTCTATGGGCTTCTTCCTTGACTTTATGCCTCCACGTCCCCCGATTGCCTGCGAGCTTCTCCTCCTGTCTATACGGTAACTTCTCTACTGTGCGACAGAGTCGCGTGTTATGACGCAATCGTTAGCCTATTTTTACAAAAACTGCTTCTACGGGGCCATAACGTAAGATACAAAGTAATGGAGCCTTTTATACATTGTCGTGTTTCTTTAGAAATATGTAACCTCAGATGTAAAGTTATTCGCTGTCAAAGTGACGCCAAAATGAATGGGAGTCAATGGAATGCTAACAGCAGGTGATGGCTTGGTAAGCCAATGGCGGCGCCCGGGGAGACTTCAGTTTCCGGCTGGTGGATTACCCCCTTGGGTAAAATGCAGCTCTCCTTACTTCTCTTTTTACCCAGCAGTCCAATCACAGTGGAGGAGGGGTGGGACAAATACCACACCAACCAATCGTCAAATTCGTCATATCAATTGTACAACGCCTGAACAACAGTGGAGAAGTTAATCTTGTTGGTATTATTGCGTTTTTATGTTCAGTAATTGCTGATAAACCAAACTGTCTGCAAAAGCAGATACTGGTGACACATTACTTTCGCAGATATTCAATATCATAACAACCAAAACATTTCAGATGGAAAACCAAACGCTGCGCTCTGAAGCGCCCCCGGCTGGGTGTTTTCAGAAGAGCGCCTGGCAATTTTGCTGGCTAAAAACGCTTTGGTGGAAACACTTTAATTTAATATATATTGTTTGGCAAATGGCCAATTAGTCTCTTTTGCATTTATGCAATATACTGGAGCCAAACCAGAGAAGGAAGTCCAGAAAATTCCACAGCGTTTTTGGACACGTCATTTATGTAGTTGTAACTCAAGGGTGGGGTTTATGCTAATTGTGAATGAGCATGCACAGGCATCCTATTTACAAATGATTGGAATTAATTAACAAACACGTGTTTAACTATCAAATCTAAGGTTTGTGAATCCAGAGGAGAGTTTTTGAGAAGGACTGTTTTCCGCAATTTAAAATCACTAAGAATTTACTCGTATATTTACGAAAGTTTCATTAATGAGGCCGAATAATTACACTGCAACAATTCAGTAACCTCTATACACAAGTATCAAATGTTTTTAATTTTGTGATTGGTTTCCACTTCAGACCTTGCAGACAAGAGTTTGTGTCAACACTGTACACAATGACATTCAGTTCATATTCAAATGCGGCTCCTGTGGCTTGAGAACATGAAAAAACTGAGACGCGATGCACTGGCCACTGACGCATATATAAATATAAACCAACAATTAAAAAACAGTTTATTTTATAATATTGAGCTAGGATTAATAGATTACAGATGTAGGTGTGCTTGTTTAGTCTAAACAGTAAACACATAAGGACATAAGACCTTAATGTAAACCACCTTGTATAATATTTCCTGTTGTTTTTCCCCCATTTTTTGGGTATTTTTATGGTATTTATGCAACTCTTGTATTTTTGTAACACTGTTTTTGCCATGAAGATAGCCTCAGATGCTGACATGGCATTAAAAACATATTATTATTACTACTACTAATGCTTTTTTTTCCCATTTTGTTTATGTTTTAGGTTTATGAGACAAAATAACCCACTGTTGCCCTGTGTGTATAAAGACAAAGCCCTTGACAAGTTGAAGTGGACCAGAAGATGTTAAAGAAATGATAGCCGCACCGGAATTACACACAGAGTTTCATTTCGCTCAGTGAGTACACAAACACACGAGTAACGAACACACGTTATGTGTATGCATGCGCTGACATATTCTCTCTCACTATGATGACATTGATCTGTTTTTGTGAACAGGGACACTGACACCCGATTCTCATCAGACACTGATTTCGATGATCCTGATGGAAGGAATGTCATCATTGGGAAAGGCAAGGTATATGTGGACCCTTACATTTTTGATTATCAAGAATCTTTACAAGATTTTACAAGGTTCCTTTAAATGGACTTTTACCCCTTTTCCAGTGAAATGGTTCTGGAGCTAATAATTGGCCAGTAATTGGCCAAACTTAAGATTCTGACTTCAAAACTGAATGATGACTTAACCATGTTTCTATGTAACCTGCCAATAAACAAATAGTGCCCTATGATTTTCGCAATGCAGAAAACATGGACGAAATCGTGGGATCCAGTCATAAAAACAGAATTTACCGTATAATGTGGAATTTGTAAAATTAATGATGAATAAATAAAAACCAGGTCAGTACACTTAAATCAAATATCTAATCGCGATATAGACTAATGAATCCGCTCTGAGACTCACTTCTCGAGCATTTTACCGTCTCATTTGAGAAAAACTATCATAAAAATAGTTTTTTTGTTTTTAATTAGTAAAATTGATGTTTTTATAAATTAAATCAATTAGACATGCTTTTTGATTATTAAAATGTAATTAAACCATTAAAATGGAATCAAGAAAACAGGAAACACAGAATTTGGTAAAAAATAAAACGGAATGTTAGAAAAAAGCATATTTCGTAGAGTCCTAAACATGTAATTTTTGTTAAACTTTTAATAAATTATTGTTAAATTGTATACCTTTCATGATTTCAATTAATTAGACATGCTTTGTATTAGGGCTGTCACTTTACGTTCGAAAATCGATTGCACAATCGATCAGACCAACCAACACAAGTATCTAAAACGAAAATAGGGAATCGATTTTAACATCTGCTTCTCTCGGAGCGCGTCCAGCTCGTCACGATACGCCCGCCGCGAACGCGCGTCACACAGCAACTGCAAGCTCTGACAAACACACATAACAGCAAACTATACTTCTGCATAATGTGTCTCTTTTTACAACAAAAATGTGAATTCTGCCGGTATTCAGTCTCAGACAGTCTCATGCATACAGATTCGGGCTACAATCGCCTTCGTAAGCGAAATTTGTTTGACATTTCTAATCGTAAACGCAGCCATGTTGAAGGCTACAGTAATGTTTTTCATTGATGTTATGGCAGTCCACTCTGCTTATTGTTTTTCGAGAATGTTGCACTCCTGTTTGTCATTGTGCACGAAACTTCACGCCAATAAATCATCAGAAATATTGCTGACTTGTGCGCGTCTCAAGCGCCCTCTTTACGTTCGTCCTAATGCCTGTTAGTTGTCCGTGGATTTGCCCATATTTGGCGTTGAAAATGGAAACGTCTTTAGACATGGAAAATCGATTTTACAATCGATTCAATGGACACTTATGTCTCAAAAAAAAAAAAATCACAAAAGTGACAGCCCTACTTTGTATCACTTAAAATTATTTAACCATTAGAATGGAGCCCAAAACAAATTTAACGGGGAAAAAAACGGAATTTGGAAAAAATAAAACGGATTTCATAGGGCCCTAAACAAATGCCTTTATACAGACCTTTTTTTTTTACTTAACTTAAATAATTTAATTAAGCATCTTTATACAAGCACTAGCTGTTTGTAATCCATCAGTCAAATTATTTAAATGTATAAAATTCATTGCAAACAATTTGCACATGATATGTGCAATTTAGGAACTGTATTTGCTGTGGACGTCATCCTGTCCTCCAGACGCTGTGAAGAGTTTGATCCAGTTCTTTACTGTTGACCTGTAATGTCACTCTGCTTCAGGCGAAGAAAGGAAAGAAGGGCCCTGGAGAGAAGGGGAAGGGAGCGGGGAAAGGAGCTGGACGCATGAACGGTCACCACCAGGAAAACGGCATGGAAAATGTCATGCTTTTTGAAGTGGTCAGGCTGGGGAAGAGTGCCATGCAGGTCAGTGAGCATATTACCGGATTTTACACTGCCCTCTGTCACGCTCTGGCATTCACATCTTAAATTCCCTCATGTGGGTTTGTAGCTTCTGGAGGGATTTGAGTGTTGGCAGGAGAATATGCAGACAGATGTACCACTGTGTAATCGAGCAGATTTTGACCTTTGTGAGATTTCTGCTCTCCTGTTTTGCAGTCGGTCGTTGATGACTGGATTGAGTCCTATAAACATGACAGAGACGTCGCACTTCTAGACTTGATCAATTTCTTCATCCAGTGCTCTGGCTGCAAAGGTTTGAATGTCATTTCTCATGTGATCTGGTTTGAGCTCGGAGATGGTGAATGTTGTGTGACAGCAGAATCATGATAGTTAAAGGGAAATTAAGATTCAGTCATGGAACTGAATGTTCACGCTGCTCTCTTCCATATAATGAAAGTGAATGGGCACAGGGGCTATTAAGCTCCAAAAAGGACATAAACAATCATAAAAGTAGTACTAAATTCCACAGATATTGTATTAAACCGCATGATAAACACTTGTATGAGGGAAAGACCAAAATTTAGGCCTTTGTCATTAAAAAAATGTAATGTCCTTGAAAATTTTGTTTGACTGTTATGGGCAGTTGATATAAAGGCCAATATCTATAACATTAACTACAACTATACAGTTTTAATAATTGTTCTAATTCTATGAAAAAAGGTAAGTCCACACCACATCTATAACCATAACAAAGAGGAACGATATCAGAACGATTTTTAATGAACAATAAAAAGATTGACATCCTATCAGAATCATTTCAAGCAGCAGACAACAAAACTGCAGCATTCGCTTGGAATGGATGTGAATATAGTTAGCATATAGTCTTGCCGCCGGTTTCACAGACAAGGCTTAAACCTAGTCCCAGAATAAAATGCATGTTTGGGCTGTTTTAACTGAAAGCAACTTGCACAGAGAAATTAAAAAATATGTCAGTGCCAATGTTTTTTTAAGATGCACATCAGTAATGTTTTATTTTTTTATTGATTATAAACACAAATAAGAGTGTAGACCGTGACAAAAAGCATAGATAACAGTGTGTAGTAATGATTTATTTCTATAGCACATTTATAAAAACTACTTGCATGTCCTAATTGAACTAAGGCGTAATCCTGGCTTTGTCTAAGTCCTTTCTGTGAAACCGGGTTTTGGTGTGAACAGCCTTGAGTTTCATTATGTGGAAAAAAGAAGCGTGGACATTCTGCTAAATATAAGAAATTAATAGTGAACTTTTCTTTTAGCAGTACTTTTTTTTTTGCAGTTTTCCTCGTTAAAAAAAAAAACTTTTACAAAAACAACTTTAAGTCCTGACCTGAGCCAAGTATAAATTTAAGCTCATATAAATTGTTTCATAATGTTATTACTTTTACAAAAATACTCAACTGTTTTGCAGGTGTTGTCACTGGTGAGATGTTCCGCAACATGCAAAACTCTGAGATCATTAGGAAGATGACAGAAGAGTTTGATGAGGTAAACTTCAGTCTCCAACCCTGAACATGACTCTTACTCTGTTTCCTTACCCACTACATACTTTGTTTTATGAATTATTTTGTGCCCACACTAACCAGTGAGAGTTGATGTTATTGCAGGACAGCGGCGATTACCCACTCACAATGGCCGGGCCGCAGTGGAAGAAGTTCAAGTCTAGTTTCTGCGAGTTTATCGGCGTGTTGGTTCGGCAGTGTCAGTACAGCATCATCTATGATGAATACATGATGGACACGGTCATCTCGCTGCTTACTGGCCTCTCAGACTCTCAAGTCCGCGCTTTCAGACACACCAGCACACTGGCAGGTCAGTATCTCTGCTACTCTATAAATCTGAACCTTTTGTTATGATTGGTCCAAATTAGTATCAAGATGCTGTTTTTCCCCCCCCCATAGCTATGAAGCTGATGACGGCCCTCGTGAATGTAGCACTTAACCTCAGCATCAACATGGACAACACTCAGCGGCAATACGAAGCAGAGAGGAACAAGATGATTGGCAAGAGGGCCAATGACAGGCTAGAGCTTCTGCTTCAGAAACGCAAGGAGGTGAGTGTCCTCCGGAGCCAGGACAGGGATGCTGCACGCATCTAAATAAATTCAGCATGTTGTCATTGTCTTAGAGCGACCATAAAAGCTGAAAGTGAAAGGGGCAGAGTGAGTAAATGAAGCCTTCTGAGGCACAGTAGAACAGGAGATTTGTTTCACTCTTCCCTGTGGAGACTCACTTCCCTTTGCGTGAGGCTGCCAGGTCACTGCAGTGTTTGTTGCTTTCCTTCTCAACACCTACGCCTCTGTTGGCCAACAGCCTCAAAAACACACGACCAACCAAACACTCAGCACATTTCATCCGTACTCTTTCCCTCTACTTTAAAGCTGAGTAAACATGGATAAAGTAATTAAAAAAGGATCCTATTCTAATGAGAACTCTGTTAATGTGGGCTGTCAGGTTAACCGCAGCTCTGTCAGCACCCGTGGGGTTAGAACTCTCCTGAATGGCCATGAGTATTAAAGCTGTTTAACTGGTGCTGTAAATTAACTGGGTTATGTAATAACAGCCCCTGCTGTTATGCCATCTGCGTTTGTGAGTGTTAGGTTTTATTGATGTCTTGATAGTATTGTGTCAAACCACGTGGACGCACACAAAACGTGAGTTTTAGTTTAGAGCAATATTCTGGTTTAATCTCTGTTGACAGCATCTGTGGCATGCTCTCGGAAAAAAATGTACAGAATGTACAGCATGTACAGAAAAAAAACTTACAGGTGAAGTCATTGGAGAGCAACCATACATCAATCACCCCATAGATTGTAGTTGCAGATTGTTTGTTTTTACGAACTGAGATATGAATCAAAATTGATTTCTGTGGTTACAGATAGCAGTTAACAAATAGACCTTTTTTACTCTTAGGCCACAAGAATATTCAAAGATCACCTCCCCAAGGAGGATAGTAGGTTTCTTCTAGTACATCAGCTGTAATGGTATGGCGCTTTTCCACTGCTGGTACGGCTCAGTACGGCTCGGCTCGGCGCGGCTCGCTTCGCTTTTCCACTGCGTGGTACGGCACGGCTCGGTTCGCTTTAGCGCGGTTTGCTTTTCCACTGCAGTTAGTACCGCTTCAAATTGGGTGGGATTATAGTCTGACCGTTATAGTTTATCCGCTCCTCGGCAACCAACGAGAGGAAGGTCTGCACTTCAACCACTGACCACGATTCAGCCATTTCTTTTTTGAAAGTTTTCTTTCTTTCTTTTTTTCTTCAAGCAAGTCAAGGAAGTAGTTTTAAAACCGGTGCTACAGCAGTGGCTGTTACTGGCTAAAGTGGCTATTTAAATCTAGCGTGTTTGATGTCTCGCAAATACAATGACGCTGGTAGTGACGATTCTGTCTGACCAATCAGTGATCTGCAGTGGGTTCACGTCACATTTTAGTATCGGTACGGTACGCTTGGAACCTCAGAGGTGGTACCATTTAAAGCGAGCCGTACCGTACCGTGGCGCCAGTAGTCTCCCTCCAACCCCCCCCCCCTTATTTTTAATTTACGGAAACTAGGGGTGTCCATCCATCAAAATGAATACTAGGATAATTATAAATATTATTAGTTCATTAATTAATTAATTAATTATTATTAAGTTTCAGAATTACAGAAGTTTTAACAGCTGAATTTATTTATTTAAGGATCCCACTCTTTTTAACCAGTAACTGGATAAGGGTTAACTTTTTACTTTTTTTCTCCTCTTTAAAAGAAAAAAAAAACATTTTCTGCCCGATAATATCTTTCAGAACTTTTTTTAAAAGTTAAACTTTGTTTTAAATTGGGCTATCTCATATGTCCAGGTTTTACTAGGCCTTGGGTTCTTAAAAAATGTTAATTCAAATATGAAATTCACGTTTAGTTGTTTTGTCTTATTTGTAAATATTTTAATTCCATCTTGAGGCCCCGTGTTTCAGTGTTATTCCAAATTGCAGAGACTAATAAAAAGGAACAACAGACTGTGATGTTAAAGAAGACTGTGATGTTAAAGAAGCTCAAATATAAAATACTATTAATTTCACACACATACACACAAACCTTTGACTAGTAATGCAGGTCTCACTGCCTGCAGCAACGATTGAATAATTAACTTTTTTTTTCTTTACAGTTACAAGAAAATCAAGATGAAATTGAAAACATGATGAATGCCATTTTCAAGGGAGTCTTTGTTCACCGATATCGGTATGCACATTCATAAGCGTTGATTTTCTTCTAGCACAAACTCTCATCATCAATTACCACTCAGTAATTCTCTGATATGTTCCTGTGGGTGTCTGTGGGCTTAAGTGCTTCTGTTATCCCTCCTCAGTGATGCAATAGCAGAGATCCGGGCAATCTGCATCGAGGAGATCGGCGTGTGGATGAAAATGTACAGTGATGCATTTCTTAACGACAGCTATCTTAAGTATGTGGGCTGGACCATGCACGACAAGGTGGGAATTCAATCATTTTTCTCTCCCTTTTCTTTTAATCCCTGTCAGATGGAGTTAGTCACGACACATTCCTAGAGTTGGAACAAAATTGTATCTCTCTCTCTCTCAGCAAGGTGAGGTGCGTCTGAAGTGTCTCACAGCTCTGCAGGGGCTGTACTATAACCGCGAGCTCAACGCCAAACTGGAGCTCTTCACCAGCCGCTTCAAGGTGAGAGAACCATCTGGGGAAGCTTCATCCAAAATACAGCAAACACAGAAAGGAAAATACTCCTCTCTGAAATTGAGAATTTAAACCAATCATTTTTATGTATCTTTTCGATATTTAAAAATAAAACAATGTGCTTTTTCACTGTTGAGTGTTTGAAGTCAGTATGACGGGGTTATCTGTTTGTCTTCATCAGGACCGCATCGTATCTATGACACTGGACAAGGAGTATGATGTTGCAGTGCAAGCTATAAAACTGCTCACGCTGGTGTTACAGTACGTATAAAACCCTGAATACACTTTCTACTGTCCACCTTATTTTTCAATGTGTACTTCCGATGTATTAGCTGCTATAAGTAACGAGAAGAATATATCAGTGTAGTGAACTGTAAAACTGTTTATAATTAAGACACTACATTAAAGTAATATGGTAAGAAATACCAGTTTGCAATATCAAGCAGTATAACAAGCTGTTTTGTACAGTTAAAAATAACTGGTAGCGAATGACACCGGAAGCCAGACATATTAAAATTACAACTGACCACGGCCACTCTTACCTGAAAAATAAGGTGGATAGCTGAGTTTCTTTTGATATAAGTTGGTGATTTGAATTAGGGTTTGGGGTTACAAAATATTGTCAAAATATTTTAAAGAAATTTTTTAAAAGAATTTTTTTTTTACGTTACAAAAGATCTGTTTTGAACTTTCTATTCATCAATGAATCCTGAAAAAAATAAATGCATCACAAAAATTAAACAGCACAACTGTTTTCAACATTTATGATTAAAAAGGAGATGTTTTTTGAGCACCAAATCAGCATATTAAAATGTTCTTCAGTGTCACATGATCCTTCAGTAATGATGCTGAAAATTCAGCTTTGCCATCACAGGAATGAATTATATTTTAAAATATTAAAAATAAGTTTTTTCAAATTGTTGTAATAACTCACAGTATCACTTTCAATGCATCCTTGGTGAGCATATGAGACTTCTTTAAAAAAAAAAAAAAAAAAACCCCATCTTACGTACCAACTCCAAACCTTTGATTGGTAGTGTGGTATAAATAACAAACAAATGACACTAATGACCTAGTGCTTTTAATGAATTGTTCAGTCAAATTATTCACTGAATGAGTGGTTATTAAACCAACATTTGACCGATCTCCTGAAACACTGTTGGCAGAACTAGCTGTGCTCATATGCTGTTGTTGTTTGGTATTGCAGTAGCAGTGATGAGGTTCTGACTGCAGAAGACTGTGAGAGTGTGTACCACCTTGTGTATTCAGCCCACCGCCCTGTCGCTGTGGCAGCAGGAGAGTTCCTCTTTAAAAAGTGAGTTTTATTCATGGTTCTTCATATCTCATGAAGTTGTACATGCAGTAAACCTAGTCTTTGACCCGCTGAAAGTCATATGACAAAACTATATCTAGAGAAAAGATGAGAATGAATAAATGGACGTGGTGTTTGGACAATATTAGATTCAGATGAACAACATTTTCATCTTTGTTTGCAGACTGTTCAGTCATCGAGACCCTGAAGATGACAGCATGCCCAAGAGACGAGGCAGACAGAGCATGAATGCCAACCTCATCAAAACCGCTGTCTTTTTCTTCCTGGAGAGTGAGGTGAGGTAACATCATTGTAAATGATGTGACATTAGTTCTGTTAAAGGGTGCTATTTCTGTGCGACTAATGTCACCTGACAGAATTACAAAAATGATGATTTTTTTAAACAAGTATCTCAAACACGCTCTCTATATATCATGTTGATTTTTTTTCCCAGTTTTCTTCTATTCTAGACAGTTTAAGTGAAATACAATTCAGTAATGAAGCATGATAGTCTTTCTTATGAGTCTAATATGGCAGCACTATATAATTATATTCTAATTGCACACATAAACTGTGATTTTATAGCATGTTATGTTTTGATCCTTAGCTTCACGAGCATGCAGCCTACCTAGTGGACAGTATGTGGGACTGTGCAGCAGAGATCCTGAAGGACTGGGAGTGCATGATCAGTCTGCTGCTGGATGAGCCACTGCCTGGAGAGGAAGGTCTGACTCGGTGACACACCAGCAGAACTTTTTACTTGCTCCAAAGGGAGTGAGAGATTAATTACCTTTGTGTGTTTTCCAGCTCTGTCGGACAGACAGGAGACAGCTCTGATAGAGATCATGCTGTGCACCATCCGTCAGGCTGCAGAGTGCCACCCTCCTGTGGGCAGAGGCACGGGCAAGAGGGTAAGAACTAATGCCACATAACGCATCGACCAGCCCTTGAAGACAGATCCCTGCTTTAACACGTTACCTGTTACACGCTGTTCTCAATTCTCACTTGGTCTGATTTCAGGTTCTGACAGCGAAGGAGAAGAAGACTCAGCTTGATGACCGGACGAGAATGACGGAGCTCTTCGCTATAGCACTGCCAGCTTTACTTGCAAAGGTTAAAGTCCATTAAAAGTCAAAGGCAACACGAAATGGTATTTAAAGACGCTCAACTGATATATATATATATATATATATTTTTCTTTCTCACAGTACTCCATAGATGCAGAGAAAGTGACAAATCTGCTGCAGCTGGCCCAGTTTTTTGATCTGGAAATCTATACTACAGGGCGTTTGGAAAAGGTCTGAACCGCATGTCGTTTAAACAGAATAAATGCACACTGATTGTTGACAATAGACTGATTGTGTAGAATGTGAATGAAAGCTGTTTTTTTTTCCCTCGCAGCACCTGGATTCATTGTTAAGACAAATCAGAGAGATTGTGGAGAAGCACACGGACACAGATGTGCTTGAGGCTTGCTCCAAAACCTACCACTCCCTGTGCAACGAGGAGTTCACCATCTTTAACCGGGTGGATATCGCCCGTAGCCAGCTCTTGGATGAGCAAGTGGACAAGTTTAACAAGCTTCTGGAGGACTTCCTGCAGGAGGTGAGGACAGCGGGCGGCTCAGGGTGGAGATTCAGGAGCACTTTGATGTTCTATGTTTGCATAGGAACAAAAGTTTGGAAAGGGTATTTGTGCTCTGCTTCTACTGCAACACTGTGTTGTCTGTTTTTCTGGAGGTCTCTTTGGGGAAGATCTGGCCTCCATTTCCAACATGACAATTTAATTAGTGAGGTGCACTAGTTTATTTAGATTTTTTCACTAATTGTTAATATTTTTAGCAGTCGTGCTCTAAAATGGTGTAGTATGTGTTGCATCTCAAAATGTCTGAGTAATACTTAGTAAAATCTATATAATTGTTAGATTTTACTCACCAGTGATTGAGTTACAGGCTAAGAATACTTTTAGCACAGATACATTTTCACTTAGGGCTGCAACAAACGATTATTTTGATAATCGATTAATCTAACGATTATTAGAACGATTAATCGACTAATCGTCGATTAGTTCGCAGACTAATTAGTAAGTTTGGAACGATTATTCAGCTTTTCCAATTAGTTAAAACATTGAGTTATACATATTCTAATTATAATATAAAAAAAGAAAATCACTTCAGCTTTTGAAATAGTTGTTTTAATGAACTTTGAGCCAACTAAACAGGTCATTCTCTTTAAGTTTTCAGATTTCGGTCCAACTCAAATCACACACAAATGCTCTCTAAGCATTGTTCAATAGGCCCACTGCTTTTCTTAGAACTGAAACAGAAAAAGGGACATTTACTTCAGGACACAAAGAATGGTAAAATATTAATCTGCAAACAATTATTATAATTATAAAATTACAATCTTTTTTTACATGACAATTGAGCTGACAGAGACGTTCTCATTCACCTTTTAATTTATAGTATGATAAAGTAACTGCCATGATATTCTTCCTATATCATAGGAAGGATATAACATCTCGTTTTGTAAGTCTTCATGATTATTGAACAAAATACAGGCAAGTGATAAGACTATAATAATACCTAATATACTAATAGTGTTACAATAATAAAAACAGCCCTGACTCCTAAGCTCGATCAAGCTTTATTCTATACAAAATAAGTCATCACATTACTGTAATTATATTACTATTGATAATATTATTACTATTATTAGTAGTATTGCATTCTCTAATAAAGAGAGATGTACCGCTGGTTAGTAGGCTAAGCTCCAGCTGGAGAACACTCACTTCTCACCGGCTCCTCTTTTGCCGGGATGTTTCCTCTTGCACTCCAACATGCATGTTGTGCTCCCGTGAAAATTGCACACGACAGCATTCTTGATTTGAAGTTTTGTGAAACTTTCCCAAACCTAAACCTTGCTAGTTCGGATTCGTTTGCACTGTCATAATTCGCGCTGTTTTCTCTTCTACCGCAATAGCATTTGTAAGGGCTGCACTACACTCTAGCGCTACAGCGCCGTAGCGGTCAAATCGCGGGATTGCAGGCCCTTACATTAGGTCAAGTGAGATCAAACGACTACTCGACAACAAAGATATTTGTCGACAAATTTTTATTGTCGACATTGTCGACAACGTCGACTAATCGTTGCAGCCCTGTATATGCATGTATGTGTGTGTGTATACTGAATACATAATATGTTAAAATATTTCAAATTCAATTTATAAAAATATCTACATCCAGCTGGAATTTTTTATTTATTTTTTGGGGCGCTCACTCAACCCTAAGGAATGTAGCTGATCAGAGTTTGGTGCATGTGACATAAAATAGCCTTCAGGGCTTCCTTAAGACAGAGCAATGAACTAGTCAGTTATGGAAACGTATATTTTACACATCCCTAGTACTCCATCCAAACCATTTTCCTCTGAATGCAGAAGCTCAGGAAGTTGCAGTCCGTCTCATGAGCAGCTTGTTTCCTTCACAGGGTGAAGACCCAGATGAAGATGATGCTTACCAAGTTCTGTCCACACTGAAGAGGATCACAGCTTTCCATAAGTAAGGCTTTCCTGTATCATCATATAGCGTTTCTCTTTATCAGATTATCACTTATGGCAGGGATTTTCAAACCTGACCTGGAGCACCCCCACCTAATTCATAAGCAAGACTGCAAGACCTGAAGTGTCAGATAAGGGAGACATACAAAATGTTCAGTGCTGGGGGTGCTGCAGGACAGGTTTGAAAACCCCTGCTTAATGGGAAAATGCTGTCATTTATTTACTTTTCTAAACCCCTTTCAACTCTATGTATGTTATAGTGCTCATGATCTCTCAAAATGGGACCTCTTCACCAGCAACTACAAGTTACTGAACACTGGTATTGAAAATGGAGACATGCCTGAGCAGGTATTCATTTTAAGGCTGCATATAGGGTGAATTAATAACTTTTGTAGTAGTGCCTGACTGGGCTAGACTTAAAGGGGTAGTTCACCCAAAAATAAAACTTCTGTCATCATTTACTCGCATTCAAGTTGTTCCAAACCTGTTTTAGTTTCTTTCTTCTGTTGATCACAAAATAAGATATTTTAAAGAATTTTGGTAACCAGACAGTTGACAGTAGCCATTGACTTCCATGGTAGGAAAAAAAAATACTATGGAAATCAATGGGTGCCGTCAACTGACTGGTTACCAAAATTCTTTAAAATATCTTTTTTGTTCAACAGAAGAAATTCATACAGGTTTGGAACAACTTGAAGATAAGTAAATTATGCTATTTTTGGGTAGACTATCCCTCTAAGTTTTTTTTTATTTTATTTTTATTTCATCTATAGTGTAGATTTGTGACTTTATTTTAATTGTGCCTCGTAATTTGTAATCTCTTACAATTGAGACTTCACCTTTCACAAATGCGACTAATTTATGTAATTGTGACTTTTTTTTCCTCAGAATTGCAACTTGCAATCTCAGTGTGATTTTATTTCTTATTTTAAACTTTTTCTCATGGTTAACTGTTTATTTTTTTTATTTTTTTCCATTAGAAATACCACCTTGAATTCAGTTGAAACTTTGCTTTTGCCTCATGATTGTCGGTTAACGTTAATGTCTCTCTGGACTTCTCAGATTGTCATTCACGCACTGCAGTGCACACATTACGTCATTCTTTGGAGCTTAGCCAAGGTCTCTGAGGGCACTTCTAAAAAGGTAGCTCCTATTCATATGATGTGTATGCATTCATTCTTCCCGCTTGTGTACTGTGGTTTGTTGGAAGTCAACAATGCTTTTGGTCTCTGTAGGAGGACATGTTGACTCTGAGGAAGCAGATGAGGGCGTTTTGTCTAATGTGCCAGCGTTACCTAACCAGCGTCAACACTGCCGTCAAAGAGCAGGTCTGTATGAAAGGTCACAAGAAGCATTATCCCTCATGCCACAACCAGGCTGTACCTGACTGTATGTTCTCCCTCAGACCTTCACCATCCTCTGTGACCTGCTGCTGATCTTCAGCCATCAGATCATCTCTGGGGGGAGGGAAGCTCTCGAGCCCCTAGTATACACGTCTGAGATGTCCCTGCAATCAGATCTTCTCAATTTCATCCTGGACCATGTCTTCATAGACCAGGATGAAGACAGCAACAGCACAGGTCTATCACTGCTAATAGCATAATGACTTTTAGTTAGAGCTAACAGGCTTTGCTGAATGGATTTAGCGCCCCTGGCTGTTTAATGTTAAATGCTTAACGCTAAGACAACACAAAGGAAATTGGCTTTAGAAGCGTTTAATTGATTTAAAGATTAGAGACTCTAGCAACACTTAATCCTGCTGTGCACTGAGCTTTAGCTGAAGTAGAATGACTAGTTTAAAATGAGATTTGTTTGGATAAATCAACTTGCATTCCTTTTTTGTTGTCAGGAGTCAGGATTTAAAGTGACCACTAGAGGGCAGTGGTTTTCCCCTGTATTTGAAGCTGCTCATAGTCTCATTCAAGAGCATTATTTGAAAGTCTGTCTTTATTTTTGATCAGATGGGCAGCAGGATGATGAAGCTGGAAAAATCGAAGCTTTGCACAAGAGGCGGAACCTGCTGGCCGCATACTGCAAACTCATTATCTACAATGTAGTTGAGATAAACACGGGTGCCGATATTTTTAAGCAATACATGAGGGTGAGTCTTTTTGTTTGTTAAATATGCATTTTCAGTTCATTCAACTTTAATGCTCACTAAAACAATTTGTTTTCTGTTTCCTGTTCAGTATTATAATGACTATGGTGACATCATCAAGGAAACCATGAGCAAGACGAGACAGATTGACAAAATCCAATGTGCAAAGACGCTCATTCTGAGCTTACAGCAGGTCAGTGGCAATGTTTTGTATCTTCCATCAAACTGGGTTTTGTTTGCCAGTTGTTCACGTCTTTTTCCTTCTGCTTTGTGCAGCTCTTCAATGAGATGCTGTCAGATCTGGGACCCAGCTTCGACCGTTCATCCTCATCTTTCTGTGGCATTAAAGAGCTCGCTCGGCGCTTCTCTCTGACTTTTGGTCTAGATCAGCTCAAGACTAGAGAGGCTATCGCCATGTTACACAAGTAAGATTCCATTCAGTTCCTCTTGGGTGAGAAAAACTTTTTGTGTGGAGTTACATTGCATGTTTATGTTGCTCTCTGTCTAAAGGGACGGTATTGAGTTTGCCTTCAAAGAGTCCAATCCTCAGGGTGAGGGACATCCTCCCCTCAACCTGGCTTTTCTGGACATTCTCAGCGAGTTCTCATCCAAACTCATGCGTCAGGACAAGCGGACTGTGTAAGCAACCATTTATTGACCTCAGCATATGCGTAGGTGCATAACTGGACTTTCTGGAGCATTAATTAGCTGTTGGAGCTAATGTTGGCCCTCTCTCTCTCTTTTCCACAAAAGGCACATGTATTTGGAGCGCTTCATGACATTTCAGATGGCCCTGCAGAGAGAAGACTGCTGGCTGCCCCTCATCTCTTACAGAAACTCACTGCAGGCGGGGGGTGATGATGACACCATGTCTGTGGTCAGTGGCATCAGTAGCCGAGGGTCCTCCGTCAGGAGTAAAAAAGCTAAGCCTGCCACCGGCAAGAGGAAATTACCGGAAGGTAAAACAGTTTGAATTCAAGAAATCAGACAAATAATGCATTCAATGTGATTTAATAATCGTATGCAGGACTTATCCAATCATTGAGTCCAATTTAACCCACCCCTGCAAGCTCATGTTCATCTGCCTCCATTTTTGAGTGCGCATCTCAACATCCAATCAACAGAAATAATGGTGCGTTCAAATCATGTCGAAAAGATCATATTTGGGAGTTGAACACCGATGAACGCCACCACAAAGTCGTAAATACGAGTGGGAAGTTGGGATTTTATTTAAGCCCCGATGTTTACGAGTTGGGGGCGTGTCGGTGAGAAACGTGCTGCAATTTTTATCTAGTTGATTAACGGAAGGGAACTTGAACGCACCTGAAGTCGTAAACACGACTTCCCAACTCAGAAATACGAACTTCCCAGGAGGACTTGAACGCACCATTTGTCCCCTGCCTAAATTTTTTCTTTTTCTATAATGCATTACACACTGATATATGTAACAATACGGAAGAAAAGACCTGTTGCTACTTCAGTTTCATCACAACTTTAATGATTGTCCTGCTGCGAAGACTTCAGATGACGCAAACTCTGAATCAACATGCACCAATGCTACATTTTATTTAAATGTCATAATCATTTGTTAACAAACAAGTATTCATTACTTCAATGAGCTCATTGTTACTGCCTTAAATTATTACATTGTTTAAATTAATAGATTTTTAGTTAACTGTGATTTTGTATATGCACATTTCTGAAATACACAACTTGGACACTAACCTCTGATAAGTGATCACTCTAGATTGTAATTTGGACTCGTGCATTTTCTGTAAAGCTGCTTTTAAACGATGTGTATTGTGAAAAGCACTATGCAAATAAATGTGAATTGAATTGCTGTCTGTGTGCAGAGGAAAGCAGCAGCAGCAGTGAGGTGTGGATGAGCCGTGAGCAGAGCATGCAGATGCCCGTCATGATGCCGTCACCCCACCTCACCTCCACCGTCATGAGAGAACCCAAACGCCTGCGTCCTGAGGAGAGCTACATGGGGGTGTACTCCATGACCCCCGATCAGCAACAGCAGCACACACACCCTCAGACCCCTCAGCCACAGCACCACCAATCACCCATGGACTACAAGTAAGAGCATCATGACATGGCATCATGTGTCTGTCATGACACTCTCAGTACAGCTATTTTCAGTCATGAAACGTGTGCTGCTTAGTGTCTAGTTTGGGATTGAAGGGATATAGTGAGGTGTGTTGATACTGTTTTACAGCACACAAGTCACCTGGATGCTAGCACAGAGACAGCAGCAAGAGGAGGTGGCCAGACAGCAGCAGGAGAGAGCTATGAACTACGCCAAATTAAGGAGCAACCTTCAGCATGCCATGTAAGATAAATCACTCTCAAAATTTTACTTTACACTGCTTTCTTTTTTAAACAAGTCCAGCGGTCAAATGCCATTTAAATGTTGTTGGTTTGCAAATGCTTGCAGTCGTCGAGGAACTGGCCTGATGGAGGATGATGAGGAACCCATTGTGGAAGATGTGATGATGTCATCGGAAGGCCGGATTGAGGATCTCAATGAAGGCATGGACTTTGACACCATGGATATTGATCTGGTAATAAGCTTAAGCTAAATTCCAATTGTATTTATGATTTTGGTCTCTAGGACTAGGTTGTTTTGTCTAAATGATTACATAGTAATTGAGGTTTGGGGTCGATAAAGACTTTTAATGTATCTGAAAGAAGTATCTTGCCCAGTCACAGCAGTAATATTGTGAAATAGTATTACTATTTAAAATAACTTTTTTTTTTTTTATGATGTAATTTATTCTTGTGATGGCAAAGCTGATTTTTCAGCAGCCATTACTCCACTCTTCAGTGTCACATGATCCTTCAGAAATCACAGGGTTTCTGTTGTTCTTAAAGTCTTAATTCAGCCTTCTGCAAATTAAGGCCATAGAAGGGTCTTAAATCAGAGCAGAAAGTCTTAAATTCATATAGTGACATTAAATGTTGCATGTGCTGCATAAGAATATAATAATGAAAATCTTCCTCAGTATTTTTGTTTTGTTTTCCCATACAATTATCTGAACATCCTAAAATAAAAATACATGTTCTTGCATACACGTTTAGAAAATGTGAAGTCTTGTTTATGGACTAGTTTATGCTTAAAACAAGAACAAATGTGTGTCATTGAGGTATTAAAACTAGATTTTCGCTTCGATTTTTGAACTAAGCCTGTTGACAGATATTTGTAATCATAGATAAACATAAAATCGGTTTATTTAGATTTTTTTTTCTCTGAAAACAAGACATCTAATGTCATTTTGTTTCTCCAGTAAATGCATCTTGATTTAAGAATCTTTAGACTATTGCACTGGAAAACAAGATAAAAATACTGAGGAAGAACATTGTGGTTGGGAGAAGGGATATTGAAGTAATTTAAAATGTAATGGAGATCTTGTTGGAAGTTGTTTTTTCAAACTCTGAAAGTGTTGCTAATACAACTCATTGTGTTTCTCCCTAGACATTTTCTTTTAGAAAACATATTGGCGTATTGTGTTCCATTCAGTTTATTCCTTAAATTTTCTTTACTTGGTCTTAAAGGTTTTGAAAAAAATAAACCTTGAATCATTCTAATATGCTAATTTGGTGCTCAAGAAACAGTTCTTATAATTTTCAAAAACTGTTGAAAACAGTTGTGCTGCTTAATGCTTTTCTTATTCTTTTTTTAGTCACAATTCTTTAATGAAAGTTTAAAAGAACAGCATTTACTTGAAACTAGAAATTATTTGTAAGATTATAAATGTCTTTAATGTCACTCAATATAATGCATCTTGGCTGAAAAAAGTATTCATTTCTTTCAAAACAAAACTTTTGAACTTGTTGTTTATGTGTACAGTATGTGATAGATTTAATACACATTAAATAACTATTACCGTCACATTTGATAACTAAATAAATGCCACTTCTTTTTGCACATCTTATCCTTATTGTCTGCTCTTTCGTGTCTTGCAGCCCCCATCGAAGAATCGGCGAGAGCGATCGGAACTGAAGCCCGACTTTTTCGACCCCGCCTCCATCATGGATGAGTCTGTAAGAAGCACTCATTTCCTGGGTTATGATGCTTTTCAGCGGTAATGGGGGACTCGTTCACTCCGACACTAAGGACGTGAAAGAGAGATCACCACTAGATGGCACTAGCAGGAGTGATTTCAGATAGTTTGAATTGCCCTTGTGCAAAAAGACAGAGAGGGGGAGAGCATCTCGCTATTATAAATACTAATCAGACCCATCTGGACTGGTGATTGAATGAAACGTTTGTTTGGTAACTCTAAACACTGAACTGAATTTGAACATTTTCTCTTGTAGGTCCTGGGAGTGCCCATGTTTTAAGATTATAATTGGAGGAGTGTGAAGAGAAGAGACATTTTGTGTGAATTCACATTGATTCTCTAAAGAGAATTAAATTCAATGGAGTGATTGGCATCCAAATCAGCTTGTACCATTGACACTTACTAAAACAGAAAGGATAAAGGAGCAATTCAAAGTCTTTGCAATCATTGTGTGGGCTTTCCCTGATCGTGCGAAACCGTGACCGTAGATACTGAACGCCATGGAATCTCGGACTGTCCTTTGCCATACATGAGTATATGAGATATAAATATATATATAAATATATATATAAAAATATTTCACAGTTGAACGTCATCATGTTTAAAGAAACATATGTGAGATCTCTTAGAGTTGTGGTATTTCTTGAAGCCAGGGGTGAATGCATCTTTTTTAACTTAAAGACAACTTTGTTATGTATAGCCCTTTTGTAATAGTGAGTAATCTGGTGTAAAGTAGTAATTTATAAGCAGGTTTTTGCTCATCATAGTGAGTATTGATATATTTTATTCTTCCTATCTAATATGTGAAATGGAGGAAAAACCTCCAGGTCTTTATATCTAGAATTTAGTTTCCTTTTATTCCACCTTCAAAAATCATGACATAACACAAACCCTAAATCAAAACACTCTGAGCTGATTTATTACTGCCTTTGGTGCATTTGTGAAGTTTGGGGCAATTTCAGTGACATGATCAGTGATTGGTGTATGTATGTTAAATATCTCAACCATTCAGTGGCCCTGTTGCTCTCTTTGCCCCAACAAAACTGTTTTTATGTGCCAACTGCTCTAGTAAATCAGGCACTTAGAATCACAGCCAGTCTGTGAAGATGCACAGAAAGGACTATAATTCTTCCGCAGAGTCACAAGGCTTATCCAAAGATCAGATCTGCTCGCATGTCCCTCTAAAATCAAGCAAAGAAGAGGAAATCTCTCCAGTAGTGCCATTGTGTTGTCTCTAATAAAACAGAACTTAGTGTAGTATGTCTGGTGGAGATATTCTTCTCCCTGATTAGAGCTATGTAGACATCTACATTTAAATAAAGGTATATATAAATATATAAATTGGTGCTGATTTTATATTTGTGCTTTTTTTTTTTTTTTTTTTTTTTTTTTTTTTTTTTTTTTTACTCCAACTTAAGAGTTAAAAGGTTTTGAAATGTATAAGAACATGCCTAAACATGAAAGTGTGTAGCCATGCAGCAAGTAAAGTTTTGAGATTTTTATTTTATTTTTCCTCCTTTTGTGTGTGTGAATTTTTTTTTTTTTTTTTTTTTTTTTCAGTCTTAAGAAGTTTTTTAGGTTTCACCTTTTTCCTAATTGTAAATTAGTTTGGTTGCAATTCATGGACAGAACTATTTTATTCAGCTCTGATTTTGTTTTTCCCCATATGAAATATTCAAAATGTAACAATAACGTCCTATGAGATCCTAAATGTTACAGCATTGCGTTCGGCAGCTCTACACAGCTTAACTAATACATGAACTTATATTGCAGACATGTGCGTTTTGTCTGGGGTATACTTTTTAATCATTCCATGCCTTGGCCTTAAAATGTCCTTGTTTTAAAAAGGAAAAGAAGGTGGTTGTCAAACATAAATCTTCCATGTTGAAACTTTTATGTGAGGTACATTGGATTCCTTTCGTATCAGAAAAGGATCAGTGCATTTCTGAAATGGCATGAGTGTAATTATTTAAAAGGTGTGCAGACAGATTTTGAAGTTATGAAAGTAAATGCCCTTCGGCTTAAACTGTCTTCTGTTCCTCACCACTACATTCATTGAACTGCTGAATAGATTGTGTAAATATACATGCATTTAAACGTAAAGCTTAATTTTCTAGTGCTTTTTTCTGTTAACATTTTAAACATATTATTATCACTTTTCCCTGTTCAGAGATATAAACTCATACATAACCGTTTCCCTGTCCTCTGTTATCCACTGTAATGTTTCTGATTTGTATCTGTCTGGAGACAGTAAGTTTTTGAATAAAAGTAAACAAATCTTTCTTGTGTATTTGTGTGATTTTACAGTATTCTTTTTTTGCCCGATGCTTTTACTGACTCACTTACAAATGAGGAAAGTCACACGCAGATATTCTGTTTTCCACAGTATATTTTGAAATTCATTCTCTAAGTATGTTTTTTAATAAAAGTACATATTTAGCACATGTACTCTACTTTTGTTAAGAAAGACACTTATACTTAAAGTTGATCATTGCATCTATGAATATTTACTACAGTTACTACAGCTGTTAATCCAATAAAAACAGCCATCAGGAGGAGACACAAATATGAGCCCAGTAAACTTGTAGGTCACACGTCAGAGATAATTTAGCTGTATTCAAGTATCTGACTCTAAATCGCATGAACGTGCAGTTTTTTTGTTTGTTTGTTTTTTAATGTTTTTTTGAACATTCAGTTTACAGTGAAGAACAATAAACGCAACAAGTATTAAAAATTACAGAAATATAAAGAATAGTTAAAGAAAACACTTTAACACCATAGCTCACAACAAAAAACAACTAGACGGTAACTAAAAACAGGAGAATGAAAAGAAAGAAAGAGGGCATTACACTCTTTGAATTTCGGGAGAACGCTGCGTTACCAGATGTTACGTAAAGCACGATGTCGTTACTGATTGGTTGACATTTCTGTTCGTCGCATATTCTTCAATTTCATTGGATAATGTCGTTTGGCAGGATCTTTTGGGCGGGGTTACCATTTCAAAATTTCAGCGGGTGTGAACGAGTTGTTGACGGACGCTCCATGAAATTGAAATTTTATCGCTAAAGTTTAAACAGTTAAACAATTTAAGTACGTTTTTCAACAGGCTTTGGGCTTTCGACCATTCATATCGGTCATGTCTTTCTCAAGAGCTCCATTAAAGAGATTTAACGAGAATGTTGGTAAGTTTCATACGTCTGTTCCATTATTCTACGAATCGATGTGAATGAAGTTGAATGCAGTTAACTTATGTGCTTTAAACAGTTGAATTATTAATACATGTGATTTTAATGAAAGTACCTGATTAGTTCTCACTTTCATGCTCAGCTTTATAATTTAATACCGTTTTCTTTGTTAAGCGTCTGTTTTCTTGCGGCTGCGATCGATCTATTTTGCCAGACTATCAACACAAAGTTTATTTATCAATTGCACTACGGTAACTTTACGGTAACTTTTTGATCTTTGGTATTTTGTATCCTTAGGTTGTGCTCCTCCACCTGGTACATATGAGGTGAAGTCTGGTGAGCTGAAGGGAGCTGTTTCATTTCATAAAGCAGAGCGCTTCAGAACTGCTTCCAAAAGTGAGAGCAGTTTTTCTTGAACCATAACATTTTCCATTCTGAACCTTAAAGGGATAGTTCACCCAAAAAGGAAAATTCTGTCATCATTGACTCACCCTCATGTCGTTTCAAACCTGTAAGACTTTTGATCATCTTCGGAACACAAATGAAGATCTTTTTGATGAAATCTTTCTGTCCCTCCATAGACAACTAACTTAGGCCTATGCAACTACCACTTTGACGCTTCAAAAAGTTCATAAAGAGATCGTAAAACTAATCTATATGAATAGTCAAAAAAATTCTGAAGATACACGATCGCTTTATATGACTAACAGGTTGAATTTAGGCTTTTATCACATATAAACATTCATTAACTCACACATCAGTTGTGGTAAACGGAACCATGTTCAAGCATGTTCGCTTGACGTGCAAGAATCAATGAGGTTCATTCTCGTGTGTTACGCAGCACGCTTGAGCTTCCGCAAGAGGTTTGTTCTTGCTTGTCAAGCAGGTTCGGTTGAGATTCTTTTTGTTTGCTGATCAATGTTTGTAATAAAAGCCTAAATTGAATCTGTTCATCATATTATAAAGCGATCGAGTCTCTTCAGATAATTTGCACTAAACCGCTTAATTCATATGGATTAGTTTTACGATCTCTTTATGAACTTTTTGAAGCATCAAAAGTGGTAGTTGCAATGCTGTCAAAGGAGGGACAGAAATCTCTCATATTTCATCAAAGATGTTCATTTGTGTTCCAAAGATGATCGAAAGTGAAAATGAGTCTGAGTAATTAATGACAGAATTTTCGATTTTGGGTGAACTATCCCTTTAATAATAAGAAACATTGATAAATTTATTTAAACTTTTATTTTATTTTATGCTGATCAGCAGAGGCACCCCTGCCATCCCCTTCAAAAGAAGTACCCATGTCTCCAGTTCGGAGGACCATGTCTGTTGATGGTTTGGTAAGATCTGAATTTGTAATTATTTGCTAGTGGTCAACCATACTGAAGTATTACTTTAATAAAGATGTACACCTTCTATTCCATGCTCTTTTTTTATTTATATACAGAACAAAAAGGATTTTATCCATATAATGAAAGTCGCTAGTCCAAAACAACATGCACACACTTGACATTCATTGCATGGACAAATATACTGAGACATTTCTCAAAATATAATTTCTGTTTCACAGAAGAAAGTCATACAGGTTAAGAAAGAATACAGGTTGGAAACTAGTAAATGAAGACATCATTTTTTTTTTTTGTCTGAACTATCCTTTTTAAAATTACTGTATTGTAATGTAACTATTGTTCCTGTGTTTGACTTATTAGACTTATTGTTTTGTACTTTGGAAAATACTTCTTTTTTTTTCTTTGTGGAAACTTTTAGTATAACATGGAGGTAAAAAATGATTATGTATTTGCAGGATAATGTTGGTCATTATCGCAAAACAAACCCCTACTCATTTTAAACAAAACATTAAAAAAAAATTGACGTGTTTAGATTAGATAATTGATTTAATTAAAAAAAGTCACCCTCAAGTTGTTCCAAACCTGTATGAATTTCTTTCTTCTGCTGAACACAAAAGAAGATATTTTGAAGAATGTGGGTAACCAAACAATTGATGGGCCTCATTGACTTCCATGGTATTTTATTTTTTTCTCCATACTAAGGAAGTCAATGGGGCCCATCAACTGTCTGGTTATCCACATTCTTCAAAGTATCATCTTTTGTGTTCAGCAGAAGAAATAAATTCATACAGGGTTGGAACAACTTAAGGCTGACACATTATTTGAAGACTTTTTAAATATCTTAAAAATGTAAAACTTTGATTTGGGTGAGCTAATAGGGTCAGTTCCCTTTTTAGTTCCCACCAAAGTGTCTAAAAACAGACAATTTGTCATTCAATTGAATATCTACCTGTATATCAGTCAATAGTATTTGCTGTGCTGTTTTGCTATTTGCTTTTTTTTCTCATATAGGCATTAAGTTCCAAAAAGGACAAAAATAGTTTCACACTTGAGATGAAACATCAGAGACTTCTGGAGAAAGAGGTAGATTTCAAAATGTTTTGAACATTTCCTGGATGGCCATTTGTTGCTTTGAGGCCTGATCAATTTCTTTGGCCTTTTCTCCTAACCTTGACTGTCACTTCTAATGCTGGAGTATAGATCCGATCTTTGGTGCAGCAGAGAGGAGAGCAGGACCGCAGGCTGCTGACCCTGGAGGAAGAGCTGAAGAAGTTGGAGTCTAAATTGCTCGTGGCTGTCAGAGAGAAGACTGGCCTTGCTGCCAATGTGGCTTCTCTCGAGAGGCAGCTTGCAGAGTTAAAGAAAGTTAATGAGTTCCTGAAGACCAAGGTGACTAGTCTTTTTTTACCAGGGTGTTTTGCAATCTCCGTTTCTTAAGTGTTGTTTTGTAGACTGCTTCAAGTTTACTGAGGAATGTCTTGGCACTTTAATTTTCGCAGGTCTCTGCGGATACCACCAAGAAGAAGATCAATTCTCTTTCCATGGAGCTCATTGAGGCCAAAAATAAACTGGATGCCAAAGACAAGGTAAGTTCCCTCAAGTCACTTTATGGAGAGGAGTTTGTGTAACTTCAAGTTGCTCAGTGTAATTGTGGGCTTGTGCTTTTTGAACAGGAGCTGAGCTTCCTACAGATCAGCTCAGAGGGGAAAGTAAAGGTCTTGGAAACGGATCTGGAGACTGCCAGAACAACTTTTAGAGTTCTTCAGGAAAGGAACCAGGATCTTGGTGAGGATTAATAATGGATATTTGATAATGGATATTTTTAGATCAGTCGCATTTTATAGAATCTATCTGACAGATATTCAGTGCGTCTAAGCAGAAGTCATACCATGTTCAAAACAGAATACTAACATATCTACTATTTACAGCATCTACTATTCAAATAAAGTGAAACGATATTATTTCAGTGTTTCCAACAGTATTCTGCATGACCTCATCACATTGCTTTTTTAAATTAGCGAGTGGTGGTTAGTTATCGTAAAAATTAAAATCATGCAAAATAACTACTGGTAATTCCATGTAAAAATGTCAACATTAAAGAGTTGAAGATGGTAAAAGGTCGTAGTTAATATTTACTTTTCGTCAATCACACTTGCAGATGGAAGTGTTAGGGAATTTACAGTTAAAGACCAGGGACCAGATATGATTAATTAAAGCAGTGGTCACCAACCTTTTCAAGCCTAAGATCACATCCCAAGTCCAAATGTAAACCAAGATCTACCACTTGCAGAAAATTATGAAAAACAAGCCACAATGTAGTTCTACTTTGACATTCTTTGTTGCCTGTTAGTCACTAGCAAAATATTTATTTAACTATACAAATAGTATATAACTATACAAACTGTCAACTATAATTCAACATTTTCAACAGTAATATAACATTGTTAAGTATATATCCACAGGCTTATTACTCATATATAAACAAAATAATCATTCAATTACAGGCCTAAGCCAATAATGTACTGTTTCATTTTCCCTTTTAAAACATAGGCTATTTCAAATCAAAATGGTAAGTGCAACTAGCATACAAAATATTATGACAACAGTCATCCTTCAATTCTTCAAAAATATTTTCACACAAATTACAGACCTACTATTCATTACCTCAATAATCAATCAATTACAGGCCTAAAACAGTCATGTACAGCACTGATTCTCTTTCCCTTTTCCAACAACATAAAACACAGATCTCCTTTTAACAATAGCCAATACAGGTTTTTTCCTGGCTCAAAATGAGGCGGAGGTGGTAAAATCGTAACACTGGGGGTCCAGTGTTAAAAATGTGTACATTTTAAAGATAAATTCATTAATCTGGTGCACTTTGAGTCACTCGAATCTGTTGTTAAAAATAAAAAATAATCCACCCGCCAACCACCCATATTCTTTGATTTAGATATCTGCATCTGATCATCACATTACAATTATTCAATTAAGCATGATAATATGGTAACATATCACACAATTAACATTTATTTAAATTAAAAGTTCTTCTTTTGGCAAAATTACATTTCCTTTATAGCCTAAACAGAGGCTTTAGCCTACTACCTTTAAACTTAAATGGTCAATGTTTCATTTTTGAAAACACTCTTATCGGAATAATTTTTTGTACCTTTATAAAGGGCATTTTCCCCCTAATTTTATTTAATGTACTGGTATGCTCTAAATTTCATTTCAAATTCTTACATTTTATCAATACATTCAATTAAAATAATAAGACAAGGCTGTTACCAATCAAATTAAATAATTTACATTGAAAAATTATAACTGTGTTAAATGAGATTATGAGATTGTTTTGAATATTTTTTGAATATACAAATAAGGAATGTTGAAAAGAAATTAAAGAATGATACTTTGAAACTAAACCGCCAGTAGGAGGCGGCAGGCGGCCGTCTTAATGAGCGAGTCATTGAGTCATTCATTCAAACGATTCGTTCAAACGGCTGATTGATTCAGAATGAGGCGGTTTAATAATGGGTAACGTTAATTGAATCTTTGACTCGAGCGATTAGGTCAAAACGCTGAATCATTCAGTAATGAATCATGGATGAGTGTTGCTGTGAGATGCGCTGGTTCTGTTGTTTGGAACTATTTTCGCTGCTGAAACAGAACAAAAACAGTAATTGCGTCTAAAAATGTAAGTAACTTAATTTTAACTATTTGTTTATTGAACTGTTATGAAATCAATATCTTGGTTTCAATCGTGCTTGCATTCAGGAAAACAGCACTCTGGTCGTGTAGTCTATAACGTTATATTGTTTCTTAACTATAAATTTGACGGAGGCGACCGCCTCATAATTGTCTATGCAGGGAAACCCCTGCAGATTTCAAACTAGCAATAGCCTACTCCCTCACCGTTGTGCCATCGTTTCGTTAGCTTGCGTATCATTAGCTTGAAGAGCTTGATGTGAGCGTAGTGTGAAGTGGCTGAGCTGGTTAAAGCCTGAAGCCTTGTTTATACTCGACGCGTCCGCATGAGGCAAAAATGACGTCATTGTAACGGCGCGCGCGCCTCCGCATCCCCTAGACACCATTTACTACACACAGTAGGCTCACACATGGTGCATTTTTAATTAATAAATAATAATGAATACAAATATTGGTGTTTTTTCTCTGATTTTGAAAACTCTTCGCGATCGACTTAAAATGCTTCCAAGATCGACGGGTTGGTGACTCCTGAATTAAAGCAACACTAAGTAAGAATTTTTACCTTAAAATAATGTTTTCAAAATCGTTTCAGTGGTTCATCAAGTCGTGACATGGTGAAATGCACTTATGCCACCGCTTTGCGGTCCTTTATCTGATATATCCGTGCTATGTAAGATTGCCAGATCGGGTCGCGTTTCTGTAGACCTAAGAAAACTACAAATTTGACTTGCTTTACGGCAAGCATTACAATTGCCGATAGGTGGAGCGTACTCGACAGTAGACTACAACTACACTTTCATAAAATCATGCATCATACTCTACCTTGTCTGTGGCCATTGTTGATTCCAAAGCCGGTGCTGGATAAACAGAGCATGTGCGTGCGTGTGCGACAGGAGGATGCGGTAGGCTAAATTATTTATGACAGCGGTAATGGACAATTCCGCTTCCAACCTGTAGGGAAAAGTTGCTTGGTGTTGCTTTAAGACCTGGAGTAAGAAGTGCAGTCAATTGAAGATTTTTTTTTACTGAAGATAGTTTGCCATTTCATCAGGCAGATGTCAGCTTCAAGACTCACAAGGAGTTCGTTGGCCGCCCCGTTTACAGTTACAAAGATCACAGCAATTATACCCTTCACCAAGGTCTAAGCTACGTCCTTGCTTCAGGTTGAATGATTCTGATTGGCTAAGAAATGGATAAACATAGTAAATTTCCACATGGACTGATAGACTAAAGCATATCTCCATCGATTAGGCAGCTGACACTCGGACCCTGAAGTTAGGCACATGACCTTCCAGGTCGCAGATTTGGCTTGCTGGGCGCCAGCCTGTCCCGAACAACAAGTCAGTCAATCCTCAATAATGCCAGTTATTCCTTAACCTGTAACCAAGAAGACTAACACACACACCGACACACGCTTCTTCAAGGTTGGATTGGCCAGGCTCTAACTATAAACAGGAGAGTCTTCTCAAAACATCAAGATACCATGTTCTTTCTCTCAATGAGGACACTTTAATGTAAATGGAAAGTAAGGCTTTAACACATGTTGAAGACCTTTCTCAAACACAAAACAAGTCCATATTTAATTTCTGGAAGCTGGGCTAAATGAGCAAGCACTGCTACTGCATTCCTGACATGGGCCAGACCCTTCAGTCACCTCTCAAATATTTCATACATATGTTTAACTTAAAGAATGCATGAAAGAACATTTTCGATAATCACACTGGTAACTTCTATAACAAAGTAAAATCTCATAAGCCTACAGAAGTCATTCAACTTATGGGATATTTAGAAGGAAAAATATTGATTAATATCTTGATTATAATCATATATATATATATATATATATAAGTAGCAGTGGAACAGGAATGTATCAGTGTTTTGTTTTCACAAAAATATTAAGCACCACAACTGCAGCCTTAGACTTTTCAAAAACATTAAACATTTTACTGACCCCAAACTTTTTTACATTTGTGTTATTTTGTTTAGAAGTAAAATGGTACAGTGAGGCATGTAACCATACAGTGGCATTTTAGAAGCTTCTGACTTGTAAACCAGTAAAGTGGTTTAGAAACTATTTATTGGTTCAAATGACTCATTAAAGTTTAGTTTCAAATCAGATATCATAAGTGACTAGAAGCTAACATTTTTGCTTCTTACTAAACCTTGTGTTTTAGAGGATCTTCATCAGGAAACAAGAGCCCAGAATGAGCAGATTGAGAATGAAATGGATAAATTGCACAGTAAGTTTGCAAGCTAAGAAAAAACAGTTTGATTTATGATGTCTTTTGGGTTGGCTACATCTGACTTTTTAAGAAAAAAACAGTTTGATTTATGATGTCTTTTGGGTTGGCTACATCTGACTTTTTTTCTATCTTCTTCAAATGAAGACATAATCCAGGAGCTGAGGGAGGAGATAAAAGCCCTGCAGAGTTACTTGGATTCTGCAAATGAAGAGATTCAGGTATTGGTTTTGGTCAACAGAATTTGACTCTTAAGCCAGTTGACATTTACTCACCGCTTAGGTTGAATCATCAGTCTTTGAAGTGGTGCTTGGTTTGAGATAAGGTGTCTGTCTCAAAGGATTTGCGGATTAAGCTCCAGGACAAATCCACCATGGAGCGCCGTGTCTCTGATGCTCAAGACAACCTCAGGTTAGAACTCTGTGCATTTTCATTTTGTTGCTGTTGTTATGGTATCAGTGTTCACTTCTTCATTTGTCTCTACGCGGCCTGTGCAGTGAAGTGGAACAGAAGTTGGAGAAATGTACCGGTGAGCTGCAGGACTGTCAGGAGGTGCTGAAAGTTAAGGAAGAGGAGCTGCGGATTTCTCAGCAGGAGCTGCAGGACTCCCAGAAGGCTCTAGAAGAGAAGGAAAGTGAGCTGGAGCGCCACTTGCAGGATCTACAGGCCTCGCAGACCTCGCTGAAAGAGCTAGAGGAGCAGATGCAGCGAGGAGTTCAGGATCTTGAGGAGTCCCGGAGCGTGATTCGCCAGCAGGAGCAGGAACTGGCCCGAGTGAAGGAGATCTTGAGGAGGACAGAGGTAGAGCTGGATCAGCGTGTGGCGCTCATGGGCGAGAGATGCTTGGTGCTGGAGGATGAAAGAGGTGAATGAGCTTTAAAACTTAACTTGAGTATTTATGAAATGTGCATTATAAATAAGCACATTGTGGGATGAATTTGATCACCCCTCTTAGGATTATTTGTTTGTGATTGTGTGCAGCCAGGACACAGGAGGAGGGTCTGCGACGGGTTCAAGAGCTCAAGGCAGAGATCAATGCATTGGAGGAGAGCAGGCAGACTGAGACAGAGGCATATGAAAAGCTGAAGGAGGAGCATTCTGCACTTACCAAACAACTGGAGGAGGAGAAGGTAATTAAGAGAATGTGTAGGTGGTTTACACCAGTATTAGCTTTCGCTTTGGGTACCATTCATTTCAATGGCAGTTGCTCGATTGGCACAGGAAGTGCGTGATTTTAAAATCTTTGCTCATGGGTACTTGGTTCTGGACTCTGTTGTTTATGAGTCAATTCTCATTCTTGAGCTTTAAATGTCATGTGTCTAATCATTCTAAAAATGAAAGCTTCCAAAACTGAAAATTGTCATTTATTCATCCTCAAGTCAGTCAAACCCATAAGACTTTGATCAATGCACATGCATTAAAGGGTTAGTTCACCCAAAAATGAAAATTCTGTCAGTAATTACTCACCCTCATGTTGTTCCAACCCCGTAAGACCTTCGTTCATCATCGGAACACGAATTAAGATATTTTTGATTAAATCTGAGAGCTGAATCACTCCTCCATACTAGTCCATAGGCTTCTTCAGGGATTGAACTTGCCGGCCTCGAAAAGTTATTAAAGACATCATTAAAATAGTCCAAGTGACTACAGTGGCTCAATCTTAAGTTTATGAAGCGACGAGAATACTTTTTGTGCGCAAAAAAAAACAAAAATAACGACTTTATTTCAACTATTCATTTCCTTCTCTGTGGGCCTCGAGTTTTCGAGACCGGCAAGTTCAATCCCTGAAGAAGCCTATGGACTAGTATGGAGGAGTGATCCAGCTCTCAGATTTAATCAAAAATATCTTAATTCGTGTTCCGAAGATGAACAAAGGTCTTACGGGGTTGGAACAACATGAGGGTGAGTAAATACTGACAGAATTTTCATTTTTGGGTGAACTAACCCTTTAAGCCTTTATCAAATATGTGACCCGATATGGCGAAATGAGTCGGAAGTCGCAACGTTCTATTTTAAGATATGGGCCGATTATGTGGAAAAACAATGAAATAATAGATTATTTTTTTTGTTGCTAATTTCAAAGAACAGACATTCAAAAATAATCTCCCAAAGTTTCGTAGTCCAGATAATTGAGTAAAGGTATTTAAATTACTATTAAAGTTTACAAAGTTTTACTAAATTCGCTGGCAATGAACATTGCTTTTCTCAACTCCTCTCGTCACCTCTGAGCATTTCCCGGGTATCCCCTGAAACGTCACTATCTCTGCTCTTTAAATGGTGTTACACGTTGTATAGAACCAATCAAAAAGCTTAGAAATGTACACAAATGCTGATCATTTGTCGATGGGAAGCCGTTTCGACTGACCGGCACGCGATTGGTCCAGCCACCCTCCTGTCAGACTCTCAGCGAGCGCTCTGTGTAATAAACAAGCTAGCAGATCTCCTCAGAAAGATTAAATATTAATTTGAGAAATTTCGCTGTCAAAAGCGAGCAAAGTTGCCAAAGCGTCATCAAGCCCCCTGGCCAATTGCACACTGAGTCCGCGTTTTTTTAGTGTGTGTTTTTTCGTATTGATTCGGTGGCTCCGAATTGTCAAAACACCATTCAAACTGCTTGCTACGGATGCGAAAAACTTACGATTGTTTTTATATAACGGATGAAAGTTTCGTAGTGTGCAAGCGTGATTGACATAACGTGATTGACAAATGTGAATGAGTGTAGCTATTTATCTGCAAGGAGAATCCATTAATGTGTTTGATTAACCCAATATTTGTTGGTATCTCCGTTATGAATTTGTTACGCTGTTATTGTCAACTAGCCTACACTAAGATATTGCATAGACTAGCATTATTTGATCTCTGTTTCCTTGTCTCTCTGCCTCTCACTTTCTCTCACACACACACACACACACACACACACACACACACACACACACACACACACACACTCTCTCTCTCTCAAGCAAAAATGTAGCACCTCTGTTCTCTTTCTGATTTTAGTACATTTTTGTAAAAGGTAGGCCTACTGTTAAATTATTTATTCAAATAAAAACTTTAAAATAATTTGAGCTTCAGCCTGGTTTAATAGCATTTATATATTAATGTGTTTGGTCAAATTAAGCTGTAAAATAAATAGTTTATCCCTTTAAACGTAATGGATTTTGAAAGATATCAACAAAAAACGGGCAAAAAACTTTAAAAGCGATTTTCTCAAGTTTTCAATTGGAAAAAGAGGGCAGACGACCATAATTCAAATGTGTATATCTTTACAACCAAGGTATGACTTTGACTAGGATATCAATTGAAAGCTTATGGTCTCCTCTTTCCATTAATACCAAAATCTCAATTTTTAAATTTAGGTCACTGTGACTCATTTTGCTGGATCAGGTCACATATGGTAAACGGAGTGTGAGAACCAATGAGGTTAATTCTCACACATCAAGCGTGGTACAGTTGAGCTTCTGTTTACCACTTTTGATGAGCTTTGTGTTAGGTCTGCACGATATTGGAAAAAACTGACATTGCAATATTTTGTTTGTCTGTTTTATATATATATATATTATATTATATTATTATCAGTATTGCACGGTGCACCGATACGTCAAAAGTATCGCGTTTCTCGGAAATTAAAAACGTCACGATTCCTAAATTTATTAGTATCGATACTTCTAAGAATGACCGCGTTCCAGATTTGTAAGAGACGCATTTCATGTTGGTGTGTGCAACGCACGCTTCCAGTGCCTCCCTATGGACCTGTGTTTTTTAATCTAAATAAAGGGCTAGTAGGATTGTAAAATGTTTCGATGTGATTGATAATTAAATTTCAGGGCTCCAATTTCGGCGCGGGGATTGCGGGTATTGCGCATAATTCTAATAATTCCCACAGGTCTCCCATTTATAATGCAGGAAATTCCCGCAATCGTAATCCACACAGATTATAAAATCAAATCATTCTTTTAACAACTATCTGCCAGGCGCAATTTCACAAACAGCGTGAGTGTTCAGCGTGCCGCGTCTTCTATCTCTCCTCTCAAAATGTGTTGTGCAAGGCAAGCATCAAGCGCTGCGGCGATAATACACACTCGCGTTTAGGAGTCGGGACATGACGGAATATTCACTTGCACAATCGGGCCAGCAGTGCATCGTGACTGAAGTTTACCATTTGCACGTCTTTTTAAGTCTTACCAGTTTAAACATTCAAGCGATTTTAAACTAATCAGTGCTCGCACGCTCTCTGAGATGATTTTCTATGCGCACATTCATAGAAAATCCGCCTCAAAAACAGCTGGCCAGTAACAAAAGTTATTTTTCGCGGATTATATTGCTTTAACACGCAAAATTGTGTCAATTTCGGTCTTCGTGAGTATACTCTAGTCTAAACATAGTCGGTTTTGTCTTTTAATAAGCATAAAACGCATGCCAGTAGGCTATAATGAACACAGGATCCGTGCACTAGCTCATTAATTTAGTTGTCAAAACAACAAAATATAGCTTTAAGTTAAAGGAATCAGGATTAATAGCCTATATATATTTAATTTATTCAGGACTAAAATACTACCCAGTGTTATTTTCCATTTGATTACTTTATTCAGTTTCTGTAGGCCTATATGAAGTTAGACCCATTGAAAAACTTTTCTCTTTATTTGTCTTTATTTGTATCTTTATTCTATTGTATTTATTTGTGCTACTTTTTTCAATTTAATTAAACAGTTTAAATCAAGCTTCCTTGTGTTGTGTAAACTCTTAACAACAATATTACCCCATTGTAAAAATGCAATGAGCGCAAACATTTAGGCAAGATAAATGTAGGCCTAATTTTTGTTTGGAAAAAATGCCCCCCCCCCCCCGCCCTTCTCCCCCTCAAAAAAAAAATCCCCCCCATGAGAATCATCTAAGGGGGGATTTCCCCCCCATTTTCCAAAACGAAATTCAGGCCCTGAATTAAATTAAATATTTAATAATCAAATATAACGACTAATACAACGTGTCACCAATGCCGCCTCAGATGCGCTTGTCAGAATGTGTGACTTGTGGACACGTGCTCTTCCTGGAACAACGCACTTAAAACGGCAACTAAACCCAATGAATTCACACCGATTTAATAAAATAGTGTTCTCATGTTATGTAATATGACAGTCCCAAATTAATCCTCGTTATTAGTCGTGCATTCTGCTTGAGTGGCGCGCGCTGAATGAATAACTTAACCGTTGAGCACTTTGCTAGCACGTTATTTAACTCAAAGAAACGCATCCTATGAGATTAATCAGATATATACAAAATAAACATAATATTACAAATAATATCTGCACAAAATGACGTGAATGCACAATTGAACTTGAACTAAGTTACGTGCCATTCAGAATGACTCATGTTGTGGACGCGCTCTTCCTGGAACAACGCGACACGGCAACTAAACCCAAATAATTCACAATGTTTTATTACAATATTGTTCTCTTTATAATGTTATATAATATGACAGTCCCAATAGTCGTTATTAGTCGTGCATTGCCATTTGAGCTGCGCGCGCTAAAGATCACGCTGCGTCAATTCTTAACCAAATGCAATGACTAGGAAAACGGTTTACTAACATGCCATTTTGTGATTTATTGTGGTACTTCGAGAGGAAAAAATCAATCGTGAATAAAAGTGTGATGTGATTTATACCAGCATGAGTTGGACAATTAAGTGAAGAGTGCAACTTAATAGACTTGACTAGGTTGTACTGTGTCATCTCTCAATCAGGAAGTCAAAGTCTCCTTGATCGTCTTTGTGGATTAGGCTAATGTCTCTAAAGCTCCTCTAATGTGTGTTGCTGCAGACTCACAGCGGCTCCCTGGCTAGCATGCTTGAGCACCTGAGAAATGAGACTGAGGCAGAGAGGAGGCAGCTTGGCGAGGAGCTGGAGGATGCGCTCGAGGAGCTGTCAGAGCTGGAGAAGCAGGAGCAATGCAGTGAGAAGGCCATCCAGCATCTCACACAGAAGATCCAGACGCTGGAGCAGGAGCTGAAGAACAATTGTGCTGAGTTGGAAAAGTGAGAACTTCTTCTAATGGAGTTGAGATGAATCGCATCTCTGGTAAAAACTGACCAGTGTTGTTGTCTCCTTTGGCAGAAAGTGTGCTGAGATGCAGGCTTTAGAAGAGGGTCATGTGACTGCAATCAAAAAACTAGAAGAGGATCACAACACCTGTCTTGCCAAGCTGGGAGATGTTACTACTGACTTTGAGAGGTATTACTTTAAATACCTTTTCATTTATTTAAAGTCACCATGAAATCAAAATGAATTATTCTTATTTATTTTATTTAACATTTCTTATTATTGAAGGCAAAAATTTCATCTTTTAATATAATTTCATTATTCCATATGTATTTGTATTATTATTTTTTTATTAATATTCATAATCAGTTGTATTATCTTATGAATTATTATTTTTTTATTAATATTCATAATCAGTTGTATTATCTTATGAAGTTTAAAATGCATGAGTTAGACTATAGATTGCATGGACACATGTGTTTAAGGAACATATTTTAGACACAAGGAGGGTAGCTGGGAGGATTATGTATTCTGCTTAAAGGTATGTGTAAAATGTAATATTCACTTAGCAGAGATGTTCCAATGATGATTATACTTCAAATTCATACAGTTGGCATGCTCTTTGCAAGAAAAGGAATGTTTCAACTGATGCAAATGTACCATTTGTATACCACTAATGTATACACTGAGAAATTGTTTCTTGATGTGGAAAGTGGATTGTACCATGTGTAAGCATTAGGTATACATTCCATTTTAAAACATAAGCAATGTTTTTCTTACCTTACGAGGAAGTTGAAAGTCGCTCAGTTGTGTATTTAAGCTCAATCTTACTGTACTACAGCAGAGAAACATGGAAACGCATAGACCTGGCATGAATATAACATCTTCTCAGAGTTTCTCTCCTGACATATAAGAATAAAGATTTTTCTTGGCAAGATAACTGGTGTCCGGTCCCGTGAATCGAATAATAACGGGGAAAGGCTTAATTCCAAGTCTACAATTATAAATGATTTATTCCTTGCACATCATAACTTTTTTTATTATTATTATTTTTTTATTCATGTGCCCTTGTAATCCTTAATCTAAATAACTTCCCCTCTCTCTTGCAACAATGTCAACATCAATTATTTTCTCTGATGATGTGTTTAGCACATGAGATCGACCAATAGTAACCATCTAATCAATTCCCAAAGACAAAATCAAGTCCTGCTCTACTTTTTTTCTTTTGAGAGAAGCCGTTTCATCTCTCAATACAATAGGGAAGAACTATCACAACTTCTGTTTCATGCCAACTTTAAATACAACCATAAAGTGCTGTCTATGGAAGTTTATAATGACCCAGAAATTATTAATTGCCAATGCCCGTTAAACCATCATCAAGTGTCTTCATCAAATGTTGTTGTTTTTTGTGTGTAATTCCATAAGCACAAGACGGTCTCTGGGTGAGCAGAAGGCCAAGGCAGAGGCTCAAACCCATCAGCTGCAGGAAGAGATGAACCAACTGAAGCAACAGTTGCAGCAGGACCAGCAGAAACTCATAAGCTACCAGGAAATGCAGCGTAAAGAGCGAGAGGAGTATGCTAGGTCAGTATCCCGCCTCACAGATCTGCAGTAATTATCTGCTACACTTCCCATATACGTATGTGCAGCTCCCACATAATTGATAATGTGGTCCAAGAAATAACGTCATTATCCCAAAATAAATGAACAGGCTGATCAGGACCCCGACACAAAACAGAGGTCTTATATCATCCTGATAGGGATTCTGAAGGGGACATTTTGTGATTATGTCAGTCATTATTAATAAATGGCTAATTTACAAATCAATATTTCATGATTATTTCTTCAAATTAATTTAAATACTAAATAAAACATTATAAAATGTAAATAAATCAATTATATTAAATAGTGTTGTTATTATTTAACCCTTTGACACGTACGATCACACCGGTGTACAGTGCATCACGTGATCAACTGCTAAATTCAAATGTGCTTTCACGTGTTGCCTGGAGCTGAGCAAGAGACTTACCACGCTCAGCACTTGTCATGCATCACAAATTATTTTTATTATTATTTTTTGTTAAGCTAATATTGCTCTCCAATTACCAAACCATTTAATGGATCACTATTAAAAAAAATAGTGAACTTAAAAAAAAAATATTCCTTTATAGCTGTAGATTAAAGTGACAGAACACAATTTCAGTTTGAGCTGTCAATGTTTTTAACCCTTTGATGCATACAATCACACCGGTGTGATAAGAGCGTTTAGTGCATCACATGATCTACTGCTAAATTCAAATGTGCTTTCGCGCGTTGGCTAGAGCTGAGCCAGAGACAGACGCGCTCAGTGTTGTCATATATCATCACAACTATTCAGTGTTTTCAACCACATAATGTTTATTTTAGGTTTCAGACATTTAAATACACATGTACTAGCAAAACAACACATTTTTAGTTTGTTAAATACACACTGATGTATATAGAAGCGGCAATAATATATAATAATATAATATCCTGTATAGATATCTGTGAAGTATACTCTATTCTTTGCACATTTCACTCAGCTACTTACTTTCATGTATTTGGGGAGAAGTGGGTGAATTTACGTGTTGCAAATCTGACAGATCTGATTCTCTCAATTGCGATACAAACTAACAGTGCGGCTCGCCACGCATTACAGATCAACTAACATGATCAATTTTAAAGGTTTTTGAATGACAAAACACATTCACTTACACATATTTGTGAATCGAAATAACAAACTTGCAAATAACAAGTTTGTAAATATTTTGAGAAAAAAGGAAATAAAAGCGATACATCTGTCATACAGCACTATTGTGGCTGCGGTGTCACATTACAAGCATGTTGCGCTGGGGATCAGCTGCTGGAATATTTTAAGATTGCGTGTGAAACAATGCGTTTAACTCTCACATAACATGTGAGTTAAACAAAAAATGTAACCAATTGCTTATACAAGTTTATGCTGTTTCCACATTAATGTAGTATTTTTAAAAAATATTTGTATTAAAGGTGCACCATGTAACTTGGTAAATAAATAAAACTGCATGCGTCTTGCGGAAGAACATTTTACCTGGAGCTACTTCTCTTTATGTATATGACGAGTCACACAGGTCCCGCTCGGTCTAAAATAGTCTGAATATCAACGCTTGCTATAGGCGTTTTGTAGCTGTTCAGGATAAGACAAACAGTTTGGAAGATGGATTCATGATATACTCCCTCATTATATAAATTTTGCATTTTAATTAACTGCATTAATAATTTATAACGAGTTAAACGGCAAATATTAATCTATAACCTAACAGGTTATTTTTCCCATCACTAATAATGACACCAAGTTTAGGCTGTAAACACTGTTCTCACACCATCAAAGGTCTGTAAATATCATACTTTAGCTGTCATAGCTGTTGAAAAGTAAATGTAGACTACTGTGTTACAGGATGCTATTAGAAGTTCAGGCAAAGCTGGCTCAGAGAGAGAAAGAGTTGAAGCGAGCTGCAGAGACTCAGAGTGAGGAGCTGAGACTCCTGAAGGTGGAAGTGGAGCAGGAGAGAGAGCGGGCCCAGACTCAGCTGGAGAGAGAACAGAAGAGGAGGCAGTCAGTGGAGGGCCGTTCTGCAGAAGCCAGCAGGCTGCGGGGCCTCGTGGACGAGCTGGAAAACCAGGTTTCTGAGCTGCACGGGCAGGTGCAGGAGGAAAAAGACTCTTCTCAACGTCACGCTGTGGAGTGGCAGCAGGAGAGACGACAGCTATGCAGACAGATGGAGGAGGAAAGACAAGACTTTCACAAACAACTCGCAGAGGCTCAGCTGCAGAGGTGAGAAAGTTAGGATGCACTCAACAGGTCTCAAGTACAATATAGTGTCCTCATGTAGTCAGTCTCCGTGTGTATTGCATTGTTTTTGTTTAATCCCTGTATTGTCATTTGTTCACCTCAGCACGTGTGATTCTGAAACACAACACTGGAGAAACTTGTATGAAGAGCTCTATGCTAAAGTTAAACCATTTCAGGTAAGCAAAGAATTTTTTTCTCTTTTATTCATATATATATATATATATATATTTTAGAGGTGGAACAGTACATGTATTCGTATTGAACCGAAAGGTACGGGCGTCACCGTTCGGTGGATGCATTTACACGGAGAATACACGGTATAAAAATAAATAAAACTTGCGTGCAAATTAATTAATGTAATGCGGAACTACTGTTAGATAGGCGGGTTCTTTAGGGACACATAATCTGTAGCCCCGCCTAGGCGAGCTCCGCATATGCAGAGGACCCGCCGGCCTCTTTAAGATCGCAAGTTTGGGAAAACATCGGTTTCCCAGTCAGTTACAATTAATCAAACCAACAAGCTTCAATATTGGGTTACTCACTTGCGCGCGCGAAAGTGAGTATATACAGAAAAAAATTATTTATAATTCCGATGAGAATAAAGTTAGTGTTCATTTAAAATTAAGGAAAGCAAATATATTGATCTGAAATATAGCAAATTAAAGCTGCCGTCGGCAACATTTTTTTGATCATATTCAGTGAAATCGACACTATAATCTGACAGAACAACATAAATAAAGTGGTTTTAGAAAAAAACCCCAGCTTCTAACTCCACCTGGAGCGTGTTATTTGTTTTGCAAAAATCCACAGCTCCCGGTTCATCATGTCCAATCAGCGCAGGGGGGTGTGAGATCTGACTGTCAATCACAGATCGGGTACACGCCACCCTCGCGCCCGTTACAATCACACATGCACACGCCTGAAGTTCGCGGAAGTTCGCGCAGTAACGAAGAGTGATGGCGGAAAATCAAGTAAGCTCATTTAGAGTATAAATGACGTTAGCAATTGCAATCTATCGGTAGATTAGCCAGGACAGCATACCTCCAAATACTCCATGGTGTTGATGGATGCTGATGAGACGGGCGCGTTCACTGAAAATCTGGTGCACACGCAGTGACGAGGATGAACTCGGTGGGAGGGTATCCGTTGATAGTCGGGGAGGGGCATGAGAGTTGTAAACATTAAAAAATTTCCTAAATCCTCTCAATCTGCCAGACTTGCCGACTGCAGCTTTAACATTATGAATTAATAACATGTATAATAACAATAACATTATTATAATTACATTAATTACATGAATTACTCAAATATACTAATACACTAGGTGGTACAGCCTGAGACATGCACAATAAATAAATAAAAATTGCCTTCTGTATTTTTGTTTTGCTTTTCCCTCCATTGTACCGAACTCATACCGAACCGTGACTTCTGTGTACCGTTGCACCCCTAAAATATATATATATATACATATACACACTACTCTTTATTTTAAGGTGATGTAGTTTCATTGTAATTACTCAAATAAGTACAGAGTAATATTATTTGACACCATTTACTTACTATAGAGTTACGGTTAGGGTTTGGTTTATGGTTAGTTACTTGTAATTATGCTTAATCTTCTGTTGTTACTATTGTAACTATGTTACCTTAAAATAAAGTGTTGCCTTAGTTTTTATTTCATGTAACAGGCCATTTTTTTTTGGGCTGCTGTGCTTTCTAAGATGACTTTGCATGGGAAATGGGTAACAGCACTTTGCAATATTCACAAATGTGCTGTTAAGGTCACAGAAATGATTAGTGTCATTAATAAATATAAATTTCACCAACTTTTTCCAGACATGAATTCTCTCATTTGTCCTCTTTTTCTGGTCATCAGGAACAGCTGGACCGTTTTGCAGCGGAGAGGAACGCTTTGTTGAATGAGAAAGGATCCACGCAGGCGGAGTTGAACAAGTTAGCCGATGCCTATGCTAATCTGATGGGCCATCAAAACCAGCGACAGAAGATTAAACACATGGTCAAACTCAAAGAGGAGAACTTGGAGCTCAAACAAGTAAGGCATTATTCATAAGGCCGTTGTCATTGTTTGATTTGAAGGTTTTGGTGCGTAGCTGACCGTGTCCATGTGTTCTGTAGGAAGTGTCCAAGTTAAGGGCACAAGTGGGGAAACAGAAGCAAGAGCTGGATCGACTCAAGTCCAGCCAGGTGCCACAGAGGTTCGACCCCAGCAAGGCTTTCAAACATGAGCTCAAAGAAAACCAGCAGCCCAGCTCAGCTCTTACACAAGGTGAATTATGAAAAAGACCTGGATAGGGTTTGACCAGTTATTCGTAATTTCTTAAAGTCCCCATGAATTCAAAATTGACCATACTTACTTTGTTTGCCTAAATTGATCGTTTTGTGGTGAACAATTCATCATCCATGCAAGTCAATCCACACAAAAAAAAATTTGGCTTCGTAAGCTTTAATCAAAATCTGAAATTTCCCCTCCCCTCTGCATTGGAGGACCTTCCCTGATGACGTAGGTTTGACGGTTTGGGTGTCTTCTTAACATCCGTAATCACGCCCCTCCAACTGACAGTAGACAGGCTGAATGAAAACACCTACTTTTCTAGATCCAATCAGGTGCTAGTTGAGAAAAAAGCCACGCCCACCATTTTGCCTCATTTAGTATTCCGTTTCTCTCGGAAATACGTCACAACACTGGAGAAAAGTCGTTTGCAACTTCCGGTTCACGGGGACTTTAAATTGGAACATAAAGTCCATACTAGCAACTAGGGGTGGGTGATATGAGCGCAAATTCATATCACAATATTTTTCACTGTCCGGACGATATCGATATTATATTGCGATATGAGGGGGGGGGGGGGGGGGAGGATTGGAATTACATTTTAGTACACCTTAGTTTAATTACAGGCAAAATATGTATTTTAACCATATCTGGACGATATCGATATTATATTGCGATATGAGGGGGGAAAATTGGAATTACATTTTAGTACACCTTAGTTTAATTACAGGCAAAATATGTATTTTAACCATATATAACTAAAAAAAAGGTGAGGGATTTCATTGGACTTAGACCTGAAAAATCTTTTTTTTTTATTGTGCCATTGTTTTTCTCAAAAAGTGCAAACGTGCAATATGAGGTAGGCCTGAATGCACTTGTTATGTCTTTCCACTTTTTGCTCATCTTGTCATAACGAGTACCGGCAGCGAATTAAGACTTTATTCATTTCTGAGTGGGAGCCGTCTTTGGGCATGCTCCGTCTCCGGTAATATCTGTTGCACGCATTTGGGTGCATTCCTCATATTTGCGGACATGCATGGTTTACAAATGATTAAAGAGATTGCTGGTGTTTCCACCTTTGGCTGCAACAACACAGCGACACAACTTGCACAGTATTGTTCGTTGGTCGATGTCGGAGGTTTTGAACCCAAACCAGTTCCATACGACAGAGGAGCCCCCCTTCTTTTTAACCAATTCTTCCTCGTTCTCTTCAACATGACTTTCTGTGTGTTCTTTTCACAGTAGTCAACATTTGAAGTGAGAATAGGTAGCCTGGGAAAACCCAGACATCTTCCGGCAAATTTAGATTTGCTCTGAAAGTTAGTCTGGCAAAGAGCTCATTCAAGCCCATTTCCAATCCGTCGAAATCGAGGCACCAATCAGAAATGTTGGGGCGGCCTTTACACGATGACGACAGCGCTGGGATTTTGAAGCAGATTTTGTAGCCTACATTACAAAGATGGATGCCGCCGTCGAACATCACTCGTTCTAATCAGCTATCGCGTCCATTTTAAGCGATTTGAACGTTTCCTTTTTGTTAAAAACCTAGCAAAGAACAACACACAGAGATGTTTCTCCCCCCGCTCTGCATACGTCATCTCCTTCATCGCTCTGATTGGTTTTAGGTCTATCCGCGACGTCCGTTGGTGACGCCCCTCTGGAAATGATTTGTCTATGACACTTTGCCAGACCATAACTCAGTTACAACTGAGAATGGTCTGGTTTTAACCAGGCTAGACAATAAGCCAAGTTCAGATGACCTAAGAGACCGGATGGGCAGGTATGGGTGGAGTAGGTCTGATAGATATAGAGGTGCAAGACCCAGCCCTGAAGGTTAGCAGGACTACCATAAAATGAATACGTGATGTAACAGGTAACCAGTAAAGATCATGGAGGAGGGGAGTTGTGAGCACTACGTCTAGTCCAGGGCTGCGTTTCCCAAAAGCATCGTAAGCCTAAATTGATCGTAGAACAATTGCCACCAATGGTCTCTACGATCAACTTAGGCTTACGATGATTTTGGGAAGCGCAGCCCAGGTAAGCACTCTCGCAGCTGTATTTTTACATGCTATAGCCTTGTAGTGTGTGTGTGTGTGTGTGTGTGTTTTTTTTGTTTTGTTTGTTTAAGACAATTAACAAGGCGTTGCAGTAGTCCAAACGAGAAGTTAGTAGTGCATAAATGAGGGTTTATACATCAGCCAGATTGTGGAGACGTGCGATATAATGCAGGTGATAAAAATGTTTTTTAACAACTGAAGCAATATGAGAAACAAAGGAAAGAAAGAATCAAATAAAACCTCAAGACGTAGGTACAGGGGAGGAGTGTTTAACAAAAACCCCATGTATGTCAAAAGACAGGTCCATTCTATTTACAGGTACAGTGGAGCTGATCAGCATTATTTCATTTTTGCTGTCATTTAGTTTAAGAAAATTCAGAGACATCCAGTGTTTGATTTCTCTAATACATGCAGTGAGATAGTGAAAACGAAGTCCATACTTGCGGGTCACCAAGTGGCTGCATGTAGATGATAAAAAGTAACGGACCAAGAACTGAGCCCTGTGTCAGTGGAATTGTGCTGGACTTCTACTATGCATGGTGATATAGTACTTTCTATCAGTGAGATAAGAAATAAACCAGGAAAGAGCAGAACCACTGTTTCTGATATCAGAAAGACTGGAAATATGAATATCAAGACAATAGGCTAACTTGTATGTTCTTCTTATTACACATTTAAAATCTAATTCTGCTCTTTCCAGGCAACATCAAATTTCGTTAAACTATCACTAATGGACTTTTGTGGAATATCCCTTGCCTATGGATGACTGCTCAACATGGACACTGTGAACGAGGATATTTCAGCACCCAAACATCCTGACTGCCTCTTCGGAGTCTGACAATGTAGATTTTATTTATGTACGTTTTATTTTTGTTTGTGTGTGAATTTAATACAGTGGCATTAACATCGTTACTGTCACTCAATATCTATATATAATTGACAACCCCCTTTTTTAGATGTTGCTCTTGACTAATTTGACTACAATGGTGAAAATGTAGATATGGACTTACTCACTTAGGATTTTCTGTTATCTGATTTTGTTCATCACTGGGTGTGCTATTATCTTTAAAAAGTTCAATGTTTGCCCACTCTTTAAGTGTCCAACGAATCTTGTTCAGTTGATTTGTTCTTTTTTTTTTTAAGTAAATTTTAGTTCTTACAATATTATTTTATCATTTTAATAATTAGTTTTTTCTGCCACTAAGCTTAATGTCAAAACTATAGATGTCTTAGCTCTTTTAAAATAAAAACATTAAAATGTAATGTTTATACTTAATAAAATACTTGCTTTTCTCTCTCTTTGCTCTGTCATTGTGATATGTATGCCATAATTTTAACACTAGAAGGACATTGTATTACAATATCGTGCATTTCTCATCAGTTCGAGAGCTTAAAATCATGGATGTTCCAGTAGAGGGCGCTAGAACACAAGGCAAACCAGAACATGTTTCTCTCATTTAATGCTGCTTTTTGGAAGAACCTTTGTCATTTCTTCTACAAGCTTCCATTTAAAATGACAAGCAATCAAGCATGTTGTTCTTGTATGATCATTTATTAACCTCTTCAATCTTGACATGTTCAGCTGCAGTAGTCTTCAAGGTGGTAGATGGTGCAGGGCCTGTGGCAGCACCGTTCCACAATTCCTCTCTTCCTCTTCATCGCCTTCTCTTTTAATGGAGCAACCTCATAATCTGCCAAATTTGAGAGCAAGACTGGGAGAAGAAGTGGATGCTATTAATTCTTCAACTACATTTTTACACAAAAGCATAATAGGTCTTCTTTAATGAGTGTTGCTGTTTGAGCATGAAAAAGGTCTGAAAAGCTACAAAGCACGACATTCTCTGTATCAGTACTGTTTCTGAACTTCCTTGATTGTAGTCTTTGAGTTTTCTTACGGGAACATACACGTCACAATATTAATCATTTATTTAAAATTAATTGAATGGGCAAAAAAGGGGCGAGAGCTAGTGTGTAGAAACTAGAGGTTGGTAAAGGGGCCATATTTGAAACGCCTCTCGGGCATGGAAGTGATGCTCCTGAATGATCTTTTTGAATGGGGAAACAACATTTTCCAAAACTTTTCGCCAAGCTTACGATTAAATTTCATATTTGAAATCACTAATGAAATCTGACAACAACTGTCTCTTACATTTTGGTTCTTAACGCTCGAATCATGACAGAAAACGACATTTTTTTCAGGCTGGATCAAGCTAATGCGCATGCGCTGTGGAAGCGCGCGTATACGCACAACCGGCACATCCGGGAACTTAACTGTCAATTTCGTCCCCGCCCCTTTTTGGGCGAAAACAAACTAGACTTTCCATAGACTTCAATACAAAATAACGGCAAAAAACAACGTCCGTACACAGCCGGCAGGCGTAAATAACTTAAGAAATCAATTATATAAAACATATCAAGTAATTATATGTCCACCCTGTCTGCCATAGAGCTTGAAAGATACATACACAAACTTAATTTAAAACATGTCCCTTTATTCTCCCAGCGTCAAATTGGTGTAACAACCCCACCCAAAGGGGTTATATATTATAATGTATATTATAAGACATAATATATACATTTAAAGATGCTTACATTCAAAAACGAAGTAAAATCATTCACTGGCTTACCATGGTTACTCGATGAGGTACGACTACGAGTAAATGTCCGGGAAAGACACCTCTGGCCACTGGGTGGGGTTGTTACCATAGATAGACAGTAAAATAATTAATTATTAAAATAAATAATTTGAGGCTGGGAGAATGAAGGGACATGTTTTTAAATTGACCAAATTAAGTTTGTTGATGTATCGTTCACGCTCTATGGCAGACAGGGTGGACATATAATTACTTGACATGTTTAATCTTAGTGATTTCTTAAGTTATTCACGCCTGTCTGCTGTGTACGGACGTTGTTTTGTGACGCTATTTTGTATTGAAGTCTATGGGAAGGCTAGTTTATTTCCCACAAAAGTGGGCGTGAACCTTTTCAGAGACATTCTATGACGCAGCGCCGGTTGTGCGTATGACCAGAGAATGTATGACTGACTCCCGGAGCTTCAAATGCCGTGCACACCACACTGTGATTCGACGACTTTCCCATTCAAAAAAATGCCTGTGCAAAACAGTGCCTGTGGCTGCGTGTAGCGCGCGTACCCTGACGTGCACCTCTCCAAAAATGTAACAACGCGTCAATTTTACGCGTACCGCAAGCGCTGTGATTGGTCTGCTAGAACCGCTCCCCGGGTTTCACATGCTCCCTCTGCATGTGTAATAGGCTATATGCACGCATAAGTTCCGCATTTGACGCAAGGCTGCTCTTCAGTTTCCGGTTGGGGAGATTTAAAGCGGAAGAAAACCGAGGAAAACGGGATTATGGCAGAGTCTTCAAAATGTACTGTCCTCTCGTCTTTGAAACGAAACTTTAATACGTTTAGATGTAATTTTATATATAGTTATGTTTATTTAATATAATAAACAAAGAAGCATAAACAAGATGAGGGGTGTCTGTTTTGTTTGTTTTTGTGACTAACGTTACTTTAGTATAGCAATAGAGGATAAAAACCAATATACGATCGGCGGAAGTAATCCAGCATCCTTAATGCTGATTTATACTTCTGCTTGTCTTTGTTCATAGTGACCGGAACTAAACAGATCGTTAGTGACAATGTAAAATGTGTAAAAAAAGAAAAAGGTATTCTAGTAGACCCCAAAAACTAAATCATAATTGGTAAAAAACAAATATATAATAGGTCCTCTTTAAAACTAGTTTCATACTCTAGTCTATATATGTACATTACAGAGAGTCCTCCTCACCCAGCAAGTTATCCAGGTCCCTCCTGCCTCTGTTGGAGTAAAAGAATCCTTTAGGTCCACACACAAGGTAAAGCGCATCCACCAGGTTGGAGCCACACAGATGCTGTGATGGAGTAGAGAGTGATCCAGGCAGGGAGGCCAACAGCAGGATTATTGTTGCGGCCTGTAGCAACACCATGATGGGCAGAAGCTGGATATGTGCTGCCTGGAATGAATGTGTATATGAACGAAGAGCAGCCTGCTTTCTATTTTAATTTTAATAGTTAACACCTAAAAACTTCAAAATACATTTGGTTTCCCACTTACCTTTCCTGAGTGAGCACAGTCAATCAAGAGTGGTCAGAACTGGGATGGAAATGTGCTCCTTAAATAGCTTCCCATTGCCAGGCCCTCGCTCTTGATGGCATCAGCGGAAAAACAAAAGTTCCCATGTAATAACATGACTCCTTATGTCACCTTGCTAATAAGTATTACTGTAATGGGCTTTATTACGATCGGATTAAAATGTACAGGTATGGAGTGTGTACAGGTCAGGGCAGGAGTGTATTTCAGTGTATTTCATATATTTTCTTTGTTTTTCTTGCTGGATTGTTTAACTAAACAATCCAACAGGATGCAGGTCATTGTGGACAAATGAGAGCAGGAAATAGTTCTCAGAAGTGTTGTGAGTGTCAGGGATAAAAGTGGGAATTTTAAAAGCATGTGGAATCGGATTCCAGAGGTGTCTGAAGGGGCACAAGGCCCACTGAAAAAAAAAGTGTGAAGCTGCAGTTGAAGAGCATCAGCATCTTCACCTTTTAAGTTTCTTCAAATGTTAACACCAAGGGACCCACATGACCGGTCTAATGGGACCCCCTGAGGTAATTCAATGCCGTCTTTCACTTCTCCCTTCAACTGTGTGTTATGAGGCCATTATCATGGGGCGGTGAATAGAGCTTTAATCAGACTTTTAATGAATTACCATATTAACAGCAGGAAAGCAGGTCACCTTGAAGAGGAATATTTTAGAAATCACTTCGTATTTCTGCAGATTCATGTCAATTGTTCTTATTATATTATTATAATTAGCCTATATTATATTTTTATACTATGGTGAATAATACAAAATAAATATTCTAAAACCCCAAGTGAAAGGCACCTACTGTTAATAAGGATTGTTATTATTATTATCTACAAATGTAATATTTAATAATGATATTATACAATTAATAAAAATAAAATAATAGTAAATAATAAGTATAAGTATATAACCCTAATATTTGTATATATTATACAGTATTATTTTAGATATTATTTTGTTATGTTCAATATTATAAAATATATGCTGCAAATGAAAGAGAATGACTGTTCAAGATAAAATGAAAGACAACGGCTGTCTAATAATTTATTATTAAATAATAATGTTATAAACTAGTAAAATAATATAATATATGGATATAATATATAAATTCATGTAATGTATAGTAGGCCTAATAATAAATAAATAATTTATGTAATGGCCAATATACAGGTCCTTTTCAAAAAATTAGCATATTGTGATAAAGTTCATTATTTTCCATAATCTAATGATAAAAATTAAACTTTCATATATTTTAGATTCATTGCACACCAACTGAAATATTTCAGGTCTTTTATTGTTTTAAAGTCGGCATGAAATCAAATTTGACAAATCTTCTTTTTATATGTAATATTGTAGTGTTTATTATAAATGATTTATCTGTGCACTTCATTATTTTTTTATGTACCGTTATAATCTTTAATCAAATACATTACCCTTCCCTCCCCCCTCGAAACGACCTCTCTTCACTTTCGGTCACGTGCAATGGCGAAAGGGTGCGGCCAGAGCCGATGAGGGTGCGGCTATCGGTGCAACGCCTTTCAGAGAAGATACATTCAAATCTGCCTTCATTTTGTTTGCAACGCCCAACCTCCAACGATCCAATCAATTCCCGAAGGACGAAATCAAGCCCCGCCCTACATTTTTTTCTAATTTCAGAAGCCGTTTCACTCGGATATACGTCACAACAAGGAAAAAATGACAATCTCAACTTCCGTTTCATGCCGACTTTAATACTGATGATTTTGGCATACAGCTCATGAAAACCCCAAATTCCTGTCTCAAAAAATTAGCATATCATGAAAAGGGTCTCTAAACAAGCTATTAACCTAATCATCTGAATCAACTAATTAACTCTAAACACCTGCAAAAGATTCCTGAGGCTTTTAAAAACTCCCAGCCTGTTTCATTACTCAAAACCACAATCATGGGTAAGACTGCCGACCTGACTGCTGTCCAGAAGGCCATCATTGACACCCTCAAGCAAGAGGGTAAGACAGAAAGAAATTTCTGAACAAATAGGCTGTTCCCAGAGTGCTGTATCAAGGCACCTCAGTGGGAAGTCTGTGGGAAGGAAAAAGTGTGGCAAAAAAACGATGCACAACGAGAAGAGGTGACCGGACCCTGAGGAAGATTGTGGAGAAGGACCGATTCCAGACCTTGGGGGACCTGCGGAAGCAGTGGACTGAGTCTGGAGTAGAAACATCCAGAGCCACCGTGCACAGGCGTGTGCAGGAAATGGGCTACAGGTGCCGCATTCCCCAGGTCAAGCCACTTTTGAACCAGAAACAGCGGCAGAAGCGCCTGACCTGGGCTACAGAGAAGCAGCACTGGACTGTTGCTCAGTTTTGCATGTCATTCGGAAATCAAGGTGCCAGAGTCTGAGGAAGACTGGGGAGAAGGAAATGCCAAAATGCCTGAAGTCCAGTGTCAAGTACCCACAGTCAGTGATGGTCTGGGGTGCCATGTCAGCTGCTGGTGTTGGTGCACTGTGTTTTATCAAGGGCAGGGTCAATGCAGCTAGCTATCAGGAGATTTTGGAGCACTTCATGCTTCCATCTGCTGAAAAGCTTTATGGAGATGAAGATTTCATTTTTCAGCACGACCTGGCACCTGCTCACAGTGCCAAAACCACTGGTAAATGGTTTACTGACCATGGTATTACTGTGCTCAATTGGCCTGCCAACTCTCCTGACCTGAACCCCATAGAGAATCGGTGGGATATTGTGAAGAGAAAGTTGAGAGACGCAAGACCCAACACTCTGGATGAGCTTAAGGCCGCTATCGAAGCATCCTGGGCCATCATAACACCTCAGCAGTGTCACAGGCTGATTGCCTCCATGCCACGCCGCATTGAAGCAGTCATTTCTGCAAAAGGATTCCCGACCAAGTATTGACTATTGAGTGCATAACTGAACATAATTATTTGAAGGTTGACTCTTTTTTTTGTATTAAAAACACTTCTTTTATTGGTCGGATGAAATACGCTAATTTTTTGAGACAGGAATTTTGGGTTTTCATGAGCTGTATGCCAAAATCATCAGTATTAAAACAATAAAAGACCTGAAATATTTCAGTTGGTGTGCAATGAATCTAAAATATATGAAATTTTAATTTTCATCATTACATTACGGAAAATAATGAACTTTATCACAATATGCTAATTTTTTGTGAAGGACCTGTACTGCATGCGATGGTGCAAATGAAAGGTAGAATTTTCCAAATAAACATTTATTAATAATGAATATATATTTTATTATTCATATTTCATAATATTATCAAAATCCAATAATTGTTATGTCATTACTGATAACTATATATTTTTCTTTTTACATTTAACCGGCCTCATCAGACCATTTTAATGAATCAATTCAAACTTAGCATAGAAAGCATGCATAATGTTCACATTGGTAGAAACAAACAGCACTGACATGATGGCCTGAATCCTGTCCCTGTCTCACAGAGGAAGAGGAAGTAGTCGAAATATGCTCTCACTAAACCATAACAAGTGCATTTTATTTAAAACTGTCTCATTTCTTACGCACTGACAGGAGGAAAGCCAAAGTCCGATTCTGTTTTATAGAAAGAACATTTTGCCGTCCAGTCTGACTGCGGCGTGTTCTTCGTCGGGACACTGAGTCTGTCAGCCTGAAGCAATGACAGGCTCCCCTGACGTCTGCGCTCCCTGTCCAAGCAGTGACAGTCCGTAATTCAGCACTAACCTCTGCCGTGACCTACCCCTCGCCCTGCTATTCCACTCCCACTCTAAAACATGCCAGACTGGCGTTTGCACTTTCACTGTCCTTTTTTTTGTTGCAGATTTACGGTGGAATACTAAATTCAAGGAGGTGAGAGATCTACTGTGAAGCTGAAATCCGCACCAAAATAGCCTATCAAATTGAGTGTTTTTTTCTTCTTCTTTCTTTCAGGCCGCACACACATACTGTCCTGCTTATATCGGGAGATGATGAATGTTGCCACAGAATGATGGAGCTGAGTGAGAAGATGAGTTGACAGTTGAGAAAATGGCTAAATGTCTCAGATATGACAAATCCCCAAAGAATAAAACAACAAGCCCGAGGTACGTCTCTCTTTATCTCTTTGTAAAGAAAGAGGCATTTCTGAAGTGCTAGGTAATTGCCCTTTTAGTCCTCAGCTGCAAGGGAGAAAAATGGAATATGAACTGTTGGAATTGAGTTTTGTCTCATTTTCTTACTGCTGTGTCATCTTCAATGTGATCGATGCCGGTGTTAGTGGGCATATTTTCTCCCTGGAGATTGCTTTCAACATTCCTCCTATAAGCTATTCAACTATGATTCTTTTCTGCCATTAAGGAATATTTTCAGGAGCATTCTCTGCCAAACATACCCAGCAGTGAGCTTTATTCTGAGCATGATAACCTATTTGCAGTCTTTTCACCACTGGCCCTCTATGAACCCTTACCAGGAGATGTGTTTTGCGGTGCGGGTCAGAATTGAAAAGTTTTGTCAGGCCTCTTCAGAATGAAGATGTGCTGGAGTCTGCATGGTGAGATATGCAGTGTATCGATCAACCTGTGCTGGAAAGATGGGGTAATTTTCTGGGTTCAGCGTTGAGGAGTGGGGCAGACAGCAGGATTTTGGTATTATCGCAGTGCAAATGGAGAGTAGAACGAGAGGGGGGTTGGGGGGTGTTGCGTTTGGCAATGCAGGGAAGCAGACTGTAAAATGACAGTAGAGGTTAACCGTCTCCTCTGCATCCACCACACGGGTTAATCGATACACTCGGGTCGGGCTCCGGGGGTCTGCCGTACGGACGGTACTCGTGCTCTCAGAGATTAAACACGCTCAGAACTGCATATTAACAGTTTAACAGGCCAGCAAGTTCATAAACACATGCTTGATGGATGTTGATTCAGAGTTTGCGTCATCTGAAGTCCTCGCAGGAGTTGGTGCCGTCTCTTCACAGGTTAACCCGGGTTAACGGGTTAATAGCCTAAACTTTATGTATGTTGCATTCAGCCTTTTTGTGGTTTTGTAAGTCTATTGTAAAATGTTATGTTTGGACTGCGTGTTAATTGTTGCACATTGTATGTTGTCTTTATCTATAGTTCCCAAGTTAAAAAAAAATATTGTACTTTACACTGTACCCATCACAAATTGCTCCGAGACAAGAAGCTTGAGGATCCAAATGCAGTATTTGTTGAACAGGGTAATCCAAAGTAGCCTACAGGCAAGGTCAAACACTGGCTGTCAGTCCATACAAACAAACACAACAAGGGAGGGAAGACGGGCAAAAGAGTAATCCATGGAACAGGCAAGAAATCCAAAAACCAAGCGACATGAAACAAGGGAGAATGCTTGGAATTGCAGTGTGACACTAAACAAGACTTTGCAGATAATGAATGAGAAAACCAGGCTTATATGGGGTGAGCTAAACAAGATAATGAGACACAGGTGAATGTGATAATGGATGAAGAGTCCGGGCAGTGAGTTATAGGAGATGTATTTTCTGAGGGAATGACAATAGTCTGATGTGGAGTGCCCTCTGGTGGCTCTCAAGGATACTCCAGCTGGTGACCGTTACAGTATATGACAATAAAAAACAAAACTGTGACTTGTTGACTAAAAAAAATATATATTTTATTATTTAGTTAGTGATACATCATTCATTTTGGCAGAAACTTGGCAGTTTGACTTCTTTTGAATGATCAAAATGTATAAGATAATTAATTTGTTTATTATTATATTTAAATTTAACATGCCTCGCAAAACATTAAATACTAATAAAATAGTTTTTTATTGTAATCAATGATTAATTTTGGCAGAAGACATGCCGATTCTTTTTACTACATGCAGATTGAATTGATTTGAATGATCAGAATTTAACACTAAGACATGAGTTAATTTTTGCAGAAATCTTGCTGTCACAGCTTGGTTCACACAAGTGTAGAGGATCTAATCTATAAGGGCGGGCAACTCTGGCCCTCCAGACCAAGGGTGCATCTCAATCAGCTCCCAATTTCAGTAGTCAGGGCACTCGGCCATTTTAAAGGGATGTCTCAAGCGCAAAATCCTACCAGTGCTCTGAAACTTTCGTTCCCTAAAAAGTCCCACAATGCACTGTGATAACCAGGCAGCATCGATGCTCACTACTATGTTTCCTCATTGGAATTTCTGAAGCGCAAAACAAATCTAGCAAGCCAACTCACAACATATAATGACATGCGATAGATGTTTTTTTTTTTTTTTTTAAATCATTATTTAATTATTTAATCATATTTCAACATAAACACACTGGTAATAAACAATCTACATTTATAATAGATTTACGACTGAAATGTTGCAGGGATCATCATAATGTGCTTTTAAATAACAAACAAAAAAATGTCAGAAAGATATCTGTGCTGTTGTTGTTCATAAAGGACGTTTCCATGATGTCGCCTGAAATAGAGTCATCAGAGTCCCAATGTGAAGTGAGTCAGGGTCCTTAACAGTGCCTGAATTTATGTGCACAATGACCTCGGGAGAGCTTGCAGAGTTGAGCTCAAACCCTAATCAAACACACCTGATCAAGCTAGGTCTTCAGGATTAGAAAGCTACAGGCAGGTGCGTTTTGTCAGGGTTGGATCTAAACTCTGCAGGAAAGTGGATCTTGAGGGCCAGAGTTGCCCGGCCCTAATCTAATCACAGCAGTATTATTTATTTATAGAGCAAAACACACAGGAACAGTAATAACACACTGGAGAACAGAAAACCGAACTAACACCACAAGAACAGACCAAGAACTGAACCAAATAAGGGAATATAAATAAGCTAATAAGGGGTAAAACAAGGCCTAGGAGGGACTGATGATCAATCAACTAATTGAAACCGTGTATAGCAACCAAGGACATATGGACTAAAGTTAAACGCAGGTAAAGAAAATAAACTCAAAGAACCAACTTTAACTTTTATAACTTGCATGCAGTTTAACTTAATTTGAATTATTCTGAAAATGTAACATGTTGCTATTCTTACAATTTGGAACTGTAACAGAGGTCTAATTAATATAAATATATGGGTGATAAGAATAATTCGAATTAAGTCAAAGTGAAGAAAGTGAAAAAAAAAAAAACACTCGTTGACAGCCCTTGCCTAAATATGATTTGCTTGAAAAATTAAAACAATAACGAATCGCTCCCAAGTCAGAAAATTCCATGGAGCGGTTATTTCCTGGTCTTATTCATAATTGTTTTTCCATTTATTTTTCCCATATTGATTAAAACAAATCTTTTTTTTTAAACGTGTTTAAAGGAAACCAAACCCACAAGCTATGAGGTCAATCCCAAGTTACATGGCAAACTTTGGTTTGAAGTAGATTTGAAAATGGAACAAAAACAAAGGTACAAAACTGTGTAACAATATATTAATATTAATGAGGGAATTAGCTACAATCCCCTGAAGCATTACAAACAACATAATCGAATTACAATGATGGAGGAATATAAAACTATTCATTTAAAGTTGTTTTTCACATGTAGGCATAGTGTTGCACAATACCGGCACTATAACATGCAAATCAATTCTCTGATTGGTGTAATTGTCTGTACAGCATAGTATTGTAATGTAGTTTTCCACCATGAATTCAGCTGTTAAACATGATTATTATAAAAGTAAGTAGAAACAATGCTGATCTGACTGCTTCAACAAAAGCTACTATCCATTAAAGGGTTAGTTCCCCAAAAAATGAAAATTATGTCATTAATGACGCACCCTCACGTCGTTCCAAGCCCGTAAGACCTCCGTTCATCTTCGGAACACAGTTTAAGATATTTTAGATTTAGTCCGAGAGCTTTCTGTCCCTCCATTGAAAATCTATGTACGGTATACTGTCCTTGTCCAGAAAGGAAATAAAGACATCAAAGTAGTCCATGTGCCATCAGTGGGTTAGTTAGAATGTTTTGAAGCATCGAAAATACATTTTGGTCCAAAAATAACAAAAACTACGACTTTATTCATCATTGTATTCTCTCGCGGTTCTGTTGGAACGACATGAGGGTGAGTCATTAATGACATAATTTTTGGGTGAACTAACCCTTTAACAACCTCGTGGCTCACAGTCTTTAGCCTATTGTTTAGTCTTTAGGTTAAAAAGTTATCGTTAAAAAATCAATTCCCTATGGAGAAAATGAATGGACTTTTTACTCCTAGAACTCAAATGTTGCACTGTATAGAACGGTGCATAAAACATGTAAATAACGTAAATAATAAATCAGCTCCATAGTGAATTCCAAGTGATCACGGGTTTAGGGTGCTTTATCATGGCACATGGCCGCCAGTAATGGGCATTTGTGCAACGTAAGCAATTAAGAGGGAAGTTATAAGGGCATAAAAAAGAAAAGTGAAACGGCAGATTTACGTCACATATCTCACCTGGCTTTAGTGAAGGAGCATACATGAGCCTCATGGAAGAGGTTAGAGAATGTTGACGGAAAAATCTAAAAAGCGAAACAGAGAAAGTGATTGTGCAAGGGGCCTGGGTAAGATTTAGGCCCTTTCACACCAAGAAAGATAACTATAAAGACAACTATAACGAGAACTATATTAGCGTCCATCCACATCAACAAACGATAACGGTCTTTTTATTCTAACATGCGTGCTGCGTTTTCAAAATAGCGAAAATGGATGATATACTGCCAGGCATCTCGAATGTTGATTCACTTCTTCCTAGCACTATCCCCTATAAATAAACACACACACACACACACACACACACACACACACACACACACACACACACACACACACACACACACTCACACAACAAAGCAATTTGACTGCTTTGTGTTGTTACAAATTTGGAACACAAAATGAGAAAAAAGTAGGCTACTAAAATAATAACTTTAATGATATTGACTGATGTTATAGATTACATTTTAGGCTTTTACAATTGTTGTGTATGTGGTGGTTACAAAAGTAGATAAGTATTTGTAAATAAATAAGTATATAAATAGTAGTAAATAAATATATGATATGTAAGATGTGACGACAAGAGAATGTATTTCTAAAACATGTTTTTTTTGTGATTATTTCTTTGACGATTAATCTTCCCTGCTCAATCGTTCGATTATTTGATTGCTTTTACCTTTTGGGAGTGTTCGCCTGCTTGAGGGAGGGGGCTCACGCGCGCTGCTCAAACAATACAGACTCTGATAAGTGAAGCAGCAGCAGCTCCGTGTCCTGTATTAATTTATACATCTCCCCTCATCAGGTATGAATTACATAAAAGCAATGAGAGTATGCTTTTTTGACATGTAAGAGTTTAAGAAATGTTAATTACATTGTTTAAAGTGTTTAAGTTTACTGTTATTACGAACTGTAAAAGTTCGCTGCAAGTCACGTCTGTGTGCGTCACGCGTGCTAGTTATAAATTTCATGCTGTCTCAGAGAGAAGGCGCAATATATGAGTAAGTCCACAAATAAGATGTGTCTTGGTGAAATAATGCAATGAGTAAGTTGTAAGTGCCAAATGACTTTGAAAATGAGTGTCTGTACTAAAAATGTATCAGGAAGAATAATTCTGGCAAACATGAACACATTTTTAGGATTTATTCACGTGTAAAATGTTATATATGTTATCAGTGAATATTTCATAGTACCTATGCTTAATCTGTGGACACAGTAGTAAAAGAGAAATACCGGTACTGTATATGTAATTCTGTTATATATTGTGATTAGCCTACTCTTGAAGTGATGCACTGTCATTGATTGCCATAAGAGTGATTGAACTGTTTTACATTGTATAAAAAACAATACAGACTCTGATAAGTGAAGCAGCAGCAGCTCCGTGTCCTGTATTAATTTATACATATATCTCCCCTCATCAGGCGGTGAGGGTACTACATTTTGGAGGCCCCGCTGGGATGAAATGCAGTGAAGGTCGGCGTCCATAGATGATGGTCTACCTCCAGTGTCATTCATTCTGACTTGCGGCTGAGGAGAACAGAGTGAGAACGGCTGGCGTCCACGTTGAGTTCGGAAGAATAGTGCGTGCTATCTGAGGTTGATCGTTGATACCCGGAACATTGCCATTTTCCGACCAGCTAAGACTGCTTTTCTGCATCACACACTGCACACACCCACAGCCCAAGTGAACCATGGATCAGTTAGAGGACTTAAGACTTGAAGTGATAGGAGTATTGTATTCACTATCAAGAGAAAACCTTGTGAAATTGTGTGATTTCTTGAATATTGAAGGGAGTGAACATGTTATCGACAAAAGCCGCTCATTTGTCATTTCTGCACTAGTGAGACATCTTGAAAGGGAGGGGTTAGATGAACTGGAAGATAATGGCATGTCAGAACTTTTGTGTGTAAGAGACAAAATTTGTGAACTTCAACAGGGGAGTGAAAATACCTCTGAGCAACAGACAGCACAGGTGGTTCAGAGAGTGACTGTAGACTCAGTAGTCCAGGTCACAGAGCAAGAAAAGCTACAAAAAGATATTGATACGTTGCAGTTAGCTTTGCAAAAACTAATTGAACAAAAACATAACATCGTTACAAGCACACAGCAGAATGTTAGTGCCCCACACCACACAAACATGCGGCTAAGCTGTGACACACAGCAAAGCTTAGACACACAAAATTTCAACCTAAATGGTCACTCAGCGTCAACACGACCAGTTATGTCAACATGGAGCAGGGAGTTCAAAATATCTGGCCAGATAGGTGAACCTGGGCAAAAAGACAAACTCTCCTTCTCAAGTCTAGCTCACCAAATTGAACATGGACGGAGCAGAGGTTTCTCTGAGCTTGAAATTGTTGATGCTGTAATCCGATCAATTGCACCAGGCATGCAGCTTCGTAGCTACTTAGAGGGAAAGACAAACCTTACACTGCCCACATTAAGACGGATTCTCAGGGCTCATTTCCAAGAAAAGGGTGCCACTGAGCTGTATAAACAACTTACCTCAGAGGTACAGAGCAGCAGAGAGACCCCGCAGAGCTTCCTTGTCCGCTGTCTGGATTTAAGACAAAAGATTCTGTTTGCATCACAGGAGGCCGAATCAAGTTTGAAGTATGACCCAAAGCTAGTCCAAAGTATGTTTCTCCACACTATCCTGACGGGACTACAGAATGACAGCATTAGAGGTGATCTGCGACCCTATTTGACACAAACTGATGTAAGTGACGAACTACTCTTTGATAAAGTTAATCTGGCGTGCGCCCACGAAGCTGAGCGCCAAAGTAAAAAGAAATTCATCCAGCCATGCGCCGCTAAAGTACACACAGTTCAATCCAGTGATACCACTCTGGAGAAAAAGGGAAAAACACCACCTCAGCACAATCCAGAGAAGACCGAACTTCAGATCTTAAGTGAGCTGAGAGAAATGCGTTCAGGCATGGCACTGTTGAAAGACCTCAGTGCGGAGGTATCTCAAATTAAAGAGTCAATCAAACAACCTCAGGTCATGTCCACTCAGTGCCCCCCGCTAACTAGCGCATCCCCACCACAGACTCCATACCCTGCACAGACTCAATATCCACCTCAATATTACCGGCAGCCTTACGACCGGAGGAGAGAGACAGTTCCACGACCACAGTGGCTCCCAGCACAACGCTATCACCCTCCTGCGACTCGAGTAAGGAAATGCTTTGCATGTCAACAAAGTGGATTGGATGTCTACTGTAGTCACTGTTACAAGTGTGGTGGTAGCGACCATTTCTCAGCTGGCTGTCGAGCACGGATGCCCATGACACACAGAGATGGTTCTTTAAACGAGGACAGGTCACGACCGCGGGACAGGCAGTGACCAGTGCGATGGAAGAGTCCCGTCAAAGCTGTTCATTTGGTGGTACCCTCCACCCTGACCTCATATTGAGACACTGTGAGACTGGTAAACAAACATTGTACCGCTCTAAAGCATGTCAATCTAATCACGGGACAGAAAATAAGAAACGACGCAATCAGTCCTCCAATGTCATTATAAATTCTGCTTTGCCAAAAAGGAAATCGAAAGAGAAAATGTCTATGGGTACTGCTTTTGTAGGGAAGCAATGTGTTGTACAGTGTTACATCCAAGGCCAGCTTGTTGATGTATTATGGGATACAGGATCTCAAGTGTGTATAGTGGATGAACTGTGGAAAAACAAACACTTGCCAAATATCAGACTGAGAAATGTTGCAGAGGTAATTGATGCGCCTGAAGGACTCTGCCTTGTGGCGGCGAACGGGCAGGGCATACCTTATGCAGGGTGGATGGAAGTGACTTTTGGGTTGGCATCAAATGAAGTGAAAACAAAAGAACTGGTCATACCTGTGTTGGTAATGAAGGGCAGAGAGCTTCGTCATCCTATCATTGGATACAACGTGATTGAGCAAATAGTGAACAACAAGGAATTAACTCAGCCAATCACCAATGAATCGGTGGAGAGAGAAAAAGTTCAAGCTTTCATTGAGCAAGTTCATGCAGAAACGTCATGTGAATATTTAGTCAAAACAAAAAAAGAAAATGTTCATGTGCCCAAACACACATCAGTACAAATTGAATGCAGAGTGCAGTCACACCGACCAAAAGTAAATACATTGCTAATTTTTGAGCCTGACGTTAACCCACAGTGGGCGGAGGGGTTGGAGTTCTGTGAGACGATTGTAACCCTGCGAAAACATACATCTCCCCACATAATTGTCAGTGTACAGAACCCTACGGATCATGACCTACTGTTAGCAGGCAAAATGGTCATAGGCACAGTGCAACCTGTACAGGCAGTGTATCCAACTGCTACTTGTGAGGGACCTGACTTAACTTCTGTGAGGGTCAATCAAATAACAGATGAAACCGGCCATACCTCTGACATCGCATGGGAACCACCGCTGGACTTAAGCCATCTCAGTGAGTCTAGAAGACACATTGTAAGACAGATGCTGAGAGAGGAAGCAGCTTCCTTTTCGAAATCCGATGATGACATTGGCTGCATAGATGGGCTGCAGTTGACCATCTCGCTAACAGACACTATCCCAGTCGCACGCACTTACCAGTCAGTACCTCGTCCCCTGTACAAAGAGATGAAGGATTACCTACACGATCTTATTGCCCAAGGATGGGTTAAACAGTCAAACTCGCCGTATTCCTCACCAGTGGTCTGCGTCCGGAAAAAGGATGGTAGTTTGCGGTTGTGTATTGACTACAGAGAATTAAATCGCAAAACAAACCCCGACCGACAGCCCATTCCACGTGTTCAGGATATCATGGACAGTCTTGGAGGAAACAGCTGGTTCTCACTACTTGACCAAGGAAAAGCATACCATCAGGGTTTCATGGCCAAAGAGAGTAGACCCATGACAGCTTTTGTAACGCCATGGGGGTTGTATGAATGGATTCGTATCCCTTTTGGTCTGATGAACGCTCCCGCGGCTTTCCAACGCTGCATGGAAGAGTGCCTGAAGGATCTCAGAGACGATTGCTGTGTCCCCTACCTTGATGACACGCTAGTGTTCAGCAAATCCTTTGAAGACCATGTCAATGATGTGAAAAGAGTCCTGCAGCATTTAAGGCGATATGGGATCAAACTCAAGCCTAGTAAATGTGAGGTGTTCAAGCGGGAAGTTCGTTACCTGGGGAGAATTGTGTCCGCGGAAGGAAGTAAAATTGACCCTGCTGACACTGAGGCTGTGAGAGCCCTGAGAGAGAAAAGACCCAGCACGGTGGGACAGTTGAGAGCCGTACTTGGCCTGTTAAGTTACTATAGGCAGTACATCAAAGATTTCTCCAAGATCGCTGGGCCGCTCTATGACTTGCTGAAAGGAGAAGTGGAGACAAAGGGCGAAGGATACAATGGAACCACCACCAAGTGTACAAAAAACAAAAAGAAAGGAGTGCCTTCCCAGAAGCCCATTTTATGGACAGAAAAACATCAGCAGAGATTGGAGACACTAATAGACTGCTTGGCGGAACCTCCGGTCCTTGGATTTCCTGATTTCTCGCAGCCGTTTATACTCCATACCGATGCCTCAAACCAGGGACTTGGTGCTGTTCTGTACCAAAGGCAAGGGGGGAAACTTAGAGTCATTGCTTATGGATCCCGTACACTGACAGCCTCTGAAAGAAATTATCATCTTCACTCAGGGAAATTGGAGTTTTTAGCCTTGAAGTGGTCCATCACAGAGAAGTTCCGTGATTATCTGTACTACGCACCTACCTTCACAGTATACAGCGACAACAATCCGCTTACTTATGTACTGACCAGTGCCAAGCTCAATGCGACTGGATCCAGGTGGGTTGCGGAGCTCGCGGATTTCCATTTCACCATAAAATACCGCCCTGGCAAAGAAAACATTGATGCAGACAGCTTATCCAGGATGCCGCTGGAAGTTGGAACCATGATGGAGCAATGTACAGAGGAACTCCCATCCGATTGCGTCGAAGCAACCATACAGGCTGTAGAAGTTCAAGATCTTGCCATGTCGTGGACAGCCAGGAGTTCGCTTTATGACCCGACGGAGTGTGCGGAGTCAGGCCAGTCTTTTTCCACCGATGAGGTACGACAAGCGCAGAGAAGTGATACCCACATTGGACCTGTAGTACAATGTAAGAGGGCTGGCGAAAAACCCTCCAGACACTTATTAAGGACATTCAGTGCACAGGGTAGAAGTTTGCTGCGTCAATGGGACAAACTGTGCATTGGAGAGGATGGAATACTCCGCCGGAAGACAGCTACCCGATCTCAGCTTGTGCTGCCTGAAATATATAAACAGCGTGTTCTGCAGGAGTTACATAGTAAAATGGGGCATCAAGGAGTGGAGAGGACGACGTCATTGATTGGAGACAGATTCTTCTGGCCCAAAATGCAGGGTGAAATTGAACATTTCGTGACCAAGAGTTGTAACTGTCTGAAACAAAAGAAACCAAGTAGAGAAACCAGAGCACCACTAATGAATATTGTCACCACTCACCCATTTGAACTCGTCTCCATTGACTTTCTGCACCTGGACAGGAGTAAAGGAGGATATGAATATATCCTGGTGATAGTTGATCACTTCACAAGGTTTGCACAGGTTTACGCCACCACATCAAAATCTGCAAAAACTGTCGCGGATCGAATATTCAATGACTATGCACTGAAATTTGGATTTCCCCAAAGGATTCACCATGACCAGGGAGCAGAATTCGAGAATCAGTTGCTTTATCAGTTAAAAAAGAATTGTGGAATTGCAGGATCGCGAACAACCCCATACCACGCGCAAGGGAACGGACAGGTTGAACGTTTTAACCGGACGTTGCTCCAGATGTTAAAGACTTTGTCAGAAACACAGAAGTCCAACTGGAAGGAGTCATTGAACAAACTTACTTTTGCCTACAACAGTACGCGATGTGAGGTTACTGGATTTTCACCATTCTATCTCTTGTTTGGGAGATCACCGAGACTACCCGTTGACTTGCTCTTTGGATTAACGGCAGCGGAAGGGACTAACAACCATAAGGAATATGTAAAGAGATGGAGGCAAGGAATGCAGGAAGCGTTTGAGATTGCCAAAGAGAACAGCAAGAAGACAGAAGAAAGAAACAGAAGGAACCATGAGGGTAAAGTAAGGAGCTCAGTGCTGCATTCAGGAGATCGTGTTCTGGTGCGAAATCTCACACCCAGAGGAGGTACAGGAAAGCTTCGCAATCACTGGGAAGATGATATACACACAGTTATTCGTCGAATGGGAGAAGAAAGCCCTGTTTATGAAGTCAAGCCGGAACGAGGAAAGGGAAGATCGAGGGTTCTACATCGAAATCTCTTGTTACCGTGTGATTACCTGCCAATGGAAATGGAGCTCAGAACACAGCCAAAAACAAAGAAAAAAGTGGATAAACCTACCTCTGTAGGAAGGGATGATTCTAGCTCAGAGGAAGACGATGAAGGATGTAGTCAGTGGTACTTACCTGCGGTCCAGTCTCAGCAACCTGTGGAAGGAAACAGTGAGTTAGAAAGCAGAAACTTACCAGTTATCTGGCCCCGTGAACCTGAAAAGGAAAGGGAAGAAATTGGTCAAGAGGTAGTGAAGGATCATGAAACAGAAGTTCGTATGGAAAATGAGGAGATACCTCAACAGAAAGTTGATGTGATGGAGGAGGAACAACCTGGAGGAAAATCTGACAATACAGCAGATGGACATCTAGCCCTGTGGGAAAGTAACAGTGAAGAAGAACAGGAGTGTAGATTGCCTAAGAGAGAGAGGAGACCACCAAAGACATTCACCTATGATTACCTGGGTACCCCTGCATGCTATAATGTAGAGCAGATGAACACAATAGCGTTTCAACCCACGCCATATGAAATGCACAGCATGACTCCATGGACTTACCCAGCATCACAGTACCAGCCAGTATACTTTTACACATACAAAGACTTATATGCACACTGAAAAGAATGGATTAGAAAAAAAAAGCAGTATTAGGAGGACAAGAGACTATGCAGTTCCCTACACATACCTTTATTGATGAACTGAACATACAGTTAACTCGCAGTGCATACATAAATTAGAACATTTGCATATAAAACAGCACCACCTAAAGAAAGAAAGTGAAAACAAAGTAATGTCGGGACGACATGTATTTTCGAGGGGGAGAGTGTGGTGGTTACAAAAGTAGATAAGTATTTGTAAATAAATAAGTATATAAATAGTAGTAAATAAATATATGATATGTAAGATGTGACGACAAGAGAATGTATTTCTAATACATGTTTTTTTTGTGATTATTTCTTTGACGATTAATCTTCCCTGCTCAATCGTTCAATTATTTGATTGCTTTTACCTTTTGGGAGTGTTCGCCTGCTTGAGGGAGGGGGCTCATGCGCGCTGCTCAAACAATACAGACTCTGATAAGTGAAGCAGCAGCAGCTCCGTGTCCTGTATTAATTTATACATCTCCCCTCATCAGGTATGAATTACATAAAAGCAATGAGAGTATGCTTTTTTGACATGTAAGAGTTTAAGAAATGTTAATTACATTGTTTAAAGTGTTTAAGTTTACTGTTATTACGAACATGTAAAAGTTCGCTGCAAGTCACGTCTGTGTGCGTCACGCGTGCTAGTTATAAATTTCATGCTAGTGATGGAGACCATGCGGTCTCAGAGAGAAGGCGCAATATTAGAGTAAGTCCACAAATAAGATTTGTCTTGGTGAAATAATGCAATGAGTAAGTTGTAAGTGCCAAATGACTTTGAAAATGAGTGTCTGTACTAAAAATGTATCAGGAAGAATAATTCTGGCAAACATGAACACATTTTTAGGATTTATTCACGTGTAAAATGTTATATATGTTATCAGTGAATATTTCATAGTACCTATGCTTAATCTGTGGACACAGTAGTAAAAGAGAAATACCGGTACTGTATATGTAATTCTGTTATATATTGTGATTAGCCTACTCTTGAAGTGATGCACTGTCATTGATTGACATAAGAGTGATTGAACTGTTTTACATTGTATAAAAAACAATACAGACTCTGATAAGTGAAGCAGCAGCAGCTCCGTGTCCTGTATTAATTTATACATATATCTCCCCTCATCAGGCGGTGAGGGTACTACATGTACAACATGTCATTGAACATGTTGTTGCTGTTCTTGTTGCATTTACACGGTTTTTACCAGCAGATGTCCTCAGCATGCTACGTTCCGAGCGCATCTAAACAGTAGCCTAATCTAGCTAGTCTAATCGTCAATAAAAAAGTCAATAGTGGAATAAAAAATGTCAACACCTTTATATACACAAAGCCCTTTTCACTGCAACTTCAAAGGAAGCAATACAATGTTGTCGAAACTATAGCGCTGCCTGTGGTAATTTTGTTACACTATTTGCTACCCTGCATAATGATCTCATCGTTAATATTTCTCACCATTTATTCCAAGGGTACGACTAATTGCTTTCCTTATACATATTTTTAACATAGCCTATCCTTGAAAAGGGATTTTGACTTGTCAATGGTAGATTGTTCTGTACCTCGGCGACTAACTTCTCCACAATGTCGTCTGCCATTTTAAATGCGCGAGCCCTTTAAATTCGAGTGGATTCTGATTGGCTGTCAGTGTTTTATCGTTCGAAAGCTGGACAAAAAAAAAACGTTCTGAAAGTGATCCCAACGATATCGTTCCTTATCCTTATCGTTATAGTTGTGGTGTGAACTCTGCTATTCTTTAATATGGAGAAAGATTTTTAGAACTATATCTTTATCGTTATCTAGTTATCTTCATAGGTGTGAACGGGCCTACAAATCTTGGTTTTGGCTTTTACTCGTTGGCGAGAGCTTCATAAAATTAAAGGCTTAGACTGGCTTAGACTTAAAGGCTTAAGGTTAGACAAGACAGACTGACTGGCCCTCCTGCTGCTGGACTAGTAAGTAGTGTTAACTTAATTACTATGTAACTTAGCTTTTGCGTGTAATGTTGGCTGGGTTCTTGTCCTATGAGAAGACTCATGCATGCTTAAATTACTTTTGAGTATTTTGTAATTTGTATTTACCTCAACAAAAATAAATGAAATGTAATTTGTAATTAAATACTTTGAGGGACTGTAATTTGTATTTAAAATACTTTAAATTATTTAAATATATAATTTTATTTTGCATGTTAACTTTCATCACCAGGCTTAAAGTCCCTGTAAAGTCAAAATTAAGTATGTGTTTTGAGTTTGTCACACCACAGAAAAATGTGTTATTAGTCACCCAGCCAAATTTGAATGATAAAAAAAGCCAGCAAGTACATAAAATAAGCTATCAAAATCTTGAAAAAATGAGCAGTAATAGGCATAGACAGTAAAAGAAATGGACAGAGCCATCTCATTGGAACTCAGTTGAGACAGTTGAAGCCCATTTTTAGCGATTTTTGAGCACTTCCGTTCCTGACGCGCAGACTCAAACCGACTCAAACTAAGCTTGATGACGTGAGCAACCTGTCTGACAGACGTGAATCTTCTAGTAGCTGTGCCAAGAGGAATCTGAATCATTCCCTTCCGAAACTTGCAGAGCCGGAGATCGTGAGTATTAGCTGTCCATGAGCTCGCAGCAGGAGCAGCTTTACAACTCTCTATGGGCTTCTCCCTTGACTTTATGCCTCGACGTCCCCCCGATTGCGCGCGAGTTTCTACTTCTGTCTATACGGTCATTTCTGTACAGCGCGACAGAGAGTCGAGTGGTTATGACGCAATCGTTAGCCTATTTTTACTAAATCTGTTTCTACGGGGCCATAACGTAACATAGAAGGTAATGGAGCCTTTTATACATTGTCGTGTTTCTTTAGAAATAAATAATGGACAAATGGAGTCTTTAAACGCCTCAGATGTAAAGTTATTCGCTGTCAAAGTGACGCCAAAATGAATGGGAGTCAATGGAAATGCTAACGCAAGTGAAGTTCTGCTACAAGATGGCGGCACCCGGCCGACTTCAACTTCCGGTCGATGGATTACCCCCTTGGTAATAGGCCTATTTCACAAAAATGGCCGCCGAGACCGGAAGTAGGGTAAACTCTTTTCCGGTGAAAGCGCTAGCAGTTACAGTCGGAGGACAAATGCGGAGACTAAAAGTGGTTGCTTACCTTTTTATGTTTCAACCCAAAGAAGAAACAACCCTATTGATCACTTCACAGCTTTTCGTGTTTTGCGGGTTTTCATGGAACAACCGGGGAGAAGTTAAATCACGCCAGGCGCGTGTGAAGGAGGAAGCAGATGTTGAAATGGAGTGTTGATGCCGGTTCGGGACTGATGCCCTGACAAAACATGTTTATATTGCACTTGATTGTTACCCGATTTGCACGTCATGCACTTTTATTTATTATTATTACCTGTTGGCAAATTAAAATTGTTTGTAGAAGTTGTTTTCTGTAACTTTCTTTCCTTTTTACCTGGGTGCGCTATGCCAGGCCTGCTGTTTACTTGTGCAAGCAAGGGCAGCTGGGACATTTATTAAACGTGTAAAATACTTTCCAAACCGTTACATATAGTCTTATAAATTCAGACGTTTGTGGTTTAAAAAAATAAACATATTGGAATCATTTTTAAAGTTGTTTGAACACGGAGCAGTTTTTCCCGTGAGTGGGACTGGAAAACCCGGAGTGGATCAGGAGCGGAGTGAAAATAGAACGCTTCTGTGCAGAGAGGAACGGGCTTTTGCTCCAGTCCAGGCTTTGATCACATCTCCCTAAGCGGGTGAACACCTCGTCCTTCCGACCCATTCGAACTAAAATTAAGACATTTATTACACTATTTGAGAAATATAAGCATATTTACGGCCTTAAAATAATGAAAAGGGTGATTTAAGACATAAGGACAGGGGGAAACCTGATATTAACGGAAGTCCGTCGTAGCGACGGATAACTTTAATCCCTGTATATATTTTTTAGTGTATTACTGAATATAAAATTACATTATATATTAGTAAATATATTCTCACATTTTTAAATATATGAAAATGACTTGTTTCTATGCAAAAAGTGACTTGAATGACATGTTTCATTCAATATATTGTAATATATTATCACCATATATTATTCTGTATGTTTTCAAATATACTGTTAAACCATTTCATATATTGATCATTCATATAGGGAATATTTTCTTTTCATAAGGGGACCCCAGACAGTTAAATATTATTTTGTAACATGATTTTTTTTAAACATGTAAAATCAATCACTTCATTTATGTTTTTAGTCTAAATATTTTTTTATTTGCCTTAATTTCATTATTAGACATACTAGCAACGTTAGGTCAAATTCACTGTAAAGATGTACAATTCTTAGTTTCATTCATGGTAACATGAAAAAGGAGCCATAATCTAGTAGTGGAAGATTGCTGCAATCTCCTGGACTAACACTTAATAACATGATTTTTTTTAACAAAAGCCACTAGATTTAACTCATAGCCTACAATCAGACATCATTTCAATTTATTTATTTATTGTTTTTCGATATATTAACGTTAAATGTGAGCTTAGTCATCAAGTGTCATGCCAAAAATGAATGGAACTTTTTTTATGTAAGCACTAAGCAAACGTCAAGAATTTGTCCAATTTCGATCTTTTCACAACTCCCTGAAAACTATCAACAAAACGGACAACATCTGATATTCTTACTTTTGTCAGATAACGTTATATGAATGACTGGGAGAGAAAACAAGCTGTTCAAAGTCCATTTTGAAAATGAATAGCGATTCGGGCGGGCGGCGCGACCAGAAGTCTTTCTGCCGTCTGTGTCTGGCGTGATTTAACGTCTCCCCAGTTGTTCCATGAAAACCCGTAAGACACGGAAAGCTGTGAAGTGATAAATAGGGTTGTTTCTTCTTTGGGTTGACATAAACACCATAAAAAAAGGTAAGCAACAGGACTAAACATCTTATAGTTTCCGCATTTGTCCTCCGACTGTAACTGCTAGCGCTTTCACTGGAAAAGAGTTTACCCTACTTCCGGTCTCGGGGGCCATCTTGTGAAATAGGCCTATCTCTGCTCTCAAACGCTGGGGGCGTGTCCACTGGCTGCGCTGAAACCACGCCCACTCGCGGGAAAGCTGCCATCGACTATTCGCCAGTCGACTCGCCACACTCAACTCTACAGCCGGAATGGATGCTCGCACGATGGGCACGCACTGCCGATGATGGCACCAATTGTCGGCGCGACAGGAGGATGAAGGCTGAGGCGGGAGTCGGTTCGGCCCCATTCACCAGTAACAGCGGATTATCAGTGAATCCCAGTTGTCTCCGACGAAAGTTTATAAAACTATCCCTTGTAAAATGATCACTTACAGAGGCGGGTTTTGGCGGTGATCCTCAGCTCTCCATCAAGGTGGCTCTTCACAAAATTAATCCACTTCTTCTTGATGTAATCGTTTTTCGGAAATTTAAATAAGGACACCGATCTGTTTTGTACGTGATCCGGTGATCGCATCCAGGTAGTAGGCCTACGCATTTCCGTTCCGTGACGAAGACATAGCTAGCTAGCAATCTGTAGGCTGTGTTACTAATAATAGTACTGACAGTAACTCGCGATTGAGCGGCAAACTGATGTGAATGTGCTCTATAATATTGTTAGGAGCGGCAAGCCTCAGCGGCTCCAGTGCGTCATCAAGTAGGGGCGTGTCCAGGAGCTCAAGGGCTCCAGTGCGTCATCGAGCCCTGTTTTAGCCCCGCCCAGAAAATCCGGAAAATAGCAATGGTGAAAAACTGTTTAACTGTCTAACTCCACAATTCAGTTCTTCACAGTTCACAGTCTTTGTAATATGTTTTAGCAATTATTTCTAACATTTATAATGTGTTTAGATTTTTTTTTTGAAATTGCCTTTACAGGGACTTTAAGAGAGCATAGGCATTTAAAAAAATGGAATAGGACTAACGTTACCAAATTGCCTATGAGTTTTTGGCTAGATGCAAGAAAATCACATGACGTGACGCATCATATTGTTCACATTTCTGGGTTTCTCAAGCAGTGAATGAGAGAGTATTAAATATATTTTTTGTTTTTTCATTTGCTCAAATAGCAAAATAAAACCGCCACAGCAGCGTTTTCACAACTTTATAAAAGAGTTAAAAAATAAAGAGATTGATAATGCCAGTCAGAAGAGAGAAATATGTCAACTTTACGGTCACAGCGGCTAGAAACACCCTCAGAGCAGCGTTAACTAGTTTTTTTTTAAATATAATACAAATATAGTGTAAAATGTACATTTAGAAAAAAACTTTGCAGGATTTACGATGCTGATGACTGTTAAAACGCGTCATTGCAGTCCTTGAAAAAGGTCCAGCTCGCTCATTGTGAACAACGTCAGACGCAATTAAGAAGCTGCCTATGCTCATTCAAACTGCTTTAAAGTAAAGTATCTAGTCAAATATAATATCAGATATTGTTAAATGAATGTCATTATAGGACAGAATATTGGTGCAAATATCTAGAACTTGTGAATTGATTTGCTAGCTAAAGAGTGACATTTGCTGTCTTGTGAAGCGGGGATCGCAGTATTTCCGTGGGTGGTCAAGTAATAAAAATTAACATTCTGATTAAAATGCGTGAGGGTATATGATATAAATGATGGTAGCCTAATATTAAAACAATGTGTAGACCTGAGTGTTGCTGAAATCTGAGTGGTTGACGAACTGCTGATTGGAGGGTAACTGCCAGTGCCAGATACACACAAAACTATGTCAAAATGTCGGCCTTGGAAAATATTTACGTAAACACAGTCGGTCGTGTCTTAAATTAACGTAAAGCCGCTGTGGTGAAGAGTTGGGTCTATAGACAGTAAAAGAAATGGACACAGCGACCCCATAGATTTCAACGGAGAAAAGTGAAGCCAATTAGAAGCACTCACTCCCTTATTGCCAAGCGCGCTGCGCAGGCTTCACACTGAGCTTGACGACGTAGATGTGACGTGAGCAACCTGTCTGACAGTTATAAGTCTTCCTGTAGCTGTGGCAAGAGAAATCTGAATCATTCCCTTCCGAATCTTGCAGAGACGGAGAGCGTGAGTAGGAGCTGTCCATGAGCTAGCAGCAGGATCAACTTTGACTCTCTATGGGCTTCTCCCTTGACTTTATGCCTCCACGTCCCCCCGATTGCCCACGAGTTTCTCCTCATGTCTATACGGTAACTTCTCTACTGTGCGACAGAGAGTCGCGTGGTTATGATGCAATCGTTAGCCTATTTTTACAAAAACGGCTTCTACGGGGCCATAACGTAAGATACAAAGTAATGGAGCCTTTTATACATTGTCGTGTTTCTTTAGAAATAAATAATGGACAGATGGAGTCTTTGGACGCCTCAGATGTATTATTTGCTGTCAAAGTGACGCCAAAATGAATGGGAGTCAATGGAATGCTAACAGCAGGTGATGGTCTGCTACAATGGCGGCCCCCAAGGGAAGCTTCAGTTTCCGGCTGATGGATTATCTTTTTGGTTGGGTCCCACTGAAGTGTTGAGTCCAAGCGTGCCACACAAGCCCTGAAAAGTGAAGCCAAAACGTCTCGATCGCCCCCCGGTGGCTGGTCCTAGTATAGGTCATAAATCCCGCCTCCCCATGTTATTCAGCATGAGACCAACTAAACAATTAAATTACACTTCAAATATATTTTTTCCAAAGATGGTTTCTGTAGTTTTTATCATGCTGATGTAAGTTCAAGTGTTTGTTTTTAAAGGGGTCATATAATGGTACATGCACTTTTTCAAGTTGGTTGTACTGAAATGTGTGTTGGCAGTGCCTGTACACAACCATCATATATTGATAAAAATCCATCCAGTGTTTTTGTTTTAATCTCCTTTTATGTTTTCCCCTGCCTCAAATCGAGCCGTTCGACCGTGTGACGTCACACGGTCGGACGCCCCTCCCGCGATTGTTGATTGACAGCCGGCTTTCAACACAGAACCGCCCTCGCTCGTGAGAGCTGTCAATCATAGTATGTGCGGACCGGCGCGGTCATTGTTGATATGCTGGAGCACTGTCTATGAGCAGAATGGCGTCTAAGTGATTGTGGTGTTCTGTTCTTGGGTGTAATAACGAACACAGCAGTCATTTTAATGTTCCCAAATCCGAACCGCTGAAGACGCAGTGGCTGAGTTTGTTTTCGAAGGGAATATTCCCCACCAGCAACGTCAATGCTCTCATGTTTGCGCGAATCATTTCTCACCAGACTGCTTTATAAACGAGGATCAGTATAAAGCTGGATTTGCTAAGAAGCTTCCTGAATAAAGGATCGGTACCAGCTATTCGTGTTCCTGCTGAACCTCTAGAACAACTGAAGTGAGTGTAACGTTTTATTATCCTTTATATTAATATTTATATCTTTGCAAATCGCTTGCACGCTTCACGATGAATGAGTCTAAGGTTTACACTCAGGGTACATTACGGCATGTTTTCTATGTACGACGTTCTCAATATAATTCATAATCCCACGTTTATAATGAACAACGCGTTATGGTTATTGTGTTACAAACGTGTACGCACAGAACAGAGGGGCGGAGTGAGCAAAGCTCATGATCATTTAAAGTCATATGCACTGAAACGGCGTGCTGAAAACAGAGCTGTTTTTGACCAGGTAAAATAACTGTTTTCTTACAATACTAATGAGAATTTTTAATTAAAGTATATTACAAACTTTTAATTTAGACCCTAAAGAATCATATTAGCTTGTACAAAAATGGCATTATATGACCCCTTTAAAATAAGTTTGTTTTTAGTTAGTTATTTGATGCGGTGGTGTGACGTCATGATTGACAGCTGTGATTCACAGGTTCTCTGAGCAAAGTAGTCGCTGAAGCACCAACAGACTTTTTTTCGGGATCTTCGGAGGACTGAGGAGATTGGAGCTTTACATTTAATATCTAAATTTCTAAAAGTGCAGTTGAGCGTGTGCTTGCGATTGCGATTGATTCTGCGAGAGTGAGGGCAGGGCCTTGATTTCGCGGCTTTATTTCCTGCTCAGTACTGCGCCATATCGGGACACTCGCGGCTTCACTTCTGGCCAATGGAAGAGAGCGAAGGGGCGTCGTCCATCTTTTTTTAAAGTCTATGGTTGAGTCTCAACTTAGGACCCCATTAGTATGCCTGATCTAAATCTGTTCTCGCAGTAACTTGTAGCTAACGTGAGCTGTTTTAGCGTTATGTGGTAGCTTTATGTAGGCCTAGAATGCTAAATCCTGCTGATATGAAGGTCTACAGCTAAATCCCGCTGCTATCTGCAAGATAAGATAAAAATATAAGATAAAAGCAGTTTGTTGCCATCAAGTAATACGTTTATTTGTATAGCGCTTTTCATAGTAGGTTGCGTCAATAGCAGAGGAGAAAGGCAGCGAAATTTAAAAATATGAATGGGGTCCTATAGCCTGGATGCCAGCCGAATTTAGCCCCGCCCACAACATTTGAGGATGGGAAGTTCGGTCTGGACTTGATCTGTTGTGAAGCAAGAATGCCCGAACCAAAGCTGTTCGATCCAATCAAATTGTCAGTGCGGGCTTTATATGATGATGAACAGATGATCAACCGTAACGTAATCATCCACGTAACCAAAGAGTGCTTGGGATGAATTCGTTTACAACAAAGAATGGCTGCCGCTGGAGAATTTAGATGTGTAGATTCAGCCATCGCGTCTATTATAGAAGATGTAGACAGCGCATTCATTTTAAAAGAGGAACAGAGAACCATGATCAAGGCATTTGTCGATCCTATTGAGTGCAGAGGCATTAGGCTTGTTTGAGATGAGCAAAATCTGCGCAGATTAACGGTGATCAGCGCGAGATGCATGCCGGTGTTCTGACATTCCATCCTACCCGTCAGATTGTCCTACCCAGAGCCATATAGAGTGAGAGTTGCGACAACTCCATTGACTTCAATGGAACGGTTTTTTACAGCAATGGCGGCTCGCGGAGCCTCTCAATAGTTCCCGGAAGTAGCAGCAGCGCGGTAGAGTTAGAGCAGAACAGACCGTTTGTGATGCACTTTTAAAAGGTAAGACGTTTAAAGAATAAGATTGTATATTATCAGTACATCTGAATCCAATTAACTTGTAAGTTTAACTGTATTAAAACATGCTAGTTGATTATTGCTCTCTAAATTAGTAGTTTTAGGGGACGTTATCAGGTAAAATAAAGGTCATTGGATAAAGTTAGTACCGCATAACAAACCACGAACAGCATATTAATGTTTAAACCCGTTCTATTAATGCATGTTTATCCTTTGTTGTGTAATAAGAGGGAAATACTTCTAAACAGAGGTTAAATATAACATTGGGGAGTGTGATAGTTGTAATTGATAAAATGAGAATATCGGTTTCAATCCATATTAAATGTGCAATAACGGGGAAAAATCCTTATTTTAGATTTCATATTTGAGTAAGGAAAAACGTATGGTTGGCGTTTTTTATTCATTGTGTTTCTGTTGACTATTACCTGTCTATATTATGATTTAGCTCAGCTGATTTGTATTGATAGGAAAGGGAGATGGAAGTTTATAAGTAAGATTAAAAACATGCTTAAAACGGCAGCAAGCCGTGTTCTAGATCAAATCACACTAGGCTAAATGGGGTATTATAAATACCATAACTGTATTATATACTAACTCCTATATATAATTGATCCCGTTTTTGTTTCCTTTATCTCTTTCAACACAAGAAGCACAAAGAGGATTCGGTGGATCCTGAAGACTCCTGCACTGACGCTGTACCCTCATCAGTCTCAGCTCCTTGGATTTTGCAAGACTTTACTTGCTCCCTATTTTTAATAAACATTAAACTTCCCAGTGTTGGTCTTTGTGGAAAAAGTGCAGATACACCTAAGTATGATTAGCACACAAGTTCTATTTAGATTGCTCCTGACTTGAGCATATTTTCTGTGTCTGACAACATAGAGGAAAGGCCAGACAACATGCTTGACGTGCAGTTTATTAGACATTTATAAATCCCATTGTGCTAATTCAGTGCAAAAGTGTATATATAGGTCATTGACAAATAAACAAAGTCTAAAATCTTTTCAAAACTGATGTAATGTATATTTTTGTGTCATGAACAATGTATTTGAACAAGTTTCAGTTGTGAACATTTCTAAGTGTTTAAATTCACCTGAAAGTGTACCAACCTACCCATAACTTTAAAGCAATTACCAGTATTTGATAGAGATCTAAAAGGATCATTATGGCTCCTCTGGACAATGCATTATCATGCACACTGCAATTACCATAATAAGAGAGCCATGTTTGCAGTTGTGCCCCCCCCCCACCCCCCCCCCCCCCCCGACATACAAATTGCTAGACAAAAGGTTTTCAATTATCAGCTATAAATCTACTGAAATGTATAAAATTTGTTTATATGAAAGGTTAAAATGATGCCATAGAATTTCATTTTTATTTTTTTTATGATTAAAACACCATTTAAATTAGTATTTTAGTCTGTTAATTTGTGCGGACAGTTACACAACCTGACATTTTGGGGGGTTTAAGATAACAAAACATAAAATATGTATTATCTAAATGTACTAAAAATTAATTTAAACTAAATAGGTTTTATAGATTTAAGTGATGTATGTCATGAATTTATCAAATTATGTTAAGGAAATAATGTACTTGGACACTTAGAAAATAATGTATGTGTGTATAATCATGTTTTGTTTTAAAATGAAATATGTATTCATTTATATAGTAATAAGTGCATAAGCATTGTAAACATTACGATGAATGCAATTTTACTTGTTTGCAATGGCATTTTAAGACAATCACCTGTTTCCTGCAAGTCTCCTGTCCTTGTGAAACCATAGTGAACATTACATGATAACCCTTAAATAACATACAAGTTTAAGAACACAAAAATACTTCAAAACAACTGCAAAACGGTCTTTAACCAAGGTAAAGTTAGCCAGAAAATATGTTAACAAAGGCAGGCAACACTGGTTGACCACAATAAACATTAAATATCAGCAGATTTTTATCTTTTAAAAACAATATTGCTGTAACTACATACACATACTACATCCAAATGTCAATGTATTATATACATATTGTAAACCAACGCATTTATTGACTACAAACTACCAAAAATCACAGTTCAGCTCTCTACCTCCATCGATTTGAATTGGCGCCGAAGCACTTCCTGGAACTATCTGAGGTCTACGCGAATCACGTGACAACCAAGCATTTAGAACTTCCGTTGTCGCAACTCTCTCTCTAAATGGCTCTGGTCCTACCAAGGCTTACTGCGCATGCGCACATCAATATCGCGTCATTTTTGTCGCGCTGAACGACACGCCCATAATTTTTTACTACTTGCGTGAGAACTTCTTCATCTGAGGTAAGTTTTTCACTGTTTATGTTAATTTTGTTAATTAATTATTATATAAAGATACATAGCAGTAATGAGAACTGTTTACGGTCACATTCATACAAAGCCAGCTAGCACCATTAATCATATTAGAATTTTTCATGAAAGCATTAGGCTAGATAATAGGCGGGGTTTAAGATTTGATTGTTTGGTGTAAAATATAAACACACACAATTATGTCAAAATGTCCGTTTTGTCGAGTGTCCTCATAAGATCAGTTTTAAATTAATTAAAAATAGTATAAAATGATCGTAAAGAGTGTGAGGCGTGTGAGATCCGAGTCTCTCTCAGCAGCGCAGGTCTTAAAGTGACAGCAGTTTTCATTCATAAAAATACTCCATTAAACAAATATTTTAAATATATACCGGTACTCTATATTGTTTTTGCATTAATTTGGAGATCAACTGTGAAATTGTTGCATTATAAAATATAATACATGTATATATATTTTTTTGTAATTACAATTAATCACATATAAAATTGATTAATCTAGTAAATCCCCCCCCCCCCCCCCCCCATTGATTTACAGCACTATATATATATATATATATATATATTTGTGATTTTCTTTTTCTTTCTTGCATTTTTGACAGCTATGGAAGATAAGTGGGAAGCACTGTATAATTTTCTGTCAGTGGGATCGTACCCATCAGGGTATGATAAGTCCAAAAGGCAGAACATTCGAAGATATGCCCTTAAATTCAACCTAAAGGGTAGTTATTTTAACTTTACATTTCAATTATGTTTATTTTATTATTCATTTGTTGCCATCTTGATTTTCTTTTCCAACAATGCCAAATTTCCTTTTACTTCTGTCATAGTCATGTTTTCTCTTTATTGTAGATGGAGAGCTTTTTTACGGAAGTAAAAGAGTGATAAAAACGACAGAGGAAGCCAGGGTACTCTTTGAAGAATTCCATTCCTCGCCCATTGGTGGACACACAGGGATTGGTAAAACACGTGCTGCCATCTGTGCCAGATTTTACTGGCATGGCATGTCAGTTGACATTGAAAATTGGGTATGTGTTATTTATTTTATATAGTTATTTTAGTTTATATATACCAACTCACAAATATTTAATATATATATTTATTTATATATATATATATATACAACAATTTCTGAAAGGTATTGGAATGTGATCAGTGCCAAAAAGTTGGAAAGCCTTTGACTGCTGTGCAGAGCTTACAGTGCATCAAGGTAAATAAGTGCAGTAACATACAGTATACATATATTAAACCTACTTTATGCACACTAAACTTACTTTACATTTTATTGAGTTGATAGGTTTCTGCTGTTTGGGAGCTTGTTGGCATTGATTTAACTGGACCATTACCTGAAACTGCAGATGGCTTTAAATACATCCTCACAGCCACAGACTACTTCTCTAAGTGGGTTGAGGCTTTTCCTTTAAGAACCAAGACAGCAGCTGAAGTTGGAAGACATCTCTGTTCCATCATTTATAGGCATGGTTGTCCCCAGAGAATTCTCTCAGATCAGGGAAGGGAATTTGTAAATGATGTAAGTGTATTTAAAATGATCAGTATTAAAGTGATTAAATCATAAAAATACAATTTTAAGTTTAGCCTCAATGTCTTTGTTTTTAGATTTTAAAGAGTTGTTATATTTTTTGTTATATTTTTTGCACGGATACAGTACATGTATTCAACTACTGTATGTTTTAAGGAGCTTTTCACCCATTTATTCACAGTGATTTTTCCCCTTTATTTTTTAAGCTTAACCACAGGCTTTGTGAAATGTTGTGCATCAAAAGAAGTGTGACAGCAGCATATCATCCTCAAACGAATGGGCTGGATGAAAAGACCAACGACAACATTAAACGGTAAGTTGTATTATTGTATGTACCTAGGTCAGGAAAAGTTAACTCACCCCCGCCCCCCATGGCATTTTGACCCATCTTCCGCTTATAAGCCTTCTAAAAAACAAAAAACTTCCAAAAAACTTCCCCCCTTATGTTTCATGTTAGAGCCCTCAAGAAATTGGTTAACGACCAACAGAATGACTGGGATCTCTATCTGGATGCCACCTTGTTTTCTTTACGATCAAAGGTCCACACCACCACAAAACACTCCCCTTTTCTTTTAATGTATGGGAGAGAGGCAGTGTTCCCTGCAGAGATTCCTGTTGAAATGCCGGTGAGTGTGCTTATGGAGTCATTTCAGCAATGTTGTCATACTAGCCTATGTAAGAAGAATTGTTCTTAAAGTAAATTTAGCCTTGAAATCATTTCCAATGGGTACTGTAGTAGATGATGCAAAACTTATTTTCTTTTTTTTTTACAAAACTAAGCATACAGTAAATATCGTTTTTATTATTGGTACCCTGAATTGATTAAATGTATTCAATTTTAACATCTGTTATAAAACCTTTGATCTTAAACCTGTAATGATCATATTTTTTGGACTTTGTTCCACAACAGACTATAAGGGTCACTAATATTCCTAACAGTTTGTTATGAATAGTAAACCATGTTTTTAGTAAAGGACCTCTTCTCATGCTACCATGGGATTTTCATTATATAGCCTACATGCACATGTGAAAATTTAAATAGTTCAAAAATGAATTTATATTGCTTCAATTATATTGCCTTTTTTTAGCTTTCCACCATCAGTCTCCCTGTGGAATCAAGTTTTAGTGATTATGTAGTTTCCGATAAAAAAAAGAGAGATGAGGCCAAAAAACAGGCAGAAGAAAACATTGGTAAATCACAGGAGAAACAGAAGGAAGCATATGCTAAAAAGGTCCAGAAGAAGTACAAAGACTTGATTTACAATGTTGGTGATGAGGTTCTTCTGATGAATATGAGGAAGCGTGGAAGAAAAGGAGGAAGGATTGAACCTGACTTCTCAGGACCCTACATCATTGAGAGACTCAGTGGCAAACTTGTCACATTAAACAAACCTGGAGGGATTACTTTAAAAACTAAATATAGCATTGGTCACATTAAACCATACAGAAGAAGCCAAACTGGAAAAGTGCCTGATGACTGTTCTGTTATCTCAGTCAGTGGGTCTACAGAGAGTAACAGTTCTTGCAAGATGCCTCCTTGCACTGTTGCACCTACACTCAGCACTCAGCATTCTGTGACCAAGGTAAATGATTCTGAGAAGCTCCAAGATTCAGCGTTACAAAGACCTTCTGTTATTCAAGTTGCTCCTAAAATGCTTGACCAAACAAATGGGTACATCAAGGAGGTAAAACTAACCCCAACAGATGAAGAGCCAGCAATAAAGTTCCCATCAGATGTAAACCAAATCTCAGAGGAACAAGGTTTTATATTTAAAGAGAGTTCACCCTTAGTTGCCAGTTTGGCCTAACTGACCAGTTTGGTCTTGTTGTTGCTTGCTTGCAGTGTTTAAATCATGGTGGCCATTTTGACCTGTTGGTCACAGGTCACCGTTATTTACAGGAAGTGGACATAAAAACCAATAAATCATAAAAAAGCATGGTAAATGGACTGCATTTATATAGCGCTTTCAACAGACCAATGGCCACCAAATCACTTTACATATTTGCCTCACATTTCAAATATGAAACCTTTCGGTTTGTAGACAACCTACATGAACCACTTAGCCATGCATGAACTAAGACCAACAGTACTTGTAAATCAAAGCTCACTGAAAAACCTTCACAACTGCGGCCACCAAAATATTACATTTTTCTTATTTAATATAGATATCATGAATTGTTTTTGAGTTATATCCACTTCCTCTAGCTGTCCTGTACACTTTTGATATGATGACTGTTTGCAAGGGCGTAGGTTTGCATACATTTTAGGAGGACAGAATTGTCCTTCCTAATAGGCTACTTCAGCGAACTCAATCACATTATTTTTCATATAATATACTACCAATGTGGGGGTAGGGGGTGGATTGTTGTTTCTTCCAACGTAAAGACCAAACCTACGGCCTTGAATGTTTGGCACGTTCATTTTGCCAAGTTCTTTTTATGTTGGCTCGTTGGCCCTGTAAAGTTGATTAATTAGAAAATTATTGACAACACTAACTTTGTCTTTCTTTTTCAGTAATGAAGGTCTGGGCTGCAAATGTCACTGGTCAGGTTGAAGCAGTTGTTGGGCCATATAAGCTCTATGACTCTTCTTTTCACTCACTGCAAGGGGTCGAGTGGCTTTCTGATGAAGTAAGTTATTCATTCTTATGCTATGGGTGGCCTTTCTTTCCAATCGGCCGGTTGTCTAAATGACTTATAAACCCAAATTACTTATTATTTTCTCACAAAAACAAAGTTTAGTTTGTTTATATTCATGTTTATTTTTCTTAATTTAGGTTATTGATGCATACCTTCACCTGGTCGTTGAAAAACAACAGGTATGTATAGAATGTCTACTTATTTAGGAACACATATTATTATAGTATATATTAATTGTATATAGGCCTACTTACAAATTTTTTTTTTTTTTTTTCAGAACCACGTACACCAGCTTTGTGCAGTTGTTGCACGTTCGTTGTTTGCTGGACAGTTCAGATGCCTAGGAAAGGTAATTTAGCTTTCCAGAAAGTAATAAAGTAGATCATATTTACGTGTTTTGGAACCATCACAAACTTGTTATTAAACACTTTTCACAGATGAAGTTTCCCATTGAGGACATTTGGCTGTGCCCTGTGAACGTTGGAGCACATTGGATTCTTGTGGTGCGTGTGTATTTTTCAAAGTACATTGCAAGTGAGATTATAGAAAATGTTTTTTTCTTCTTCTTCTTCTTCTTTAGTGATCTTGGGGTATTGTCAAATAAAACACTGGTGGGAGCTAACTAGGAAACAATTTAAGTTGTTTTGTTTTGTTCATGTTCGTGATATTTGTCATGTTATGTTTAAATAAGTTTCATAGGTAAGAAATGTGTTAGGTAATGCAGGGTCAAAGATGACACACTGCAAGTTTTAAACTTGTGAGCAGAGAAGTAGGCTACACACACAAAAATAGGCTATATATTTCACTGACGAAGGCAAAGAGCCTTTGTTATCTTTATCTCCTGTCTATAATTTTTTTTTTTTTTAGAGTGGGAACATTCCCACGTGAAGTCAATGAGGAAATTACATTGTCTTTCATCGCTCCCTTCACCAAGTGCGTTCCAAACGGCTACATAATGTCACGCAATTGGCCTGCTCACTCCAAAGTCCCCACTTCAAGGGCTCTGCTCTTCGAAGGGAGTAGGGCATAGGAATTTTCCCTCAGTATATTGCTACCATTCGCTTATATTCTTATATGTGTTACTGTATATTCACCTGCAAATAACTAAATCACTGTGTTGACACTTTCTCCATAATCTGCAGACATTCTTTAATGCTTTAGGTCAATAATTGAAAGGTTTATTTAAGCAGCTTCCTGTAGTTGTTAGTAGTGATCTAAAAATATTTCAAAACCTTATTTATGATTACATGACATTATATTCCAGATTATCAACATGCCTGAAAAAACACTTCTTGTGATTGACCCAATGGGAAATGAACGTTCTTATGAACGTAAAATTCTGCGGAACTGGAGGTAACCTTGTTAGAATGGTTTCATCTTTTTTTTATTATTTTTTTTTAATGTTATTCGATTCTAAACAGTACAAATGTCTCAACGACATCTAGGAATTTTTTAAAACTGAGGTGTGATGATGAGCAAACAGCCCAGTGGCAATTACGGACCCTGAAGCACGACCTGCAGATGGATTCCAGCAGTTGTGGAGTATTGGTATTGAATGTATGTGTTCATATATTTGCAAGAGTGGCTTCAGGTTTGGAAGTGTTATAATGAATTTAATTAAATCATCTGTCAATTAATGTTTCAGTTTGCTGAACAATACCTGCTGACAGGAACGATCAGCAATGTTCAGACTACGCCTGAAGCGGTCAGCTCAGCACGCATGAAAGTAGCCTGCACACTTCTTGGATGTCGAGGTGAGTGCTGTTTTAATTCTGTAATACCATAGTAATGTATGTATTGTAGTGTACAGTGTGTCATGTTGTACACCTTTGCAGATGCTATCTTCACTCTGAAAAATTTATTTAATCAAGTAAGAATATCCAAATATACAGAGGGGATAGAGAAGAAAATTATAGAGTAGAAAATAACTTGAAGGATGCAAAAAGTAATGCAAGAATGATTTGATTTAATTTAATTTCAGAACAGGTCTGAGATAGTATTTTTCATGGCGTTTATGTTGACATTTAGTACATTATGATATGATTGTCCAATGAATTCATATCTATCTTTTTTTAATGTTAACAAATGTATAGGTAATGCAGAGGAGTACTGTGTGCTTTGCAGCATGCTGGAAGACGACCCCAACGAAAGCATGATTGAAATGGTATACAACTTATAATACACACACCCAAAAAGCAATAGTTTAACTTTATGTGCCATGTTTTTGGGTGTTTTTTTTTTGTAGAATTTTGTTATTTAAATGAAAAGGTAATTTTTCTTTTCATATTTTCAGATTCTATATTGTTTTAAATGTACTAATTTACATATATATATTCATCTCTTTTATTTTCAGGTACAGTGTGAGAGCTGCAATAGATGGGCACATTTTAAATGTTGCAACTTCAGTAGCCTAAATGTGTTTATGTGCAAAAAATGTGTAGTATAGTTGTATGAGTGTATACAGTAGAGTGTATGTCCCTTTATCATTTGCATTGATAACAGTCTGCAGCACAGTGTTGTCTTAAGTTCATATTATTAATAAATTATTGTTTTGTATTGTGCCTCTGTGTTGCATGATTTTGAATTTTATAATGAATTTGATTAATAATCTCTTTTCTATATTGATATGCTTGATTATAAATTATCTCAATAACTAATCTTATTTCAATTTACATAATCAATTTACATTATCATCTGTTTTAGGGTAAATTTGTAACATCTGTCCAGGGACTACAGATTGAAAACGTAGACTGTCAAATCATCCTATCTGTTAATTTTTCTACTGGTAGGACAATCTGATGAGGTAATTTGCACTGTAAAATCATCCTACCCGTTTTATTTCATACTGGTAGGACAATCTGATGAGGTAATTTGCACTGTAAAATCATTATACCAGTTTATTTCATACTGGTAGGACAATCTGATGAGGTAATTTGCACTGTAAAATCATTATACCAGTTTATTTCATACTGGTAGGACAATCTGATGAGGTAATTTGCACTGTAAAATCATCCTACCCGTTTATTTCATACTGGTAGGACAATCTGATGAGGTAATTTGCACTGTAAAATCATCCTACCCGTTTATTTCATACTGGTAGGACAATCTGATTAGGTAATTTGCACTGTAAAATCATCCTACCCGTTTATTTCATACTGGTAGGACAATCTGATGAGGTAATTTGCACTGTAAAATCATCCTACCCGTTTATTTCATACTGGTAGGACAATCTGATGAGGTAATTTGCACTGTAAAATCATCCTACCTGGTCAAATAAGAATCTTCGGCAAAGTTACACGGAATTATTTTATGTAGTCACAGACGCGAAGCAGAAACGCGCAGTAGGATTTTACGATGTGGTAGGATGAACCGATAGATATGGCTACAATGTTGCGCTACGGTAGGAAAATCTGACAAGGTAGGACGGATCGACAGAACACCGGTTAGAAATGTGTCCGAGTGCGGTCCGCCTTGCTCTGATGTCATGCTTACGTGTGTCAAAAAACTCTCGCGACCGCAAGGCGCACGTGTCGGATTCTGCAGTCGCGCGCAGTTGCTCTCCACCGACTGCGCTGATCAAAAGCATGATGGGAAACGACTTGCTTACGGCACAGCCTAATGCTCATTGGTTTAAACAACCGTGATGTATTGTTCTCTTTTAAAATGTTTGATTTTAAAACTCTGATATCATGTTTTATGTGTATAAATTATGTGTGGATATCCCCAAACTCTCTGACAGTGCGATCTATGTGATGTAAAAAAAAAAAAAAAAAAAAAAAAAAAAAAAAACATATCTGTATTAAAGAAAAAAATATTCATAAACATAGGCCTATTTAAAATGGAATTAAATAAGTACTTTGGGTGTCTTTTGTTCATTATATTTATTTTCATATTCAAGCAACAAAACTATCCAGTTTATTAGCAACACCGTGCACGAGTGTGAATCCCGTCAATCCCGCGATATCCGCCTTTGATCTCACAGTGTCAGATCCACTGCGAGAAGAGCGATCTGTCCGGCTTGCCTGCGCTTTTTTCACTCCTCCTCTCACTGCAGCCGCCTACTCTCGACTACATTTCAGGCGAGGCAAGGCGCATCTCAAACAATTTTCTTTCCTGGTTCGGTTGAAACACGCCGCATAATCACAGCCCAATGGAGCATCAGACTCACATTCTGACTAGAATCTGAGTATGACTACGTCTGGCGAGGGGTCCTAAGCTGGGACTCAACACTTCAGTCACAACACCGCCTTTCAACTGCACACGACATTCGGGCTCTCGGAATTCGCCACCAAGTGGCAGGCGTACCCTAATGATCTTTTATTATGGCAGTATGCGGCAACATAGTTAAAATCGCATCTTCTACACTAAACGATGATATTCCAATATTCTATACTCTTACGTGTATCTAACAGTTACTCTGCACTTCAAATTATTGTAAATTTTGTTCGTATTTTTGTATTTTCAAATTACAAATTACTTGTATTTTAATTAAATATTTTTTTTTTTACCAGCAGTATTTTGTATTGTAATTAAATAAATTTGATGAGTAAGTATTTGTAATTTGTAATTAAATACTTTTTAATGTATTTGTGCCCATCTCTGCGAGGAGCGATTGTGTTTTGTCGTTTAGAAACCTTGCTTATAACTTACCCTATAATGCGAGATGGGCGCCGCAGTTCAGGCTAATTTTCCTATCCTATTATGTATTAAATTATTATTAATAATAATGTTGTTATTATTAATTATCAGGCAGGCTTGCTGCACTAACTAACCGTTGAAATCGGCTTCATACTGGTAAACGGGTCTGAGCCGACCGAGCGCCCAGAGTTTACAGCCGTCGACCGCTGTCAATGGTGGTAAATATTTGAAATAGGCAATAAAATGAAGTGACTTTGCCTAATTGCGGTTGCCACTACTCAGCCAATGCCGCGACTGCGATCACCATGACTGCTGTGCGAGTGATGTCACCTAGCGCGCATGCATGTTTAAAATACATAAAGTAAAGAATGATCTTCATGACAACTAAATATTTTTGCTATGGTTATAAATATTAAAGAATGCTCTGTGTAAAACGACACTATTATTATTATTATTATTACTGCAAAAAATATTAATATTTTGTTTTGGACAAGCATCAGATACGGTCAGGAATTTACGTCAATTTTAAAATAATTTTTATGTTAATTATTGCTTCATTAAAACCATCATTGATTTAATCTGAGTCATTTCCAGAAGTGGTCCAGATCATACAGGCAGAGCCGGGTTACCAGTTATGGTGAACATGAATCGGCCCAGTGCTTTACAGCCGTAACAAAAATGCATGTGCCAGAGCGAGCTGCGGGCCACACTCGGCCCGGTTAACACACGCCGATGCCGAGTCTGAGCCGCAGGCGCCGCGGGGCAGCCGAGCTCGGGCCGATTATACATGCTATCTGGGGAGTGACTCCTCAAAGAAAATATTTTTTAAAATTGGCTACAAAAGTACATCACATCAAAATTGAATCGCAAGGTGATCTACACAAATTGTCAAGAGTGCTTAAAAATGACGCATCATTCTTATACAGTTGTTGTTTGAGCCAAGCATTTTGTTTCGTTTTCATAGCACATTAACAAAACATTTTAATGACACACTAACACTAATTACAATACAATTACAAATTTATATTATTATTAATAATATTAATAGGCTTTTCATGTTAAAAATACCTGTTTTTCTATCCTATATATCCTTAAAAAACTGCCTGATGGGCTGAATGAGCCCTTCTCTGCGCACTGAGATTGCCTCTATAATCCTGTACAGTAAAATATATAAGAGGGATTCGGGCTCGAATTTGAGACTGGGCGTGACGTCATGCGCGTTCACGCTCACCAGGCTATGTCTCGCAGGTTTGTGTATTCGCCGGCGCCGCCATTCTCCGCATCAGGGAAGACAACTCGTGCGTCAAAGGTAGAAGATGGATTCAAAGAGACCGGCTTGTAGTCCATTCCAAACCCCAACGCAAACTCCACGTAAAGTAAAGAAAAGAATTTTTTTGTCTAGTGCCACCAAAAGGTCCAAATTGGAGTCAGACAGGCGTCGGAGTAAGACGAGAGTCAACCTCGGGAAGGCATTCAACAAATGGAGAGATCTCCGGTCTGCTCTTGGTCTCAAACGGGATCCTCAGTTGGCTTTTTTTCTTGATAAAACGGTAAGATATAGCCCAGTCTCTAATGTCTGATACGGCAAATCTATGACAACAAATGACGATGCGTAAAATGTGTAATGCTTTAGCGTAAGCTAGATACATGTACAATCAGATTTGGTTTTACTACCATTGTCAGTGAACAGTTTCATAAACTTGGAATTGTCTTCGGAAGAATAGTACAACATAAAACATATCCCATAAAAGATGCTAAAGTTACCTATGTTTTTGTGTATGACCTACCGGTAGCCTTGTGTACTTTGCTAACATGATAAGGTGCTCATGTCCTTGACCAACAAGGGAGAACGCCGTTGCATTGGCTATATTTTCTTTTTCGTAAAAAATAGTAAATTGTTCCCGGGAATGTGAATTCGGCGGATTAGTCTGTTTGGCTTTTACAGTAACGTCATAGTGCCATTTGATTGTTTATGCTTTCATATTCTCTTTTAATGTAATATATATATATATATATATATATATATATATATAGGCTATATATATAATACAGATGTCTTGAAATTGCTTTACAATAAAAATAAAAGCAAACATTTTTAAATGAAAGAGTTTTAAGCTCATTTTTTAAAAATTAATGATATTTTAAATTGTTAAATGTTATAATTCTAGATGTTTATTTAAATGCTGCGTGCCTTTGACGTATTCTATGGTTTCAATGGGCGTACGTGCGCGTAAACATTGAGTCGCAATCTCTATGGTCGCAATCAAAGCTATCGGATTCAAAGACAGGAGCGCGCGCGAGCAGATTGGAAACCATGGAAACGAGGAAAACTTCATCAACTGACAAACAGCAAAACTAGCGTCTCTCACTGTTGTTTTCACTGCTTTCAGGTAAGTTTAGTTACCAAAATCACTCAAATAATACAAACGTTCCTGACATCTTTCTTACGTGTAATTGATACACTGTTGAATATTTACTTTATAGAAATGGTTTTGTGTCTTCGAAAAAGTCCGTTAGCATCTCAACCGTTTTCAGAAGAGCTAACGTTAGCTGCTAACGTTAAGTTAAGTTTACGTTACAATTGAGCTCTTGTTTTACATAAGTTTGGGTTTTTAATCACATTTTTGTGTTGATAACAGTTTTTGATAGTTTTGTTTTGCTGGTAATTTGTCAATGGGTGATTGGAAGTTAGCTGTTAATCAGTGACATCACTTACAAAGATTGATAATAAAAGTGATTTCAGGAGGGACAGAAAAAACCTCCACAACAAAGGGGGAATTATTGTTTAATCATGAAAATAATTTCATATGCATTTATTGCACAATATATTACCTTAAGATGTTTTATATATATTCTTGATCTTTTCTGCATTTCATCTCTGCTCTAGCTTGCTTCCTTGTAATAAACCTGTTGTTCTATTGTAAATTCTATGTAACATTGTTGGCTCTGTGACACATTGCATGTTATTTTCTAGAAGATCATCATGCTGATGGCCTGCTGCACCCCGTCCAAGACAATCTCCACGGCTATGAACTCGACTAGTAAACAAAACCTCAAACATACTGTTCAATAGTTGTGGGTCTGTAGGATTTATGCTTTTGAATGAAGTCTCACACTTTAAATTCATTAACCCCAGTTTTTTTCAGTGACATTGTCCTTGAGAAGCCTGTAGGCTAAATAATCAGCTAAATAATAGGCGGCAAATATAATGGTCATAGTTATAATAATTCATTTAACTATTATGATAACAGGATATCATGGTCATTGGTATATATATATATATATATTTTTTCTCTAGGTGTGTTTTTAATTATGTTGGCCAATGAGACAGACACCATACTGTCCAACTCAAAGGTATTTTTGCTGTATTTTTTACTGATAAATACTGAAATTATTTTTACTTTCAAATGCTGAATTCAGGAGGTCGACAGCTTTAGGCACGCAAGTTATTTTTCACAGATATCTGTCCAGTTTACTCATGGCTCATACTCTTAGCCTTTAAAATGTTTGAATGTATATCTGCAATACAATATCAGGGGGTAAAGATATCATTAGAGTTTTTAATGAGTTTTTATCATTAGAGTATGCTCTTGTTACCAGATGAGATATAATCATTTGACCCTGTGATTCTTCAGGACAAGATCTTGATGCCATCCACACTCAGTACATGACAAAGGTGAGTTTCCCAATAGCTGCCACTATCACAAATCAAGAGACAGAACACAACAGGCCTTCATCCATATGAACTCACCCATATGTAGGGATAGGTTCCAAAACCCGGTATTAAACCTTAAACGGGCCCTGGGGCCAAATTAAGGAAGACCGCAGTATCGATAAGCTCAGATGTTATCGGTTCTGCTGACGGTACTGAAGAAATTACACACACTATTTATTATAGACATTGTCTTGCAAATTCTGTGAGGATTAGGAGGGGTGTTTTAAACAGTCTTCATACAACATGTGTTTTTCAGGCTGGTTGTTTGTAATTTTGTAAGAGTAGGGAGAGGCTGTACCTCAGTGAAGACTTATTTTACATTCAATAATTCAATTTCCGTACCTGATAAGTTAGATTTTCCTAAAAAACATCATGCACTGCTTATTTCAATTGTATTTTTCTTCTATTGAATTTATCCATGCTTGTAATTTGTTTATAATTTTCAATGCAGATTCACTCCTCTAAATAAATAATCTCTTGAAATTTGTTTTTATATCGCAATATATATAGCAGCAGATAAACAAAATATTTTATTTAAGGTTTTCAATATTGGGCAGCCCTAATATTGAGCATTTAACCTAACCCTAATTTTAAATTGAACCTGGAATGATAATTTGTGATACCAGATGAGATGTATGTATGATAGATTTTGAACTGTACTATGTTTGTATTGCAGGTTTTCTGGGATCCACAGCGGAAGGCATCAAGGCGTGAGATGTTGGCCAGGACAGATGTACCTGTACACCGACCTCTGCTTTTGCATGGATGGCTGATTACTACCATGTTCTGTATAGGTTTTATTAGCAAAACTGAGCACCTGTGACAGTGGAATCTGTAGGTGTAAAGTAGTCAGACATCAGTACATTTAAAGTCACAGAGAAAAAGTTTATTTTTTATTTTTTTATGATTAATTAGAAGTTTAAAACTTTTTTCTCTTTCACAAAAAACACTGCAGTTACAGCTTTTCAAATTCTTCATTGGAGGTGCACAAATACTTTTCTTTTTTCAAATCTAGGGATGGCCCGATACGGATACTGGCATCGGGGATCGGGCCGATACTGTCCTAATATACTCGTACTCGTACTCATAAAAATTCGCCGATACCACGCACCGATACCACGTACATTTTGCAAAACGAAACTGGCCGCCGCGAGTGCTTTGTCGAGGTGAACTGAGGCATAGGAAAGTATAATGTCGGCGGTTTGGGCTCATTTCAAGATAAGGGGTGATGACAACAGCAAGGCAGACTGTGAGTTATGTTCAGCTAAGGTGTCGAGAGGAGGGAAAGAAAGTACATCGTTTAACACCAGCAATCTAATTAAACATCTGAAGACGCATCATAGATCTGATGGCCGAGCGCGCGCGCGGGCGATAATGCACTCACTCTGTGTGTGCGGGTTGCGGGAGAATAAAACGATTCGCGGGACTCCCGCAAACTAGAAATATCTATGAATAAAACATAAAAACTAAAAGATTTTTATTCATCTCTTGCAGAAAAGCAACAAGAACAACTACAACAAAATAGAAACGATTTACAGGCCAGAGTTTCTATTCATAACATGGTTACAGCGTTGAGCGATGTAGCCAATCACAGACATATGTGTTGATTTCTTGAACGCAATGGCCAATCAGAAGCATTTAAGATAGACTCCCCTTACCGCTCAAAACGGACTTTTTTGTTCAGTGCTGAATTCTGTATGCTGGCAAATCCTCTAATTATAACAAACAAAGTGTGGATATTATGAAAGATTGATTGTGCAGTCAGCTTCATTGATAATAACAGAGATGTTTGAGATCGCGATGAACTGTCAGCTTTTAGGATTTATTAAGGGAGCGCACTTTGCGCGCATTCAGTCATGCCAGACCATGCACGCAGTAGCCTGCTTGCTTTTATGTTAAATTAACAGTGGTTTGTGTGTTAATACATTTATTATTTTACTAATTTTTAGACTTGTTAAAACAAGCAGAGAAGAAAATAAAAACAGTCTTCTAACCTGTGTTCTAAAATAGTCGTCTTCTTTTCTGGGAGCCTATTACTTTTGCGGTAGAAATATCGGTATCGGTACTCGGTATCGGCAAGTACACAAATGTAAATACTCGTACTCGTATCGGTTTGAAAAAAAATGGTATCGGGCCATCCCTATTCAAATCACAAAGTAAGAAATGTATGCTGAGCATATGTGACTGTAAATAAAAAGTGAAGTGTGACCACATGAGAATAGCCAAACAGTATAGATGATTCACAAAAGTATACACCAAAAAATGTGCATAATTGGCCAAAATGTTACTGTTTATCAACACAAATATGACCCTATGAGTTTGGTAATTTGTAGAATAGGATTTGTGCACCTGCAATGAAGAATTAAAAAAGGTGTAACTGATGTGTTGTGTTTGTGAGAGAGAAAGGAAAGAAAAAGAGGTTTGCAACTCATAAAACATTTTCTCGAAGACTTAAAATCTACAAATTGCACTGTTATAGGGACTCTGTTTTGCTTCAATAATACTAGATATAATATAGTGTCAATCTTATTAACTACTAGTCTATTTATTTTGTATAAAATCATACAGTACCGGTCAAAAGTTTGGAAACATTACTATTTCTTATATTTTTTGGAAGAAGTCTAATCTGCTCATCAAGCTGGCATTTATGTGACAAAAAAAACAGTAATATTGTGAAATATTATCATAATGTAAAACAGCTGTTTTCTATGTTTCTCTTTTCTATGTGAATATATAGTAGTGTAATTTATTCCTGTGTATAATATTATATCATGTAACACTGAAGACTGGATTAATGATGCTGAAAATTCAGCTTTGCATCACAGGATTAAATTATATTTTAAAGAATATTCAAATAGAAAACCATTATTTTACATTTTAATTATATTAATATAAAACCTTCTTCATTTAAATGTTTATAAACCTGTTTGCACACTGTTTTTGCTGTTGTTTGTGCTTTGTTCTATAGTAAATGAACTGAATTAACCAAATACTGAGTCTGTATCTTTCGTATGTCATTGAAAATTCTCCAAAATAGTTTTGGGCAAATGGGGACAATTTAAATTAGACCACTGCTTGTCCGCCCATATTATATTAATTAAAAAATAAAATGACCAACTGGTTACCAACACACGACTGTTGATCCACGACGTTGCCACAACGTCGCAGTTACTTACTGACAACGCTACAAAGTTACGTCGTGACAACGAATCCAGGAATTTCACTTTTCCGGTTGCCACGACGTAACTAGTTACGTTGCCACGACGAAAGTTTGGTCACCAGATTACGTTGCCGTTACGTAACAGTCACGTATTTTTGTTAGCTGGGTATTACCGTGAGACATTTGAGTGTACTTTGTTGACCAACTGTGTATGGTATGATTATTATTTTGAGCTTTTACAAAGTAATAACTTATATTGTTCATGAACGTGTTTCCATAATAATACACTCATAAGTGGATACAGTAAACACATAAAACAGTTCAACATACATGGAGATAGATGGAAACAAAAACCGAACTTTTCTACTACCCCTGTTTTCCCCTCACACATAAGTGTGTAATTTACTCAAATGCCTTTCCTTTCATATATTTAAAATGACTTGCAGATTTATAACTTTATTACCTCTGAAGACATTATGACAGTCAACAAAAGATTTGTGCGGCTGATGCTCTTTTGGTTATGAACAGCTGGTGCAAGCGTGCGTGTGATCCATGAGCGTGCACATCTCTGGTTGCAGTTTCGCTTGGCGCCAGAGGGGGCATAGTTCTGCAAAAACTCAGAAACCTGCGCTATGCACCTTTAAGTATTTTTGTCAATTTCTATTTCATGGTAGGCTAACTTTAAGAGTAGAAGACTGGTTTGTATAAGGTTTTTGTTAGATTTGTATTTTAATTTTTTACAGGCCCACAGTAGTGCAAATCAGGATGATATGCGGCAAACAAATTTCCCTTAATAACCTTCTCTCCCTGTTTCTGCTTTGTTGTTTCCCACTCTTTACTATAGCTATAGTTGAGGCCGGGTCAGGTGTGCAGTAGTTGTGCTCACCACAAATGAAACCATTTACCATATACCATACCTTATACACCTGTTACCAGTCTTATTAGGAGGTAGAAGCTGTGGCTTGATTTATTTCTCAGGCATTAAAATGGATACGTGTAGGAATTGATTTGACCAGTGTGGGAAATGAGACTCAATAATGCTATCCTGACGTTCTTATTTTACATGCACAGGCTACAGTGAGAGTATTGACATGGAGCCAAGACAGCACATTTCTGAAACATCAAAGCAGATTGTTCTGTATGGATCAGTCAGAGAAACTCAAAAGCAAGTGAGCTTCAAACACCATGTTACATGCGGTCAGGTATGTTTATTTAATATTTTTTGTACATTTCAACACAATTGAAATATTATAGATAAAAAAGATGACACTGCTTGTGTAGCATTTACAAAAGAGAAAAATACATATTTGATGTCATTATGTGTATATTTTCTTACTGAGATGCCGCGGTTTGAGTGTTTATTCTACAAATATGTGATTACAATTAGTTTAAAACCTAAAAAATGCAATGTTCAGGTTGTCAAGAGAGTGTCCCATATGTTATTTTTTCCTAACAGGTATTTAGTTTTTTCCTCATAGGGGATATGTAATTTCTGTGTCATTATCAGCACCAAATGAATTGGCAATAATCAAAATATATATTTTTTCTAAATAGGGGTTTTAAGCAAGGATGGTTTACTTAGTTTTCTCTCTACATTTAGCTGAGATAGGAGTGTGTAAAATCCTGATTGGTGTATCACAATTTTTTTCATGCCTGATTTTGATTGCAATTTTTTTTCTTTGAATAAGCAAATTTATTTGCTCCATTGCAGGCCAAATTGGCCTTAAAAAAATATCTGCAACCATTTGAAATTAGAGGCAACCACAGCATTTTAATCACGATCCAAACAAAGATGCTACACGTATGTAGCCTGAGTAGTTTTTATTTATTTTTTATATTAGATTTGTATTGAATAATTTCAAGACTTAATGCGAAAACTGAATGGTCTGACTTTTGCTTTGTGACACTTTGTTATACTATACCTTAAGGGTGTCACGATTATCGAAATCGACCGAAATTAAGTCACAATCTCGAACTTCGATGCTGCCGCGCCCCGATGTCACGTCCTGTCGGCGTGCCAAGCGGAAAAAAAAACACGCGTGTTGAAGTGCTGCGAGTCAACCTCCTCTAACTTAGCTACAGCCAGTCAAAAGATAGCATGGCAACTGCAGATGCAGGAGACCCAACGACAGAACTTGAAACCCCTCCTCTTTCATTGAAGTCGCCGGTGTGGAAGTGTTTTGGATTTCCATTGAGTTATGTTGACAACGTTCACGTTCGTGCTTCAAAAAAGCCACAGTTTGCAATCTTTGCTATGTGCGTATTATTTATATTTTTCTTCCAATATTTCAAGCATCGCGAACAGTGAGCTTGCTTCTTCAGCCTGTCCCGTCTCTGGCCTGGGTTAACGTCTTGTTTACAGACTTTGTGATATTTTCACACAAACATAATTTTGAGAAATGATTGCAATGCAGTTTGTGTGCATGTCCGGATCAGAGATCGGCCAACATAAAACATAAAAGCGGCCTGTTGCCGATCATGTGTTTGAAGCAAAAACCAGTCGATTGATTGGCAGGTTGACCGGTGCATTTCTAGTAAATAGTACACTTCCTCTTGAATTACTTTTAAGTGAAATGTCAGCCACCAATACATGATTGAAAGATTATTCTTTGAGGCTGTATGGACTGAAATGGTTACTTTTGATCGTTGTCAGTAAGGTCTGAGATTCTGCCTAATTGCCAGATTTATATCAGAACATCCAGAGTTTTATGAACTATTGGCTTGAGGCTTTTCGGCACGGTTTCATGTGTTTGGATGTCTAGCTGGGGCCATTAACTGGCAATCATTTGTGGCCGTGTAGTGTAGCAGAAGCTCAAGCTTACTTCAGTCGAATGCTAATGCATTAAGGAGTCTTTGATGTGGTGATGAAGGCCGATCCTTGTGTGAAATAAGACTCCGTTTTTTTGCAAAGGCACATCGCGGCATCCTTCCATTCGAAACCCCTCCGCAGGAGGCCAAATAGATCTGTGAACCAAATCCCATTGTAGGCGTAGTGCAAGACTGAATTATCCCTCCAAGCCTCACGCCCTTTTTGTCTAACGTCTATGTTTTAAATTGGCAAGGGAGAGATTCAGTCTGCGATACCTGTGGGGCTCCTGAGTCCCGCTGTTATGTAATTTCTCAAATTAAATCCTTTTGCAACTCATCTTGCGCCCGACTGAGTGAATGTCAAGGGTAAAGGAGAGCCGGAATGTCTTTCGCTTTTAATGTCATTTGCTTTTTTATGTTAATTGTTTTAACAGGCTTAATCTGTCTCCCTCTCATCAGCAGTGGCCACATGCCTCAAACACATTACTAGTCCATGGCAAATTGTGACACATTACAAAAATGAGCCCCTGGTGTTAGTCATATATGTAACATCAAAAGAACAGTTGCACTCATTAAGAAGGACTGTTTATCCTGACCTCAGATGATGATCAAAGTCACGATGTCTTTTCTTTGGATAACTCCACTTCTTTCTTCGGATAACTCAACAGAGTTTTAGTATTTGTTTTATCATAGGAAAATCTTCTTTTTTTTTTTTAAATAGGAATGCTGGAAACAGGCACAATATGTTAAGATTTTTGGAGTAAAATATCTGGAGTACATGTTTTGTTGACTTGTGTACTTGCATTATCCCAAATGTTTCCAACAATGTTTTAATCCAGAGAAATCAGCTATTTTAGCCAGTGTAACGTCCCGTGTCGTTTCGTCGCCTGCCAATAACGTCATATTGGCGTTCCCTTGATTTCCTGGTTTTACGTCCGTAGAAACCATGAAAACACCAAAGACGCTTTAATATATGATGTGTTAGACAGGTGAGCAACTGTTTGGACACCTTTATTGGCAAAAAAACCCGAATCATTGTTATATAGCTCAACAAGAAAGAGCTTTATTTGTAGTAACAGTACAAATAAAACAGCATTGTCCACCATTCAATGTTTTAAAATGAATTGCATGCCATTTAGCAGCACAAGTCATCCAGATTTTATTAATATGATATTGTAATATCGATCTAGCTTACTGCAATGTACAACAAGTGTCTCATATTAGCCACCGAGCGAATGCACAGTAACGTTAACAACACTTTCAACACACTCAATGTATTTTTAGTATGATTGTTTTGACCAAGTAAAAAATTGCTGCATTTCCCAACAGTTTTAATTAGTCTAATAATAAAGTGACCTGTATGAGTAGTAATTCAGCACTTGTGGTTGTTTCATTAGAATGAAATCAAATAATGTGAGTTTAAGTAATCAAACGTAACTGTAACAAAGTACAAGTTCAGGGAAGGAGGCGGATGTTAAACCTATCCTAATCGTAACTTTAATCATATGCAAAACAACTAAATGAAAGGAACGGTAGGTAAAAATGACCTTTTACCTAGTAGTTTTTGTTTTCAATGGTTGATGTCATGTTACGCATCATCATGTCCATTGGCGTCTACGTAAAATTGTCAATTTGGGTTGCACTTTATTTTAAGGTGTCCTTATTACAGTGTTATTTTACTTCAGTACTTAGTAATATTAATGAACTACAGGTACTTACTATAAGTTAGGATTAGGGTCTGCTTTAGGGTTAGTTGCATTTCATTTTGCATGATATTTAGTTATTATTATAGTAACTACATGTAAGGTGCAACTACGTTAAAAAGTGTTACCTAAATTTGTGCTAAAATATTATAGTACATTTTAATTGGATGCTCAGCCTTTGACATTCAGATCAATCGATATGTAGAAAGTCCTTCATTTTAACTATGCATGATTAAGTACCTGCTGCAAAATACAAAAAAAATAAATAAAATGCTACTGTTTTTGTCCATAACCCTTTTAGAACAGGTGACAAGCCCCCGGTTGAGAATCTCCGCTCTGATCCACTGTCCCAGAGGGTTTTGTTAGCAGGTGGGTGAGGCATGTGACAGGTGTGCTCTGCCTCTCATCTATTATGGCCGGGTAATGAGATCTGGAGCACTGCTCTTGATGGCGAAGAGGCTTTGATATTAAAATCAACACCAGCTAATGTGCCTGGAACTGGATGCAATGCATAGCGATTTAATTCCTCTGATCACTGTGAAATTTTAAAAAGTACTCGGTCCTCTTTGAATCTAGATTTTAGAGTGGGTGTACAGTTTGAATATGCATGATATTGTAATTGATTGCTGTAACTTATGTCTGTTTAATTTATGAGAGGCCGGTTGAGATAGCTCACATTTATGGGGTGTACTTGGGTAGATTTTGCTTATCTTGAATGAGTGAATATGCTTTTTGCGGTGTGTATGGAATATAAAAGCAGTTAAGTATGAATTCTTATTTTGGGAGGGTTTTCTAGTGAATACTGGCTTTTTTGGGGGAGGTTTTATTGTGAAATTGTCAGTTGTGTTTGAAAAATTGCTGACACTGCATTGCTCCAATCCCATATCCGGGCATCCCTAGTCCTGACCCCCTGTTAAAATTCCTTCACTTTGACCCTGCTCAGATCTGTTTGATAGGTGTTTTGTTTTTTCACTCAAGCTCTATTTAAATCTGAAGAGTATTTCACTGATTAAATAAGTGTGTGTGCATGGTTAAATATTCTGTAAATAGGATTTGTCTTAAAAACGAATTGCTGCACTGTCATTGAAAACGTCAGCTTTATGAATGCATGGTGTGATGTTAGTTCGATTTTTGTCTTTGTCCAGTGCTTTGGACCTTAGGACAAATTATGATGATGTGTCAGGCAGGCCCTGATCAAAGAGATTAGTCTTTCCAGACCAGTCAGCCGCTGATTTCAAAAGCCTTAGACCCAGGGCAGCGAACACCATAACTCCTGATCTCAGCACTTGCCAGGTTTGCTAATCATAAAGTGTATTTTAAAGGATGCATATGTCAGGTTTCAGTTCTCTCGTGTTCTTATTAATCGGATCACATTATTATGCACGCAGCAAGGCCACAAGGAACTACAGTTACTGGAATGGAGACTTTAAGATGCATCAATTCACCAGGTTAGGTTGACCATGTTACACGAAGTTTGGTTTTACTTAGATGAATATGATATTACAAAATGGAATTCATTTTGATCAAATGCATTATTAAATTTGAGTTATCATAATATCACCATCACAATGAGAAATCGCATGAAATCCAAACACCAGTCGAATGAGGAAAGACCGCTGTCCATCACTGTATTCAGGACTGCAGGGAAGCTCAGCTGTACCTGAGTGAGCCGAGAAGATAACTTATCTGATAGCAAAATGATCTCGAGACATATGCCTGGAGACAGGTTTAAGAACAGGAAACACAAAGTGCTGTTAGAAACTTCGCTTAGCACACCGTTATCTTTGTGTCTCTGCAACCTCTGTCAGCGGAGCGTGTTTTCTCACCCGAGCATGTGGATATTGTGTATGTACATTCTGTTTGATAATTGGCTCAGTATGCTTTATTAGCTTTTTTTTTTCATTGACGCTGCTTGAGCTTAAATGCTTTTGTTCTCTAGAATTTTTTTTTTTTTTTTTACACATTTTTCAATGTTTTCAACTAAAAGGAAACATTAAGATATAATGTAAGTATATGCCTAATCGTAAGCTTGTTCAGAAATGGTGACAACTTGATGAATAAAAAAAAAACGTTGTTCTCGTTAAACGTCATTTAAATAAACAAATATTCTGTTTCGGTAACACTTTATTGTGATGGTCTCTTTTGAACATTCTGTTGACTATAAGTAATTTTGCAACTAAATCTCAACTAACTCTCATTAGAGTATCAGTACACTGTCTGCTTAATATCTGCTAACTCTTTATTGTGATGCTCCCCAACAGACATTCTACTGACTATTAGTAACTTTGCAACTACATGTCAACTTGTTAACCCTAACCCAAAATGTCTACTAATAGTCTACTAACACTCTAACGAGAGTTAGTAGACATGTAGGTGCAACATTACTTCTAGACAACAGAATGCATTAAAGGGACCATCAAAATAAAGTGAAACCAAATTTTTTTTTTATAACCCCAAATATTTGAATACAATATTTTTAAAAAATGCCCACCCCTTGTTCATTCTAGGGTTGCATGATTAATCGAAATTAAACCGAAATCACGATTTGGCTTAGTAATGCAATTATGATATCGCAAAGGTTGCGATTATTATTATTTTTAAGTTCAATAAATATTGTTTGTCCTGATAAAACATGACAGCATTTACAAAATACTTTTTTGGGGTGTATTTTTCAGTCAAAAGGCTTCTGTCAATCTTTGTAGCAATTCCTTTCATTTTTAAAAGCATCTAATATCCTCTAATTTAATCTTTGTGTGCAAACGCACAAAACCCTCTTAACGTTAAACAAATAAGGCAACCAGTGGCCACCCAGTTATGTGCAGCCATTTCCTTGAAAAGTGCTCTTTGATTTATTAGAAGATCCTGTACAATAGGAGCATTAATGCATTTTATTAATGTTTTATTTTATGAAATTGGATGAAAGGGGTCATGGTAGTCATTAAGCAGATTAATGCTGTATGTTGGGTAAAGAAGATGCAATAAAGCTAAAAGTTAATGCTGTCATGGCTGCAGAAAGAGGCTGATGGCAAAGCAAGCTGGGAAGCAACTAATAGACATAATTCAGTAAGGTAATGTCTGTTAACCACAGACAAGATGGATATCGCTTGGCAATATTATGGAGTGTGTCGAAGGGTGCAGGCACATTTATGCACATTATTTATACCCAGTAATGAACACCATAATGAAAAGTGGACACAACTATAAATATGAAGCAGGAGTAGATCTTGCCTGATGGTCATTGGTGCAATTAATATGTCTCACCAAATTGTCCCAGGAGTTTGCTTTTTACCACACAGCGTAAATATCATGCAAAAACTTGTTTTTTGTTTTTATCTCTTTGTGAAAATTGTCTCCTGAGACAAAATACAGCCTTTTTATGAGATTGTTTAAAGTACTTTACACACTGCTAATGAGTGAGACGTGTCGAAAAGTCTTATTTTCAAAAGCTACCCGACCTGTTACAACTGCATTCCTTTTAATGATAATGCCTGGTCCATGCACACTATTAAAATTACCTTCCTGTATATGGTGTTTATTCACCAGATCTGTGGATTGTCCCACACTTAGTTTTAAAATACTGCTTCAATTATGCATTATAACTTCAATATAAAAGCACTAAACATCAGACATAAAGATCTGTAGCAATATTCTCCTACATCTCTCGCATGGCTGTATTAGCCTATGCTGTGTTGGACATTTAGGTGTAAGAGATGTCGGTGTGCTCCTGTAAGGTTGACTGCCAAACAGTGTTTATTTGTCTATGCAGCTTGGGGTGCTGAAACATGGTTTTGTCTAAAGACGTGTGCGTGTGTGAAAGCTGCCGCCCCTCAATGAGTGATTTGTCATTACTGGGGATCATGTCAGTCTGAGGTGATGGATCAGAGCCGGATCATGCCTCTGTACCCAGCATTCTCAATTCTGGATGTCTGTTTGCCCAGGCTTATTTTGTCTTTGTCCTCTCTCTGTGTGTTCTTCTTTGCCTTTAACAGCAGACAAATACGTTTACAGAAGGCATCTTGGTCTTCATAATGAGTTTCTAGGGCTTGGAGCCAAAGAGACAGTGTAGGGCTGGGCATTGACACAAATTTCATTATTTGATTTCAATTCACAAGCTTGCATTTTGATTCAATTTCAATTCGGTTCAGTATCGATTAAATTGTGGCTTATTAGGTATGGCAAATTTACTCCAAAAAATATTAAACTAATGCTGTAAACTATACAAGGAACCCCAATTTGTACATCACAATAATATTAAAATTTATAGGGATGTTGTTCATTTATATTAATGTTAAAATTAACTGATTTGTAGGCTTTTTACATTTACACAAGGAAGCTTTTATAATAGTTACGTTATAATACATTAATGACAATTGCTATGTATATATATATTTTTTTTATTAAATATATATATATATATATATTTTATAAGCATTTAAACAGTGTCTGTCATAAAAAAACATAAAATATTGCAGAACAGTGTAAAGGATCCACTAGAGGCAAGTTGTAGAGAACCCAAGTGCAGTTTATAACAAACAAAAGCAAACAAAACAAAAGCATGGCATGGCATGAACTCAAAACAAAAGCATAGCGTGGCATGGCATGGACTTAAAGCAAAACATAAACGTGGATATGGACATAAAGCTTACCAAACAGTGGTACAGTGGAACAAAACTTGACAAAGACACATGGCAAACATGAGGGCTTAAATACACAGACTAATGTCAAGACAAGGGACACATGTGAACAATGAACAGACGATTAACCAATGACAAACGATTAACCAAGTGACTCTGGCATGGCGGTGGCCATCTTGGGACGTGATTCTGTCGTGGTGGCGGCCATCTTAACAGAGGGCTCACGGGTTGTAGCCGATTTGTGTGCTGCCCACACACACAAAATAGCTGTGATTAGCGCTGCATCTTCCAGAGCTGACTCAGGCACGGTGGCCATCTCGTCCGAAGACACAGGCACGGCGGGCATGACATGAAGAGGCTCAGGCTGGGCAGGCCTGCCGTGAAGAGGCTCAGGGTGGGCAGGCCTGACGTGAAGAGGCTCTGGCTCGGCAGGCATGACATGAGGTGGCTCAGGCTCGGCAGGCATGACGTGAACAGACCCAGGCTGAGAGGATACTGTGGGTTTGCGGTGTTCTTCATCTGCAAAACCTACAGTAAAAGTTGAGCCACTTAACAAAAGGGCATAGTCAATATATTCCTCTAGGGAAAAATGAATTTTCCCCCCAGGCAGTTCATAGCGCACGGGTTCGTCAAGTCCAAACCTAAAAATGTCTTTTAAAGCCACGTCATTAAAATCTACCTGGTAACATAGTTCCTCCACATACGTTTCCAGGGGACGATTCCCCAGGCGTAGATTCAGGAGGGTAACTGCTGGGTTTATTGTGGGTCAATTTTTCTGTAAAGGATCCACTGGAGGCAAGTTGTAGAGAACCCAAGTGCAGTTTATTGCAAACAAAACAAAAGCATGGCGTGGCATGAACTCAAAACAAAAGCATAGCGTGGAGTGGCATGAACTTAAAGCAAAACATAAACGTTGACATGGACATAAAGCTGTACCACCACTGTACAGTGGAACAAAACTTGACAAAGACACATGGCAAACATGAGGGCTTAAATACACAGACTAATGACAAGACACATGGCAGGATCACATGACAAACAGGGAATCACATGACAGACATGGAACATGACATGAACGAATCAAAACGTGACAAACAGATATTTTTTAACCAAGCCCTAAATGTGAATTGCACTATCCATTTGGCTTTAAAGCCTTAACTCTTAAAACAAGATTATACATATTGAAACCTTATTTTTAATGTAGCCTACTTATGGGTTGAATTGTATGACTTCTACCATTTCTCATGCACTATCAGTTAAAAGTTTGAACATGCAATTAAACTAGAGGTTCCTATTTCATGAAGTTGAGAAAATGTAAAAGTTTTAAGTAATGTAATATTGTACTATCATTCAGAGATGTAACGACGAATGAGTTGGTTATGTCTAAATTTTTGACTACAAGTGTACATCGACTTATAGTCTGTTCTCTGCTTCTGGTCACGTGGGGTCAGATATTTATTAGTCTGGAGGTTATAACTCCACTGGGAGAGATCCTGGGAGATATCAATCAGACCGTGGCATTTTTAGTGTCAAAACCTCTATAAGAAGAAGACAGCAATTTAGACAGGTCTGGAGATAATATAGCACCATGGCCTTGACATAAAATGATTTTATTTGAAAAACCATCAACATTGTCAATGTCTGGGCTATGAAAGCAATAGAGCAAATGAAACAAACTTGTCACTGGTAATAGAATTTCCCTTTACTGCAGCCAAAATGACTTTGGTGGTCAGGGGATGGCGAGCGCTGAATCGATTTGCTATCCCTGATCCTCCTCTACCCCCGAGTTTAGGTGCGAGTCACCAGACGCACTGCTTTCAGGCTGCTCCCTGGCATTTCTGTGTGTCACAGGCTGACTGTTATGTGAATATGAATTCCCCACGTCCCGCTTTGCGCCTCTGAATGACCATAAACACAGCCTAGCAGCCCACTGTCTGATTCATTATCTCTGAGAAAAGAGCAGGACCGACCGTCTCACTGCTCCCAGAGTCAATCTCCGCTCTAAAACACTGATTCCACCTCACCCGCCGGGAAAAGGCCCAATCACCACTTGCACACAGACAGCGTTCCCCCGGCAGGAGATTGACTGAGAATGCCATATAAATGTGCTGTTTTAAATCAGTAATAGTCCACCTTCTTCCTATTATTCCCTGTAAGTGTTAAAGTAAAATATCTGAATGAATATGACCAGAATATCACCAAGAGTGAATGAAGAAATGGCAGATATCAGTAATTGTATCACGGTGGATAATGGTTACATTTTCAGGATTCTCATTACTTAAGGCCTGGTGTTGTACCTAATGAGCGGTTTTAAATCTTAAATACATTAAGATTAGCTTTATTATCCCTTAAGATGTCAATAAGCACATATTATATAAACTGTTTATGTGTGATAAAGAAAAGAAACATGAGAATATCCATAATGATCTTTTAAAAAGCCTGTTGAATGAAGCCGAACGATGATCACCCCAAAGAATCATTAAACAATTATATCTAATTGAATAGTTTGACCTCATTGGCACATCACATCCTCCTTTTCATTTAATATCTAAACACTATCATCACTTGGGAGGCAAAGCAACTAAGCTTTGATCTTGTGTGGTAATGATGCACAGTTCTCAGCAGTAGGTGGCAGTATGACACTGCAGCAGCACTCGGTGCCCATTTGGCTTGCTTAAACGGTACCCTGACGTATTTGTATGTTGAATGGACTTTAGTGTATTGACTGCAGTCTGCCCAGCCTGGCAAACAGTCCCACACAAATAGATAGTCTATATGGACCTGCGGTGACTTCTCCAATGAGATATAGCGAGAAGATCAATATTTATACTGCTGCAGTGCATTGGTCTCTGTATTGAGATTGGGGTTTCTCTTACAATCTGCGGTGCGGCGCCCATATAGGGTGGATTTAGAGAGCCATCTCAAACAGTGCTATCTTTTTTGGGGTACCAACTGGCTGATTACATTTTGTGGTGATGCTGCTTATGTACATGATGTACATGAATGCTGAATTAAGGCCCATTCACACCAAGAATGATAACTATATTAGTGTCCACCACAGCAGCGGATGATATCGTTCCGTTTATGCTAAGCGCGGACTTGTCTGTCGCTTTAAGTGCTCGAGCTTGTTACTGCAGGATGGATTCTGATTGGCTGTCAATGTTTTTACCCTTCATCAGCTGGATAAAGTCGTTCTGAAAGTGATTCCAACGATATAGTTTCTCTGTGCCGGTATCGTAATAGCTGTGGTGTGAACTCTGCTATTCGTGAACATTGAGAAGGTTTTTTAGAACTATACATTTATCCTTATCTTTATCGTTAGTGTGAACGGGCCTTTAGATTAGACAGATAGACAGATCTTTCAAATATTATGAATCTCTTGCCATTCTCAGCCTTTTTCAACCACTGAAGCCAGCTATAATTATTGTAGGGTGTTAAATAGATTAGTTTTTGAAAGAGAAATTATTCTTCACTCAATTAAATGTTGTAAGGTTAGTGAACTCTCAGCATTAGGGAGCTAGTCCAGTTTGATAATTGAATAGCTCTTGATTGTCTCTTTTAAAAGGACCCTGTTTATAGGCCAGCAATAGAATAGGAAATTATTGAACACCTTTGGGGAAAATATAAGAGGCAGTGTCCCATTTTAATGAACCAATTGTGTTGGAGAAAATAAATTAATTATTCACCTAAATATTGCATATTGCAACTGCCAGAAATATTAAGCGGCCTAGTCAGGAGGAGACAATAAGTTGTTTAAATGGTCATTTTAGCAGATTTTCTAAGGAAAACTGCATTATTTAGCCGTTGTGACAAGTTAATTGGCTAAATTTGAATCGGTTATAATTTATAAGTGTCAAAGTTGAGTAAAGGAAATATGTTTGTTGTCTGACAGCCATGAATGAATCAGTAAAGCGGTCTACCTCCTTTTTTTAGCATCCTCAGACTTACATTAGTGTTGCATTTATGACTTTTAAGCCCATCATAGAAGTAGAGGATTTTATTATGGTTTTGAGTAAGATGGTTGTTGTGGTATCAAATGTTTGGGGTTGCTAAGAATTGTTTGTTTTTGAAAGAAGTATGTTCACCAAGGCTTGATTTATTTGATCAGCAGTAAAAATAGTAATACTGTGAAATATTATTACAATTTAAAATAACTGTTTTCTATTTTAATATATTTTATTTTCAGCATCATTACTGCAGTCTTCAGTGTCACATGATTCTTCAGAACTTCATTCTAATATGCTGATTTGCTACTCAAGAAACATTTCATAATTTTTTTTCAGGATTATTTGATGAACATAAAGTTCAAAAGAACAGCATTTATTTGAATGAGAAATCTTTTGTAACATTTTAAATGTTTTTTAATCAATTAAAGCGTCTGTAATAGCAGAATTTAAATTACTTTAAAACAAAAAATGTATTCGTGCTGACCTCGAACTTTTAAACACAGCAGTGTATTTATCTATATGTGTGTGTGTGTGTGTATATATATATGGAATTGGTGTGCGTGATTTGCATCACACACTCTGCCCCCGCGGCGCGGGTATAAATACGAAAGTGGATGCACGCACTAGTTGTTTTTTCGCTGAGGAGCCGAACATAACTCTGAGTCAGTGGTAGTCCAGCAGTAATAGCAAGGGGACTACGTCCTCCGTTCCCTCCTTCAGGGAACGGTGGGTTGCATACGCAACCAGGACGTTCCCTTTCAGTCGAGAACGTCAGACGTAGTCGACGTCTACTGAATGGCGATCAACCATTGAACACGCCACTAAAGCTGCCACCTTCCAGTGCCTAGACAAAAGCTTCCTGATCCCCCCGCAATTTAAGGCGGAGAAGAGACAGGGCTTAGGCCAGGGAAGTCACTGCTGTTCCTACAGGCCCACTGGGAAAGCGTTCCCTGTACATGGAAGGAAGGGACGCTTCGGAAGCCACATCCTGCCTGAAGGGAGGTAACATGTGGAGAATACACATATGAACTGGTCAGATGACCGGGCAGTACAACATATGGAATGTCACTGGGGTGGCTCCAGCCTATGACGGGGGGGGACTCAAACGGACAGTGACAGCAGGCTCTGTCGAGGGAAGACACGGGCTCGCCGTAGGGAGCCTTACCGTGGAAGAATACACATATGGGATCACCGTAGGGATCGCAACTTATGGGACCAGCCTAACACAGGTTCTACACTGCTTACAAGTGGTAGGCCTAACACCGGACTTCCGACATCCGATGTTGGAGGGGTGCGGAGGAACTCAACAGAGTTCGGTTAAAGGGAACTCAACTGGAGCAGAAATGGCGCACGTATCCAGTCCATAGGAGGGGAATGGCGCAGCAAGCCGACACTTCGAACCGGGCTAACGGTGAAACTGGCTTCATGAGAAGGGAGCCCACGGGAAGCAGCGGTTCGACTATAGATGTCACCCAGCCCCCAACTCTAGAATATCTCTCAGCGAAGCACTCTGTGTCAACGCCAAGACGGGAGCACACACTCACTTAAGAGGAGCTCACCACCTAAGTGGACATGTGCATCTCGGAATTTTCACCAATATGAAGGCAGCCACTATTCAGTGGGCCAGCCTCGCTTGGAAACAGCCTTCCCTCTCTGCTGATTTCCTTAACCCTTGTGTTCTGTTCGAATTCTGTGTACACCCTTTATGGACCGGGTCAAATTGACCCTAATTGAAATCAATACAATTCCTCAAAAATCACACTATGAAAAACAACAAAGATTTAGATACAAACTGTAAACTTTTAATATCAACATTTGTAAAACATTACAAAAACATTGTATCTGAAAATATGATTTATGAAAATGTTTTTAAAACATTTTTTACAACAGTTTTGTTTTGATAAAATTGGAAAATAAACAGTATACTGATTTTTTTTTTGCATATATATATATATTTTTTTTTTACATTTTATGCTTTGAACATCGTAACTGAACAAAAAAAAATTGCTGTTTAATGAAATTTTGTCATTTTCCTAAGTTAACTTTCCCTAGTTTCCTAAGACCTATTTTCCTAGTTTCATTTATTCACTCACAGGGAAGTGAGAAACCAAACATAACAAAATCATTCATCAAATAAATGTTTTTTATTTATTTTTTGGCTCTGTGAAGCTGCCTTTGAAAATCCTACATAAAGGTTTTGGGTAAAAGCTAGGTATTTTAGATATCTTGAATATTGAAATGAGAGCTTATTTTACTATCTGTGTCTGACAAAGATTTTCATCTGTAATTTGCAAATAATTCTAAACACTGTGATTTTAGCTTTTTCAAGTGTGTTTGGTTAGGGTTAGAGCACTTTTAGATGCACTTGTACGTTAGAACTGGAGTTGAAGTGCCCTTACATACAGAAAATAAATGTTTTTATTTTGTGTCTGTACAGTTGCTTTTGAATGGCTGTCTATGAGGGTCAAATTGACCCGCGAACATCACGAACGTAACAGTAATTTTGTTTGTATATGTCAAAACACATCACGATGTTGAAACTTTGCATGCATGTTCATCATGATAAATGAGAAAAAGTCACAAAATATCAAGAAAAAAAACAAAAGTTAACCAGTATTTCCAACAACTTGAAAATCGAAACGGGTCAAATTGACCTGCAACATAACACAAGGGTTAACAGACAAGAGCTGGTCTGAGGTACTAAGGTTTGCATTCTGTGCACGTATAACCACAACGAAGCGGCCGGACAGAGAAAGCCAGGGCTGGGTCTGCCCCCACTTGCAGGCTCACCACCTGGTCCCTTTAAGGGTAGAGGTTAGGAACCTTGGGCACATATCCAGGCCGGGGTCTCAGCTTGTTAGAGTTAGCCGGCCCGAATTCCAGGCACAACTCGTTGACCGAAAGCGAGCAAGTCCCTACCCTCTAGTAGAGACCACGCGAGCAGGAGAACTGTTTTAAAAACAGAATTTTTAACTCGCTGCCTGCAGTGGCTTATGGGCGGTCTCTGCAGTGCAGTAGCACCAGAGATAAGGCCCAAGAGGATAAAGAGGGGCGCAAGGCAGATTCCCTTGCTCCCTCAGGAACCTGAAGATCAGGACGTGCTTCCCATGCTTCTGCATCATGATATGCTTCTGCATCATGATGTGCGTCAAGAAAAAAACAGAGGCAACATATTTTGAGGGTGGAGGAAAACAGCCTACTGCAACCCATCTTGCAGGAAAGAGAGCACTGAAATGACCGAACGCCTTCAGGATCTCCTCACGAAGAGAATACTCACTCAACGAATAGGTTCCACTTCTATTTGGTGTAAGCACAACTTCCACTTTTTAGGGGGTGCTCGCAGAAGTGATGGTAACTACCACATATTCCTGCAGGAGATACCTGAACCTCCGCGTCCACCTTTTAGGACCGGCCTGAATTCTCTCCAGGGGTCTGAACGCGAGTGCCATCATGCCCCGTCCCTGAAATGTATTCAGGGGAAGTCAGGAAGGCTGTCGAGGGGAACTAGGTCTGATTGGGCCAATAAGGGGCAACTATCAAGACCTGATTCACTCCTGAACTAGCACAGTAGGTGCAAGCGACATGCACGCACAAGACAGGAGCACTGCTCAACACTGGATGTGAAGAAGATCACTGAGCTTCAGGAGCATCTCTGCTCAACACCTGAGTGTGATGAAATTCACTGAGTTGAATAGCATAGCCGCTTTTTTTAGAAAGCTCACTGGGGAACGCATTTCTGCGGGGCCCCGGGGCCAGCTGAGAGCCAGTGTCTGTCCAAGGGTTGTCAGCTCGGACAGAAGTAACACAACTGGCAGAGGAACGAATTTGGAGAGGCGAACAGATGTAACTGTGCGGCCCCGAAGTGGTCTCTGCCCAGCTGGACCGCCAGGGGATGGAGTCTCCACTCTCCCTGGCCATAGACTGTCGTGAGGCTCGATGGCACACGGTTGAGCAGGCCGGAAGAAATAGTGGAATGAAGCGACCGCAGAAGCTTCTGACTCCAAGGAGGAGGTGGCGGGCGAGTTGTGACATGCAAAGCTGTCTTTTAGACCAGTACCAGCTCGCTGAGCAGCGGTGGCTCAAAGCGAGGTGAACTGCAACAACTCGGTAATGAATACCAATGCAGTCGGAGGTCGCCCAGGCCTCCGTTAAAGCATGCCCCTTGTACATGGCCCCTCAGTCGGTGTTAGTGGACCTCGTTCTAGGAGCGGTTGGCCCGGAGGAATGAAGGGTCTGAACACGGGCTGAGGGTTTGGCGGCAGGCCGGGGTGATCTGTTGTCACACCGGGCATGTCGCTCTGCCACGGTCACCTCGGGACTCGACCTTAAGCCAGTGCTTAAGTGGTCTTCATATGGAGAAAGCCATGCGGCTGCGACTGCCATATGCCCCAGGAGCCTCTGACAATTCTTTCAGTGGGACCCTTTCTCACTTCTATATCCATGTCGGGCCGAGTCCATCTCCATACCGGAAAAGAGATACTCAGCCCGTGGGTGAGATTACTCTCTCCAAGTTGACCTGAAGACCCAACTGGCCACGGAGCACTCGAAGGGTAGGACTCTGTACTGATAGTTCCAACCCTCAAACGCAACACACAGGATAGCCTGTGGTGCGGAGGCTAGAGATCTGAAGTACATGTCATTCAGGTCGAACGGTGCTTCGCCAGTAGGACAGCGACATGCATGCACAAGACAGGAGCACTGCTCAACACTATGTGTGATGAATATCACTGAACTTTTTGGAGCATATCTGCTCAACACCTAGTGTGATGATGATCACTGAGCTTGAGCGGGCGCCGAGCGATAATGAATCGCATAGCCGAGTCTGATGGTCACAGTCTGGTCTGGACCGGTTGGGAAGCTCTTTCTGCTTCTACGAATCAGGCCCAGAAGGCCACAGATGTACCCGAGGTGGAGGACCGAGACCCGGCTTGGAAGGCCCGGGGGCGGCCCGAAGCGGGGTCTGAGTGTGCGGTGCAACACTTACCTGTCTCCACAGGGCAACAGGAGATGCGTGAGAATGCGGATGACCAGGTCCTCGAACGCACCCTGCTGCCGGCTGGCGAACAAGAGGCCCTCTTGGGACCCAGGGACGGAGGAATTTACTCTCTTGACAATTCGGGTACCAGGGAGCCAGTGGCGGAACAGTAACCATCTGAAGAGCTCGTCCCCCCATCCCTGGGTGGCCTGTCTCAGGGACGCTACGTCTGACACTTGCCCCCTGGCTTGACAGTGCCTGAGACAGACTGGGCGGCCTGCCTGCTGCTGGCTCTACGCTGGGGCCCGGATGGAGGCTGCTGCGGGGGCCCCGCGAAACCGGAGGCAGCGGCAGGGAACGCCCTCTGCGACGAGCAGGCGGAGGAACTGCCACCGGCGGCGGGGTGGAGGCAACAGCGGGCCGCTGGGGCAGGAAGTGTAGGGTTGCCTCCGTCTGCTCCCGGGCGGCGGAGAGCTGTTGGGTGCAGCCAGTGCTTGAAGTGGGAAAAAAAAGGTCCCGGTACTCTCTTGCATTGGCAATTCATGACATTACTTTTTTTTTTTTTCACTGTGAAAATTTCTAGAGATATTGCTGGTACAACAACAATTTATTGTTATTTATTAACAACATAAATGTCACAGAAATCCAAATAAGTCGTGCGTGCGTGCATGCGTGCGCGTGTGTGTGAAAACGGAACACCTCAACAGTTCTGAGACTGGAACTGTACAATCCCTAGGGACACACACACACAACAGAGACAGGAGGAACAGGGTTAATGCCAGACATAAAATTAGAGAGTAGCTACACAGAGGGCAGTGAATTCAGTCTACAGATATTCTGCTGTGATATTAACCAAATTGGCTATTCTAAAGAAACAGTAGACAATTAAGTTATTATTTGATTGAGTATTTGAAAGTATCATACATTTCTGGCATGAAAAACATAATTATTTATTAATAATACATAAGAGATGTTCATACTTACAGAATGGCAACAGGATATTATGGGGTTGTTCATCAGCTCATCAGGACCCCAGGAACATGGGGTTCATCAGCTGTTTCGGTTCCTTTGTGAGGCACAGGCTTTCAGAGATAGAACCAGAGGTAAAGGATTAGTTGGCAGTGTGGGGATGCATTTAGTGAAGAAGTTACGTTAAATAAATTGTAATCTATTGTGCTGACACATATTCATTGCCAAAGACAGGAGGAAACCAAAAGTATCCTAAACAGAAGTATTTGGAATCTAAATTCTGTTTTACAGTTTATAAGACAAAAATATGGTTTACCTACAAAGGCTCCAGAAGGTCTTGGGGTCAGCTGCTGCTGAATGGGGAGGGGCTTCACATGCAAGTTCATCTGCAGATCTTCGTCCCTTTGCCAACCATGATCTCACATAATTGTGTGGACTAAACTGCTGTAATGGTGGTCCATTGCATTTCAGGAACACCAGGTTGGACAGTCTGTTTACAGCAAGAGAGTTCCTTTTGACTGTTAGAATGTCCTTCATGCAACTGAAGGCTCTTCTGCATTCACTGGTAGACACTGCAATTGTATGGACAGCTTTAAGAAGAGGCTTGAGGGCTGCTGGGGTCCGGGATGCCCTCAGTTCCTTGTACTTCCGAAATCCCTGGATGCTCTCTCTTCTCTCTATTTTAAATATCACATAAGCGAAGGACCTCTGCTTCACCATGTTGTATGTCCAGATTTCCCTCTGACCAAGTATCTGGTTGAAGAACCTTGAAGTCAGACATCAGTTTGCTTCCACCTCTATGTGAGGAACTTTCCTGTGTGCTGACATGAGATGAAGTTGTTGTAGCTGTCCTGGATCTCATATTTTCCGCCATGCTGCGAAAGAACTGCCCTACATTGATCTTTACAATCCTTTGATTGTCACACAGTGATACATTCTGGAACAATTTCTCGGTTTCAGCTTGAAGAACATTCTGTGTGTGGGGGCCAGGTGTTGAAACCATGGACTCAAACACCCGGATCTCCCGAAACAGCATCTTGTCTGCTTCAGGCAGTGTTGTGCCTCTCTTTTGAAGCACCCTTGAGATATCACTCAGTTCTGTTAGGGCATCGTACATTACTCCAAGATTACACACAAAAGACACAGAGGTGAGAACGTCAAGGAGTCCCTTATATTTTGCTCTCTCTGTTGAATCCCTGGTGACATCATGAGCAGCACTAGAAAAGTGTGTCTGAAGCGCTCTGTAATTCTCCCAAACAGCCTTTACAGTCCTCTCACTTGAAGCTACCCAGCGGATTGACAAAACACGGCCAATGACAAGGAGACGCTTCCCAACACATTGTGCATGTTGATGCAATTCTCTTTGGTTTTTGGGTGAGGCATGATATAAAGTGTATAGCTTATCAAAAAAAATCTTGAAGTGATTAAGACCACTGACCTCCTTGAGAACATCCCCAACTGCCAATTCTAGGCGATGATTTAAACAGTGCCACAGAGACAAGTCTGGGAATCTGGCACAAAGTTGTGTAGCCACCCCTGCTTTTCTGCCAAGCATCACTGATGCTCCATCACATACAAAGGCCACAAAACACTCACCCAAAAAGTGGTCATCGAATCCATATGTATGGAGGAATAACAACAATGTATCTGTGATAGCATTTGCTGTGGTCCCTTCCAACTCCAGCAGGTAAAAAAAAATGTGTCAATAGCTGTCCGCAAACAGACAACGAACACAGTTTTCCCACTGATCGTCGTAGACTCGTCGATCAACAAGCACACTTTTCTTTTGTTTACAATAATGTCATCGGCCATCTTTTTCCTCATCTCCATTGCAATATGGTCAATAACGTCGGCATATGTCTTGTCGGAATGCAGAACTCGGCCCATGTTCACTCCATTCAACTCTTGCAACATTATATCCATTCGCATGTCTTTGAATGGACGCCCGTGCTTGCTAATTTTGTATGCAGTTCGGAACACTCGAGATGTAGTTTCGTCTTCAGCCCTGTGCATAGATTGAACTTGCCTGCACAGCTCATTGCGGGATGCCATCTCCGCTATTTCGGCTGCCTTAATGTGTGCTTTCGAATCTCTGTGGTCTTTCAATTTTTTTGTGCAGTGACTGCTGTTGCTTCGCCTTGTCTGTACCAAAGGCTTGAATTAAACATTCCCTCCATTCTCTTGACAACTTCAGTCCCCTCTCTGTCTGGGCAGCAAGTGACGGGATGCTGCTACATGTTTTGCAGCCCAGTTTGTTATTTTTAAAAACGAGCCAGCTATTTGTGTTGCAAAAATTCACCATTTGGTCCCTTGACCAACAGTCAGGCCATCCGTGTGTTTCGTTACTCACGTTATTGTTGACGTTGGTGTCATTGACTAGGGAAACGTTAAAGTTGGTAGCTGCAGACTCATTAATGCTAACGTTAGCTGTTCCGCTCACATCAATGCTAACGGTATCCGATGATTCTGGTTGGACAATCACAACCTCTGTTGATGTGTCTGGCTCTGGCACACGCGTTCTTTTAGAACCTTTCTGAAGCCAGGCTAACAAAACGACTTACAATTTCAAACTCGACACACTTCTTTGTCTAGGTTTTCAATTTCAGCAGTGAAAAATCTGTTACGGTCAGGCGGAAGCCACAGGCATCAGACAGCTTCTGATAGGGTGGGCCGACTCCTTGCCTTTACGTGATTCGTCAAGATCTGAAGTAAGTCACGTAGTGCCCTCTGCGTAGTGTAGTTTATGTAAGGTTAGTTGACGGTCATTACCAATCTTCTGACACTGACGCTTTTTCTGTCAGTGGTGGAGTACCGGCTACATACGAGAAGTAGCGGTACGCAAGAAAAAGCGCAGGTGCGCTTAAGAGTAAAATGTAGAAGTGCCGGTACTGTGTACCGGTGAGTACCGCCCCACTTCGAGCACTGGGTGCAGCTCTCCACCGCGTCGCCGAACGACCCAACCTGGGAAATTGGGGAGACCAGGAACAGAACCTTGTCCGCATCCGCCATCTCAACCAGGCTGAGCCAACGATGGTGCTCCTGGACCACTAGGGTGGACATCGCTAGACCGACTGTGCACGCTGCTACGCTCATGCCCGTGAGGGTGAGTTCAGCAGCAGTGCGGAGTTCACTCATGAGCACTCGGTCTAGACTACCCTCGTGCATGTCCATGAGTGTCTTGGCCTGATAGACCTGCAACAACGCTATGGCATGCAAAGAGGAGGCGGCTCGCCCGCAAGCTTTGTAAGCTTTGACCGTCAAACCTGACGCGAGCTCACAGGCCTGCGAGGGGAGACAAGGATCCCCAGATGCAGCGGCCGTCGGACACAGGTGCACCTGTGTCGCGACAGACTGCTCCACTGGAGGGATAGCCTCATAACCCTTCACCGCTCCTCTCTCAAGGGTAGCGAGGGAGGAAGAACCACTCAGGCAGTTTTCGGCAGTAAAAGGTGCCGTCCACGACCTAGTAAGCTCTCCATGCACTCCGGGAAAGAAGGGCACTGGGGCGGCGGGCTGAGAACCAGCATGGCCCGCCCCGAGATACTAATCATCCAACCGATACTGAACGAGACACGGTGGAAGGTTCCACTCGAGCTCGACAGCCTTGGTGGCCCAATTCAGCATAGCTGACAGTTCTGGATCCGGCTCGGGCAACGTTACGCTCCCAGAGGGAGATGACGCAGTCAAGTCATCATCTCCAGAGGCCAGCTCACTCTCCGATGCTGCAATCGGTGTCCTGTCTTCTGGGGGAGCCCCGGGTGAAACGGCCGACCCACCCATTACAGATGAACCAGCACGCTTCACGAGGGACTCCAACGGCTACAGTGGAAGGGAGGAGTGAGGAGCCCACAGGGAATGGGTTACCTGGCGAGACATCCAACACTATCCTCCTATCACCCACCCCACGCGGCACCCGAATCCGGGGCGTGGTAATGGGGACTCGCGCTTCGTGGACAAAGGCGAGTCTCGATCTCAACACCGTGACAGTCATATTCCCACAATGGGAACATAAACCGTCCACAAAAGCTGCTTCAGCGTGCTGTAAGCCCAAACACGTGATGCAACAATTGTGACCGTCAGAGAGGAACAGGGAACGACCGCATTCAGAAACGCACGGGTGGAATGACATCTTGAGAAAGACGCAAACGCACCCGTGTTGCTCTTTCAGGAAATAGGACCCATCACCAGTGCCAGAGCACACAGGGGAATGACCGCGGCAACACTGAACAGTGAACTGAAACAGTGAAGCACTCACTTTTCCACCTTCTAACCAGCCGTCAACACACACAAACATTTAGAAATTTGTTGCTGTTAAAACAGCAGTTGAGAGCTCAAAGCTCGCGATCACCGCTGCACTCGCGCTGTAGAAACCACCAGCACTGGGAGAGTCTTCCAGAAGAACACCGACACACTCGCTCATTGTATACAACAGCACTCTTCAGAGACATCAAACGATCGGCTCCGAAGCGAAAGGCAACTAGTGCGTGCATCCACTTCCGTATTTATTCCCGGGCTGCGGGGGAGGAGTGTGTGGTGCAAATCACGCACGCCAATTCCATTGGCTCGTTCAAGAGTACTCAAAGACGATTGGCTCCCTGGCGTGATCCCCATCCAGTCAACGTCGACTACGTCTGACGTTCTCGACTGAAAGGGAACTGTAGTTCTGTTTATTAGTGCACCATCAAAATGTGGAATGGTTTTAAATATCATTTCTGAGGATATTTCGTCAAGTCTGTTGGATGTTGTATGAATATGCAAGTAAGGACAAAAACAATATGCCACAATATTCTTATATTACAGTTCTCTGTGAATTACATAAGCTTGTGTGATTGTTTTTTACGCCGCACAATTGAATACAGAATGCAAATGGACATGATACAAACACAAAGATAATGTGTCAAAACCATGTTACAAAAGTCATATAAAATGTGACAATGAAAGATTACACATGAATTTCTCATGAAAAATCCAGCCAAACAATATGAAGACATCAAACGATTACAGAGGCAATATTCATTTGATGATTCACAGAGTGAATTTCCCAGAAACAATGACTGGATAACCGAGAAAAAAAGAAAAAAATAAACTTGCAAAGATAAATGTCTGTAAAGTGATTTTTTCTTTATGAAGAAAGTAATCCGTTATTTTATTATTGCACTCATGACAAAAGAGAGAAGTGAATAAAGAAGAGAAAAGGCTTGCTGAGCTATGTAGACATTGGGGGATTCTTCTCTGTTTTTCATCTGCCATTCCATCCAACTGTCTCATCAGCAGTTCTTCCTGAGCATTTAATGGGAATAGTTCTGCAATCATGTGGAGTGAATTAGTGAGCTTGTCACCAGCGGACCATTGAAGACACATTATACAGTAAAGCTCGTGCTGGGCCCTGGAACTGGACCAAACTCATTATGTAGAGAAGAGGACAGTCTTGGTTCCAGAATGAAGAGGGGAGCAGTCTCGTCCTCAGAAGCTGTCCTCATGAACATGTCCGCATGTGTCTGGAGCAGTTCATTAGCTACAGGGTTAGTTCTGTCAAAAATGAAAATTCTGTCATTTACTCACCCTCGTGTTGTTTTAAACCCGCAAGACTTTCGTTTATCTTCGGAACACAAATTGAGATATTTTGAATAAAATCTGAGCCAGTTCTGTACTTTCCATTAACAGTCATCAGGGTACCCGCGGGTCTTAACCCTCATGTGGTGTTCAAAACCCTATAACACCTGTGGTGTTCCCGGTCAAAAATGACCGGGCCATAAAAAAAACCTTATAAATCACTCATTATACCATATTTTCACCCAATCTTGGATTCAATCTTTTTGTCAACATGTTCTCTTTCAATTAGGACTGGTTTTATATTTTGATTTGCATCTGAATAATCATAGGCCTCATTTATTTGAGAGTAGGCATTTCATTTTTTGAGTAATTTAAAAAAAAAAATTGAATAATTTTGGAAATATTAAATAAAATCTGAAGAAAATTGGTACTGTTGATCACACTAGTCAACTTAACATTTTCACCAGGAATTTTGTTTTGATACTTTTGTTTTGTAAAAAATATGTTACATTGTTACACTTGTGGTGTTCCCGGTCAAAAATGACCGGCCTATAGAAAATAGCTTATAAGTCACTCATTATACCATATTTTCACCCAATCTTGGATTCAATCTTTTTGTGAACTTGTTCTCTTTCAATTAGGACTGGTTTTATATTTCTGTTTGCATCTGATTAATCGGGGGCCTCATTTATCTGAAAGTAGGCATCTCATTTTTTGAGTAAACAACAAATAATTTATGAGTAAATTTGGAAATATGAAAAAAAAAAATGAAAAAAATGGCTACTGTTGATCACACTAGTCTACTCTAATGTTTCACCAGGAATTTTGTTTTGAAACTTTTGTTTTGTAAAAAATATGGCTCATAGTCACACTTGTGGTGTTCCCGGTCAAAAATGACCGGCCTATAAAAAATAGCTTATAAGTCACTCATTATACCATATTTTCACCCAATCTTGGATTCAATCTTTTTGTCAACTTGTTCTCTTTCAATTAGGACTGGTTTTATATTTCTGTTTGCATCTGATTAATCGGGGGCCTCATTTGTCTGAGAGTAGGCATCTCATTTTTTGAGTAAAAAACAAATAATTTATGAGTAAATTTGGAAATATAAAAAAAAAAAAAAAAAAAAAAATGGCTACTGTTGATCACACTAGTCTACTCTAATGTTTCACCAGGAATTTTGTTTTGAAACTTTTGTTTTGTAAAAAATATGGCTCATAGTCACACTTGTGGTGTTCCCGGTCAAAAATGACCGGCCTATAAAAAATAGCTTATAAGTCACTCATTATACCTTATTTTCACCCAATCTTGGATTCAATCTTTTTGTCAACTTGTTCTCTTTCAATTAGGACTGGTTTTATATTTCTGTTTGCATCTGATTAATCGTGGGCCTCATTTATCTGAGAGTAGGCATGGTCAAAAATGGTCACAATGGCCGACCATTGAAAGTGAATGGGAGAGACTGAAAATAACAGAACAATTTAGTTTTCAGGAGCATGTTCATTATTTTCATGTACACATATGAGCATGTGTGCTTGCAAACATCGAGCCCTTGGACCTGTGCATGTATCGATACATTTATACACACGCTATCCAGACACACACACGTTAAAACACACAAACTTTTTTAAATATTACACACATTCTTTTCCACAGAGAGAAATTTGATCCTACCCTAACCTGCATCTAATATACATTTATCCATCTGACATTACCACACACACACACACACAGGCCGTGATCAGATTTTTGACTCAGAAACTAGTGAGGAGGAGGAAATTCAGGATGCATCTTGCAGTGAAGATGTTTCTGAAGAGGAAGGCACCACTGAATCGGCTACGGAGCTTGAAACAACTGATGAGGAGCAGTCTTCCAGTGATGAGGGCCCAGCTGAGGTTACCGTTTCATTCTGGTCAAAAGATGGAACTTTGTCCTGGCCTTCATCCCCACCTATGAGGCAAGGCAGGTTTTCTTCTGAAGGCCTTCCTCTTCAGAAACATCTTCACTGCAAGATGCATCCTGCATTTCCTCCTCCTCACTAGTTTCTGAGTCAAAAATCTGATGAATAACATCATGTGCAGAGCTGTTTTGCCATTGTGCTGCCACAAATGAATGACAAGCAAGGTGCTGTGAGGCATTTTATATATGCCTGTGCTACCACATGATGTATATTTGTAAATATTGTCTAGTTCTGTGTGAGAACCTCACAGTTCCAAAACAAAATGTCATAATATTTTGTCTGGAAGCTGTGATGAAACAAGACCATGAAAGAAAGATTCTTTTGAAGCCGGGTCACTGCAGTCACGGCCAGTTTGTGTGTGTGTGTGTGTGTGTGTGCGTGTGTGTGTGTGTGTGTGTGTGTGTGTGTGTGTGTGTGTGGTAATGTCAGATGGATAAATGTATATTAGATGCAGGTTAGGGTAGAATCAAATTTCTCTCTGTGGAAAAGAATGTGTGTAATACTCAAAAAAGTTTGTGTGTTTTAACGTGTGTGTCTGGGTAGCGTGTGTATAAATGTATCGATACATGCACAGGTCCAAAGGCTCGATGTTTGCAAGCACACATGCTCATATGTGTACATGAAAATAATGAACATGCTCCTGAAAACTAAATTGTTCTGTTATTTTCAGTCTCTCCCATTCACTTTCAATGGTCGGCCATTGTGACCATTTTTGACCATGCCTACTCTCAGATAAATGAGGCCCACGATTAATCAGATGCAAACAGAAATATAAAACCAGTCCTAATTGAAAGAGAACAAGTTGACAAAAAGATTGAATCCAAGATTGGGTGAAAATATGGTATTATAAGTGATTTATAAGCTATTTTTTATAGGCCGGTCATTTTTGACCGGGAACATCTCAAGTGTGACTATGTGCCATATTTTTTACAAAACAAAAGTTTCAAAACAAAATTCCCGGTGAAACATTAGAGTAGACTAGTGTGATTAACAGTAGCCATTTTTTTCATATTTTTTTTCATATTTCCAAATTTACTCATAAATTATTTGTTTTTTACTAAAAAAATTAGATGCTCACTCTCAGATAAATGAGGCCCACGATTAATCAGATGCAAACAGAAATATAAAACCAGTCCTAATTGAAAGAGAACAAGTTGACAAAAAGATTGAATCCAAGATTGGGTGAAAATATGGTATAATGAGTGATTTATAAGCTATTTTTTATAGGCCGGTCATTTTTGACCGGGAACACCACAAGTGTGACTATGTGCCATATTTTTTACAAAACAAAAGTTTCAAAACAAAATTCTTGGTGAAACATTAGAGTAGACTAGTGTGATCAACAGTAGCCATTTTTTTCATTTTTTTTTTTCATATTTCCAAATTTACTCATAAATTATTTGTTGTTTACTCAAAAAATGAGATGCCTACTTTCAGATAAATGAGGCCCCCGATTAATCAGATGCAAACAGAAATATAAAACCAGTCCTAATTGAAAGAGAACAAGTTCACAAAAAGATTGAATCCAAGATTGGGTGAAAATATGGTATAATGAGTGACTTATAAGCTATTTTCTATAGGCCGGTCATTTTTGACCGGGAACACCACAAGTGTAACAATGTAACAAAACTCCCACAAAAAAATAAGAAAATTTTCAAAAAAACCCTGAGATTTAGTTAAACCGTTTGGGAACAAAGTCACTAAGTTTCAGTCCAAAGCGATAACATTAACTAGTATTTTCGGGAAAAAGAAAATCTTCTCCGGGTCAAATTGACCCGAACACCACATGAGGGTTAAAAGCCTTGAAAAAGTCTTGAATTTGATCATCTCAAATTAAGGCCTTAAAAGCCTTGAATTTAGTATACAAAGTATTGGATTTCGTTACAAAGGTCTTATATATTGTTTTGCCTTTGCTAGTATTAAGTTCATACCGTAACAAAATTAACTGTTACTAATGTAGGCTAATTCAAAATGTATGCAGCGTTGAGTGCACCTCGCGCTCCACGTCATAGCAGAAAAGGCGATAGCGTGCGCACCGTTACTATGGTTACTAGGCAAGCGAGGTACAGAACAAGATAGCCTAGTTTAATCCGCTGTGGCCACAAATGACAGAATTTAACCCCCAAATAAGAGCTTATCTGTTAAAAGAATATATTTTCTACCCAGTCTTTTCAATAGTATCTGGCAACCATGAGCGCGTGCTCTCTCTACACTGCTGAAGAAGCGCGGATGATCTGAAAACACAGACAAGCTGGAGTTCAGCGATCTTTATTTAAGATTTTCTACTTAAATTCAAGTGTCATTCAGTCGGTCTGTGTCACGAGCCGCTTGCGCTGTTTGTGCGACTAAATCTGCGATCTAAATGCAGGCTGGTATATCCACCAGTGTTCATACGAGCAAGAATGCAATGTTTCCCGAATATCCACACGATTTCAAACGTGACATTGATTTTATACAACAGTAAAAAAGAAAAGAAAAAAGGGTAACATTAAGTGATGTACTACATTGAAAACAGCATTGTCAGGCTTGCTCTGTTTTGCAACGAAATATGTGGCTTTGAACGAATCGTGAGATTCAATGAATGAATGACTCAAAGACTCACTCATAAAGAAAGTGAGGTACTGCCACCTACTGGCGATTTTAATGTTTTTTTAACATTGCAAATTCAATGAACATTGTTTTATTTAAAGCATTATTTCTTTTTCTGTTTTTTTTTTAAATGTATTACAAAGGTAAAAAATGAAATGGAAAAATGTATTAAAGGGGGCAAATCTTGTCCCTTAATAGAAAAGGTGTGACTGCACCAGGGGGTACGGCACTCTAAAACATTGGAGAACCAAATTATGTAGAACTGCACAAGTGCTACTGCTAAAGAGTGCAATGTCAATCATTTCTCATAAGCTTAATTGAATTGGCCTAGAGAGAATAATTATTATGACATTTTCTGTCTAAATAAAATAGACTACATATAAAATAACTACCAAAAGTGAAGTAACTGCAGTTTGACTAAAAGTTGACAAAAAATGCAAAGACTTTTCGTCAACTACAACTATAAAAAACAGGATGACTCAAATGTGATTAAGACCAATAAGCATTTTCGTAAATCAAAAATGGTTGCCAAAATGAACACTGGCCTACACACACGGGTTGTGCGTGCTACAATGCTGTTGCGTATGTATTAAATATGACTGATAATTTAAGTAAAATGTTTTATTTAATTCAAGTAGCCTCCTTGTACATAATTATTTTCTAGGGTTTAAAATGTATACAGATTTGACATTTTCCCCTCATACTTCTGTCGGAATGGGTACGAAGTCGGCATTGAATTTCATTTGAAATGGTATTAAAAAGGTCTTAAAAAGCCTTGAATTTAAGTTGGAGTATCCTGGGGGTACCCTGAGTCATGCAACTACCACTTTGACGCTTCAAAAAGTTCACAAAGTGATTGTAAAACTAATCCATATGAATTAAGTGGTTTAGTCCAAATTTTCCGAAGAGATGAACAGATTAAATTTAGGCTTTTATTCACATATAAACATTGATCAGCGAACATAAACAGAAGCTCAACCGAACCTGCTTGACGTGTGAGAACAAGTCTCATTGGTTCTTGCTGTAGCTCAAACGTGCTGCGTAACACACGAGAATGAACCACATTGGTTAATTTTTGTCATAACTGATGTGAGTTGATGACTGTCGGTGCAGTGTGAATTGGCCTTAAACCGCTAAATTCAAATTGATTAGTTTTGCGATCTCTTTATGAACTTTTTAAAGCATCAAAGTGGTAGTTGTATTTTATTAAAGGGGTCATATAATGCCATTTTTGTACAAGTTAATATGAATGTTTAGGGTCTAAATGAAAACTTTGTAATATACTTTTATTAAAAATTCTCATTAGTATTTTAAGAAAACACAAATTTTACCTGGTTAAAAACAGCTCTGTTGATAATGAGCTTCGCTCACCCCGCCCCTCTGTTCTGCTGGCGTTTTGACACAACTCACGGAGTGTTGCCTTGACAACAGTTGAGGGCATATTTTGGAGAGAGAGTGGCAGCGGGAGTCTCTGAGGACACATCTGTGTAACCGTATCAGTTTGAACCGGAGTCGGACCCGGAACAAGATGACAGCCTCAAAGAAATTCGACAATTAAGGCTCTAACAGGAAGTTTCTGAATGGTTGGTTAACGTAATGTCTTTTTGATCTATTTTTGTATGCACTGGCAGGGTAGAGTAGTGAGAAAGGAACGCTATGTGTTTACTGATGTATACGTTAGTTCATTGACAGATTGACATTACAACTACTGGTCATGAAAAACTTTTTTTCGCGATTTGCAAAGATTAATATAGGTTAATAAAACTTTACACTTACTTCTTCTGGAGGTGCCGAGGGAACATAAATAGTTGGTACCGATTCTTTTTTCAGGAGCAGCTTTCTAGCAAAACCAGCTCATACTGACCCTCGTTTATAAAGCAGTCTGGTGAGAAATGATTCGCGCAAACATGAACGCATTGACATTGATCGTGGGGAATATTCCCTTCGAAAACAAAACTCAGCCCAACTCAGCCACTGCGTCTTCAGCGGTTCGGATTTAGGAACATCAGAATGACTGCTGTGTTCATTATTACACCCAAGAACAGAACACCACAATCGCTTAGACACCATTCTGCTCCAGCGTATCAACAATGACGGACTATGACGACAGCTCGCTCAGTGCGGGTCTGTGTTGAAACACTGCTGTCAATCAACAATCGTGGGAGGAGCGTCCGACCGTGTGACATCACATGGTCGAACGGCTCGATTTGAGACAGGGAAAAACATATAACGTCCCCTTGGAATTATAAGGTTCTATCTGACATTTTTGTCAAAATTTAGTTATTCACATATTCTTATTCTGTGACCACTTCTTTACATTATGTGATGTTGTTTTTTTAAGTTGTGTACATTTTGGAACTTTTTATTTAGAAAATAAAAAGGTTCTTTCTACACAGTCAAATGGAATGCAAAAACTTTAAAGTTCAATATCTCAAAACTGCTCAGAACGCAGATAGAACCTTATAATTCCAAGGGGACGATAAGGAGATTAAAACAAAAACACTGGATGGATTTTTATCATTATATGATGGTTGTGTACAGGCACTGCCAACACACATTTCAGTACAATCAACTTGTAAAAGTGCATGTACAATTATATGACCCCTTTAAAAAATATCTTCATTTGTGTTCCGAAGATGAATGAAATTCTTACGGGTTTGGAACGACATGAGGGTGAATAATTAATTACAGAATTTTCATTTTTGGGTGAACTATCCCTTTGATGTCAGCTGTAGAGGATATGGATGCATAACAAACAAAGCTGTAGTACAAGTTTGTCAGCTGCTATGATTTGAATGGTTGCATGATAGACTTTTGTCAGCTATTGTAAGTAGTCTCTTCCTCTCTCAACATGCATTTTAGGTGCCATGAAGAGGGGGGGTGGTGGTGTATGGTATAATTTTGTGTGGAGGGTGTGTACCATCTTACAGCTGTTCCTGGTGTCCAAGGGCACTCAGTTTCTCGATGTCATCACCCCAGGACCCCTGCCAGCTGTTTACACTCTGGTTGTCATTCCAAATCATTCCAAATCATTAGGCAGCTCTCATCCAATCCTGAAGGTCTCTGAGGAAGTCAAATGTACTGTGCTTTGTGCTATGACCTCCTGTTGACTGAAACTTCCCCAGAAGACAAAGAGGGGATGTTTGCTAATGTAGCCTATTTTTAAGGGAACTTTTAGTAACTATCATTAAGTTATAAATAATATAGTTAAAAACTAGTAGTTAATGCAGTCATGCAATCTAATAAAGGTTACATAAATAATGCTAAATAATGTTTTACAATAAAATGTTGTAAAGAACATTGAGATGGACTCTTGTGGGTGAACTTGGTGTTCAGCCTCCAAATCTCAGGACCATCTTGATTTCTCAGCAGGTAGAGGCTCGAAATGTGTCCTAATTATTGGGACAAAATTGTCATCCGTAATTTATTGCAAACTTGCATTCAGATTAGGCTTACTGCGGTAGTCGGTGTTGACGGTGGAGTCTATTTAAAATGATTAATTCATCTGAAATAATTATTTAAAAAAGAAATGGTTCAATGACTCACTCTTAAATTGCTCGCTCCACTTGTTTCATCAGCATTTTTGAACGAATCCCTTAAATTTATGATTCAATGGCAAATAAATTGAAGTCACTTGTCGCCACTTGGCATAACGATGTAATCAATACAATTGTTATTTGATCCGCCAAGGTCATTTCAAAAGGTGATTTGCTCTACTTTGATCGCTACCGTAATCAGTGTTTATATTCTAACTATAAACTTTTATCCCAGTACTTCTGTGATCATTTTAATATTTGTAACACAGAAATAACGATACGGTGTGGTTGTAAAGACTGTTTGTGAAGCTGTTTCATAACTATACCTAAATAGTAACTGCTCTCTCCGGCTCAGTGGCAATGCAAACACAGATTTGAATGTTCAGGTGGGAATCTGTCAAAGGTGTTTGTATCGAGATCACAATATTTTAACGATTGATCGTGCGGCTCGAATCTGTGTTAAAGTTATCGTTTAAAGTCAAGCGTTACTTAGTTTCTCGTAGATCTTACGAAATGTCAACCCTTTTATAACATGCCAATGCTAAATTTGTGTACAAGACTATGTGAGTTGTTTTCTTGTATCATTATTTTGGAGCAGTAAATGTTACGTCCTCAGAGTCGTGGTTAAAACAGAGCTTGTTTGCTGATTCACATAGGGATGGAGACACTTTGTGCATGTGGCACAAAAGAATTTGACTTTGAGGAGAAGGTCAGAGCTGAATCAACGACAGCCACTCACTCAAGCAGCAGAAAAAAGGGTGTCATGGAAGACCAGCTATATCCGCAAATTTTTTCCCACTGATGTCCATTGATTGCAGAAAATAACTGTTTTGCAGAAAATTCCACTTTTTGCCCTTTCTGGTCTATTCTCATATACTTTTTGATAAACCTGCCCTTAACACATACGTACAACTGTAACAGTGATCTTTGGTTGGTACTTGGTAGCTGTTTAAATGGGAGGTTCATGAGCTAAAATGTGGACCCTGGCTATGTGAGACTAATGTAGCTGAAGGTATTAATCTGTTTGGATAAAATGGAGGGGTCACAATGAAACAGACCTGTAATCAAGCACATTAGCTGCCTAATTACCCTCATAATCTACAAGACGAGAGACCAGAGTGGGGCACGCTGACCTTCACACCTACATAAACACACACACGTTTATCTGCTTATGTTCATTCAGTTACATTTATATTGGGCAATGTGTTGAATTGTACCTGCACAGAAAAATATAGACTTCTGCTTCTCTGTAATAGAACAATGGAGCAATTTACTGAGGTTTTATGATATAATCTTCATTGTTTTGTTAGCTGTGCAGCTGTAATTGTGGAATATTTCGTCTGGTTAATTGGAGTGTGAGGAACACAAGCTGTCTGTGGATGGTGCATTGTAAGGGCACATCTGAGCTGGGCTCTGTAGAGCTGGATGTTGGGGATTGTGTGGAAACCGCCTGTGGGAGTAGCAGCTGATTAGTGCAGGAAGTGCAGCCAGCACCGGCCTGGGTTAATGAGAGGAGATAAATTAACAGGCCAGGCGTAAATCAGCTTTATTGAACAAACTCCCACCATTACAAAGGATTTGTTTTGCAATAACTTCCCCAAGATGAGTCAAATGAGCAAGTCTGGGATGCCGGTGATTGAGTGCAAGCAAATGTTTTCGATTCCTTGTTAAAATGACTCTCTGATGGGGTTGGATCGAAATCAAAATTTTGTTTCCGGTATGATACAAGCCCTCTGGTACGTCAGCATCAGTTTACAGAATTGATGTCTGGGAAACCAGCAAAAAGCCTCTAAAAAACATTTGCTAGGATGACTGTTAATCTGCACACTGATTACATGATATAACTTTCTCCTTTGCTTGTGTAAACCTAATAAAAATGTGTAATTTTAGATGAAAATTAGACACATAGCAGCACATTCCCTGTCAGGTACTGAACTTGGCAAAATCCATTTATAGAAGGGCTGAGGATTGATACAGATTTCTAAATTCACAAGCTTTCGCTAGTGAATCCTATTTACAAGCCTTCAATTAGATTAATTTGGTCCCATTTCAATTTTTCTTACATATGAAATTGTCTCTCAGCCAACACTGTCAAGTTAGTTTCTTAAGATAGTGTTATTTATTAAATCCATCACTGAAACTAATAAAAACTTGATGTTGATTCAATAACCATCTTCAATCATTAAAGGATCCATCAAATGTTAACTCTCGGGTTTGTAATTCTTTTGGAATGAGTCATTAAAAGGACCAGCTGATATGAATCATTTGTTCTTGAATGAAACTGCACTGGTTTTGCTATATAATTTTTTTCAGACCTATTTGTTCTGTATAAAAGGAAAGAACATTCAGTGGGTCTATTTCTGTGTGAAAGCTGTTTGCTCTCACATATGAATATTGAAATACAGCATCTACTCTGATTCAGTTCTCTCGATGCCTCTTCAATAAAAAGTAATATTTGACCTTGTGATCATTTCACAAACTCTCCCAAATCCCCACTTGCTGTCTGCACTGACTCAAACAAGGCCTTTGCACTGATATTAATGAGTAAATATGTGTTATTGATCTAGAGCAGAACCACTGACGGCAAATAGGGCTTCGGCGTTCTGAACTGTCTTGTGCTATGTTTTGTGTATACAGACTGGCTAATCAGGCATTCACACCATGCAGGGTTATTTGTGTTAATGACATCTGTAAACTGTGCCTTTTTCTATCTTGGAGCTTCAGCATCCTTGTCCGACATAGAGCTGTTCTCTCTCTGTGGCAAACACAGTGGCGGGTAGCGCAAAACTAAATGGGCTGTAAATTATGTGCCGTCTGTTAGGTAATGATGAAGCTATGCAGGGCATTCGACACAATTACAGTTGAAGTGGAGGGCCACTGTTGGCTCATTGTTTACAGATATTGATACGCAAATTGCCCTATGACCTCAACATGCCTCAGGCCTATCTTGATTGAGATGGTGCATAGCCGTTTCAAATAGGTTGTTTTGGGATTGTTGGTGTTAAATCAGTGATTTATCTGGATAAATCATTAAATTATATATTGGTTACATTGACATGGCATGAAATGCTAACAAATGTGATCGGTCATATGGGAATAACCCTTTTTACATATCCATATTTTTTAAAATCCAGTTTATATTTTATCATTTAACATAAGTACAATATTGTCCCGATAAATAAAATGGTTTTACTAACACAGTCTCATCCCAAGACGTCATATGACTGACGGTTTTGACCATACGTCAACATCCGACGTTTTAGGGTACCCTTTAACGTCAGTTAGATGACGATCCTAGGGCGTCATCTAACTGACGCTTTACCTTTAGCGTCAGTTAGATGACGTGGGTAGGTTTAGGTCTGGGGTAGGGTTAGGATTAGATAGCGTCATCTAACTGACGTTAAAGGGTACCCTAAAACGTCGGATGTTGACGTATGGTCAAAAGCGTCAGTCATATGACGTCTTGGGATGAGACTGGGCTGGTTTTACTGTAAATTGTAGGGCTGGGCATTAACAGAAATGACATAATTTGATTCAATTTCCTTTTACAAGCTTTGAAATATCAATGTATTCAAACATACATTACATATTGAAGAACAGTAAAAAAAATAAAATAATGAATATGTAATACAGTGCATATATTTAGCATAATGCTCCTCTCTAGAGTTAATTTTACTAGCTGACTAATGAGTTTGTGCATTGAATGGCTTTTTGAAGATAAATGTTAGGCTACATTACGTGACATTGTTTACAAGCTGTTTTATTGACGCCTTTCCGTGGTTGAAACAGAGTGTTTCAATGAGACATGATATGGAGATATAAGTTTTACTGAATCTTTTAACATACCTTCTGATGTTCATTCATGTTTATTTCGTGCTATAACTATAGTAAAGCAGAAGAGATGATCCATTCAGGTCACCATAACTTTTGCCAAGTAAGACGTTCCTGAATCAACACATTTTGCTTATCCTGAAAGAACATTCCTGTCTGAAAATTTTGTCCTATCCCTACCTTTAAACCTAATCCTACCCATAACTTATCCCTAAAATCAGAGGGAAATTATGGGTGAATCACACTGATGTAGAAGCACCTTACTCTGGTTGTAAGCTTAAACTCTACAAACTCTAAAACTTTCCCTCAAACGACCTGATTGGTTGATTGGAAGGTTGTTCCAGCATCAACAAATATGTTGATCCAGGAACATGTTGTACTTGGTAAAATGACATTCATCATTCAGTTCATGTGCGATTCACTCTGCCGCTTCACTTGATCTGAAGCAACAGTGATCTGTCATGCCACATTACAGAGCACCTAAACGGTATTTGTTTTAATTTCATAATAAAATATACAGATTTTGAAATCTGAGACTGTTTAATATCAAAAGTAACAAAGCACAAACCTTATTGAGATTTATTTGTTGGGAGGCACGCTACAAAGTTCTACAAATTTCGATTCTTGGGTAGAGGGTTGTAGCACATTTGAGGACATTTGCTTATCTATGGCATTGGAAAATAAAAGCAGACGGTGAATCTTATCTGCGCAGAAGAAACTTCTTTCCACTTGACTGCTTAGAGAATCAACTTGCTCCACACACACATGTACACACTGCTCCATTTGAACGCTCTCGCGCAGACACGCCAAATTTCCCCCGCTGCAGAAGTACAATAACGCACATCATTCCAGGAAATCCCTATCGGGCATCATACTATCGCTGTAGCTGAATAAACAGAAGATTGAAACGCTTTGATTAAACATGACTAATAAATACACGACTGCTTATTCTGTGTAAGAAGCCACATCATCTCACAGAAGGATGCTCAACTGTCGTTATGAAGTGAGTTTGGAGTAAAAGCATGTTATTAAATGTTGTCTTTTGTTGGACAAGAGGTTCATAAATGCTTCTCATGTTTGGAAAGATGTTTGACGCGTGTTACTTTTTCAAATGTGATAAGTGATAAGTGAGGAGCAGCGTTTTCAGAGCCGTACATCAATGACAAGCTGCGCATAAAAAATAATCGCAGCCTTGGGATTTCATAATCGTGATAAGCCAAATCGGTTTAAGTGCGATTTTGTGGAAATTGCGATTAATCGTGCAGCCCTACTTTGGATATAGAACAATCGAACGTGTGGTTGTCCTTGAGGTTAGATATCCAATTTTTTTTAAAAATCCCTTCGTGCAGATATAGGTAGGCCTATGTGCCATTTATAACTTAAGGCTGTATGATTTCCGTGATGCATATAAGTATAGACTTATAGAGACTTATGTATATAGTATAAGACTGCTATATAAGTATATAATCGGCTTGTTCTGCGCGTCACTGTGTTAATGAGCTGCGCCATTTCATCTACTACATACTTGAGTATACGAAATGGTAAAAAAATGGTAAATGGACTGCATTTATATAGCGCTTTCACAGATCCAATGGCCACCAAAGCACTTTACATATTGCCTCACATTCACCCATTCACTCACTCATTCATACACCAGCCGAAAGGTTGGTGGTTCAATCCCCAGTTCCACCTGACCAAGTGTTGAGGTGTCAGCCATGCAAGGCGCCATCCAGCTCGTCGGGAGCAGCTGGGGTTAGGTGACTTGCTCATGGACACCTCAACACTTGGTCAGGTGGAACCGGGGATTGAACCACCAACCTTTCGGTTTGTAGACAACCTACATGAACCACTGAGCCACTGCCGCCCCGGAAAGGAAAAAAAAAAAGAAAAAAAATCGTGGGTTCATTTTTCTTCATATTTTCTGCAGACCCACTAGCACCCCCTTGGCAGCCATCCACAAAGCAACATCATGCCAATTATATTTTAGGGTTAAGATTATAGAGTTAGGGTAAGGGTTAGGGTTATGCAAGTTTAACATAAGTGGGCAAAAATGCTCATAGTGTTTTCAGCGTCTGCCGTCTTAACAAAAAAAAACCAAAAAAAAAAACAGAATTATTCATCCTTGACAGAACTGTCACTTAAATAATTGGATTGTGGGTTCAAGTGCTTGGATTTAAATCAAACTGTGCCTGGGGTGTGTTTACCTTTGCCAGAATTCCATGCTCAGTAATCAGCAGCTGATGTCCATCGCTCTGTTGCAACTTTATTTCAGCCCGGACTCTTCCCTCCAGCCAGCATATGCTTGGCAAGGCCACCGTTCAGCTCAGGCTCCAAGCAAGCTCTGGAAAAACACAGGATAAGAAAATGTTATTGAACTAACATTCCACCTCCATTGGTGAGTCCTGTTTGATGAATCAGTGAATATCGTAGTTTATCCAAAATCCGTACAGAGACACAGACCAGGCTCCACGGTTCAGAGCGCATGCAATTCACAAATTAAATGCAAAGTTTAACCATCATAGAGTAAAAGTTTATCATTTGCACGTGTTTAAGTCCTGACAGTTTAAACATTTAAGTGAGTTTAAAGCATTCAAGACCAAGAAGACGTGAAAGAGAACTCGGATTAGTTTGCTGTGCGCACAGAGTGCCAAATGCCGTCTTGGAGAGTGTCCTCAAAAACACATTTGTTTGTCTTAAGTGAGTGTAAACAACTGAGAAAGGAAATTGATGCATATCATTATATTAGATCTGTGCATTAGGTCTTAGTGAAAAGGGACTAATATACCTGCTGCCATCTGTCATTAATGTTAATTAAATTACAAAGAGAAAATCACATTTGTAGCTTTAACAAAGTTTAATTATATTTAATTTTTACAGTGAAGATATGCAGTTTTATTTTACATTTATTTTCTATGTAGATGCATTCCCCTACAAAATCACCCCAATCATTCTAGAAAGATTAATTCCTTCCAAATAGAGCTATTTGTCACCTGATGAAATGTTATTGTCACAATCTATATCGGACAAAATATCACAATGTCAGTTTAATATCCCGCAGCCTTGCTAAAAACCAACATGAAAAAGAATCGTGATAAGATGGTGATCCTGCCTGAAAATTTGTGATACATTATAGCCATATCGCCCACTCTTACTGAACGTGAACGTGAATGTGAATTAGAAAGGCCATGGCAAATGAGCTCCTTGGCTGGACAGAAGGATGATGTCGCTTTCCTCTTTGGCCCAGAGTCAGTGCACTACTGCTGGAGAGACAGATGTGCTTTCTACAGGGCAGCTCATCAACATGAAGGAGCACAGTACAGAGAACTTCCAGTCAGTGACCTCCGCAATCCATCGCATTCACCCAGCTTGCGCCCGTCCCAGTTAAATGGACCATAGATCTGTGCGCGGGTTTACGGAGGAATCTCTCTGATTGCCGCTGTACCCCAGAGAGGACTAATTGAGCCCTTGCTGCTGGACATTTAATATGCTTAACAAGCTGAGGTGAGGCTCTCTGATTAATGCGTGCGCGCGCTTTCGTTAACGATGCTTGTTCTGAAGTAATGAGCAGGGTCAGTACTGACGTAACGCATGTGGTTGAGTTAGAGAGATGACTTCCGGATGGGTGTGTGCATGGCGCATTCGTGTCCATCTGAAAGTGCGTATGTGTCTGCCTTGCGGGACACACACTGACATATCAAGAGAATGGGTCATCTGACAGATTAGTGGGGCTCCTTTAGACATGGTGCCGGGAATCGGAATTATCTATCTGAAGGGCATTTGCTGCGCACAGGCACATCATTTGTTCCAGCTGGATTAGATCTACCTTTTAAGAGCCTTTAAGAATATAAAATGGTGTCTGTTTAGCCTCTTTACAAAAATGGTAAATCAATTTTTTTGGTTTTCTGGTTTAAAACCAGCCTGTGCCTGGACTGCTTTTAATGGTGGGTGTGCTGTATTTATTTGTGTGTATTTTCTCAATATGTTTAGGGCCGTTAAACCACTCTAGATTTTAGCTATTAATGGGACGGTAGAGAGTGTCTTCACCCCATTTTAGAACTTCCTGCTAAACTTCCAATGATTCCTCAGTGCCATCATCAAATACAAAGCCTGATTGGATACTTCACACACACTTTAACCTCCTTGATATTAATTGCCACCCAGCTCATTTGGGCTCATGGTGGCTGAACATGTACAGAACAGATGGGCCCTACAGAACGGCTCCTCAGCAGCTCTCATATCGGGCAAATTGGAAATTACCGATTCACCCGTCCAACAGAGCCCTGGTTAAATGGGGGCTCTGGAGCTGCACTCCATTGGTGTACTAGGCTTTGTTTTCCCACAAGCTGACCTGAATTCACTGGGCCAGTGCCTAGATTATATCAGAATGGCAATAGTCCATGAAAGAGGCCCGTAATATGACACAGCCTCAGACTGAATGATCCTTGATGCTCCTAACTCGCAGAATGCAGACGGATCCGAAAGAAAGGCATGTTAGAGTTGACGTTCCACAGCTGAGATTTATTATGACGTGCCTCTTGCTCGCTATTCAGCTTCGCTGTACAGATTTATTTAATGAAAAGATGAGCATAAAGGTTCAATCTGATTTCAATCACACTTCCTTGCCATTATTGGAAGCGAAAATAATTTTTCTCTCAGTCCTTGTAGAGTTTTATCAAAGGTGCTGTATTGCTGTAAATTTAATGACTCTCTAATTGTTCAACTGAACATCTTGGCATGCCAGCCTTGTCCGTCTAGATGATGCATTCTTACTGATTCTGACAGGTCATCAACATGAAGCTTCAGGCATTGTGACCCTATTATGTAGTGGGTGTATTCATGTCAGGCCAAAAGAGAAGGAGAATGAAGGAGATTCTCTGTGTCAGTCCCTGTATTCAATCTAGAAGCGACCCGGCTATTGAAGCCATTAAACCACACCACAGCACCCAGTCAGCCTAAATCACGTTTTTTACGATCTATTTATTGCCACCACGAAACCAAATTGGATCGCTTTCTTTATAATTGCCGCAGCTGAGGAAAACGCATGGAATTAAGCACCATTCTCGAGCTGTTACAATTTACAATCGATAGGCTTATTTAAACTTGCCACAAGTTTACGACTCCTGTTGTTTCAGACGCTTTTGAATTGCTTTTATGTTGTGACAGGGTGACAGTCTCATCTCGCATTGACCCATTGATGCTGGAAGTTTATGTCCGGTATAAAAATATGCCCATAATGGAGAACAGATGGCCTCGTGGACCGAATTTACCTCATGAGAGCTACGCTAAAGGTGAATGAGATCTTCAGTGGGTGGCAATCTAGATTCCCTGCTAAAGATGTCAGGTTTTGTTGTTGTTTTTTTTTGCTTATTTCTGTTGGCAGTGTCGGAGGTGGGATGGATATGGAATACCAAATGACCACTGCGCAGTGTGTAAGGTGGAAAGACATCTGTGTATGATGGAACTCCTGGCGTGAGGGAAATGAAAGTTTGGGTAATGTAGTTATCTTCTGACAACATGCTTTGTCAGTCAGCGTTCACTGCCATGAGCAACAGAGGTGGTCCGAACGCATGGAGCAGGTGGGCCGGGAGTTATATGACTCAAAGAAACGAGAAACAATGCCATACGTTAAGATTAGGTCCTCACATGCCTGTCAAATCATTGTTTCTTGCTTTATTTCTGCGGTCACACGTCAGGAGGTGGGTGAAGAAAGATATCTATTTTGCTTTCTGACAATGGTGTGCTGAAAGAAAAATGAAAAGGATGACAACAATGTTTGTGTGGAAGACGACCCCCTCCTATAGACCTGTCCACCTCACGCTGCTCCTTGAGCCATTCAGACCTGCCAATTTAGCGAAGAAAATTGCCAAATGTGCTCAGAAATGAAGGGTTGTCAAAAAAAAAAAAAAAACAACAACGAGAAACTAGTGCATGGGGTGTTATTTGTGGAAGGATGGGTAGATGTAGGTCATTTTTAGGGGAGACGACTTTGGCAGGATGGCAGATAGCTTCATTTGTGAGGTAAAGCACTCCATGAGGAGCTGATCAAATGTGGCAATATGCAGGAAGAATGAAGAGATTACTGGACACCTGAGTGGAACAAATGCTGTCTTTGATATGTGATTGTATAACAGAACAGTGGGACTCATGTAGCCTACAGATAAAACTCTCTGATGAGACCGTGGTTAAAAGGGAATGGATGCAGTGATTGGTGTGTCTATCTTTGGTATTTTTGTTGTTCTTTAACCCCCTATTAATTCCCTTGACATATGTCAGCCACAGCGATATTAGGCGGAGCCATATGGTTTTAAAAAGTATTATAAATTGTAAGATTGTCAGCATAGAAATATGACTTTCAGTGTCAACAGCTAACTTTAAAAAAAATACCTGAATACAAATTTCTGTAATACTCTCCAAGTCTATATATACAAATTGTCAACCATTTTCTGGACTTAATTTTTTTTCACCTGGTTTTTTCATATACAATATAACTGGCATATCTGAATTAATTATATAAGAATTGAAAGCTTCTGCATTATAACCGCATATAATGCATCTAAGCCATGCACAGACACTGTCTGTGTAAACATTATGATTATATTGCATATTTTTGTGTACACACTTTGTATAAAGAGACTTGGTTAAAGAAAAGACAGAACTCAGGGTGAATTAAAAGTTTATGCTGCACCTATCAGTGTTCTTGGTGGTTCTGTGTGCGTTAAGCTGCTAAATTAATCCTTATTCTGAGTCAAAGTTTGTAGTTTCAACTCTGTAGTTTAAAAATTGGCTTTTTAGAGAGCAATATAATTTCTAATGCATTATTCACTTGGCAGCCATTGTCATGTAATTATCTAGACAGTTAAAATAAAGGAACATAAGAATGGTTTATTATGAGGTTTGATGCATCGATGGGGTTGTAATTCCATTTAAATAATGTTGTCATAACACTGTGACTTGCATTGCTAAATGTGTAATATTTTGGACTTAGACGGTAGATTACGAGATTTACATTTTAAGAGGAACGCATTTGTTGCACTAAGATCCTATCCATTGTATATGTTTACTTTTTCTTTAATTCACAGACTACTCTATGTGCCATCTTTTGGTATATGTACCGTGTATATTATTATATGTAATTATGAAAAGATAATAATCAAATTACTCAAGTTTTCATTTTTTACTGATTAGTTTAGCTGTAAGTGTAGCTGAATAATGTTCAAACCAAGTTAAAGCAAAAGTAGTGATGATTATCTGAAACTGATTTAACTAATAAAATAAATATAATAGCTTAGAAACTAAATATATTGACTTGCCCAAAATAGTTGTGTTAACTTATCCAACATCCTTGTTATAAAATATATCATTTTAATTCAATGATCAGTCATTTTTAGCAGGCAGAGAAAAAATATTGGGCATCTGTAAAAAATTAAACCAAAAGACCTTTTGGTTTGAAAATCCCTTGCAAAGTGAAAGGGGTAGGCTAGAGAGAACATTATTGAACATGTGCCGAGTAAGTTTTATCACTTGGAGTAATTTAGTGTGTTTAATTGTTCTCCGTCTCCCCAGATGTTCAAGGAAAATAAGAGCATTGAAAGATGTTGCTATAAAAATGTTGTGCTTTAATTGTAATCTTCATCACTTTAATCTTTCGGCGCCTGTGGACTTAAGCAACTATGGTCACCATGGAAAAAAAAAAGTATGATGTGAAACCCTATCCCCCACATATCCTTTGGTAATTTATCAGAGGATTTAGAGCTGTGCTGGGTTTAATTGCAAACCCATTAATCAGACGGATGGTGTGAAATTGATCTAAATAAAGCTAATGATGTCATCCTTTTCACCATAAACAAGAGCAGGCGGGCTCATGCGTTAAGCTGTCTTATCTTTCTGCAATTAGTCACACATAACCATGGAGGAAAAATGCCCCTAAATATTTTGGGGGGCAGAAATTAAACACTATAATAATTACCACATATCTTTGATTAATGGCAGTCTAGGGCTGCACCGTATTGGAAAAAACTGACATTGCAATATTTAGTTTTTCTGTAATATATATTGTGATATGAAAACTGTTTCACCAGATGACTTGAATAGCTCTGTTTGGAAATAATTAATCATTCTAGAATGACTGAGGTGATTTTTTTGGGGAGGGAATCTGCATGGAAAATAAACAAATTACAAGGGCTGGGCGGTATGGTTCTTTCACATCTTATTGCGCTTGATGCCCATCGTGCGGAGTATTCATGTAAACACAGTCGGTATGTCTCAAGTGAAAGTAAATAGTTGTGTGTAAACCGAATGTGTATCAGTATAATGGATCTGTGCGTTTGGTCTTAAAGTGACAGCAGCCTAATATACCTACCTGCTGCTCTGTGTCATTAATGTGAATCAAACAAAGGAGAAAATTACTTGCTTCTCTTGACTGAATATTTTTTAGCTTTAATAAGAATACATTTAAATATTTAATTCATACAGTGAAGACTATGCAATATACAGTTTTTTACATTTATTACATTTCTGTATTAATTCTAACTACATGTTAAATAAACCTATTGTACCTGAACAACTTAATTTGTTTAATTCATATTTTTTATATATTGTATTCAGTGTTTCCGCTACATTCATTCTGCCGTGGCGGGCCGCCACACCTAAAATCCTCCCGCCACGGCTGCAGCTTCTCGGTCCGATATTGTTTGTGTTATTGTTAAGCCCGACTAAAGGCATACAAAACATTGTAAAGCACCATAAAGTTTTCACACTATATTCCAAGACTTCTAAAGTCATTCAATAGCATAATGTGAGGTAAAAATGTATATTTAAGTCGTTAAGTTAAAGTTAATGGAAACTCATCTCTCCTCAGTCATTCTCCATTCAGCATTCAAACAGCACGTCGCGTTCGGTTACGACAGTAACACATAGTAACACGACGACACTCTCTTCAAGATCAATGTTCCCTTTATACTATATTTGTAGATAAAGGTCTATAGTTTGCATAAAATTACTTTATCTTGCTGGAGTTTATAGCGATTTCTAAATCATATTCCTTTCTCCCGGGTGTCTGTTACTACAGCACTAGAGTAGAGAGCACTATGAATTGTTCTTCATGCGCACTGTAAGTTAACTGAAATTTAAAACTGTTAAAAGAAAAGGCTCAATAAACTGTTGCATAGATATAATACATTAAGCAGATATAATCTCTTCGCTTTGTGCTTTGAACCTTTCAATGCGAAGCGCTGCACGCTGTGACTTCGCGTTGCTTCAAAGTGCATCATTCTGCGCACGCGATGCGCATAATCGCTTTGCTGCTCTTAAGCCCCATTCACACTACAAGCGACTTTGTCGCTGCATGTCGCCAGTGGCTGGCGATGAGGTCGCTAGTGGGAGTTCCCACTACTGGTTGCCTTTATGAATGACATCCAATGATGTGGAGAAGGATCATACGCGCTCCGCTCCTATTGGTTGTCGCTCCCGAAAGTCGCTCCTCATTTGCATAAAGTTAAACAGATCTCAACTTTGTCGCGTCGCCAGACACGCCCCATCCGGTCGCCAACGGTCGCTGTCGCGCGTGTCGCCGGAAATCGCCAGCTCCCCATTGAAATGAATGGTATCGCGTCGCTTGGTCGCGTGTAGTGTGAACGGGCTTTATTGGCGCCTTTCATGTTATAATACTTAGGGGAGGTTTAAACACCTGGGATAAGGGGGCGGGGCCAATGGGAATATCACTCATGGGCCACGCCCCCTCCCCCTGGCGAAATGGGCCTGCCACCACGGCTGGGAAAAATCCTAGAGGAAACACTGGTATTTATCATGTTGTTTGCAATTTGTTTCTTTTTTCTTTGTTTTAAAGGTGCATTGCGCAACTTTTCATGTTAAAATACCTGTTTTTCTATCCTATACATCCTTAAAGAACTGCCTGATGGGCTGAATGAGCCCTTCTCTGCGCACTGAGATTGCCTCTATAATCCTGTAAAATATATAAGAGGGATTCGGGCTCGAATTTGAGACTGGGCGTGACGTCATGCGCGTTCACGCTCACCAGGCTATGTCTCGCAGGTTTGTGTATTCGCCGGCGCCGCCATTCTCCGCATCAGGGAAGACAACTCGTGCGTCAAAGGTAGAAGATGGATTCAAAGAGACCGGCTTGTAGTCCATTCCAAACCCCAATGCAAACTCCACGTAAAGTAAAGAAAAGAAAAATTTTGTCTAGTGCCACCAAAAGGTCCAAATTGGAGTCAGACAGGCGTCGGAGTAAGACGAGAGTCAACCTCGGGAAGGCATTCAACAAATGGAGAGATCTCCGGTCTGCTCTTGGTCTCAAACGGGATCCTCAGTTGGCTTTTTTTCTTGATAAAACGGTAAGATATAGCCCAGTCTCTAATGTCTGATACGGCAAATCTATGACAACAAATGACGATGCGTAAAATGTGTAATGCTTTAGCGTAAGCTAGATACATGTACAATCAGATTTGGTTTTACTACCATTGTCAGTGAACAGGTTCATAAACTAGGAATTGTCTTCAGAAGAATAGTACAACATAAAACATATCCCATAAAAGATGCTAAAGTTACCTATGTTTTTGTGTATGACCTACCGGTAGCCTTGTGTACTTTGCTAACATGATAAGGTGCTCATGTCCTTGACCAACAAGGAAGAACGCCGTTGCATTGGCTAATGTTATATTTTCTTTTTCGTAAAAAATAGTAAATTGTTCCCGGGAATGTGAATTCGGCGGATTAGCCTGTTTGGCTTTTACAGTAACGTCATAGTGCCATTTGATTGTTTATTACCATGAGACATTTGAGTGTACTTTGTTTACCAACTGTGTATGGTATGATTATTATTTTGAGCTTTTACAAAGTAATAACTTATATTGTTCATGAACGTGTTTCCATAATAATACACTCATAAGTGGATACAGTAAACACATAAAACAGTTCAACATACTACATGGAGATAGATGGAAACAAAAACCGAACTTTTCTACTACCCCCGTTTTCCCCTCACACATAAGTGTGTAATTTACTCAAATGCCTTTCCTTTCATATATTTAAAATGACTTGCAGATTTATAACTTTATTACCTCTGAAGACATTATGACTGTCAACAAAAGATTTGTGCGGCTGATGCTCTTTCGGTTATGAACAGCTCGTGCAAGCGTGCGTGTGCGTGTGATCCATGAGCGTGCACATCTCTGGTTGCAGTTTCGCTTGTCGCCAGAGGGGGCATAGTTCTGCAAAAACTTAGAAACCTGCGCTATGCACCTTTAATAACAGAAATGAGATCAAATAACACAATAATTATATTGTTATCCTGAAATAAATTTCTCATATCGTGAAATAAGAATTTGGTCATAGTGTTCACCCCTAATTACAAGCATTAGATAAATACAATAGAACAAAAATACCAATTAAATAAACTGTTCTTTGTTTTTCAGCTAGGTCTAACATGAGTTAAAACATGTGGAAATGATAAACTTTCACTCTATGATGGTAAAACCTTGCTTTTAATCCGAGAATCACGTGCATTTAAAACCGTAGTGTGTGGTCACAAACTACGATCCCTAGACTTGACATCGCACATCCTCTGATGTGACCATTGCGGATGTGCACATCGCGATATCAATGCTAAAACGATTTATGGTGGAGCAGTCTGAAAATGTCCTCCTTTGCACTGCGAGACATGTTCTCAGATTAATTTTCCTTTTATATCTTTTGTTATACTGTTTGCAGTAATGAATGAATGGACATTTGCCAGCACAGTGCTAATGATCTCCATGCCATAATTGCTCTAATTGCTTTACTCATAAATAGAGTCCCTTGCCACTGGAAACTATCATTCAAATATATGGTTCTATGATTGAATCTTGTCAAGAGGCAGTGTTAACTAGAAGATGGGCTCAATTTCTGTTTTAAGGGCCTGACCTGAGCCATTCAAAGATATTAAAAAGAAATGAATTCCCTTTAGTCCCAATAAATCTCGTATTCCCATTTACCACAGGTCCTTTAATTTGTACTGTCTCTCAGCCTGGATTTGCATTGCTTAAGAATATAATAGTGACCTTCTTGCAAATATATCACAACTAGCTGAAATGCACTCAGGAGAACAAATCTGCACACTTAGCATGTCCTGTCCCTCAAACCAGTGACTCGGCAAGAGACTCGTGTCTGTTGTAAACTATTATTATGCCTAAACTATTTGCACTCCACAACGCTGGTTTTACTGCATACCTGCTTTTATGGATTTAATGAGCAGGTTCAGTGTACGATTTTAAATTTTCTACTTCGTGAGATTGTGACATACGTTCAAGTAAACAAAAGTGGTCTCCTGGTCTCCAGCATGAGGTTCTAAATTGTTATTGCTATGAAAATAGGCCTTCAGAGAAATGTATTCAGAATTATTAGGCTGAGAACTTTTAGATGGCAAACAGGCCAAATAAACCAAAGTTAATTTTGGTGCTCAACAATCCCACATGACTTTTAAAGAAACCTCACAGCATATTCATGGAACTTTGAATGAGATCTCAGGGTATGAATGTCAGCCCTTTAGTCCTCTTCATTTTGAAAGATGTTATAACGGGAGATAACACTCCTCTTGAGGTAGACTTAAATTACCTATCCATTCCCATAATCCACTGGGATACTTCAAGACTTTAATTGAGGAGAGAAACAGTTGCTAGCTTGGCATATTCTGTGCAACTAGGTACATTTCAATTAATGTGAGTATATATACCCTGAGTCCATTGCTAGGCAAAATATACCTTGTAAAAGCAATGCAGCATATCAGAGTTGCATAGTAGAGTAGTTCAGCTCTACCGGGCACACTTAAAAGTGCAGGGTGACTTTACATTATTTTCATATTTACATTGGCATAAGAAAAGTGGGTTTGCGCCATGGGAGCTGTGTTATATTGCGGCAAATAGAGATGGGACAAGAAGGTGAGGAGAATTACAATCCAGCCGGTGGGCTGATTTAATGCCTTTAAAATGGAGAAGGAAGTTTTAAGTGTGTCCATCTAAAAGTTGTACAGACTCTGCGGACTGCGGCGGCGATAACACAGGATTTCTGCTGAGGGAGGCACTTCCTGTAGCTTGAGGTACAAGGGTCGCAGCCTGACAGATTGTCTTTGACTTCGCACACTGGCCATTGTTCTCATGTGGGCATGTGTATCTTCCACAGGAGCCATTACTCTTAAACTCTATATTGTATTATGCTGGACCTACATGCTGCCAACAACCTCGAGACTTGCTGGAATCTTAATATTTTTTTCACAGATGCTGTGAAATAGATACAGTTGACAGTAGGGCTGCACGATTTGGGGAAAATGTCATATTGCGATTAATGAGGTCAATATTGCGATTGCGATATAATAAACAAATGGTTTCATGAGTCAAATTGCTTGGTTCTAAAGTAAAATGCACACACAGATTAGTGATCATTCTGTGTATTAATGTGTATTTCTCAACTCAAACTAGCAACAACAACTAAATGATTGATAACACCTATAATGATCAATAAACCATTGATGTCTGGATAAAAATGACGACACCCCCCACATTTTAAACGTTAATTATAGCCATCCAACATTACAGTGATTCCATCAATACAATTGAAAGCTATCAACTTTTAAAATATTTATTAGGCTTAAAAAATAATAATAACAGCTTTTAAATTAAGTGAACTTCAAACAATCCTCACATAAACCCATAATAAATGCCATATTTACCTGTGCCCTTCCTGTCTTAACAGGTAGGATTGAGGATTTATATACAGATTTATAGAAATTGAATAAAGTTATCAAACAGTCTGCGCTGCATGAATTATAAATTATATATATAGACTAATCCTTATTAAACCCACAAAACTTCTTTAGTCAAGAGCAGTGAGTAATTTTCTGTTCCCTTTGTTCTTTGATTAACTTTACTGACGGAACGCTTTATTCGCCGCTGGCCCTTTAAGAGCAGCCGTTGCCGAGACGCGTATCTCACACGCGCCTCATTCTCTCACAAGCAAAACTCTTTTCGTCCATCATAAGACTGCTCTTATGTTATGAAGATAATCGACAAAACGACATTTTGGCATAATTGTGTGTGTTATTGTTCGTTCAAGCTCGAAAGAGAACTGTATTCTGGCACGCGGTGCTGTGCATGCGCATTATACTGGCGCGCGTTTTTCTGTGAGTCACATTCTCACACTCTCTTTTGACTTCTTGTCGTGCAAAATGGTTTTAAGGCATTTGCACGAATAAGAGCGGGATCATGTAACACTAGTCAAAGGATGACAAAAAAGAAGAGATGCTGTGTTCATATAAAATCGCGGCATTTTGCGTTATATAATCGCATAGGTTTGACATCGCGATTGCGATTCGATTAATCGTGCAGCACTAGTTGACAGTATTACTTGAAATTGTTTTTATTTAATTATTTTATTAAAAATACATATCCATTCCTTTATTTTATGTATTAAATGTAATCACAAATATTTTATTGTTTGTTTAATTTTCGTGTTTTTTGTTTGCAGTTACACTATAGAATTAGATTTCTGAGATTCAGTCCTTTTAGGAATGTTATTTTCTCTTTTGCTGCATTAAGTATAACAGAATCATCTGTAGGTTCTCATCAGCCTGCTTAGTCTTACACAACACTCAAAATGAAGTCTTTGTCAGCGAGACATGCTCTATTATGAGACGGTTTTAAGGTCTTCAGTCTTTGTCTCTTGATAGGAAACCTCTGTCTCTTGCTTTCTTCCACTGTCTTTTTAAGGGCTGACTCTATGTGAATTATGTGGTTCAAGGTAAATCTCCACAAAAGATTATTCACATAAGATATAAAAATGCCCGGTGCACTTTTTTTTGCACAATATGCCAACCCCTGTAACCTTTTAGACTGGAGACATCCCTCAAGAAGATATTATAGCCACTAAAGGTGCAGGGCCCAGCTGACATTACACCAAACCCTTGAAATTCAGCTTTCTGTGAAAGAGTACAGCCCTGGTCTGTGGTCTGACCCAGACCTCCATGGCAGAATGGATATGGCCTGATGGACTCTATTCAGCAAAGAGCTTCTTTTTTTTTTTTTTTTTTTTTTTTACTGCATTGCTTTAAGAAAAGTGTCCTCTTATGACCGTTGAAGTCTCTGGAGTAATAGGGAATGCAATGAATTGGAGTAGAATTGCTGCACATTAGCATACCTGCATGAACAGTAACACTTGGGTACATCTGAGATTCCTCAGAGATGAGATGGAGGGGTAATGGAAGGCCGTTCTCACAGTAGGTGTACATATATAAGTGAAGATGTGATGGGACAGAGGGCTCTGCTCGTGAGGATGAGAGGAACTTAATCTGAAGCACTTCCCTCCTCGGGAGAGGAAGACAGAGTGATAGAATTACAGGGAATGAGGAGAGAAAGGGATCGCGAGAGGCTGGGAGAAGAGACAGGATGTGGCTGCCAATGAGTCTCAGTGGGGGAGATCTCTCTTTCTCACTCGTCTGTCTTAACTAGTGAGTTCTACTCTTCCAATTTTGTCTCGTTTCACACATCTCTAAAAGCAGATGCTGCTTGTGTGAAAAGGATTAACCCAAAATGAAAATTTACTAATTTATTCACCCTTGCTATGATTATGTGGTGTCTAGTACTCGCATGCCCGCAGATTGAAGTTCTTCAAGAATGTCGTAGTCGTAGAAGACTCCCTTGTGGTTGTTCTTAAGGCTTGGTTTGTAGTTACAAGTAAATTCTCACAGGAGGCAGTTGTAAAAATACAAATGCTTATTTTATTGGTTACAATACAAAGCATTTCATGTAAAAATAATCTTAAAATCAGCTAATCCAATGGCTAAATACCAAGCTACTGTTACCCGTAGCTCAATAGGCTATTAGGTTTCCTTAATGCGGTCAGCATTCACCCCTCAGGCCTTTTATACTTGTCTTAGAAGTGTTGATGGACATAATTGGAAATTCCCTATGTCCTGTACGAGCCAGTCTTAATATTAGGGGTGCACGATTCAGAAAATGTCACGATTCGATACCGATTTTTTGTCTCAAGATTCGATTCAAAATCGATTCTCGATTCAAAAAACGATTCGCAGTATATAAATGTAGTTTACTTTTTCCTATGTGATTGATTGCAGTAGACACAATTTAAAAGAAAAAAACAAACAAATTAAATGTAGTTTGATATTACTTTGTCTTCATACAAAAATAAAAACTTTTGCAACTAAAAAGTGCAAAGTGCCAAGCTTTGGCCAGCTTTCAAATACATTTAATTCAAGTTTAAAATAAAACTTAAATAAAAAGCTTTTACATTTAGCTTTAAAGTGCTGTAGTCAGATCAAACAAACAATTATGCTAAATGTGGTTTAAGGACTACTTCAGCTACCAGGCTGACTGTTGAAATGTGAACTCGACTGGGCACATTGAACTTCCTAAAAATATACTAATGTCATAGAACCCTTGCGAAATAATTTTAAATAGATTTTAAAAAGCCACCGCTACTGGTAACATCTATGGTTAGATTGATTTGTTTAGATCCAGTGAAGTCGTTCATAGGCGTAATTTGCGGGTATCTCCAGTTAACTAGCAGATCATTCATTTAGTTCGCTATTAAATAAGAGATCTGTTGTTTTTGAAATCAAGCTGAGCGCTGACAGCGCTCGTTGCCGCTGCTATCAGTGTCATGGATACAGTGTTCTCTGTGGCTCGCGCAGTCTTCACTCGGACGCGCGCTTCATATCGCCGTTGTGGTTCCGGTGAAATATCAAAATAAAATGCACACAAACGTGATGAACATATTCGGTTTTGATGAGAGAGAGAAAAAACTATACGAGTGCGGTTTAGAACCCGTAACCTCTGACACGCTTGGCAAAAGATCTACAGACCATTAAGAACTCAAACATAATCTGCGGATCGATGCATTTATTTACGGGTTGAGCAGAGAGGCTGCACAGTTTGACCAGCGGGCGATTTTTGGATTTTTGGAATTCTATGAATCGATTCTGAATCGGTAAAGATTGAATCGCGATTCAAATGTGAATCGATTTTTTTGCACACCCCTACTTAATATTGTAAGAATTTTAGTGTCTGTAACTCATGTCTGATATGCCGGATGTTCTTCCGCTGTCGCCTTTCGCTTTTGTCATCTTCACACACTCTTCCCCTTTTTCACTGTATTCTTCGCCAGTTTTATCTTATCACCTCTTCACCTTTGTCTGCCCTGGCCCCTGCCATAACCTTTGTAGGTTGCCTATGTCACGTTCATGAGGAAACTTTCCTTTTTTTTTTTCTTCTTTTTTTTTTACACCTTTTGCTCATTTTACCCTATTCTGCATCATAAAGGATTTTTTTATATTGTACATCAAGATCATTATGTATTGCCGCAGATACTTTCCAAACAAAAATGAAGCACCTTTTATATGGCAGTTTAGTATATGTAGCATTTCTTTAATAGTTTAAAGCAGGCAAATATAATTTCTTAATATGATTTTTCCTTAAATGCAAGCATATTGCTTTAAAACAGGCACATATCATTTCTTACATGTATGACCTTTAGCAATATATCCATACAATGAAAGTGAATGCAAATGGACGCTGTCCATGTATCTTGTGCTGTATATCAGGTCTTCTAAAGCTGCTTATTTTTTTTTTTTTTTTTATTTTTTTTTTGAGAAACAAGCTGTTTCAAGATTCAAGTCATGTTACTCATTCACGTTCATGTACACTATCGTTCAAAAGGTTGGGGTCAGTAAAATATTTAGTTTGTTTTTTGAAGACGATTAATTTAGCAAAGGACACATTAAATTGATAGCGTCTGTAAAGCAATTTACGCTGTAACAAAATATTTTTTTTTTTAACTGTCTATTCTTCAAAGAATCCTGGAAAAAAAAACAGCAATTTTCAATAATAAGGCATGCTTTATGAACAGCAAATCAACATAATAGAATGATTTCTGATGGATTATGTGACACAGAAGATTGGAGTAATAATGCCTGACAATTCTCTTTTGCCACACATTACATTTTAAAATATGGAAATAGAAAAAGTTTTTTCAAATTATAATACTTTACAATATAATTTATCTATTTTTAATTCAATAAATCAGCCTTGGTGAGCATAAGATAATTCTTTAAAAACATTTAAAAAAATCTTATCAACCCCTAACTTTTGAATGGTAGTGTATTCAAATATAGCTTGATATCTGCCTGTCAGGTTTAATGTCAATAATAGGTTCAATATAGTAGTAGTACCATATCGGTTATCAGACACTATTACAATTTCATTAAATGATCTATAATAGTATTTAGTTTAGCATGCTCATGCTTGTTTTACAATTTTTATATTTAGATTAAATTTAAAAGGAGCATTAGATGATGACAAATGTAATCTTTAAAATCACTACTAATTAACACTAACAGTTCCATTATTTTATACTCAATATTATATTGTGATGCTGTAGCATTTTAACATATAAAACAATAGTTTTAATTTAGACAAAATAATATGGAATTTTAATATCAGCAATTTGTCTTATCAGTCATAACGTGACAATAATTATTGGCTTAAGCATAATTGTTATATTTGTGTGTCCCTAATGTCAATGATCCCAAATTCTATTGGTTACTACTGTATTAGTGCACAAATCAGTTGTATGTCTCTTTTATGGACAGTCATTCCCCTTTCACAATAACTGTATAAAAGAGAGCAGCATAAACAATCTTCAAAACATCTCCATTTGTGTTCCTTTGAAAAGGTTTTGAAACATGAGGGTGAGAAAAGGATGATAATTTTCATTTTTGGGTGAACACAGAAAGAAACCCAGCCAACCACATAAACATTCATGTTGACAAAACTGACTGATTGTGGGAGCAAAACAGTAAGGAAAGGTGAAACTGACTATACTGGTGATTTCTCTGTTCTGAAATCAGTGGTCGGACTCCCCTACTGTTTTTAGCCAAGCTGTCCCACGCTGAACTGAACAGACCTGAAGCCTCTTTCTCTGGGCTAGAACGCCTGGTTCGCCACACTCAGACTGAGAGAGAGACACAGAACAGACGAGCCACGTTTCACTCCGCCGAATGTCGCCGAGCTGACTGCACTGAAGCCGAGACTACTTCTGAACCGGTAGGATGCTGAGAGTTTGCAATTCCCGAGTCGTACCACTAGTGTGCATTTGTGAGCGCTGAGAGCAAACATTACACACTCTCTGTGCTGGCTCATGTGATGCTTTGCAACTTCTGCTTTAAGTTTGTTTGCTGTTGTTGTGTTTCTGAGTGGGTGTCTATTATCGTCTGGCTTTAGGTTATTTGTCTTTCCGTCTTAACACAGGAGTGTAATGAGATGTAAGTGTGATAAATGTGATGGACGTCTCTGCTAGACTGTGATGTGTCGCCTGTGGCTACACTCTTATATCACTCAGTCGGGAGTCCACGGCCACCGCCTGTGGATCCATAATTCTCTTTCATTTGCTCTGTGACAGATTTCTGTTTGAACTTGCGTCCCCCTGTGGCGAGATGCTAATCGCTCAAAAATACACCCCACCCTTGGCGAGCGTCTTGTTCTGTTTGTGTGAGTTTCTTGGACTGCGTAGCTGCATATGGGCATACGTGTTATGAAAGGAAAAAGAGGTGTTTGGTTTAATGTGGAAATAAGTGTTTAGATCATGTTAAATGAACTTTTGTGTGGGCAGAATGTGTTTGCAGAGTTTTATTGAAACTATTGGGCACATTGGTGTCATTTACGGGGGGGACGGGGGGGACATGTCCCCACCACTATTTGCCAGGGTCGATTTTGTCCCCACCACTTTTGAAACATCTCGCGGTACAGATATACCAATACAAGTAAAACATCTCCAGTTAACTAGCAGAGCATTCGTTTCATTCGTTTGTTAAATAAGAGGCGATCTAGCGCTAACATGTGTTGTTTTTTTAAAATCAAGTGATCATGTGCTCGTTGCCTCTGCGATCAGTGGCGCGGATACAGTGTTCTGTTGTGGCTCGCGCACGCGCCGCAATGTCTTCACTCGGACGCGCGCTTCAATCCGTTGCGGAGATTCTCTATTCGTTCCGGTGAAATCGCGAAACAAAATGCAAACAAACGCGTCCCTGCTTGATATACAACCACTGATAAACATTATCGTTTTTTATGAGGAAAAAAAAAAAACTATTCGAGTGCGGATTAGAACCCAGAACCTCCGACACGCTTGGCAAAAATTCTGCCACTGGACCATTACAGTACATGCGTACACTAGGCTGTACAACATATCTCATTGTACGACCAATTAAACCCACAGTAGCCTACTATTTAACCCCCCCACCCATCACATTTTTGGTCGGACATCACATCTTTGTATTTTTAATTATTTACATCAGTAGGCCTAAGCTACAGGACATCGTCTTTCAAAACATGACCTGCGCGAAAGAGAGAAAAAAAAAGAATGTTATTGTACCCAGCACTTTTGAAAATGCACTTCCGAATGCGTCTCTGTCCCCAGCACATTTCAAACCAAACTGACGCCCATGATTGGGCAGCATATTTAAAGGGGGAGTTGGTGCTGCTGCTGTTGGCACTTCTGTACTTCTCAGAGTTAGTACCGCCCATTTCAGTCAGTCATTGGCAGAATTCTAGGTAATAAGAGATCTTGCATAGATATTTAGCTTTTGTTTATTCATTCAGTGCATGTTGCTATGTTGGGTATGATCATGTATTGTGATCCCGAACTTGTTTTTCCTCAATATTTACATCCTTTGTTATATTCAAATATTTATCTGGTCTACTAATCCGCACCTCCTTTGAGGAAATGTCATTTTCTCATTCTCACACCTGCTGTGTTGACAGGAAATCAATTTTAGGTTTACATATCTGAACTTACCTTGAATTTAAAGTTTAGATGAAAGGACAAATCGTGGATTATTAGTTATTTTTCTTGTTCTACACAAGCATTTTCTTGTAAAAAAATTTTTATATGCAGGTAGCGATATGGAGTAATTCAATTCCTATTATTGATTGAGCTCATGGAGAGACAGGAATGCATTAAATGAGATTTCACTTTATTTTGATGGTCCCTTTAACACATTCCGTTGACTATAAGTAGCGTTGCACCTACATGTCTACTAACTCTCATTAGAGTGTCAGTAGAGTATTACTGGACTGGTAGGGTTAGGGTTAGAATAAGTTGACATGTACTTGCAAAGTTACTTATAGTAGAATGTCTGTTGGGGAGCATCACAATAAAGAGGAAGCAGATATTAAGTAAACAGTCTACATAGTTAGTTGACATGTGGTTGCAAAGTTACTTATAGTCAACAGAATGTTCAAATGGCACCATCAAAATAAAGTGTTACCCTAAATTTCTCTCTTAAACTGCAGACATGTAGACTGCAGAACTATATCTGTATGTGACATCAATTAAGAGACAAAAGATCTCTCTCTTGGGAGTGATGCCTTGATTCTGTGGAATTAAGAAGGGGAAGCACTAATGATACTGGTAAAAAAGTGTTGTTGTTTTTTTGGATGGGACGCCATGGTGGTTATTAGGGGTGTGCAAAAAAATTGATTCACATTTGAATCGCGATTCAATCTTTACCGATTCAGAATCGATTCATATAATTCCAAAAATCGATTCATTTTTCTTTTCTTTTTTTTATGGCGTGCACGGGCGGAGTGGCAATCGGCTGAGTCGGGACTTTTACCGGTGGTTCGGTAGTGTTTCGAGGCTGCGAGGGCCGGTCTGATAAATAGTTACATTGCAAGTTCTTGCCGCCCGCTGGTCAAACTGTGCAGCCTCTCTGCTCAACCCGTAAATAAATGCATCGATCCGCAGATTATGTTTGAGTTCTTAATGGTCTGTAGATCTTTTGCCAAGCGTGTCAGAGGTGACGGGTTCTAAACCGCACTCGTATAGTTTTTTCTCTCTCTCATCAAAACCGAATATGTTCATCACGTTTGTGTGCATTTTATTTTGAGATTTCACCGGAACCACAACGGCGATATGAAGCGCGCGTCCGAGTGAAGACTGCGCGAGCCACAGAGAACACTATCCATGACACTGATAGCAGCGGCAACGAGCGCTGTCAGCGCTCAGCTTGATTTCAAAAACAACAGATCTCTTATTTAACAGCGAACTAAATGAATAGACCAACGCTACTTTTGCGTCATCGAAGGGTAACGCCCCTTTTTGGGGGAAAACAAACGGATTCCCCTGACAACAGAACTCGCTCTAGAGCTGCAAAGTTTCTTAAATGGCACAAACATACACACTCTATTTGCCGGCCGAGGACCGTGAGCGGTATTTAAAGAAGCTACTGGATACGGGGTTACAGAGATGTCCCTTTGAAATGGTCGAAAACTGGATTAATGACCCCACGCAGTGGCCAAAAATGGACAATTCAGACATCTAACTTTACCACTATCTCGTGGAATCACCAAGTAAGTAGCAGCTAACGTTAGCCTATTTTTTTTTTTGTCATTAACACACTCACAGTATGACAAACTAGACGACGAGGCCATGTCACTTGGATCATATTTAACTTGATTTAAGCTATTGACATAGTTTTGTTGTCGACTAGCTATAACGTTACTATACTGTTGAAATAGTGGCAGGCTAGGACTAAAGTGGACTTGGCTGGTTTCTGCTTGTGTCTAGAAAGTGCTAGGACTTTGAAAGTTGTAAAAAGGTTTACAGTGTACGGCAAAATATGTATAGGACCAATGTATGTATGTACGGGGCTATCAAATTGGATGTTGTGACATTACGCTATCCTATCTAGCCTAGAAGGCTTGATCTACTGCCGTTCGTGTTGTTACATGTAGCCCAGAGCAGTGCTCGTCGAAAAGTCATATAGGCCTAAAGCAATTTAGACACAAGCAGAAACCAGCCAAGTCCACTTTAGTCCTAGCCTGCCACTATTTCAACAGTAAAATCAGTTAACAGCCAAGGTAGCGTGCCTAGTGAGAGCTAATCACATAACGTTAGCTGCTAGCAGCTTCGTCTTTCTAACTAACGTTAGTATAGCTAGTCGACAACACAACTATGTCAATAGCTTAAACCAAGTTAAATATGATACAAGTGACATGGCCTCATCGTCTAGTTTGTCATACTGTGAGTGTGTTAATGACACAAAAAAAAAATAGGCTAACGTTATTTACTTGGTGATTCCACGAGATGGTGGTAACGTTAGATGTCTGAATTGTCCATTTTTGGCCACTGCGTGGGGTCATTAATCCAGGTTTCGACCATTTCAAAGGGACACCTCTGTAACCCCGTATCCAGTAGCTTCTTTAAGTTTGTGCCATTTTTGCTATCAAGAAACTTAGCAGATTTGGAGCGAGTTCTGTTCTCAGGGGAATCCGTTTGTTTTCCCCCAAAAGGGGGCGTTACCCTTCGATGACGCAAAAGTAGCGTTGGTCTATGCTCTGCTAGTTAACTGGAGATACCCGCAAATTACGCCAATGAACGACTTCACTAGATCTAAACAAATCAATCTAACCATAGATGTTACCAGTAGCGGTGGCTTTTTAAAATCTATTTAAAATTATTTCGCAAGGGTTCTATGACATTAGTATATTTTTAGGAAGTTCAATGTGCCCAGTCGAGTTCACATTTCAACAGTCAGCCTGGTAGCTGAAGTAGTCCTTAAACCACATTTAGCATAATTGTTTGTTTGATCTGACTACAGCACTTTAAAGCTAAATGTAAAAGCTTTTTATTAAGTTTTATTTTAAACTTGAATTAAATGTATTTGAAAGCTGGCCAAAGCTTGGCACTTTGCACTTTTTAGTTGCAAAAGTTTTTATTTTTGTATGAAGACATAAAGTAATATCAAACTACATTTAATTTGTTGTGTTTTTTTTTCTTTTAAATTGTGTCTACTGCAATCAATCACATAGGAAAAAGTAAACTACATTTATATACTGCGAATCGTTTTTTGAATCGAGAATCGTTTTTGAATCGAAAATCGATTTTTAATCGAATCTTGAGACAAAAAATTGGTATCGAATCGAATCGTGACATTTTCTGAATCGTGCACCCCTAGTGGTTATAGTTCATCTAAGGTAAAGGTGGTCAGAGTCCACCATAGGCATCTGGGCTGCCTTGCACCTCAAGTCAGATAAAATTAGTTTCCCAGGTTTAGCAGATTGAATCATCATGGCTTTCATTCCTTATAAAATATTGAAATATTGCTTAATACAAACATTTAATCCCTTGGATGACATTGACATTTTTCAAGTGATGGGGCTAAGAGCACCATCTGTCCATTTTTGAAACCATATTATCGGAGGAATCCAATAAGATGCATGAGGAAAGATGACAGGATTATATATTTTGTGAGTGGAATTACTGGCTACTCCTTTCAGGCAGTTCACAGTTCTTACTTTTGAGAGACAATAACTGCATTTTGCACTTTGTTCTTTGAAACTTTGCAGACATTTTAAATTTAAAAACCACTATATTGTGCAATACAGAAGTACCCCTATTATGCTTTTTCAGATAATACCTTTTTAAGACACCTTGCGTTTTATGATTTAAGATCAATTGTGTTGGGCACTGTACATGGCAAAATATACGTTGACCAAACATTTCAGAACTATCAAACATCTTTTTACATATGTACAATGGCTGGATGGCTGGATGTCTGGATTTAGTGTTTTAACTGAGTGTGTGAGTAATTTTGAATTAAAACCATTTCGAAATGAAAGCCATTTTTGGCTTCTACTTGATGTTTTGTGCATTGATTTGCACAAAATCAATGCAAATTGATCATGCAAGTGTGCATTGATCACACTTGATTTTGTGTGATCACTATTTTTTGTGCATTGCTTTGATTTGAAATGCATGTCTTATCTGAAACAATTACTGTGCTTTCTGAAATGGATGTAGAATAAGTAATAATTGACTTGTATTGGCCTGTGATGTTATAAATTCATTTTTTGACAAATCAGTGTCTACTCTACAACATGCAGTTGTACTGCTCTGTATTGCTGTTTTATTTGTACAGACCGTAAACACACACGTTGTGATGATTTTTATACTGTACAAACTGTATTTTCTATCCCCTAACCCAGGGGTCGGCAACCCAAAATGTTGAAAGAGCCATATTGGACCAAAAGAAAAATTCTGTCTGGAGCCGCAAAAAAATAAAAACTTTATATAAGCCTTATAATGAAGGCAACACATGCTGTAAGTGTTATATTAGCCCTCTAGTATCAAAATGATAAGTAGGCTACAAATTAGAGCTTAGATCGGGCCCAAAAAATCAAGCCCGGCCCGACACATTAAACGTAATTATGAGCCCGAGCCCGATTTTAACCCGACCATTTTTTAATGCGTGGGTCGTTATAACTGACGTTCTCAACTTTCTTTCTCCCGCCCGCAACATTTATGTTTTGTCCCGCTCCCGCCCGCAAATAGACTTTTTTCTGTACCTCCAAATACTTTCAAGTTAGCCTACGTGTCGCCACCATACATCCTCTTGATAAATTATTTGTTATTAAAGCATTAAAACACAAACCACTGTTAATTTAACATAAAAGCAAGCAGTTTACTATGCGTGCATGGTTTGCCATGACTGAATGCGCGCAAAGTGCGCTCTCTTAATAATTCCTAAAAAGCTGACAGTTCATCGCGATCTCACACATCTCTGTTATTATCAATGAAGCTGACTGCACAATGAATCTTTCATAATATCCACACTTTGTTCGTTATAATTAGAATTCAGCACTGAACAAAAAAGTCCGTTTTGAGCGGTGAGGGGAGTCTATCTTAAATGCTTCTGAATGGCCATTGCGTTCAAGAAATCAACACATATGTCTGTGATTGGCTATATCGCTCAACGCTGCAAACATGAATAGAAATTCTGGCCTGTAAATCGTTTCTATTTTGTTTTAGTAGAGTGAGTGCATTACCGCACGCGCCCGCACTCGGCCATCAAATCTAGTCCCGCGCCGCACTAGAGTGCGTTGGGAGTGCTCAGCTATCTTTCTCTTTTTCCCCTTGGGATCCATGGCCCATGACACACCCGCCGGTTAAGGCCAATTTATACTTCTGCGTCGGGTGCGCGCAGTAGGTACGGCGTAGCATACGCACAGACGCGTACCATACGCCGTACCCTTCGCCGTAACCTGACGCGCACCTCCTCAAAAATGTAACTACACGTCGCGACGACGCGGACCGCAAGATCTGTGATTGGTCGGCTTGGTAGCATCGCGTTTCCTCCTATGCATTTCCGGCGTGTTCTTCTGCACCGCCCGCCATTTTTAAATTCTAAGTACAGCGAAACTGTTAAAAAAAACTAAAAATTTACCTTTTCCACCTCGATAAGCTCCAACTCCAACATGATCTGCTCTCTTTCAGTCGCCATTGCTTGTAGTAACCTAAACTCAAAACAGCCGCGAGGAATCTTCTTCTTCTTGCCGCGAGGAATCTAAACACAGTGGAACATTAAAACCCTCCGCCGCCAACTAGCGTTTCGGCGCTGTACTGCAGAGCAACGCAGACCTAAACGCAGAAGTATAAATGCTCATGACGGCGTCGCCTACGTGCGTAGCCCACGCCGTACACTACGGCGTACACTCGACGCAGAAGTATAAATTGGCCTTTAGTTTGTTTGTTTGTCAGCCACCGGTCTAGCATCACGCCGATCTGACAGACACGTGTGTCACAGTCTATGACGTAAATTCTTCGTTGACAGAAATGTTGAAATTAAATATTTATTATACACATTTTTACAACGTTGAAAAACTTTAAGAATGTTTGTCATGTTTTTCATCCTACAGAAATTATATTAAAACAAAAAATATTTTTTCCATTTTCAAATGTTTGAAAAAGCTCCAGGGAGCCACTAGGGCGGCGCTTAAGAGCCGCATGCGGCTCTAGAGCCGCGGGTTGCCGACCATGCCCCTAACCCTAAACCTACCCATCACAGAAAACTTTCTGCAATTTTACATTTTCTAAAAACATCAATTAGTATGATTTATAAGTTGTTTGCCTCATGAGGACCAAAAAAAAATGTCCCAACAAAAACAAAGGATTTCGGATATTGCCATCTGTGTGGGGATGTTCAAAAGTTCTTTATCTTCTGCCGTCTTTTGTTGTTCCTCCAAATATAGGCTAAATATTTTTGCCTTTAATTTGCAACAAAAATGTGTAATATTTACCACTTCTAGGATATAAAATATCATGTAATGTTTTGGTCATATTGCCTTACACCATAATACGTAGGAGTTTTAATGCTGTGGTGTAGAAGTCTCTCATGAATGAAGGTCTTTTCTGCCGTAGGCACATTTTTATGTTCTTTTACTCTTTCATTCTCAGTAATCATGAAAGCACAAAACCTATTGTGCTCTCTCATCTCTCAAGAGAGTTACAGAGCTTTTGACTTTGTAAAGGACAAAGTCATGAAAGATGAGCTGAATTGAATGCACAAGGTTCCTTCAATTCATACTCCTGAGCCAAACACTGATTTGAATCTAAAAGAGAAATGGCTGTTAGTTGAAGTATAAAATGTTCTAGTTATGGAGAAGAGAACTGTGAGATAAACTGAATGATTGATGTCGATCAGATTATGTGCAAATTGTAGATCAGAGCTGTTTAACTGTGGCATCCTAAAGATGAACTATATCTGTGCAAATCCAAACACCTGTTTCCATCTTTGATGAAAACTAACTGCACGAGTCCATTAAAATAATGTCAATAAAAACCGCAGCACGGCAGAATTATAAATACAGTATATACAGCCTGTGTTTTATTGTGTACTTTTCTGATTTATTATTTCTCAGTAAAACAGCTGCTGAGTTTACAATGATGGTTAAGTTTTATAAGCGTTTCTAAAAAATAACTTAATTTTGCTTTGGCTAAATAGTCAGCCGTTAGAATGAGACTCAAGGCGATAGTGATGAATTCACATGATACTATAAATAAGACAATTCTCGTGAATTTTGATTTACCCTGCTGCAGTGTTGGCAGTTTTTATAACTTATTTGCCGTATGTCATAGACCTGGTGTACTGTTGCCTTCAAAAGTTACATTCATAAAAGTTTTGTGAACTGTTTTAATAGACCGAATATGTTCGATTTTTGTGGTTTCCCTATTAATGCTAGGAACAGAAGTATTATTTCTTATAATTCTTTTCTTTTTCTCTGTCTGCTTTTAGGAATTTTATTGACTGTAGTTACCCAGGTATTTAAATCTGCATAGTGCATACTTGATAGCTGAAACTAACTTATTTTTTTATAAGATACTCAAGAGCCCTTTCACATGACTCGTGTCAGAGCTTCAATGCACCTCTAAGAGCGTCATGTGCTGCTTTGACCTCCACATTAATTATTGTTTGGATTTTCATGCCTGTTGTTGGGAGCTGAAATTGTTGAACTTTGACAATTTTGTTAAAGCAAGGTTGTTTAAAAATATATATTTTTCTAAAATTAAGATAAAACAATTAAATATCTCAAATTAATTTTGTGATACACCGATTTGTTTATGATTAATCACAGTATTTGCTGAAAAATATGTCGTCTCAGTAAATCATTAAATAGACAATAATAAATGTCAACATACAGCACATTACAAAAGTTTGGGGCCAGTAATTCGTTTTAAAGTCAAAATTTGTATGTTGTTTATATGTGTATGTGGTATTTTTAATATGCTTTAAGACAAACCTTGTGCAAATTCATAAGTCAACACCATTGCTGAGTATTTTCTCCTGTGAAAAAAAGACAGTCTCAAAAACGTGGTTTGAAATCGCCGGTGTTTCTTACGTCACAAACTACTTTGTAACCAATCACGTCAATTTGCGGGCGGCCTTTAGCATATCATTAACTGCTATGAAGCAGGGGAGTCGAGAAGCCAGGTTATACCAGTACATTTTTCTGTTGATATGAAAAATCAGGTCATTTAGCAACATAGCGGGTTAACTTTGTATATGTATATTATGATATTATGATGAACTATATACCTTTCTCCACTGATGTTATAAGTTGTTCAAAGCATAGACGATCGTCTTGTAGTAGACGACCCTGTATGAGTGAGTGGAGGTGGAGCTCATTTGCATATTCATGAATCCGTGTACACATACACATACCACATACACATACTGTATAAACAACATAAAATTTTGATTTTCACCACAAGGGGTCTTTAAAACGAATTACTGACCCGAAACTTTTGTAATGTGCTGTATGTTGACATTTACTGAAACTACATCTTTTTCAGCTAATACTGTGATTATTATATACTAAATGAAGCAAGGGAGTTTTAAGGCATGAATTCATTTTCACAGGAAAAAAAAAACATTTAAATGTGTCATTTTGGTGATCAAAGATGAGTTTTAAAGGCCTACAGGGGGACTTTAAAGAAATTAATACTTTTATTCAGCAAGTTCGCATTAAATGGATCATAAGTTAGTGTATTTGTAACAATATTGCTATTACAAATAAATATTGTCCATTTAAACTCAGTTCAAAGAATCCTGACAAAAATGAATTTCTACAAAAATATTAAGCAGCAAAACTGTTTTCAACCTTGATTAGAAATGTTTCTTGAGCACCAAATATCAGTATATTAGAATGATCTCTGAAGGGTCATGTGACACTTTGCCATCACAGGAATAAATTACATTTTTAAAATATATTAAAATAGAAAACCTCTATTCTAAATTAAAATAATATTTTACAATAATACGGTTTTGCTGTATTTTTCAAATAAATACATCCTTGTTGAGCATAAGGGACTTTCAGAAATCTTTCTTACCTCAATCTTTTGAACTGTGGTGTAAGTCTATTATACAAGTCAATATATTGTTTATCATATTTCCATATATTTTAACACTGAGACATCACTGGCCTGCGATCCACAGACCTGGGTATTGCTGTAACTTGACTCGCTTCATCTTCACGTAGCTGTTCTCTTTCAGGGTGTGTTTCCCATTAACAACTTAACTGTGCTGAAAGGATTCAAAAAAAGAAAGAAAATAAATTACACACACATAGAATGTTTTGATTAGGTTTGCTAGGAGTTAATTAGAAAAGGGAGCTGTGCTGTACTTATTTTCTAACTCAACTGCTGGACGGACATTAGACGTAGCCCCACCGCTCTCTCCTCCTGTGCTGACAACGTTTTTGAGCTGTTTAATTAAGCCTATTGAGTTTGCATCGACAGACGTGTATTATATAGACCTGTGGACAAACTCTGCATCATGTGCTCTGGTGGCTTGTTAATTGCTCGAGGTTTAACTGGACATTGCTCTGTAATTGCATCAGCGTCCAGAGCTTTCATTTGGATGCGCCACCTATTTATTATCTCACCCCGCCCCATGTTCAGAGCCACACAGAATCCATCACACCCTTATTGACGGCCAGGCACAACATGGGAAACCAGACCAGGCCAGTGTTTACTCATCAGTGTCTGTGGGGCGGCACGGACACTTGCCAGCATTGTGCACTCTATAGTGTGGCTCTGACCTTGTTATGGGTATTATTGCTCTATTGACTCTGTCATTAATGGCAACCCTCTCATGTTTCCTCCCTACGGCGAGGACTTTGGGGTGCAGAAAAAAAAAACAGACTTCAGGACCAATGATATTGACTTTATTTTCCATTACTTTTAACTTAGGCTTGGCCCAGAGCGTCTCCTAATCAAATGTATTTGATTGGTGCACTGCTGAAAAGGTTTGCTTTATGGTAGCCTTTAGATCAAGGCACAAGGGAGGAGCAGAAATTATTGCCCTACTTATTTTTAAAAACAACTGGAAATGACATTTGTTTGATCCAACCTGCTGCTTTTTAGTTGAAAGCCAGTCGATTTAATATGAAAAATTGTGCAGTCTCTTTGAAGATTGTTTTTTCCCTGGGTTGTTTTTGACACATAACACACATTACTGTTTGTTTCTGCGTTGATTTAAGCAATAATGATTAATACCAAGGCAAGCATGACTATTTCTCCCTTTCTTTTGTTAGCAGTGTTTAATTTCTTAAAGGCAGAATATGTAAGATTTTTGGATTAAAATATCCAAAAACCACTAGAACAGTGTTATATATTTTGTTGACTTGTGTTCTTACATTATCCCAGATGTTTCCAAGAATGTTTAAATCCAGAGAAATAAGCAGTTTTAACCAGGACATGGACCATACCTGCGTTAGCCTCTATTTCCGGTTTTATTTTGCAGAAACCATGGAAACAGCAAAGACGCTTTAATATATTATGTGTTTTATTAGACAACTGTTTGGATACATTTATAGACAGAAAAATAATCATTGCTATATATAGCTCAACACTGTTAGTCTTTTTGTTTGAATCGCTTGTTTTCTTGATTTTCCGTGAGTACCATGACTTTACAATGCATTTACAAAAACATTTCGTCAAGTGGCTAACATAAAATAATCAGATGCAGCTTTATTTTTAGTAACAGTAATGGAGTTTTTCCTCCGTCATACTATGTTTTAAAATTAATTGCGTGCCATTTAGCAACACAAGCCATGCATCATTTATTAATATGACATTCTAATATCAATCTAGCATACTGCAGTGTGCAACATGTTTCTCATTGCAGCCGCCGAGCGAACGCACAGAGTAACATTATAACATCATTTTCAACAGACAAATGTGAATGATAAAACAGCGCTGCGTTACCCCACATATGCTTGACCAGAAGAGGCTGAAGCGACGTCTGCTTCATAATAAAAGTCCTGCTGCTCTCGAGCCGTGTCTCGCGCTTGTCTCTCATTAGCAATTGCTCCAGCTGCCTCGTTCCGCTCCCACATCACTCGGCACTGCTTCATACTACAGTAACGCTGATAATCTCATCCATGAATATTATTTCTGCCCGAATCCCGTCAGATTATTTTCCACCGGCTGTGAGGTGAAGACAACTCCCATGATTGCAGGCTCAATCTCGGCGTCATCAAGCTACGGCTTTGTTTTGAATAGGCGACCTCTAGCAGCGTAAAACAACATATTGTAGCCTACCTTTAATCTTCAATATTATAAACCTAAACTATTGTAACTAAATCTATACTTAATTTGGCTGCACTCATGTTCTTAGCGCTTGTGATTGTCATCAAGGCAGAACATTGCTAGTAGGCCGTAAGCTCACTTTAAATAATTCATAGTCACATAATATGGCGTTTACCTTCAGTGATCCAATAGCACCCTCCAAATTTGTGGGCAGAAGTTGTTGCATTTGTTTTTCCTGTTAACTTTAATTCTAATTTATTTTGCCTCATGTAACTTCTGGTAAAATGTTTTCACTGAAATTCAATACTTAATCATGAAATCATGTAGTTTTATATACAAATAACATTCAGAAAGTGTATACAAAATTAATAGCAAGCAATACTGATACAGCAACAACAACAACAACAAAAAACTAGTGACAAGAAAATGTTATTTAAATATTTAAAAACTAAATGCATAACTATGTAGCAACACCTTAGTTGTCTTTTTCCTCCCAGAAAATGTAAAAAAAACTAGTTTTGATTCTTAGATTTGTTGGAGCCTAATCATACATGTACAGTATACAGCAGTGTCGTAATATCCTGTTTTCTGTGAAACAAGATTAACACGAATTGTAAAGCATTTGTAATGGTGAATGCTCAATATTTCCTCCATGATCAGTTTCTCTCTAGCTCTAGCTTATATTGCACAGAGCATGAATAGTAAATCTCTTTTTACTGCAGGGATTCTAACAAATAGAGATCATTCAGTACATTGGACAGCTCTGTGGCCACACCATTAACCCTACAATCACATACAGCACACCAGTCATCATCATACAGTGGAGTCATGGCCCACCTAAAACCCAGGCACGCACACATCGCCATGCTGGCGGATTTGAAGGAACCCATGAGGCTGGAAGTGAGTTATAGGCAAAACTGTCACCCGGCGAGGGAAGAGGGCGGGATCGATTCCCAGAAATCAGCAGAATCCGACTTGGCCTATCGAGCACGCTCATCTGTCTCCTTGACATAATTGTTCCTTTCTTGTTACTTTATGTTCTAATCAATCAGCTATGAGTAAAATGCCAATTACAATGTCCATTGATGCAACCAACAGAGAAAGCAAGAATTGTTGGATGAAACATTAGCCTACTGCAAATTGCCATTTAGAGTTTTACTCTTTCTGGGAGGGGAATAATGGGTAAATATAGCTGCGAGCAGCGATTACGGGCCCAAGCCGGTGGCACCGCAACCCCGGTTCCTTTAGTTACCTAAAGGCACCGGGGTGGCGGTGCCGCCGGCTTTGGCCCTTCATCGCTGCTCGCAGCTATATTTATATATATATATATATATATATATATATATATATATATATATATATATATATATATATATATATATATATATATATATAAATTATATATATATATATAAAAAAAAAAATATATATATATATATATATCACTTGCCTTACCGGATTAGAACAATGAAAACAATAAAAAAATAACTAGGGAATCACTAAACCGAGAGAATTAATCTGTTTTGATGATACACTCAAAATATTACACAAGCAATTCTTTAAATTTAATGATATTCAGAACAGAACAAGAATAAAAAAAAACTATAATTAAGAAATAACCGAAATAATTGAAAGCGAAAGTGAAAGTAGGTGGTGTTTGGCTCACGTAACTCTCTCATTAGAATCAAACTGTTTCAACATTTGCGATGTATTTGGATGCTAAACTATTCTTCATTATGGGCTTTGTACTTCACTCAGGTTTCAATATGTGTGTGTGTGTGTGTGTGTGTGTGTGTGTGTGTGTGTGTGTGTGTGTGTGTGTGCGTGTGTCTGTGTGTGTGTGTGGGTGAGGTGCGGGTGCGGGTGCGGGTGCGATTGAACTGTTACACATAAAAACATACTCCGTCATTTTGTTCATAGAGGACATCATTCAAACTGCAAAGTGTTTACTTATATTTGTGTACACTCGCAATAAAACACAACAAAGTGCTTTTGTCAAACTATAAACTCTTGTCAAACTGTAACCTACAACTGTCACCCAACTAAAATCACACGCACACACTGTCTAAAAGCAAAAAATATTTATCCAACCCCATTTAAAACAGTCTGTGGGAGCCATCTTTTGGACATTCACCATATCGCATTGATTTTCATTTATTGTCCTCAGAGCCCTAATCTGTTTATTTTTCAATTACACATTCTACATTGATTAAAAAAGAAAATTCTAATGTGTTTTTATTTTATACAGGAATAAGTTATTTATAATTCAGATGAGAATAAAGTTAGTGTTAGTTCAAATTTTAAGGAAAACAAATATATTGATCTGAAATATAGCACATTCATCTCAGGTTAAATTACCAAACATACAATCTTAATTTAATTTAAAGCAAACGATACATTTAAAATATATGGGTTGTATGCATATTTTGGAATTTAAAAAAAAGATATATATCCAAAAAGACAAGGCCTTAAACTTGAACAAGGGTTAAACTCTTGTCGCTGTAAGAGACACAATGATTCAGCATTTTGAACGAATCGATTGACTCAAAGATTCAATGACCAATCCATAAACATGTATTGTCTCATTCATGAATGACTCAGTCGTTCGAACGAATCATTTGAACGAATGAATTAATGACTCACTCATTAAGACGGTCGCCTGGCGACACCTAATGACGGTTTAGTGTTATGTTTAAAAGTATCATTCTTTCCAACTCATATTTAAAACAATCTCACATTATTTAATGCATTGTTATTTTTCAGTGTAAACGATTTAATTTGATCACCCCTACCTAGAGTAACAGCCATATAGTGTCTTATTATTCTAAATAATTGAATTTATTGATCAAATTTACAAATTAAAAATGAAAGATGAAGCATACATTTAATAAGACTAGACTAGGGGTGCCCAGCAGATATTACAATTGGCAGATTTAAATATACCATGGCCCCCCACCGTCAATTTGGTGTGTGTATAATAAAATCATTTAGTCACTACAATTAAAACTTGAACGTATTTGCTTACTAAATTGTGAGCAGAACGAAAGTTGCAGCAAAGATCAGCAACAGGAGTCAAAATTCATTAATCACGAGAGTGAAGAGCTGACTGGAAAAATTATGACGGAATATTTTGTGTAAAAGCGCCTATATAAGCGAATCTGTCATTTACTCTTTTGTTGTTGTCTTTTCCCTGAAAACCGGAAGCAATCGGTCCCCGATATGGCGCTAATTTTAGTGACACTAAAAAGTATGCGGCTGCACTGGAATTCATAACGGTGCGCGTCCATGGCGACGAGCGAGCAAAACAGAGCGAATGTTTTTTCATTTCTACTTCCATAGAAATTCATTCGAGCGCACTGTGAGCGCCACCACTATAAATGTCCGTGCGGACGTCCTTACTTTACTTTCACTTTTAACTTAGCGATTTAACACGTTTTACACGTCAAATAACCGGTGAGAAAATATTCTCGGAGTCACATAGGCTACCTAATATATTTAAATACAATAGGCCTACCTGATTTTGAACACAAGAGGGCAGTATAGCCCTATGTATTATTTGATATATTTATTTTTTTAACTGAATAGTGCATCCTGGCTGTTTTTAAACTTGTACATTACTCTTAAATTGAAAACAAGAATAAAATGGGTTTAGTTGTGATATTTGTATAATTTTATCTAGAAATAAATGGTGTATAATTAAATTTTTAGAAGATATGAGGCTTTTAGTGTTTATTTTTTTTTTACATGATTTTAATCCCTCGCCATAGCAAAACAATTAGAGATATTCAATAGATATTCACAATTATGCTTCTTTAATGTATTTTCATCATGTTGAAAAAGTTTGGTGGGAATAAAATAAACCACTTAAGAGGAGTGGGTAAAAATGTAGAGCCTGGTTTTGCAAAACATCCACATTAAGACAAAAATAGCCCACTTCCTGTTGGGCTGGCTTAAAGTTGTTTGGCCCGATGAGATCTATATACCGAGTTTCATAATATTACATGCAAGTGTGTTTGATTTATGGACCAAATTTTCTGACGAAGTTTATGGACCAAGTTAATTTAATTAATAAACTAATTATATAAAACTATTTTCAATGCACTACAATTCAACTGGTTATATGCCTTTACTTATTAATACAACTTATTTAAAAAATACAAGGCGTAAGACATTTATTTTCTTTTTTAATGCAGGCCAAACAACACAGCAGTCAAATGGTTAATCTAGCCCCCCTCCCCCTCCCCACACTCACAGACACACACACACACAGAGACGTAGGCTCAGAGAGAGAGAGAGACATAAAATGACAATTTTCAAACCAAAATATCTGACTTCCTGTTGGTTGGAGCTATTGAGTGTAAATTAGAAACTTGTCTGGCTGGAGGAGAACAATACACATACCGATTTTTATTACTGTAGATAAAATTAATCCCCCACTTTTGACAAAAGGTGGCGCTACTGAGCCCTCAACACGCCCGTTTCTGAAACTTTGCACATGTCTACTGGCTAATAAATGAGATGTGTCTGTCGAGTTTCATGCAATTTTAAGCAATTTCAGGCATGCTAAGAGTCTCAAAAGCATAAAAAAAGAATATTAAAGTTTGATGCGTTGCCACGACAACAGTATCTAAGATATCAAGAATCCATTCACAGGTCTACATCTGCCGTGTGTTTACATTATAGTAGTGAAGTTTGAAGCAAATCGGGTAAAAATAAGAGGGTGATTTCAAAGCATTTAGGAAGTGACACACTTCCTTCTGCCAGTTGGTGGCGCTATAACTTTGACTCACAATAGTCACATCCATGTGATCGGGCTCTTACAACGAACACACTGGTGAAGTTTCATCAAGATCAGTTAATGTATGCAGTAGTTATGACACACTTCCTGTTTCACGTTTCTCGCCATAATTTTGTTTCCTCGCCACGGCCAAACCGTTCGAGATATCAAAAATCCCCTCGCAAACTTTCATCCTCAATGTCTTGACTTCATGCTGACCGAGTTTCGTGCCGTTTGTTTGAATTCTCTAGGAGGAGTATTTCACATTCCATTGCGTGTGTTTTACCAACAACCCTAAATAGCCGACTTCCTGTTGGGCTGGGGTAAAAAGTAAGAGTGTGAAGTATATATGAAACGAGGAGATCTACATGTGTACCGAGTTTCATATTATTACATGCAAGCGTGTTTGATTTATGGACCATGTTTTCGGACCCCGTTCCAGGGGGCGCTGTCGAGCCCCCCTGCCACGCCCGGGTACCATCTTCAGCCCGGCCCTGATGGCCGCGGGTTCTGACCAGTGTGCAAAGTTTCAGGAGTTTTTGAGCATGTTAAGGCCTCCAAAAGTGTCCAAAAGGTAGCAGAAAAATAATAAGAATAATAATAATAATAAAATATAGCTGCGAGCAGCGATTACGGGCCCAAGCCGGTGGCACCGCAACCCCGGTGCCTTTAGTTACCTAAAGGCACCGGGGTGGCGGTGCCGCCGGCTTTGGCCCTTCATCGCTGCTCGCAGCTATATTTATATATATATATATATATATATATATATATATATATATATATATATATATATATATATATATATATATATATAAAAAGCCGGTGGCACCGCCACCCTGGTGCCTTTAGGGTTATTGTGCACGACGTGACACAAAATATCTGCTCGCTATCTGCCGAACGGCTCTGGTAGTTCCGCTTCAGCACTGATGATGTTGTAGAAATAGTGCGCTCTGGTTGGTCTGGATTATTCGGGATTTTTTATTTTATACAGAAATAAGTTATTTATAATTCAGATGAGAATAAAGTTAGTGTTGATTAAAATGAAGGAAAACAAATATATTGATCTGAAATATAGCACATTAATTTTAAATGTATTTAGGTTCAATTACCAAACATACAATCTTAATTTAATTTAAAGCAAACAATACATTTAAAATATATGGGTTGTATGCACTTTTTTTTATATAAAAAAAAGATATATATCCAAAAAGACAAGGCCTTAAAGGGTTAAACTCTTGTCACTGTAACAGACGCAATCTCTCTCTCTCTCTCTCTCTCTCTCTCTCTCTCTCTCTCTCTCTCTCTCTCTCTCTCTCTCTCTCTCTCTCTCTCTCTCTCTCTCTCTCTCTCTCTCTCTCTCTCTCTCTCTCTCTCTCACACACACACACACACACACACACACACACACACACACACACACACACACACACACGTCAAGTCACTTACATTTTAGATGCAATATTGAATAAGCAGAAAAATCGGATTTTCTGCTCTGAAAATATAAATAAGCATAAAAATTGAATAAGCACTTTGAATATTCTAAACAGAATAAGCACTAGTCGCTAATGAATAAGTACTAGTACTTAATGGAATAGATACTAGTATCTAAAAAATAAGTACTAGTAGCATGAAAATAGAGACTAGTAGGTTAAAATGATTAAATGTTAAAACGGCTTGCCATATTGGCTCAGAGAGAGAGAGAGAGAGAGAGAGAGAGAGAGAGAGAGAGAGAGAGAGAGAGAGAAAATGACCTTTTAGATACTAGTACCTATTAATAGATACTAGTATTTATTCAATAAATACTAGTACTAAGTCATTAGATACTAGTACATATTAAATAGATACCAGTACTTATTCATTAGCTACTAATACGTATTCAAAAGAATATCTAAAGAATAAGCACTTGTATCTAAAGAATAGGCACTAGTACTAAAGAATAAGCACTAGTCCCAAATGAATAAGTACTAGTACTTAATGGAATAGATACTAGTATCTAAAAAATAAGTACTAGTAGCATGAAAATAGAGACTAGTAGGTTAAAATGATTAAATGTTAAAGCGGCTTGCCATATTGGCTCAGAGAGAGAGAGAAAATGACCATATTCAAACCACAATATCTGACTTTCTGAGGGTCGGAGCTAATTACTTTAAATTAGAAAGTTGTTCGGCTTGAGGAGAAGAATATACACGCTGAGTTTTGTAACTGTAGGTAAAACTAACTAAGTCATAACACACTTTATATGTCCTTTTTTAGTCATGAAAATTAATTTCCTCTCCGTGGCCAAACCGTTCGAGATATCAAAAATCTGTCCACAATTTAGCATCCTTAATGTCTTGACTTCATGCACACCGAGTTTGGCAATGATTGAATGAATTGCCTAGGAGTAGTACTTCAAATTCCACAGCAAGCGTTTTCCAAACAACCCATAATAGCCGATTTCCTGTTGGGCTGGCGTAAAACTTGACCAGGGGAAAGATGTTCGGCCCGATGAGATCTATATGTGTACTAAGTTTCATATTAATTCATGCAAGTGTGTTGGATATATGGACCAAATTGTTGGACCCCGTTCAAGGGGGCGCTGTTGAGCCCCCCTGCCACGCCCGGGTACCAGCTTCAGCACGGCCCTGATGGCTGTGGGCTCTGACCTGTGTGCAAAGTTTCAATAGTTTTTGAGCACGTTAAGAGCCCCAAAAGCCCCTGAAACCTTGAACTCCATTAAAAGCAATAGACAAATCCCTCACACACAGAGACGAAGAGAGAGGGAGAGAAAATTCTCAGGGTTGTATGCTATTTTTTTATATATAAAAAGATATATATCCAAAAAGACAAGGCCTAAACTTTAACAAGGGTTAAACAATCACTGTAACAGACACAATCACACACACACACACACACACACACACACACGTCAAATCACTTACATTTTAGATGCAATATTGACTTTTTTTCTGTTTCAGCAGCGAAAATAGTTAAACAAAGATCACAGCAGAACCATCGAGGATCTCACAGCAACGCGTTCTCATTACTGAATGATTCAGCATTTTGAACGAATCGGTTGACTCAAAGATTCAACGACCAATCCATAATCTGTCTCATTCATGAATGACTCAGCCGTTCGAACGAATCGTTTGAACGAATGAATCAATGACTCGCTCATTAAGACGGTCGCCTGGCGACACCTAATGACGGTTTAGTGATATGTTTAAAAGTATCATTCTGTCCAACGATTGTTAATTAACTCATTTGAAACATAAGCTATATATATATATATATATATATATATGTATATATATATATATATATATATATATATATATATATATATATGTATATATATATATATATATATATATATACACACATATGTATACACAAAAATAAAATAAAAACACATTTGAAGCGTGTTTGCTTACTAAATTGTGAGCTGAACGAAAGTTGCAGCAAAGATCAGCAACAGGAGTCAAATTTCATTAATCACGAGAGTGAAGAGCTGACTGAAAAAAATGATGATGGAATATTTTGTGTAAAAGCGCCTATTTAAGCGAATCTGTCATTTACTCATTTGTTGTTGTGTATTACCTGAAAACCGGAAACAATCGGCCCCCGATATGGTGCTAATTTTAAAGTGACACTAAAAAGTATGCGGCTGCACTGGCATTCATAACGGTGCGCGTCCATGGCGACGAGCAAGCAGAACAGAGCGAACGTTTTTTCATTTCCACTTCCATAGAAATTCATTCGAGCGCACTGCGAGCGCCACCACTATGTCCGTGCGGACGTCCTTACTTTACTTTCACTTTTATATTAGCGATTTAAAAGGCCTCGCTGGTGTCTAACGTCGATTAACCGGTGGGAAAAGATCCTCACAGCCACATACCTAATATATTTATATTTAATTACAATAGCCATACCTGATAAAAAAAGTTTTATGTACTGAGTTGATATCATTTTGGACACAAGAGGGCAGTATAGCCCTTTGTATTACTTGATGTATTTATTTTTTAACTGAATAGCACATTCTGGCTGTTTTTAAACTTGTACATTATTCTTAAATTGAAAACAAGAATAAAATGGGGTTAGTTCTGATATTTGTGTAATTTTATCTAGAAATAAATGGTGTATAATTAATTTTTTAGAAGATATGAGGCTTTTAGTGTTTACTTTTTTGACATGACTTTAATCCCTCGCCATAGCAAAACAATTTGAGATATTCAATAGCCATTCACAATTTAGCTTCTTTAATGTATTTTCATCATGTTGAAAAAGTTTGGTGGGAATTGAATAAACCACTTAAGAGGAGTGGGTAAAAAATCAGAGGCTTTTTTAGCCAAAAATCCACATTCAGACAAAAATATCTGACTTTCTGTTGATCCGAGCTAATTACGGTAAATTAGAAAGTTGTCCGGCTCGAAGAGTACAATATACATATCGAGTTTTATTACTGTAGATAAAACTAACCCCCCCCCTTTTGTCAAAAGCATTTAGGAAGTGACACACTTCCTGCTGCCAGTTGGTGGCGCTATAACTTTGACTCACAATAGTCACATCCATGTGATCGGGCTCTTACAACGAACACACTGTTGAAGTTTCATCAAGATCAGTTAATGTATGCAGTAGTTATGACACACTTCCTGTTTCACGTTTCTCGCCATAATTTTGTTTCCTCGCCACGGCCAAACCGTTCGAGATATCAAAAATCCCCTCGCAAACTTTCATCCTCAATGTCTTGACTTCATGCTGACCGAGTTTCGTGCCGTTTGTTTGAATTCTCTAGGAGGAGTATTTCACATTCCATTGCGTGTGTTTTACCAACAACCCTAAATAGCCGACTTCCTGTTGGGCTGGGGTAAAAAGTAAGAGTGTGAAGTATATATGAAACGAGGAGATCTACATGTGTACCGAGTTTCATATTATTACATGCAAGCGTGTTTGATTTATGGACCATGTTTTCGGACCCCGTTCCAGGGGGCGCTGTCGAGCCCCCCTGCCACGCCCGGGTACCATCTTCAGCCCGGCCCTGATGGCCGCGGGTTCTGACATGTGTGCAAAGTTTCAGGAGTTTTTGAGCATGTTAAGGCCTCCAAAAGTGTCCAAAAGGTAGCAGAAAAATAATAATAATAATAATAATAATAATAATAATAATAATAATAATAATAATAATAAATAATCCTAAGGAAAACAATAGGGCCTTCGCCCTTTGGGCTTGGGCCCTAATAATCAAGAAATAACATCTGATGTATTGAGTAATATTTCACTTATAATTGCAAAATTGTGTGTGTGTGAGGGAGTAGGGCAGACTCATTAATGCATCCTTTCCCATCGTGTCTTAAGTGTTGGACTCATTGCAAAAAACTTCATTGTGATATTTTAAACAACTCAATGGAGAAATGGCCAGCGATTTTGAATTAGCCATTTTATTAGGTGATTCATTATTGTAATTACTGTATAAACATTGGCTATGGACCGATTATGAGCGTACTTTTGTTAATGGTCAAATTTGTTCATTAGGCAAAATATCATATTCATAACTTGGAAGTAGGATTCCTGGTTACAAGAAACATTGTTAGTTGTGCATGCATACATTCATACCTCCTCCAAATACATCAACCAGATAATATTTTGACTCCCATTACTCCAAGGACAAGATCACAATATGATGGACATGTCATGGACACATGAAAGTAAGAGACATTTCAAATAACTTGTGTGAGCGATGTTAAAATTATTTTGAAGACATATCAGATGTTCTTAAGAAGTGTCAGTCAAGTGTCATTTAATGAAGTTCTTTTGGACTGTGTGTGGAAAACAGATGGTGCAGCTTTTAGACATTATCAATGAACAATAGGTTGTCTGGTGCTCATTAATTAGCTGACCTCAATCAAATCATTTTGTTTGCCCGTATGTTCTCCAGAGGTTTAGTATATTCAGCTGTTCTTCTGGAAGCCCACTGTGCAATATAAGTCTGGTGTCTGCCATTTTGTATTTAAGGCCTCAGGGTGGTAGAGGCTCACAGAGTATACCAGCTGAATGGATAGAATAGGGTTGGGATTTAAAAATCGATTTCAGTTCTGGAATTGGATACTTGTTATAAAATTAAAGTTTCCATTCCTCTTATGGATTCCCTTGTTTGCATATTAATGACTTTAAACCATTTAAGCGCAAGAAAACTACACACTATTTTCTGTGCTGCACACACATCCAAAGCGTGCAGACAGAAAGCCGCCTCTCTTGCTGTGTAGTGCACAATACTTTCTCTTCCAATACTACAATACTTACGCGGAAAACATCTTCGCACAACATTTTCATAATTTCTGGGTAAACACTGTCTGTTATGTCTTAAGTGAATGTAAACAGTTGACAAAGAAAACATTGATCCGTGCAGCTCTTAAAGCGACAGCTGCCTAATTTTTCCTGCTGCCGTCTCTAATAACGTTAATCAAACAACAAAATTCAGAAAATTCACTCTGTTTTTGACTGAATAACTTTTGTAACTATATTTGTAATGTATATTTTATTTATAAGGTGCAGTGTTTTTACATCTGATTATGGTTTTTGTACCCAAATACCTAAAAATGTTACCTTTCAAAAGCTACTCTCAATGCTGCGCTATGCGCTGTGGGAAAACATCTTTGTTTGCAACAGTTGCGCCTTCAGAGACCGCATTGTGTGTTTGTGTGTGTGTGTGTGTGTGCGTGCGTACTACACTCTGTATCTGTTCACTTTGTCCACTTTTTTAGGACGTGTCCTCTGCACGCTTCTTCGGCTTGGGCAGAGGACGCTGAATCTCTTGTTTATGTATTTTTTGTGTGCCTAAAGCGTTCTAAGCATTCCTCCCGTGATGATGAAGCGCAAGAGGAACTGCTTAAGGTGGTGACTTGTGCTGTGGCCAGGTTACAACTAGACTGGCTACAGGAACAAGAGACCCCCAAACGCCCATCTCTTTCCGGTGGCTAGGAGGAGGGACCTGAGCGATGGTCTATCCCCTTCTTTGAAGACCCCCATGATGAATTAACTCGTTCATGGGGAAAACCATAGACATTGTGTGTCTTTTTGCCTTCGACATTGACATATTTGACTATTGTGCGAAGGCATGCGGTTATGTCACAGGCTCTCTCTTCTGGGAACGCATCATCTTTAAAAAACCTGCGCTCCTAAGAAACTTACATTAACATTTATTCATTTAGCTGACGCTTTTATCCAAAGCGATTTACAATTGCTATATATGTCAGAGGTCGCACGCCTCTGGAGGAACTAGGGGTTAAGTGTCTTGCTCAGGGACACATTGGTGGATTGGAACCCGGGTCACTCACACCAAAGGCATGTGTCTTATCCACTGCGCCATCACCACCCCTTAACTTAAGAAAGTGTTCCAATCGGCTAGTCAGGCTAGTGCTTCACTAAACACCATGGTGGTGTTACAGGCGTACCAGGCTGACCTGTTAAAGAACTTGAGTGCGTGCGGGACAATCGATGAAGAAGCTTTCATTGAAATTCGTCGGACCACAGATCTGTCTCTTCATGTGACAAAGGAAATGGTCCGTGGCATCAGCCGTTCCATGGGTGCTATGGTCGCCACAGAGATGCATCTGGGGCTGAGTCTCACGGGCATCAGAGACAGAGTGTTTCTGCTTGATGCCTTCCTCTCACCTTCCGGGCTGTTTGGCGACTTAGTTAATAAGTCGTCAGCAGGTTCTGGGAGACGAAGAGGCATGAGGAAGCTTTTGTAAAGTTTCTTCCCCACCACCTCTGATTCGGGGGGCAGTGGTATCTAGTGAAATGATGAATGTTCTGTCACTTCCTGCTATTTCCAAGAACTTTTAACTTCTCCCCTCCAGAATTGAAGTATCGAAATTAGTACCCCTTTCAGAGAAGTTGGCAGCGTGGAAACTACTGCCAGGTATCTCTCCTTAAGTCCAAAAGACAGTAAAAAAGGTACAGGATCCAGTTTGCACACCACCCTCTGCATTTCAACGGCGTAGTCTCCACTACTGTGAGACCAGAGAAGGTGCACTTGCTGTCACAAGAGCTGCAATCTCTTCTGGGCAAAGGGGCCATAGAACATGTTCCCCTCCCAGAGATCATTCTGGTCATTCTTGAAGCCTTCTGTCCTTCACCTTTCACTACGCTGGAGCAGGAGAAACTTCACTGACTGTATCCAGTCCGTGCTCTTCAGACTTATGTCCACCGCACTAGCCAGTGGCGTAAGTCAGAGCGACTTTTCATTTACTATGTGGGTCGTAACCAGGGGGTGACCACTGGGTGAGGGATGCCATTGCCCTAGCCTACGAGGTGCGTGGTCAAGCTTCGCCTCTAGAAGTTGGGGCTCATTCTACCAGGGGTGTTGCTTCCTCAAAAGCTTTGGCAAGGGGCATCCCCTTGCAACAAGTATGTGATGCGGTAGGCTGGTCCTCTGCACAAATTTATCACATTTTATTGTGTGTATGTTCGTGCTACTCTGAGCTCACCTGCTCTTGAGTCGACATCCCCAAGCTCATGTCGAAGACGTTTCACATGCTTGTGAGCACACACTACACAACCGTGAGGTGTCCAAACACTTCCAGTGTGGCGGTGTTGGTATTCTCGAACCACATTGACATATTTGACTATTGTGGGTGCGAAGGCATGTGGTTATGTGGTGTTGCCTCAGGTTGAAGAGACTCTCGTGGGCTCTCTCTTCTGGGAACGCATCGTCTTTAAAAAACCTACGCTCCTAAGAAACTCAAGAAAGCGTTCCAATCGGCTGGTCAGGCTAGTGCTGTGCTGCACACCATGGCGGTGTTACAGGCGTACCAGGCTGACCTGTTAAAGAACTTGAGTGCGTGCGGGACAATCGATGAAGAAGCTTTCATTGAAATTCGTCTGGCCACAGATCTAGCTTTTAAAAGGAAACGTCTCCGGTTACTTGACTGTAACCTGTTCCCTGAAAAAGCGGGAACAGATACTGCGCTATATTGCTGCACTGGGGGGCGTGTCCAGACATCTCTTCAGACAAAGTGATACCTGAAAGCCGCAACTTTTTCACGTCTATTTATAACCTTACGAGCGCACATAAAGCCAAGTTCCTTGGTGTGTTTGCCACACATACTTCACAACCGGTCAAACAAAAATGTTTTCCCATAGCGCAGCATCTCATTCCTGGTTTTTCAGGGAACAGGGTTAGAGTCAGGGTTAACCCGAGACGTTCATTTCAATCGTATTATTGTTCAGTTGTATTTATTTGTGTGATTGCTAGTTTGTTTTTGTTCTTTTTCAATTAATGAGTGTTTACTTGCCTAACTAATATAAATTCCAAGCATTATTAAAGACTATTATTAAACCATAGTCAAAAGTTCCTTGTGTAAGTGATCTTTAGCCTGTTGATTTTTGTTCATAGTATTCAGCTACAATGAAATGTTTTGCAATAAGACCTAGAAAAAAGATGTCAATGATATCGAAGGTATTTTTTTTTTTTTTACCATATTGGAATCGAAATTAGGAATCGATAAGAATCGGAATCAATAAAATTCAACTGTTATCCCAACTCTAGGATAGAATAATTTAATGAATAAATTGAATCTTTAAAAAGAAAATTATTATTAGTAGTGCAGCTATATATTTACATTATGAAGGCTACATAAAAGGCCTTTTAGTTTGGTTTTGTTTACAGGCCTCCTTTCCTTCTCAGTAATAATTGATAATACATTGTGTGATTAGTGACCCAAAAAAAAAATTCTTGTTAATTTTGCATATAACTTTTTTATAAGATATTAAATATTAATAAATAATTAATTTTGATTAATTTATTATTTGTTATAATTGTTTTCTTGAATGTAATGTATTCTCTGGAAAATAAGTAGCACTTGATAAGTGGCATCAAGTCAAAATTGCATTGACAGATGTGTACCACATTTTACACATACGTACATTTAGATCCTACTTTTGTACTAACTAACAGCAAAATTACCCTGCATTGACGCTACATTAAAGCCTCTGTGCAGGTCAATAAATGAGTGTTACATGAGCTCATTTGTAAATATTAATATCTGAAATGAGCTCACTGACCAAGCTGACCATTGTGACAGATTCATTTTTAATAGTAATAGTTCTGTATCCTATTCATTCACAAACCGAGCAGCACTAATAGCTGAACATTAATTCTAGATATTGCTCATTCCATACCTACTGTCATATTCTCCTAAACGCTCCTCTGTCTGCATTCCAGCTACTGTCTCCTGGCTGGACCGCAGCAGCCACTTCATCAAAATCAACTGCTGTAGAGTGCCAGAGATTACCCACAGGAAAATACCACTGAGCCTTAAATAGCAATCAATTTTTCTGACTTTTCTCTGACGTGAGCTGTGATAAGCGCTAGCTTGCACTAACATGATGATGCCACCGAGAGAGAGAGAGAGAGATAGAGATAGAGAGAGATAGAGAGAGATAGAGAGATGCGGAAAGAGCAGAAAGACAAAGAACGTTTGTTCCTGAAGCATGAAAGTGTATTTCCAATTTTTATTTTTGTAGATTCTTTTTGAAGAATCCTGAAAAAAAATGATAATGGTTTCCACAAAAGTATTAAGCAGCACAACTGATTTAATGTTGATGAGAAATATGTCTTGAGCAGCAAATCTACATCAGTGTATCGCACTCTGCTGCTTATTGGGCTAGCCACAGACCAATCAGACTGCATATGATGACCCCTGTCCACCATCGAAAGCCCCTACAATGAGCATGAGCATCAGTACCAGACCTTTGAGCAGTGGAAGAAGGTCGCCTTGTCCGATGAGTCCCATTTTCTTTTAAATCACATGGGCAGCTGTGTACGTGTGAGCCGTTTACCTGGGGAAGTGATGCTACCAGGATGCAATATGGGGTGGCCTCTGGACAAGCCTCTAGATGGAGTGTGATGCTCTGGGCAATGTTCTTTTGGGAAACCCTAACTCCGGCCATTTATGTGGACTTTGTAAATTTGACACGTGCCACCTACCTAAACATTGTTGCAGATTAGGTACACCCCTTCATGGCAATGGTGTTACCTGGTGGAAGTGGCCTCTTTCAGCAGGGTAATGCACATTGCCACACTGCACACTTTGTTCAGGAATGGTTTGAGAAAGATGATAAAGAGTTCAAGGTGTTTCCCTGGCTTCAAAATCCCAATTCTCAAGATCTCAATTCAACGGAGCATCAACAAGTTTGATCCACGGCGGCTCCACCTCGCAACCTACAGGACTTGAAGGATCTGCTGCTAATATCTTGGTGCCTGATACCACAGGCCACCTTCAGGGGTCTTGTAGAGTCCATGCCTTGGCATGTCTGCTCTGTTTTGTCAGCACGTGGAGGACCAACAGCTATTAGGTAGGTGGTCATACAGTTTTGGCCCATCATTGTATATAAAATATTATTTAGTAGCAGCAAATATATATGAAGCCATACTTTAGAAACTGATATCATGGGAAGAAGCTTTTATATTTTGGGTTTTTGTTAGCAGGATGTGTGCATTTGCTGCCCTGTGGTTCTGGGGAGAGCAGTAGGCACTGACAGGTGCTGTATGTCTGATTACTGCCATCTCTGCTTGATTGGTGTTTAACCTGCAGGTCAAGCACAGAGGAGCCTTCAATCAAATTAACTTCGCCCCTGAGGCCTATGCTTTCACTGAAATTACTTTCTTGGATCTTTGTATCCTATTTCCATACTGTCATCAGGTTTAACAGTGTTTGAGTACAGGTGCCATTTATTTATTGATTGATTGATTGCATGAGGAATTAAACAAAGAGTGTTGGAACTTTCAAAGCCAAAGAGTGATTTTATAATGTTGGCTGTGGCATTCTTCAGTGGTGCAAGTGTTCCAGGCTCCAGCTATGGATTTATGTGGACTGTGGTATTGTGGAATGGATGATTTGTTTGTTTGGTTCTGGTTGTGAATTCCGGGATGCTGTAAGGGCAGCACAGAGAAAGCGTGGAGGCTGTTCTTTTAGTGCTTTGAAACTTTCAAACCAACTTCTGTTTTCCCAAACTCATCTCCCTCTCCTCTCTTGGGAGCCATTCTCCCCCTCTTCAAAGACCATTGCTTACAAGCATTGTGTTACAGGGTGGAGTTTTCTATCTCTTTTCCTTTGCTGGCTAGACCCGTTCTCTTGATATTCAGCGGCCAGAGAGGTGAACTTGCTGTCGATTCTCTTTCTTAACTTACAAGATATCAGAAGTTGGTGTCAGATCTTCAAAAATAGTTTACTGCCCAAGTTACCTGATGACGCATCAGGATTTATTTCTTTGTGGATGCTTTGAGCATTCAAGCCCTGAAGAAAGAGGCTATCTCTGCCCATCAAATGCTTTCAACATTTTCTTCTTTTTATATAAATGACATCAGTTTTACCCTCTGATAATGATTTCAGCATTTAGTTCCTTTGTGACATCGTTTTAAAAAGTCACAATAAAATGGAAGTATAGACAGACCTTTTCTTCAATATTTAGACGTACATCTGAGTGTAACGGACTATCAAAAAAGAAAAAAGAAAGTTGGGGATTGACTTTGCTTGGTGGTGGTTTTGTTACACAACAAATATTTATCTATTTTGGGTCCTGATTAGGAGACGGCAAGCACATGAAGCTTTGTGTCGTGCTGCTTATATACTCAGCAAATAAAGAAACGTCCTCTCACTTTCAACCAGGGCTCCGAACTGGTTCAAGGAACGATTGAAGTTTCAACAGGAACAGGAACAAAAACGAAATCAAATTTAATCTTTCTGAACAGAAACGCTTATTTGAAATTACCATTAACCGGTTAATAACGTTATGTTGTCGTTCTGTTTAATATTTTAATTTGCCATTCAACCAATCATGAATTCAAATAGTACCGCTTATGCAAATGTGACGCTAACTCATCCAACGTGAGTGAAATGCCAGTTAGCTTTTGGATCACCGGAGCATGTATTATGTAAAATACAGTGTGTAAGGATTCATGGGCGGATCTAATCCGTGGGGAATTTGCATATCATAATTAATAATTGGTAATTAATAATTATTCATACATGTTTGGATTAGATCAGTCTTACATGTTAATAAATCTCCCGATAAGGGAGGATCTGTCATTTTACCTGCATGCATGTGAATCCTTGAAATTAACCACAAGTTGATTGCAATTAATTACACGGACCACGTTTCACAAAACAGGTAAAATGAATTAGCTCAATTGTCAGGATAATATTTGTGGGATCCACAATATCATCTTACTTTATAGGATTTCAGGAAACGCAATTCTCTGGCCAGAAGAATTGGGTTTCCCGCCCTATAAACACAACACATACTCTTTAAGGTATTTTTAATTTTAGTAAGCTTGTAGCATAAGATCTTTTGCACTTAAGGGACTTGAAATTGAGCAAAGAGACAGCACATCAATCAAATGAATATATAATTAATTTAATAGAGGCATGACTACTTATGTATTTACTACGGTTACACGGGATATATATGTATTTACAAACACATAGACATCAATGAACAATACAATAAGACATCAACGAACAATACAATAAGACATCAATGAACGAGAAATGCGTAAAGTTTGGACAATGGATAACTTACACGCGTGAGCGAGTAAGAGAGAGAGAGAGAGAGAGAGAGAGAGAGAGAAAGGGAGGAAAGAGAGAACATTGGCAGGATTGCTCCTAAGACATTCACCTCTCCGATTACAACACGAAAAACATCATCTTAAAGCTTCTTAGAAGCTCTATAAAGAGATTATACTTGCACAAGTTATGTTATGGTCTCTCTGTGTCGAGGCATTCCTGTACGGCCCTGTCTGGCCGCATGCGTGAACGGAGTCCTTCGTGTGGAAGCGTCACGTGGTGCTGCTTGGCGCGCGTGTTGAACAGAGGTTTAAAGTCTTGGAGGTAACATTACCAAAGAAAATAGATCGGCTAAGTTCGCCTCCTTTCCTGGGAGGTGAACTTGGTAGGACACTTAAGAAAAAGACGAAACTTTTAGACGAAACAAAAGAGCAAAAAGGGATTTCCCGAGGGGAAATCGAGTCAACGACTACATTGTTCAGCAGACGAGGAGACCAGCGGAGTAAGAGAGGGCTTTAGCCTGCGGTTTGTCCTTTTGAAGACCTGACGTTTCCGCCTTCTTTTGGAAGAGGGTCCAATCAGGAGCTGTCCCTTTGGAGGGAGGTTTTTATGACCCTTTGTGTTATAACCAGGCATTTAAATCACTAGTTTCATTGGGTGTTTAAGAGAAGAATCTTCACAATTCTTATAATACTAATGTGTCACAAAGTTTAGCAAAATGTAATGTCAATTAACAAATGGGGAATGAAGATTGGAGTTTATCGAGACCAAACTTGCCACAAATGGATTTGGTTAAACATTAGTTGGCAAAGTTTGAAACATTATCCCATTAGAGTTGTCGAGAAACATAGACCAAACCACAGAAAGGCAACTCATGAAATAGGGAACTTAGATACATCGTTCATACAATTCTCAAGTGGATATATAATAGCATATATATATGAATACAGGATTAATTTCTCCTCCTTGGTTAGAATTCAGAGAGAGCCACAGTTCTGTGAACATTCCTTTGGGTCGTAAACGCTGTTAACTAAGAACACCAGTAGTTTTGGTCTCTTTTCACTCCAAAGATGGAAAACATAGTAAACTATATTTTACTGGATATTACTGTACGTATTCTGATTGATCACACCGAAAGCATTCGGGAGGTGTCCAGAACTATGTGTATAAGTTATGGAAATAGACAGTTATATTTAAAATGCATAATGAAGGTATTTATAATTCACTTTAAGCTACGATAGAATCACAGTCATTCCAATGTGACATAGGCAACTGGACACACATAAAAACACATCAAATATATCTGGTTAAATGTCTTTTAAAAAGAGAAGTTTCTTTCTCTTTAGAATCACCTTCTTTGGGACATTCCAGTCCGTCATAAAAATGTCTCGTAACTGGACACCACGTTCTGTCCTGAGTGTGGTCTTCACTTGTGGGGGATGCGTGTGTGTGTGCGTGTGTGTGTGTGTGTGTGTGTAAATTTACATTCCAGGCTTTTTGGGTCTTTAGCAGGATGTATTTAGTTATTCAGATTCACCCTTTTAGCCCAGTCCTTACAGTCCCCCTTTTTGTCTGATGAAGTCCCTGTGTGGACTTAATCGGACAACAATCATCACAATGGACGGATGGCAGGTGAATCATGACTCATGCAGCAGGTGGTTATTAGGGCTGAGGATTCAGCTCTATGAGGTTCGAAGCTGCCTCTGGCCTGGTCTCTGACTTGGCACCCCCTTTTTGCGGGTTTCGTCCGAAACCTTTCGTGAGCTTGGCTGAAGATGTTTGTATCTCGTTGAGTCTCCTGTATAGGATGAAGGTCAAGCCCAGTGTCAGGGTGTGTCTGACTACCATAGAGGTACACCGTGCAGTGTCGGCTGCGGTCCAGGCTTGGACAACAGGTGAGGTAGTCAGAATGGGTAGTCGAGACAAAGCTTGGAGAGCTGTGTCGATAGGAGCAATGTCAATTAGCTGGGATCACCCCCCTTTCGCAAACCACAACTCCCGTTCTGGAGTTAGGGTGAAAGTGTGGTACCTGGAGAAGGATGGGATTTCCAGTTTTAATTTGTACTCTTTGCATGGAAGATGGTACCATGCCAGGTCGTCAAGATGAAGGATGGCACTTTTCGGTGCTTGGATTCACAGGCTCTAGTGGAGCGAGGTGACACAGGTGTCAGTGTCATTCTGGTCGTAAGTGAGTGCAGCTGTGCGCACAGGAGTGTTAGCGAGCCGCCTGTCACTTACACTCTCTGCTTGGGTCTTGATGCCTTGAGTGCATAGCTTGGCTTCGGCAGGGCAGCGGGTGTTGCTGATCTGCAGCCCGCAGATTCCGTCAGTGTTGTCTCTGAGGAAAGGCTTGTTAGGGCAGAGATAGTGAATTTCTTTGGTCAATGTGCACACGTACGGGTTCGGAGCTTAGGACCGCTTTGTGTTGCTGTCGTTGCAGTCAACCCCGTCCGGCGTGTGGATCTTGATGTGAATGTTACTTTTCAAAATCTGACCTTGACAATGTTCTTGAGCCGGTAGATTTCGGCTTGACTCTATGATGGGCAAGTTCAAGAGAAACCCCCCCCCCCCCCCCTTCTCTGCTTGTAGTCGACGCAGAGAGGGATGGCACTACCCAGAGAGTAGGAAAGGTGTATTTGTAAAGAGTCAGTTGGCGTGGTGATGGCGGACGCCAGCACGGTTTTCACGAGGCTTAAGGGTATCAGGTGCGGTGGAATTCTACCCCGGGCGAGGCTGTCGATGGAGGAGTTCACCCCCTGCAGCAGGTTTGTCATCAGGGCTGTTACCAGCTGAGTTTGAGCAAAATCATTCTGGAAGACAGTAAACAGCTGTTTCATGGAGTGAGTGTTGGAGTGCATGGGGTTCAACGCTGTGAGTGTTGAAAGTTACCACAGTTCCCTTTAGTGTCTTGTCGATGGTCTGCAGGGATGCACTCTGTTGTGAGTGCTCTTTTATCTGTGGAATCTCAGTCTGAATTTCGGCTACATGCCGTCCCACGTTGGCGAGGTTTGCTGCATTCATGCTGGACATACAAGTGTTAAACAGAGTTCTGACGGCAGTGCGGCGGTGGTTGTGGCCACCTGGCTCCGCTAGCGTGACCGTCATTTTCTCAAGTTGCTTGAGCAGGTGTTCAACCTCGGTCTCAGCCTGAGTGCGGGAGTCCTTTGTCCATCGGCACCTACCCAGCTGTATTGTGTTGTTACGCTGGGGTAGTGTGTTCTGTAGGCGTTGTGAGGATCAGGTGGCACATTCACTTTCTGAGTGCGGGTCCGGCAGGAAAGGAGTCCTGGTGCCAGACCTGGTGAGATGTCCGAGTGCGGTTGCCCTCTGGTTGGCTGGAGGTACAGCAGCATCCTGGTAAAAGTGAAAGGGAGAGAGAAAGAGAGAAAGGGAGGAAAAATTTCGCCGGTATGCCACTTGCTTCGGTGTCTTGCAAGTGTCTCTGGTGCTGCGGCGTGCAGCGGCATACATTGGCATTACCCCCCTTTTGCACTGTGGCATCACAAGCTGTGGCGCGGTGATGGCATCAGGTGCAGAACGCTGAATGTTGTTTAGTGCACGCAGCATGTGCTTGTTGACACAGGTTGTCTGGAGCACCGGTTGTCGGTTTGTGCAGACGGCGTCCGTGGGTGGTTGGAGGGGTATGAGAGGTGGTTTCTCATAGTGTCCATTGTTTTGTCATAGTCTTTGGTAAGCTGAAAGGTTAAGGTCAGGTGAAGCAGGGGCTCTGTGACTTTTGTCACACTTGTGGGGAGAGACTAATCCATGACCCTAAAAGTTCAGAACCACGGTTTAACGGGTTCACTAGGTATGTAGCATAAAGCTAGGTGTTTCACGTGTGGCTAGCTAGTGAAGTGTGTCTTGTATCCTTATCTTAGCTGTGGATGTTAGGAGGCCAAGACTTTATGTGGTTCCGAGAGTATGTCCTGTGAAGGGGATAGCCGAGATGAAATAATTGTCTTAAGACGAAATTATTTCTCTGGACTTAACTAGTGGGTCACTACGGCTTGACGAAGTGAATGATAGGGGGAAAAAGGACAGCTGTCCTATTCGAATAATGCTTATTATCAATTCTCTGGACTATAGTTGTGCCCTAGTAAAGTGCTGAAATACTTGTGTTTCAGGGTCACAAAAATGAGTGCGCTTGTTGAAAATAAACACAATCACAAGTAAAGGTGTCTCTGTTCCCTTTCTGGGCCCTATGGGGACTGGAACCACATTTGAATAAGAGAGGAAATAAAAGTAAATCATATAGATGATCGAATAGCCAAGGGAATAGCTGAGTGCTATTATTATCAAAGTCAAAGAAATTAAAGAATTAACGAAGAGCAAAAAAAAATTTAAAATTAAAAGCGAAAAGAAATAAAAGATCAAAACTACGGGAATGATCTTAAGGCGAGAATAATCAGTGGCCTTAGTGACTAAGCTTTGGATTTACCTGGGTCAACATTTCATAGTGGGTTACGGCGATTGCGTGTTCCAGACCACACCGTGTGTGTCCCATCAAAGGGTTAGTCACCTGCCGATGAAAATCCCTATTGCTATATGAATTCTTCTCTAGCTACACAGTTTACATGTAGTTAAACTTAAGTTTAATTAACAGGTTATCTGCGAAGTTATCCTCCGACAGTTAGTAAGGACTATGCCTGAACTAGGGAAGGTAAACTTTAGCTAAGAGGAATTGCAAACACGGAAAGTGAATAATTAGAAACCCTAACCGGTGTTGAGGAAAGTATTTTAGAATACGTTGCATTGTGTGAACACAAGCGGTGATTAAGGGTTCAAGTAAATGATGCTAACTGCTAACTGTAGAAGTTATTATTTAGCTTAGCATAAGCTGGATGGACGCCAGGTTAGGTTAGTTTAGCTTCCTAGGCTGGTTTGTTTACAAAGTGACATCACAAGTTAGCACTTCCTGTGACAGGTTGTTGTCATGGGAACCAGAGCATGTCAGACAATTCAACAGTCCCTGGAAAATGTCTGTACATTTTACATGAATTATGCATGTTTAAACGGGTTAACAGGAGGCACTTATATTTTAAGACCTTCCAGAACTTGGTGTTACATTAAGTAAAATGCAGATGTGTTTTGGCATTTGCTAATTCTACTCGTGGAACTGTTCTCTTTATTTTACGCAACTTAATCTATTTGTTTACAGAGTAAGGAAATAGATTTGCTGGAAGTCAAAGCTTGTCTAAGCATATATAGTTATGTCCCTCTCGTGCATAAATGCTGACTTCTCGGCGAGTGACTTGTTTTGATCGCTAGGTAGCTCTCTGTTTGTAGATGCAGCTAAAATTTAGGTGAATTACATCAATCTAACAATAATTTTTTAAGGCCTTTACATTTGTAGAAAGGGGAGCATCACCCAGGTCTACCTAGATACAACTTTTCCATGAGCTTTCTTTGTTAGACACAGGTTTAGTCATATTACAATTTGGATTTCTTTTAAGTAAAGCAGAATAGATATCGGTACAGTTTACAAGCTGCTGAGATGGGGTTTCTTCGTCAAACAGACTTACGCTTTACTGCCGAACATGCTAAGTTTAGTTGGAAATCTAAGGCTATTTTACTTAAAGTAGAGATGTCAATTCCAGCTATCGTTTTATCTGCATTTAGACAAGCCAGCGATCAAAAATGCGTATTGCACGTTGTGTTCAGGTTGGATCGCAACGACCACAAGCACGCCTGTAGGTTAACAGTAGTTTAAAACTGGGGTAGTTTTCCTACACTCTGGCGTTAAAGGGGACGCATGTTCTATTTGGAGCTAGTGTTTCTCGTAACCCTTCATTGTCATGGAAACTAATGTTTAGCAGTGTCATTTCAACCAGCATGTCGCAAATGTTTGTTTTTAAAAGAGTCGTGCATAGTCTTTTGCTTGGTGTAAGCTTCTTTTAGCTTGTTAAGTCTTTTGGGAGCCATGCCGTGGTTAGTGGCAGGCCTCTCCTGGAAAGGCTTTTGAGTCTCTTTAAGTTCAGTCTCTGCTCTTTGCAAGGGGCTTCACTTTTGTCGGAGTTTCTCGTCGAGTTCCTCTCTGGTTCTTTTCTCTGACTGCTCTCTTCGGTCTATTGTGCAGATGAAGATCAGACAGGCAGTTTGAAGTCTTTCCACTTCCTTCTTGTAGCTAGGGGTCGTTGTCATCCTCGGCTTGCATCCTTAGCGTTGCAACTTCGTGCTCCAGGGCGATGCGGCTCCTTTCGTGGAGACGTCCTTGTGTGATGAGCTGGCAAGTGAGGTTGACGTGTCTGACCGGTCTTTGTCGTGGGAGCTTTGGCTTGGTTTGTGCGCCGTCAGCTTGTCCACGTCTGCGATGCTCTTGGCTCGAGGCTCTGAGTCACTAGCGTCCTCGGGCAGGAAGTTAGCCGTCATGGCCGTCAGCCATGTGTCGAGGTTGTCCCAGCGGGTTGTGGGACTGTAGGACCGGAACATACTGGCTTCACTGTGGGCGAGAGGAACACAACACACGCAGAGAGACCAGTGCAATTTCGTTCTACGTTTAACGAGCTATAATACGGGCTATGCCGTGAATGAAAATTTTGGTTAACTGATGCAGACAGTTAAATCATTCGGTGGGACAATTTAGGTAGGTCAGCATGGGCCTGAATAAAATTTAACAGGGCGGTAGCTTAGGGGTCACCTGTTGATGCTAACGGCTTGGTTTGTCAAACTATTATTCAGCGTTCCTTGTTGTCTCAGATAGGTTCTGTCTTCTAGGTGAACTGAAAGGAACAGAGCACAACAGAAAAGAGCAGTGGCAAGATAGCAAAGTTTGAAGTAACATGCAACCCTCAAAGATGGAAAGGTCTGTAATGAAATGGCGTCAATAGTACAGGAAGTGTTACAAGGGAAGAGGAGGCCTAAGCCTGCGGTTTGTGGCTCGGAGAGGAGAAGGGAGCCAAACGCTTCAATGACCGGGGGAATTCATAGATTCTGTGGCCAATACTAAGTGGCTGGGTTTAATACCTTTTTCTAGTTTGCCTGGGGTGAAATGAGGTCATTCGGGTTGGAGTCAGCATTGTGGTTGGTCTTCCTGTCATCCCCAAACACTTGACAGCAGTGTCCCGGGCCCTTCCGTATATCTGTACCGATGTGCGCCCTCTCACGCAACCGGCAGTGCCAAATTGGTAATGTGTTGCGGGCCGCACCAACGGAGAGATACGGGAAAGTCCGAGACTCGCGCTCAGTCAGCGCTGGTGACGCAGGTCAGACGAACCCGCTTGCTGGACCCCAAGCAGAGATGACTGTCAAATCACCACAGCACGAGAGAAATTTCTACCTACAAACACAAAACAGGATGTAGGACAAGTGAACCTCAACGTGAATTAAAGCTCTCTCTATCTAAATCAAATTGAGTGTCTATTTTTGTAGAAAAAAAATCAAAGGCAACGGCTTTACTAAAATTATGGTACAAACAAAAAGGAAATTATGACGATGTTAATTATCAGAACAACCTAGCCTCCATTCAGAGAAGAGATTAAGTGCAGCAGGAAGAGCACAGGAGGAAGCAAGCTGCAGTGGCGCGTTTGGGCCACTTCCTCCTGGTGGTCAATCTGGCTGACAGAGACCTTGATTTAAATTGCATTCAAACTGGTTTAACTACAATTCAAATCAAGCATATGCATAGATGTTAAGTAACTTCTAGACAGTAAGGATACAGTTGTAATAACGTATCGAATCAAAATTATTAAAAATAATTTGAAAAAGGAAATATAGAAAATAAAGCCAACAGGAACGGAGACTTAATTCAAATTAATCTTGAAATTTGTTTGTTTCAAACCAAATTTGAATAAGTGTAGGAAATTGAAGGTTGGCATTATATTTGATGATGATCACGACTATGGTGATAGTCGTGATAGTCGAAAACCAAAATAAAGCCAGCTGGGAGAAAGCCACTTCGGACCAGAATGATGTTAGGAACTAAGTGATGAGCTGACTTAGCAGGGGAAGGCCACAAAGGGGGCGCTAGAAACTGCTAATACTTACTTTTAAATTTTAAGTTCAAATGTGGTTGGAACCAAATTCAAAATAAGTGTACACAGTCAGGAGTGAAATCCATGTTATTAAAACTGGAACTTGCACATGCATTGAAAGTTAGAAACACAATTTCAGGAATTCACTGGAACAATCTGAAATGGTGCTGAGAGAAAATTATTTAGGAAAGGATGACCTTGTTACCATTGTCCACACGATGGCGACATCTCGCTCATGGAGGGTAAAGTCAGGACGTGGAGGCAGTCTGATACTGGGAAACTCAAGGGCGCGCCCTAGCGTTTGGCAGTAGCATTGCAACCCGCCTGCTTTCACATGTGACTGTCTCAGAGGACGTGCAAAGAATTACACGCCTCAATTGCTGCATAAATCAGAAATAGTGCGGAATTTAAATCTCGACGGATTTCTTTCCGGTTCTATATTTCACAAAACGGCGTGGCAGGATTTTTCCTACACACACACATAGGGACAACAGGAATTACAAGTCTGTCGTTCGGGTCCAAATACATTTATCAAATAGCATTTTATGATTACAATGTTTTTAGGTTTTGGATTTTTCGATGCTATATTTCACACAACGGCGTGGCAGGATTTTTTTTCTCTACACACACGCATAGGAACAACAGGAATTACACGTCTGTCGTTCGGATCCAAATACATTTATCAAATAGCCTTTTATGATTAAAATGTTTTTAGGTTTTGGATTTTTCGATGCTATATTTCACAAAAGTGTGTGGCAGGATTTCTTCGCTGCACTACACGTAAATTGTGGACAACAGGAATTAGGCATCTGTTTTTCGGATCCAAATAACATTTATCAAATAGCATTTATGATGAAAAATGTTTTCAGTGTTGGATTTTTTTTTCGGTGCTATGTTTTACAAGCACATCTAGCAGGATTCGTCGCTGCGTTGTGCGAGAGAAAACAGGAATTATTCATCTGTTTTTCAACTCCCATAACATATATCAAATAGCACCTATGATTAAATATGCTTTAGGTTTTTACAATTGAGTAGCTACGTCAATGTTTAACCAGGAGTTTATCGTTAATCTAACGATTATAATATCAGGCCTTTTAGGTTGAATTACAGGAGCATCGCTGTAATTCAGATCCTCTCTCGCTCTGCTCAAAAGATTCTCGTTTTGAAAACAGGCTGATCAAAAGAAAATATATTAACATGTAAACGTCTTTACAGAGGTAATATCTCTTTTTTTTTTTCGAACTACAGTTTACATTCAATACTTTAACCGTGTATAATACTTTTACTTTTACTTTTACTTAAATCTAATACCTTCAGTATTACGAACTGCAATTCATTTTAGCAATTACAACGACTAAAACGTTTAGGCGAATTTAGCAGTTTGTAATGTGCTCCGCTGACATGGATTGGCTTTTGTGCCTCTTCAGTCAGCCGGTGAGTTCGCATTGCGTTCACTCGCCCGAGGCGCGCGTACAATATTAAATCACAATATAGACATAGATTGAACACTGATTTTTGCTCAGAAACAAGTTTAAAGTGTGCTTAGCATTTTCTCCACCAATGTAAGGATTCATGGGCGGATCTAATCCGTGGGGAATTTGCATATCATAATTAATAATTGGTAATTAATAATTATTCATACATGTTTGGATTAGATCAGTCTTACATGTTAATAAATCTCCCGATAAGGGAGGATCTGTCATTTTACCTGCATGCATGTGAATCCTTGAAATTAACCACAAGTTGATTGCAATTAATTACACGGACCACGTTTCACAAAACAGGTAAAATGAATTAGCTCAATTGTCAGGATAATATTTGTGGGATCCACAATATCATCTTACTTTATAGGATTTCAGGAAACGCAATTCTCTGGCCAGAAGAATTGGGTTTCCCGCCCTATAAACACAACACATACTCTTTAAGGTATTTTTAATTTTAGTAAGCTTGTAGCATAAGATCTTTTGCACTTAAGGGACTTGAAATTGAGCAAAGAGACAGCACATCAATCAAATGAATATATAATTAATTTAATAGAGGCATGACTACTTATGTATTTACTACGGTTACACGGGATATATATGTATTTACAAACACATAGACATCAATGAACAATACAATAAGACATCAACGAACAATACAATAAGACATCAATGAACGAGAAATGCGTAAAGTTTGGACAATGGATAACTTACACGCGTGAGCGAGTAAGAGAGAGAGAGAGAGAGAGAGAGAGAGAGAAAGGGAGGAAAGAGAGAACATTGGCAGGATTGCTCCTAAGACATTCACCTCTCCGATTACAACACGAAAAACATCATCTTAAAGCTTCTTAGAAGCTCTATAAAGAGATTATACTTGCACAAGTTATGTTATGGTCTCTCTGTGTCGAGGCATTCCTGTACGGCCCTGTCTGGCCGCATGCGTGAACGGAGTCCTTCGTGTGGAAGCGTCACGTGGTGCTGCTGGCACGCGTGTTGAACAGAGGTTTAAAGTCTTGGAGGTAACATTACCAAAGAAAATAGATCGGCTAAGTTCGCCTCCTTTCCTGGGAGGTGAACTTGGTAGGACACTTAAGAAAAAGACGAAACTTTTAGACGAAACAAAAGAGCAAAAAGGGATTTCCCGAGGGGAAATCGAGTCAACGACTACATTGTTCAGCAGACGAGGAGACCAGCGGAGTAAGAGAGGGCTTTAGCCTGCGGTTTGTCCTTTTGAAGACCTGACGTTTCCGCCTTCTTTTGGAAGAGGGTCAAATCAGGAGCTGTCCCTTTGGAGGGAGGTTTTTATGACCCTTTGTGTTATAACCAGGCATTTAAATCACTAGTTTCATTGGGTGTTTAAGAGAAGAATCTTCACAATTCTTATAATACTAATGTGTCACAAAGTTTAGCAAAATGTAATGTCAATTAACAAATGGGGAACGAAGATTGGAGTTTATCGAGACCAAACTTGCCACAAATGGATTTGGTTAAACATTAGTTGGCAAAGTTTGAAACATTATCCCATTAGAGTTGTCGAGAAACATAGACCAAACCACAGAAAGGCAACTCATGAAATAGGGAACTTAGATACATCGTTCATACAATTCTCAAGTGGATATATAATAGCATATATATATGAATACAGGATTCATTTCTCCTCCTTGGTTAGAATTCAGAGAGAGCCACAGTTCTGTGAACATTCCTTTGGGTCGTAAACGCTGTTAACTAAGAACACCAGTGATGATAGTTTTGGTCTCTTTTCACTCCAAAGATGGAAAACATAGTAAACTATATTTTACTGGATATTACTGTACGTATTCTGATTGATCACACCGAAAGCATTCGGGAGGTGTCCAGAACTATGTGTATAAGTTATGGAAATAGACAGTTATATTTAAAATGCATAATGAAGGTATTTATAATTCACTTTAAGCTACGATAGAATCACAGTCATTCCAATGTGACATAGGCAACTGGACACACATAAAAACACATCAAATATATCTGGTTAAATGTCTTTTAAAAAGAGAAGTTTCTTTCTCTTTAGAATCACCTTCTTTGGGACATTCCAGTCCGTCATAAAAATGTCTCGTAACTGGACACCACGCTCTGTCCTGAGTGTGGTCTTCACTTGTGGGGGATGCGTGTGTGTGTGTGCGTGTGTGTGTGTGTGTGTGTAAATTTACATTCCAGGCTTTTTGGGTCTTTAGCAGGATGTATTTAGTTATTCAGATTCACCCTTTTAGCCCAGTCCTTACAGTGAAAAAGGGACATTTCTTTTTTTTGCTGAGTTAATTTATCAAGCAGTAAATACACTCCTTCCCATGCTCCAATAAAGGCGTCTGTGGATGAGAGTCTGAAGAAAGGACTGCTGGGTTGACATCCTGCAGAACTTCACAGACGATAAGTGGAATGACAATTTTAGAATGACACATTAATTTGTTCACATCCTCAGACATGGAATTTTGCATTTCTTTGGCAACATTATCAACTCCTAAATGAATCTGCAGCATTCAGGTGGTACAGCGGTCACGTAATATAAGTTGGAGCTCTTAGAAAATTCACATTTTGCAAGTTGTAATTTCCATGAGTTAGTTGAGTCTTTTTACAATCTCTTATGATAATCACAACATGGCGTGAACGCACCTATGCACTATATTCAAAAACAACTGCTCGTTCTGTTCATCATACATTGTAATTTCTATGCAGAACTTTCCAGTTTTTGGTTTTCAATTTGATTGAGTGTTTACATGTCCTATTGAATGGATTAGAAAAGGTTTAAACCACCCCTTACAATCCATATGAAATTTCAATTGGATTTGGCCAATTCCTTTTGATTGCCGTGGTTACTGTATGTGTGGCTTTTTATTCCAACTGTGTAACTAGTCTGATTACAAACGGATTATTAGGGTCAATGAACGATAAATAAAAGATTTGGTTGATATGTGCATTTGTCACAAGCTTCATATCGGATTTGATCGTTTGACATGCGCATACTGCACAGATGTACAGCTACTATCACTTTGCAAAAAAAATAATTTGAATCTGCTATTGTCATTGTGGAAAAAGATGATAGAAACTTGAATAAAATAAGAAAAACTAGCAGGAGACGTGGGGAATGGCAAATTCTCTTCTCTTCTCTTCTCCTCTCTTCTCTTCTCCTCTCTTCTCTTCTCTTCTCTTCTCTTCTCTTCTCTTCTCTTCTCTTCTCTTCTCTTCTCTATAAACTAAATCTAGATTTGTGTAAGCTGAAAAAACCCATTATATTTGATAGAAAGGAGTAACCACTGACATTTGATCAGAAATTAAAACAACACGCTGTTATCTGCCACCATTCTGTACCCAAGATGTCAAAAGAGTGAGTCACCGTAACACTCTCTATGTGTCTCTCTGTCATAGTAAACAAACACAAGGACAAGACAAATAGAGGCTGAGCTACAGAAATGGAGGCGAGTGAGATAAGGAACTGTGAGAGGAGAAAAGAGTGATCGGAGAGAGAGGCCTAGAGAAAAGGTCAGCATGCGTTGTGTCATGCAGGGTGGAGGATGCCTGAGCCGCTGGGTTTTACTCAGATTAATCTGTCGCTTGGTGACAACGCTGGTTTAAAAAGGTCACTCATGGCAACAGGATGTGGGTGCAGGGTGCTGAAATGTATCGAATCTGACCACTTGCTGGCTGGGCTTCAGGTAGTTAGTGCACCATAAAGGTCAAATTTGCTTCGCATCTCTCCAGAACTGACCGCTCCATGGGTTTTCGGAGATTGTTGGGCTCAGTGCACTGACAGAATCAGACAGAAGTTTTGTTTAAGCTCTGAAAAGGCCTCCTAAGTGCCTCTTGTTACGATGATGGAAATTTGACAAGTTTGTCAAAACATTTTGAACACAGTAGTGGGTCAGTTAGAGAGACAACAGCTTTATGTAACCTTCAAAGGCCATTCACTTCAGTTGTTGCTCAGTTGTATTAAGTTGTTCTAAGCAGCAGCAGTTATTCATTTTCTGGTTGAATTGATATTTTCTCAAATGTTTTTGATGGATGAGTGGATGTGTGTGTGTGTGTGTGTGTATAGATAAATTGATATATAAAGTGCATTTATGGATGGATGATAGATGGGTGGAGTGAAAGTGGATGGATGGATATTTTACAAATGTTTTTGGATGCGTGTGTGTGTATACTTAATGTTCAAGTGTATTTATGAGTAGATGACTGGAAAGATAGATGGGTAGACATGGTTGGATGGATGGATTAGTAAACAGGTTGGTAGATTGGTAGATAGATTGTTGGACAGAGGTGGGTGGATAGATGTAAGCATAGGTGTGCATATCATTAGATCGATGAGTTGCTTGACAGTTGGATGAATGAATGTTGGATGAAGGATGGGGGGATGGATGGGATTACAGTTGGATGGGTGGATGGATGATTGGATTTGTAGATTGATATGTGTATAGAGATGTTTTTGATGGAAGGATTTTGATTGGACTGCTGGATAGATGGCTACAGTATATCTAAATTTGATAGACCGATATAATGATAGGTTGATGGATGAAAGTTATAGCTAATTATTCAGAATGATATCTTCCGATACCGTTAGTTTGATTTTTCTTTAAAAAACTATACAGGGAACCCTCTCTCTCCACACTATAATGTTAATGGTTACAATTAACAACATAGATAGTATATTTAACTGCTAATTATTTTCAGACATAATAATCACACAAATAAAGACTGAAAAGTTTGTATACAACTCATTTTGCACATAAGGTAGTTTTCATAAGCACTTGTCTTCGTGGCTAATTTATTCAAACATATGTAATTAACAGTAAATAAGCTCCTCTCTAGTTTTTTTTATAGCTAACTAACAAACTGTGAATTTACCTCAGAAAGATATCTGATGTACAGTGTAAAATTACATTTGTTCACAAGCTGTTTTATTGAAATCTTCCCGCGGTTGAAACAGATTGAGTGATTACATGAGACATGATACAGATTTCTGTAAGTTGCACTGTATCTTTCAACATACCTTCTAATATGCATGCATGTTTTTCGAGATGTTGTATTAAAGTGGAAGAAAAGACTCTCGCTTTGCGCTGCCGCTTGGACTGAGGTGCTAGAGCCATCTGTCAAGTCACATTTAAGAGCGGCAAAATGTCTATCATCGGCTGTTTTTAAACGATTGGCCGATGGCTTCATAACTTCAATAAAAGCTTCAAATACTGATTATTGGCCGATTCATCGATTCATTTCTAATGAAAATCCTCTTGTGCCTCACCCCCAGAACTTCATTCTGGCTCCACTGATGGTCTTGAGTGATGAGATTGCATATAACATACACTACACAATACCATATGTATGCTTTTAATTTAATAATGAGCAGTATTGACAATATGAAGACAATAATTAGGGTGACCAAAACGTCCTGTTTTCCCAGGACATGTCCTGTTTTCACGTGCTGTCCTGGCCGTCCTGGCTGTTTTTTATAAAGTGATGAAAATGTCCTGGTTTTCATTGTTTTTCATTGGGCCATTAAGAAAGAAAAAACAGGATAAAGAGGAAGAAGAAAACTAAATTGTGCCGAGTGTCCTGGTTTTCGATAATCAAAATATGGTCACCCTACAATAATGTATATGCTCGGATTCATTGTTGGGTCTTCCTCTACCTCCTCTTGGTTGGCCTTTCTTCCGTGCCAGGGAATTCAGTGTCTCTGCTCTTTTTTTTCGTGCTGCATTCTTTATCAGGGCTAGGCGGTGATGGTGGCTTATAATTAGGAACAATCACAGGATACTGATATTCATAGAAGCTGAATGTGTCACATGTGAACTGAAATCCAAACTTCTCTTTGGCTTTTTCAGGGCGATATCAAACTGCTTGTTGATGATCGGTGCAAGCTCTAGATCTACCCAATGATTAACTTCAAATAGGTGCAGGGAAAGCCTCTCAGGAGTCCAGTCTTTCTCATATTCATCATTAAAAACCTCCCACTGGCCAACCACTCTTCTGGGTATCTCGGGTTGTGGAAGCTTGGGCCATGCGGACCAATGTCAAACTGCCTTTCCTAGTCCTCCTCACCGTTCAAATCGTTCTGTTGACTGTCATAATCCAAAAACGGCATCTTCTGTTCTTCAGCAATCAGCAAGGCCAAACAAAAGAGGGTTGACTTCTGGCTTTAAAGAATAATAATAAAAAAAGATCTTAAGTCATCCCTGGCTAGTTAATCCTGTGAATATAGAGAAAGTGTAATTTTGTATGAAGAATAATCATGTCTCATACAAACAGAAGTAGAAATAATAGGTTTAAAGACAAGAGTAAGAGGATGCTTTCTATATATTTTCAATTAACACATATCTATAGTGTATATATTAGTGCTGGGCAACGATTAAAAAATTTAATCGCGATTAATCGCATGATTTTCTTGCGATTAATCGCGATTAATCGCATTGTTACGCGCAAAATTGAATAATGAATTCTAGTAGTGTATTGCGCACTTTTGATTTAAATGTACTGCTACAAAAGTGCAATAACATGTGGTTTGCAAAAACTTTAAACAAATAAGGTGCTTTTATACCAGCAGTATTCCCTTTACACAGTATCAATAAAATATTTCTTGTAAATCTCAACTTAAACATTAATGTAATCAAATCAAATATTTAAACAAAGCTATTTGCCACTGCCAGGGCATTACCTTTTATCTAGCTTGTTAAAACGAGTCCAGTTTTCTTGTTTGTTTTTTTCTGAACAGGTATCTTGTATCAGGGAGCAGCAGAAACAGTCTATGTAGTCAAAGGGTCATGATCACTACTACAGATATAAGTCGACCAACGTTACTTCTCTGATAGCAGCTTAGGTTTGGTCATGGCATGCCATGGTTTCCCACGTAAGATTACATTAAACAGAGGTAGAGTGAGGTGAAGTGGTCGAGCACAGGTGCAGCGACAAGCGGGTGCGTTCCTGTGAAACTGTTGCAGTCATGCTCGCCTCACGCACGCGCCCGCGCGTTGCCGAAGTTGAATTGTCTAACTTTTTTGTACACGACGCGCAGCACAAATCATTGGAAGAGAGACTGATCCTCGGCTCGCTGTTTGTGAGTTTCCAGAATCGAAATAGTTATCAGGACATCAACAGGAGGGAATTCACATGGCAGAGCATCCCCGCTAAACTAAACGCAGGCCTATCAGGTAAAGTTATCTATAATTTTAATTTAAGTTAAAAAGGCTACAGCTGCGTAGCGCACAGAAGCCGGTGCCATGGTTACTATCCATAGAGCGCCTGTCATTCACTCGTGGAGCGCTGTCTCCCTTTCTGTTCACCTGAGAGAACCTGCCAAAGCCTCTCCACTGCTTGTTTGGGTGGGTTATTTGCTGGCTGACCAACATCCCACCCCTCCTGTGATCATGGGTTGACTGTAGGCCTATGTGTATTCAGAGGCAGTGAGCAACGGACTTTCAAAATAAAAAATAAAAAAACCTCTGCGTTAACGCGCGATAAAAAAATTGTCGGCATTAATTAATAAATGCGTTAACGCGATAATAACGCGTTAACTTGCCCAGCACTAGTATATATACATATATACAGTGGGGAGAACAAGTATTTGATACACTGCCGATTTTGCAGGTTTTCCCACTTACAAAGCATGTAGAAGTCTGTAATTTTTATCATAGGTACTCTTCAACTGTGAGTGACAAAATCTAATACAAAAAGCCAGAAAATCGCATTGTATGATTTTTAAGTAAATCATTAGCATTTTATTGCATGACATAAGTATTTGATACATCAGAAAAGCAGACCTTAATATTTGGTACAGAAACCTTTGTTTGCAATTACAGAGATCATACGTTTCCTGTAGTTCTTGACCAGGTTTGCACACACTGCAGCAGGGATTTTGGCCCACTCCTCCATACAGATCTTCTCCAGATCCTTTAGGTTTTTGGGACTGTCGCTGGGCAATATGGACTTTCAGCTCCCTCCAAAGATTTTCTATTGGGTTCAGGTCTGGAGACTGGCTAGGCCACTCCAGGACCTTGAGATGCTTCTTACGGAGCCACTCCTTAGTTGCCCTGGCTGTGTGTTTCGGGTCGTTGTCATGCTGGAAGACCCAGCCACGACCCATCTTCAATGCTCTTACTGAGGGAAGGAGGTTGTTGGCCAAGATCTCGCGACGCATGGCCCTATCCATCCTCCCCTCAATATGGTGCAGTCGTCCTGTCCCCTTTGCAGAAAAGCATCCCCAAAGAATGATGTTTCCACCTCTATGCTTCATGGTTGGGATGGTGTTGGTGTTCCAAACACGGCGAGTGGAGTTTAGACGAAAAAGCTCTATTTTTGTCTCATCAGACCACATGACCTTCTCCCATTCCTCCTCTGGATCATCCAGATGGTCATTGGCAAACTTCAGACGGGCCTGGACATGCGCTGGCTTGAGCAGGGGGACCTTGCGTGCACTGCAGGATTTTAATCTTTGACGGCGTAGTGTGTTACTCATGGTTTTCTTTGAGACTGTGGTCCCAGCTCTCTTCAGGTCATTGACCAGGTCCTGCCGTGTAGTTCTGGGCTGATCCCTCACCTTCCTCATGATCATTGATGCCCCACGAGGTGAGATCTTGCATGGAGCCCCAGACCGAGGGAGATTGACCGTCATCTTGAACCTCTTCCATTTTCTGATGATTGCACCAACTGTTGTTGCCTTCTCACCAAGCTGCTTGCCTATTGTCCAGTAGCCCATCCCAGCCTTGTGCAGGTCTACAATTTTATCTGATGTCCTTACTAGAGGTCTGCACGGGCTTTGAACTGAAGCCCGAACCCGGCCCGTACCCGCGATCATTTAACCCGATCCGACCCGACCCGACAATTACATTTACATATTAAGCCCGAACCCGAGGTCCATTCTGTTTCTCACAGCAAATACCATTTTTGCAATATGCTTTGTTGTATTTAATGATTGCTTGACATTAAACAAATACATGTAGGCGCAGCGGCCCTATCAGCAGGCAGCACAGCAGTAAGAGAAAAAACTTACCAATTACGTAACTTTGCTGTGGTCGGACAGGTGTAACAGTCACAAATTTCTCTGGAACTCAAACTTTAAACTTTAAAAAGTTCACGCACTGTTGCAAAACTATTTACACAAACATCCTTCTCAGTATGAGTTATGAAGGAAGAGAACGGCATCGACAGTTGATGGTTTCAGTGCCGTCCTCCTGTCTGCTGGCTGTCTGTATTGTGACTGAAATAGCGCGCGAGAGCGGTAGCACATGCGCAAAACAGTTTTGTGATATAAATGATATGATAAAATAAAACAATAATTTAAAAAAAATTATATATATATATATATATATATATATATATATACAGTGTTGGGGAGTAGTTAACTACAAGTAGCGACGCTACTAACTTAACTACATTTTTCAGTAGCTTGGCAGTAGCTCAGTTGCTTTTTAAACAGTGTAGCTTTTCCAGTAGCTAACTACTTTTTGCAGCAAGTAGCGGTGTAGCGCGAGCAAAAGCTACATTGCGTGTTGTTGAGCCTGCGCGAATCAGCGCGATGCAAGCAAGGATATTCTTCTTCTTGTTAGATTACAAACTATTTTTTTTGCCATTACCGCCACCTGCTGTTTAATCACGCATCTTGCGGCTAACGGTTCACTGACGTACAGAAGACCTCAAGCAAAAATTTAAGGACGCACATACAGGTGATTAATGGCCACTTTAAATGTATTAATTATCCTGCTTTGTTGCTCTCTATGTTACATCAAATTTTTATTTCTGATTTAATTACATTGAACCGCCATGATCTGTCCGCCAGTTTGGTAATGAACATAAAAGACCACTAAAGTTTGCTAGAGTCTGTTTGATTGAGTGCATGGACAGGTGTCTTTTATACAGGTAACGGGTTCAAACAGGTGCAGTTAATACAGGTAATGAGTGGAGAACAGGAGGGCTTCTTAAAGAGAAACTAACAGGTCTGTGGGAGACGGAATTCTTACTGCTCGGTAGGTGATCAAATACTTATGTCATGCAATAAAATGCAAATTAATTACTTAAAAATCATACAATGTGATTTTCTGGATTTTTGGAATTTGGATTTTCTGGAATTACAGACTTCTACATAAGTGGAAAAACCTGCAAAATCGGCAATGTATCAAATACTTGTTCTCCCCACTGTATATATATATATATATATATATATATATATATATATATGTAAGGAATAATTGACGACAGGCCATTGAATTATTAGAAAAATAATGTACACCCGAGGTGGTAATGCGGTCACGGCGCGAAGCGGAGTGGCCGTTACACCTCGGGTGTGCATTATTTTTCTAATAATTCAACGGCCTGAAGTCAATTATTCCGCTTATACTACAGTTACCACACCTCGAAACATTGTTCAGATGATGCATTTCAAGACGTTTGTCAAGTTTTTGTCATTAAAACGCTCTTGTATGTAGGACTAATTTCTTACGCATCTAATCCCATGCCTCCGTTGCTAATTCCAAAACGTCATTTTAGAGTTAGTAAAGGAGGTTTGAGCCACTGATAGCAGACTAATGATGGGGACACACTTACGACTTGCTGAAACATTCAAAGACTGGCTGTTTCCATCGACTGTAGTAGCAGGTCTTAAACACAGACTGAACGCGCTGAACACGGGTTTGGGCATGATCTGTCATATTGTCATAAGTATCAAATTACATTCATAACTGGCCTTAGAGTAAGTGTGTCCCCGGCTTTATGCAGTTATTAATGCAGTTATTAGAGAGAGAGAGAGAGAGATTGAGAGAGAGATGTTTCAATAATGAGACAGAAAAGCATATGCGTCAATATTATTATTTATTTATTTATTCAATTCGTTTTAATTCATTCGTTCATTCTCCTTTTCTCTTATTGACAGTAGATAACCCAGTAAAGGAAACACACAAAGCCCTTTTAACAAGTAGGCCTGTCAATAATTATGTATTTGTTATATTATCTGGAATAATTACGAAAACCTGTGCTGTAGGAGGACTATCAATTTATTTTTGATATTCAGTTTAATTTTATATTTATTATAGATAGGACTATATACTTTATTTATTTATTAAAATTACACTGCATGTGTCCATTGATTGTGAAGTTATACATCGAAAATTGCAGATCAAGTGCATGGGGCTGCATGTTTTTTCTTGTTATGAATTGTATGCTATTTTCCGTTATTACGGTTAACCGTTAACTATACGCGCAGTGATATGGAACTGTAATGCGGTCAAACCTGCCTGAAACTACTTTAGCCGTGCGTTTCCCTGAAAATAATTGCACACCTTAGAACAGTGGTTCTCAACCTTTTTTTGGGCCAGCGCCCGCTATCCAATATCCAGGTCCCCGACCGCCCCCCACCCCCAAACTAATGAGCGAGCAGGAACGAGTGAGAGTTAACAGATGAAATAAGTACAAAATTGTCATTTATTAATACAATCGAACTATACTCCACAGTGATTAATCCAAAAAAATAAGCTATAAACTGCATTGAATAGCAATACCAGTGTTTCTCACAGGATCTTTGGTAAATCTGTGGTGGGTGGACCTCGGGCTTTCTAGGGGGGTTCGGGGGCATGCCCCCCGTAAGAAAAATGTGTGCATTTTACTGTTAAATTCATCAATCTGGTGTACTTTGAGATTTCAAAATTAAAAGCTCCAACCCATATTCAGTGTGCAAATTAAACAAAGAAAAATTCAAACCTCTTTTAGTTGTGTCTGTCTACATTACACCACTACATAATAATAGTTATAATATTAATCCCATGACAGTAATAGCCATATATTGTAAAACAAATGCACTGAAAAATAAAGGACAGTCATTAAAGCGGTAATGTTTGCACTTAGGTTTTTATTGCAAAAGTATTGCAAGAAGCTGCTAACCTTACTTTAGAAAATAAATAAATACAATCATGATTTTTCATGAAAAATTATGTTAGAATTGTAGGCCTAAAATACTTAGGTATCAGGTATAATTAATACAATTACAATCCATTTGGTTTGTCGTGATTACTTTGTTTTCATAATCAGTAAAAAAAAAATCTTCTAACAAGAATAAACACATATGAACAATTCAATTATTATTGTATTATTAATTATTTTTATATCTTGAAACTACCCAAGCAGCGTTTCACGCTCAGATGTGATGGCGGAATGAATACATTACCAAAATGTGATTGCAGAATATATTTAAATTATCCATCAAATTGTCATTCTCAAATTGAGTTAACAATAATGCCTGACCAGTAAACTACTTGGTGAACAAAGAAAACATTTTGGCATTAGGCATTGGAATTAGTTAATGCCTAAAAATGTAAAAGTTTTACCTTATAGAATTTAGTTTAATTTTAAAATTCATCGCCGGAGTGAATGGGAAAGCAAAACTCAAATAAGAATAGACAAAACACCAATAATAAACAATTCTGTACTTTATTTAATGATCACATAAACATCATCTTGCTGTAAACAGGACAAAGCAAAGAAAAAAGGAAGAAAGAATTGTGTTAGTGACTTTACTTTTCGTCTTCAATTCCTCCTCATTTATAAGTCGCTTTGGATAAAAGCGTCTGCTAAATGAATAAATGTAAAATGTAATGTAAATTAATAAGGTAAAATAATAATTTTGCAATCGCTTTGTCAAATTCCTCGACTTCACTAAAATAAAAGATGAATGCTATTGTCAAAAATATTGTGTAATAATAAATAATATTTTTTCTTGCAAATGCAAATTACAAACATACCTAGGGTGATAAGCAGAGATGGGAGACTCGAGTCATATGACTTGACTCGAGTCAGACTCGAGTCGCAATTTTCTGGATTTGAGACTTACTTGACTAGATCTCTGAAAAGACTCGACTTGACTTTAGACTTGCTCCTTGTGACTTTAGACTTGACTCGGACTTGTGCCTATTTACTTGAAATGACTTGTGGAAAAAAAAAATTCAATTATTGTGTATTTTTTATTCGTCATAAGAGGGAGTGCGGGCGGTAATGCACTCTGTGTGTGCGGGTTGAGGGAGAATAAAACGATTCGCGGGACTTATCTATGAAATATCTTTGAATAAAACATAAAAACTAATACATTTTTATTCATCTGTTGCAGAAAAGCAATAAGAACAACTAAAACAAAATAGAAACGATTTACAGGCCAGATGTTTTCTAACATGTCTGCAGCGTTGAGCGATGTAGCCAATCACAAACATATGTGTTGATTTCTAGGAACGCAATAGCCAATCAGCAGCATTTACGATAGACTTCCCTCACCGCTCAAAACGGACTTTTTGTTCAGTGCTGAATTCTGTATGCTGGCAAATCCTCGAATTAGGATGTCAAAACCATGCACGCAGGAGCTGCTTGCTTTTATGTCTAACAGTGCAGTGGTTTGTGTGTTAATGCTTTAATAACAAATAATTTATCAGGAGCATTTATGGTCATGTGTATGGTGGCGACACGTAGGCTAACTTAAAAGTATTTGGAGGTCGGCTACAGAAAAAAAAGTATTTTTGCGGGCGGGAGTGGGACAAAACATAAATGTTGCGGGCGGGAGAAAGTAATAAAGAAAGTAGTTGAGAACGTCAGTTATAACGACCCACGTATTAAAAAAATAGTCGGGTTTAAATCATTTAAATTATTAGATTTGTTTTCTTAAAATTTCCATATAATATTTTGTGTTATGGGATCAAATCACCTGCATGTTTAGAGTAAGAACATACAAACTTTGTCATACAGTACTAATTTAGAATGCAATATCTTTTTATTATTTTTTTACAAGATGGGAAAAGTTGTAGGCCTATTAATTCTTGTTTACTTGTGTTCATTTAATTTATTTTTATTTTAGAGCATTTGAAGTGCTTCTTAATGCTAATTTATTTATTACACACAAGTTAATTTATTTATTTTTGTAACCCATCAGACCCTCTGTCTCTAAATAAGTAGCCTAATAAAAGTCCCAGAGTTAAAACATGTGTAAAACTAGCCTGTGTACGACTTGGTATGACTTGATGACTAAGTTGCGACTTGACTTGACTTGACAAAGAGTATGACTTGACTTGACTTGACCCTTACAACAGAATGACTTGACTTGACTTGCAATGTTAAGACTTGGACTTGCATTTAGTGACTTACTCCCACCTCTGGTGATAAGTGAATAAGTGAATTCCCCCTTTGAATTGTTATATCCATCTTTAAAAAAAAGAAAGAGTCAAACCTCAAATTCAAATTTTAAGACCACCCCACAGAGCCCATACAGTCAAATTTCAGTCAATACAAATTAAAACAAGGAACCCAAACAAAAGGCCAAATGACACATTCTAGCTCACATGTTAATACCATAGACTGGTTAATACATAGTGAAGGAAAATTAAATTTGATTATTAGGCAATTGTATGAGTTGTAAATGGCTGGCAACAACTTCATATCACAGTTAAATTAATATTGATTAATTTTAATACTTACGTTTTATAAGAACTAATTCAAGTATATTACATAAATTATATAAAGTAAAATAATTACTCCGGCATTAATTAATTCAATTTATATTTTTAGGAGAAAAGGTCCGGTAATTAAAAAAGGTCAAACAGTAATTTTATTAAATAATTAATGATGACATTCTTTGATATTAATACACTTAATGCATTTAATTGGTCTACTTTAAGGTCAACTAATTTTAATCAAATTTTTACAATGGCTTGTCTACAAAAAGTCCAAGGTTAAAGGCTAACGTTAGCTATCAAAATATTTTTTGGGGAAAAAGGCGAAAAAACATACATTAACGGCTCAAATTTTCTTACAAACTATCTTTACAAATTTTAAATGGAGTATTCATATGTTGGTGTATCGATGAGCTATAAAGTAGTTTGAAATTAAAAGAAATCGAATGAGTATGATTCGCTAAATAAAATTGACAATACTCACGTTTTGGCTTAAGTTCTTCACATGTTTATCCGATCCAATTTGATAGGAGGCGCTGTCTCGAAAAACGAGGGGTCTGGGAATGCAGGACTGGGTGGGGGACTGTAGCTGCAGGCTCCGAGTCATACTACCTAAAGTGACGATACATAGGCTTCATGTGCATTAAACTGGAAGAAGAACAAGCGTGTCGGTGAGAACACTCATTTAAACAGTATTCACACCCGAACTTGACTGCACATCATATTTTTGACATTATTGATACTGCTTTCAATCATAATGCAATAGAAATGAACACAAAAAACCTTGCCTACCTACAACACTGATGGCGGTGGACTTGCGGTCAGGAGTAGAACGCCTGTGGACGAATGTTTTTCTCTTCTTTTGAGCGCTGCTGACGTTTTCTTTCTCGAGCACCATAGTGTGCACACAATGACATCACAATCTACGCATATGTTTTACAACATAATTTAACATATACATAGTCCTAACACTTTTTAAATAGCCCACTTAAAGTGTTTATTACAAATAAATTACTAAATGCTTAAAAAGAATAAAAGTAAATGAGCAAAAATTTGCGTTATATATTTAAACTCATGAACGCCCCCCCATTAACACCTGAACGCCCCCCTTTCAGAAATCTTGCTTCCAACGCCCCCCGTTGTTCTCTGAACGCCCCCGTTGAGAACCACTACCTTAGAACGTTCTCAACCAATCAGAATCAAGCATTCAACATCCCTGTAGTATAAATATATATATATATATATATATATATATAGTATTTTTTTTATACTGTTATACTGTGGTGAAATTGAGTCAGAAAAACACCTGCATTTAATTTTAAAATCCAAGAGTAAGTATTTGTAGTGTTCCAGTTATGATGTGAATCTAGTTCTCCAGTAGGCTATAGTTGATAACTGCACATAAAATACTGCTGCAAAACTGACACTTATATACAGCTGTGTGCTCCAGTGTTCTCAAACAGAGGGATGAGTTATATTAAGATCCTCTTTGATGTTTTTCTTGCTGTTTTGCCACCTCACTAAGTTTCTGGTGCTCTGACAGCAGCTTCCTTTCAATGAAAGTAAACAATGTTGACTACGTCTGCTGGGTCAATGTGCACAATGTGATAAAGAAAGAAAAAAGGATGGTGGAACATTTAATTTTACAATATTCAGCTTGTTTATCTGCTTTGCATGACAGTTTGCTTTTTTGGACTGTGATACAAAGTTCAATACTTGTTAATTTATCTAGGAAAAAAATATTGAAAAGCTCTGTATGGAGGAGTTAGTAAGAAATTGCTGTTTTGCATACAATGAATGCATCTCAGACAGGACTAAAATGCCTTAAAAGCCGCCCATACTACTTCTGCGCTATATTAGATATGTCTTCGGAAGCTGTAAGATAGCTTTATGAAAGGAACACATATCCTAACAGAGTTATATTATCATAGAAGCCTTATTTTTCCATATTGTTTTATAGTGTGTCTTTTAATAGTATGGGCCCTATTTTAACGATCTGAAACGCAAGTGTCAAAGCGCAAAGCGCAAGTAACTTTGTGGGCGGATCCCGGCGCTGTTGCTATTTTCCCGGCGGGATAAATGCCTCTTGCGCCTGGCGCAAATCTAAAAGGGGTTGGTCTGAAGTAGCTTCATTATTCATAGGTGTGGTTTGGGCGTAACGTGAAATAAACCAATCAGAGCGTCATCTCACATTCCCTTTAAGAGCAGGCGCGTTTGTTCTAAAGCGGATTCCTATTATAACGGCGGATTTACCAGGTGCGCGCCAGGAGCGGTTCACAGCCGAGGAGAGCAACGTTCTATCTATCTATCTATCTATCGTAATAATGTATGATTTGCAAAAATGAAAACTGCTGCTTAGATGAGAGAATCGTATGCGCGTTGTGCACCCGCTACATTATGGCCAAACATGCGCGCTTAAAATAGCATAATGAACAACGCGCAACGCGCCACTGACTTTAGACTAGTTTTTTTCTGGTCAGTGGCGCAATTGTTTTATAGAACAGCAAAATAACATGAGGGAAAGTTTGCGCCGGAACACGCCTCCTCTTTGCGCTGAACCGCCCCGGGGAGCGCAAGTGTATTTCTTAGTTAACTGACGTGCATCTGTGGAGGGAAAAGCCCGCTTTGCACGGGTGCAAAATAGGAATGATACATGCGTCAGTGTACAAAGTCATTTGCGCCGAGTGCAAGATAGGGCCCAATATGTTTAATAGTGTGTAGAGCTTAAAAGCAGTTAAGGGATATACATTTTAATAGTCTTATCGAATTTGTACATATTTGGATTATAAAGTGAATAAAGCCGGTAAGGACAGTCAACCTTTTTTTTCTTTTAAAAGCTTTTCCCCCCACATATTTCAGTGTATGATTTTATTAAAATTCTCAGGCTTCATTTAACAAGTGTACTTTTCTTCAGAGTCAACCCATTGTTGAAGCACAGCTAAAAGTAGTATTTGTGTGGAAGTCAAATGGTTTCTCATATTTAGCCACCTGAGTGCCAAACATGTAAGTGTTCAAAGTGTTACAAAAAAAGTTAAAAGAAAATACTAATGCAATGGAAAAAAAAGTTTATCCATCAGCCTGTTGTTTAGCTTAAGTGCTCTGCATTTGCTCTCGTCTTCCATTATTTGTTGGGGTATAAAGCACTTGAGTTTGAAAATAAACAAAGAAGAACAGCCCAAATGCAGGGTCACATGACTGTGAAGTGGTAGCAGAGGTGTATTTAAGTGTTTAGAGGCCAGGCAGAGCTGGATATGGGCTATTAGGACCATCCATTAAGACCCCTGTTTTAACATGATAGATTACATACAAGGGCAACATCTTTAAGTCATATAAGCAATGTTCTTCATGTGCATTCTTCTAATGAGCTTTTGTGCATTTGCTTTTCACTGAGTCATGAGTACTGGTACTGGTACCTGGATAGTAAGCGATGGTTCACAGAATTTTTTTATTAAATTATTAATTCACCCTAATGTTATTTCAAACCCTTCTGATCGATAAAAAAAAAATAACTAATTAATCACACAAAATTTTCTGTAATTAATTGTGATTAATCGCACCTAACATGAAAGATATAATATAATATAATTAATATATTTTTGTATTGTAATAATTTCACATTTAATCTCCAAATTAATGTAGAAAAAAACGCAAAGACATGGCCTATATTTTTTAAATATTTGTTTATTGGCATCTTTTTATGAAAGAAGGCCAGTATCATTGTTACCAATACTGCCACTGGTGAGTCTATGAAATTGTTTTTTTTTCCCCGCTCAATTTTAGCCATTATAGCCATTTAGCATTACAGTATTGAGCTATACATTTTAACATTTATTATGCTTTAATATATATAACAACTTTTAATTTAAGTGAACTTAAACAAACTTCACATAAATATATTTCTAATTTACCTGTGCCCTTCAATATATCAGGGCTCAAATTTTTTTCTATTGGCCCAGTCAGACCAGTTCATATTTTTACTTGTCCTGTCAAAATGCACAAAATGTTATTGTTTTCATTGTTCTTGACCCATGCAATCTTGTAAACAGTGCTTTAAAGGGGTCATATAATGCCATTTTTGTACAAGCTAGTATGATTCTCTAGGGTCTAAATTAAAAGTTTGTAATATACTTTAATTACAAATTCTCATTAGTATTGTAAGAAAACACTTATTTTACTTGGTCAAAAACAGCTCTGTTTTCAGCACGCTGTTTCAGTGCATATGACTTTAAATGATAATGAGCTTTGCTCACCCCGCCTCTCTGTTCTGTGCGTACACCGTTTGTAACTCAATAACACAATAACCATAACGCGTTGTTCAGTATAAAAGTGGGATTATGAATTATATTGAGAACATCATACATAGAAAACATGCCGTAATGTACCCTAAGTGTAAACCTTAGACGCATTCATTGTGAAGCGTGCAGCTAGCGATTTGCAAAGATTGATATAAATATTGATATAAAGTTTAATAAAACGTTACACTCACTTCAGTTGTTCTAGAGGTTCAGCAGGAACACGAATAGCTGGTACCGATCCTTTTTTCATGAGCAGCTTCTTAGCAAAACCAGCTTTATACTGACCCTCGTTTATAAAGCAGTCTGGTGAGAAATGATTCGCGCAAACATGAAAGCATTGACGTTGCTCATGGGGAATGTTCCCTTTGAAAACAAACTCAGCCACTGCGTCTTCAGCGGTTCGGATTTAGGAACATTAAAATGACTGCTGTGTTCGTTATTACACCCAAGAACAGAACACCACAATCGCTTAGATGCCATTCTGCTCCTAGACAGTGCTCCAGCATATCAACAATGACCGCGCCGGTCCGCGCAGACTATGATTGACAGCTGGCTCACAGCGGGTCTGTGTTGAAACGATGCTGTCAATCAACAATCGTGGGAGGGGGTTCCGAGCGTGTGACGTCACAAGGACGAACGGCTTGATTTGAGGCAGGGGAAAACATATAAGGAGATTAAAACAAAAACACTGGATGTATTTTTATCATTTTATGATGGTTGTGGACAGGCACTGCCAACACACATTTCAGTACAATCAACTTGTAAAAGTGCATGTACCATTATATGACCCCTTTAAGGTAGGTCTAACAGGTAGGATATACAGAAGTTAAATAAAGTTATCAAACACTTCACAGTCTTCACTGCATAAATTATAAATTAATTATGAATTAATCCTTATTAAAGCTACAAAAGTTATTCAGTCAAGAGCAGTGAGTGATTTAAAAAAAAAACATTGGCCTGCACATGTGTGCATGTTGTGTCTAATGACATGGATTAATTGATTCTGATGACACGGATTATGTCTAATGACATTGTGTCTTACATGGATTCAAGGTTTTCTAAACAAAACTTATCACCAAAAGATGGAGAAAATCCGACCTTTCGCGAGTTGGGGAGCGCAATGTTCCATGACACATAATAACATTCCATTCGTATTAGAGATGCGCGGATGGGCTATTATTTCATCCGCAACCGCATCACAAAATTCATCATCCATCCGCTATCCATCCGCACCAACGTTTTTTTTTACCAATTTTCAAAACCGCACCGGCTCGCCATCCGCTGATTGTTTTAAGGTCTATGGGCGATGCAAGGCAATGCTGCCGCGAGGCTAGAAAGTTCTTGGCTGTTCTAGAAAGGAGACTGATCCAATGCAGCAAAGATATTTAAACGTTAAAGTCCTTAGTATAGCCTATTGGCTATGTTGTATCCCCAGAATTCCGATCTGCGCACAGGGACAAAATAAATAAATAGCCTAAATAAAACGCACATCTGCAAACCTGACCTTACCTGACTAGGATACTGTACAATTTAATCATTGTAATAAAAAACACAATTTGGCACATAATTTCAACATGCTGCTATTTAGCCTACTAATGAATGCCTATTGCACTTTACTTTTTTGCAAAAAGAAAGAAAGCCCGAATAAAATAACAAGTCATTTACATTATAGGCTAAATAACTACGACTATGAGCCTGTTCTGAAGACTCCCGTGAATTATCTCTAAATCTTGACACTTAAGATTTAGTCGCACACTTCACTTAAATTACAACTGAGATGCTTAATAACTAACTTTTAAGAGCAGATTTTTTTTTTTTTACTCTTAAATCAATTCTTAGCAGTGTTTTTGTGAGTAATTCTCAGAGGCTTGATAAATACGGGCCCAGGTCTCTTAAATCCTCAGGTGTTGCATTGAAATAATTAACTGAACAGCAATAGCTATAAAATCCTGAATACAACACCTGATTTTTTAAAGATTTAGGACAAAACACAGAGTAAAGTCTTCTCTACGAAATGCACATTTCATACGGATTACATAAGCAGAGAGTAGTCTGTTTCTTTTTCGTTTTGAATTTTGTTTAAAAGTAGACATTTCAAGCTTTCTATTTATTTCTCATGTCTGTGAGGCAAGGAGACTTTAAAGCGGTTTACCACTATACCGCGGGAATTTCTTGCTTTTCAACCGGTCCTGTCCCAGCCCTATCAGCGAATAAAACACTGACACAATGATGAACAAGTACAATAATATTCGCAATAACATATCGTTTTACTGAATAATAAAGTAAACATCATTTCTTAATTTATCTTTGTAAAGAAACCTCATTGCTTAACTGGCTACTCTCTGCTGTCTCAGACAACGACATCTCCTGTTGGCCACCGTAACTTTTGATGGTTGCAATTCGTAACCTCACCACTAGATGCTTCTAAAAATCACACACTGCACTTTTAAGACTTCATTTAAAGCTGCTGTAGGTAACTTTTGAAAAAAATTATTTCCTAAAACTGTCATAATGTCCTGACAGTAGAATATGAGACAGATAATCTGTGTAAAAATCAAGCTCCTCTGGCTCCTCCCAGTGGTCCTATTGCCATTTGCAAGAAATACACGCTCCCGGTCAGAAACAACCAATCAGAGCCAGGAGGAATGTCTTAGCAGTGTCAATCACGCTCGTGTACGCGCTGATCACACCCCTCTCTTGCACAGCGCGAGCCGTCATTCAAACTCAAGATTGCCGGCGTGCTGCAGCTGTGCTTATGACGGAGAAACAACCTAAACTGCCAATTCTCGAGTGACACCTGCTCATAAAACAAAGAGGTAAAAGGAAAAAGACTGATGACGATAAACAAGTGAAAAAGAAAGAATTACACAGAGCCCATTGACTCGGTGTCAAAACTCTAGCCGCATAACATGTAGATAAAATGTCACGCACTCTGCTAAGCAACAATTGAAACCTGCTAATTCACTGGCTTGTCATGTTGCTGAAATAATGTACTAGCACACCTTATCTAGCATTATATATCGCTAGAATAATTACTTACATACTCTAACGTTAGTTACCGTTATATTAACGTTATCTTACTAGCTATTTATAACTTATAGAAAGAGTGCAACGATAAAGTTACATGTAGGCTATTGGAAAATACATAATGATTTGAGGACCAAGTTTGTAGTCAAAGTATGGGCAGGCCATAGTCAATGTCAAGTCAAGTCAAGTCACATTTATTTATATAGCGCTTTTCACAATACAGATTGCATCAAAGCAGCTTCACAGTGATAACATGAAAGTAGTACAACACAGTTCAATAATATTGTTGAATATTAAATATCCCCAACTAAGCAAGCCAAAAGCAAGGCGACAGTGGCAAGGAACCAAAACTCCATCAGATTGGATGGAGAAAAAAACCTTGGGAGAACCCAGGCTAGTCAGGGGCCAGTTCTCCTCTGGCTAAAAATCATAGGGTTTTAAAGAAGCTTTACAGTAAGTGCATATCAGAGAGTACCTGGAAAAAATACATTTAGTTAATCATGTAATATTTATGGGATAACATATCGCCGGCGTTGAGTCGTCTCTTCGCAGGCGTTGAGTCGTCTCTTCACAGGCGTTGGTCTTCTCATCACAGGCGTTGAGGCATCCGAAATCCCCGTGAGAGGCAGGATACCAAACTGGAGCCTACGAACGCCATTTTTCTCGGGACAAGCGTCCCGAGATAACAGCAGAAAGGCAGATGGAAAATAATTAGCATAGCTGATGTTCATAATGATTTCCATTACACGGGATTAGGTATTAGAAAACCATAATCTCACAACTCTCCGCAACCCAAACTCTCCGCAACCCAACCGCAACCATACGGACCGACCCGTTTGTCTATAAGGCTGTCGAGCCCCACTGGTGCGTTAAGCAGTTTCAGTGGCAAACGGTTCCGTATGGCATAGCAGAGGACTAAAAGGTAAGCATTATGTGAATGCTTGACTAAAGAGACACGTCTTTAGTCTAGTTTTAAACTGTGTCAGCGAGTCAGAGCATCGGACCGTATCGGGAAGGCTATTCCAGAGTTTTGGAGCTAAATGCGAGAATGCCCTCCCTCCTTTCGTGGACTTCGATATCCTAGGAATGACCAGAAGCCTTGAATTTAGTGATCTTAGAGAACGCGGTGGATTGTAGGGCGAAAGAAGGTCCGTTAAGTACATAGGAGCTAAACCATTAAGGGCTTTATAGGTCAGTAGTAGTACTTTGTAATTGATACGGAACTTAATAGGTAACCAGTGCAGAGATGATAAAATCGGTGTTATATGATCATATTTTCTTGATCTAGTAAGAACTCTAGCGGCTGCATTTTGCACTAACTGTAGCTTGTTTATTGAGGATGCAGGACAACCAGCTAATAAAGCATTACAGTAATCTAGTCTCGAGGTCATGAATGCATGTAAAGCATATTGTTGACGTTTAGTCCCTATTAGTAAATGTGCCATATAACTTTTTATCCGCCGTTATGGGTGGCCCTGTTTACTAGCCTGCGCGTTCACGACAGGCTCCGCTGGGGGTGGGACCTGTAAGTTGTGCTTGTTCAAATTTTCAGGCTAAGTCAACGTTTTCTCAAAACTCCCTACTGCAGCTTTCATTTAACTAATTTAAGACTGTGCTTGCAAGGATACTCGCCAAAATGAGCATTTTGGCATAATTGTGGTGTGTTTTTGTCCGTTCAAGCCTGAAGGAGCTTTCGCTGCGCACAAGTGTGTGTGTCTCACAGAAAGGAGATTCACAGTCAAGTATAAGGGCAGTCATTTTATCTGATCCCACCACAGTTGTAAAGTGTTAGTTCCTCATCTCTTTTAAAAGTGTAGAGAGAGAAAAAACAAACAAAAAAACATTGCATGGGAGCGTGACTGGCACGGAAAGGCAGAGGCTTGGGGATATATGGATATATTTGGACATTGTTTCACACCTTCAAGCCTCACAGAGGAGGGAGGCAGTTAGATTTCACTGAAGCTAGACACAGGGTCCAACTGGGTTTCAACCTCACCTGCATACTGAAAGGGAGACTGAGAGAACAAGAAAGCTTCAGAGAAAAACAAAAAGAGCAGAAGCTGAGGTGAAAATGGCACAGAAGAAGAAACGTTTGCTGTTTTTCCTGAGGTGGCCTCTTGAGACTTTTGACATTTCTGTACACAGTGCAGCCAATAGGTCGTTCTCTTCTGATGAAATCTTCAAAGCGGGGTTTTTATCTTTATCGAACTGATGTTCTATATCATAAGCATTGTGTGTGTTTGTTACCTAATACTTAAACGCATTTATCCTAGAAAAACTTTTCGATGAGGTATAATGCACACAATAATGAAAATTTTGCTCAAACCCATGTGTTTTGTTTTCCATACAATGGAAGTCATTGGGTTCTAATATTGTTTGAACCACAACATTGTTCAAAATATTTTCATTTATGTGTAAACTATCCCCTAGATGTTAAGTTCACATTTTAATCAAATGCAAGATCGTCTAGCTGTGAATAGGCCAATTAGATGAGAGGGGACTTTTGATTAACCTGTGAAACTACCAATATATGAATATATTGTATTGGTTGTCAGAGTTTACAAGGTAACAGTTATCTGGCAATATATGTGTATCAAGTGTTGTCTGTGTATGTGAAGCACCACAATAGTCTGAACTAATAGCACCATGGGGATTAATAAAGCTCTAAACTATAAGATCGCTTTTTGTACGTCACATTTAGATGCAGTTAAACCTAAAATTGTAATAAACCAGCATGCAGTAAAGTGGTTACAGCAAATAATAGTGAAGCTATGAAATGTTGTTAAAGACAAGGTCAATGAATTGGAGTCTTTAGTTGACTGTTCTGTGGTGTGAGCCATCTGACACAGAATCTTAGATGATTCTGACTTAATCATAGTACTGCCTAATTTCATCATGATTGCATGCAATCTTAGCCGTTGCTAGCAAGCACTGCAGTTGTATTATGAATTTGGCAAAATAAACTAAAACTATAATGAACCTAACTGTTAAAATAACTGTTAAAGCACCATTCAAACTTTTCTTTTGTACATTCTATTTTCATTGTGCTCGTGTTGTTGTCTGTCCCTTATTTTTTTTTGTATACCCTTATTTTGATTTGTAAAGCAAACCTTGAGTAGCAAGATGATTTTTTTTATTTTAATTGTTTATTTCCTCATCAGTTTTATAACTAGTTATGATAATAATTATAATGGTAATAATTTATTTATGAAAAACAAATACAACAGTGATTTATTATTATCATTATACTGATATGGAAAACAAAAAATACAAAACAAAATAAAAACTAGTGAAATTTTCCAAACTGTAACAACCCTGAGATTGGACCCTCCTTATCTAATACACCTTAAGAGAGCTTCACTTTTAGACTGAGAAATGTTTAACATCTTCAAGTGAGAGAGTGTGACTCACAATTGATGCTCCCTCATCTTTCCTTCTTTCTTTCTGACAAACTCATCCTCAAGTGGTTCAACACCTGGTCTTTCTCTCCTGTATCAACCACCAGCCCTCTGTCTCTGTCTCTGTCTCTGTCTCTGTCTCTCTCTCTCTCTCTCGTGCGCATGCGTGGGCGTTTGTTGAGTGAGTGAGTGCGGAGTGTGAATCGGAGCGTGACTGTGGAGTCTTTTCTTCATTTTCAAAGGTCTGTTTTACTTATATGTTGTTTCTTTCACTGGTTTTTACTGTGTATGGTCACAAAGCACTGGGAACATTGTGGTGAGAACGGGGAGTTGGATTAGCCAGTTTTTAAACTGGCTGCTGCCATGGCGAATGCGGAGACGACGAGTTATGGGCAACTCACCCGGCAGCATGGAATAAAAGTGCCGGTTGGAGTTGAGTGCTCAGTCGAAGAATGTGTTTTAGCGGTAGGAGCGGTGGTGGGTGTTGGTCACAGCAGCATTCGTTCGGCATCGAGAATGAACGGTGCGGTGGTGGTATTTTTAGACAAAATTGAAAAAGCGAATGCGGCAGTTGAAAACGGGATAGTTCTCAATGATAGTTTGATTAAGGTCTTTCCACTTGTTAACCCAGCGAGAAAGGTTTTGCTTTCCAATGTGCCTCCATTTATTAGTGATGAAGCGCTGCAACGTGAATTATCACGATATGGACAGTTGGTCTCGGCTATTAAGAAAATTCCATTAGGGTGTAAATCCCCGTTGTTGAAACACGTTGTGTCTTTCCGCAGACAAGTATATGTTATTTTGAGGAGTGATATTGACGAACTTAATATTGCTTTTAAATTCAAAGTTGATAGCTTTGATTATGTAATTTTTGCAACAACGGAGAGTATGAAATGCTTTGGATGCGGGAAGGTGGGGCACTTGGTACGCGCGTGTCCAGACAAAAATGCGTCAAATGGTACAGAAGAGGAAAGTGGATCTCAAAATCTAAATGAGAGTCAGAGGGTGGAAGAAGAAAGTGAAGTTGGTGAGGTTTCGGATTTGAGTGTGGGCAATGAAGAACCAGGAAGTAGTGGAGTGAAGTGTAGTGAGAAACGGATTCGAAAAGATGATGAGATAATGGATGTTGAGCTGGATGAGATGGTGGGTGATTTACTCAAAGAGGACGAAGCAGCATTTAAAGTGCCAGCAGTGAAAAGGAAGTCTAATGTTGGTGAGATTGTAATTTCATCAAAGAAAAAGGCACAAGTTGAAACCAGTACTAAAAGTTCTCGGGAGGTGTTGAACGATTTGTCTGGCTCAGAGAGTGAGCAAGAACTTTCTGAAGTTCAAGTTGAGGAAGAGGTGAGACAAGACTATAGTGGTTACAGTTTGGAAAGAATGAAACTTTTTCTCCAGCGTACAAAGGGAATGAGGAATGTTGAGGTCATAGACTATTTTCCTGATCTTTCCTTATTTATTGACTCAGTAAAAATATTAATGAAACAGAAAGGTGAAGGTTGTTTGTCAAATCCTGAGCTGTATCGTCTAAAAAAGATTGTACAAAAAGTGCGTCCTCAAGCATTGAATAATGATTTGTCACAAGAATAATAGCGTGATATGGACCTGGCTCTTTGTGTTTTTTTCATCCCTCATAATGAGTAATTTTAAAATATCTTCCCTGAATGTAAATGGGGCGAGGGATGCAAGCAAAAGAGCGCAGATTTATGAGTTAATGAAATTAAAAAATATAGATGTCATGTTTTTGCAAGAAACTCACAGTACAGAGGATAATGAAGTTGAATGGATGAAAGAGTGGGAAGGAAGTATTGCTCTGAGTCATAAGACTGCTCTGAGTGCTGGGGTGGCTGTTTTGTTTTCAAAGACTTGTCTACCAATATCGTATGATGTTACAGAAGTAGTAAAAGGTAGACTAATTAAGATAATAGCAAAGTTTGAAAATGCTAATATGGAATTGATAAATGTCTATGCGCCTGTAAAATCAACAGAAAGAATGTTGTTTTTTGAAAATGTATGTGATAGCATAAAGCAATGTAATACAGAAAATGTGTTAGTACTGGGTGGAGATTTTAATTGTACAAGTAATGACTTAGACAGAAATCATATGGAGCCTCATATGGCTTCAAGAAGTAAATTAATAAATGTGATCAAAACTTGTCAACTTTGTGATGTGTGGAGAACTTTTCATTGCGATGAAAGACAGTATACATGGGCTCATGTGAAAGAAAACTGCATCTCTTTAGCAAGATTAGATCTTTTTTATTGTTTTAAATATCAGAAACAATGTTTTAAATCTTGTGATATTTGTCCTGTTGGTTTCTCTGACCACTCAATGGTAGTAGCATGTGTTTTTATTAATTCTGTTAAATATAAGAGTGCCTACTGGCATTTTAATAGTGCTTTACTTGAAGATGCTCACTTTTGTAAGTGTTTTTCCTTCTTTTGGTTGGGGTGGAAGTCTAAAAAGTCTTCTTTTACATCTCAACAACAGTGGTGGGAGATTGGGAAGGTGCAAATACAGAAACTTTGTAATCAGTACACTTTCAATGTTACTAGAGACATAGTTCAATCCATGAGAAGTCTTGAGATGGATATTGTTGAACTGCAGGCGCTAAATGAAGCCTCTGCAAATCAAAATCAATTGCGGGCCCTTAAAGGAAAAAAAGCAGCCTTAGCAGATCTATGAGGTACAAGGTCTCAGGGTTGGTTAGATCCAGATTTCAAAGTCTTTCTGAAATGGATGCCCCGTCTAAGTTCTTCTTCAGTTTAGAAAGAAAAAATGGCCAAAGAAAAAGTATTCAGTGTTTACGGGCGGAAGATGGGAAAGCTCTGACTGAGGCCGCTGATATTCGAAAAAGGGCTGTCGGGTTTTATAAAGAGCTGTATTCCAAAAGTGTGGTGGATGGCCAGTTAATGGCTGAATTTGTGTCCAATCTACCAAAAATAAATGAAGATTCATATGCAGAACTGATATGTCCCTTAACAAAAGACGAATTGTTTAATGCCTTGCAGAGTATGAAGAATGGAAAAGCACCCGGATTGGACGGGTTGCCTGTTGATTTTTACAAGGCATATTGGCATTTGTTGGGAGATGATCTACTTATGGTTTTAAGTGATAGTTTGGACAAAGGACAACTGCCACTAAGCTGCAGAAGAGCTGTTTTGACTTTGCTCCCCAAGAAAGGGGATCTCAAAGAAATAAAAAATTGGAGGCCAGTTTCTTTATTATGCACTGATTATAAGATTTTATCAAAAGCTTTGGCAAACAGACTGAAGAATGTAATTGGACAGATTATACATTTAGATCAATCCTATTGTGTACCTAATAGATCAGTTGTGGATAATATATCCTTAATTCGAGATATTTTGGAAGTGTCTAGACTGTTTGGGAAAAAATGTGGCCTAATTTCCCTAGATCAAGAAAAGGCTTTTGATCGGGTGGATCATCAGTTTTTATGGCACACGTTTGAAACTTTTGGTTTTCCACCTGCCTTTACTGCCTTGATTAAAGTGCTCTATGAAAATATTGAAAGTGTATTGAAAATAAATGGTGGTTTGAGTTGCCCTTTTAAAATACAAAGGGGGATTAGACAAGGATGTGCCTTGTCAGGTATGCTTTACACCATAGCAATAGAACCCATGTTAAAAAAAATTAGGACTCAATTAGATGGGTTTACATATGAGAGTACATTTCCACCTATAAAGTTATCAGCATATGCAGATGATGTTTTAGTTTTAACCAGTGGACAGAATGATGTTGATAAGCTGGTTGATATTGTTAACATTTATGCAAAAATCTCATCTGCAAAAGTTAATTGGACCAAAAGTTCAGCATATAGAGTTGGGAAATGGAATGAAGGAGAACTGGTATTACCAGGTGAATTGGTTTGGTCACAAAGAGGTTTGAAATATCTTGGAATTTTTTTGGGTGATGAAATAATAATGCAAAAAAACTGGGAAAATATTCTTGAGAATGTAGGAGGAAAACTTGAAAGGTGGAAATGGCTTTTACCTAAAATGTCCTTTAAGGGGAGAGCATTGATTATTAATAATTTAGTAGCCTCCTCATTATGGCACAGGTTAACAGTTTTAGAGCCTCCTGAAGGGGTTCTTGGAAAAATACAGGCCAAGATGATCAACTTCTTTTGGGATAAACTACATTGGTTACCGAGGAGTGTTCTGTACCTTCCAAAGGAAGAAGGGGGACAAGGGGTTGTTGACCTTGTAAGCAGGAAAGTAGCGTTCAGGCTACAGTTTGTCCAAAAGTTTTTATACAGTCCCAGTATTTCGTGGTTTGGACCAGCCTGTTGCCTTTTGAGTAAGGTTGGTGGGTGGGGTTTTAGAAGAAATATCTTCTGGACAGATTGTAGGAGTTTTAATCTGAAGTCCATCTCTACCTTCTATGAAAGTTTAAGAAAAGCATGGTGTATGGTACAGGCCAAAAGAACATTGTCATATCAGTCACTGTTTTGGTTTTTGGAGGAGCCATTGATTAATGGTGCTCGATTCAACTTATGTGGAAATTCAACTTTGTGGTTGATGCAAGTTTTAACAAAAGCCAAAGTTGTCAAAATGAAAGACTTGATAGAAGTTGCTGGTATTGCGTTGGACAATGCTGATGCACTCGCACAGAGACTTGGAATTAAATCAACAAGGACAGTCTATTTTTTATTAAATAAGTGCAGAGAAAATTTGAGTGAAGAAGACTGGAACTTTTTGTCAAGTCAAGCTCTTCCTGATGAAACGGATCATTTTCCCAGTATGGTGATATTTAAAAGTGTAACAGAAAATGAAAATGTTTTAATGACCCCAGAGAATTCGAGAGAGATAATGTTTGATACAATGGGTGGAAAGAGTTTATATGCAGTTTGTGTGAAGGTGATAAATAAAGAGAAATTAAAACGGGCAGATACACCATGGAGAGATCATTTAAGTGTTGATTTTGATGTCAAACCATGTTGGGGCTCTTGTTACAAACCACCATTGACAAAAAATGTGGGTGATCTTCAATGGAGAATTTTACATGGAATTGTTGCGATAAATGCTTTTATTTCATTGTTGAATCCGAATGTGCAAGATAATTGTCCCTTTTGTGGTGAAAGAGAAACCATATTTCATTGTTTTATGCACTGTGAGAGACTAAGACCTTTATTTTGTTTATTGGAGGGTTTTTTTACAAATGTGGATGAAATATTTACAAGGATCGTGTTTATTTTTGGTTTTAATTTTTGTAAAGGAAAAATGAAGAAAGGACGGTTGTTAAACTTTATCCTAGGTCAAGCTAAAATGGCAGTTTATCTTAGTAGGAAATATGAAATTGCTGGTAGTAGTAAAAATTTTGACTTGTTGTTTAAGGGGCTTATAAAAGCAAGAATAAAACATGATTTTATTTTTTATTCTCATATGAGAAAATTGGAAATCTTTGAAGAGGTCTGGTGTGTACAAAGAATGTTGTGTTGGACTGAAAATGACACATTGCACTTCGTTGGAGATTTTGAGTAGGCCTAAATGTGATTTTATGTAAATGTAGTGTTGTTTATTTTATTTTGTTTGTTGGATGTTAATAAATGTGTGTTAAATCTCAATCTCTCTCTCTCTCTCTCTCTCTCTCTCTCTCTCTCTCTCTCTCTCTCTCTCTCTCTCTCTCTCTCTCTCTCTCTCTCTCTCTCTCTCTCTCTCTCTCTCTCTCTCTCTCTCTCTCTCTCTCTCTCTCTCCCTCCCTCTCTTTGCTGAGCGGGACACTTGTGTTATTGACTCATCTCCAAAGCCAGTGAGACTGGATCAATTTGCTGAACTTTATCCTATTATTAAAGCTGGCCTAAGGGTGAGAGACTGAAAGAAAGAGAGAGAGAGAGAGAGAGAGAGAGTAAATGAGAAGGAGGGGAAGATGCTCTTTAAAAGGCATTAAGCAAAGAGACATAGTCTCATTATGACAGGCTTCAGTGCCTCCCTCATCACCGAGATAAAGAGCCCCAATAGAGAATTTGCTTTTCCAATTGTGTTATTTAAATGTGAGATGACTGGTCTTTGGCGTCATAAACAGGGCATCTTTAATAAGCCTGGACAGGACGTGCGATAGAGACAATTGCACGAGGTATGAAAACCACTTCATCAATGCCACATTTGGGCAGAATTCAATTTCAGACGCTGTCTGTGCTCCTCCTTATCAGCTTCTCTCAGTAGCCGGCTGCATGTCAGATAGTGATAGCAATAATATTGTAAAAAAGAAAGGACGTCCGTGGAGGAAAACATGGTAGTTACATTGAGTGAAAAACAGAGGCAGGATAGGCCAGGAGTGCTGTGGGATCTGACATCTGCTCTCACCGCTGTCATGGGATGATGGATCACATCTCTCGTCCACATGTGTCTACTCTCTAGTGCTGTTATCCGCACCTCTTCATATTTACAGTGATGGCACTTGAGGGATGCTGCTTTAAGCAATGCCCCCTGTGAGGGGGAAAACAGGTCTTTGTTGACTTCCTATCAGGCTCGGAATGGTGGGATGCAGTTGTGGCCGTGTTTTCACCCTCTGATGTGAAGTCTGCTGCGTTTAACTCGTTCTCTAAACCTCATGTTGGAGTTTGATGGGTGTATCGATCGGTGTGCATGTGTATGTGGTCAGTGACTCAGTGGAGAGGCTGGTTTTGGACTGCTGATGTGGTTTGTGTAATTGAAACCCCTTTTCAAACAACTGATTAAGCTGGGGAAGTCTGAAAGGATGGCCATTTAGTTGGATTTAGCATACAAGACTGTCAAGACTGAGGATTAGGGAAAGCCAGAAACCATAGACGTACTATAGGGTACTTGCACGTCTACTGATTTAAGCGATTACTTGTCAAAACAATACCAGGGTTTTTCCTGGCTCAAAACGAGGCGGAGGGGCTAAAATCCTGATAATGTATTTTAATAATAAGATAATTCAATTTGTATTTTTCGTAGACCATCATATAGCCTACTGTGTTTCCCACAGTATTTTTGTGGGTGGAGCTCAGTACCTATAGGGGGGTCCCGGGGCATACCCACCGGAGGAAAATTTTGTACATTTTAAAGATAAATTCATTAATCTGGTGCACTTTGAGTCACCCGAATCTGCTGTTAAAAATAAATAATCCATCCGTCAACCGCCCGAACCTATGATATTCTTTTTAGATTTAGATATCTTCATCTGATCATCACATTACAATTATTCAAATTCTCAGTGTTAAGCATGATAATATGGTAAGTAGGCTGATTAAAAATGAACATTTATTTAAAATAAAAGTTCTTCTTTTGGCAAAATTACATTTCTTTAATAGCCTAAACAGAGCTGCTTTATTCCCTTCAAACTTAAATTGTCAATGTTACATCACTGTTGGAAAACACACTTATTAGAATATATATATACATTTTTACCTTTTATAAAGGGCATTTTCCCACTAATTTTATTAAATGTATGCTCCATCTTTCATTTCAAATTCTTAAATTTGATCAATACATTCAATTAGAATAATAAGACACTAGGCTGTTACCAATCTAATTAGCTAAATAATGTACATTGAAAAATTACAACTGTACTAAATTAGATTATGAGAGTGTTTTCAATAATTTTTGAATATACAAATGAGGAATGTTGAAAAGAATGATGCTTTGAAACTAAACCGCCAGTAGGTGGCGGCAGGCGACCGTCTTAATGAGCGAGTCATTGAGTCATTCATTCAAACGATTCGTTCAAACGGCTGATTTATTCTGAATGAGGCAGTTTATGAATAGGTAATTTAATCTTTGACTCAACCGATTCGTTCAAAACGCTGAATCATTCTAAAACACGGCTGAGTGTTCCTGTGAGGTGCGCTATGGTTCTGCTGTGATCTTTGTTTGGAACTATTTTCGCTGCTGAAACAGAGCGAAAACAGTCATTGCGTCTAAAATGTAAGTAACTTAATTTTAACTATTTGTTTATTGAACTGTTATGAAATCATTGTCTCGGTTTAAATCGTGATGGTATTCCGGAAAACAGCACTCTGGTGTGATGTTTCTTAACTGTATAATTGTAAATAAATGCGCGAGCCTCAACAGCGCAACTTTGTTACTGTCAGTATAGGAAACACAAAAGCGAGTAATAAAAAAATGCTTTACCCTTTACAGCATGTGAGTGCGTGCGAGTAGCTACAATATGTGTGAGCTTGCTTGTAACTTAAGAAGGCCTACACTACTTGACAGTTCCATGTGCTTTTAGTAGTGTTCAGAGGTGGGTAATCCAGGGGCCAAAGAGTAAAAGTCCTGCCATAAATTTATTCCAACCATGACCTCAGTCAGCTGATTTCACTAATTAGTTCTGTCTTCTGTCTGAATCAGCAAATCCAGGTGATTGGAACAAAATACTGAGGAGGACTTTTACTTTCTGAACCTGGACTTTACACCTCTGGTAGTGTTTATTATGGTGCGTTCACGTGCTATGGAAAATATGATATTTTCCACTTGTGAACTGGTATTTACCAGTGTGTTGCGTTCAAGTGCTTTTGTTGTCGTAATGTGGTAAAAAGATGGAGATCCAGTCCAGACCTGTTATTTAGCTAAAACTATTTTAGATTGCTTAAGTCATCTGCTACAGCAAGAAAATGATTTATCAAAACTCAAACGTAAATAATATATGCTGTATATTTTCTAGATCATGAATAGTACATATTTTTACCATTCACAACTCTTGCGTTGCTCTCCGCCATTTTGAAAAGGTCAAAGGTAATCTCATCTCGGCAACTCGTGCATCAAAATATTCTACGAGTTGCCCAGTGGAAAATACCACATGAGGGGGTGTTCATGTGCATTTTTCATGTCGGCTTTTGGTATTTACCATAATTACCATAGCACGTGAACGCACCATAGAGGGGTTTCACCAACGTCACGTTCTGGGCGGTAACCCGGATGCGCGGCCATTATGGAGGCACTCGGATGTAAACAACAGCATGGATTGCACTGTTTATGTACTACTGAACACATTGTTACACTAATAAACCACGAAAAAAACACGTGGTAGGTGCGAAATCATATAGAGAAGGACTTGGGAAGCAGGAGAGAGCGCAACATTTTGACAAACTAAAGTTAATATGTGGTAAAGATCCGAACGAGTTAGCTTCTCTAGCACGTAACATTACTGCAATTCTTCCATCTATTTATTATCCCGACATAAGATACGTTCAGATTGTCAGTCCAAAAAAGCACATGAAATCCGTTTCAAGTTACATCCATATGTGGTTTGAAATCCTATTCAAATCACATATCAGGACATCTGAGCCTCAGTCTGAACGATCGGATTTCGCGTGGTATGTCTTAAAATGCAAACGTCATTTATAGGAAACATGCTGAAAGTCACTGCCGAAACAATGCTGTGTTGTTGCAAATTGCCGGACGAGCAGAAAAGTAACGTTATTATTTCTGAAACCGGCGCAGACGAGCGTGGGGAAAAAGCAGTAGGCTACATACCAGCCTCCAGTAGTCCAGCGCGCCAGTAGCTGATGCTGTACCTCTCTCAACCACAAACGCCTTCTTTCATCAGTTTTTGCACTCTTTTTTTTTACTTTTGACAGTCTATAGCACTCAACATGTTTTTCCCCGATGTGACTGATTGGTACAGACCAAAACTCGACCATTTTTTAGCAGCAATAATCACCCAAATTTGCGAGTCCATTCAGTTCAGCGGCATTATTTACGTTCTGTGCCTCCAAAATGGCCGACTTCCGGATTGATGACGCGTCGTGAAACCCCTCTATAGTTCTAAATGCTCCTGTCATCTGCTGTGTTCAGACCTAAGTTTTGTTTTAGTAGTTAAGGAAGTGTAGCCTACATTCTTTGAGCAGATAAAATAAAAAGGGAGTTCTAGCTAAAATTCATTGATGCAAATGGAGCTATGTAGGCCTACAGTAATTGCAAAGCATTTGTGATGCGTCGTGAAATCGAATCGTTGACATGATAATGATAATCGAATTGAATCAAAGAGACCTTTGATGATTCACACCCGCCCCTAACAGCAAGGCAACTCGTTAGGTTTTGGAACAGACCTGTTTGTGAAGGATTTTCACATGTATGATGTTCTTAGAATTGTATCAGTTTTTTGTGCTTTCATTTCACACATGCACCCAGTGAGTGACGCATGCGATGATAGTTTCACATGCAAATTTCAAGCCTCAAGTGTCGTTTTCACGTGATCACATTAAATGAAATAATGCATAAGATTTATATCATGCTAAATGTATCATGCTCCCGTGTGCACACAAGTGCATAAATAAAATTCATGTTTTCCTGTAATGAAAGTTATAGTTGTTACCTTAAAGTGTGGATTCAAGCAGAACAGAAGTGTTAGAGAAGCTTTCTCTTTAACAGATGAAAGGAAGAGCATTCTTTTGTCTATGATCCCGTACCTTGAGCACCTTGGAAAAATACGTCCTGTTCATTCTCATCTGTCCCAAACTGTCTCCCTTCTTTTCTTGTCTGCTTCTTTTCTTTTACAAAATGCCTTTAATGCTGATGGAAACGCAGGATATTAAGATGCACAAAGCAGCATTCTGCAGCAAAAACAGCTGTAATGCTGACCTCATGAATAGAGATTGATTGAAGAAGTTTGGTGTGTGCGTTTGAGAGCGAGAAAGGGAATGCTTGTTGTTGCTTGATGCACCTTCTCCATGTTGCTTTGATTCTGTGCTCTGCTCGTACTGTTTCTAAATGGCCTGCAGGTTATGTGCCATATTTGTGGAACGTCACTAAAACAGCAGCTTTTGTTGAATGACAGCTGCATCTAAGAGGCACACTTATGAAAGCCGTTTCATTGTCAAAAAATACAGATTTTATCCTTGACTGGCCATCAGTCACCATCAGTCACCTTGTTGAGGTGCATTTTGAATTCACTAGCCTATTCTATCCTCCTCAAAGTTAAGAGACACAAGTTTATCGCTCTCTCCGTGAAATCCGCTCTCAATTTCTGCTGTATATTTGAGATGACATCAAGAGCTATAAGAAGACTCTTTAGACTAAACAAAATAATTTTAATGTATGATTTGCCAAATAATCAGAAAAAGAAAAAAAAAAGAAAAAAAAAACTGCAATGCATTAATATGATTTTTTTTTCTTCCAAATCAGCAAAATAGAAAGGCGTGTGCAACTGTGATCAGCAACTTCAAATATTTCATCAGAAGAATGAAAGCATTTGTGCTCTTATTCATTGACACACATAAAACCGGCTTATAACTGTCCTTTTCATCCTGGAAGATTAGTTATTCCATGTAGCCTTTTTGATTTGTTGAATTTACCTGAAATTACTTTTTAATGGGTTAAAAAGTATATTGTACCCGTGGCGACAGATTGCAGGTTTCTGAATGCTGTTGGTACAGAAAAACAAAGTGCAAACGAAACAAGATGAAATCTCCACCCCCACCCCCATTTTCTTTGAAAAAAATCCTATTTAACTATATAAGTAATTCCTTTACTTTTAAATACTTTTTTTTTCTAGTAGATGCTTCCTAGAATTCAGCTCAGAGTCAGACTGAATATCTAATTCATGCTGTTTCTAACACATCTCCACACTTTCGGTGTTACCAGTTTCTTCCGTGAAAATTTCTGTGATGAACAAGTCTCATAATTCCAAATTCTTCTCCGATGGGAGATGAAATAAGGCAGGCACCTGGGACTTTTAGCACATCTCATTGATTTACATGTGATTTGCAGTGCTCATTTACAGTAAAGTGACTGGTTTTCAACTACAGCCGGTAAGCTATTATCACTGCTGAGCTGGAGAGAGGCAATCTATCTAATTTATCCAATAACATGTTAGAGACAGGAGTTTTTTAGTTAGAGAAAGAAAATGAAAAGGAACAGAAAAGAGGTGAGAATTATATGAGGAAAGGAGGAGATATGGACATGTTCTGAGGGTTGCCTTTCAAAAGTGATTTCTGCAGGTGCAACGGTGAAATTGTTTAATCTTCTTGACATCAGAATGTGATGAACTTTATACTTAAATGCTGCTATAATGTCTTATACTTTAGATTTTACTTTAGATTTTCATTTGGCTTCATAATTTAGCCTTTTAGATTCTTAAAGGGATAGTACACCCAAAAATGAAAATTCTGTCATTTACTCGCCCTCAAGTTGTTCCAAACATGTATGAATTTCTCTTCTGCTGAACACAAAATAAGTTATTTTGAAGAATGTCACGGTAACTAACCAGTTGCTGGTCCTTATAGTATTTGTTTTCCCCCATACCATGGAAGTCAATTGGGCCCATCAACTGTTAAGTTACCCATGTTCTTCAAAATATCATCTTTTGTGTTCACCAGAAGAAATACATTCATACAGGTTTGGGAATTTGAGGGTGAATAAATGATGACAGAATTTTCATTTATGAGTGAACTGTCCCTTTAATATTAGATTTGGTAGATTTGTTTGCTAAGGTTTTTCCTCAGGCAACCTTATCATGTTCTCTCCTTACGTTTTGCATTTCCCCCCTGTTTATTCTCTTCTAGTTGCTAATTTCATTAATGTTTTTTTTCCGTTTCTCTGCAGGCTTGTGAATTTACAGTATTATTTTAATAAAATAGTTTTTTTTAATGATTGGATTGGAGATTTAAGGAGCAGATTTTGATTTAGAAATATCTCCTAAACATTGCCATCTGCTGGACAGCCCTGCACAGTGAGCTGAAGAGCTGAAGGAGTGTGGTGCAGTGGTTAAGATTTGTTCTGCGTTCACAATAAGGTGCATTTTGTTAGTCTAAGTGTGTGTGTGTGTGTGTGTGTGTGTGAGGAGGGGAGGGGACGGGGGGAGCTCTAGCTTAAAAAGTGCATTGGAATGTGTCCTCCTTTGTAGTCGTATGTCGATGAGTTCCCCAGTCTTCACACTTACCCAGGATGCTTTGGTTATTTGGGTTTTTCTCCATCAAAATAATAAATGAGAGTAGTTTTTCAATCTATTGATTTCATGCTTTTATGGTATTACATCTTCAGAGCCGCTCAGGTCGAGCAGAGGAAAATAAATCGGTTTTGGGAAATGAGTGTAAGCAATATCCACAGTGAGCCTGTTAGCTGGATTGGGTGAGGTGCTTAAGGGCCTCACCTCTCATTCAACAGCACTAACCCAGACAGGAGAACAGCAGCTCCCACAGGCTCTGATGAGCCGACACACACCTGCAGCAATCAAACAGAGTCAGAATACTTTTAAATGTATTAGGTTTATCTTAAACGGATGAATCTGTAGTTCCTGGCAGGGGCGTCACTAGGCCCATTTTAGGAGTGTTTCAGCGAGTTCTTCAGTTCGTAGCAGCGCCAGTGCCAAAAGCAAAGGACAATGAGTGCATTTATTGATAGATTATGATATAGGCATCTGTGTAGTTCTTTGTTATAAATGCAGTTTACATAATATGATGATTATCATAATTTATTGAAATTCCTTTTATCTAAATGGCACGAGTCTTTGTGACTTTTCCTACTCTTGTTATACTTCAGTGCAAGGAATTTGCTAATTTTTTTCCTTTAATAATATTCATTTTATAATAAATCCAAAAAGCAAATCACGCGAAAAGCACTATAAAAGGGAGTGGAAATGTCAAATCTGAGCTAATAAGTGGTTCATCTGCTGCTATCTACTGGTAATAATTTCATGTAATGTTCATGTTAAAAAGTGTGTTTGTTTTCCACCAGGTGACCGAAATCCTCCACTTAAGCATGGCACATTTTTCATGTTATCTCCATGAATGAAAATGATAAATGTAGATGTTGAGAGTTAATGAGAGTTAAAAAAAGAATAGTGTTTAAAACATTACATGTGTTGAGACCCATTTTTCCTACTGTATATTAGGCTATTGTGTGTTGCCAGTGATTTAATATCAGCCATTTATCGGTTATTAGCCATAAGATGGAAATAATTATGGGAAATATCTGTCCTCGGTTGATGTGGCTCACTGTTGAGTGCTAAAAATGCAAAATATGAGGTGCAATGTGGAACTAACAGGTAAACAAACTCATTAACGGAGCTCTTCCCCCGGCTGCTCTTTGAGAATGAGGGCACACTGTTGACCAGTCAGTGTTTCCCCACGGACCCCTTGTTTTTTGGGAACAGCTGGTCAATTAATTGGCTGAGAAATCTCAAGTTTATGGATGTTATGTTTATTATTGAGTTTATGGGGTTAAGAACACCTGTCTGAATAGATTTGTTGGGCTGTTTTGGCTGCTGTTTGGTTTATTAATGTTGGTTTTTAGAAAGCAGAATCTGAATATACCTAAATAAAACCATAAAAGTACAGCTTTACAGACTTCCTCTGATATCAATGGTAATTGGACATCTTGCCATACTAGGAAAACCTTGCCTTTACAAAAAAAGAGGAACTTGTTAAAAGTCATTTTTGGGTCACCGAAAGAATTTTTGAAGGTTCACTGTGATGATATAATTGGCACAAACTGGTGAATCAACTCAAGTCTCGCCAGTAAGGAAGGCCACAGGTGACTCTTGTGGTGGGGAGTGTTACTTACTCATGTTAATTATCTCTGCGGTATGTAAGAGACTATTCTCGCCTGCTTTTTCAGAAATTACAATGTAATTCACTGGGCATCTCACCTAACTAGAACCTTTTATAATCAGGTGAGTCTTTAATTTGTGACTATTTTTACACCCAACTTTTTAGAAGTTTTTGAACGACAAGAAGAACAGTAAAAATTCTACTCGTTGTTATAGTGTCTCTAAAGACAGCTTTCTCATATCGGCATCCTCCCCGGCCAACTCTTTCAGCAAGAATTTGAACTGCCCTGCCCTGGTGATACAGGACACCTCTAATAACCAATGTACTTAGCAGGCTCCATGTTGCATGTAGCAATATGGAAGTTATGCTTTTACAATGCTACTATCTACACACACACACACACACACACACACACATACAGAGACTCTCATTTAGTTCCAGTTAACACTTTTCCGAAAAGCTTTTAGGACCTTTTCTATATTGTAGTATTCATTGTTTTTGTCATGCCATAGAAACGGAACAAAAGACAGAGTGTGTTTGAGGATCAATTTAATATTTAAATTAGTAGAAAATCAGTTGGTTTGCAGTGGTTTCAGAACTGAATTTCTCTCAAGGAGATGCTCTTCTTGTTATTGCCTAGAAGTGATCATTTCTCATAGACAACATACAAGGCAGTATGAAGAGGAGATGGTTGCTCAAAAAAGAATGAATGGAAGAAATCACAGTGCTGAAAATGGTGTCTGAAGGAAAGGAAGTCTCTCCCTCCAGTTTGCCTTATTGGTTAAATCTTTTTTTGTAAACCTAAGCATTAAGATAAAGACAGGAAATATATGTCACAAGTAAAATTTTCTTGTGATTTGGCAAACAGAATTTAGTGTGGTACCAGCCCTGTCGAGAAACTCTTCTTTAACACCTCTAACAAACATAAGCAAACCACTGGCTCTTTTATATTTATATATATATATATATATATATATTGCTCTTTCACCCTTTAGTGACTCCTGCAGTCCTTTAGGGAGAGGAGGAAGAAACAGAATAAAGATGGACACATTTGATGGAAAGTCATTTAGACCCACATGCTCTTCTCAATATGGCTCCCATGGGACCAGACAGCTGATGCTACTCTACAGGCAAAGGTCAAGACTATACTGTTGGAAGACATATGATGTCATATAAAAGTATTTTAAACTAATATTTTTCAATGTTTTTTTTTTCTGCATGACCATACAAAAACATTTTAAAAAAATGCATGGTCATACAAAAACATTAAAATTAATAAAAGTAACAAAAATAACAAAAAAAAATAAAAAATACAGACCCCATAGTTTTAAACTCTAGTCTAGATTAACATTCATGATTTCAACCCATCTCTCTGAACGTTAGGGAAAACAAAAACATGTTCACAGTAATGCATTTGCAATTCATGTCAATGAGGCAATGCCTTTTAGAGTTTTTTTTTAATCCAAAATGTGCAGCTAATATTGTTTCTTTTCCATAAAAATGTGTGTTAGAGCTGTTAGTTATCGATAGTTTGACTATAACTTTGCATGGACGAAGTGAGTGCTTTTCTGTCACACTTTCTTGCTAACACAATGTTTAAGGCTGGCACTTCTGGAGCAGTGTGTATCGTGGCATTTATCCTGGTGCAGTGCAGTGTCTTAATGTAAACTTAACTGGATTTTTGTTTTTGCAAACTTGGGGATGTCAAAACTATTCCTGTGGTGATTGATTCACAGAGGCTGTTAATAGAAATGAACTTGTATTGTAAATGGATATTTTCATAAATATTTTACCAAAAATCAAATAATATGATATCCCGCCAAGAGTCCCAAATGTTTTCAATTAATTGAATTTCCAGTTGGAACCACCGCATCCTCACTTTCCATAATGGAACGGAGCAAAAATATTTCCTTACATGCCATGCACTCTGATTAGAATATTGCATTTGGCTAAATGCTTTTTTTCTTTTCTTCTTCTTCCTCTTCTTCTTCTTCTTTATTTTTTATTTTTAAATAATTGCATCTGCTTGCCATCCCATGGGCTGATGGGATTGGACAGGGTCCTATTGTAATTTCTTCACAGTAAAAAAGCATTGGGGAGCCTAGGGTCTTCAGATATGCATACATTTACTCACAGCACAGCTACTTTATTTTCACTGCCGTTTCACATGATGCCACGCTTTAGGCGTGTACTTGTCAAGCATAAAGTGCCTTCAAGGTCATTAATATTTTATGTATGATTTTTTTTTTTATTGCATCCAGTTTTAATATCCCCCGGAATTGCACTAGTGGTTTACAGACCTACAGTATATAAATGCACAGAAAGAGAAAATATAAATTGAAACTACTTAAAACATTTAAATTCAAGAGACTGAACTTAGGATGTAAACAAACTGATAAGGTCTGTGTTTGGTATAAGGACGACATTTAAAGCACACTGGAAGGTTTTAGTATCGAGGTGATCCACATGATTCATGGACGATTTAAAGAGCGATTCTGCCGCCATCTCATTGGTGGGGATTATTAAAGGACGTTGAATCGGTTTGCTCCAGAGGAACTGGCGAGGACCCAACTGCAAATTCTCCAGCCGTGCTGAATCCATAAATCGCCCATTTACCATTAGTGACCCCAATATCTGTCACAGCAGTAGAATTATGGCCTTTCAAATGAAAATATCAAGTATTTTATTGAAAAAAGAAAATGTCCCCAGGTCCTCCTACAGCAAATGAAATTATGCATGACCTCTTCATTATTGAGTTTAATAAGTGATCCTGCAGTCCAACACACTTTTGAAGAAAATGACAGCGGATATGAGAGCTATATGCCAACATTACCACACACCAAGATCACAAATTAACCAGGGTTCAGAGGGGAAAAAAGCCACCAAAAGTGACACATACCCCAGATGTATTGTATATTTATGAAAAATTTGAGCTTAGCCCTTTCTGTTTATCAGACAAGTGAATTTCTGTAGTACTGTCAATGTTGTTTCTCTTGCACCCACCTGTTTACTCTTTATCTCACAATCACAATGGCAGTTACAATAGAGAAATAAGGCCGCACAGAAAAATGTCAGTAAAACATGTCTCTCATTGGTATTCATTGGCCCAGGGAATGCAAGATGGGCATCGCGGTTTTCATTTAATCAGGCTCTTATAGGGGGGTCAGGAGCAGACTATGTGTGTTGGAGCCGAGGGGGTGCAGAGTGTTAGAGGAGATTACCGGGGGATTGGCAAGGTGGTGAAGCCAAGAAGCAATAGAACCTGAAGCAGAGTTAAGTAATTGGATTCTTGTTGGGTAAATGAGTGGATGTGAAATTGTGTGTGTGTGTATGTGAAAATGTTTCCAGAGAAGGACATTCATTGTGAGGTACATGCCATAACCCTTTTCAAAAACACACTTTCGCACACATCCCTGTCCTGGTTGCTAAATAACACATGACTCATACACACAGTTGTCACCTCTAGCGATAACCAAGTGAAATGCATTATCAGTACACACAACCAATAATGGGCCTTAGATTGTTATGCACTATTAATGTGTTTCAGTGAACAACTAGATTTGCACTTCCTAAAGGAAATAGCAGTGCTTGCTTTGCAGCAAAATAGTTAAAGCTGCAGTCCGCATCTTTTCCTCTTTGTCGCCATCTCTCTGTTCGAAATCTGTAACTGCAGTGATTCGCAGAATTATCATCTTTGCGTGGGTTGTAAATCGGCATGAAACAGCGCGGATGAACACAGTGCTTTGAGGCGAGTGCTGCTGTCAGTCACAGCGCTGTGTGGATACTGTCATACAGAATCACAGATTCACTTTTTGAAAGTTTGACCAACATAAGAATTTTCATAAGAAAATGTCTTCTGAACAAGTAAGTAAAATCCATTTTTGTTCAGACCAACTAAGGGGGAAAAAGCATTCGACATGATAAGCTTTGTTAGATTTAATCAACGCGATTTACAGCAACCGTGCAAATTATAGCCTACTTTGTTATCAAATTGTTCATGTTAACAACATCAGCATTGCGTGACTAATGTTAAATTTAATGTGTTTTATGGTTAGCAGCTACCTGCGTAGTTCAGAATTCATATTCTCCATAATAGCAAAACGAGAAAGGCACAACAAAGGAAACTCCATAACTGTGTGAATTAAGAAAACGTACTGTTACACGATTGAACTATTGAAATGTCTTACTTGTTCAGCAGAAAAAAGCCGTCTCTTCTTCCGTTTTGAACCCCTTCAAAACACGGAGTTCACGCACTTTTCAAAAGCCCCGCCGATGTTTAAATCCTTGTGTTCGCATGAGACGGTTTCTTTCTCTTTCTCTAGCCACCTTAAATCCGAAGTACGAAGTCTTTTGGGTTTTATAACTGCTGAATCTCCAGTTGACACTGATGATTGTTGTTTGGATCTTTCTGGATGCCATAAGTTTAATTATGTAAAGTGCTGCGAGAAAAGCCTATATGTCTAAACATCTCGTCACGCGCAGTATAGCCGGCTAGCCGAAACTCCTTCTTTATGTGTACGGGTGTTACGTCATGACGCAAAGACATGCTCGAATTTCCCGTGGAAACCCACCAGTACCACTGGAATTAAAATCATTATTACAAGCTAACCGTTTTGAATCTAGCTATGGCAAGCAGATAGTTTTGACCACTGGCAGAATAAGTTTTTTTTAATATAATTATTTTGGATTATTTTTAACTTAAAAAAGTTACGGACTGGAGCTTTAATAACGTTTTAGATATTTTGGTTACAATATTGGCATGAAACGGAAGTTGCGATAGTCATATACACACACACACACACATATATACACACTTCCATACATATACATAGTACATTGTTAACCCCTTCGCTGTCACCCCCCTTTTTGAGAATGGGGGTTAAAATGCACTATTCAAACTTAAATGGTTGTAATTCAAGAATGCTTTGGAATATATACCTAAGTTTGGTCTTGTTTTAAAGGAAACACTCAGCAGATTATTGCTGAAGTGAAAACGCTTCAAAAATGAAAGTATGAAAAAGTTATGGAAGTTTAAATTTACAGTAAATCAAATATACTGTACTATATATTTTTTATTTTATAAAAAAATATATATTACAAAATATTTTTTACTATAAAATTACTATAAAATCAAAGCTATATATCTAACCAAGTAGTGTTCCAAATTTGAAGTTGATATCACAAAAATTGAAGTTCCCATGAGATTTTGTTTAGGCGTAGTACCAGAAATAGCCACCGGGTGACATACATTCCATTGAATTTAGTTGTATACATTCTGCCTTAACAAATGAATACATTTTTGTCCAAATATCAATTCTGTCACAAAATGTGGAACCTTGAGACTTAGGCCTTTCTGACAATATGTGTTTTGTCAAGATTATAAAAGGTTTTGATCCTAAATTATGAAATATAATAATGCCCAAAAGGGGAGGAGCCTGATAAAATAATTTAGAGTACCATTTCTATGGTAACGCAACGTTCAATTTCAAAATGGTTTTCACAGGATGAATTCTGAGTTTGTAAGCTTTCAAATGATACCCAATTTATGATAACTACTAAATGTGTGATGTAATAAAAAAGGCGATTAAAAAAAGATATTATTATATTTTAGAGGATAATATATATATTATACTTTTTAGAGGATAATATTATATTATAATTTTTTATTGAAAAATACTAGATTATATGTTTTATTATGAACTTTTAGCATGAAAACCAAAGTTTCAATTATTAAAGGTGTGTGCGTCAACTTTTTGTGACAAAGGTCAGAACTCCTGTTATGATGCAGATTTTTTTGAGGTGCACTCTTGTCAAAAAATCATCGGTTACTCTTCCTACATAATTTCTAGCAAAAAACAGCAGTCAAGTATCTATTTAGGAGTCTTAGACTTTTCCAACCATATATAGTTTGTCATAATTAGATTAGGATTTAATAGTAATATAGCGAAGTAAAGTTAGGCATCCCGTATACGGGAGGGTGACAGTTAAGGGGGTTTCACGCAGTAACACAGTAGCAGAGTGTGAATGTTGAATTAGCCACAGTAGCACAGCTGTACATAACATTTTGCAATCCACTCAACATAATGGGAAGCTATGGAGCCCTTGAGGGGAAATTATTTGGTGGTGAAAATAAAATGAGATGGGAGGGAAAATAATATAGTCAATGCTTTTGTGTTCTCTCGCAAAACGTTTGAGTTCCCCCGAGAAACTTTGTGTTCCTTCGAAAAAACTCGCAATCACAGTGTGGCACATCTTCTTCCACACCGGCAGTTAGAGAGGGGCCCTTCCATAATCTGGTCACTGGAATATTATTACTATAATAATAATACAATATTATTGTTTTTACTGTATTTTGGATCAAATAAATGCAGCCTTGGTGAGTAGAAGAGACTTCTTTTAAAAACATTTAAAAGACCTTACCGATCTAAAACTTTTGAACGGTAATGGGGGAGACCGGGGAGTGTTAACACGGGGTCAGATGTAACACTGTCAGTTTGACAAGTCAAAAAAGAGCTGTGGTGATTATCTGTGATCGTTAACATACACTTCATCACCTTTTTGAGCTCACAGGAGAAGTGGCATGTGTCTGTGGGCGATTTTATGACCAAAAAAAAAAGATTATTTTTATTTTGTAGATACAATTATTTGACCTACATAACCTAAAGCAGCTGTTTCTCTAGTTTAATTGGATGCTTTGCATTTGCATTTACTAACTTCAAACCCACCTGCTAAAACAGTTCCAGTACACATCCAAGTGAGTTTTATTTGTAGCAGACAAATGTGGCTACTGTGTATCAAAGTTTGGGAAATCTAACACAAACAAACACAGAGTTACTGATGCTCAAACAAAAAGCGTTATATGTAATGCGCGCGTGTGTGCTAGCGTGTGTGTGCACGTGTGTTTTTTTTTTTTTTTTGAAAGAGTCATTCTTTTATTCTGCATGAGCACATTAAATTGATCAAAACTGTAATTTCTGTTACTGTAATTTCATCAAATAAATGCAGCCTTGGTGAGCATTTTAACACTGTAGTGTAAAGATGCCCATAGGTGGTTTAATGAATACAAGAAAGAAAAGGCCAGTCTGTTAGATTTTGAATAGGGAAAGTAATGCTCTTTTGAGATGTGTAGCATCAGAAAAATGTAGCACAGTGTCTAATTCTGATGTTGTGTTATGGTCATTCAGAGCAGAAGCATATTGTGTGACAGTAAGCTGGTGTTGTTCTCACAAGGGCGAACGGAGGTAAGCAGATATGGGCTGTGCTTGTACCGGTGAAGAAGGCCGTATTCAGTCACCATTACAGAGAACTCCAGAGACTCCCGGCAGAAAGTCTCAAGGTAGCATCTCCGATGTAACCAGTCATGCGCGACCAGCAGATTGTCCTTCATTTACTGTCTACCTTGTCTTTCGTTTCCCCTTCTTGCTCGCTCTCCGGTTCATATATAACCCCCTTTTCCAGCGCACACACTCTGTGCCCTGCATCAGCAGCCTTGAGGAGGTAAATGGTGTGAAGCTGACTGTTGGCTCCATCCGTCTCCTGGGCGTGTGCGCCTGCGTGTGTGCTTGAGGGGGGGTGGGTCGGTAGGTTGGCAGCTCCACCAAGATGAATCACCTCTACTCTCTCACAATATATTCATCTGGTTCCTCCGTTCCCCATCTCCAAAAGCACTGTGGGGAGACGTACTCTGCCGTCTATTAGTCAGTCATTGGGGGGAACAGATGTGATGTGTAAAGCCTGTTTTTCTTCTCTTTTCTCTCCTAATGAATTAGAGCAGTTGGTGTCTTAATCTTGAAAAAAAGATCACATCCGCTTTGATTGGGACGCAGAAAAGCAGAACAAAAAGACCTGTTCTCAATTAGAACAACTGTCTTTTTATATTTTATCTCATTGCGACAGTTTAGATGGAAATGACTGTATGCCAAGGGCCCTGATTGGACGGAACGGCCTCTCCCTCCCCCTGGCTGCATCCCCCATTATATATATGAGCACCATTTTTCAAACTAAATTGAGCCCTTTTGGAAGCAGTCTGCCAATTCTCTTCTTTGTCTGAAAATTGTTCGAATATTCGGCGGAGTATTCCAGATGGCTTATTGCCTAACATTCTTGTTTTTTCCTCCCTCTTCTTCTCATCAGATGTTGCCAACTGGTGTGAAGGGGCCCGTCTCTCCTCTATAGTCAGCTATTAAAAACTAAATCTCGCATTGTACGGCTCTTTGTAACAGATGGTAACCCTTCTACCCCTTTGCCAAATTTGGCACTGCAAATAAGTGTTTGTGTGAGTACGATGGAGGGAAGCGGAGTAAAAGCGAGATGGAGAAAGGCGGATTTTATTCTCTGCTTGATAGCACTGATTTTGTCTGTTCTCATAGAGGTATTGGCAAATTTTTGAGTCCATAAGCAGCTGCCAAATCAATAAATGTCACAAAACATATCAATGGATTGTCATTGGATTTTTTTCCTTAAATGTCCATTCCTAAACTTTGGTAGAGCTGATAACAAATCGTCTTTGTTGTGTGTTCACATAAAAATGAACATTCTGTCATTTGGTCGGCCTGATTTCGTTCCAAACCTGTATGACTGACTTTCTTCTGTGGAACACAAAATAAATAATTATAAATATAATAAAGAGTCTGTACACTCAGTCAATGGGGTCCACTGTTGTTTTTGACCCCAATGACTTTCATTGTATGGACAAAGCAATTGAAGCATTTTTCAAAATATCTTAGTGATGCAGGTTTTTTTTTTTTGGACCCATTTGTCTTCACGGTTGAAGGGCAAGTCACGGACATACCCTTTAACTTAGCTGACCGGTTGTCTGCCTCATTGCCTTTAATGTCACACAGCAGTAATATATGACATGCTCGTCTCAGCATCCATCGATGTGGGTCCTGTCAGGGCTGACAGATGTCTCTGGCCTCTGGCGCGAGGCTCACAGCAGCTCCTGGCCCAGATGTTAACCGTTCGGGGGAGTAAGCAAGAGATGTCACTGCCTTCAGGTCACCTTACAATCACTAATCTGTCTTTGTGGCAGTCTGGACGGTTCCATCTCCTCTCTGATTAGGTCTATTAGCTGTTGACATCCTGTCTTCTACATTCTCCAAGTATCTTTTTACACCCTCATCTCTGCTGGATAGAGTTGCAATTCGTTTTAGTGGTTCATTTAATTCAGATGGCCTCCTTCAATTAACCTATTCCCAAAAAAAAGGTTCACTGTTGTTCCCAAAAGTCCCTGAACAGCATTTTCAATTTTTTAAAATAATGATATGTAGTAACTGATCCATATAACTAATCAATAATAGGGAGAGTTTTTTTTAGCAGTATAAAACAAATATATTTTTGTATTTTTAGTTTTAGTGTTTAGTGTTCTGTATGTGCTTTTCTTGTTTCCATGTGTTCAATATATTTTATTAGGCTGAGCTAGTTGTTAGGGTTTTCATTCTTGGTTTTCTCTTTCTAAAACATTGTATTTTCTGTATACAATCTGATCGCTCATGCACAGTCAGAAGTGAGTCTATTTTTGAGATTGAATTGGACTGTAGAGAATGTATTCTCATTTCTTTCTCTCTCTCTTAAAATCACTTCTGCTCCACAAAGCGACTACTTTCAGCATAAGGACAGGTGGAGTGGCCTGTAGTCAAAGTAAAATTGTATTTTGGTGACATTCATGATTTAAAAAGATGAGCTGTTTCGGTGGGTGCTGTGGATGAGGAGTGTAATTGAACAACGATGAAGAGTGACAGGCTTTGGAAGCACTCTAAATAACCCTCCGCAGTCCCATCTCTCCAATCAGACCTCCAATACCCACCATAGTCAGTATTTACAGTAACAATTGCTCTCCTTCACTTATTCCTCCAATCACACACACACACACACACACACACACACACACACACACACACACACACACACACACACACACACACACACACACACACACACACACACACACACACACACACACACACACACACACACACACACACACACACACACACACAGCTGTGTTTTTGTGATATATGAGGACATTCCATAGGCGTAATGACTTTTATACTGGACAAACTGTATATTCTATCCCCCTACACTGCCCCTATCCCTAAACCTACCCATCACAGGAGACATGCTGCATTTTTACATTTAAAAAAAATATATTGTTTTTATGTTTTTTAAGCTATTTGAAATATGAGGACTCATGCAATGTCCTCATATATCACGTGTAAGTTGTAATACCAGATTAATATGCATGTCATTATACACATTTGTGTTCTCATATATCACAAAAACAAGAGCACATACGCACGAACGCGCATGTCCAGTAATAAATTTGATCATTTGGAAAAAGTAACAGCTTTAAAATACTCATGTTAGTGCAATGTCAACCACTTTTTAAGACATCTAATATCAATTAAAAAAGAAACAACCACAGAGTGTCTTAAAATCCCTTTTGTGTGTGGAATTACTTTGTTCCTCCATGGATTTAAATCTGCATACTTTGTTCCGCCATGGATTTAAATCTGCAGTTGTCCTGTAAGACTGAAGAAAACTGGTTGAAGGAATCAACCTCACCACAGATCTATAAGGCAAAGGACCTTGCTTGCACATTAACATTTGAACATCTCACACACACACACACACACACACACCCCGCACCCCCCTTCACCTTATCTACATTTTCTCTCTCTCTCAGTCAGTAACACTAAAAAACGCACACAAGTATATATATGGTTTAATGTGAATGATTATTGTGTTTAGTATCATTTTAAAGGTCTCAGGGTGGCTGGTTCAGATGTCTCATTCCAAATAAGTAAAACAAAAGGAAATAAGGTTTTTAAGAGTTTAGGAATAACTGGCACACAAAGGAATGTGGTCTCTAGGCACTCCCAAAGGTGTAAATTCATGAATGCTAATTTCCACGAGATGGTCAAACTTCTACCCCCAGTAATGGTGGGGGAATACAGTAAATTTCCACTAAACTCTAGTTTTACATATCAAATAAGGTCTGGCTATATAAGGAAAATGCAACGAGAGCTCAGGGCTCTTCCTGTATCTCAGATCAGCCCGTGGATGCTGAGTCGCCGAGACTCAGCATTCATGTATTTCATGTCGGGTAAAAGATTTTCCTCTTTGTTCTAGAACATTTGATGATTTGCATTGATTATCTTTCAATTGATTATGGAATTGTTTTAATACATTTACCTGACATAATAAATTGTAATATTTGATTATTCTAACAGACTGACTTTATTTTCATTGGAGTTAAAAGGAATAGTCAAACATTAACGTATACTTAATGATGCACAGATATCATTGAAAAACTTTTTCATTTTATGGAGTCAGATGAAACGAGTTAATACATAAGATAAAATGTATTGCATTTAATTAAAAATCTCTTTACCATGATGGGAAAAGACGGAACACGCGTTGAGACCTTCACCGCTAATTTGAATGCCGCCATTGGATCAAATTAGACGGACTTGTCAGAACAATTTGCCCCAAAACAAATAAAACATAATCATGAGACCAAAGATTGCCTGTTAGATACACCCAAAATTAATTATCTAACGTTTAACCTCTACAGAGACATCAGAGCCTGTGACAAATGTCAGAAGAAGTTGCTGAGGTAAAGCTGTTTGATCACCTGGACTCACAACTCCGAAAACCTCTGAGCAAAATTTCAAACGAACCACAGATTTGAGGTTCAAACAACTGCATTCTCACCTAAAAAAAACCCTCTTCAAACCACATTCCGTGACACAACAAAAGTAGTATTTCTCCTCTGGCATTGCCGATCGCTGGGAGAAATGCTGCCTTTCTAGAACATGCAGAGATAAGTGGAGTGCTACAAACAATGAACAGTCTCTGTACTTATACTTGTTGAATATCAGCACTCCTGGGCCTATCAGCTAATTAGATACGAGGTGTTGAAAATCAGTTCCTCTATAGGTGAATCTGGCCTTTTTTTGTTTTTTTAAATTGAGAATGTAGTTCTGGTATATTGTTTACTGGACTCTGTGAACCAAAATACATACATTTGACATTTTATAGTTCCACCAGTGCTGAGAGATGGAAATTGTGTGGTTCTATCAGTGCAAGAAAAACCTGATAAATGTACCACATGACTGTCACACTGCAGCTCAGCTGAAACAACTTCTTAACTTATTTTTTTTTTTTTCATTTATTTTTCTTTCAGTGCTTAAAGTTAGTGCAATGTTTATGCAGCATGGTAATCGAACTCTGAGCTTCTTATGAGAGGCCTCATCTCTGTCTCTAGGCTGTAGTTCTGGGAAAACAAATGTAAATGTAAATTGTGTGCTCTGAGTGGGAGCACTGACCTGCACACCCTGTAATCATATTGGGTAAAAGTGAGATACAGCTGATGCTTACACGTGCACAAAAACAGTGGTGCTTGTGGCACTACATGTTTGTGTATTTTAATGTGTATTTGTGAATGCATGTCAATGTTAAGCATCTTCATCTGGTCAGTAACTACTGAGAGATACAGCACTGGGTCATTAAACATCCCTCAGCTTTTCTTATAAGGAGTGCAGTGATGTTTTATATGGCCAGTGGAGCTGAACCTTGCTGCCACATCCATAAAGGACAAACATTTAAAGTAACACAAAGCAATTCCATCCACAGGGGATGAGAACAGCCCTATAAAAACCTCCAGCTGAAATTGGGATTTGCACTTGTGCCCGATTGCTGTGTTGTCCTTGGTTTGGCCTTCAGCAAAGTTATAATGATGGATAAAGATGGAAATGAGATGAATTCAGGTGGACCCTCCCTAAAAGTGCTTTGTTTAACCAACAGATTTCATTTACCAGCAAAATCCACAATTGCAACCATTATTTCACACAACAACTGGGAAAAGCTTGATTACAATGCCCTAATGCTTGAATGCATTGATATGTATACTTGTATACTATGTAATGATTGAATATATATATATATATATATATATATATATATATATATGATAAACAAAACAAAATAGCTGGTAAAAAAAAAAGGTTTGGCAAAACAGATGAGTGAGCCATGGATCCATTCATTATGGAACCCTAATCCTTGATAGGTAGTGTTCTGGTATTTTATACATCCTGTGTGTAGAGAGAATGCACTTTCCTGTTCGGTGACTCAATGGCAAACTCTTTGTGGATCAGTTATATATATATATATATTTTTTGACACTTTCAAACACAATGGTATTTAAGGGCTCTTTTCATAATCAGTCACCTTTCGAGCAGATTTAAGTACCAAATTTGAATGTAAAGGGGGAAATCTTAAAAGTTGAAATTAAAACCATTGGTGGTGGCATTGGCTGTGAGGAAAAGGCTAATTGTAACGTGTGCATCATGCAAGTGAGAAAAGTAATCATTGATCTTATGTCTTAAATATTCAACAGTACTGTGATGAGAAGTGTTGGAGTCTAATGAGGATAGCTTTGAAGTTTGCTGCCCTATTAAAACAGCTACAGGCTGATCAGACAATCAAATCAAAGCACCTCACTATGTAAATAAACAAGCTTACGGAAGATCGAGTTTTCCTTTTTATAACATTTTCGTTGTGTTTATGGCATTCAGGTGATGCTCAATTCAGAATGAGGGGTTAGTCATTAATGGACAGACAGTGGGAGAAGAGCAGAGAATGTGCCTGGATCTTTCTTTTCATGGACACTGATCCAAAGTGACTCATTTGCTCTTGAGCAGCTTTAATTTTGCTTGGGGCCATAATGATGGTAAAGCACATCACCGTCCCACATATTTAAAGTTCCTAGAATGTAATAAACTGATCAGCGGCTCAGATCTTTGAGGTTACCCATGCACTTACAGCTAAAAGGCTTATATATGTAAAAATGAATGTAAATTGGGTTATACTATTGATAACATGTAGATGGCAGGCGTTTATTAGTTTAGCCTCCACTAAATGAAATGCATGGTAAACTGGCAGGTGTTCGTTGACTAAAGGATTAAAAATAATTAGTTGAAATTGGTGAACATAAATCTACATGAACATAACTTGTGGTGTACTGCAGGGATCAGTCTTAGGTCCAAAACTTTTCATAATCTACATCAATGACATTTGCAGAGTATCAAACATACTACAATTTATTTTATTTGCTGATGACACAAATATTTTCTGTTCCGTGGATAATTTACAGCAACTTTTGGAGGTGATCACAACAAATAAATTAATTAAATAAACAATAAACAATAAATTAAAACTGTGGTTTGATGTAAACAAATTGTCATTAAACAAGCATTATGTTATTTGGAAAACATAAAACAAACCCTCAAGTAGAATTGAAAATTAACAACATAAGTATAGAAAGAGTATATGAAAATACATTTCTTGGTGTGATTTTAGACCACAAAATCTGCTGCAAATCGCACATACAACACATTAAAGCAAAACTGACATAGACCATAGCAATATTGTCATATTCGGGACAATAAATCAATGTTTATTCTGTATAACACGCTCATACTATCATATTTGAGTTACTGTGGAAATCTGGAGAAACGCCTACATTTTGTATTTTGTAAATACTTCCGGGAAATTTACAAAAAATGTTTATGGAAAGGCAGGTTTGGTATAACTTGAGAGAAGAATTAAACTCTAAACTCTAAAAAGTATGTGCATTACTATTTGTGGGGTGATGTTGTGGAACGGTTTGGAGCAGGTGTTAAAACATTGTACACATTAAACCGTTAAAAAAGTTGTATAAAAACACTTAATTAAAAGGATATGAGGATGTTGATTGTGAGTGTGGGTTATAATACTGATAGCATTGGGATGTAGGATGTGTGAAGGGTTGTTTGGTGAAAAATGTAAAACAAAATGGGTAGTGTTTAAAGTTACTTAATATTTGTTATCTTGCTATGAATATATAATGATATAATATATGTGTGTATATATATATATATATATTGGAACTATTCAGAGTTGTATAAGGGGTGGGAAAAATAAGCTTCTGCTTCATCCCACTCTTTTCTTGGACATATTGCAATTATTGGTTATAACACATTATAGATAGTTTTTCTTCCTTCGGTATGTTGCAACACACTTATTGTATTTTTATATTTTATTTTATTTTTATTGTTTTGTTCGAAATAAATTAATCTGAAATCTGATTAATGCTGAATCTAAATCAATCTTAATTTTTCCCAGCATTCTAGTTGACAGTATCTTATCCATTTAAACCCAGGCTCCTGCATCCCCGTCAGCTCATTCCCCGGTGTTGTTCAATGTGATTGACATGCTCATACCAAAGGAACAAGCAGTTGTCTAGATAGATTAACGTGTTGATGTTCTAAGGCACACTTTATTTTGTGGGATTTTAACCCAAATCAATGGGTCACGACAAAGCTATTTAATTGGTGATAAGGAAGAAACAACAAGCATTTAATGTTGCATCGTAAATTACACTTGTTTGCCTCTGCAGATCAGACTAGACAAGTTCCTTTGTCGTCCCCCTCCTCTCTTACTCTTGTTTCTGGTTGGAGGAGTCTGCTGGGCAGATTGAACAGTAAATTAAATTAATGTAGGCCATTCCTCAATCATTTCTCATTCCTTCAAAATGATTAAAGCTGATGTAAGAAGTTCATTAAAACAGAAAACATTAGACTCATTAAAAAGCCATTAAAACTATCGTGCCGCCATGATTTATTCCATCAGTAGGCTGGGAGGTAGAGCGACATGGAACATGGGAGGAGAAATGGGAGGGAAAGCTGTTTCCAAGATGGAGAAGCCCTATCTGAGCTTCCTAATTTGGAGTTTTTGGAAAGCAGTGGGCTTGTGTGTGTGTGTGTGTGTGTGTGTGTGTGTGTGTGTGTGTGTGTGTGTGTGTGTGTGTGTGTGTGTGTGTGACTCTGGACCACTATCTTTGCTTGGCCTGGTGCAGATTCATTGGACTATACTAACATGCTGACTAGCTGATCCAAGATCAGCTCTCTGTGTATGTTTGTTATTGTGATCACTCCGGGTCTCATTTGGCATGGATTGAGAGCCTATAATGTTAGAAGCACATGATGAGGGGCTTTATTACCCGTTATTATTGAATCAGCTGCGCTGTCTCTTTGCCTTCCATTAAATATCCTTCCCTCCTCACCAACAGCCACTGGCATTTACTGCTTTAAATGTCATAGGAGCTGATATGAGGACTGGGAGGAGGAGATGGGCTTGCTTGGGTCATTAGTCACAGTGAGGTTTGGTGAACTCTGTTCTTTTCCGGATCCAGCAGAACCTCTGGCTCGCAGAGCTTTAAGGTGATCCCATACATTCCTGAAAGAGACAATTGCATCCCATGTGGCAGAATGTATGCATTTATGGTTTTGTGACCATTGTTTTTTGTCTTTTATCTGCGTTGACCAAAGTTAAGTGATTATTAACCGTTCATGTGCTTTGAGATGTGGAATATTCCAACGTATCCTGGATTTTCAGAGTATAGTTCACAATCAGAGAATACAGTGCATTCATGCAATAATGGTTGTAAGAGTGGATATTTTATCTACCTCATTTAAAAAAAATAAAAAAATAAGTAGCTGGCAATATACCAGCCCAAAATACATGGGACTCTTATTTTTGAAATGTTTATAATTAAATGTCCCACATTATGCATACTTCCCCCCCTGGTTATTAAATACATTACATTATTCAATAGAGTTTGAAACAAAAATATTTAAAACCCTAGTGTACTTTTTGCATTCTAAAAAAATCATTTTGCTTGTACACTCACCTAAAGGATTATTAGGAACACCATACTAATACTGTGTTTGACCCCCTTTCACCTTCAGAACTGCCTTAATTCTACGTGGCATTGATTCAACAAGGTACTGAAAGCATTCTTTAGAAATGTTGGCCCATATTGATAGGATAGCATCTTGCAGTTGATGGAGATTTGTGGGATGCACATCCAGGGCACGAAGCTCCCGTTCCACCACATCCCAAAGATGCTCTATTGGGTTGAGATCTGGTGACTGTGGGGGCCATTTTAGTACAGTGAACTCATTGTCATGTTCAAGAAACCAATTTGAAATGGTTCGATCTTTGTGACATGGTGCATTATCCTGCTGGAAGTAGCCATCAGAGGATGGGTACATGGTGGCCATAAAGGGATGGACATGGTCAGAAACAATGCTCAGGTAGGCCGTGGCATTTAAACGATGCCCAATTGGCACTAAGGGGCCTAAAGTGTGCCAAGAAAACATCCCCCACACCATTACACCACCACCACCAGCCTGCACAGTGGTAACAAGGCATGATGGATCCATGTTCTCATTCTGTTTACGCCAAATTCTGACTCTACCATCTGAATGTCTCAACAGAAATCGAGACTCATCAGACCAGGCAACATTTTTCCAGTCTTCAACTGTCCAATTTTGGTGAGCACTTGCAAATTGTAGCCTCTTTTTCCTATTAGTAGTGGAGATGAGTGGTACCCGGTGGGGTCTTCTGCTGCTGTAGCCCATCCGCCTCAAGGTTGTGCGTGTTGTGGCTTCACAAATGCTTTGCTGCATACCTCGGTTGTAACGAGTGGTTATTTATTCAGTCAAAGTTGCTCTTCTATCAGCTTGAATCAGTCGGCCCATTCTCCTCTGACCTCTAGCACCAACAAGGTATTTTCTCCCACAGGACTGCCGCATACTGGATGTTTTTCCCTTTTCACACCATTCTTTGTAAACCCTAGAAATGGTTGTGTGTGAAAATCCCAGTAACTGAGCAGATTGTGAAATACTCAGACCGGCCCGTCTGGCACCAACAACCATGCCACGCTCAAAATTGCTTAAATCACCTTTCTTTCCCATTCTGACATTCAGTTTGGAGTTCAGGAGATTGTCTTGACCAGGACCATACCCCTAAATGCATTGAAGCAACTGCCATGTGATTGGTTGATTAGATAATTGCATTAATGAGAAATTGAACAGGTGTTCCTAATAATCCTTTAGGTGAGTGTAAATGTCTCCTTGTATTCTTCAAGGAAAGACACAATATTAGATTTTTTTGTTTAAATGTGTTCCTAAATTTTTCAACCTTGGAGCACATGCTTCTTGGGAAAAATGTTAGCATCAAGCCCTGTTCTTCTGACCTAGTAGTACAAGAGTCACAGGTTCCGTACAGTAGAAGTGACTACTAATAAAAAATAATGGTCCCTTTGACAATTTCCAATTGTTTTGTGTATTATATTTATATTTTTTATTAATTTAATTTATTTTATATTTAATTTAATTTAATTTGAATTTATTTTTAATAAATTATTCGATATTTATTATTATTACATTTATTTTATTTTTTTAAACTACTTAATTCGTTATATCTACTTATGTTTGCTATTTTTTTGGTACACTGTCTTTTTGTCTAATCACATTCAATAGAGACTCCAACTCCTATTGTTGCAAAAAAACAAAACAAAAAAACAAGTCCCATAGAGAAAGGCGTAAACTTGAATGTGGCAATTCATGGCCTATGGTATCCATCTACACACAAATCCCACAAATAAATGGTCTGCTCACAGGCCTTAAATCACTGCGGTAAATATTTGCCATTTGAAAATAAGTGAATATGAGCTGTGGCGTTTCATCTTGGAGCTGCACACTTCAAAGAGACCATTCAGCGGAAAAACAAGTAGCAAACAAACCCATGGACTGTTGTAGCCCATTCAGCATCTCAGTGGTTAAATGAAGTGGACCGAGGCATGTTGGATCCGCTTGAAATCATGCTTCAGAAGTTTCTCTGCCACTGTGTCCAATCTTTTCTTTTAGCCCGTGAATTCGATTTCCTGTCAGTTTCTTTGTCTGGCTAATTCTTTAATTCCAAATCATCTGCTTCCTGCTCCATTTCTTCACATTCCTCTCTTCCTTCCCCTTATTTCTTCAGAGTTGCGTGGCAGCATCGAGAAAAGTTTGCAAACAAAGGAGCAGGCTCTTATTCATTCAGATTCTTTATAAGTTAGCCTGTCAGTTCTACGCATATTTAAATATTCATTACATCCTTTGAAAAGTAGACGGAAATGCGATGCCTTGCCACCATCGGATATTCGCAATGTATGCATAAGGCTCTGTTTGTTCCTCATGCTTGTTATCTCAGACACATTCTTCACCTTTGTCTTTGAACACAAACTTAAACGCATACCAAACAAATGGAAATTCACATGCATCAAAAATATGCGATCATACAAAGGAGATACCTTTATGCTCTTCTGACCAAAGCTCGCTGCATTAGATTTCGGCTCATATTTTTCAAAAAGAATCAAGGATTTTGGGGAGCACGGCTCATGATGTATATCTTTTATGTAAAGTGGCGTAATTGCGTGTGATGTGGCCAAGTGGCCAGCCTGACAAGGAGAAGCAGTTGATGTATTGGTGACTGGTTGAGCTTGTTAGTGATGGCGTGCCGACCGTCGGAGGGGAAAGAGAGAGGGAATCAGGGACAATCAGAGGGAATAGATTATGAAGGCAGCAGTTTGGAGCTAAGTGTTGCTCCCTCTTGTTGCTGCCATGAAACGGGAAATGGAGGGTGGCACTAACAGTATTTTATTAATTACATCTCAGTTTGCCTCTGTGATGACAGTGCTTTCCCATCCACAACTTTCATCCTGTGCCATTACAGTGTTTTCCTTCACCGAGTTCTGTCGTGTGCTTTTTTCTTTTTTTGTCATGCATACAAAACACAACATGTTGGTTTGTGTCAAAAATGGAAAATAAATAAAATAATGGTCCTTGTGACAATTTCCAAAGACCTATCATAACATGGGTGAAACTGTCAATTTTTGCTGTGGCACAGTAGGTGTAGCTGCTGGAAAATAGTATAGGAAACAATAGCATAATGTGATGTTTCTACAGTATCTGTTAGATACTGTTTTTAATCCACAAATCACCAACATTTACTATGGATTTACTTTAGTAACAATGACTGTAACCATGGTATTGTGGCAGAAATGTGGAATATTGAATGTTATCATATTAATATAGTCTAATATAGTCATATGTATAATGTTTTAAAAGTATTTCATGAGTAATTAAATATAATTATTTACAGTAATTTGTGTAAGCTAAGGCAGTTTTCTTAAACATGTATACTAAATGTGTTTAGGCTACCATTTTTATACCTTTTATAACTAAACCATGTAGTTATTTACGGCCAAATTGATGAGCCATGCATGATTTTTCTTTTGGTTACCATGATTTACATGATTTCCATTACACGAGAGTAGATGTTAAAACTTCATGCTGATTTGTACTCTGCTTTCGCCAAGATAAGCACAAACTAAGACGTAGCTTTACAGTAATGTATGATGTATGATGCAAATACAAAGTTGAATCAAGAGCCTTAGAGAGTCCCAAATCAATTGCACTGTCATAACATTACAATAAATCCCTATAAATAATTAGGTTTAAACCCAGCTTTTGGAGACCCACTGTCCTGCAAAGTTTACTTCCTACTTGCTTCTTACCACCTGCCTATGTTTCAAGTGGTCCTGAAGACCCAAGTTGTGTTTGAAATCGCCTCCCACATCCTCATTCACTATTCCCGACTAATATAGTCCACTTGAAGGAGTGAATGAAAACGAGTGAACGAATTCGGACACTGAGTGCGCCGGAAGGGCTGCTGGGTTTGCAGAGTGTGTGCTTGCTGTTTAATAATCATTTGAAACTTATCAAACTGGCAGCTCCAGTAGTAATGAAAACATTCATGGAAACTATGTACAACCCTTAATTAAACAAAGCAATAATCAATTAAAAAGGAATTTATACCTTTATATGATATTATGCTGTACCCACACAACACGCCTGTTGTGTGGTTTGAAAACAAATGCTACAATATGAAAAGACAACTATGGGAGTATGATGAGAAGAGGAACTCTGGTTCAAACCTCACATACAGTACACCATTCAGAAATACTGTCCTTTCTTCTGTGGCTTTGCATGTGTGTGATAATGTGTGTTTGTGTGAGCAGTTTTGTATTGTGCTGGGAAAGGGTTTCATGCAACCAGGCGTAGCCGACTGTGTCTGGTCTGTCAGGGTCCAGGGCAGGCAGTGGGATAAAAAGTGGTCAACACCAAGGGAGAACAGCTGCAGTCTCCCACTGCTCGGCTATGCCTGACTGGGCCAGACCATTGCTCGCGCAGACCCTTTCTCTCCAGGGCCAGACGTAGGACCGGCACACTCCCAGAACCCCAATGAACCAGCCTGACAACCTGCCTCTAGCCCCACATGAATAAGTCAGGCCTGCCACTGCCAATCAATCCAGCAGTCAGTTAGTCAGTCAAGCAGAGGAACACATAAATGCATTACACACACCTCTAGTACACAGAATTAGAACACGGGCCATTCTTATTCTAAAATTTTGACTTTATAACACGCAATTGCGACTTTATATAACACAATTCTGACTTTATAACTCGCAATTGTGACTTTTTATAAAATAATTGCATAATATAATTGCGAGATGTAAACTTGCAATTGTGAGAAAAAAGTCAGAATTGTGAGGTAAAAAGTAAAATTTATTAAAAAATATTTTTTTTCCATTTTTTTTTAATAAGAAAAGGCCGTGTTCTAATTTTGTGTACTAGAGGTGTGTGTAATGCATTCAACTGGAAAAAAGTCAGTCTTTTTCTTTTCTTAGAATTGGACTTTATAACTCGCAATTGTGAGTTTATATCTCACAATTTTGAGAAAAGATGTCGCAATTGTATGTTATAAAGTCAGAATTGTGAGATATAAACTCGCAATTTGCGAGGAAAAAAAGTAAAAATTGCGAGATAGGCCTATAAACTGCTGTGAAGGAAATGAAAGGAAGGTGCGCTATGGAATGTCGTTAAATAGTTTTAACTCGGATATCTTTTCATCATCAAGCCAAAATCGAAATAAAATGAGATAAAATTACATTAATCGCACAATCGCACAGACCTAAAGTCTAACCAGACTTTGTTCTCTCCTTCATCGTCACTCATTAAGCAGGGGCTTTCGTGTTGTACGCTCTGTAGCTCCACAAGAGAGATTTGGATTGCGATTTTCAAAAAATGCATCATAGACAAATGTCTTAATATTATCGCAAAAGAATAAGAAAGAAACGACTGGCGAGATAGAATTTGCAAGATAACGTCTATAGCCTATAGCTGTCACGTTAACAGAAGAGGATAAACAAGGTGAGTTGCAAAACACAGTTCTTTATTGGCAGGTTCTGGAGAACAGCGGGAGATAGAGTTAATGGTGAGTATATCAGCATTCACAGGGTTTGTAGAAGATTTAGCTGGATATTAACTCTAAAAAGTTCTCTATGTTGCAGATGTGAAAGGAGAATGGGTCTTTCAGGTTGATGAGCACAATAGGCAATCAGAGGTGTTTACGATTCCGCTAAACAGTGCTCAAAGCGGCACATTTTTAAAATTTCAGTACCGATTTAGTACCGAAGTCGGTACTTTTTGACAACACTAATAGTAAGTGGATTTTCTTAATTTTTCCAGTATCGACAGCAGAACTGATATAGGTCAGAGCTTATCGATACTGCTGTCTTTAATAATTTATCCCGGGGGTCATTTTATACTGGGTTTTGGTTCCCATCCCTATTCAGCATCATATCTTCTGAACTTGTTTAATTATTCCGATGCTGTGCATCTGTTGACACTGGTACAGACCAAATTAATTATACGTAAAATATAGCCTACTGGTTATTGAGCGTAATTTTGTGTACACACCAGAGGTTCAGTGATGATTGTATTGACGAAATGTTATACTCAGAACATTGACTAACCAAAATCCCTAATACAATAAATTAGGGATGTGCACGAATATTCGAATTTTCGAATATTCGATCTGTAATTATTATTCGAAAAATAAAATACTATTCGAATTTTATCGAATTTATGAAGCCGTAGCCTAAATGCTTTGCTGGCCGTAAATGCAGTGAATCCCTGATAAATCCCAAGCACTAACTCGCAGTTATAACTAAATCCTCTGGGTGGCGCTGTGGCGCGTGTTTAACAAGCTGTTTGTATTTGATCACATAATGTCGTCGTCTGCCTCACGAAGTTTGGAATTAGACTACTAGTTGAAAATTATGTTACTAAATGATCTTAGAGAAGGGAATTACTTTTGATCAAATGAATGAATTAATCTGAGTTATAATATCATCAACACAATGAGAAATCACATGAAATCCAAACAGCAGGCGACTGAGGAAAGACAGCTGTCCATCACTACGACTGCAGGTAAGCGCAGCTGTAGCGCGCGTGATCCGAGAGATGATACTAATCTAATAGCAAAAATTTTTTTTTAGACATATACTTCCCTTAAGTTTCATTGAGAGAGACAGGTTTAAGAACAGAAAACGCAAAGTGCTGTTAGAAACTTATAACACCGTGACCGTTTGTGTCTCTGAATCGTCTGTCAGTGCAGCGCGTTTTCTCACTCGAGCATAAATTGCTGGCGGCGCCCCTGCATGTGGACATTATTGTTTTTCTCAACATAAACGTGAAACAATATAAGTTACACGATAATCATGCTGACTCGAGTGTGTGTGTACGTTCTGTTCGATATCTGGCGCAGTCTGCTACTCTGCTTTATTAGGCGTTTTTTTTTCCGCTCGCGCGCTTGAGCTTAAATCCTTTTGTTATTTATATTTTGTTTACACAAAGGCCAACTGTTTAATGTTTTCAACTAAAAGAAAACTGTAACATATATTGTAAGCTTGTTGTGTATTGCCTAATCGTAAGCTTGTTAAGAAATGGTGACAAAAACTTTTTGAAAAATGTACTTAAAAAATAACGTCTTTTTCGTTAAATGTCATTTAAATAGGCTAAACGAATATTCGAATATTCGATTTCTATGAGCCTGAATATTCGAATGCATTATTTTTTTAAATAATGCATTCGACAATAAATCGAATGTCGATTTATTGTCATTCATTGCCCATCCCTACAATATATCGTAATTTCATTTTTACAAGGTTGTACAAGCCTTAAGACACCGATCTATGCAAATTCTATCAGACCAAGAAAAAAAAGGTCAGAGAGAATCATGTTACTACGTTGGATATTCCAGTCGCCAGCTAAAATGATTACGACAGGCTTCAGAATGGGTCGAGTATTGAAATAGAATAAAAATAGTGTCTGTTCGGCCCAAAAAAATAAACATGACATACATTTATACATTTCACACCTTGCCTTCCTGTCTAGTTTTGAGAGCATGAATAATTAATAAGGATGAATAGATTGATCATGCATTATTGATGTCAATGCCTCTTTCTGCTCTACATGCAGCAGTGCCAGATGATCCTCTTCCTCCTTATGTAAATTCTCATTCTGTGCCAACAGCCAATGAGCTCTTTGTTCATGCTCAGAAATGTTTAAGAAAACATTTTAATTGGCATTCTGCATAAACGAAATATAGAAAAGTTTATGCATGTCAGGGGGGTTATTATATTACCTATAGTTATCAGGAATAATAATGACAATCTTAGATGTCAGAGGTCATCATCACACTTCCTGTACACACACAAAAAGAAAAAAAGAACGATGTCTTTCCACGTTTAAGCAGTACATGTTGTGCTGGAGCGTAAACACCTTCCTCTGTTTAGCGTACAGCCGCAGTGCTGTTCCCCAAGTCCCACCGTCCCTCCCTACAAGATGCAATGAAACATTAATCAGCAAATTGTGCATTACGTTTGTAATTAACGTTCAAGAGAGTTTAACTTTGCAATGTTTCATTAGTTTATATGCAAATAATTGAGCAATTGCCTCATTTGGTTTGGGAGTGCAATGATGTATTGGCCTGGCAGAAGGAATTGGAACGCGAGCGAGGGAGACGTACGTTCGAGTGCGTGTATGCGCGGATCGGTGACTGTGGCTGTATCCCATGATGAATGTTCACCTCGTATGTCCCAGGCCTCCATTTTAGTTGCGTTTTACCCTGGCTCTTTAAATGCAGAGAAGGAATGTTAACCTTAGCCCCGTTCACAGCACAACCAATTCTCTTGTCACACTACATCAACCTGAAATATACCTGGGTCTTGATCGCTCTTCAGGTGCTCGTGTGCATACGTTTGTGTGTTTGTCTCCACTGTGCCCTTTAAATCTGTTTTTGTTTATGAACCTGCATTTATGAGAGGCAAATCACAGTCCTCTGCGCATCTTTGCGGCCATCTCCATCTGTGTGCTTGCATTTGTGTGTGATGAGCTTTTGCACTCTGAGTAATGTTTACTAACCTGAGTGGGCAGCAGATTGCAAAAATGCATCATTAGACTGTTATTACCGGGTGGTGACTGCATGTGGTGGCTCAGGCTCCCTACGTACACTGCTGATTACTCATTCATCATGGCTTTACAAATGCCTTTGCAAAATAGAGATCATTCCACCTCATGGTAATGTCGTTCCTCATGGTTTACAAGTCATTTCGATTCCTCACTGTTTTTGGCATGAGTGTTGATTGTTTTTTACCTATTAAATTGGCTATTGCGCTAACCCGCGTCTAGTCTCGTTAAGCCTTTTTTTGGGTAAGGAAAACACATTCATCTGGGTCAGACCGTTGAATGTCTTTTCATTTATTATTCAGTCTGTCATGGGCCAGTAAAGTGATTGGATGTGATGCGTGTCAGGTTTTGGTCGCCGCAATGACTCGCAAGCCTAACGAGAAACAACGGCTTGCTCTGCGGGACGGCTTTTTCAGCAGCTCTTAAAACGAGTTTTGCATGTTAAAATGTGCATTTAGGGAACTTAGTCTGGTCAGCTGTGATGTTTGCTTCTTTTATTTAATGAGTGGGGTCTCGCAGCTAGAAGGCTGCTTTGTAAGTCGTATTGGTATGTTTTTACACGACATGGGTGTTAGAATGACTCCCTAAGCTTGTTTATGAAGTATGGCTCTTCATATGGCAAAATTCTGACATTCTAATACAGTTGAATGGATTTGACTTGAGACGACTCTATTCAAGCTCTAAAACCACCATTACCATTACCGTTTCCTGTGACTGGATTACAAATGGATCTTACTTGACCACATTACAAGGCAGGTGTAAATGTACTGGTGACGAATTGTGATCTGATAACAAAAAATATATTAAAGTTCAAAACTTTGGGGTCAAACACATTTTTAAAACATTTGTTTTTAATATTTTTGAAGGAAGTCTCTTATGCTCACCAATGCTTAGATAAAAATATAGTAAAAACCATAATATTATGAAATCTCATTACTATTTAAACTGTTTTTATTGTAATATATTGTACATTTTACTCCTTAATGACGAAGCTGAATTTTCAGCAGCCATTATTACTCCAGTCCTCAGTGTTATAATATGTGTTCCTGGTCTTGTGTGGACTTTTAGGTTATTTCCTGTTTTTAGCCATGTTTTGTAGTCCTTTGTAGTTTTTCTTGATTAGTTATTTGATAGTTCTTTGATTGGTCTTGTTTTCTCTTGTGTATATACAGGGCGATTCCATGCAAATGTCAACCTTGCCATGAAAAAATAAAGTTATTATCAAAATATCAAAACCCTTTCTAAGGTGTCCATTTGGGTCTGTATTTTATTGTATTGATGTGCGGTCATGTAAATTTTAAGGAAATTTTTGTGTTTATTCACCTCAGATAAGGTGTGCACAGATACTAAAATTGCTTTTTCAAACAAACATATTTCATGCTTTAAAAAGAGGGGTCAAAGACTCATTTTTTTTATACTTTATGTTGACAGTAAGCATTTTTCAGAAAGATGGGAGCATGACTGAGATATAAATACACCCACTTTGTTATAACTGCATTGCCCTTTAAATTTATAAAGGCTATATTTAGGAAGTCACAACGCTTCAGTGCTGTGTCACGTCCGTAACGATTTAAAGAATAAGTTTATATTGTATAATAATTATTATTACAATTAATTTGAAAATGTATGTACAAAGCCAAAATATGTCCATTCTAGTTATGATTGACAATTCATCTCACTTATTTGCTCTAAACAACCTAATTATGCGTTACGGACGTGACTGTTACGGACGCTTCATATTAAATCATGCATGATTTGACCAGCGCATATTTGTTGAATGAATGAATGAATTTATTTATTTCGAGCAATATAATGACACATAACAAAGGAAATCAAGAAGCATTCTGATTAAATCAATACGAAAAGATAAATTCATCAACTTTACAACATAAATCGATCTATATGCTTGAAATGGAGTGGAAAGAAATCAAACTTATTTAAACCCACCGCGGTCTTTCAACATGTTCATGTTCAACGTGTTGTTACTGTTAAAAAAACCCGCATATATATTAAATTGATCTCTATTACTGTACATCAGAACATTTTAGAAATACCAGTACCATAATGTTAAGCATTATTACAGTCTCTGAGAGCGAGAGCGAGAGAAATATGAGACGCGCCTTTACTCACTTTCTTTCCCGCGCGCGCCCTCTGTGGTCAAGAGTTATTTCTGTGGTGATTTGTATCTGCGATTTCTGTACAACATCAGAATTGGTAAGTAATTTGATATCTATGTATCTCCAGAGCGCTCGCGCCTCTCTATCTGTGTGTGTGTGTGCGTGCGTGTGTGTGGGATCAGGCTATGTAACTTAAAAAATGACATAATCAGGCCGTATAGAATGCAACATGCTAACTTTCAAATAGACGAAAAAAATATGAACGTCCGATTCATTCAAAGATGAAATTGACTATCACCATCTCCGTGAACGCGCCTGGAGAGAAACGCATGTAATGGATTACATAATCAGAGAGTAGGCCTATCCTATTTCTTTTCGTTTGTAATTGTTTCGTTTAAAGACATTTCAAGCCTTCTATATAGATATATTTCTCATGTCTGTGAGGCATACGCTGAGTTTCGGTTAATTTATGATGAGATGCGCTCCAGTTCACGTGCAATGCAAGGGACCGCGCCTCCATGTTATGATTATATTGTCTATTTGCTTCTTATTTAAAATATTAAAATTAAAATAAAAAATATTAAAATTAAGATACAATTTATACAAAACGAAATTCACTTTAAAGAAAGGCTTTCTACAAAACAAAACTTTATTAAGTGGCCAAAATCATGTCTGACCATGCACATTTGCACTTTTTTAATTTATATTCATTTATAGTATGAGTCCCTGATTATATGTTACATGTTCTCTTGTTGTTGTTTTTTGTTTTTTTAAAAGACAAACCATCCATTTTTGGAAAATAATTTATGGATTTATAGCGTTTTGAAAGAAAAAAAATAACTTTGAATTTATCATCAACAATATTGTTGTTTGATTTAATAATCATTTTTCAACATGTTCAGACTGAGCAAAAAAAACCAAAAACATTTTAACAGGATAAATTGAATATTCACAAAATGTGTGGGTCTAGGTAAAAAAAAAAAAAAAATCCCGGCCAATGTCCGGTAATTACCAACGGAAACCCTGCCTTGAGGGGAAACCGGCGATCTCGACTCCGGAGAATATCGATATGATAAAAACACAAAATAGCTGCTGATGTATCTTAACAATTCCGTATCTTTCGGGGTCTATAGTTAACACCACATTATAAAGCAATATCATGCCCGAATTGAGTTTTGCCCACGCTGCATTTTAGCAGCATGAGAGATATGCGTGAACGGAGGTTAATCTAGCCTATAACAAAGTGATTTCAGTTTAAATTTGATTAATTGTGCAGCCTCAGATGTTTGTTGTTTTAAATACCCAACAGAGACACACAAATAGGTCTCTGTTCAAGCATTTTCTCTGATTTTTCAGCGTCTGCCAAGTGTCGATTTCGGAACTGTCACGTCCATAACGAAAATATGTCACGTCCATAACAACGTTTTTTCCTCATAAATGAAAAAATGAAAAGTAAAATAAGATAAATAATTTATGTTCCATAGAGAGCCAACACTCATCCCTTCGGTTGGTATTATTTATTTTGGCTTGTGCATTTTAATTCGCAGAATTTCTACAAAGTATGTTGTCTCCCACAAACTCACGTCTTTTTTTGACACGTCCGTAACGCACGTGTATTTCCCTCATATTAAATATAAAACGCATGTGTAGACTGATATTTTTCTATTGTCTGGACTCCTTTATTAAGGTAGTATGGACATATGAACAGACTTTTAAATATATTGGTATTAAATGCATTTTCTGAGAATTTATATTTTACGTTTTGACTGCAAATGTCACGTCCATAACGCTGGAATTGGCCTACAGTATATACCCCAGTGTGTGCCATGTTCCTTGTCTGGGGTTGTCCTTCCATGGATATTACATGTGTGCTTGTTATCAGTTTTGTTTGCCTTCATTGTCTATGTCTGGATTTATCAGTTTTGCCTGAATTTACTTTTATTATGTTTGTTTGAATACATGTTTGCTGCATGTGGATCCTACTGTCGTTCTTCTGAAACAGCCACCGTTACAACATTAACCATAACTTTTTTTTAGACATTAAACATTTTAAGTTTAATGCATTGTTTCCCTATGCTCTTTTAACAAAATAATATAACTAAAATAATAATATAACTCTTTTTTTAAATGTGCCTTTTATATCTAAGTTATAAGAACTTCTTTGCAAAGAGCCATTTTTAATCTGTCAAAATTATGGAAAGCATTTTGAATCATCCATCAATGTTTTTATATTTCTGTAAATGGAAAATTTGATTAAAGCTTTAAAGTAATATGTTAGTGCCGTTTTCGTTTTGTGTGAGAGTAAGTGCAATCAAATCTTTATATGCAATACAAAAAGAATATCCAGATATTATCAGGATATGAAACATGCTATTACCAGGCTTAAAGGGAGACTAAAATCTACCTGTGAACTCTAATAAAAAAAAGAAAAAGGTTCACAAATTAGTTGGATTGGTGGTTGAATGGTGGAGGAATTGTTATAGAAGTAAGGTAAGGAGACTCTTATCCTTGTGATTTAGATGATCAAGCTCGTACAAACTGCTGTTTAGAACATTTGGTGCAGTGCATTTGCCTCTTTATTCCAGTGAGTGTAGCAGTGAGCAAATGCAAGATCTCAACTTGTGTCACTTTTATCCAGAGGTGTAAAGTCCATGGGTCAGAAAGTAAAAGTCCTGCCATATGCTTATTCCACCCATGAACTCAGCCAGCTGATTTCACTAATTAGTTCTATCTCCTGGCTGAAAAACTGTGCTAATTAGCAAATCCTGGACTTTACACCTCTGCTTTTAGCCCATCACTTTACAGTATTAAAGGGTTAGTTCACCCAAAAATGAAAATGATGTCATTAATGACTCACCCTCATGTCGTTCCAAGCCCGTAAGACCTCCGTTCATCTTCGGAACACATTTTAAGATATTTTAGATTTAGTCCGAGAGCTTTCTGTCCCTCCATTGAACATGTACGGTATACTACTGTCCTTGTCCAGAAAGGAAATAAAAACATCATCAAAATAGTCCATGTGCCATCAGTGGATTAGTTAGAATGTTTTGAAGCATCGGAAATACATTTTGGTCCAAAAATAACAAAAACTGCGACTTTATTCAGCATTGTATTGTCTTCCGGTTCTGTTGTCAATCCGCGTTCACGAGTCCGCAGTGACGCTGCTGACGTGTTATCTGGTGCGTCCGTGTATTCGGGTTCAAATAAATATGGCTGGGCAAAAAAATGCAAGTCTTCCTCTGTGTCGAAATCCTTAGACATGTTTGTGAAGATTGTTTTGTTTACAGCGTGCGTCTCCCTCAGACTGTAAACGAAGCTCGGGCGCACCAGATAACACGTCAGCAGCGTCTTACGTCAGCAGCATCACTGAACGCGGATTGACAACAGAACCGGGAGAGAATACAATGCTGAGTAAAGTCGTAGTTTTTGTTATTTTTGGACCAAAATGTATTTTCGATGCTTCAAAACATTCTAATGTCATGCACTTCATAAACAGCACTGATGTCACATGGACTAGATGATGTCTTTATTTCCTTTCTGGACAAGGACAGTATAACATACATACATTTTCAATGGAGGGACAGAAAGCTCTCGGACTAAATCTAAAATATCTTAAACTGTGTTCCAAAGATGAATGGAGGTCTTACGGGCTTGGAACGACATGAGGGTGAGTCATTAATGACATAATTTTCATTTTTGGGTGAACTAACCCTTTAAGTAATTTTGAGGGGGTTCTTTTTCATATTAAGAAGCTTGATGGTGTCTGTGAGCAGATTAAAGAGTAGCTGGCCATTACCTAATGCAGAGACTCCATATTGCTTCATGCTTCCCTTTGCCTTTGATCTATCCCCTTAGGCCTGACATAATCGCAGTTTTAATAAATGACAAGTGCCAATATGTTGACTGTACATGATCCATGTGAGATCGCTCAGGAAAAGTGCCTTTCCATCAGAGGTTCAGGAAATGAGTTGCTAGTGGTCCATGACAGGTATCCGATATGTAAAATGTATGCTTTTTTAAAATGTATTTATTTATTTTCAACCTACCCCCAAACATGCTGGAACAGAACCAAAGCAGCATTTTTTTTTTCTTACAATTAATTTGTCAGTCCTATTAGAGGAGTGCAACTTTGGGCTTTTGACTTGAGATGAACTGCCTCACAGTTTTTGACTTTTAATACAAATAAGTGCTTTTCGAGCATCTGAAACCAGTTCTCTCAGGTGAAAGTTTTGCTAATTGCGCAAAGAAGTCTCAGCTCGAGTTTTAATTAGTATAATGACTGTATATCTCTTGATTAGAGTGTGAGAAGGTCAGTGATAACTTTGCGGCGTAATGAGATTACAGTATATTGCTGATATTGCAGCTGTGATTACGGAGGGTTTAGCCTCTCGCTCAACAGACGATGCCCCGTAACTGTTTGGTAAGAGGTTGTTTCAGGACATCTCTTATTCAAATGAGAGAAAAACAGTCTGAACACTGTGGGGCACTTTCTGTTTTATCTTTCATAATGAAATTCTTATTAAGCAGCTGGCTTATTCAGGACCCTGCAAAGCTTGATTAGTAGTTTCATTTCATATTTAAGATGGCCAGACAGAGCTGTTTTAATTACACTGCAGATGTTCTCTCAACAGTCTCTCGGGAGTCGGGGGCAGACTTTGAAATAACTTTTTTTTTCTCTATCTTCCTTTATTTAGGATATTTTTATTTGCATCTGTCTGTTTTTGTAGAAGTTGCAAAAAGTGTGCTGGAGAAAGCAGATGCAGCTGGCTGCTGCTTAGAAATACCCAACGGCAGATTAAAGCTTCTAATTTGGGATTAAACGAGGAAGTTCAAAACTCTTGATCAGTTCATGTTCATAGAAGTTCAGGTTTCTTGATCAAATAGGTTTGTTTCTGAATCTCTAGGCTGAATAAGATGAATCAATAAATTAATCTTAATAATGAATAAATTAAGTGAATTTTACAGGGAGCATTTATTTTTGGAAAATAAATCCTGACAAGGGAAACTATGGGCTGCTAGTCGTGAACAAGCTAAGAAGATACACTTCAAAACTTGTGGAATAACTAAAAGACAATCACATGTTCCGTACATGTAAGTCAAAAGCTTTCTCCGTTGTTTAATATAAGAAGAGTGATTGTAAGTGCTGTACGCTAATGAAAAATGCTGATCAGGACTTCTGGTTTCAGCCTAAATTAATGTGCTGCAAAAAATTCATGGAAAAAAGTGGAATTGAGGACACTAATAAGTGCATTAAAGTCGTGTTCGGGACAAATGTGGACAAAATCATTTTTATTAAAAAGAAAAAAAATACTTTCCTTAATTTGAACAGTACAAGACTTGGATACTTTTCCGAAGTTTGCCACCTGAAAACACAACATTTTTTTTGACTCGATTCTACAATGTTGAAAAAAAAAAAGGGCACCCATAGGAATGAATGGGAAAAACTATAATTCAGAGCATTTTGTTTTTAATTTGCCGAATAAAAATCAATAGATCCAACACAATGCAGATCATACATACACTGTACAACATTCTCAATGTGGCTCGAACACGCACGCACGTACACACACACACACACACACACACACACACACACACACACACACACACACACACAAACAAACAAACTATCACGGTATACGAATTCATTGTTTCCTTCTTGTCTCGTGTTTATGTTGTGGTTTGAGTGCGCGTGTGTAGTGGGCGTGATTGAGTGTCATTACCTGATCCGCTCCAGCTGTTCATCATCTCATCACCAGCTGCAGTCTATCTCATCACTCTTTATATACTCACTGTTGTCTCATCCCCTTTGTCAGATCATTGTTTGATTTCTCCTGTGTCGGCGTTCCAGTCCTGTCTTCCTGCTTTCCTGTTTCGTGTTCCTGTGGTTATCGTCTCATATCTGGATTATTTGTCACCGTTGGCTCACTTCACCACTGCACCCGGATCTGGATCTGACCATCGAAGTCCCTGCGCCATCTTTCCACACCCGTTGTCTTGTCGTCTTGTTCATCTGACCATTAAACAGTGATTCACTTCACTTTCACTTTCCTGTCATCAGTTCAGAGCCATGACAGAACGATCTGACCAAGGAATGGAAGCAGCGAGTGTTTCATCGGGGTCGCTGGAAGAGTTTATTCACCACAGTGTACGGAGGATGGATTCGCAAGAGAGAAATCTTAATGACACGGGTCGTGCGGTACAATCTTTGGTGGCGCAGGTGTCCGAGCTCACCCAGCAAATCCAACTTCTGCGAGCTCCCACTGCGCCGCCCACATCGGTTGTTCCCCCCACACCACCAGGACGCCCTCCCCAGTCGGAGCCCCGCCTACCAGTTCCGGAGTCCTATTCTGGTGAGTCAATGTATTGTAGAGCATTTCTAACCCGATGCTCTATGCACTTTGCACTCCAACCCAGAACTTTCAACACGTAACAAGCCAAGGTTGCCTTCGTGTTAACCCTATTGACTGGGAGAGCGGCGCTATGGGGAACTGCGGTGTGGGAGAACCAAGACCCATGCTGCGCCTCGTTCCAGAGACTCTCCGCCGAGATGGGACAGGTGTTCGATCGAGCCGTCGCTGGGAGAGAGGCGGCTAGAGTGCTGGCCGACCTCCATCAAGGGGAGAGATCGGTCGCTGATTTCTCAATCGAATTTCGAACCCTGGCGGCGGAGTGTCAATGGAACGAGGAGGCGCAGTGGGACATGTTCCTGCATGGGTTGGCTGACCGTGTCCAGAAGGAGATCTATGCCCTGGACCTAACCAACGTCTTTGAACAGACTGATTGACTTGGCCCTGACTCCGCACGCTTGGAGGAATCGAGGGTCCACAGTCCAGCGGCAGGGACGTGGTCAGCCCCGTCTACGATCCCGAACCCATGCAGGTAGGGCGAGCTCAGCTTTCCCGGGAGGAGAAGGAGAGGCGGAGGTCCCAGGGCCTTTGCCTCTATTGCGGAGGAACGGGACATTACGCCTACAACTGCCCGGTAAAAGGTCAAGCCCGATAGTAAGTATGAGGCTACTATCGGGTGGGATCTCCGCCGAGAAGACCTCATCTACATCTACGCTCCTCCCGGTAAGACTAAGATGGTCAGTCCACCAGCACAACTGTAAAGCACTTCTGGACTCCGGGGCTGAGGGTAATTTCATGAACCATACATTTGCACACAAGTTTCAGATTCCCCTCAAGCCTCTCACACACAAGATTGCTGTACACGCACTGAATGGTCAAGAACTCCCCACCATTTCTTTTGTCACTGAAGACATCACCCTCATTACATCAGGCAATCACTTTTTTTTTACGTACTGGACCCCTTGCACCCATCGTTCTTGGACACCCCTGGCTCATCCTTCACAACCCTCGATTGGACTGGCACCAAAGATCTGTGTTGGAGTGGAGCAAGGAATGTCATAAGTCTTGTCTTGTGCCTGCCTGTCCGTCTGTGCCTGTTTTATGTTTCAGGAGGAAGCAGGGGTTTTGTCTAACGTGCCCGCGGAGTACCTCGACCTGAATGAGGTGTTCAGTAAGTCTTGTGCTGCTTCTCTCCCTCCGCATCGTCCCTATGACTGTGCCATAGATTTACTGCCAGGTAAGTCTCTGCCTAAAGGCAAGTTATATTCACTTTCTGTCCCAGAGAGGGAGGCTATGGAGAAATATATTTCTGATTCTCTAGCAACCAAGTTCATCCGTCCTTCCTCTTCTCCAGCGGGGGCGGGGTTCTTTTTTGTGGGGAAGAAGGACGGATCTCTGAGACCTTGTATTGATTACAGAGGGTTGAACAACATCATGGTAAAGAATACTTATCCTTTGCCGTTGATGTCTTCAGCTTTCGAGAGGTTGCAGGGAGCGTCCATCTTCACGAAATCGGACTTGCGTAAAGCTTATCATTTGGTTTGCATTAGGGAGGGGGATGAGTGGAAGACTGCTTTTAACACCCCCAGGGGGCACTTTGAATGTTTGGTCATGCTGTTCGGGCTGTCCAACTCCCCAGCAGTCTTCCAGGCACTGGTCAATGACGGGTTGCGAGACATGATAGATCAGTTCATATATGTCTACCTCGATGACATATTGATTTTTTCTTCTTTTCTCCAGGAACATGTGCAACACGTCCGACTAGTGCTTCAGAGGTTGCTAGAGAATGGGCTTTTTGTCAAGGCGGAGAAATGCGATTTTCATGCACAGTCTGTTCCTTTCCTAGGGTACATCATTTCGTCTGAAGGAGTGTGTATGGATCCTGAGAAGGTTAAGGCTGTGGTAGAGTGGCCAAGCCCATTTTCCCGTAAGGCCCTACAGAGGTTTCTGGGGTTCGCTAATTTCTACCAGCGTCTTATTCGCATTTCAGCCAACTAGCCGCACCTCTGACTGCCTTGACCTCCCCCAGAACTACGTTCAGGTAAACTGAAAGGCCGCTTTGTTTCAGCCCCCATCCTTATTGTCCCCGATCCTTCACGTCAGTTCGTGGTGGAGGTCGATGCGTCAGAGGTGGGGGTAGGTGCAATGCTATCCCAACGCTCTTCTGCAGACGACAAGATGCATCCCTGCGCGTTTTTGTCTCATCGTTTATCCCCAGCCGAACGTAATTACGACATTGGTAACAGGGAGTTTCACTCAAGTTAATTTTGGCAGTCAAGTTAGCATTGGAGGAATGGCGCCACTGGTTAGAGGGGTTGGGGGTACCTTTTATCGTCTGGACTGATCACAAGAACCTAGAGTACATCAGAACTGCCAAAAGATTGAACTCCAGGCAGGCTCGGGGGGCACTTTTTTTTGGTCGTTTTGATTTTTCTCTCTCGTACCGCCCGGGTTCCAAGAACATCAAACCTGACTCTTTATCTCGTATTTTTGATCATTCCGAATGCCCGTCTACTCCCGAGTGCATTTTACCCGAAACCCTATTTGTTTCCACACTCACATGGGAAGTCGAATCGAAGGTCAAGACGGCCTTAGAAGGGGTAACGCCTCCGCCCAGTTGCCCACCGAATCGCTTATTTGTGCCGGAGGGATTACGGTCTGACGTCATCCAGTGGGGTCATTGCTCCAACGTGGCTTGTCATCCAGGAGTCAATCGCACTAGATTTTTAGTCAAGCAACTATTCTGGTGGCTACTTATGGCTCGTGACATTCACAATTTTTTTTTGCTTGCTCAGTTTGTGCCACTGGTAAGACCTCCAATCGACCCCCAGATGGGTTACTCCAACCGCTGCCTGTCCCTTCGAGACCCTGATTCCATATCGCTCTAGATTTCAATACCGCCCTCCCACCCTCCCAGGGTAACACAGTCGTTTTGACTGGTGGACCGGTTCTCGAAGGCGGCTCACTTTATTCCCTTACCCAAATTAAAAGGAGACAGCGTTGACAGTCGTAGATCACGTCTTTCGCTTACATGGCCTTCCGATAGACGTGGTCTCTGACAGGGGACCCCAGTTTGTGTCCAAATTTTGGCGAGAGTTTTGTAAATCACTGTGAGCGACGGTTAGTCTGTCCTCAGGGTTTCATCCCCAGAGCAATGGCCAAACCGAGAGAGCCAACCAGGATCTGGAAAGGGTGTTGCGATGTTTGGTTTCCAAGAATCCTTACTCATGGAGCCAACAACTGTCCATGGTGGAGTATGCCCACAATGCGTTACCAGTGTCGTTCACTGTCACCAAGATCATTAGTCCGGTGGCAGTCCGCCTCAACTTACCTCCGGCGTACAGGAGGATTCATCCCGTTTTTCATGTATCCAAGATTAAGCTCGTGTTTCCATCAAGTGACCCGATGGTGTCCTAAAACTCCATCAGATGACCCAATGGAGAAAAAAAAACCTTGGGGGAACCCAGGCTCAGTCGGGGCCAGTTCTCCTCTGGCGTTTATGAAGTAGAGGCCGAATTTACAGTAACTGTAAGATAAAAAATGTATATGAATGCCTGGCTAAATAGATGCGTCTTTAGTCTAGTTTTAAACTGGGAGAACGAGTTTGAGCAACGAACAATATCAGGAAGGCTATTCCAGAGCTTCTGAGCTAAATGTGAAAATGCTCTCCCTCCTTTGGTGGATCTGGATATCCTAGGAATGACCAGAAGCCTCGAATTTAGTGATCTTAAAGAGCGCGATGGATTATAGGGCGATAGAAGATCCATTAAATAGACTGGAGCTAAACCATTTAGAGCTTTATAAGTCAAAAGCAATACCTTGTAATTAATACGGAACTTTATAGGTAACCAATGAAGTGATGATAGAATCGGTATTATATGATCATATTTTCTTGATCTAGTAAGAACTCTAGCGGCTGCATTTTGGACTAACTGTAGCTTGTTTATTGAAGATGCAGGACAACCAGCTAATAATGCATTACAGTAATCTAGTCTCGAGGTCATGAATGCATGAACTAACTTTTCTGCAAGACTGTTTTTGTAACATATGAAATATGCTTTTCAAAAGACAGGTTGCAGTCTAATGTAACACCCAGGTCTTTTACTGTAGTGGATAAAGTAACAGGGTATCCTAATATGTTAAAGTCGTGCTGTGAAAGGTTTTGTGGACGGTTTTTAGAACCGATAAGTATTACCTCTGTCTTGTCTGGATTTAACATCCAATCTTTTATATCTTTAACACAATCTGTCAATTTGGATAATTTAGCGTATTCATCTGGCCGTGATGAAATATATATTTGAGTGTCATCGGCATAACAATGGAAACTAATTCCATGATTCCTTAGAATATCAGTGGCAGCATATATATTGAGAATAATAAAGGGCCTAACACAGATCCCTGCGGCACTCCATAGTTTGCTGAAGTTATGATCGATTTTTCTCCATTTAAGTAGACGAAATGGTAGCGGTCAGATAAGTATGACCTGAACCAGCTTAATGCTTGTCCTTGAACATCAGTGTAATTTTGTAGTCCATCTAAGAGTATTGTGTGATCTATAGTATCGAATGCAGCACTAAGATCACGTAAAACTAGTACTGAGATACAGCCTTGGTCCGAAGCTAAAAGTAAATCATTTGTCATTCTAACAAGCGCAGTGTCAGTGCTATGATGTGGCCTGAATCCAGACTGAAACTTTTCATAGATGTCGTTTTCTTGCAAGAAAGAGCCGAGTTGAGCGGACACAACTTTTTCTAATATTTTTGACATGAATGGAAGATTTGAGATGTGTCTGTAATTTGCTAGGTTATTTGGATCTAATTGTGGTTTCTTAATAAGAGGTTTTATAACTGCCAGCTTGAACGTTCTTGGAACATGACCTAAAGATAAAGATGAGTTAATAATATTGAGAAGAGGCTCTTCCACTATAGGTAACACTTCTTTCAATAGTTTAGTTGGTTTAGGATCTAATAAACATGTTGTTGTTTTAGATGAAGTGATAAGTTTATTTAACTCTTTTTGTTCTATGGTTGTAAAGCATTGTAATTGTTCTTGCGGGGTGATAATTGCGGCTGAATTATAAGGCGCGAGCAAAGATTGAGCGTTTACGATTGTGATTCTGATGCTTTCAATTTTCTCGGTGAAGAAGTTCATGAAATCATTACTACTAAACTGTAACGAGGTATTTTGTTCAGACGACGTCTGTTTATTTGTTAGTCTAGCCACGGTATTAAATAAAAACCTTGGATTATTTCGGTTGTTTTCTATTAGTTTGCTGAGGTGCTCAGCCCTGGCCGTCTTAAGGGCCTTTTTATAACGTGACATACTGTCTTTCCACGCGATTCTAACGACCTCTAAATTAGTTTTTTTTTTCCATTTACGCTCTAAATTACGGGTTTCTCTCTTTAAAACATACGTAGTATTATTGTACCATGGTGCTATACTTTTTTCTCTGACCTTTTTTAATCTAATGGGTGCAACAATATCCAATGTTCATTCTACGTGTATGTTAAAATCTCCAACAATTAATGCTTTATCGACGTTGACCAATAGATCTGATAGAAAGTCTGCAAACTCTTTTAGGAAATCGGTGTAAGGCCCTGGAGGTCTATATATGGTAGCCAATGCTAGAGATAATAGGGATTTTTTTCTTACATCTAAGAGCGTAACATTTAGCACAAGTACTTCAAACGAATTAAACCTATGATGAGTTTTCTGAGTAACATTAAGGATATCTCTGTAGATTGTTGCAACACCACCGCCACGACCGATCAGACGGGGCTCATGCTTATAACAGTATCCTGGCGGAGTAGACTCATTTAGACCAAAATAATCATTTGGTTTAAGCCAGGTTTCAGTAAGGCACAGAACGTCGAAATTATTATCTGTGACCATTTCATTTACAATAACCGCCTTAGGTGTGAGCGATCTAATGTTCAGAAGACCTAGCTTTAGAAATTGTTTTTGTTCACTAATAGCGAGATTTTTTGTTTTAATAACAATTAGATTTTTTCTTGATCCCTTGGTAGATTTATTATTTGATCTTAGTAAACGAGGAATAGACACAGTTTCTATGCACTGTTCTACACTAGTATTAATATCAATTAAATTGGTGCAGTAGAGACTGTGATTTGGATTTTTGGTTACTAGTCAAACGGTATTTAACATCTTGGAGATGTTATCCGACAGAAGATCTGCCCCGATTCTACTTGGGTGTAAGCCATCAGCGCGGAAGAACCTCGGTCGCTCCCAAAACAGATTCCAATTATTTACAAAGAGTAGGTTCTTCTCATTGCACCATGACAATAACCATTCATTTAGCGCGAATAATCTACTGAACTTTTCATGCCCTTGTCGGTACGTAGGTAGCGGTCCAGACACAATAATCGATGTTTCAGGCGATGTTCTGCGTACCGTGTCGATAATCCTGAAGTCTTTCTTCAGAACCTCCGTCTGTCGCAGCCTAATGTCGTTAGCTCCCGCGTGTGGGCGTGATTGAGTGTCATTACCTGATCCACTCCAGCTGTTCATCATCTCATCACCAGCTGCAGTCTATCTCATCACTCTATACACTCACCTAAAGGATTATTAGGAACACCTGTTCAATTTCTCATTAATGCAATTATCTAATCAACCAATCACATGGCAGTTGCTTCAATGCATTTAGGGGTGTGGTCCTGGTCAAGAAAATCTCCTGAACTCCAAACTGAATGTCAGAATGGGAAAGAAAGGTGATTTAAGCAATTTTGAGCGTGGCATGGTTGTTGGTGCCAGACGGGCCGGTCTGAGTATTTCACAATCTGCTCAGTTACTGGGATTTTCACGCACAACCATTTCTAGGGTTTAAACATCCAGTATGCGGCAGTCCTGTGGGCGAAAATGCCTTGTTGATGCTAGAGGTCAGAGGAGAATGGGCCGACTGATTCAAGGTGATAGAAGAGCAACTTTGACTGAAATAACCACTCGTTACAACCGAGGTATGCAGCAAAGCATTTGTGAAGCCACAACACGCACAACCTTGAGGCGGATGGGCTACAACTGCAGAAGACCCCACCGGGTACCACTCATCTCCACTACAAATAGGAAAAAGAGGCTACAATTTGCAAGAGCTCACCAAAATTGGACAGTTGAAGACTGGAAAAATGTTGCCTGGTCTGATGAGTCTCGATTTCTGTTAAGACATTCAGATGGTAGAGTCAGAATTTGGCGTAAACAGAATGAGAACATGGATCCATCATGTCTTGTTACCACTGTGCAGGCTGGTGGTGGTGGTGTAATGGTGTGGGGGATGTTTTCTTGGCACACTTTAGGCCCCTTAGTGCCAATTGGGCATCGTTTAAATGCCACGGCCTACCTGAGCATTGTTGAATGAACCCCCCCCTCATTATGAAATAAATGGTTTTCTCCAAAACACGTTGGCCACAATTATTGGCACCCTTTTATTAAATACTTTTTGCAATCTCCTTTTGACAAGATAACAGCTCTGAGTTTTCTCCTTTAATGCCTGATGAGTTTGGAGAATACCTGACAATAGATTCGAGACCATTCCTTCATACAGAATCTCTCCAGATCCTGCAGATTCCCAGATCCATGTTGGTGCCTCTTCTCTTCAGTTCACTCACTCATCAGGTCAGGGAACTGGGACGGTCATGGCAGAACTTCATTTTGTGCTCCGCAACAAATTTTTGTGTTGATTTTGATGTTTGTTTTGGATTGTTGTCTTGATGGAAGATCCAACCACGGCCCATTATACGATTTCTAGCAGAATGTCACGATGTGGGTTTGTGTCCTGTCATGTTATCCCAGGTGTTTCTGATTTCCCACGCCCCCTTGTTATCTTGTCTAGCTCGTTTGTCCTTGATTATTTAAGCCCTGTGTTTCAGCCTTGTCTTTGTGAGTTCTTGTTTAATGTTTTACTGTTGTGGACATCACCAAGCTTTTCCGAGTCTAGTCTAGTCTAGTCTCTAGTCTAGTCTAGTCTAGTCCTGTCTGTGTGTCTGACCCATCGCCTGTTTCCTGGATTCCATTTCGTCTGCCGCCTGCCTCTGTCTTCCCGCCTGGTTATCGGACTCTGAGTACTGCCTTGTCTCCTATGCTGTGTCTGCTGTCTGTGACCATAGCCTGTCTGACTACCCTGTAAATAAACTCACGCTGCGTCTGGATCTACCTGTCTCTGGTTGTTCATGACACAGAAGGTGTCAGGTTTTGATTTTTTATCTGTTGATATTTGATAAAATCTACGATGCCATGTATCTGAACAAGATGTCCAGGACCTCCAGCAGAAAAACATGCCCACAACATTAAAGATCCAATGGTATATTACATTTTACACATGGGGTACTTTTTATCCTTGTGTGCACCAAACCCATCTAGCGTGTTTGCTGCAAAAAAGCTCTTTTTTTAGGTTCATCTGACCACAGAACCCTGTGCCGTTTCAAGTTCCAGTCATGTCTGACTACTGAATTTGCTGGAGTTTGTTCTTGGATGAGCGAGGCGGATTTTTCCTGAAACCCTCCCAAACAACATGTGGAGATGTAGGGGTTGTTTGATTATTTTATTTTTTTATATATATATATTATATATATATAGGCTTTCTGACCCCAAGACTCGACTAATCTCTGCAATTCTCCATCTGTGATCCTTGAAGAGTGTTTGGCCACTCAAACTTTCATTCTCCCCGTGCGGTCCCACTTTATATTAAGTGGCCCTAATACCTGTGAACTTACATGGTTACTAGACATGTACTTAGTATGTAACTACAGTGTAAATACACATTGGTACATAGTATTTACAACTGTAATATTTGTGTAACTACACATATGTAACAACCCACGGAAAGGTATGTGTAAGTACAAATGTGTAACAGGACATTGGTAACAACACTTTTTCCACTACAGTAAGTACACATGTGTAACAGGCATTATGTAACTACATTTTGTAACAACAATATGTATTCACACAAGTTGTTCCACTTCCACACGCAGTCTTCCATACTGTAGTTTCCAGTTAAGAACACACTGAAACCATGATGATTCCTATGTGTTTACCATGTATTTACTATATGACCGGCAGGACTTATGTTGAATTACAGCTAAAGTTTTCCCTTGTGGTACCAGTGTACTTATGGTAACTCCTCAGGAACTCTGCACTTGATACAATGTGTTAAACTGTCATAACTTACATGTATTATGCAAAACCCAAACCTCTGTGCAACACTGTATTAACAGTGTACTTACATGGTAACTCCTCAGGAACTGTCCACTTAATATAAAGTGTAAAATGGTCATAACTTACTGTGTATTATGCAAAACCCAAACCTCTGTGCAACACTGTATTAACAGTGTACTTACATGGTAACTCCTCAGAAACTGTCCACTTAATATAAAGTGTAATTGTTAGGGTCATTGTTGTGTACCACAGTAAATACAAAACACAAGGTTACGTAGTGGATAGTAAACTCTGAAATATAAATGTGATAGTTATGCTTTGATAGATTCTGGGATATTACGGCATAGCACTTTTAAAGATTTACTCTTTATTTTAGATTTTTTTATTTTACATTGTAGTGACCTATTTGCCTTTACAGTAAATTATAGTTTTCTGTAAACAATAAACAAGAATAGCCTACACTTTAAAACCTTAAAAATACCTTGTTTAATCGTTTAACCATTTTGTAGTATTTAGTTTATTTGTGAGACACAAAAAGCGTTTTCTCCAATAAAACACAACATAAATTCACAAAAAAACATCAATTGTATTAGCCTGATGTAATCCAAATCTTTAGAATCCATACGTTGTTTGCAAGAAACAGATCCAAATTCAGCCCTTTTTATGATCTTCATCTCCATTTCTCAGCAGCGACCGCAAACGTCAAATCCCGCGCTCAGGCGCGCTGGTGATGAATTCAAATAAAATAAAAAAGCGCCTTCAACAAGCGTTACGACATGTTTTACGGCCGTGATATCAAACGCTCATTGGCTCTCGCCTGCTTCGTCACAGATTGGGACATGCCGTGTTTCAGTCGGTGTATTTGAAATCAGGGCCGGCGCTAGCCATTTGGGTGCCCTAAGCACAAATGCTTGGTGGTGCCCCCTAGGGTTGGGTACCGAAACTCGGTGCCAATAGGGAACCGGTTCCGACGTAAACGGTAGTAACCAGACCGAATAAGAACGAAAATTTCGGTGCCTGATTTCGGTGCCTAACTTCATTAGGCACACACGCGCACACACACACACACGGTCTCTCGCTCGCTCTCTCTCCGCCGTGCGTGTGCTACACAGTTTGGAGCACAGTTTCTTCTGTCTCGCATGCGCGCTCTTTCTCACAAGGTTTGGCTGCATTTCACGTGTAAAATTACGTGTCAGAACGCCCTCTGGGTGTGCCGATAGTCTGAATCCCATATAGAATCAAGCCAATTCATTGGCTGATGGCGCGGGCGCCGCATCGACGCACTTACGTCGTCATACTATGTTGGCGCGCGCGCGCCATCTGCTCCTCAGATTTCTCTGCCGAAAAAGGAAGCTGGTCGGCAGCGCGAGGAGCTTGGCAGCGTCCCGTTCCCTATTGAGAGATATGTTACACCAGTAACCAGAGATGTTCTCTTTCATAGGTTCACTCAACGCTGCGTAGCTAAGAAGCAGTGGATTTGTAGGCTGCTGTATCACGTGCCGTTTGAACTGACGCGCTACAGCGATCTGTCACATTTCAAAGAGCCAAAACGTTATTTATTGTGTGAATCTCGTAAAAATATTGACAGAATCTGACAGCTGTGGATTTGTTCCATATCAAAAGTAACCTTCTCTGTCTTGTCTGTCAGTGTCCTCTTTGTCCGCGATTTTTCTGTGTGAAAAGGGTCATTTGCGTGAGTCTCACGGTCAATGCGTGAGAGTTGGCAGCTCTGCCTGCTAGTAATCTCTATTAATCTCCAGTATTATTACATTGTTTGATACAATATTGTTTCATTTGATATTATGTAAATATGAATTTTTATTTTATATTGTTTTTATTATTACCATATGTTACTTGTATTTATATTGTTTAAAGATTTAAGTTAATATTGTGTCCAGTTTGGCCCTGTAAATTAAAGGGTATTGTTTTTTGATAAAGTGTGTGCGGTTTCATTTTCTTAAGTACCGATTTAAGAACCGTTTAAGCACCGGAACCGTTTAAAAAATACCGAGTAGGTACTGGAATCGGATAAAACCCAAACGATACCCAACCCTAGTGCCCCCCCACCCCACTCACCCCCTCACCCACCCAAGGAATAACAACCATTCAGAATTTCTTAGTCTGATGAAGCACAATATAATAATTCTGTACATAATTTGTAGGGCTGGGAAAAGATTAATCGCGATTAATCGCATCCAAAATAAAAGTTTGTGTCTACATGAATGATATATGTGTGTGTACTGTGTATAATTATTTTGTATATACACTACCGTTCAAAAGTTTGGGGTCGGTACGATTTTAAATACTTTTAAAAGAATTCTCTTCTGCTAACCATGGCTGCGCTTATTTGATTAAAAATACAACAAAAATCAGTTATAGTATTAAATATTATTCCAGTGTAAATCAGCTGTTTTCTGTGTGAATATATAGTAAAGTGTAATTTATTCCTGTGATCAAAGCTGAATTTTCAGCATCACCAGTGTCAGTGTCTTCAGTGTCAAATGATCCTTCACAAATCAGTATAATATGAGGATTTGATGCTCAAGAAACATTAATTATTATTATCAAATTTTGAAACAGTTGTTGGTCTGTCAGTTGTACAGTTTTTTTTTTTTTTTTTTTTAGGATTCTTTGATGAATAGGAAGTTCAAAAGACTTTTGTAACATTATAAATGTCTTTACTGTCACTTTCAATCAAATTAACTATTCCTTGATAAATAAAAGTATTGATTTCTTTCCTCCAAAAAATAAAAATAAAATTCTCACTGACCCCAAACTTTTGAACGGTAGTGTATATAAATACACATTTGCATGTATGTATTTAAGAAATATTTGTTATTTATATATAAAATATTTAAATTTATATATAATATAAATTATATATAAATATATACAGTATATACATGCAAATATTTCTTAAATATATACGTGCATATGTGTGTGTATTTATATATACAAAATAATTATACACAGTACACACACATATATCATGTAGACACAAACTTTTATTTTGGATGCGATTAATCTTTTCCCAGCCCTAATAATTTGACAACTCTGTGAATATGAAAATATACAAACACTGAGATTGTGGGTTTTTTTTTTTTCTAATTGCAGTTTCACCAACAGATGTCGCCCTTGGGCCTTGGCCTCTTGAAAATGAACGCATTATCCGCATAAAACAACAACGAAAAAACGTATCTAAGCGGTCTTCCTTTTCTTCTCAAACAAACTAACTGCATCTTAAACAGCCCAAGTTTAAAAAATTTCCGGGGGAGAAAGCCCCGGACCCCCGTTAAAATAAAAGATTCAACATGCAGGGCTAAAAAAGCCCCGGATCATTTGCACTACTAGCGACGCCCCCTGGACATGCATACACGACGCAAGGGCGCCCGCGCTACAAAACTAACATTTTTATTTAAAACATTGTCTTACCTGCAAAGCGACGCGCGAGTATCATCCCGCTGTCTATTCTTTTTCCTTTTTTCGCCCCCGACTCTTGGTGCCTTTCCGAGGCCATGTCTGAGGTCGGTGTCTGCCAAATTTGACATTGATTGAGGCATAATCGAACAGACCACTGGGAGGTGGGGAAGGGGGGGCACCAGAGGGAGACGAAAAATGAGATTCACCTTTTTCTCGACTAATTTGGTCTAGGCCTATAATACTTTTGTATTGCTTTTGTATATTAACATGCTTTAGACATATTTTATTTGTTATTTATACTAGTAGCCTATTGTGATGATTTTTCACGACCCAGATTTTTTGGTGCCCCCCCAAGCACTTGGTGCCCTACGCGCAGCGCGTGATGTGCGTGTGCGGAGCGCCGGCCCTGTTTGAAATGGAGAAGCGCGCGCGCCTTCACAGAGCGAACCGAAACCGGATTAACATTTTCATGGATTAATAATTTATATTCTGATCTGTACCTCATACAACACTATTATAATACTGCCAGAGAGGACTGCGGCTGCAACGCATCATCATGTGAACGACTTTTGGTACCGGTTTTGATATTTTCGCAATAAACAAATTATTGTGAAATTTATAACGTTACTTGTCTGTCTGTTATGTTTTTATTTTCTTCATAAGTGTAGCCTACGTAGTTTTAAGGAATGGTTATGGGTAGGTTTAGGGGTATGAGTAGGATTAGTGGCTCAAAATATATTTTAATGCTATTGTTAATAAAACTATGAGAGGTTTGGGTTTGCTGAGATGGTCTCTGTTATGACCGTTTTACACTTTATATTAAGTGGACAGTTCCTGAGGAGTTACCATGTAACTTAAGTAAATTACACTGTTAATACAGTGTTGCACAGAGGTTTGGGTTTTGCATAATACACAGTAAGTTATGACTGTTTTACACTTTATATTAAGTGGACAGTTCCTGAGGAGTTACCATGTAAGTACACTGTTAATACAGTGTTGCACAGAGGTTTGGGTTTTGCATAATAGACAGTAAGTTACGACCATTTTACACTTTATATTAAGTGGACAGTTCCTGAGGAGTTACCATGTAAGTACACTGTTAATACAGTGTTGCACAGAGGTTTGGGTTTTGCATAATAGACAGTAAGTTATGACTGTTTTACACTTTATATTAAGTGGACAGTTCCTGAGGAGTTACCATGTTAGTACACTGTTAATACAGTTGCACAGAGGTTTGGGTTTTGCATAATAGACAGTAAGTTATGACTGTTTTACACTTTATATTAAGTGGACAGTTCCCGAGGAGTTACCATGTTAGTACACTGTTAATACAGTTGCACAGAGGTTTGGGTTTTGCATAATAGACAGTAAGGTATGACCATTTTACACTTTATATTAAGTGGACAGTTTCTGAGGAGTTACCATGTAAGTACACTTTTAATACAGTGTTGCACAGGGTTGGGTTTTGCATAATACACAGTAAGTAATGACCATTTTACACTTTATATTAAGTGGACAGTTTCTGAGGAGTTACCATGTAAGTACACTGTTAATACAGTGTTGCACAGGGTTGGGTTTTGCATAATACACAGTAAGTTATGACCATTTTACACTTTATATTAAGTGGACAGTTTCTGAGGAGTTACCATGTAAGTACACTTTTAATACAGTGTTGCACAGAGGTTTGGGTTTTGCATAATACACAGTGAGTTATGACCATTTTACACTTTATATTAAGTGGACAGTTCCTGAGGAGTTACCATGTAAGTACACTGTTAATACAGTGTTGCACAGAGGTTTGGGTTTTGGATAATACATGTAAGTTATGACAGTTTAACACATTGTATGAAGTGCAGAGTTCCTGAGGAGTTACCATAAGTACACTGGTACCACAAGGGAAAACTTTAGCTGTAATTCAACATAAGTCCTGCCGGTCATATAGTAAATACATGGTAAACACATAGGAATCATCATGGTTTCAGTGTGTTCTTAACTGGAAACTACAGTATGGAAGACTGCGTGTGGAAGTGGAACAACTTGTGTGAATACATATCGTTGTTACAAAATGTAATTACATAATGCCTGTTACACATATGTACTTACTGTAGTGGAAAAAGTGTTGTTACCAATGTCCTGTTACACATTTGTACTTACACATACCTTTCCGTGGGTTGTTACATATGTGTAGTTACACAAATATTACAGTTGTAAATACTATGTACCAATGTGTATTTAGACTGTAGTTTCATACTAAATACATATCTAGTAACCATGTAAGTTCACAGGTATTAAGGCCACTTAATATAAAGTGGGACCTGGAAAGATACTTCAGAGATATTTTATTCGTAAAAAATTCTAGGGGTACCAATAATTGTGGCCAACGTGTTTTGGAGAAAAACATTTATTTCATAATGTGATTTCTCCCCTACTTTCAATTCTTTTATTTTGATCATATTTACCAGGGGTACCATTAATTCTGAGCACGACTGTATATCATAGCAATGCTTGTAAAGAACCAATGTAGTTCTTGCCTTTCTCAATGTGATTTTCATTTGTTTCATGGAGATCAGCTTGAGTTCAGGGCTTTTATGAAAGCATTTTGAATATGCCGTTTACTCCAGAGCTGACAAGTTGTACTTTCTGGAACAGAGGTGCGGCCAGACACCTTGTAAAGAGCTGCCAGCATATGCCAGATATTCTTACAGTAGTTGAAGTAATGAGACTCTTGCATGAGAAGTTTAGAAATTAGCTGAAAATTGTGACAGCCTTGATGCAAAAGGCATTCAAATGGCCTGAAATTAAGTCATGGAGGACATTTAATATATGGATATACCAGTGTCAATGGAAAGGTTGCGCAGTCAAGGTGCCTACACTTAAGTAGTCAAGATTGTCATGTTTGGTATATACCTCACCATGGGGTGTACCATCCTCAGAAGAAGAAACCGAGAGTGACTGTTACTGTGCTGCCAGTTTCCTGCCTTTATAGTGAACTTCAGGGTCCAGACATGACAAATTCATTCATTGGAGTGCTCACTCACTTTAGACAAGAGTCAGTTGCCATGATGGCAGATATTGAAGCTATGTACTTCCAGGTGAGAGTTTCTGAAAAAGACTGTGATGTTCTCTGCTTTCTGTGCTGGCCAGATGGAGATCAGAACTTGGATGAGTACAAGATGGCTGTCCATCTCTTTGGAGAAAAGTCATCTCTTTTTCTTCTGTACTTGATGATTCATTGTAAATATAACAAACCCCTGTAATTTTTACTTGCAAGATAGAGCCTTAATTTCCACGTGCTTGAATTGTAGAAATGGCTTTATTTTTAAGTTCATGCTTGAATGAACTTATTTAATGTAGAACAAACTCACTCTTATCTGCTGCATTCATTTTTTCAATGTAAGATTTCCACTGCATTTTCAAGAATCTGTGCTATGGGCACTACACTCTGGGATGAACAATTGATCTGTGTAAGTTCAGTAACTAGAGGTTTTGCTGTAATTAAAAGCTCTGGAGCCAGTACAAAAGCAGGGTCAAGAGTCCCCATGAGAAGGCAGATAGTAGAGATGTCTGAACAACACGAGGGATTGACTGCAAACACGAGGAAGGAGGGACACTACAGTACAGTGTGCTAGTAAAGCTAGACTCCAAGCACTAAAAGAGGAGAGATAATCAGGGAGACAGAGGTTCTCAAAAGGGAGACTGTGATTTACCAGACCCCAATTTACCACAATTCAACACTTCAGTGCATTCTCTAATTAAAAAAATTAAACCAAAATTTTATAATAAAGATATCGCACAGAGGCCTTTCAGACGCTTAATCCATGATTAAGAAAATTAAAGTGTTTAATTTGCTTAAGAGGGAACAAACACTTCCCATCTGTTAGTTTCTCTCCAGAGATTATGTGGTACATCAGGGAGAAGGATGTGCCTTGAGGATAATGTCTTCAGGGACTATGCCGATTATAATGGCTTCTAGGAAAACGGATGCTATTAAGCACAACTGAAATAAGTTATTATGTCTGCTCGATATATAAGCATGTTTGGGTTCTTATAAAGTATAGCTGAGTGCCTGGTAAAGGTTTCTTGGTAAAGGTCATGTAATGGTTATCTGTCAAAAAAAAGAAACAATGTAATTTTATTATTATTATTATTATCATTATAATTAAGGGTGCAAGCACCGAAGGTGTAGGAACCCTATTGTGTTTGTACTGATTTTCTTTATTTACAACTCTTTAATTACATTAGCTCTAGACTAGGGGTGCGCCAAAATATCGATATGGCGATATCTCACAATATTTACTCCCGCGATCGATTCTCGATGCGCTCTTGCCAAGTATCGATCTTAAAAGCCGTTATAAAACGCTCTATTCATTATCCGAGTTGACTGGATTTGACTAGCTTTCATGAGGCACACACGCAAAGTCTCTCGCTCTCTCCCTCTCTGCCGTGCTATGTATGTTATGCGCGCAGTAGGCTGTTCTGTCTCGCATGCGCGCTCTAGATTCCGGGAGATTTGAACTAATTTGCGGGCATCAGGGAGACGCTATCATTATGCGGGAGACTCCCGGAACTTCCGGGAGACTTGGGATGTCTGGCTTTGCAAAAGTCCGCAAAACGGGAAACACTACCACATGTACAGACACCTCACGCGGCATCACCCGGAGCTCTGTGAGAAAGCCGTGGTTGGTGCTGGCTCGAAGCCGACACACCCCGGCGTAAACATTTTTTTATTACTACTGATTGCAGCAATGTTACACTAAAATAGTGTCTGTGACTGTTTTGTTGCAACTGATAAGACACAAGTTGTTTTTGTTATTGTGTTTCATCCCAAAAAATAAATGGAGATTAATTTTCCTAATTAAAAAAAAAATTGTATTTCTTAAAACATGATATATTGTGAGTTATTACTGATAATATGTCGATTATCGCAGTATCGCCATATCGTGATATTATCGGTATCGTGAACAATGTATCGCATATCGTATCGTATCGTGAAGTACCCAGCGATTCCCAGCCCTACTCTAGACCATGCTGGTAAAAAGTTATCAAATTAGCAGATACGATCTGACATTTGTTATATGTTGCTCATTATGACTGTTATGCTTATATCTTGTGTGCATATTCCAAACTTCTTAAAACTTTGTACATGTGGAGAACAATTCATTCTGCATTTGCTCAAATCCAGCTCTGATGGCGACTGCCCTGCAGAATTTAACTTAAACCCTGATGAAACTCTATCAGTTTCCATCCCTTTGAATAAAAATAAATGTATAGCTCTTGTTCATTTGCAAATTTGGTTATTATATTATATATTACTGCTAGCAAACCCTATGGTTTGCTAGCAGTATAGTTTTATATTATTACATATAGCTTAGCAGTCTGTGAAATAATTATAGATCTTTAAATGTTTATTTAACTTTTAATATACCCCAATAATTTTTTTTAAGTTGCCAGTCAGGATTAAATCTATTGCTGTCCATTTAAAATAAGACAAATGTCAAGTCAAGTCACCTTCTTCAATTATATAGCACTTTTTACAATACAGATTGCTTTAAAGCAGCTTTACAGTGATAATAGGAAATTAATGCAGCACATTTTTTTTTTGGCTATACTGCAGTTTGAAGAAAGTCATTGTCTAGCTTAAGTAAGTTTTTGATTGATTAATTTACGTTGTAAAAATGATTAGTTATTAATTTAGGGGCCGCTTACATGAAACCGTAAAGTGTTTACTTGGATTTAGTTTAAAGGGTTAGTTCACCCAAAAATGAAAATTATGTCATTAATGACTCACGTCGTTCATGTTCACTCATGTCGTTCCAAGCCCGTAAGACCTCCGTTCATCTTCGGAATCGGAACACAGTTTAAGATATTTTAGATTTAGTCCGAGAGCTTTCTGTCCCTCCATTGAAAATGTATGTACGGTATACTGTCCTTGTCCAGAAAGGAAATAAAGATCAAAGTAGTCCATGTGACACCAGTGGGTTAGTTAGAATGTTTTGAAGCATCGAAAATACATTTTGTCTTACGTCAGCAGCGTCACTGAACGCGGATTGACAACAGAACCGGAAGACAATACAATGCTGAATAAAGTCGTAGTTTTTGTTATTTTTGGACCAAAATGTATTTTCGATTCTTAAAAAAATTCTAACTAACCCACTGATGTCACACGGACTTCTTTGATGATGTTTTTATTTCCTTTCTGGACAAGGACAGTATACCGTACATACATTTTCAATGGAGGGACAGAAAGCTCTCGGACTAAATCTAAAATATCTTAAACTGTGTTCCGAAGATGAATGGAGGTCTTACGGGCTTGGAACGACATGAGGGTGAGTCATTAATGACATCATTTTCATTTTTGGGTGAACTAACCCTTTAAGCCAGGGCTTAAACATGAATAAAAAATAAAAAATCAATGGGTTCACTCCGAGCAGAATCAGTATTTTAATGTTTCTGTTCCGTTACAGTTCCGAAAACTGCCTACACTTTATACTAGAGCTTGAATAGAGCTTTATATATGTATTAAATGACTGGAAGTGCCCACATTCAAATCAACTTTGTAACCTGAAGTTGATGAAAACATAATGCTGAACAAGATGCAGCCATTAATGACTATTAAAAAACAAATCTCTGACATTCGCTGGTGAAAAACTCCATTTGAGCTTGATTTTTGGAAAATGTTAGTAATATAATGACACATGCAAGTGCCACAATACTTACTTTGACAACATGGTGTTAAATAAGAATTAAAAAAACCTTAATAGTAGCGGTTCTACACTAACCTGCAATTTTCGCTGGTTTCAAAACACACACCACACTGGAAATTACCTGCCATTCATTTTCATAATACTTTAGTGGTTGATGACATATCCTCGGAAAAACTCCTGAGATCCAAAAGCTAATGCCAGCGACTTACCTATGATGACTTGACAGCTGAGCGTGGGCATTTCACTCACGTTGGATGCATCAACATCACATTTGCATAGGCTGTACTATTTGAATTCATGATTGGTTGACTGCCAAATTAAATTAAAACGTTTTCGATTATGTTCCTGTTCAAATTTTGTTTGTTTCCGTTTTTTAATTTTTTTTTCTTCAACCGGTTCAGAGCCCTGGTTTAAGCACAACAGTTCATACAAAAACACTATTTAAAAGATTAGAAGGCAACACACATTATAGAAATAAATGGTAAATGGTAAATGGACTGCATTTATATAGCGCTTTCACAGACCCAATGGCCACCAAAGCGCTTTACATTTGCCTCACATTCACCCATTCACACACTCATTCATACACCGATGGGCGACGGCAGCCATGCAAGGCGCCATCCAGCTCGTCGGGAGCAGCTGGGGTTAGGTGTCTTGCTCATGGTGGTCGACACTTGGTCAGGTGGAACCGAGGATTGAACCACCAACCTTCCGGTTTGTAGACAACCCACATGAACCACTGAGCCACTGCCGCCCCCTAATAACTGAATAACTGATACAAATGAGGCCTTAAAATTAATGCTTCAGTTTTGAGCTGCAAATGATATATTCACATTCATTTGAAGTTGTCCTGTGACATCCTACTGTATTTAAATGTATAATATAAGTCCACACATTTACCATTTTATGATCACATGCTTTAAGACAGCATTTATTTATTCATCTATTTTACTCTAAAGACTCTTGACAACTGTCTTGCTGTAACCTGTTTAATCAAACCCCAGTTTTCAGTGAAGATTCAAGATGGACTTTTCTAGGAACTCTAATTATGGGCAATTGGTGCCCAATGAATGCCACTTGCAGATATTATTATCATTTTTATTATTATGTCTATTTATTACCATCATGAGTCCATTACTCCCTAGAAGAAAACTTTGTATTTAAGGCCATTGATATGGCTGAATTCTTTATGAGTGTACAACATTTTTATCTTACAAAAATAGTTTTTTTAAGAATGTGAAAAATTGGGTAACGCTTCCTTTTACAGTACAGTACTTACGTGTACTTACAGTGTACTTACCTAGAAAGTACTGGCTAATATAAGGTAAGTACATGGGTTAGGGGTAGGTTTAGGGTAGGTTCAGGGTTAGTACCTAGTTATTACCCAGTAATTGTAATTACTATAATAAGTATATGTACATGTACATGGGTAACAGGACTGTAAAAGGAAGCGTTACCAAAAATTGCTCTGCATCTAATTTGTATATTATTATTACTATTCATTTCTGAGAATTAGATAATGACCATTCTAATAGGAAAAGTTGCAAGCCATCATTTACCCCATTGTACACAATTTTGCAATTGTTTTCAAAAGTCTTGTTTGCATTATTCAGTCATGCCTGTCCAATGTAAGGAGGGCTGTTTCTATTTGTAGTTATTTGCATAACTGCCATGTTTGAGTGCAATTATTTTTGCATAGCAAGCAGAGTAAATGACTAGTTTAGCCAGTGGAAAGTTTGTTGGTGAGATGACAGATGACAGACAGTAAATCGCTAACTCTAATGCACTCATTTCCCTGTCTGCATCCACCATGACTTTCAATTACGAAAGTGTTGTGCCTTTAAGAGTAGGCTACTGCTTTTGCTGCTTGCACACACATGCTGATGTTACATCTCGAGAGTTATCGTTTCAAGCTGCGTTTCTCTTTTTTATCTTAACATAACCATATGAGATTGATTTTTATCAAAGACAGGCCCATCAATTATTCTTTGTTATCCCTTCAGATGAAAGACACTTTTTCATATCAGTCAGTTTGTGGTTTGGTGTGGAGTGTAGTTCACTTTGTTTAGCTTGTCTCTTCATGCATAAGAACCAACAGAGCTTTGAAGGTTCAGTCTGGTTCTTTCTAGTCTCATGTTTGTAGTCCTTTAATGCAAAAAATGTTTTGACTGAAATAATTGTCACTTTTTTATATTTCTATTTCGCTTTATTTGAATTCATTTTTAGTTTTAGTAATTGTATTATTTCAACTTAAAGTTGTTTGAGTTAATTGCCAAGGCAACATTTGTATATACAGTTGTAATCAAAGTTATTCAACACCCATTGCAAAACAGGTTTAGCAACATTTACAGACATTCATTTGTTTGCTAAAGATGCTTGCCATGAAGGGGTTGAATAATTTTGAGACTGCATAAGTCATTTAAAAGTTGCATTTTCAGTTGAGTTTGGGGAAACCACTTGAAACATTGGTTACACTTTATTTTAAGGTGTCCTTGTTACAGTGTAATTATATATTTAAGTACAGAGTAATATTAAGTAACTACATGTACTTACTATAGGAATAGGGTAGGATTAGGATTTGGTTGAGGGTTAGTTACATGTAATTATGCATAATTTACTGTTATTACTACAGTAAGTACATGTAACATGTGTAACAAGGACACCGTAAAATAAAGTGTTACCGGAAACATTTGTTGTGTTGAGCTATTTCAATTACTTTTGTTTGAATGTTTGTTGCAAACAGCTGCAAGTCTGTAAACTTTGCCAATAAGCCTGATTTGCAATGCATCAAAAACCACAGGAGGAGACAGACAGGTTTAGGTGCACACAGTGTTTATTAAAAGCAGAGTGGTGGTGGAACAACGGGAACCAGATGATGGTGAGAGGATGGTGACTTGTAGAATGATGATGGTAACTTAGCTGACGATGACTGAAGTGGATTCTCTGTGCAGGTGACGAGTGAACACGAAGACAGGCGATCAGGATCTGGATCAGGAGACTGGATACAGGACGAGGCTATCTCAGGTGAGTAGATTGGTAAGGAGTCTGACATAAAGCAGTGTATACTGCAACGAGACCAGACAAGGAGTGAAAGGTGAACGGGCATATAAAGGGTGTGTTGATGAGGGAGTGCAGTTCTCTGGTGATTGTGAACGAGTGGGGCGGGTCCTGGTGATTGAGTGATGATTGGGGCTGTGACGCTGTGGCTGACTCTGTGACACAATGGGGGTTGAATAATTTTTATTACAACTGTATATTATATATAATATTCCTGTTATTATATATAATAACTATTAATGACATATTTTTCTGTATTAATCACACCTAACATTAAAGTTTTTTATGTATTTTATAATAATTTCACATTAAATCTCCAAATTAAATGTAGGAACAACATAAAGGCAGTAACCTATATTTTACATATTTGTTTAATGGCATCTTTTTATGAAAGAAGGCATCACCGATACCAATACTGCTATTGATGTCTCTATGAAATAGTTACATTTTGCTTTGTTACATCAATAGTCTCTCTCCTCTCTCTCTCTCTCTCTCTCTCTCCTCTCTCTCTCTCTCTCTCTCTCTCTCTCATCTCTCTCTCTCTCTCTCTCTCTCTCTCTCTCTCTCTCTCTCTCTCTCTCTCTCTCTCTCTCTCTCTCTCTCTCTCCTCTCTCTCTCTCTCTCTCTCTCTCTCTCTCTCTCTCTCTCTCTCTATATATTAATATATATATATATATATATATATATATATATATATATATATATATATATATATATATATATACACTCACCGGCCACTTTATTAGGTACCCCATGCTAGTAACGGGTTGGACCCCCTTTTGCCTTCAGAACTGCCTCAATTCTTCGTGGCATAGATTCAACAAGGTGCTGGAAGCATTCCTCAGGGAGTTTGGTCCATATTGACATGATGGCATCACACAGTTGCCGCAGATTTGTCGGCTGCACATCCATGATGCGAATCTCCCGTTCCACCACATCCCAAAGATGCTCTATTGGGTTGAGATCTGGTGACTGTGGAGGCCATTTTAGTACAGTGAACTCATTGTCATGTTCAAGAAACCAATTTGAAATGATTAGAGCTTTGTGACATGGTGGAAGTAGCCATCAGAGGATGGGTACATGGTGGCCATAAAGGGATGGACATGGTCAGAAACAATGCTCAGGTAGGCCGTGGCATTTAAACGATGCCCAATTGGCACTAAGGGGCCTAAAGTGTGCAGGAAAACATCCCCCACACCATTACACCACCACCACCAGCCTGCACAGTGGTAACAAGGCATGATGGTTCCATGTTCTCATTCTGTTTACGCCAAATTCTGACTCTAACATCTGAATGTCTCAACAGAAATCGAGACTCATCAGACCAGGCAACATTTTTCCAGTCTTCAACTGTTCAATTTTGGTGAGCTCTTGCAAATTGTAGCCTCTTTTTCCTATTTGTAGTGGAGATGAGTGGTACCCGGTGGAGTCTTCTGCTGTTGTAGCCCATCCGCCTCAAGGTTGTGCGTGTTGTGGCTTCACAAATGCTTTGCTGCATACCTCGGTTGTAACGAGTGGTTATTTCAGTCACTGTTGCCCTTCTATCAGCTCGAACCAGTCTGGCCATTCTCCTCTGACCTCTGGCATCAACAAGGCATTTCCGCCCACAGAACTGCCGCTCACTGGATGTTTTTTCTTTTTCGGACCATTCTCTGTAAACCCTAGAGATGGTTGTGCGTGAAAATCCCAGTAGATTAGCAGTTTCTGAAATACTCAGACCAGCCCTTCTGGCACCAACAATCATGCCACGTTCAAAGTCACTCAAATCAACTTTCTTCCCCATACTGATGCTCGGTTTGAACTGCAGGAGATTGTCTTGACCATGTCTACATGCCTAAATGCACTGAGTTGCCGCCATGTGATTGGCTGCTTAGAAATTAAGTGTTAACGAGCAGTTGGACAGGTGTACCTAATAAAGTGGCCGGTGAGTGTATATATATATATTATATTTCATTTGACAATTTTTAACAGAGTTAGAAACAAGTGAATGTCTTTGCATTTAAAGGCACTAACCTGTTTAACCTGTTTTGATTTAGTTCATAATCAAAGTAACTTTTTGTATCAATCCTTTTTCGAACCAACACTAGTTTTCGGTACAGGATGCCCTTTGAGACTGAGATTAGAGGGTCAGGAGTTATGAACAGATGACCTTGTACCCTTTGGGGCATTAAGGATAGATCGTTTAAAAGGAGTTTAAAAGGAGGTTTTGTGATTGATAGAAATGTGTTTTTCATGTGACAGATGTTCCCTGTCTGTCTGTTCAGTGACATCCTCTTCTCTGCCTGATATGTGGCACTAATAACACATTCTATCCTGGGTCACCTTCAGCATCTCTCTCTCTCTCTCTCTCTCTCTCTCTCTCTCTCTCTCTCTCTCTCTCTTCTCTCTCTCTCTCTCTCTCTCTCTCTCTCTCTCTCTCTCTCTCTCCTCTCTCTCTCTCTCTCTCTCTCTCTCTCTGAGTTACTCCACAAAATTCTCTCAATTTGGACATAAGGACCTTAGGACCATAAGGATTTAAGTATTTGGGAGTCTTTGTAGGAAATGAAAATGTTGTAAAAAAGAATTTTGAAGGCACTGTTGAAAAGGTCAAAGGGCGACTGGATAAGTGGAGGCTTTTACTCCCTAAAATTTCCTATAAAGGTAGAATTTTGATTATAAACAATCTGGTTGCCTCTGCACTTTTGCACCGCCAGCCTGTATAGATCCCCCAGTAGATGTACTGATGAAAATCCAGGCAATGTTAATCGATTTCTTCTGGGACAGAATGCACGGGGTATCAAAAGTGTGTTGTATCTATCAAAAGACGAAGGAGGACTTGGTTTGATACACTTGCAGAGCCGAACGGCTGCATTTCGTCTGCAATACGTACAGAGACTTTTAAAGTGCTCCTCGGAGTCCAGTTGGATGGCGGCTGCCTGTGCGATCCTCCGGAATATCGAAGGGCTAGGATTGGACAAAACTTTATTCTGGTTGGACTCTCAAAGATTGAAACTATCTAATTCTCCAGTTTTTTATCGTAACTTATTAAAAGTCTGGTCTCTGTTTAAGAAAAGCAGGGAAAGCAATGCTGCTTCTCTGTTTTGGTTACTTCGAGAACCATTGGTCGGTGGCTCACGTTTGGACTTATCACGTGAGTTTTCTTTTTCCATACCAGAAAGGACTTTGTGTAACGCCAAGTTGACAGAAATTGATCATCTACATCAAATAGCGGGACCAGCTTTTAGGAATGTGACCGCGATTGCTGAGCATTTAGGACTCAAATCATGCCGTATAGTAGCAAAAGCACTTGAAAAGTGGAGATCGGCCCTTACTGAGGAAGAGACAGAACTGCTGGATCATTACTCACAGGGGTTAATAAACCCTGACTGTAAAGACCCTTTTCCCAAGTTGGGTATTTCTCCCATTTTGGGAGAACACAACAGCATGCTTTTAGATTGTAAAGAAATAATGATTGTGGGTTCAAATGTTGTACTTGGAAAAGAATTGTACAAGGTTTGTGTAAAAGCTTTTAATAAGAAATCTTTAGATAATAAGTGTGATACACCATGGCGGAATATACTTAATCTTGCTGTCGATGAAAAAGCCAGAATGGAGAGCCTTGTATAAGTCACCATTGGTCAAAAAAACTGGGGATTTACAGTGGAGAGTGTTACATGGTGCCATTGCAGTAAATGCTTTCGTCTCCTTGATCAATTCTGAAGTGACTGAAGGCTGCCCTTTTTGTTTGCAGAAAGAGACTATTTTTCATGCTTTTATGCACTGTGTGAGGTTAAAACCTTTATTTGAGATATTGAGAGAATTTTTTGGTTCTTTTGATGAGGTTTTTTCAATGAAAGTGTTTATTTGTGAACTTAAATATGTGAAGAAATTTCGTCATAGATGTCAATTGTTGAATTTCTTGTTAGGTCAGGCAAAAATGGCGATTTATACCACAAGAAAAGAAAAAATTTAGCAAAATGTTTGCAACAGTTTGGTAGCAATTTTTGTAAAATTAGTCAAATCTAGGATTTTGATTGATTATCATTATTATCGATTAATGCATGATTTTTTATCGTTTGAGGTAAGATGGTGTTTAAATAAGGTCCTTTGTGAAATTGTTGAAGAAGAGTTGCTGTTTTCTATCTTTTAAGATTTTCTATTGGTCTTAAATTAATGATGTTGTTTGGCAGATTGTAATAATAGTTGTTGTGTAAATTGTAATAAAAGGGTTTTGAAAATCAAAAAAATCTCTCTCTCTTTTGTTACATCAATAGTCTCTCTCTCTCTCTCTCTCTCTCTCTCTCTCTCTCTCTCTCTCTCTCTCTCTCTCTCTCTCTCTCTCTCTCTCTCTCTCTCTCTCTCTCTCTCTCTCTCTCTCTCTCTCTCTCTCTCTCTCTCTCTCTCTGAGTTACTCCACAAAATTCTCTCAATTTGGACATAAGGACCTGAGACGCACCAATGGAAGTGTCAGAACAAATAGTCTGAAGCAAAGTCTTCATTCAAAGCGATTACTATTGTTTTGTCTCTGCGTTCTTTTCATTTCCTGTGCTTTTCCGACTAAGGAAATGGCTGTTTTGTCGCTGAGGGTAGATGGAGAGTAATCAGGGTGCAATTTGAGCAGCGAGGGGCTCAGGAGTAGCCGGATTGGCAGCTTTGTCTGAAGGGTTTGTGGGTAATGGTGGTTAACTGGTTGTAAGGTGATTTGCTCAGAGTGTCTGATTTGGGGGCTTGGTGCTGGCCGTCGTCTGGGCTGTCAGTGAGATGCTTAGTGGTGTCAGAGCTAATGTGAGGCCGTCCAAGCGGAGCGGGTATGCCGATCTCCCTGCAGACCTGTGTCTGTCACAGCTAGGGAGCATCCTGTCATCCCATCAAATCTGTCCCGGCGTGATAAACGTAGCCCAACAGCTCAGCCATTTATGACCACCCGGCCTGCCTACTCGAAATGAATAGATGTTCTTGCTTATTTATTTATGCAGCGATATTGCCATATTTATTGAAAGAGTAAAATTAATGCACAACCTTCTGTTTGAGGAAACAAATCAATCACTCATGTCTTGAAATATTTACCTAGTCTCATTTCACCTTCTGAAAAAAATATTTCCCTTTTAAATTCGTTTTGCAGCATTTGTAATTAATGTATTTGATTATAGTTGTATTTTTCAAATTAGCCAGCACTATTAACATCGCTTTTTATGCAGAATAGATGTAATAAGAATGGTGGGCTACACTTCTTTCACTAACACACATTTATTGTTTAATATTACAAAAATCCATTTAACTTTTTCAGACCTTGTGAAATGATGAATTAATATGTGAAAATGCATTTGAAGCTTTACCACAATTAAATGTTCTCTGAGGATTATTCTAGTAACCCTCTGCTCTTTGATAAATGTTCCTGTTCTTTTTCCATGTATGGATCTCCCAGAATGCCTTCCTATTTCCCTCTCCACAGAGGAATGAATTAATGTGGGACTGAACCATACTTGTACATGTGAAATTTTCATATGCATTATGAATGATTTCATGTTGCAGTTAATTTTTATTTCCCAGCAATTCATTGCCCCTTCAATATTTCTCAAGCTCTCATATCATACCTAATGTTTGCCTAATGAAATGTTCATGTTAATGGATGAGGCCGGGAATGCGATCAAAATCGCATAAATAGCAATAGATTTCATTCACAAACCGAGCATGTGCACACATTTGTGCAAAAAAAAAAAAACCTGTGAAAGTCATGATTTTTTTAAATAATAGTAATAATAATATGAATAAAATTATTATTAAATAATAATAATAATAATTATTATTAGAAAAAGATAAAGAAGAAGAAACAACAACTTTAGTTTGATCCTACAATAATGTGTATTTTCGGTCTTCACAAAGTTATTATTGGTAATTTTCCAACTCCTATCTTTATACTCTGTTTTTAATTATCAGATTAATTCTTTGAGCAATAATAATGCCACAATGTCTTATTGTGCTCTGCCAAACAGTAAAGAAAACAGATTTATTTAACGACTACCCCTAATTGCAATTAATAGCCGATAATCCTTCTGTTGTTTTGAATTTGGTCCCAAATGGCTCGACCTGTGTGCACAAGCTGTCTGTCATGTCCCATAAAGAGAAACATGGCAGTGACTTTCTCCATCACTCCTGGAGCACAAGCTGTACCTCATAGCACTGAAATATGATCTCACTAAGTGTGTCAGATGCTCAAGTGAGAAGGCTTTTGCTGTTTTGTGCAGTGACCTCGCATTTATCATTGCCATAGCTGTGCTATTATGGCCCTGGATAACGCTGACCATGCCTCTTTTGTCTATTAGCTAAAGTGTTGTGGCTGCTGGGGCTCTGGAGGGGGTCTTAAAGTGTCTACTAAGTGCGGGACGCACTCATGCATCACTGAAGTGCTCCCCAATGCAGGCTTGTTCAGTCATTGGGCCTCTTTTTTCCACTGCAGCCTAACATGGTGTGTTGGGATGCTTCATGGCACAGATGTATTATTAGGTTCCTTTATCACCTTGTTTTAGATTTAATGGCCCCAGAAAGTATTTGGACACTTTTTTTATATACAATATAACGAAATATTAACCCAAAATGACATTTATTTTAAATAAGGCACAAATACACATTTCAAGCAAAACACTTCACAAAAAGGTTTATATAGACCATATACAGCTTCTTGTAAAAGTGATTCAGAAAAGCTCTGAGAAATGACAAAGCTTGGGATCCAATGATAGTGTTAAGCCTGGTTTATGCTCACGGCGTCGGCACAAGTACAAAGGTGTACACGGTAAAAATGACGTCACTGCGGTGTGTGCGTTCGTGCGTGTTGAGTGCGCGAGACACGGGCTGCGTCTGAAAGCTTAGGCAGCTGACTTGTTGCCTCACTGCTCTATCAGGCAATGACTTTGCAGGCAGCGTTTGCGCACGAAGGCACCTAATAAAACTGATTTCGGACAGACTTCTGAGGCAGCGTAATGGTTGACCGAGCTTTGGTGAACATTTAATGACTAAAATAATAAAAATTTTTAGAAAAAAAGTGGAAAATGTTGTTCAAAAATGTACATTTACACATAAACTGACGACCAGCCGCAACTTTCAGATGCCATCTTTATTTTTCTAGCTCAACTGTCACAGATTGGAAAGCACAGTATTGTGGGATATCAAAGGCAGCGAAGGATACATCTATGATGCCTTCAAAATTTGATCAGATGAAGTTATCTCAGGAGACAGGAAGTGAAACTAACATTGCATTCGGACGTGCCTTGATGCCAGACTTTGGAATGCATCCTCCGAAGGCTGCATTTTTGGGACACAACCCCCATATCTCGTGCCGGTGTGCACGCCATTTTTTGGAACTTTGCGAGCTACTCTGTTTCCAAAGATGCAACACTTTGAGGCGATTCTGGCCAAGCAGGTACATCTGTACTGGCTTCCTACCAGCACATAGTTTGCACTTGTGACAATAGAACAAAGTATATGGTTATTAGGACGTAAAACTAAATTAAACAACAATCTCTTAAATATTTTCTAATTTAATTAAACATTACATTTAATTTTATTAACATATTTACATTTTCACATTCCTAACCCTAAACCCAACATTATTAAACATGGACCTTTATTTTCACTAAAAGGGAAATAAGCCCTTTTAGTGTAGGCTCATTTTTTTAGACACGTAAAATAGATTTTTTTTGTTTACAAACAATATCTAAATACTTTTTTTGTTACTGCTTGTATACATTAATATTCGTTTCCTTTTAAACACTTTTATATTGTGAGCTTTGAATTTAGAATGATCATTTCTAAATGTTTCTTCAAGGATGAGCTGCTTTTTTATCAAACTTTTAATGACCTCAATTCAGTTTTTTGACTGGACTTTTAAGAAAAATAAGTGAAAATCTCCACTTTCAGGTGACATTCCGCTTTTCATGTTTCACATTTGCTCTCATTTAATGAAGGCTACAAGGACACAGAGGCTATTATTGTGTCCCACACTGAGTGCTCCCGAGCAAGGTGTTTTTCTTTGTGTGAAATTGCCTAAGATTTCCATAATCTTTGAGAGGTGAAGTGACTTGTAAAATTAGGATTGATGTGTCCATTTGTGGCAAAGCGGGTCGGTCTGGGCTGCCTCCCTGTCCTTTTATACAATATAACAGTGTGATTCAGCCAGATTTTAGAATTACGTGAATAGCATGTTCCGATCAAGTTGTAAAATCCAAACTTTCTTCATAAAAACATATTTCTTCTGTAACTGGCAGCAAGGATATGGCCTGAGGGCCTCCATTAGGCTGTGAATTTTCAACATTTAGAGTACAAAAAAAAAAAAAAGCTAAATTCCGTCCAGCGGATTCTAACGAATTGCTTTTGCCAGACACTATTCACCAATTCCAAGCTCTATTGTTTCTTCAGATGTGTAGAGCCACAGACGTTTTGTTGAAAATCAGAGTCACAAACACGGAAGCAGGTAGGGACGGACAGATATAGGTGTTGAAAAAAGAGCAGCCCAACGTTATGAAAAGCTGTGGACCACCTTGTAAAGACTCCATTTATCTTTAGGTGTGACTGGAAGAAAAGACATTTGTTATCCAGAACAGTAGAATTAAACATGAGCATGAAATGAAAGAGCAGTATAATTTTAGAAGGTATCTTTCAACCTGTAATTTTAGCCACCTTCAAAGGCCTCTCCATCTTCCTTCCCCAGAGTCTGGCTCTTCAGACAGTTTTAAAACCCCGTCTCCTGGACTCACTTGATTTAGCTGCATTGTAATGATTCATACTTGTTTATAATACATGGAAAGAAGACCCCACCCCTTTTAGGCATGTCCCATTAATCTAAAGAAAAAATAAATGAAATTACTATCAGAGCTACTGCTTCACAAACACCTGTTTTGTATATTTAATTTCGGAGAAAATAGCTGGGAGTTACTTGAATATGAGGACATTCTAAATCTAATGCCCATTCTGAACATTAAATGAGAAGATTTATTTTGAATTGTATACGCACACACAGACACAGACACACATAATACAAAAAATACAATATATAAGATAGAAAATACATTTAATTTATTTTATTTTATATTTATTTAATTATATATATTAAATAAATTATATATATATTTTATACAATTATATTATATATTTTATTTTATGGGAGAATGTTTTCTCTGTCAGAATGATCTATGTGAACAACTGCTGGGTTACATTGGATAGCATTTTCTGTCTGTCAAAGTGACAGCCAGGCTGATTGATGATTCAAATCGGGTCGTTTGCCGTTGCCTTTGGTATTCACCTGTGACCTAGGTAGCTCGGGCAAAGGCTAGAGTGAGTAATTATTGTATTATTATGCAGCTGTCAAGATTAAAAAAAGCATGTAGGAAGAATGTTGTGATCCCCGGATCAGAAGGGGAATAGACGATCACTGGAGCTCCGTGTGATGTTTATTTTATCTGCTCTGCGCAGATGGTCCGCGTCTTTCTGCTTCTGGTTGTGTCCTAAGAGCAGATAAGACTACTAATAATGCCAGATAGGAATAACACAGGCCACAGAGGGGAGTGAATGTTCGTACACGTCGTTCCATCATAGTATCCGTTCTACAAAATTGTTTTAGATCATACATTTTGTTTACTTTCCACCCCTACAGCTTTTGTTTGTCTGTTGTGGGATAGGAATATGGCAAATATCATGCATTACTTGCTGCTGCTTATTACACAAAGAAGAAAAGCAAATATGGTAATATCACAGACTTTTGGAATGGAAATCAATTCTGCGATTGAATTTTTAGAGGAATATCTTGTTACTTTTATGCGCCACTGAAAGCTGCATCCTGCGTAGAATGTAATTGAACCTCTGTCTACAGTCTGTTTTTAGTGATAAAGATGTGCGTTAAAAATGTGAATGCAGCTAAAATGAGACATTGTGATGAGACAGTGTGAGTTGCACTGAAAGGTTAAACGGTGACAAGAACAACACGGATTTGCACTCTCTGATTGTAGAAAACAGTTACACACTGTTTATGCCCGTGACCTGCAGCTTCACCGCAATCTATCATTGATAATAGTTTATATTGGCAAAGACATAAGATGCTGATGCGGGGGGAAAACAATGCTTCAAGCCGCATGCCAAGCTAATTGCCATGTCTAATAAAACGTAAGTAAATGTAACATGTACTAAACTTTGTAAGCCACATCAAAAGAGCATCTTTCATCTTTTTATTGCAACATCTATAAATTCGCACCGTCCCTTCTTCTGTCCTTACTGAAGTGATACTGAAGGTGATATCTGGCGTATGGGTTGCTGCCAGGAAGGAGACCACCAGATGTTTTAGCAGTTCAGGCAAACAGGCAATGAGTTGTAGCCTTATTCCGGGGTTTGAGGGGCAGCTGTCTGCTTAATGACAAGGAAGATGAAGTTGAAGGATCGTTTTTCTGCTGGGTTAACTTCCTCTACTCTAAAGGTTTACGTGGCGGCAATCACTGCTTGATGCACCTTTGGGCAGTGGATCATCGGGGAGACACCTTTTGGTATCTCGTTTCCTACATGATGCTATGGGGCCTGCAAGTCATGCGAGAGTTCTGGCCTGGGATTTGGTTGTTGTTCTGGAGGGGTTGTCCATGGCACACTTTGAGCTTATTGAATCAGTTTTAGATAAGTTCCTGATGATCAAGACAGCTTTCTTGTGTGCGTTTACTTTTCTAAAGAGGAGATCTGCAGGCCCTGTCTGCTGCCTCCTCCTTCCTAGAGTTTGTATTTCTTCTCCCTAGACTTGGTTACGTGCCTACGGTTCCTACCAACATAGCACATTCTGTTCTTCTGCAGGCCTTTTGTCCTTCTTCAGACGGCGGACCTGGTCCATTTAAGGGACATGACGGTCATTTCCACCGTTCTGTGCAATGGAATAAAACTGATCAATTGCTGGTGTGCTTTGGTTCATCCAAACGGGGTTCCAACCAAGCAAAGAATATACAAGTGGATTGTTAAGGCTATTTCTTTGGCTTAGGTGTGTGGCCTTCCTTCTCCTAAGAGCCCATCTAACAAGTATGGCTGCCTCTAACACCGTGTCCTAACCAGACGCAATGCGATAAGATTCCAGCGACAAGCAATTTTTTTCAAAAACCACAGCCAATCATAACAGCATGTACACGGCACCAGGGATTAATCTTGACGGCACTCGCAAGGAAATGGATAAGTACATAAGTACATCAAATTCACAAATATTATACCATTTAAACATTATTAAAAATACATACTGAGTTACTAAAACAGTCTTTGTCATAGAATACACTTGTTTGTTCACAGTTTGAAAGTCCTAGTTTTTATTTGCACACATTTATCAGGTTCTACAACCTGGATTTGGATTCCATGTCAGGATCTCATGGTGCTTATGTCCTAAGCTTGTGCTCACCATGATTCACACTAGGACAGGCATTTGTTCAGTATGACATAGTGGGTATTAACGTTAGTGTCAACATTCTGATGCAGCGTTTTCCCTGAGAAGAGAACGAGGCTCTGTCTCCTTGCCATACTTCCATCATGCCTGTGAGCTACGTACTTAAGCCAATCAGAAGCTGATGATGTTTGGTCCGGGTATCCTTTATAGCTTCTGCGGTGCGCCATCATGCATCACGGGGTGATGTTGCACCAATGAGATTTGGAGTTATTTAACATCTGCTTCATACGCAATCACGCAGGAGCGTTCCCATAGTGTCAACATTCTGACACGGCGTCTAGTTCCCTTCTCAGGAAACCGGGGTTAGGGTCATAACAGAGATGCTTTTTAATATTGAAGAAATTACAGACTGCTGTGCATTAATACCTCCTATACAGAGTTTTTCATTATTTAAAACTTATTTGATGCTAAATGAGTGGCCATAACTCACCCACACTCTACCAAATTAGATGCCATGATTTGTCAGTTATAAAGACACCTTCACACAAGATTAGCTGAAATAACTATCATGTTGATTACATGTATGCCATATTTATACGCATATTACATACATAAAAATGAATGCGAGTTTTAAGATGTTAAGGACCAATTTGTATGAACCTTTTGGCTTGTTTGCTACATACGTGAGGAGAATCACTGCTATACACATCTTAACCTATGAAGACAGGCTCTTGGAGAGAAATGCTAAATGGATTACTTCATACTCAATTACAATGAGGATTTCAGTCTCATCATATTCTTTACCTCTTTAAAGCTGCAGTCCGGAGTTTTTCCTCTTTGTCGCCATCTCTGTTCGAAATCTGCAATTGCAGTCATTCGCGAAATTATCAACTTTACGTGAGTTGTACTTCAACACCCTCGACACGGCACAGCGCGGATGAACGCAATGTTTGAGGAGAGTGTGCAGCTGTCAATCACTGCGCTGATGTGGATACTGTCATTCAGAAATCACAGATTATTCTTTTTGGAAGTATGACCAACATAAGATTTTTTTACCGGAAAATGTCATCTGAACCAGTAAGAAACATCCACTTTTGTTCTAGTTCTGACATTGCAGTAAATCGCGCTGATAAAATCTAACAATCGCTTATAAGTTATCATATCACGCAAAACCGTGCAAATTATACTTTGTTCTCAAATTGTTAATGTTAACAACGTCAGCATTGCGTGACTGCATGTAATGTCCTTCCGATATGTATCCTTGTTTTCGCATGGGGCCGGTTGCTGTCTCTTTTTTTCTGTAGCCACTCCGAAGCCCGAACGAAGTCTTTTGCATTTTACAACGGGTGAATCTGTTGTCACTGGTGATTGTCGTTTGAACCTTTCTGGATCCGCCATCAAATTGATAAGTTTAATTAGATCAAGTGCTGTGAGAAAAGGCTATAAATCTCCACCTCCAACATCCTCACACGCAATATAGCCTACTAGCCGAGACTCCTTCTTTATGTGTACAGATGTGACGTAATGACCAAAGACATGCTCGAATCTCCCGCGGAAATCCACCAGTACCACTGGAATTAAAAACATTATTACAAGCTTACCGGTTTGAATCGAGCTAAGGCAAGAAGATAGTTTTGAACTCTGGCTGGTTATGTATTTTCTCAAATATGCATTTTGGATAATTTTTAACCCCCCCAAAAAAAAGCTACGGACTGCAGCTTTATATCTTTTAAATACATAACCTTTTATAATTCTCTATACACATACGCCCTTTCAGAGGAAGATATGATAATCAGGGCAGGATAATATATTTCCATAAAGCCACGTTAGGCAGTACACACACACAGACAGATACACGCAGTAATTATCATGTCAATGGGAAAGCATTGTTTTAATAGCTACTGGTGAAATGGGTTGAATAAAAAGGGCAGCTTTCTTCCCAGAATCTCTCCCTGGATATTAATTATTGCTGAATTTCAATTAAGTTCCCACATTTAACGAATAGCAGCTCTTACTGAGGTGCTCAGCAATTTGTGTCCATTAGGATAGCCCTTCTGCGTTCATCCCATTCATAGGTTTCTCTGTTTATCGCTCTGATTTATCAGACCTCGGCGTCCCCTTTGTTTTATGTTTCACTCTTTTTTCCACACCAATATTGCTCTATTTCCCTCTGACTTTATCTCCTATTCTCATTTTTACCATTTCTCTCTCTTGCTTTTTCTGTCTCTGGTGGGATTTTCAGTGGAGTGTATTTGCATCTTAATAAGGGTTGAATGTTCAGTAGCTCTATTGTTTAAGTGGTTAAAATATGATGTTTGTAATTATTCCACCATTAACATTCATAGGACACATTGCCCATAGCAGCTTCCTTTTAGTAACTATAGTCAAGCGTACCCATTCAAGACTCTCGAGTCTTCTCTTTCGTGTTTATCTATCATATTTTCTTCTATTATCTCTAAGCCATAGCCTGTCCTTCATGTACACTCTGAGAGTTTTATTTGCTTTCTCATTTCTTTTTTTCTTCTCCTTTTCCCTACACCTGACAATTTGTGTCCATTTATGAATATAGTGTTTGTCAAGGATGTATTGATGAGTTTGGGAGACCCTTTGTTCTTCATGCTGGTTTTTCTTTGCTGTTTGTTTTTGTTTTTGTGTTTGTGAATAAGAGATTTAAGAAGGTGAGTGGAATAGCATGCTGATGTTGAAAGCACACTAGTAAATCTGGTAATTGGTGCATTGCTTTTTTTACACACTTTCTGCTTTTAAGAATGTTTGTATTTAAGGAATAATTGAGTCTAGACTGTTGAATTATTGAAATTTAATGCACACCAGTTGGTAGTAAAGCCTTGCCTTTTTCATCCTTCAAAAAATACTTGTTTGTAAAACTACTTAAGGTTTCTCCATTAAATCAGCTCAACTTTCTAGTTCAAAAGTCACTCAAGACTCCGTTGTTAATTTGAAAGAATCTTTTTAAGGATGTTTGGGTCATTTCTGTGCAGTTACTAGAGAGTGAGAGAAAGAACATGAACATGTATGATATGACATGCGTCTGCCGTGGCTTCATTTCTCATTTAGGTGGTAGCATTGCTATTCTTGAAGTAAAGTAACTTTTTTAATTCTCTTTTATTTTTCATACTACATTTTATGTTATGTTTAGGTAATTTTGTCGGTGCAGAATGGGATGGGTGAATCTCTTACTTTTTTATACAAATAGATTAAAAGCATTCTTGTTCTTCTACGGTCCTCATTCAGTATACAGCATCTGCAGCTTTGCTAATGCTGTAATATACAGTACTATGGCTGCCGTTGCGAATGGACCACTATGCTTTGCCCTGTTGTGGACTTAAATAAAGGACCATAAATTGGTAGCACTTTCTTTTACATCCCTGTTTTACTTATTGTATAAAGGTAGGGACTCACCAAACCGACGCCAAAGAACTAGCGCTGACGAAAGCTGACTGTGTTGTCGCCTCCCGTCGCCTGCGTCGGGGCAACAAAATCTGTGCTTGAACACACCGAAAGGACTACAGCCGACTGTCAGCTTACACGCGCGTTCTGCGCCTGCGTGTAAAAGACATAACTGTCTATTTAAGTAGATATATTCATCTATATTCATCATTCAAAAAGGGAAAGCGAAACTAAGACTGCAGGTATACAAACCATAAACAAAGCAGCGCTTGCCTTACCGTTTTGAATATCAATCATGCTAATCGCGTTCTTTATTCCTCTCCGCTCATGTTATTGTGAAAATATTTGCGCATTTGAATGCTCAGGTAAGATTACGTAAAATTAGAACAGCCTTCTTTCTGTTCCGTCATGACTTTTTTGCTCGCTTTCATCACTTTTGCTCTTATTCTCATGCACTGACTTGTTCACTAAACTGAACAGCCAATCAGAGTTCTCTCTCTCTCGCAGATTCTACATGTTGAATCGGCCGGAAAAAACCCTGACGGCTTCCGACTAGAGCCAACGGTGTGGAACACACTTGAAAAACTAAGTCGGCCGATGCTCAAAACCGGCCCGTAGTTGGCTTGGTGCACCCCTGGCTTTAATGACACTAACTGGGTAATAAACTAGGTATTAACCCTGAACCTACCCCTAAACCTTAACTTAATCCATGTAGTTACCTTACATTACACTGTACTTTTGTGGGTAAGTACATAAGGTACATTGAAAGTGCACGTACCGTAAAATAAAGTGCAACCCATAATTTATTCTGGGCAGAGTGAATATGTTTCATCCTTCAATTGTTGCCATGAGGCGAGTAAATAAATCATTGTTGAGGAATTTTAAAACGCCCATGGGCTTCTCTCACCTCTGATGTCCAAGTCAACATGTTTCTCGCTTCTTTCTCTTCTCCTTGTTCAGGCAGCTTTTACAACCTCACACATACAATGAATGTATCTGTGCTGCATTACATTTTCATCAGCTTCCGAGAATCGATTCCAATTAAACATCAAATAGATATTCTGTTTCCTATTGGTTTACCTTTCCCTCCTTCTATCTCCCTCTCTCTCTTTTCAAGTGTTGATCTTTCACTCTTTATAACCTCCTACATTTCCTCTTTCTGCTTTAGTTTTGCATCCTGTTACATTTATAATGTATTGTTCCCCAAGGCAGTGTAAATAATACTTTTAATATAAACACCTTGCATTTCAGCAAAGAGCACATAGTTTATCTTCAGCATACTTCACAATTTTTATTTCAATACTTGGAAATGGAAAATGATCACTTGTTTAGTACAAGTTCCCCAACACTTGGGGTGCAACGTAACGTAGTTGATCCGTGATCTGTACAGACCAGGCCCCACGTTTCAGCATGTGGTCTGCAGATTAACTGCAAAGTTTAAGCATCACAGAGTGCAAGTTTATCATTTCCATGTGTTTTGTCTGGCCAATTTACACATTCAAGCGGTTTTAAACCATTCAAGCGCAATAGGTAAAAGAGAATGTGCGCTGTTATCTGCATTCACAGCCGGACACTCTCAAAGTGCGCGCACACAGAGGTTCCTCTTTCACGTCTCCTTGGACTTGAACGGACGGACACACACATACAAAATTGTCAAATACCCATCTTATTGTAAGTATTCTATAGTAAACAAAATGTTATGTCTCAAGTGAACGTAAACAGTTGAGAAAAAAAATGGATGTGCATCAATATATTGGATTTGTGCATTAGATCTTAATGTGACAGCAACCTGTAAATACCTGCTGCTGTCTGTCAATGTTTATCAAACAACAAAAGCTTTAACAAAGATGAATCTAGGCCTACATGTATATTTCATTTATACAGTAAACACTATAGTGCTATTTTACACATTACATTTATGCTACTGTTAGACCTTACTTTATTTGTAACTTTTGTTATATGTTATTTATCTTTACTTGTAATTAGTGTGTTTGTTCTAATTTTATTACAGAGTGTTCACTTGTCTTTAATAATGTTTGAACTTAATGTTCAGGGCAGGGCTTTGTGAAGGGTCAATAGTGGCATGCAGTTGTTATAGGGAAACATATATGTATTTATAGCTAATATTAGACATAATTAATTGTTTGCTCTAATGGCAGAGCTGAGATTTGTAATTAAGAGCTAACTATTTTTGTTAATTAGAAATGGCCCTTTTCCTTATTAACAGTGTGACTTGGGGAGTGACCCAAAACAGGCAACAATGGCATATTATGCCCCATTGCCGTCATTGTTTTATAGTAAAATTCAGCACATCTGTGATTTTATCATTTTGTCTTTATGATAAGCTTTAGGTGCAACTGGGACTGCAGTCAGAAAACTACCCTCTCCCTCATCCACATGAGTAGGCTGACCTTTGAGGTCTGGCCTCGTGTAGAGCTGCGTGATTTACATAGTCATAATACATCTTATGTCCTTTTATGCCCCCTGTGGTTTATAGATGGCATGTCTAACAAAATTCCTCTGAAATCTCAGTCCCAGATCTCTCTATCTCCATAATCATAATGTAATGAATAATATATGTTTGGTGACATTAAAAATAACCATATTCTATTACTGTTCCCCAATTACACCACAATATGCCTTGAATTTGCATACAGTGATTCATAATTAAATTCATGTAATTAACTAACCAATAACTGGCATAATTGAGTAATTATTAAAGCGTATTCATAGTTCCTGAATTATATCCCACTAAAATGTCTTTGTTCCAAGTTTTTCCTGTAAAGCTGAAGTTTTTTTTAATTTAATTTTGATTTTGTGCAATTCTCTCCTGTTCTAATATAATATTCAGAAACTATACGCCTTTGTAAGTTAATTTCCATGAATTTTATTTGATCTATTTAATTTTATTCTTTTTTAATTTAATTTTATTCTTTTTGTTTTGGCTAGTCGTGCATAAATTGCAGTCCTCAGCTTTAACTTACAGTATATTTAAATCAAGAAATTACCATGCTGTGTTGCTCAGTAGAATTTCCCTGAAGCTTTCGTCCGTTCATTGAAGCGTAGGAATAGCATATTCATTAGTGTGAGCCTTATTGGCTAAACAGGCGGAAGGAGCCGTCTCCTCTGAATCAATGGTGAATGGGAGCTTTCAGTTAGATGCATCAAGTTCTCACTGACTGCGGCTTCAGCGAAGGCACATACTCTGCAAATTCTGAGGGTCTCATTTTCCTGCGTCTCAGTCTTTTAGCAGTGGGGATTACTTTGAAGCAGTGCTTAAATTGATCCATTAAGTGGGTTATTGATCAGGCCGTGAGACCCACGGGGCTGCTCCATTGGGCTCCCTCAAGTCTGAATAACTTTGCAGAGACACTGAATCATATGGAGGGAATCTAATTGAATATGTGAGCCTATTCGTGCAAACGGTTGAAAATGACATTAGCTCGCGCAGACAGCCCTCCGCTATGTGCTGAATCAGAGATGAGTAGATTTTCACCTGCCACCCTAGAGAGTGGGCCAGAAAGTATATTAAAATATGTATGTGAATTAAATGGAGGTATATTCTGCTGTACTTAAAAGTGAAGTGTGTCATTTTTCAGTGTTAAAATGAAGACATTTGTTGGGTCATTGCCCTGAAAAGTGTAAACACTGTGACACTGTAGTGCTATCAAAACATTTCTAATTTTGTTTGAGCCCCACAACCTGCCCGACAAAAACATTGGCTGAGCCAATGGATTGAATATGGGAGAGGACCATATTTAAGACTGCACAAATAAGTGTGTGTGTGTGTGTGTCTGTGTGTGTGTGCGGCGGGGGTGGAGTTGGTTGTTGGGGAATGATGCACGGTGGAGGCTTGTGATCCAAGTTGTCAGTATGCCGATTTACCAAAAAAAAAAAAAAAAAAAAAAAAAATGAAGGAGAGAATGGATGCTTGCAGAAGCCCTGCTTGCTGATGTTCTGTTGCTGGTCTATGAACTTTGAACCCTGAACTTTCTCTTGCCCCGAATCTTGCGCTCTCATAGGCTGTAGGTCGTCGCCGATATAAATTCCAGTCAAAACACATTTCACGATGCATGACTCTGAGTCACAGACAGATCCAGATATTTAGCATGCTAAATATTTCATACACACATTGTCACTCTTGTGAACGAGCACCGATTTGCCTTCAATTTCGGGCATTTGTCTGCGATTTCCACAAAAACTGTCGGCGAGTGAAAATCGGGGCTACAGTCGTGCAGTGTGTACCCGGCATAAGGGTGCATACATTGGTTTAAAGCTTTAAAGACTAATGCTACACATTTTGAGACTGGGTCATCAGCAGAGCTAGCATCAAAGCTCTTAGGTCAGTGCAGATCACCCAGACCAGCCATGAAACATGACAGGTCCATTTTATGCAGAAGTCTGTGTTCTCATGGATGTCAAACATATGGCAAACTTTGTCAATAGTGACACTATCCCCACATGTGAGATTCAGTATGTGCAGTGCTTAGTGCGTAGGAGGATTGATGGAATGTGTTTGCCCCACAGTGACACTGAGATAGAGAGTAACTCTGTGTTTGGGTAAATAAAATGTGTGTGAAATTAATTTGTGCGCAGCTTCTCTGATTTTTCAGGACTTTTGTAGGGTAATAAACTCTTACTTGTATCTATTTTTGGAATAATGCTATGATTCCATCATTTTAGAATGGACATGATTTAAAAATAAAAAAATATTACAAGTTGTGAAAAAAAAGTTGTATGTATTTTTTTGGACTTTTAATCCCAATGTTTCAGTATTTTAACTCTCATCATGCTTAATGTATTTGTCATTTTTTTGTCATATAACCGCTTGGTAAATCACTTAAAATGTGAACTGAAATTGTGGGGTAAAGTATACCAGTTGCTTTGGGGTAAACTATGTCTGTGACTCAACTAACAGTAATCGTAAGCTTTGCATCCAAATGCAGGAAATACTTAATCTGAAGTGTGGGCCAAATATCTTCTTTGTAGGAACAATCCTTGATCGTTTTCTTTGAAAAGTGGGTTTCTCTGTTTCAGCATTCCCTCAGATTCTTCAAAGTTATGCACTGAAGACGCTCTTTCAGCCTCTCAGAGCAGGGGAAACTGTAAGGAGAGAGCAACATTTCACATTTCCATGCAACCTTAATTGTTGGAGTGTGGAATGATAGTACCTTGTTTTTACAGTCAAATATGGGATTCCTTTCCCTTTTTTTTCTCAAAAATGTTACAAACTTGTAAAAAAAAACTTGAATTTTGAAGTTTGAGTTTTTAGGCTAGTTTGCAGGCTAGTTTATACATATGTAAGAACATATACAGCAAAATAAGTCTCTGAAATGAATTTGTTAATATTCTTATGTGAAAATAAATTGCTCACGTATTCCCAGTAAATCTGCTTACTAGGGCTGTCACTTTTTATTCGATATTCGAATATGCATTCGAACATGACGTGAAATATCCGTAATCGAACTATAAATAAACTAACCGGTTTTTAAAATGCCATGTTTAGCGCATTTTTTACAGTCTATGATTTAGACCGTTTGTTTTTTATTTTATTGTTTGCCATCTCACCCAGTAGCTGGCACTCTAAACGTATTGTAGCGTAAGCTCATGACCAAATCAAGCGAATAATAGCCAATAGCCACCTTGTTTTGAAAATGGAAGATATAACGCGCAGAACGGCCAGCCTGAGCGGACAATTTCTACCCCAACTCATCTAAAAAGTAGTGTCTGGAAATGGACAATCGATTGATGAATCCGAACACGGTGTTTACATGAACGATACATAAAGTAATGTGCGCGTTATATGTCACAAGATTCAAATCGGAATTGATTTTTTTGACATGCGCACACTGCACGAATATGCCGCTGTTCGCGCATAACTATTCTCCTCTATTGGTTCTTTATTTGTTTTAAACAGCAGACTTAATATTTATCCGTCTCTGGTCATGATTTGGAGACGATGAGCATGATTTGCCGTGCTGCTTGTTGATCACGCAGTAAAACCCCGCGCCCAAAACCAGTCGTCTGTGGATGAGAATCTGAAACAAGCACTGGTGGGACGTTGTCCTGCTTAACTTCACAGTGAAATGAGATTTTTTAAATAACGGAACACTCATTTATATGACACTTTATTCAACAGGAAGAACAGCTCGCTCCGTGCGTAAAACGTCATTGCACATGCGCAGTCCTTTTAGTTTCGGTTTTCAATCCGATCAAGTGTTTACATGTTCTCTCGATCGGATTACAAAAGGAGTAAACCATCGGATCGATTAAGGTGTTTACATGAAGGTTTTTTAGTCCGATTGAGCCGTCAATCCGATTATAAGGGTCCATGCAAAGACGCGCAAATGTGTGCCAGGCACGTGTGCGCGCTCCGAGCGCGTGTTCTCCACCGCGGAGAACATCGTCAATAAAAGGAGAGCCGCACTTGATCCAGATCAAGTTGATAAATTGGTGTTTCTAGCAAACAATATTAGGACATGAATTAGGCTAGGCTATATAGGCCTTACTCCTGCTGCTGTTTAAGTTGTCACGTTATTGTTTGTGCCGTGCTGTTCCGCTTCAGTTTTTCCCCATGTAGCGCCTAATTTTGTGATTGGCTATGCATACTGGCACTTCATATAGATTAAGTTGAAAACCTGCTGTTTAAAACATTAAGTCAAAAAAAAAAATTCAGACAGGCCTGAGTCCTGTTTATGACTGTCAGACTGTTAATAAATGTGTGATCTCCGTTACGGTGGGTTTTTTTGTTGTTGTTTTTTTTGGTGGGTGGGCGGGGCTCATAGATATTCGAATATATTCGAATACATTGCTTGATATTCGATATCCATTCGAATTTGATTTTTCTCAAAAGTGACAGCCCTACTGCTTACCCCTTGACACTGCACATCTTACCCCTATAACATGGGGTGACTTTTTGTGTAATATATTTATATGGCCCTGTAGATGCTTACCTTTGATTTTTGCTGATTGAATTTGTAATATTAAAGGAGAACTCCGGCGCAAAATGAACCTTTGGTCTAATTACACATTGTTACTTAGTCAACCGTTATCTGAGATTTGTTTTCATGATTATCGAATGTAAATAGTTTTATCTCTAAAAACAGTTTAGCCTATAAAGCTAGTATAACGCTAGTATATTGGGCATAGATCAATGACAAATAAAAATCGCTTGTTAATACCACTAACAAGGCTCAAAATAGCCCCACACTAGCACGGTAGCATAATGAGGGTCCCTACCTTCAAACCGAAGCATTGAGAACTTTGTCAGTGTCCAGACAGTTTAATAAGAAGATATTTTATACATACAGTCAACTTCGCGTATACAGGCAGAAGCCATCTTTGAAAAACAGTCTCTACCAGTCTCTACAGTCTCTACCAGTCGATCTACGAACGGCGATCCAAGCCTGCTGTTCGCGCTCACCTTATCACAACTTATAGCTCGTTCACATCTCACCAGCGCACTTGGATCGGCGTTCGTAGATCAACTGGTAGAGACTGTTTTTCAAAGATGGCTTCTGCCTGTATACGCGAAGTTGACTGTATGTATAAAATATCTTATTATTAAACTGTCTGGACACTGACAAAGTTCTCAATGCTTCGGTTTGAAGGTAGGGACCCTCATTATGCTACCGTGCTAGTGTGGGGCTATTTTGAGCCTTGTTAGTGGTTTTAACAAGCGATTTTTATTTGTCATTGATCTATGCCCAATATACTAGCGTTATACTAGCTTTATAGGCTAAACTGTTTTTAGAGATAAAACTATTTACATTCGATAATCATGAAAAAAAATCTCAGATAACGGTTGACTAGGTAACAATGTGTAATTAGACCAAAGGTTCATTTTGCGCCGGAGTTCTCCTTTAAGTCTGTCTCCTTTCACCTTGACAAGAGGAAAAATTAAATGGATAGTTTGTCCTAAAATGTGTACTCTCATGTTGTTCCGAACATCAACAAATACAAAACAAAAAATCAGAAAACAGATTTTTTTCTCTTTTTTTTGTTTGTTGGTATGTTCTGCAGAAGAAAGTCATGCAGGTTTGGAACAACATGAGGTTGAGTAAATGACAATTTCATTTTAGGTGAACTGTCCCTTTAAGTTGCTTTATTTCTGCTTGATATGACATTTTATTGCACTTTCTTGGTTCTGCAGTGTTTTGCAAACAAAGAATTTGTGTAATTGATGAGATATTTTGCTCACATTACCATCAATGACGCATGGATCCATTTTGGCCTTATGAGTGCTGCCGTTAAAACAAATAATTGTCAAGTGAAGAATCCCAGGCAGAATTTGGCCAAGATGTGATCATGGCATAAGTTTTAGTGGAAAAAAAGCTCTGTGCTCAACCACATGGAGGTGTTAGCGTTTGCTGAAAGAGCCCCATCAGCATTGTGCCCTTGAGCGAGGCACTTAACCCCAGGCTGCTCCAGAGGGACTCTCCCTACAATCAGTGTAATACAAGTCACTTCCAATAAAAATAGCTAATAATAAAACTCCAATCCCAGACACCCAAGGAGGAGCTGCATCTTTCCAGTGCAAGCGCCATTGACTGTGGTTTCTCAGCAGTAGCACATATTCTGAGTGCGGTTTTAAGCACTTGTAAGGGGTATACAGTCAAAGACCCAGAACCAGATATGAAGAATGAAGACCCGGAGTCAGACTTATAAAAAATTAAAGAAAAGTTTTACTGAAGATAGTTTGCATTTTCATCAGCAGAAGTCAGCTTCAAGACTCCCACAGGAGTTCGTAGGCCGCCCCGCTTACAGTTACAAAGATCACAGCAGTTATACCATTTCCAAGGTCTAAGCTACGTCATTGCTTACAGGTTGAATGATTCTCATTGGCTAAGAAACATGAAAGCCTAAACAATTTAACACATGTGAGGAGATAGGGGTGCCTATCGCCATTAGTAAAGATAGTTGTCGTCCACTCATTGGATTTAGGTCTGTGGTGGCCTCGCAGGTTAGAGAAGGGCGCCGGGGTGTCTGGTCCGAACGTCCAGAACCTACATAGAATGTCATACGCACACACACACAAATAACAGACACTAGCAAATAACAGCTCCCATCAAGGCTGAAGAGAGTCTGAGCTCCTTATTATCAGTTAAGTATACCAAAACATAATGCTAAAACATTCACTCGTTTGGGAGAAAAACAGATAACTGACATTTACTCCCAAGGAAGGAAATATACTGGAAAGAATACATTTTAATACAACAATTCAAGTTTGATAGTAACGCTCAATATAGCTTGACCATATGTCCAGCGAAGAATCATATGTGCCCACGCTGCCTTTAGGACCCTCTAACCTTTCTACTGATCCCAGAGAAAGAGACAAACGGCCTTGTGGGTTCCGTGGCCTTCGTGTCCTGCGTGTACTAAGTGCAATCTCAAAGTAAGATTGGAATGCACCTAAAAGAAACTGGTTACTTGCATCCATGCATTTAAGAAAATATAATTTCACAAGCACAAGAATATAAAAATTATTATGTGAAAATGAATATATTTGATTATTGATTTTTATAAAGGAAGTATATAACCATTCAAAATGATATATGATTATATATGTATTTGAAGAGGCAAGGGATTTTGACCAACCCTTCAGTCCCCCGTTTTAGACCAATGTGGGGTCCAATACCGCCACGTCTGGTCTAACCAGTGAGGTCACTACGGAAGGGAGGAGTGGTGACGCATGCTCCCCTGCCGGGTCACACTTGTCTCTTCACCTCGTCATGGACATGCTGGATACTAAAAATTCCAGTCCCCATTAAGAGGCTCTCCCACCTTCCACTCACAACAGGACATCAATGTCATTCTTCCTCAGTTTATCAGTCAGGTTAAAATTTTTATAAAACACATAACTGATTACGAAACAAGTACATATTTTTTCTTTGGAAGCCAGGCTAAATAAGCAAGCACTATTGCTGTATTCCTACTAGCATGGGCTAGATCCACAGTCACTACTCAGATCCTAAATAAAGACATTGTCTATAATCATGAATACCAGAATATATGCACTAGTTTTTTTATTTTTTTATAAAATTATGATTTCCAAATCCTTTTATTATAAACAAAGTTGGATGGTTAATCCATTATTTTCACTACCCCTTTTATAGACCCTTTAGGTTTAAAACACAATGGTTGTCTAACTAAAAATAAACAACAAACAATAAAATATTAATAATTAAGACCCATAATAATCGATGTAAGCACTTTAAGTCTTTACTGAAATCATCCTTCAGTTTACAGTCACATAGCATGTACCATTTTAATTGTATAACATCTTATACATTATTTTACCACTAAAATATAGGATCGTTCCCCATTTTGCTTAATAAAGCTTTTGTTCATTCCTTATCCTTATATCACTTGAATCCCTGTCAATCATACAATGTCTAACCCTAACCTTTTTCATACCATTTAAACTTAATTTGACTTCCATAAATCCTATCAGAAATTGTATTTTCATAACATACATTTTCTTCTACTATATTTCTTCCATCTTGCCCTACATGCCAGTTCCTTCTGCATCCGAGTCTCTCACCACTGTCAGCCTAGTGACACTTAAAGTTCCCTCGTTAGGGAAATCATGGTATTTTATTAATTCTTCAATACTCTTGTTTTCTTATCATTAACTTCAACTTTATTTTTCATTATAACTACTTCTCACAGTATTTGTCTCAGTTCCACTGATCTTTACAGTTTTACAGAAACCAAAATATTATGTTACTCAGATCCCAGCCCACAGCCATATAGCTGCTTTCTCTTTTTACCTTTATTAAATTGTAGTTTTCTTAGACATCTAATGTCATACATACATTTAAGGGATTGAGAAATAAAACCTTTTCTTTTTAGAAGTTATATTCACTCCTCCTTTGTTCGCCCTCCGGCCTTTCAATAAAAATGATAGAGCTCACTCTGGATAATTTGGATAGTGACTTAGCCAATGTGCCACTTTGTCTCTCTGCCGTCAAGTCTATATATATATATTTTTTTTTCCCCTACGTTTAACCTTATGATCCCACCTAGTTGTCTATTTAAATTTAGACCCTCAGTTGAATTTAGACAAGAGTTTTACCCCAGAATGGACGGCAATCTTCTTTACAATTCCAATTTATATAAAATACTAATCCAGAGAGTAATTCAGTTCAATATCATAAATGACAAAAGCATTCATAATTACCAATAGCAGACAGAGCTGGAAAACCACTCCAATTAAAGCTTGTCCCATGTTCTGCATTGTCTTTTCATCAGATTGACTTAGAATTATCAACTTTTCTAAAGTTGGTCATTTCACTTAACCCATCTGTAATGATAAAACACTAATTCCAGAGGTTAATGACACAATATCCTCAAAATCAGGAAATAATAGTACCCCAAACTAATACATACAAGACAAAAGTGCTGTCACCATCACACGCACTCATACTAGACACGCATATGTTAACTGTTCATTTCCAATATTAATTTTTCTTTATGTTATTGCTAAAAAGATTTAAATTTTAAATAAGATTTTAAACTTCCCATTTTCCGGTAGCTTCTACCTAATTTTACATGGTCTCCCAACCAGTTTCAAAGCATGTCTTGTTCATTATTCATTAGAATTTAACAAGGTCAGCTGGGTTGTTTTGTTTCATTATCATTATTTTGCTTCAGCTTGCTCTAGCAGGCCAATAATGGAAAGACAGACACAGTTACCATCCCTTCCTCTGCTCAAGCAGTCTCTCTCACTATAAATAAATAATCTTTTTCAACAGCCTTCTAAGGCTGTAACTTAGACATAATGTAATATTAAATTAATTACAATAACCTTTGACCATTCACCTTGTTATCCAGACTTTTCTCAAATCTACAAAAGCTGTCTTCATCTTTAGCCACCACCATGTCTAACGACCTTCAGGAGTTAAAACTATGTCATAGACCTATTAGTTCAAAATCATCACTATGATTTTCCTTGCCCATAAGGCAAACCAGTACATAAAAAGTTTTGCTACTGTCTCCACAACAACTAATGGGAATCACTTCATGGCCTCAGCTGGCTCTTGAAAGCCCATTTCTGTTAGCCCTTTATCTATAATCTCCATCAGGGTGTTTTCCCCTGGCATATTTGCAGACGCTTGTCACAATAAAAAAAACAAGCCATACAATGAATGCGGTTTCTGGTGATTGGTATTAGAGGAACATCACGTTTCTGGGTCAGACTGTCTGTAACTCCTCACAGCTCATCCGCCCTAACGATAAAGGATGCTGCTGGCCTCACAGTCATCCGCTCCACTCTCATACCTTTCTCACATAAACACCTCCATCTTGAGATGCCCAGTGACTTTACGTGATCCACTCTGGCTTGGGTTGCCCCCTGTCTGGCCAATAGAAGGTCTTACCCGTCATTGAGTAGCCACTCGTGCCCACTGGTGACCGCTCTTTCCCATCACAGGCTGTTTGCTTCAACTCAGCTGTTTTCTAGAGCTTAGGAAAGGCACGTTCAAGAGTCACCAGAGCCATTCGGATTGCCTAATAGTGTTCACATAGGGAGACAGGTCAGAACAACAGTATTTAATCACTTAAATCCATTAACTATCTTAAAAGCAGCAACCTAGCTACTTGGATTATACTCAGTGAATTCAGATCACAACCGTACATTCAGTGTACATTTCCGTCGGCCCCTCCCCCGTTTCATGGTGGGGACTAAGATCAGACAAAGAAGTTACTGGTCCTAAATTAACCTAATCAAAATGTCATCTCTATCTGTATTATTATTTTAAATACTTCTTTAAAGTCATTCAGTTTTATTTTTAAAACATCTCTGTGTCTATGATCCTTCAACTGAAACACTGTGCTTTACACATTATCACAGATACCAGCTTTTAGCTGACTCATTGAATGAGAGAGACTCTGAGACTCTATTGGATGGTACACTGCTCTCTCATATACTTCTAACATCAAACATTTATCTATCATCTTTTAACTCTATCCCAGCTTAAGGCATCTTTGCCAGAAATTACATACGGTTTCAAATAAACATATTATTTATATTTGTCTTTTGCCCACACATCAGGAAATTTAGGCATTACAAATTTCCACTCAGATTGAGTCTGTTGCACTGGCAGTTTCAGCCACAGCACACATCAGATTCAGATAAGCAAACTGTTTCATTACAGCCAATAACAAACTTATCTTTTGAAAGCAAAACATCAGCTTCTAGTTCTTTCATGGTCAACTTTTCAAGCTGTTTGTTTAATCAGCATTTAGCAACTGTTAATCCAGTACTGCTTTTGCTTATTTGTTCTTACATAAAAATAATTATTTTAGTTCTCAATAACGTTTCACATTTCTCAATCTCAATTTTAGTTGTCAAGTTCTCAATTACCATAACTTAATATTTGACTTAAGTTTTCTCTTGGAGTTTATCAATCTCCAATTAGGATTCACACTAAGTTTGAGGCAAGCACTCTCTGCTTGTGATACTTTTGCAGTTATTGTAAATCATCTGTGAGATTAGTCTCTCTATATCATCTAAAATCTTTTTAAAAATTTTAATTGCAACACAATCATCCTTTAAGTTACTTTGATATATTCTGCAACTCACATTTGTTGGAGTCATTAATTTTACATCAACTTATAAAAATTACTATTATAGATCTTTTCTTCAAAAGGATTCACTTTAAGACTTCAATCTTTTGACCTTGTTTTATCTCTTGTTCTTTCTCAGACGACAACTTTAATATCGTCATTTAAACACTGATCTACTTTCAAACTCACATTATTACCAGAAACGTGTTGTCATTCTATCACATTTTTAAACACCTTCTCGGTGGGAATTTAGAGTTACGTATTAAATGGTCCTGATGACCACCATTAAAACACTCTCTGTCATCTGGTGAATTTGTTTCAGCCTCAACTACAGTATCACACCCTTGAAGCAGTGTGTCCCATTCAGGAATGCAAACAGAGCTACTGATTAAGCAGTTCTCTGTATTCTTTTACAGTCCACCAGTGGCTGATTTAATCATAATAACCCAATCATAATCTTCATCATTATTATTGGCAGAACATTAATTTTCATAAGCTGCAAAATATTGTTTTCACAAAGTGTCTGTTTAACTTTAGTCGCTTGTCCAGGGAAATTATCCCTGACCCAGAATTTCTTTCACTTGCTTCTTGTAATCATCGTAAGCAATACGAGGCTAAACATTTTAATTTTTCAGTTTCTTTGTTTGTTTGTAGCCAGTCAAGTTTTTTAAATTTCCAATCAGAATCAAAATCCTGACTACCATTTACTTAATCATTTCTGCAAATTTATTTAAAGTGAGGGCTTTAGAGCACAGCTGCTTACAGCGTTTGCTTTTCCTGACTCACTATTTGTTTCAGGACTCTTCAGGTTACTGATTAAGTTATTACATTTTTCTGCCATATCTTAATCATGGTTCATACTCACCTGAAGTTATTGCAGAAATGGAGGCGGCGATCTTTGAACAACACAGCTTGGCTTCTGCGTGATGAAACTGCAAAGTATACTCCAAAATCACAGTTACATATACTGGTCCATGCCAATTTGGGTCACAACTTTTTAAATTTTTCTCTCGGAATTGTTCCTGATGCATCCCTGGCAAACAACCCTATTATTGTTAGTATCCCTAACTGCCTGATTCACTTCACTAAGTTCGGGGATCCCCTATCTGAGGTGGAAGAGATTGAGCAGGTTTACGGTGCCACTGGACCTCTAGCCCAGGGACGTGCTCTGCTGGGGTGGTGCTACACCAGTAATGCCCAGCGGGGCCCCCACAGAGCACGCTTCGCTTGCGCTGTCTGCTGCCGTTACCCTTAACGACGCTCTCAGCGACTTCTTATACTCTCAGCAGTATAATTAACTTACTCCTTCACTCGCCTCATCGGAGTGAAGCTTCACTCGCCTCATCGGAGTGAAGCTCTCCCGCTCTCCTTCAAAATCTCCTCCAGTCAGACAGCCCTAACAATTAACAAAAGCTTACTACCTTGTTTGTTGATTTGCCAGGGGTGTCACCGAGAATAATTGCCTGCGCATCCTCCACCATAACTGTAAGGGGTATACAGTCAAAGACCCAGAACCAGATATGAAGAATGAAGACCCGGAGTCAGACTTATAAAAAATTAAAGAAAAGTTTTACTGAAGATAGTTTGCATTTTCATCAGCAGAAGTCAGCTTCAAGACTCCCACAGGAGTTCGTAGGCCGCCCCGCTTACAGTTACAAAGATCACAGCAGTTATACCATTTCCAAGGTCTAAGCTACGTCATTGCTTACAGGTTGAATGATTCTCATTGGCTAAGAAACATGAAAGCCTAAACAATTTAACACATGTGAGGAGATAGGGGTGCCTATCGCCATTAGTAAAGATAGTTGTCGTCCACTCATTGGATTTAGGTCTGTGGTGGCCTCGCAGGTTAGAGAAGGGCGCCGGGGTGTCTGGTCCGAACGTCCAGAACCTACATAGAATGTCATACGCACACACACACAAATAACAGACACTAGCAAATAACAGCTCCCATCAAGGCTGAAGAGAGTCTGAGCTCCTTATTATCAGTTAAGTATACCAAAACATAATGCTAAAACATTCACTCGTTTGGGAGAAAAACAGATAACTGACATTTACTCCCAAGGAAGGAAATATACTGGAAAGAATACATTTTAATACAACAATTCAAGTTTGATAGTAACGCTCAATATAGCTTGACCATATGTCCAGCGAAGAATCATATGTGCCCACGCTGCCTTTAGGACCCTCTAACCTTTCTACTGATCCCAGAGAAAGAGACAAACGGCCTTGTGGGTTCCGTGGCCTTCGTGTCCTGCGTGTACTAAGTGCAATCTCAAAGTAAGATTGGAATGCACCTAAAAGAAACTGGTTACTTGCATCCATGCATTTAAGAAAATATAATTTCACAAGCACAAGAATATAAAAATTATTATGTGAAAATGAATATATTTGATTATTGATTTTTATAAAGGAAGTATATAACCATTCAAAATGATATATGATTATATATGTATTTGAAGAGGCAAGGGATTTTGACCAACCCTTCACACTGATCTAATAGCCCACTAATAAGAGCACATTCCTCATCCAGAGCATCTCATTAATAGTCTGTTGACATCAGAAAATAAATATAAATGCAAATATTGACTTCTTGTATAGATTACAGGAAGGGAGGAAAAGCTCACATTATCACGGAGTCTTTCTTTATGTGCGAGAGCGAGAGATATGTCACCTCTCTCTGTGTTTGTAATGAGCTTCACGTGATGTACTGTATACTGCAGATCTAAAACAAAGCTGAAATCCTGTTCTGCCCTTTATCTCAAACGCCTTGCTTGAGTATGCAGTCAGATAACGCCTCCCAAAGACAACAGACGCAGGGGTTGTTTCCAAGGTTTACTGTTGCCCAAGGAATAACGTAAAACTGTAAAAATACAAAATACAGAATTCTAAATGTACATGTTCACATAAGCACAACAAAGGTTTTTACATTGCATATAGTTAGCATCCACTATATCAGAAACAGATTGTGCAATTCACGAAACAAAGAAAACTAAATTTACATCTGAGATATAAGATATAACAATTAAATAAGCATAGGAATTATAATGTAGCAACATCTACATACCGAAAGTGCCTTCAAAACAACTTAAATAAAGGAGCAATAGTAGCCATGACCGCATGCTCTTCTTTGCTGCTGGGCTCACATTTGTGATGTCATAATATAAGGACTTTAACAATATTATATGCAATACCCAACTTAGAACAGAAGGGGTCACTTTACTACAACTTTTATATCAAATAAATGCAGAATGTTCATATAGAACAGCACACTCCCCGTCTGGTATTCGGGGAATACCAAACCTTCTTACTTGATTTTAAACCTGAACAGTCTATTCCGAATCTTCATATAGGAGGAGTACTATCTCATTAATAGGTCTCAGAAACAGTTTGGGTCCATCTTTCCCAATGATTTTTACTTGTACTTTTCGAACTCGCCCGTCTTGGCTGGGGTAAGTTTCCGTTATGATGCCCAGGGGCCAATCGTTCCGTTTTGACTGACAGTCCTTGAGTAGAACTATACATCCTTTGGAAACGTTGGGCTGTTGGTGTTGCCATTTCCGTCGATGCTGTAGGGTTGAAAGGTACTGTTTACGCCATCTGTCCCAGAAAGTGTTTGCGAGGCTTTGCACAGTACGCCACTGTTGTTTGTACAGGTCAGGCTTTCCAAAGTCCCCAGGTGGAACTGAGCTAGTACCAGTCTTTTGGGTAAGTAATGTGGCAGGTGTTAGGATGAAAGGATCTGTTGGATCAGTAGACACAGGTATCAGTGGTCTGTTGTTTATAATGGCAGTAACTTCAGCCATGAAGGTGGAGAGTACCTCATGCGTGAGTTTAGAGGATGCCATCTGAAGAAGCATAGAGTCCAAAATCCTGCGAGCAATGCCAATCATCCTTTCCCATGCACCGCCCATGTGCGACGAATGCGGAGGGTTGAACGTCCATATGCAGCCGTGATCTGACAGGAAATTTTTCACTGCTTTTTCATCAACGTTGGAAGGAATTTGCAGGTCTTTACAAGCTCCAATGAAATTGGTCCCTCTATCAGAGCGAATTCGTTTCACTGGACCTCGAATTGCCAGAAACCTCCTTAAAGCATTAATGAAACTGGAGGTATCTAGGGACTCGATCACTTCTATATGAATTGCTCTGACACTTAGACATGTGAACAGCACCACCCATCTTTTGCTTTCTGCATAGCCGCCTCTTGTCCTACGAGCAGATACTGACCAGGGGCCAAACACATCTAACCCCACATGTGTGAAGGGAGGCTCTGTGCTGAGCCTGTCAGCAGGCAGATCTGCCATCTTTTGAGTCTCACAGCCCCTCCGGAGTCTGCGGCATACAACACAGGAATGGATGAGACCATTCACACGTCTTTTGCCTCCTATTATCCAGTAGCCGGCAGATCTTATCGCTCCCTCTGTGAAGTGACGACCCTGATGATGCGTTTGCTCGTGAAAGTGTCGTGTTAGAAGCAACGCTAAATGGTTCCTACCCGGTATGATGAGGGGTCTTTTTTCTTCAGAACCTAGATCTGCTTTGACCAGACGACCTCCGACCCTCAACAGTCCGCTTTGATCAATGAAGGGATCTAGTTTTCGAAGTGTGCTAATTTTGGGAAGTGGTTCGTTCCGTTTGAGGCACTGCAACTCCTCAGCAAAGGTTTCCTGTTGTACTGCTCGTATGACAACTTCTGTGCTCTGAAGTATTGTGTCAGCACTAAGAGGAAGTTTGCAACAGTGCCATCCTTTGCATGCCTGAGGGGTGTCGTTTTGACCCTGCTTATAAGAGCGTGCAACATGAATCAGTTTTCCAACAGCTCGGATCAGACGGCTCCAGTCTGAAAAGCGTTCAAAGCGATTTGAGACAGTGGTATGCAAGACTGTTACTTGTGGACGAACTTCTGAATCTCGATCAGGATCAACAAGTGTGAAGGGTTCTCTGGGGAAAGTCTCTGTTCTTGGATGATGCAAGAATGCTGGTCCACTAAACCAGATAGTGTCCTGCAATTTGGTTGGAGCTATTGGTCTTGTTGCAACATCAGCTGGATTATGCTCTGAACTCACATAATGCCATTGTTCTGGATTAGTGCTTGTCCGGATTCTCTGTACACGATTGCTTACATAGACATGAAATCTACGTTTCTCGTTGTAGATATAGCCAAGGACCACTCTACTATCTGTGTAGAAGGTGATCTCGTCGAATTTGACAGCAATCTCAGCAATGATGGTTTCCATCATGTTCACAGCCAAGAGAGCCGCACAGAGTTCCAGACGAGGTATAGTGTGCTCTGGTAGTGGCGCTAGCCTTGCTTTGCCTGTGATGAACCCCATATGACATCTACCATCTGAATCAACTGTTTTGAGGTAAGCAACTGCTGCGATTACTCTCTCAGAAGCATCCGAAAAAACGCAGAGCTACTTGGCACCTGACAACGATGTGGGCCCATAGCTTCTTGGGACTTGTAAATGCTGCAGTTCTTGCAGAGAATCTCTCCACTCCTCCCACACCTTTTGTTTGTTCACAGGTAAGGATGCATCCCAGTCAGCAGCATTCTCAGTTAGTTCCCTCAGTAGTACTTTGCCTTGAACTATGATGGGGGCCACAAATCCTAGTGGGTCATACAAACTGTTTATAACAGACAGCAGTCCACGCCTAGTGTAAGGCCTTCTGTCCTTTTGGACGTGGAAGTTGAAGCAGTCTGTGTCCAGATTCCAAAGCAAACCAAGACTGCGTTGCATAGGAAGTGAGCTAACACCTAAATCCAGTTCTTTCATTGAGTTGGCGTAATCCTCAGATGGGAATGCTCCCATAACTTCCTTGCTGTTTGACGCCAGTTTATGCAACTTCAAATTAGATCCAGCCAGCATGTCCTGTGTCCTTTTTAACAGGTCGATTGCCATCTCTGCGGAGGGTAAGGACTTCAATCCGTCATCCATATAAAAGTCTTGCTCCACGAACTGTAGGGCGTCTTGACCAAATTCCTCTTGTCCTTCTTGAGCTGCACGACGAAGACAGTAAACGGCCACTGCTGGAGAGGGACTGTTCCCAAATACGTGTACCTTCATACGGTATTCCGTGACCTCGTTCTCTGGGTTATTATCATGAAACCAGAGGAACCTGAGGTGGTTCCTATCTGCAGATCGAACTTTAAAGCAGTGGAACATTTGTTGTATATCTACCATGAAGGCGACAGGCTCTTTGCGAAACCGCATGAGGACACCGAGGAGACTGTTGTTGAGGTCAGGACCTGTCAAGAGAACCTTGTTCAGTGATGCACCTTTGCATTGAGCGCTCGAGTCAAATAACACCCGGATCTGGGATGGCTTTTTTGGATGGTACACGGCAAAAGAAGGTAGATACCAACACTGTTCATTGGGACCAACTGAAGGAGCTATTTCTGCATGATCATTTTGGAATAGCCTCTCCATAAAGGCTACAAAGTCTTTTTTCATCTCAGGCTTCTTCCTGAAAGATCGTTGAAGTGAATTGAAGCGTTCCACAGCTTGTTGACGATTGTTTGGAAGATATTGCCTTGGCTGCTTGAATGGGAGTGGGGCAACCCATGAATTTTCCTTGTCTTTATAGACTTCTCTGTCCATGATTTGCAGAAAGAGTCTGTCCTCAATAGACGGAGCTGTTCTTTCGTCATCTTTTGTTCTCTGAAATACATCCCATTCTGCTAGTCTTTGATTCCGCTCCTTCATAAGGGACTTGGTAAGTGAGTCGCTTTGGGATCTATCCTTCACAGTGTAGTTGTTAGGACATGGGTGAAAGTATGTAGACTGACCGTTCTCCATAATGTTGGTGTGATAAGTTTGGATGAAAGTCGGTTTATGAACTTTCCCGAGGCACATGTCTCCAATGATTACCCACCCGAAGTCCAACTTTTGCGCAAAAGGGGCATTTGGTGGCCCATTCACTTGCTTATGAGCTTTGTGGACTCTGATCATATCTCTGCCTAACAGGAGAAGAATGGGAACATCATGATCGGGCTCTGGAATGTACCTTGCAAGATGTTTTAGGTGCCTGTGGTTACTAACTACTTCTGGAGTGGGGATTTCAGAGCGATTGTCTGGGATTTCGTTACACTCAAGTAGCACTGGTAAAGGTAAGACTAAGCTTCCATCAAAGGATTCCACTTGAAAGCCTCGTGCTAGCCTGCCTTCTGTTTCGACTGTGCCTGCGCATGTTTTGAGAGTGTAGGCTACGTTACACTCTGTAATGCCAAACAGATCGAAGAATTCTGATCTTGCGAGCGATCTGTTGCTTTGATCATCTAGTATCACATATGTTTTAACTGCCTTTTCTGGGTGGCCTTCAGGAAAAATTTTCACGAGACATACCTTGGAGCATGAGCGTGGAAGTTGACTGTCTCCACATACCTCTGTACAAGCTGAGGAAACCTCAGATTCCACAGGGACGTCCTCGCTTACTTTGTGATCCTCCGATGTCAGGAATTGTGGTTCTTTCATCCATGGTGCTGGGCCTGGATGTAGCGCTGCCATGTGGGTAATGCTGCCACATTCTGAACACTTAACATCCTGGTCACAGTTCTTTGCCATGTGGAATATGGAGCTGCAACATTTAAAGCATATGCCTTGTTGTTTGAGCAATGACTTTCTCTCTTCCATAGGTTTCATCCTGAATCCTCTACATCTGGACAGAGGGTGAGGCTTATTGTGTAGAAAGCACTGTTTTGCTGGATTTACTCTATTTTATAATTCACTGGCAGCTGATGAATTCTCGGAGGAGACCTGTGTCTTGTGTGTGATGACAGCTCTGGGAAAAACAGGTTTGTTTAACTGTCTGTTTGGTTTGTGAGTTTCTTCCTGTACAGCTGTGAGAAAGAAACTTGGATCATTGCGCATTTTAGCTTGCTGACACACAAAGTCTACTAAGAACTTAAAGGGAGGAAAGGAAACTCTGCAGTCCTCTTTGTACTTAGATCCCACCGTGAGCCACTTCTCTTGTAAGCTGAATGGCAATTTCTGAATTATCGGATTTACTCCCCGTGGTGTGTCTAGATAGGAAAGACCCATTAGATCGCCATCCTGCTTAGCTGCCTGGATTTCCATGAACAAATCTCCCAGCTCGCGCAGTCTGTGACTGTCTCTGTTGGCTATTTTGGGGAAGCTCTCCAGTTTAGAGAATAGAGCACTTTCTACCATTTCCGGCGAGCCATATGTCTCATAAAGTCTGTCCCAAATCAGACGGAGCCCTTGTAACGGATGGTTAATGTGCACAGCTCTTATCCGTTTTGCATGCTCAGCTGACTCACGCCCCAGCCATTTTACTAGCAAGTCCATCTCCTCGCTAGGTGAGAGGTTAAGGTCTTTAGTGGCATTTATGAAGGATGCCCTCCATGCTCTGGATGATCATTAAACTGCGTAAGGCCGGTAGACACTAATTCACGTCTTGCGATAAACTTGACGACATCAGACATTTGATTATTTGCATATAGATTACCTTGATACTGTCCAGCTTGTAAAGGTGTAGCTGACTGAGTCTTATAATAGTCGAGCGGCACCCTTCTGTCTCCGCTCCTTTCCTCACTGCCTGGAAATGGTGTAGATCGTGGGTGATAAACATCTCGAGGTGACCTGAAGTACGCCTCATGCTGAGCCCGGAGTGTAAACTGTACATCCTTGGATTGCGAAATGGTAGGGTACTGCACACACTCTGCATCGACAGGCTGGGACTTGGGAGGTATGGCATAAAAACCACGCTGGCCCTCCTGTTGCAAGTAGGATTCCGTAGTCTGTGGTTGTTGCACTTCTGAAACATTTATGCCTCCATTATCGTAAAACGGCCCATCCAGCACTGGTATTTGTGGATCTACGGCACTATCCGCTTGTTTCGATAAGTAAGCCTGTGTGCGTTCTGCTGTATCCTCTATAGGTAGGTCTATTACACTCTCATTCCCTCTACTTTCTTGCTCTGCAGCTGTTTCTAAAGCCTCTGCCTTCGCTTGTATGGCTGCAGCCTTTTTTTGCAGCCTTAAAGTCTCTAGTGATGCCTCAAGCTGTGCTTGTTGTATTTTAAGTTCACTTTCTTTCTTTGCAAACGCTATTTCTGCTTTAGCCGCTTCAGCCTCTGCTCTAGCCATTGCGGCAGCTGTGGTTACGGCCGATGAGCCTCGTGAGCGCCGTGACGAACATGATACATTAGATGCTTGCCTCCGTGATCCAGACTTGAAGCTTGCCTTAGACATTGTAGGAGGAATCTCACCTTATGGGCTAGCTTGCTCCCCGCCGTGGAGTTGGAAACTAGAAGTTGGTCACCGAAGAGATTTTCGTTTTACTGTTCTGCCCTTTATCTCAAACGCCTTGCTGGAGTATGCAGTCAGATAACGCCTCCCAAAGACAACAGACGCAGGGGTTGTTTCCAAGGTTTACTGTTGCCCAAGGAATAACGTAAAACTGTAAAAATACAAAATACAGAATTCTAAATGTACAGTCAATTACATGTTCACATAAGCACAACAAAGGCTTTTACATTGCATATAGTTAGCATCCACTATATCAGAAACAGATTGTGCAATTCACGAAACAAAGAAAACTAAATTTACATCTGAGATATAAGATATAACAATTAAATAAGCATAGGAATTATAATGTAGCAACATCTACATACCGAAAGTGCCTTCAAAACAACTTAAATAAAGGAGCAATAGTAGCCATGACCGCATGCTCTTCTTTGCTGCTGGGCTCACATTTGTGATGTCATAATATAAGGACTTTAACAATATTATATGCAATACCCAACTTTGAACAGAAGGGGTCACTTTACTACAACTTTTATATCAAATAAATGCAGAATGTTCATATAGAACAGCACAAATCCCATCAACCTGTCTGAAAGTGTCAGCCCTGTAATTTAGTTGTAATTATGTATGAGGTGACTGAACATAGGTTTTCATGTGTTTTGGAACATGGAAGCCAATGTGTGCATATCACACATTTGTGTGCGTTTACACATGTGTTTGTTTATCTGTGGCGTATTTGTGCGAGTGAGTGCTCATGCATGTGTGTGTGCGCATGTATGTGAGCCTGCTGAGACCGCAGCAAGAGGACACCTGCCGGCTAGGGGTACAATTAGAGGCACAGCGAGAAGATGGCAGGATTACTCTGAGACTGTTGCTTCACGCCTGCATAGTGCCACTTGAAAAGTGTGTGTGAGAGAGAGAGAGAGAGAGAGAGAGAGAGACACAGTTTCCTACAATATCTTTGCTGTTTGCATGTGTGATTTCCTCTTTTTTACAAGAGCAGCTCAGTTCCTCTCATTCGGTGTCGTTCAGGGGAGTTGAGATTATCGAGATTTTGAAATTTGTGATATTGGATAGCTTGAAACACTGCAGCATTTATTTTATTGTTTATCAATGATAAACAATAAGATAAGCAACACTGAACTATTCAGGATTAGATGTATACTATGTATAGTTTGGGGTCGGTACGTTTTTTAAAAATTTGTTTATTTATTATTTTAAATGTGCATTTATTTGATAAAAAAATACAGTAAAAATGATTGATTGTGATATGAATTTTCAGTATTATTACTCCAGTCTTCAATCACATGATCCTTCAGAAATCATTCTTATATGCTGATTTGCTACTCAAGAAACATTTCTTATTATCAATGTTCAAAACGGTTGTGCTGCTTAATATTTTTGTAGGCACTGTGATATTTTTTTCATAATTCTATTATATAATTTTCCTCTATAAATATATAACAAATGTTCAATATAATGTTTATGCACTAAATGCGGAACAAAACAGTGCTACTCATTTGAACTGCGCCACAATTGTATCCTGTTTAGGTTGTTACAAATATTATAGATGGGATGATTTATGTTCAGAGACAAAACGTGTAATATTATTAATATTGTAGCCTGCACTGCAAACTGTGTTGAAGATGTGTGCTATAAAAGCCAGGAAACACAACTTGTTTCATGATCTGAAGCAATGTCACTCTTTAGAACATGCATACACTAAGAAATTCATTTTTCTATTAAGATATTTATTTTGTTGGGGAAAAAAGACTGGGGAATTTTTTTTTTCTACCTCAGATTTGTGAAATGCTCACCTGTTTGGCAAATGTTTGTCATGATCACAATTAACTGTCTGGTTTCTACAATTTTCACTCAGGACCAAAAATCTGCTTTTATGATTTTTTTTGTTCGGATTGGATTATAAGAGCAGACTGGTTGCTATGAAAGGAAGGAAGAAGTGCTTCTTGTTCTTGTTAAGAATGATTAACTCTAATGGTTACCTCTTTGCATCAAAATGGCCTCACATGCAAGGAAATTGCTGCAAAGAATATTGCACCTGAAAGAACCATTTACCAGACCATCAATAATTCAAGGATTGAGGTTCAAATGCAGTGAAGAAGGCTTCAGGATGTCTCAGAGTGTCCAGCAAAAGTCGGCGGCTTTGAAATAATGTCACCACCAGTGCAGAGCTGCTCAGTATTGGCAGTAGGTGGGTGAGAGTGCATCTGCTCAAGCTTAGACTTTTGGACAACTACCTAATGTCAAGAAGGGCAGCAAAGAAGCCATTTCTCTCCAAGAAAACATCAAGGACAGACTGAAATTACAGATTGGACAGCAGAAGACTGGTGAAAATTAATTTTCTCTGATGAAGATTGTGTTTTAACAAGACAATTAGTTGCACGCCTGTTAGATATTAACAAAAAAAAACTATGTACAATTGTGTGTTAACGAGAACCACTGGCTCTATTTCAGCAGGAAAAGACTGGGAATAGACTAGCAGTCTGAGTGATGATGGCAAGACTTCAGCCTTTTATCCCAGGCACAGGGCATGGCGGCCCATTAGCATGGCTGGGCTCCTCTCATCATCTGTTATTGAGCTAAATGTGTTTGGAACTGATACCACTATTGGCCAAGTGAAGCAGAATAACCATGATCAATCTGGCAGTCCAATCAAAGCAACCCAGAATTAAGGCAGTCATTAAACCAATGATTTGTGACCTTTGAGTTAAGCATACAGATCTTCCAATACAACATTACTACTCGTCACATCTTGTTGTGTCATTTAATGTAATGTATCCCTGTTATGTGCTGTTTTTAAACTGGACACCAATCAATGACAATGACAAGTCAAGCACAGTAACGCAAGATGTTTGAAAATGATCTCTTTGAAGGTTGTTGCCTACCAAACACCATGGCATCAGTACGCCACAGATGAACTGCCGCTGCCACGTATCCGTCAAACCTCAGATCCAGTAATGCGTCTTTTAGGATTGAGTTCCTAATTGACGGGATGAAGCGGCCTTGGAGATCTGTTTCCCTCGAGTGTTGTTCCAGACGCACTTTGACTGTCGTGCTATCTCTTTCATAGGCATATGCGGTTAAACACGGATGTAGAGACCTTCTGGATATATCCGAGGGCAGGATAATATGATGATCACGGGAATTTGAGTGGGGAGAGAATATCATAAAAGAGAAAGAAAACAACCATCAAAAAGCTGCTTACAAAGTGGCCAGGTCGGCAAAGTCGGCCACCTCAGCGACTTTCATCCGGTAAGATAATAGGCTCATGGACCTTTTCAAAAGACATTGTTTCACATAATGACAAGGTTGAGATGATCTGCGAAAGCTTTAAAACCCCTTCATTTCTGAAACTTGACAGCTTCTCAAAAAAAAAAAAAATGGACGCTTAAAAATCAATGCCAGAGCTTGGAAGGTGTTGTATATCCCAAGATGGTGATGGGATGTTACAAAGCGTATTTTATTCAAGAGCATGTTGTTCATCTTCCTGTTATATAGATCAACATGCATTTTTTCTAATGTCCCAAATACTTCATGTCTGCTTTAGTGCCCCATATATTTGTTTTTGTAGCAATTTTCTGACATACTGAAGTAAAAGTCTCTCATAAGTTAAAGTATCTTCAGTACACTGATTCATGTGTGGTTTCCACTAACAGTCAAAGATGTACAGTATGCTAATGTTTGCTTCAGATCTTCCCTGTGATGACGTAATATTGACCCAGCTAGGGGGCAACAACCATGACACTCTGGACATTATTGGCTTTTGTTAAATTATTTACAAAATATGTCAAGCTATCAAACTAGTATGACAGATTTTTGTGAATAATTTAACTAAAGCTTTGATAGTTTCACAGTGCACAGTTCATTTCTAACACAAAACATGTTGACTATTTTTATCACCATTACATATGGTGTAAAGCCATTAAATAAACTGTCTCTTATTTAAACAAATTGACATTTGTTTTTTCCCCCCATTTCAGCCGGAGAGGATGCAAACTTTTGTAGTTGACTATGAATTTAACATCTATATAGGAGTACTTCCTTTTTGTTTTTAACATGGTTTGAAAGTTTTAAAACCCCCCTTCATTTCTAAAACTTCAATCAAAATCAATCAATAAATCAATTGATCAATCGATGAATCAGAATGAACACTTAACCAATGCCTGAGCTTGGAAGGTGTTGGGATCTTACAAAGCACATTTTATTCAAGAGCATATTTTATTCAAGAGCATGTCGTTTATTGTTGTTCATTGTTCTTGTTATACAGATCAAAATGCCTCATCTCTGATGTACTAAATCCTTCACGTCTGCTTTAACAGCCCATATATTTGTTGAACTCGGGTTTGTGCCTCCTAATTAGGACATGGTGAGAGTGAATGGCAGTTTTTAATTGGCGGTGTTGCTCGTTTGGTGTCCTATATTTATCACTGTAACAACAATCACCTCCATGCATGGTTAATTATTGACATGACAGCATAGTATGGTAACTTGGCAACGGAACCTCACATGCTAACTGTTGATTGAATTAATGCAGTTTTGGTAAAAGTTTGAATCTATAGTGTGCTGACAGGTTTTCCTCGAAGGTTTATGTTTGTGTGAAGATGCATGTTAGCGTACAAGTCTCATTTTATGCATGGTAGATTGTATGCTGCCAGTATATGGCTTTATCTCAAGCATGTGGAGGAGGTCCCCTTCCCAGCATCCTCTAGTGAAAAACAAATTGAACATTTTTCAAACCTTATCCAGTATATCACAAACAACTGTAAAACTCAAGTAAATGCATTAGTCAAGAGGTTTGAAAAACCTTATTTAAAACCTTTAAACATCTAATGAAATAAAGAAATAAACCATCTAATTAATATTCTGTATTCAAGCATCAGATCAGTGGAAGTTAAATGCCTTTCAGTACAATATAGTGTTCCCTTTCGAAGCGAACTCAACAATACGTCATCGACGTTATGGGGAACGCCTCAGGCGTGACAGGTGTCTGAAATCACTATCAAATCACGTCAATCACATTGACCGGCGACAGCCCGTGAATCATTAGGTGAAATGATTAACGTGCGACCTGGAAGTATATAAGGGCGCCTTGCAAACATGACAAATCATCTCGTCGTCTTCAGGGACTGTTTTGTATGAAACGCTACTCAAGTTACGAGCAAAAGGTAAGATGAAACGCACAGCAAAAGCAGATTGTTTTCGTAAGTGTGCCGACCCGTGTCCGAGATTTCTGACACCGGCTGAAACACACGAGCTGTGCGTTTTTTGTCTGGGAGAAGAGCACGCACGGGAGGTTCTCGAGGGAACCCTCTGTGCGAACTGCAAGCGTTTTTCTCTCAAAACGCTCTGCTCTCATCTGGCCCTCTTCTTGAGTGAAGGGGGCTCAGCATCTGTTCCTCGTGGTGCAGGTCCCGCTCGTGCTGAGGCCGAGCGGCGAGTTACATCATGGGGTTCTCAGATGGAGCTCGTTGATCGCCTTGAGAGGGCTGTAAACCTCTCAGATGATTCCTCTCAGATGATTCAACGGCTGACGAGGGTGAGCTGCAGGTCGATGGGGAAGATTTTTCACCGACTGTGCCTGCAGCTGAGGCTCTTCAGGACGCACAGGAGATGGTTGAGGAGGTTTATGATCAGGAAGATCCTGAACCTCTTCAGCCATCCTGCCCCGTGTATGCTGAGCTGGTGGATGTTATGGAGCGCACTGCTGCCAGGCTGCGGTTGCCTTGGCAGCGGGCCAGAGGAGGGACCGCTCGCGGAAGGCTCGATGATCGGTTTCTCCCCGGCCGTACACCACCAGCTCGGGTGAGCCTTCCATTCCTTCCTGATCTGCACATGGAGATCGAGAAGGCATGGAAGAACCCATACTCTGCCCGTATTCACCAACATCAGCGGGCCAGTTTTGCTGATGTTGAGGGGATCAGAGAGCATGGGTACGTGTCAATGCCGCCCATTGATCTCGTGTCTGGGCGGGCAGCGACACTGAAAGCTCCAACCCTGTCATCCAAGCCGCTGAAAACATCGGCTCGTTTGAATGGCAGAGCATACACGGCAGCAGGTCAGGCCGGTGCTGCACTTCATACCATGGCAGTGTTGCAGGTGTACCAGGCCGACCTGCTGGGGGATCTCGACCAGGGGGCAGGGATGTCCCCTGAGGCGGTGGCTGAGCTGCGCCGCACCACAGATCTGGCTCTCCGGGCTACCAAGCAAATCGCTGCCGCGATCGGTCGGTCGATGGCGGCGATGGTGGCCACGGAGAGGCATCTCTGGTTAAATCTAGCTGGCATCGGGAGAAAGAGAAAACCTTTCTCCTCGATTCGCCAGTTTCGCCTTCCGAACTCTTTGGCACCTCTGTAGAAGAGGTGGTGGGGAAGTTCAGGGAGGCGAAGGCGCGCTCAGCAGCATTTAAGACATGTATACCTCTGAGATCCGCGTCCGCACCCAGGCAGGCGGGAGAGCCTGGCCCTTCACGGTCTGAAGACCGTAGGTAGGGTCAGCGAGCCAGTGTCGGCTCTCGTGCGCCCCCTCCCTCGAGGAGCAGGTCGCAGAGGAGGCATGACTCCCGCAACAGAAGAGATTTGAGGGAGGTTATCCAGAACAAACGCTCACAGCGTCGGTAGTGGATAACCTCCCCGGAGGGTCACGAAATCTGCCCTCTCTCTTCTGACCCCCAGGCGTTCATTACATCAGGCCTGGGGATGGGCCTATGATGAGAACTATGTTCTGATGGCCCACCTGGGCTTGGTTAGTGGAAACGCCCCTTTCAGGCATGTAAAGTGGCGGTTCCCAGGTTCGTAAAGAACTGTCTGGCGAATCTTCGCTTTGCACGCCGCAGGTGAGCTGCTGGTCTTCTCAAAGAGTATTTTTTGTGATTAAAAAATAACATATTTCTCTTTACAGACCTCGTTCCCTGTATGAAGAGTTATGGGGTCATGTCAAGGTAATAAAGGTAAGAGAACTTTATTGGATTATCAGGGCCCTGAAGTTCCCCGTTAGGTGGCCAAAACGATAACTATGTTAGCCTTCGGCTGAGCCACCTCAGGGTAGAGTAGTTGGTCTCTCTCTTAATTTTTATTTAGAGTGTTGACTGACGCTAGAGCTTCAGATAGATCTTATGTCCGGCTCACGGGACCATTTGACTTTCCTGAGTATTTCGCCCCTTTGAGCTCTGTTTGGGTTTTTCATTAGGCTGAGCGATTCTGCAGCCTTTTGCAGCTCCTCCGAGCCCTCAGATAGATCTATGCTTGCAGGTTGGCTCTCACCAGGGCCACCTCTGTAGCTGGCTTAGGCTGTGCCAGGGATAATAGAGGCGTTCTGCTAAAATTAGCATTTCTTCCTCTGACCCTTCACTTTGTGAATGTAGGTTTCTAGCATCCCTGTATAAACAGCCTCCTCCCATGGGAGTCGTTAGGCCAAGGCCCGCCCCCTTCTCTGCATTCTGGGGTGACTAGAGTAATGCAGCGTGGTGCAGAGGATGGTTTATAGGACATGGTAGGCCTCAAACAGGCCTCCGTGGTATATATGTCTTTATTGAGCAGGGTTAGGCCGTCTTTCGCTTCACGAAGTAGACTGGGTTTAAACCTGCTCGACCCTGCCGTGCAGTACTGGCCTACGGATTTAGGCCGCCAGTATAGGCTTTACTCACCTTTTTGAGCTACTGCTCAAGCTTTGGGTCGTAGGTGGGTGGCTTTCATTCAAGCCCCACTCCCCTAGGTTGGGCACAGATACATTTCTGTTACCCCTAGAGCTGCTGGCAGGCCCGCACCCTGGTAAACTCAGGTTGAGGTCTAAGCATTCCACTCCCAGTTCTGTTTTTTATCCTACCTCGCACTACTGTGGCTCGGGTCGAGTATGAAGTAAGCCTTTACTTCTTCTTTGGTCAAAGTACGCTCCCCTGAAGCCAGAGCATTGCCCTGTGCTGACGCCCATGCATTGTTGGTAGGCCCCTGACTATCTGGGGCCTCCGCTGAGGCAGAGTGGCGTAAGTTGTACTCCCTTTGTTTTAAGGGTATTAGCTCTCTATGCTGAGTACACTGCCATGGGCAATGTGATTAGGCACCAGGATGCTGTAGGCGCTGTGTAAACAGCTTATCTGCCAACGAAGGCTGCGCCATTAGGTAGTAGGCCTCAGCAGGCCTCCTTGTATGAGTAGCCCCCAAGAGGGCGCTATAGGCTACTTCTCGCGAGAATTGTTTGGCCTTGGTGGTTCGGGCAGTTGACTCACCGGTGGGTAGTAGGCCTTAAACAGGCCTCCTCGGAGGTGAGTCCCAACATTGTGGGACATACTTTATAGCTGCTGCAGGTAGCTAGCCGTACTAGGCCTCCTGTGGGTGGGCCCAATAGTTACGTTGGTGTAGTATGGTTCCCAACAGTGTTCCTTTGTAGGAATTGACTTGCTATTAGCTAGTAGGCCCAACCGGGCCTCCCTGATAGGCGAGTCCCCAGCTGGGTGGCCTTAGCAGGCCGCCTTGGAACTGTCACCCGAACTCAGCTACCAGTTGCTATCAGGTAGTAGGCCACTCAGGCCTCCCTGAAAGTGAATTCCCATTTAAGATGGTTATCAGGTAGTAGGCCTCACCCGGCCTCCCTGAAGGTTAATCCCCACCTACATTGGCTATCAGGTAGTAGGCCTCACCAGGCCTCCCTGGAGACAAGCCCAAGGACAGACAACTGAACAGCTAGCCTGACTTTCTATCGGGTAGCAGAAAATGCTCCCAGATATTATGGCTGTCAGGTAGTAGGCCTCACCAGGCCTCCCTGAGGGTGAGTTCCCCACGTACTATAGTTAGCGGGTAGTAGGCCTCTCTAGGCCTCCCTGTAGGGGACCACATACTGTTGCTATCAGGTAGTAGGCCTCACCCGGCCGCCCTGAAGGCGAATTTCCACCTACGTTGGCTGTCAGGTAGTAGGCCTCACCAGGCCTCCCTGAAGGTGGGTTCCCACATGCTGTGATTATCAGGTAGTCGGCTCCTCCAGGCCTCCTTGAATGAGAACGGTCAGGTAGGAGGCCTCACCAGGCCTCTCTGATGGTGAGCTTCCACAGATTGTGGTTATCAGGTAGTAGGCTCCCCCAGGCCTCCTTGAGTGAGTACGGTCAGGTAGTAGGCCTCACCAGGCCTCCCTGAGGGTGCCCACATACTGTGGTTATCAGGTTGTAGGCCTCTCCAGGCCTCCCTGTGAGTGGTTTCCAAGCGGTGCTGGGTTCAGGAAGCTAGTGGCCTCTTGCTATCATTTCAGCTGGTCTTATCAGGCAGCTGCTGAAGTCGAGCTTGCGCCCTGGCTCGACTAAAGTGTTCATTCCCTGCTACTGGTTCCCTCCGCGGAACCTCTTTCCTGCCTACAGCCTGGTTTTCCTACCAGGCGGACCATGTGCTCCCCTCACAGAGGGTCACTATGAGCACGCGGACTCCTGAGTCTGGTCAGACGGTCGTAGTTAGATCAGCCCTTAGGCCTTCACAGGCCTCCTCAGTGTTTGAAACACAAGCACTGGGTAGATCCATGGATCGAGTAGAGAAACTCCCCTCGCTGGTAAGGGTTGGAAAGCACTTGCTGAGTCATACTCTCCGGGATATCCCGTCTCTGAGATCCGGGCCGAGTGGTTCACTGCCAGCTTCGCAGTCCCTCGGGTTGGATGTCTTACTTAAGGCAAGTGTCCAGAGGCTCCTTAGCCACATTCCCTAGAAGGGACCCCTTCTAATTGAAGTTGTGGTCCTAGGCCTTTGAGCAGGCCCAGGTAGGCCTTTTCATTTAACCATGTTTATGGAGGTTTTCCTGCTAGGCTTATAGCTTGGGCTATGACCGTAGGGAATGCTGTCACTGACAGCCCAGTGTGACCTGACGGTGAGTGGTTCTAGCGTTTCATTTGAAATTGCTGGTTCTGACAGTTGTCACTGCCTTTGGGCATGCACTCCCCTCAGCATGGCGGAGTGGGTATTTCGTTCCCCATAACGTCGATGACGTATTGTTGAGTTTCCTTCGAAAGGGAACGTCTCAGGTTACGACTGTAACCTTTGTTCCCTGAGAACAGGGAACGAGACAATACGTCTCCCTGCCATGCCTCGGGGCTTGCCTGCCGTACAGTCCCTTCAGACGATAAGGTGATTTGTCATGTTTGCAAGGCGCCCTTATATACTTCCAGGTCGCACGTTAATCATTTCTCCTAATGATTCACGGGCTGTCGCCGGTCAATGTGATTGACGTGATTTGATAGTGATTTCAGACACCTGTCACGCCTGAGGCGTTCCCCATAACGTCGATGACGTATTGTCTCGTTCCCTGTTCTCAGGGAACAAAGGTTACAGTCGTAACCTGAGACGTTTTCTTACCTTTCAATTTTAGTTTACAGGTTTATTTTTACAGCTTTTTTTCTGACATACTGAAGTTAAAATGTTTCTAAGTTAAAGTTATGGCCCGATATCTTCAAGTGAATTAGAAGAACAAATTGATGTGACATCATTTCGAACAAAATCGGGCCAAAACAAAGTTTGTTTGGAGTTTGTTTCGGGAGTTCAAAACAGCTTGTCAAAGCAAACTTTCTGGAAAAACTCTCTCCGGTTGGTAAACACCTTCGAACTACCATTAGTCCATGCCGATTATGTAATGCAGTAGGTAGATGTGTTCAGTGGCTCCGCCTTCTTTGACGTGGAATTCTTTTTTGGTTTATTTCTTCTGTTCAGTCCGTCAAGGTCTGATGTCTGCCAGTAAAAAACATGAACACACTGGAGAGTGACATTTTTGTTTTGTTTTTATTCTTTCTTTCCTTGGCATTCTAAGAAAATATGTTGATACAATTAGAATGCATAACACATCAAATGAAAATAGGGAAATTATGATATTACTAAATATTATTTACTTTACCAAACAAAAAAGTGAGAATCAATCATTTTTAGTTTTGTTGATGTTGTAAATTTAATGTATGTATTATATGTATAAAAGTGTTAGCTATCATAAATCAGTAACACTTTACTATAAGGTTTCATTAGTTAAATTAGTTAACATTAACTAATAATGAACTGCACGTCTACAGCATTTATTAATCTTAGTTAATATTAATTTCAGCATTTACTAAAACATTAAAATCAAAAGTTGTATTTGTTATCATTATTTAATGCACTGACTGTGACATAACACAAATAAACAATTAACAGTTGTATTATTAACTAAGATTAACAAATGTGTTGCTCATGGTTACTTCATACATGGATAATGAACAAATGAACCTTATTGTAAAGCATTACTATGAAATCAAATATATAAATTCCTTACAATTTAGAGTTGGACATGGACTTAAGATTTCATTTAACTAGATGTATTTCCCCAAGCTAATAACACTTGCTATGGCCTTGGGTAAAAACAAATGACATTGTCACTCAGAATGCGTCTGAAATCGAGTTATACTTTTATTATAGTTAAGGATAACTCGCATGCTGCCGCAACTTTTAGAGTAGCATGGTAGGATAAATGTAATTTTCTGTATTTAGCTTAAACGTTACCTGCTGCTCGTGTAGTTTGAAGACTCGCGCGAACTGCTGCGTAGTGCGTACCAGAGGCGCTGCAAAGGAAACTCCGCCTACCGCTTTTCCGCCAATTTTTTTTTATATAATATTTGTTTGTATTATTATTGTTAGTGGCAAGGGTGTGTAAGTGTATTGTTATTTATTATAATATTTATAATAATTATTATTATTGTATACAATTATCAGAAAAGGGCACAATAGCCTACGTTTTGAGGCAAAAGGGGCAGGGGCTTGAGATGTACAGTATGCATGCTGATGTACAGATGTACTTATAGATGTACAGTATGCATGCTGATGTTCGCTTCAGATGTTCCCTGTGATGACGTATATCGACCCAGCAAAGGGCAACAACCATGACACTTTGGAAATGATTGGCTATGACAGAGTATCAATACATACTGTGTAAGACAGATTTTTGTGAATAATTTAACAAAAGCTTTGATAGTTTCTCAGTGCACAATTCATTTCACAAAAAAGCTCAACAAATGTTGACCATTTTTATTACAGAAACATTTGTAAAACCATTACAATAACGATGAGTAAAACTATTTAAACTTTTTTTTCCATTTTATTTCGAGAGGATGTACACTTTTATTGTTGACTATGAATTTGAAATAGAAAGTTTTTTTTAGAAGAGTGGAACATGCTTCGTTTTTAACGTGTTGTTATCTTGTTTTTACTGACACATTCCTTATCAAAATATCCATTATTTTTATATCAATTCCCTAACAAATCACTATTTCTGACTTATTTTTAACGTTTTGCATGCTAAGATTTTGATTTAAAAATAGTATACGTGTCCGTGTATGTGACTAGCATGAAATTATGGATTATTCTCATACATAGTTACCCTTCACACACGCACATCACACTGGAATCCTCTTTGATGCAGCTCTCATACATACTTCTGCTCTAGTTGTACTTTTCAGCTTTGAAGTGTTTGCTTTGAAATATTTTTTCTAAACATCACACTTATTCATCTTCATCTTCCTACTTATTCAACTGCCTCTCAATTTCAGCTAATTACAGCAAACAAGTGTTTTCTAATGTGCATACCACTAAAAACTATCTAGGAACTACACTTTACTTGTTACCCAGATGCTTCAGCTCTACTCAGCCGGTACAGTGAAGGCTTGTGGGAACTAAAGCGTTTCTGTGATGGATAACAGCGTGGAGGTCACGGTCCTTGACAAATATATTATGTCATTTAATGTTTTCAGATGTATGAAATACAGGGCTGGAAAATAACAGCAATAAACTAGATGTATTCAAAATGCATCTCTGTGCATGCTGACCAACTCAGCCATTCTTTGGAAATACGCAAGACAAGAGGATGACATAGAGGCGGCAATTATTTTGCGTGCGGAGAAGATTCATAACTCAATAAGAACATAGCTGTGAATGATTTATTCTGCTGTTCATGGGACTACAGACATAAATCAGCCAACTCACCTGTCCTCGTCGCTTATTTATGGCCTCTGTTATTTATAGCCTGTGCTGTGGGGTAATCAATATACTTTATTTTAATTACATTTTACTTCTCAACACTGTGTCCAGCAGCACATTTTTATGTTGAAAACATTCATTACCGTGTGAAGCGGAGTGATTCGCAAGTCAGTCCTTGCTCTAATAGAGAGCTTTTCAAAGAAGTGCAAGAAAGGACATGGGTCAATGGCATTTAAAAATATCTACAATAAAGCAAAGGAAAAATCTTTTACACATCTAGTTTAAATCATGTGCTAAGTTCTTAGAAATGTAATCTTTGTATGTTAGTTTCATATCAGCTTGAAAAACCTTTCAAGTTTCTATAGAGACTCAACAATGTAATGTGACGATCTGTAACAATCCAGTAGAAAGAGGTTATGATGTTTATTTAATCAAATACAGTAAAAACAGTAATAGTGTGAAACATTATTAAGATTAAAATGGACTGTTTTCGATTTTAATATACATTTTAGTTCATTCTTGTATTTGCAAAGCTGAATTTCTAATATAATAATATAATTTCCAATATGCTGATTTGGTATCGTATGACTTTTTACGACCTGAACTGATCTTGCAATGAGGTTTAATCGTTATATGAATGAATTGCATGTATTTTTTGAAGATAATATAATACCAAAATGAGCATCTCGTCATTAAAGGTGGAGTAAGCGATATTTGAAAAATGCTGTTTGGAAGTTAGTCGCTTCGACACACGAACAAACAACAAAGGTGTGTAGCCAATCAGCATTAGGGGGCGTATGACGGTGGAGGAGAGAGAACGATCAAGAGGGACATTTGAACTGAAGAAAGACGGCAGAAATAGAGATGAGACACAATACAAAAGAGAAAAGCTCTGAAGAAATCACTGGGAAATGAAGGGTTATGACTGGGCAATGACTTCAGCGTCATTGTTAGTGCATTCGCCTCGCATGCTGGCGATCGGGGTTCGAGATCGACTCGGAGCAGGGCGGTTAGGATTGGAGTTTGATTTTTCAAGGCCGAGCAATGAAGAGAAAGGTGTGTTTGTTTGGGTTGATTTTAAATATCAACAATGTCCAACAGTGTTTTTGAAATATTGCTTACCCCACCTTATCTTATTATACTTAGGTCTTATTTTGAAGGACATGGATTTGGTCCAGGAGCATTTCAATTTAAACCAGCTGTCATTTTAGCAATTAGTCTTAAAAACATACAGTATAGGCCTCAGGCGACATTCATACTTGTTTCCATGTGTAAAGAAAAGGCGTATTTGTGCCTTTTTTTGGCACTCTTTAGGCCTTCATGTTCTGACATGGGAATCTTGTGATTTCATCCAGAAAACAAGATCAGCAAAGGGTAATCTGATCTCTTGCAGTAACACAGATTTGTTTCTCTGTTGTCACCTTCATCTGCAACTCTGGGAACCTCCGTGTGCGGCTCTCATCCAGACCGATAGCAATCTAATCTCCTCTGTAACCATTGCTGCTCCTGAGGGATGTCAACCACCGTTTGAAGTCCTGAAAAACGCCCCGTGAAGCAAATTCTGGATGAGCAGCATTTACATTGGGTTGTCGTGTTTGCTAGGACTCCTGATATTTGCCCAGCAGAGATAATTCCAAACAGCAGGCAATGTCTTGTTTATTGTTTGGATGGTAGAGGAGGGGGCGTCTAATTCCAAAGCCAGGAGAATTAACATGGAACTGTCCACCACGCCAGTCTAATCCAGGACTTTACACCCAGGAAGATGAAGACTGGCCTGCCAGAACGAGCCAGAGCCAAACAATCCATGGCAGGATTTCAACACCGGTACTTTTATTCTTTTTGATGTGACTGCCATCTGCTTTTCCCCACCCTCAAATTATTTCTCTTCTAAAAATGTGTGGAGCTGCTTTCCAAGAAGAGTGTCAGAAATTGTTGCGATGTGTTCCTTGTTGCTTTTCGGAAATCTTTTAGCCTATACTCCGTTGACTCCAAGGTTGCTGTGGTTTATCCGCTATGGGGAATGCACTTGTTCCAAATAATGACCAAGCATTATTTCAAGGTTTCTAGGACAAATGGACACAGCAACATTTCAAGGTGCAGTTTACAGTGTCACATTTTTTTTCTCCAGACTTTTTCTGGCTAAGGGAAGTTGCTCATGTACAGGACTTGTTTTACAGACAATCAACTTTTCTTTTTTTTCTTCTTTTTTTAAATATATTTTATTTAAAGCTTTTCACATTTTTACAGAACGACAAATGATGTTTTATAAACAAAGTTCGGGAGGAGCACGTTCAAATAATCATTCCAATCAACTGGTCATCAAACAATTACCATGTCTACCCTATCAGCACGAGAAGGAGCATATAAATATTCACTCTGTCAACTCACCTAACATTCCTTGACAGTTTCAGCATCCCTCCACCACCCCGACTCCTCACTCTTGGCTTATCTTATTTATTTATTTCACAGCCAGGAATACGGAGGGAGTGCTCTGGGTTCGGGCCGAATACCTAACTCGGAGCCCTCTCCTCGGACATCACGCCAAATACGCATTTATTCTATTTTGACTTATTTGTAAGTGTGAACTCGTGAATCAACTTTTAAGACAGTATTTTTGAAAATAGTTTTGAAAAGTCTCTTATGGCTTGTTTGGTCACTGGGCACTGGGCGGTATGGTAAAGTACAGTACGATTCGAGACGGTAAACCCTGATCTGGATTGCGTTTCCACCGCCAACAGTATCCTTACTTGATAGGCATGGTGTAGCAATCAACGTCATTCTCGCGCAAAGAAGAAAGCGACACAAAGCACAATGGAGGACATACAGCAGACCTTGTTCTTGCTTCTCGGCCTGTGGGTGTTTGTCACAAGCTTAGTTTGAGCAAAGGCTGCAGGCTACAAGGAAAAACACAGGCGAAAAAACACGCGCAATTGACGATTTTCTGTCAACCAATCAACGTTCTGCAGTGAGTCTAGCTCCACCCTTTAGTACCGGACTACTGTGCTAGGTACCCCAACAAAAGGGTCCCAAAAAAGTGGTACGGTAATTAGGGTACCATTCACAAATTCTGACAATGAAAACGGCAAAAATTACGTACTGTACTGAACTGTACTGTACCATATACCGCTCGGTGGAAAAGAGGCATTATGTTTGCCATAGCTGCATTTATTTGATCAAAAATACAATAAAAACAATTTTAAAAAACGTATTTCAGCATCGTCACGTGATTCTTCAAAAATCATTCTAATATGCTGATTTGGTGAAACATTTCTTATCAATGTTGAAAACATTAGTGCTGCTATATATTTTGTGTGGAAACGGTGACATTTTTTTTTTCAGGATCTTTGAATTGAAAGTTCAAAAGAACAGCATTTATTTGAAATAGATTTTTCCCCCCAAAAAATTTAAATGGTAGTGTATATTTTAATATATATATATATTAATTTATTTTACTGAGCTTTAAATAAATAGACGTGTTGCTTTATGTATAATATATTGCAGCATGTATTTTTGCTTTCTGGTAATAGATTTACATATTAGTGTTTATTACCCATGTTAAATGTATAGTTAAACAACAATAGCATGTCTCATTTCATATTACGGGTAAGTCTGAAGGGTATGGACTTTTCATAAATTTCAGGTTCTCTGTAGTAATGGATCCATGTTTTTCATTTTCTTGTGAGATATTGCACACTGGCCCAGCACTGCCATTGGCAGAGAGGCCCTGTCAAATACTCCCATAATGCTATATCACCAAAAGAAAAAGTCATTCCTTATACTGGGAGGCTCTTTGGGGCGAGAGTGGAGGAGCTATCGTTCACTATACGTACATTATTATTATTGACCTGTCTGGTTTGGCATAGACGAGTTTGTTTGGACTGGAATATTGATGAAATGCCAGTGGACTGATTGGAGAGCTTTAGTAGTTCATGAAGTATTTTGATATTTTATTCTTTTATTCTTTTTCTTTTATAATTTAATTGAAGATATGAAATGATTTTATGAGCTTGAAAATAAATGCCATTATTGCTGACAGATATAACAACGTGTACATAGACGTAACAACTTTTATACCGTTCAAACTGTATATTCTATGCCAAACCCTACCCTTAAACCTACCCATCTCAGAAAACCTTCTACATTTTATCATTTTCAAAAACTTAATTCAGTATGATTTATAAGCTCTTTTCCTCATGGGGACCTAAACATTTCCCCACAAGGCCAAAGATATCTGGTATTGCCGTCCGTGTAAGGTTTACCAGAACGGGACCTCAACAATTTAATTGTATTCACTATGGTTTTATTTTTCACATTTTATTTATTCTGTGTTGCCAGTGAAGGTCATGAAGATCCTGACATTTATGTATGTGTGTGTGTGTGTGTGTATATAAAAATGCATATAGAAAACCTGGCATAGGTTGAACGTAGAAAGTGAGGATAGTAAGAACTAGCATGGATGGCGTTATTCTGCTGACTACATCTTATTCATCAATAGATGAATGAGAAAACCAGAGAGGAGAATATTTCCAATTTAGAAGGATTTTCTTATGCTGTTAAAAACAAAAGTATTTTTAATTAAAACAGTGTGTTTTTAATAGGCAATAGATACATTTTGTTGGGTAGATTCTGATAATTGACATTATCAACTGATTTCAGTCTGAACTGCTTCAGGTGTAGAGGACAGTCTGCACTTCTCCATTTGAACAGGTGAGGCAGTATTGAATCAATAATACTGAACTTTCACCAGCTCTCTCAGTACTTAGCAGCTGCTCAAAATGTAAACAAGCATCTGAATCAGAATGGATTGTATATATTTGTTGAGGATTTACAGTACATGGCCTTCCTCAAAGAGAAGTGTTTACTTTAGCCACTTCTCAGATGTTTCTTTCTTCTTCTACTTGTCTTTGTCTTTCTTGTCTTCTTCTACTATTTTTTTTGAGATCTTATACAACTATTTTTATTAAGTTTTCTTCAGGTTTCCAGGTTTTATTTTTCACCTATCCATACAGCATTCCAAAAGGTAGACCTGATAATTCAGGGCCTGTTGTGCATTTAAACAGTGAGTCAAATAAAAGCACTATTTTTTGTTATGTTTTTTTTTCTTTTTTTTTTCTTGAGCTCCCACAGAGTTACGATGGAGAGAGTGATTTTTAATAAGACTCCATGCTTTGAAGAGCTTGTGCGAATGTCCTCTGTAATGTTGAAAAAACATGTACTTTCAAAATGATGTTTGATACCATCTAGCTTTGCCACACATTGCAATATCTGGCAAAGTGGTGTGAGACAGAAATGAGTGAATAACAACCCTTTAAATACCAGCAAAATGAATAGACTGTTTTTTTTTTTTCATTTGCACTGACAATTTAAAAAGGATTTTGGAGCACTGTATCTAGCATGCAATTATTACACGGAGCATGTCGTCAGATTTCCATAGGGATTCTTACTAAACCGAGTCAAGTGTGTGAAGAGCTCAGAGCTAGAAAAGGGCATTGTAGCTGCAAACACTTCAGAGTAAAACGACACCCTTCAGTGAAAAACTGCAATGAAGCAACACGGGGATTCTCTTGTGTATGTTTACTGTGCTATTCCTTCATCCGTGACATTTTTGACTTGTGCATTAATTTTTTTAGACTGGCTTGGATTCTGTCCTTTTGTTATGGTTGCAGGTACAGCCAATGAACACATCAGTGTCCTCCCGATATGAGTACAGTGACCCCATTGACCTCCGTAGGCGTCCGGTGAGCTGCTCATCACTCACGGCAGGACCTCTGGCACTCTGGTTATTACACTCACACGCTCTTTGCACATTCTCTTGAATCGTTCTCATGGAAAAGCCAAGTGGATTTCTGTTCCTTTTTCCTTTGCGGTGTTTAAGTCTACTTGATGTCCCTCTCTGCCCTTTTCCAAGCAATCATTAGGATAACACCACATTCACTGTCATTCACTGACAGACTTTTGTATTCTCCAGTTTATAAATGTGAACAATAAGCTTTTGGCGATGGAATTCATCTTAACAGAGTGCTATTTTTACCTAGAGGCAAAGAGTATCGTCACATCGTTGGTTTCAATAGGGCCCCGTCCTTCTTTTACTGCTGCCTCGGGAGGACTGATGATGTCGACTTATTTGATGCTGATATTTTTCTCGGGCTAACCGCTCTGCCCTCAGCTTCTTTGAGAGCAGCTATTTAATTTTGATGCTCTCTCTCTAGGCTCCGTTCAAATGTACCGTGTGATCTTTGAGAGTGCCGACTATGAGATCCTTTCTGCTGAAGCCACAATCATGTCCCTGCATTCTATTTCTACTTCCTCTGTCATTATTTCAGGCCGTCGTCCGCAAATCAAGAACCTTGCATGAAGGTCATTGTCAATGATGTGACAACTTATTAGAGACCGCATCTGATGCCGTTGATTTCATAGCAGTCTTTTTCTCTGCACTTGGTTTCCAGGCAATTACCAAACGTGCTATTTATTAATTTCATGGTTCACAGAGCATCAGACACTATAAATAGGTGGGGATGGTTGTGAAATACCTCACAATCTTAGTGGCTGCTATTGATTTTTTTATTTATTATTATAAAATTTTTTGCAAAGATCAAGCCTCAAAACAAGCAGTCCTGTATGAATTGCCCAAGAGTGTCAGTCTGGAGTGTGTAGGTGTTTGTTCATATGCAGTGGCCTCAAAGTTTTTAATGTTGTTTATATGTCTATATTGTGTTTTTAATGTGCTTTAAGACAAACCATGTGCAAATTCATAAGTCAACACCATTCGAGAGTATTTTCTCTTCAAAACTGCGGTGAAACAAAGACTCAAAAACACCTTTCGCTGGTGTTTCTTACATCACAAACTACCTTGTAACCAATCACGTCAACGTGCCGGCGGGCTTTAGCATATCATTAACAACGAACTAACAGGGGAGTCTCGAGTGATGCTAGGTTATCCCTGTGTATTTTTCTGTTGATATGAAAAATTGGGTAGATTTAGCAATATAAGCGGGTGTATGATGTATATAGCGATGTTATGATGAACTATATACCTTTCTCCACTGACGTTCCGAGTTGTTCAAAGCGTTTCTAAGGATACTGAGGTGCGAACGGGAACATTGTTTGTGTAACATTAGCAACACATTATTAGCTGTTTGCTGGTCTAGAGAGGGGGTACACATGGTGGACTCTGTACAGCTCACTCAGGGGGGGATCAAATCTAACATGGCTGATTACATCACAGTCGTGGGTGGAGCCTGTTACATTGTGACATCACAATGTATAGAAAACGTGAATTTGAGAAACTGTTTGATTTATGGGGAATATAAAAAGATGAGTAGGTAGATTTTTTACCTTAATAGGGTGGTTGTGTTCATACACTGCCAATTCTCGTGCTTATTTGTGCTATCACTATTTAAAGTACATGTCACTGTCACCTGTCACTGTTTATTCATTTATTTATATTCATGTTTAAATACCCACTCACTCACTCACTCACTCACTTTAAGTTCATCTTCCGTGTCTATCTATTTTTTTGTGTGGCCATTGTGTGTTTGGGACAGATTTTTTTATACTGAATTACATTTAAATAAAATTTTCCTGAGAGAACATAGAGAAGTCTTTTGATATAAAGTCTTCAAAACACATGGCTCCGCACCTGGACCAGCAGGTGTTGCAGCCTTGTGTGCTATTATTGCTCTTTTATCTCTTGGAGAAATGTCATTGTTAAGTCAAGTTTTCCACATGATTGCCTACTCACACAGAGCTTTTCTTTTCTCTTATTCATTTTTTTAGTTTTTCTGATGACATTCCAAAACCTAGACGGAGACGCCGCTTATTCGTGCCAAAATGAGAGGGTGTTGCTTGAAACCATTTGCATAGTAATTAATTACACCTTGTCAAAAAATGAGTCAGCCATGTTTGAAAACAATCCAAATGAATTAGACTAATAAAGACAAAACCTTCAGCCAAGAATGAAGTTCTGGGGCTAATTCTGTGCCTGCAGACAATCTGCTACTGCTGCTTTAAATTCCAATTACAACTGACAATTTCATGGAGGTTACTGCATTATTTAGAGAAAAAAGGTGATATTTAATTATTTTGAGATGATAGAAATTGAGATGCCAAAATTATTCTTTTTCTTTTAATAGTTTTATTGTTTTTCTGCAAGGATCTTTGAGAATGTGTTTTTGGTCGCCAGTTTTCTCTACTGCATAACCCACCGTTCGTTTCATTTATAAATTTACCTACCACTTCTCCATGTATATTGTTCATATGGATCACCGATATTTCTTGTATCAGGACACCAGAGGATGAATAACCCAGGAGTCAGCCATCTATTTAAGTCAGGCCATTTTAGGGTCCAAATTTAATAGGCCTCTGTGCATCGAGGTATATTTGTTATTGGAGATGGTATACTTGTTACTGTGGATACTGCGAGACTGAATAGTTGGCTGCGTTTATGGTCAGTGGACCCAATGAACTTTATGAGACCAGATAGTCTTCTCTGGCCCCTGAAATATCATGTTTGTTTATCTCCGGAGAGAATTTATTTTGCTGATTCATTGCTAGTTTGCACTTCTGTGAGGGCTGAAAGGATTCGATTTTCTTCTTATTTATTTGCTTCATTTTTTTTTCTTTGTGTAGATGGGGGCCTTGTGGAGCTTCTCTGTATAGAAAAACATCTTCTCCAGCTGAGGTCTCCTTTGAAATAAGATTAGGAGAGTAGAAGAGAATGACAGTATAATTTATGAGTCCTTTCCCTTAACCCAGGTTAATCGGTTTGCTGCCCTATATCTCATAGGTCTCAATGTTTCAACATTATGATTTTATAAATCAACATAATAGCATTTCAAGTTATGGTCCACTCAAAATTTTTAATTATAGTGAATGAGGTCTGAAGCTTTGTTTAAGGTTCACAAAGGATGCAACAACATCATAAAAGTGATCCATGTGAATTGTGAACTATATTCCAAGCCATAAGAACAGGCCATAATTTAAGTTGTTTTTCACTCATAATTTTAACTCCAGTGGGCTGTGAACCACAGCAAAAGGATCACTCAGTCACTATCACTTCATGTCGACCCAATCATTTAAACCAATTCTGTGAACTGAATTAGGTTCATTTAAAAGATTTGACTCAAAAGAATGTGTTCATGAATCTGATTTCCCGCTTCTATTGTAAACTCGCATGAACAATCCAGGAGAGCTATAGGGTGGATATCACATTTTTCAGTGAATGACTTTTTAACCCTCTGTTCCTCACACAAAACTATATTGTATGACTTCAGAAGACTTGTGCAAAGGTTGTATAAAACACTTTTATAGTGCTTTTGCATTTTCAAAGCTCGAAACCTTTAGTATTGATTAATTGAAAGTACATGGAAGAGAGCAACCAGCACATTCTTCAAAATTTCTGCCATAAAAAAACAACAAAAAAAACATGCAGGTTGGAATGACCTGAGTCTTAATTTTGGGTGAACTAAGTTTAAATGGGTCATATAATGCCATTTTTGTACAAGCTAGTATGATTCTTTAGGGTCTAAATGAAAAGTTTGTAATATACTTTAATTAAAAATTATCATTAGTATTGTAAGAAAACACTTATTTTACTTGGTCAAAAACAGCTCTGTTTTCAGCACGCCGTTTCAGTGCATATGACTTTAAATGATAATGAGCTTTGCTCACCCCGCCTCTCTGTTGTGTGTGTACACCGTTTGTAACACAATAACACAATAACCATAACGCGCTGTTCAGTATAAACGTGGGATTATGAATTATATTGAGAACATCATACATAGAAAACATGCCGTAATGTACCCTAAGTGTAAACCTTAGACGCATTCATTGTGAAGCGTGCAGCTAGCGATTTGCAAAGATTAATATAAATATTAATATAAAGTTTAATAAAACGTTACACTCACTTCAGTTGTTCTAGAGGTTCAGCAGGAACACGAATAGCTGGTACCGATCCTTTTTTCATGAGCAGCTTCTTAGCAAAACCAGCTTTATACTGACCCTCGTTTATAAAGCAGTCTGGTGAGAAATGATTCGCGCAAACATGAAAGCATTGACGTTGCTCATGGGGAATGTTCCCTTTGAAAACAAACTCAGCCACTGCGTCTTCAGCGGTTCGGATTTAGGAACATTAAAATGACTGCTGTGTTCGTTATTACACCCAAGAACAGAACACCACAATCGCTTAGACGCCATTCTGCTCATAGACAGTGCTCCAGCATATCAACAATGACCGCTCCGGTCCCCGCAGACTATGATTGACAGCTCTCACGAGCGAGGGCGGGTCTGTGTTGAAACAATGCTGTCAATCAACAATCGTGGGAGGGGTTTCCGAGCGTGTGACGTCACAAAATCGAACGGCTCAATTTGAGGCAGGGGAAAACATATAAGGAGATTAAAACAAAAACACTGGATGTATTTTTATCATTTTATGATGGTTGTGGACAGGCAATGCCAACACACATTTCAGTACAATCAACTTGTAAAAGTGCATGTGCCATTATATGACCCCTTTAAACCCTCTCTATATTAATGCTCACAACTTTTCCTTAATCTTTTTCACATTTTAGTCCCTTACTCTCTTATAGCTTTGCACTCAGATCTGTGGTGAGATGCTATGCTGTGCATGGAAATTACAGTGCAGAGAAAACACTGCAGCTCATCTGCTCTGGATGATCTATTTCTACTAATCATAAAAGTTTATGACTTGAGACTCAGTTGATTTGATATGACCTGAAGTTCATTAAAGCTGACATTGACTGCTCATCTTTGTGTGTTGGTGTGTGTGAGCATCGGGATTACGCTTGCAATGGGGACGTCACAGTCTTTGCACAGCCCTTTCTGACTGTCACATAATGAATGAAGGACTTACTGTAACTAATAAAGAATAAAGCAGACTAGATTCAGTGGTTATCATGCAAATAGAAATCCTCATTTTCCCCAAATAATCCTCTCAGGTCTATGGAGCTGAGCTTGGAGATTGCTTGAGTGTCGCACTAAAATAGTGCTGCTATCCTAATATGCCTCTAGAAACCCGTGATGCTATTGCACAGGGATACCGGAATGCCCACTTCACACCTCTCTGTGGTTTTTTATGAATGTGATGTGCAATCAAGCTGACGGACGCCCTAGTGGTGTGACAGCTAATGGAGAGCCCTTTAAATCAAGAGAAAGAGGCTTTCGCTCACCGCCGAGAGTGTCCTTACATCAGCTTCACCTGGGGATTACATTTGGGTCACATGATTACCGCTCCTATGCCTTGGATTTATTCTTTATTTTTGACAGGAAACATGAATACAAGGGATTTATTCAGAGAGAAAAAAAAATGGCTTTCTGCATAGCAAACATGTTTTCTTTGGTTTGTCTATAACACTGTGGTATGATGCACCGATATTAAAATTCTGGCCTAAACTGTAAAGCCAATAATTATTTTGTGACCCGTAGCCGATATATGGCTTATAAAAGTGTATATAATAGCTATACTAGTTTTTATTGAAAATAAAACACTAAAATAGTTTCAACAATTAATATTATTATGTACAGTATGAATGGATTTCCATTGAGTCTTTTTAATAGTGTTTTTAATAATAATAAAAAAAACCCATTAAAATTAGGAGAGTGTTGGATGATGACAAAGGTAATATATTTCTTTTTTTTTAATAATATGCTTTAGTTATGATCCATGATTTGCTGCTTTGTAGTCAATTGCAGGTGCTATTGGTAGGTGGGAAATTCTCATTCAAGACCGCGTTTCATTGGACAAAAATCTGACTAGTGCCGGATTCCATCGTTTTACCCATTTGGATGTACGCCAATGAAATGAAATGCCTCCTTTTTTATGTATTTGGACAGTGTACATTTTGTCAAATAAGTGGATGAAAAGCTATTTGTTACATAATTTTTGTTTTGTTTGTGGTCTTTCAGTTGTTTTATTTTTTTGTTTATTTTTTTTGTGAGGTGGTGCCGCTTTTCTTGTCTGGACATAACACCCCTGACATGGCTTATGTAATTGTGGTTATATAAACATTTAGTGACAGTGAAAATCCTAGTGTTTTGTACTATATGTAAGCTGACAAGATCAGATCCTGCCTTTGATCTTGTTCCATTTAAAAAGTAAGTTATTTAACATGGGTCACCTTGCATCATCTGCCATAAACCCAAAGGAAAGCTATATTTAATGTAACAGGTTAACCCATTTTAGCACATCCTTTTATGTGTTACTGCAGATGCCCAGAGAAATTTTAGTATCTGATTCTCTCTTCTTGATGTTTGTAATTGAGGTTTTTGTAGGCAAACATCAAAAGCTGCAAGTCCTCATTGCAAAATAAAGGAAAGAGTGAATGGCTTACTTTTCATTCCAAATAACCGCTTACCCCTTGCCTGACCTTCACCCGGAAAGAGCTCATGAGTTCGGTCTAGCCAAGATGGGATACTAAATACACACAAACAAACTTTATAGGCTCTGCATGTCTCTGCGTAGGTTTGTATTCATGGCGTCTGGAGAAGAGAACTCCGGTTCATGTCCTTGAGGGCAAAAGTCCAGCTGTCTTATGAGGCTCCATTCACTCAGCTCTGCCATTATACGTGACTAACTGCGTTTGCTTGGTAATTAGTCAGTGTGATTGAGAGGGAAAGAAGGGGCTTTTTCCCGCTACGCAAAAATCTTAGCATCCCCTTTGGGTTGTTAACTGAGAAGGTAGGATGCTCAATTTGATCATTATTCCTTCCCACCACTGCTACATCCATTATTCTATCAGGTATATCACAGTTTTCTGTTTAAGAGAGAGAGAGAGAGAGAGAGAGAGAGAGAGAGAGAGAGAGAGAGAGAGAGAGAGAGACAGAGAGGGAGACAGAGAGATAGAGAGGGAGATCGATCTGCTTACATTTAGATGAAGATTTCAAATGTCTTTAGTGGGTCACTTTGATAATCGAATAATTGATGTAGGTCGTAACGAATTCGAGCACAACTGTTTTCAAGTTAAGACACTTTTATTTCTATAGCGCTTTATACAGTAGAGAATGTTTCAAAGCATGTTCACAGGCAAATAACGATCACCCACGCTATGTCATCACATATGAGAAAATTCTATAATTCTACTGTAAAGCAGCCATTTCAACTTTTCTATTATTAGTTTTCTATTTCTATTAATTGTTTTCTATCAAAAAGCATGTCTGATTAATTTAAATCATGTAACTAAAAAAATTTAATGACTACTTATTAAAACATTAACAAATACATTTTTAGGGCCCTATAAAATACGGTTTCTTTTTCTCAAAATTTGTTTTATTTTTTACAAATTCGAACAAGTTATTTAATCTTTTAAAATGTAATCAAATTAAAAAAATCAATCAATTACTCTTTTAGCGAACAAAATGATGCACAACAGAGGTTCTAAATTACAATAGTAATATATACCTCACAGTTTCTTCAAGGTAAACCAAACTTTTATTTTGACGGGTTGTAAGAGCTTTTAGTTTCTTTATGAATCTGACGATAGTTTTTCTCAAATGAAATGCTGAAAAGTGACTCTAAGAGCAGCTCTGGAGATGTTTATGTCCTCTTTATAGTGAGATGACAGACGCTCAATATGTGTAGTTGAAGAAACCGAGCCACTCATTCACGCATGCATCCAGACTTCGTTTAAAAAAATCTTTTTGTGGTTTAAAAGTCAGACACTAGTCCATATCACAATTTAAGTGTACAGCCCTACTTTTGATTTAATCATTCAAAATTTACCAAATTCCATGAAATTTTGTAATATAGAGTAAATTCCATTTTTATGACTGGATGCTGTGATTCTGCATCGCGGAAATCTACTCTACTGTGGTGTCATCAATTCATGTCCAATTTTGTTCTCATCCGATAGTGTCAGTGCAGTCAATTCCATAATATTACTGAATATTAAGTGTTTTTCAAACCCCAAACAAGCCGGAGGCAACAGTGGCAAGAAACCCAAACTCCATCAGGTGACCAAAATGGAGAAAAAAACCTTGGGAGAAACCAGGCTCAGTCTTGAATCCAGTTCTCCTCTGGCGACATGGACAAATATGATATTATTTAAAAAAAAAAATCATCCAGCTCCTTCTGCTTGAAGATCGGGATACGCATGAATGGACTTTTCTGCATTTTACATCGACAGCATATGTTGTAATTTAGAGATATTTTTAGGATGGAAAAAATGCAGTTTTACAAAGGCTAGAAATGTGGTTTTCAAATGGCAGATTCCTATCAAATAGCACACCTATGTTCCTAACAAATACTTGAGGGCATCCATCAAGTGTCAGGCATTATTTAGGTTATTATGTGTGGAGGTTTTTGGTCTAATAATTAAAACCTTTTTTTTTTCTGAATTTAGGAATTTGCAAGTAATCAAATTTTTATATCAAATGGCATAAGCATTCCATCCGTTTTTGAATTGGTATGTTTTATCAGGCTGTTGGAAAACTTACTTTTTATATCAAATGGTCTCTGTGATTCAGGTTCCCATTTGAAAGTATTCATGAACACTACAGGCAATCTGCAAAAATTGCCTTATAAAAAAAATCTTTCTTGTTTTAGAGTTTGATGTTGAACAAATAATTTAGATAACATTTTAACTGAAGCCTAGTGTGGATCTATTGAATTTAGCATATGACTTCTCAACTAGTTCAGCCAAGGATGACCACTTTGCTGAACCTTCCTAATGCCTCCAGTCAAATAAAATAAATAAATATTTGTTAAAGCTAAATCTGTATCTTTATAAAAATATCCTATTTGGGTAAGTCTTTGCTATCTTTTTTTCCGTTGAATCGGTGCATATCTCTTTTTAACTCATGCTGGCAAGGTTTATCTCCTGTGATTCGTTATAAGTATACGCTTTTCAAAATCGTAACCTTTCTGTTATTTTGGACAATATCTGAAACCATTATCTGTTTTAAGTATAGTCCATTATCCCAGAAGTGAGCCACCTATTAAAAGATTAAAGTTTTAATTGATTCAGTCTTTTTGTAAAATGTCAGGTTAAAATGAAATAAAACATTGTCAACATACTTAAAAGAATGTTCTGAGTTTAATAATTAGGGCAATATTTTATCCTAAAGTGCAGTCACATTTACCGTTGTTTGGTAAATTATTGTGGATTAAATCAAGTCTTTTCAATAGGAATCCACGCAATCGAGAATTTCATGTGAGGATGAAAGTTGGTCACATGGATTCAAAGTTCACATGGTTGCTTGATTTTAAAGTGACTTCATGCATCGCTACACTATGACAATAGACATTTTTGTCCATGGAATTTTGCCGAAATTTTGATAATGTGACTGCACATGTAAGCTCAACAAAACGTGTATTTGCAATGAAAATCTAGACGCAATGCATACCCAGAAGGTTTAAAAGTATAAATGTTTAATTTAAAGCAGTTTTCTAGTATAAACCAAAACCAGTGTATTAATGTCTTTTAAGAATCATTGTCAAAGGGCATATTTGATAGACATAGGGCCACTTGTATTAAACCATTTTCATTACAGTAAGTAGGCTGTTTGTCTATTAGTTAATGATTCACTGAGAACATTTCACAATAAGTATTTCTATCTGCTTTAGCATAGGGTTTGGAGCTGGAGATCCTAGAGCTTAATGTCCCAAATGTACATGTTATCTAATACGAAGACATTTCTCTGAAAGTAAAGGCATCCAGTGTCCATCCAGTGTCAGCACTCAGAAATCAAAGTAGTTATCCTGAAGCCGTAGGCGGCCTTATGGGAAAGTATGAATGTAGCTTCCAATCTGATAACATGATGAACTAGATATGGTGTTCTAAGAGAAAGACAAATATTCGAAGATATTAAAAAAGGGGGAAAATATTAGTAGAGCTGTGGTTACGGCAGGGGAGCTTATGAGAGTGACTTTAGTGGATTACTTTTTCAAAGAAATCTTCTCGGCGTTGTGAAATGCCTATTAATATATCTGTGATCATGGAGTGAATATCACTGCGACGCTTATAGTATATTACTTTATGACTGCCTATTTAATCTTTTCTTCTGAGGAGCATAATTAAATATTTACCTGCTACATATAAACAATTCTCTGCACAATTAAATGCATTCATTTTATAGAAAGCTAGAATGATTAGCCATGTTTGAAATATGTCTGGAGGGCACAAGTCTTCGTATTTCATAGAAAAAAATATTAGCCAAGGGCTTATGTTTTTATCAGTCTGTATAAAAAAAAGATTAATTTATAATACTGTGGTGGAAAGGTGAATTATTTGAAATATTGTAAATGCTGGCAGGTCATGCCCTTCCTTTGATCCCTGTGATCAAATTGAATTTGCCCCTGTATAAAAAGAAGACCTTGCACTTTGAATGCGCTATTCATTTTACGCCCGCTGCCTTGTGATAGACACAGACGGATGCATGCACAATCACCTCCCTCAACCTTGTAAAAAATGGATAATCGAATACAGATAGTTTTGAATAACATTTCACCTGACATCTCCTCTTGTCGGGAACTCTGAATAACGCTGAAACTACCAGATTTAATTGGCAGAGTTAAAGATTTAAAACAATTATTTTCAGAGATGTGAACGTCCTTCACGATTGTTTCACTGAACAGAATGATATAGATTCTAGAGCAATTGTGTGTGAAAGTGAATGTTTTATTGCATACATTTGACTTCAAACTTGTAATATATTACCATTTAAATTGTTCCTAAAACGCACATGGAAATAAGGTCCTTGGGTTTTACGGATGCTTTGAATTTAGTTAGCAACCTTGTTACCTAGTTTTTAGCGATACATTTCAATGCTCTCTTGAACTGAAAACAGGTTTCCACCATTTATTTATTCAAAGCAGCACAAGCTTGTTTATTCCAGACCAAAGAGTTTGCATTTATGGTCTAGAGATCCCATAAATTCAGTGCCCTTGCAAGGTGAATGAAGTCCCTCTGGAGTTCTTTGACCTGTTAAGGCCTTTATTTTGCCCCCTGCTGTTGTCGCCGGCGAAAGCAATTGCATTTTAAGATGTGCTTTACATTACAAAGGTGGAATAATGTCCATAGCCCGGAGTATGCTGCTACTGCGAACACAGCGGTTATTACGTGCATTGCTGAGAGAGTGGACCGTAGAGGCCTGTCCCATTTTGCTTTTAAACAGTCCACTGGATCTGTCCTAAAATCCAAATGGCTGATGCTGCTGACCAAAGTAGGGCATTGTCTGTTTCGGTGCTAAAAAGAGAAACCACTTTAACTGAACTAAATGTAAAAAAACAACAACTAATTGTTGTGGCAATTACAGTCCAAATGTCTGTATCTGTAGTATTTTTATTTTTATTTTTTTGGTCTCAATGTCTCAGAGGTCTTCGAGTGCAGTATTTTGGTGAGCGGCTGGGAAGGTGTTCTCCCTCAGGTCTGAGCAGATTTTATCAGTGCTGGTGATAAATGTGAGCCTCTGTCACAGGTTGGTGGCGAGAAGCCTGTTTACTTGAAAGGATATTTCTGTCAGTGTAAAGGTCAAGTTCTCTTGCTTTTTCTGCAGGATCCTGGAAGGAAATTGCTTTTGCGTTTAGAGGTGCAACAAGGGAGACGAGAAAATGACACACACAGCATTCATAAAGACGTCTCCGGAGTCTTGGGCAGTATTTCAGGTCGCTCAATTGATGTGTCAAAGATCTCAAATGTATGATAACTGGTGAAATTCACTTCATATCCTGTTAAAATCGAGTGATTTTATTTTATTTTACCAGGAAGTCTCATTGAGATCAAAAATCTCTTTTACAAGAGATTTGTAGACATAGATGATTTGTAGATGTTACGCTGCAGCAAGGATGAAGCAGAGAGCGAATCCAATCGCAAGCACTTTAATAAACAGGCAGGTAATCCAGGGTAGAAAACAGCAACTCAGAACAGGAACAAGGGACAGGAACATAGAACAGCTACAAGCAACCTAACAACATCAAGAACTCACAAAGACTGAACTAGACACAGGGCTTAAATACATACAGGACTAACAACGAGACAAGGGACACCTGTGAACATTTAAACAATCAACCAATGACAACATGACACAACAGGCAAGGGAACACAAGGCAAGATCACATGACAAGAACAGGGGATCACATGACACAAAACCCACACCGTGACATAGCCCCTCCCCTATGGGCGGCTCCCGACGCCCCTCAGTGCAAAAACAAAACAAAAACAGAATAGTTCAGGAGGGTGGTGAAGCGGAGGTGGTCTTGGGGGAGGGAAGGAGGGCCAAGTCTGTGCAGGGGAACAGGACCAGGGCAAAGCAGGCGGTGCAGGGGACCAGGGCGGAGAAGACCCTTCGGGCGGCCAAGGCGGTGAAGACCCCTCGGGCGGCCACGGCGGTGAAGACCCCTCGGGCGGCCACGGCGGTGAAGACCCCTCGGGCGGCCACGGCGGTGAAGACCCCTCGGGCGGCCACGGCGGTGAAGACCCCTCGGGCGGCCACGGCGGTGAAGACCCCTCGGGCGGCCACGGCGGTGAAGACCCCTCGGGCGGCCACGGCGGTGAAGACCTCTCGGCAACCAACACCGGCCCAGGAACAGCCATCGGCTCAGGAACAGACACTGGATCCGGCTCAGGAACAGACACTGGATCCGGCTCAGGAACAGACAGCTCGGCGGCGGCCATCTTGCGCGCAGACACTGGCTCGGCGGCGGCCATCTTTTTATCAGTCTCTGGATCGGCAGACGTGACGTGAACAACAGCCTTTTGCTCGGCAGGCGTGACGTGAACAGCCTCGTGCTCGGCAGGCGTGACGTGAACACCAGCCTCTTGCTCGGCAGAAGTGACGTGAAGCGTCTCTGGCTCGGCAGAAGTGACGTGAAGCGTCTCTGGCTCGGCAGAAGTGACGTGAAGCGTCTCTGGCTCGGCAGAAGTGACGTGAAGCGTCTCTGGCTCGGCAGAAGTGACGTGAAGCGTCTCTGGCTCGACGGTCTCTGGCTGGACGGTCTCTGGCTGGACGGTCTCTGGCTGGACGGTCTCTGGCTGGACGGTCTCTGGCTGGAAGTGAAGCACTGGCTGGACGTGGCTGACGTGAAGCTCTGGCTGGACGTGGCTGACGTGAAGCTCTGGCTGGACGTGGCTGACGTGAAGCTCTGGCTGGACGTGGCTGACGTGAACCTCTGGCATGACAGGCATGGCGTTCGTGGCAGTAGCCCTCCTGGGAATAAGAACCAAGCGTGGCCGCCAACTTGGTTGGAGATTCCCCCTTAATGCTGCTGGATTCATTTTGGTGAGTTCTTCTGTTACGCTGCAGCAAGGATGAAGCAGAGAGCGAATCCAATCGCAAGCACTTTAATAAACAGGTAAGGATGGCTGGCGCGAAACAGACGTTCCGAAGCTTTGCGAGATCCCGAAGCAAAGATGATTCGAAACACTGATCCGAAAGCGTGATTCAAAACACCCACGTCACGTGACAACGGCTAAATGAAGCGTCTAAGTGTTTTTCATCAGGTGGAGTGCTCCTCCGAATCAGGGTTTCATTGATTGGTCGGTTCGGGAACAAATCACACAATCACACAGTATAAAAGTTTTGTCAACGCATTTTCATATCGTGGGTTTTTGTGAGAGGAGTTTGGTTTTGAGATAGCAGATTTTTGGTGATATAGTGACATTTATAGTGCGATTTGTTTAGTTATATTTAGGATTTAATTTACATTTACACATTGACTTAGAGACACACAGAGTACATATAGTGACACATTAATAGATGCATTGATAGAAATATATATATATATATATATATATATATATATATATATATATAGATTAATAGATAGATACATATATTACAGATACATATAGATTATTAGATAGATAGGCTACATATAAAATAGGGTAACGCTTTAGATTACAGCCCGGAAAGTACTGCATAATTAAAGCGATTTTACAGTGTAACCTTTGGTAATTATAGTGTACCTATAACGTACTTACAATATAAGTATAAGGGAACAATATTTTAAGTTTGGGGAATAAAGGGGTAACAACCAGGAGGGTCCCACTTTATATTAAGTGGCCCTAATACCTGTGAACTTACATGGTTACTAGATATGTACTTAGTATGTAACTACAGTGTAAATACACATTGGTTCATAGTATTTACAACTGTAATATTTGTGTAACTACACATATGTAACAACCCACGGAAAGGTATGTGTAAGTACAAATGTGTAACGGTTTAACACATTGTATCAAGTGCAGAGTTCCTGTGGAGTTACCATAAGTACACTGGTACCACAAGGGAAAACTTAAGCTGTAATTCAACATAAGTCCTGCCGGTCATATAGTAAATACATGGTATACACATAGGAATCATCATGGTTTCAGTGTGTTCTTAACCGGTAACTACAGTATGGAAGACTGCGTGTGGAAGTGGAACAACTTGTGTGAATACATGTTGTTGTTACAAAATGTAGTTACATAATGCCTGTTACACATGTGTACTTACTGTAGTGGAAAAAGTGTTGTTACCAATGTCCTGTTACACATTTGTACTTACACATACCTTTCCGTGGGTTGTTACATATGTGTAGTTACACAAATATTACAGTTGTAAATACTATGTACCAATGTGTATTTACCAAGCGGCAAACTCCCTGTCTCTCTCTTGAAACCAACACGGAAGTGTATTAAACTGCAATTCATCTACTGACCGCTTGAGGCTGGAGGCAGAAGTGAGTTAAATCTGCATCTCCCCCATGTTAAAATGCCCAACTTTACAGCAGAAAAAAACATGTTTACAGCCTGGAGCAAAAAGTGGTTTTAGTCTATATAGCTAATTTTGCCCTTCATGACAACTGTGAGGGGGGTGAATTTTTTTACATCTCATCCGTTTAAATTATATTAGCCTGCACAATTAAGGGCGTGGCCATTTGAGTGACAGGCGGATTGCGGCCGTTTGTCTGCTGTCTGTTAGCGTCACTCTCAGCTAATTCCAGCCGCTGCTGTAGGCCTACTTGGCATCTCTGCCGTGTTTGTGCTTTTTCGGGATTACACACACTTGAATGAGCGCGGGTTTCTAGTGCATTTACTTGAACTACTGAGGTAATATCTTTGGTTTAACCCATTTGAGAAATTGAGAGGCGGCCAAAATCAGATTTTAAAATGGACTGAATAAAGCGCTTTACGAACTTGACGTGCGATGCCATGCTGACTGACATGTATGCGCATGAATCACTGTCACACGCACACACTCAGAGCAATATTGTAAGTTACTGCATGATAATACATTTTTATAGCAGAATAACAATACATCATACCCAGTCTCACTTTTAGTTACGTCTTTTAACTATTATAATATTTCGAAGGGCAAAAACATGAACTATTGGCTTTAATTCTTCAATCAGCTGTCACTTTAGCGCGAGGCCAGTAGCATATAGCATTAGCACCACAGCTCCACCCACGTCCCGCCTCTTTGCCCATTTTATTTTATCCGGTAGTGACGAGAGGTGACGCGCTGCCAAGATGGCGACGGCTGACCCCGCCCACTTTAGGCTTCAAAAACGCTCTTCAGAAACCTACGGGTGACGTCACGGACACTACAAAGAATTTCATTTTCATGCTGCGTATGTCATTCATCGAAATGATCGTGTTCCGCGTCCTCTCTTTCCTCTGTAGTAAGAGTGACGTTTTTTAAAAGATCAGTAGTCTTTAGTGTCACGTTAATCCATTGTTTACCGAACAGTTTCATGTGATGCACCGGTTTGGATTTGAATTCCTGTATGGATCCAAGTCCTGAATATTCGTCTTTCCATTTTCCCTTTTAGGAAAAGTATGACAAGCAGCGATGTCATTGCTTTTAATCGGCATGTTGAGATTGTTGAAAAACTGTATTATTTGTTGTTCTAGTGTTTGTAGTTCGTAAGCCGGTGCGTCCTCACCTTTGTCAATGCTTGTCGCCGCTCTGGCATACGTTTGATGTCGTGTCTCCAATCCAGTTATTATTATATCCTCCATGCGGGTGTATTGCTCCAAGTCATCAACTTCCCTTTCCAGGTTCACGATCCGTTTGTCCTTTTCTCCAATTATTGTTTTGAGTTTCACTTCATCCATTAGCTCCATGTGTTTTGTTTGTTGTTTCAAGACTTTACTCAACTCCTCCGACATAAAGCTCAATGATTTCTTAATTTCCTCCATTTCTTCGGCTTTCATTTTAGGCTGCATTTCTTTTCCTTCAGTTTGTATAACTTTGGTTCGTTTATTTGAGAATATTTCGAGTTTAATTCAGTTTGAGCACTAGAAAAGTTTGAGCAGCATCTCGCTGACATGCTGCGTGTCGCGTCATCTGCACGAAGCTATATATATATATATATATTAGAGGTGGGCATAGATTAATTTTTTTAATCTAGATTAATCTAGATTAATATTGAAATTAATCTAGATTAATCTAGATTAAAATGGCTCATTTGAATTCTCCCGAAGGCATTCAGAATATGTGTGCTACCCAAATAATGACTAAAAGTAAGTCTTTGAGAATAGTTTGCCTCGCGTAGGGATGTGCATTTCTGCCAAAAATGCCATTCGACAATCGAGGAGCAAAAGTCGAATATCGTAAAAAAAAAAACCCGCAATGACAGAAAGTAGGGATGCAACGATACCGCTTTTTCAAAACCGATCCGATCCGATACCAAAATTCTGAGTATTGGCCGATACCGATACCAATCCGATACCAGTGCAGTTTTTTTTATATCAAGTAAAATTTATATAACTCTGTGTTTAACACACAAAAGAGTGATTATCAGTTCAACACACAATCTACTTAATACAGATAACTTAATTTTAAAGAAAAACAACAAATCCAAAAAATATATGATCATAATCTGTGACAAAAATGCTATTATAAACTAGATTAGTGGATAATTCAGCAGTAAAATTTAGTCTAGAAAAATCACGAGTGCACAATAATTGTATAAAATCTGAACATTTAGTGAAAAAAATTAGGGGAACAAATAAGAGACAATAAGTGTAACACTAAATCTGGTCAAACGTTACAAATGGATTGTTGTTTTTGTATTGTTGTAAAATACATTCATGAAAAACAAGATAACAAAAATCAAAAAGATAAATTATTATATATAGCCTATATAGGCTACTATAAAATTGAGACATGTTTTAAATGTATAGCACAGCTGTTTAATGAGGCAGCAACATATGATAGATAGGACAGAACAAGAAAGGCTATTAATAATCTTTCATTGCGCAAAAGTAGTATGATATGATTATGAAAGACTCCAATACAGTGCGGCACACATCGCTTATGCGCATCGCGAGCGCAGAATGATGTGCTTGAAGCAACACGGAGTCACAGCGCGTCGAGTCCGCATTTAAAAGTTCAAAGCACAAAGGAAATACATATTGATGCGTAGTGTACACAGTATCTATCTAATCTATGCAATCGTTTATTGAGCCTTTTCTTTTAACAGTTTTAAATTTCAGTTACTGTGCGCGTGAAGAACTATATAGTGCTCTGACTCTACTTTAGTGTTGCGATCTAACAGACGCAAAGTAACATGATTTAGTTACAGCAATAAAGTCCAGCAATATAAAGTTGTTTTATGCGAAACCATAGACCTTTATCTACAGATCAAGTATAATAATAGTAACATTGAATCATCTTGGAGAGTTTCATCGTGTTGACTCTTGTACCCGAACGCGACGCGCTGTTTGATGCTGAATGGAGAATGACTGACAGCCGCAGCGGAGGGAAAAAGTTTACGTGGTCTTGAATTTAATGACTTAAATATTCATTTATATCTCACATTATACTATATAATGGCTTCAGAACACTTAGAAGATAGTGCACGAAAACTTTATGGTGCTTTATAATGTTTTTGTGCCTTTTGTGGGGCTTAACAATAACACAGAATAATATGCACAATATCGGATTTGGATCGGCCTCGTCTGACCGATACCCGATCCGGCAAAAATGGCAGTATCGGAGCCGATACCGATACTGAGTATCGGATCGATGCATCCCTAACAGAAAGGGAGGCCAATTTCATCTTTAGCGATTTGTCATCAAACAAACTGTTTATTAATTGAACAAGTAACATGCTTTCGTCCTTTTTTTTAACATAGTAGGCTAATTGGAAGAAGAAAAAAAACAATACGCACGACAGTCCGTTTTTGCATCGCCAATGCTCGTTAGATCAAAAAATAATGTCATCATATGTCATAAGAATTTTATGTGAACCTGCCTTGTTACTGCAATAGCCTCATTTTTAAACAAATTATTTTCAATCAATGTAAACTATTCGTGTGATTATGCCACTGCGCAATACACGCGCAATACACACACAATGTATTACCTGAATGAAATGAAATCGAATGTATCGTCCTGTGGAATCATTCATTCACAGACAGCTTACGAAGATGTTCAACTAATAAAGATCTTCATCGCTGGCAAAAATATGATGCATTTGCAGATTTGCATTCACTAGACTAGACTGTAGATCGGCCACTTCATCCAACGCTCTTGATGCTCTTAAATCTTCCTGTTTCGACTCCGAGTGTGAATTGAAAGCGCTTCAGACGATTCAGTGCGCGAGGAACTGAACAGATCAACTGATTCGCGACGCGAACCGATTTAGACAGATCATCTGACAACTTGTTTGATGATGTCTTTGAACAGAATCGACTCAAAAGAGTGATTCATTTGTAAATGAGCATCGCTCATGCCCATACAAAGGACACAGCGCACTTGGAATAAACTCATTTAACTACGTAGTGCATTAAAATAAAGTAACGAGAGGAACGTCGCCCAACGTAACAAAGTAAAAGTACACCTTGTGTCCCTGACAGGAAAATACCCTACTGCGCGATCTGTGACAGTAGGCGCGGCGTCATACTACACATTAGAATTGCGCGAAAATATAACGATATTCGAAAAAGCTATTTATGAACCCAAACCCAACTTTGATTAACGGCGATATTTTTTTTATCGCCCGATAAGAGTCTCACGTTAACGCAGCACGTTAACGCCGATAACGGCCCAGCACTAATATATATATATATATATATATATATATATACACACATTTATAAAAGATGATTATTTATACATCTTTTACAAAGAACATAAGCGAAAGAATGTTTCCTAGAATCTTAGAATTGGTTCATGGCCTGGGCTTTTTAAACTGTGGCATATGCTGTTAGAATAAAAACTCTTTGTGTGTGTATAATGCAGACAGATTGACAGGCTGAATGTAGTGTGAAGGGCCTGGGGAAAGGGCTAATTGAAATGAATGAAAGATTTGAATTAAGGAAAGTCAGAGGTGCTGCTTCCTCCCCTAATCGCTTTTCTCTCCAGGAAAGAGCCTGTTTCCCATTGAGGGTAAATTAAGCTGTTTAGCGGGTTGCCATGTGTCATTGGCTCTTTGACCTCTCTTTTCTCACAAGCTGAGCTTCGTGTCTGGCACATCTAACTCCATGCTCTGATCTTCCAGACTAAAAGGAAAACCGCAGAAACAATATAATGTTACTGCCCCTCTTATTTGCCTATTTTGAGCAAGTTATTGGAAGAACGCCACACCGCTAATTAATAATCATCTAAATTGTGATTCTTTGGGCATCATTGATCTGCTGGGAAGTGAATTTAGCACCAGAAAGAAATTTGATGAACTCATCTTGATGCCTAAATTGATGTTCATTGTGGCTAACACCTGCAGGTTGCCAGGCACAGCATCTCATCTTATTCTCAGACTGATTCTCTGAGGGCTTAGTGTGCTGAAACACTGGCACAGGAGGTGTGAGACATGCACTGTTGCTTATTGGCTTGACCTTGCAGTGAAAAAGAAAATAGAGACATGAAACGAGAGAGAGATAAAAAGAGTAAAGGGTAGAAAAAAAGAGGTCCATAAAAGAGATGAGAGAATCTGTCCCAGAGAGCTGTTGTGTCACCCATGGGACACAATAAAGAACTGCAGACACTCACTGTCACCCTGGAAACAAGCAGCAATGCTTGACCGAAGGGACAGTTTGTTGGAATGACAGAGATATACAGTATTAAACAGTTTCCTGTGGTTAAAGGGTTAGTTCACCCAAAAATGACAATTCTGCCAGTAATTACTCACCCTCGTGTTGTTCCAACCCCGTAAGACTTTCGTTCATCTTCGGAACACAAATTAAGATATTTTTGATGAAATCTGAGAGCTGGATCACTCCTTCAAAGGCTGCTAGGTAATTGCATCTGCCAGCCCAGAAAATTTGGTAAAGACATTGTTAAAATAGTCCAAATGACTACAGTGCCTCAACCTTACTGTAAGTTTATCAAGCGACGACAACACTAATACTAATACCCCAAAAATAACGACTTTATTCAACGATTCATTTTCTTCTGTGTGGGCCTCTGAGTGAGTTCACGTAGTGTAACAGCGCTGCACGTCTGGGTTGTACGTCAGAACGTATGCTCACCCTGTTACTACATTGTTGGTCTAAATGATAAAAATTATTTTAGAATTTTTGTATTTTCAAAAAAAAAAAAAAATGTACATTAAATTTCTATTCAACCTATTAAACTAACATAGATAATCATTTAAAAGTGCCATGTTTTTACCAACAAGGTTGCAGATTGAGCTGTCAGTCGGTAGACTTAGCTAATTTGGGACCAAATCCTGGCTTACAGATAATGATAAACTTAAATTTCCCATAAATTAAGTAAAAAAAAAAAAAAAAAATTGTATTACAAATGTTTGGTAACAGGGTGAGGTACTTTATATTTGTATGAATAATATAGCCTAAAAGTATCAAAAAATAAAGAGTGCGGTTCTTCCCTTAAGTTAAAAATTCAACTTTTCACATACTTACTCAGTATCAATCACTGGCTCTGATTACATTAATCCTCATAATTGTGACAATCAAGGTTACACCTGAGCAGGTGTGTGCTCTCCTTCATTTAAATGTGAGAAAACAACAGCAGCACTATTTCTATTTCAAAGTGGTGCTTAGCCAGGGGAAAGGCTTGTCAGGATGGTTAGACAGCATACCTCCACTTAACCCCGCTAGGGACCACCCGCCTTCCTGGAAATGGGCTTCCGGTGGGGGGAGGCCACATAGATTCCACTCACCCTATGTGGGCTTCTGTCGTCCCCTCAGGGTGTTATTGCACATCTTTTCCCACTGTGATGCACACATTCTATTCTCCAGCCTATATGATGGCACTGATGCATTATGTACCTGCAGTCATCTTACACAATGCCTGTGTGGTTTGAAACTTTTGAAACTATTCTTTAGCAAGTGTCTGAGACACTTTTTTGACACTTTTGTATATCGAAAGGACAGGAAATTACCCAAGCCAGCCTCATCATCACATTGCCCACATAAGCACCAATTGACACAAAAGTAACATGTGCGCTAACCGTTACACAAACCTTTTCTCCCTTCCACTAACTCCCATATTGAATCTATATTTACAGATGAATGCCCAGCTATACCTGTTGAGTGCAGCCTTTTAAAGGCAAACCTCTATCATGAGGCTCTCTCCACATGGTCTCTAACAAAAAAGACAAATATGTGTGGGTTTAGCCCCAGATAGTGAGCTTTAGCGGGAGAGGCTCTTTCTCAAGCTCATCCTGAAGATAAGGCCTTTAGCGCTCAAAGCTCAGGGACAAGATCACCCTGTCTGAAACAACTTGAAAGGCAATTCTCCATACCTTTGCTCTTCAGTTCTTTCACTTCCTCTTCTTATCAATTGAGCGACTTGAGTTTAGCCCTCCCCTCTGTGAACTCCTCCTAGCTTAAATGCCACTCCAAGATGTTTGTTTTCACTCAATGACATAATGATGAAATATGAGGCTCCATTTAAATCTCCAAAACCAGCCCAGTGGGCTCATGTTGTTTGTTGCCCTGTGTGATGAATTGTATTAGTGTGCAGTGGCAGGCCTTGCTAGTGTTTTAATTAGATAATATTTTGACTCTTTCTTATTAAAATACCTTGTGTTTTGATAGCTCTAGTTTCAGATATACCTTTTATTAGATTCTACTTTGTTACATTATGCCCTTGGGCTTCTCTTACAAATTTGTACCAGAGAAAGGTAATTGTTGATTTCACAGTTTTGGGAATAGCAATTGACCTATTTGGCTGATTTACATTTACTCTGACTAGAAGCACATTAAACTGTGTTGATATTCCTACATGCCTTGTTTACAACTTTAATTTTTCTTGCATTGTATTTGAATGAACTGGAATCACATAAACTGTTTGCTCGCACAGGCTCCATGAAATTACTTTATGACACGTTTCCTTTTGAGTGGGAATTTTTTTTTTTTTTTAATAGCCAATAGGCTTTTAAGTCAGAGCTGTTGACATTATTTGCTACATGCCAGTCAGTCACTGATGTTATTTGGGGGTGTGGCATTCTTATTGTAGAGAGCATTTGATTGGAGAAGAATTTGGTCTGTCTTGGAAGAAAAAATATATATATTTAAAGTATTTATTTTATACATTTCATATACATTTTTTATTGCATGTGTTTAATAAAAAATATTAAAAACACTAAACAGTATCACTAAAAAGTAATATAAGTTGTTTTAAGGGGCATTCACACTAGGCACGTTTGTTGCGGTCCAAGCTCGATGGTTCCCGGTTCCCCCCTGCAGCTTTGGTCTAGTTTCACACTTACTTGATTCAATCAAACCCTATTGCATTTGCATTCTTCTCATGTTATCACCAACATGCACGGCGCATGATAGAAAACATAACACGGGTGAATATAGGCCTATGTTTTTATTAACTTGGTGCTATTATATGAGCAAAGTGAACGACACTTGCGTTTACTGTATGTACGTCGCATGAAGGCTTGCAAACTGACTCTTTTGCGGAAAAAGCTGATTGTGAGCCATTAATTTCCCACTCTGGTTGCACTCAACTCTGCTTGAATACACTGCACACTCTTGCTCATATCCAAGGTAAATCATCAAACTGTCACCCCCTACATGTGTTTTGTTGAACTAATGACTTTGTCATCAGCTAAAGCATATGCACAGGTCCTGAACAAATGCACACCTGCAAATCAACAAATGCAAGTCTGAGTTGCTTTCAAATTCACGCGAATCGAGCAACAGCTCCAGTGCAACCGAACTTAGACCACCTCCTACCAGTGCACTCACGACAGCACATGACAGCTTTAACATTATCAGTTTTTCATGCAATCCGCACCCTGTTTTGAACTAAACTGCCAGTGTGAAAGCACCCATAAATCCTAGAAGTGAATTTGGGCATCACAACATTATAATGTACAGTAAGAGAAGTTGTTATTAATTTTGAAATTTGCTAAAGATTACATTTAATTTAATTACATTTATTGCTTGTCTATATACACATGGCATGTGCATAACTGTACCCATAATACCATAATGCAGCATATTGTAGTGACAAACATAAGTGGCCCTTTCCCTGCAACATTGGCTTGTCCAATTGAAGGAATGAGTGAATGAAAGAAAGTAATTGACAGAATGAGATTTTCAGTGGGATTTTGGTTCCTATATCCATAGCCATCCCCCAGAGTCGTTCTCTTCCCTGTGTGTGGCAGACTACCAGGGGAGAGACGGATAGGAATAGATATGTATGAATCACACATAGTGCAGCCCTGTCAATGTCATCATTCCCCTGCGGACTTGAGCACTAACTAGGTTACCTTGGATCACTGATTCTGCGCTGTTATGTTTCTTTTCCCCACACATCTTACATTCTCCATCAGGATGTCTGGGGACTAATCAAAGCCGACAACCTCCCACCTCCCCACACCAAGCCCAACACCCGGCACAGCCAGCTCTGGCGCGCACACAGACGTGCAGGGACCGCAAAGTTCGGATTAGTTCTTAAGTTCCATTGTGATTATTCTTATCTGCTATCAAATTAAAGCCGAGCGACAATTCACAATGGGCTTCCACCTATGAATATAGAGGAGTTTAGACAGCGAGAGGGTCCTTGGGGGTGTTTGCACAAATAGGATATGAAAGCCCTCGTTATCAGCTCGCCAATGTTTGCAGAGATAAGAGGCCAGACGGCTGCAAGCCTACTGGAAGGAAAAAAACATCTGCAAATGCTCCACGTACAACATCACGTCACGTATCAGTATGTGCTATTCATCAAGTCTCAATGACACTGGGAAATAAGCAGTGCTGACATTACTGCATGCTGAGGATGCCGGATATGTATACGCATTGGGTTAGAGGGTCACGGGATTGGCTGCAGACAGATGTTGATGTCCCCCAGCTGTCGGAATCCGCAGTCATATTACTTTTGCACTGTGATCTTTCTCCCTCCCTTCCCATCTCGCCTCTCTCTCGCTCTCTCTGACTCCTCCGTAATTGCCTTGTCGAGAATTTGTGGTTCTTCATAAACCGGCTGCTGTCGGATGGCCCTTCCCGTGGCCAGCCCTGGAAACAGATGTCCGAGTCACCGGCCTCCATTAGTCCGGCCTGCACACAGGGATAACTCATTCCTCCAGCCCGGCCTCCAGACATCAGGCTCACTCCTCGCATTCATCTGCCCTCTGAGCCAGAGAACAAGTTTAAAAAGAGAGATGGAGAGACAGACAGGGAGACGCTGGGTGTCTAATGACAGGGCACATTGCCATGGTGTTTCTTTAGCTCACGCTCATTCCTGTAAACTCTCCCGCCAGTGTGCCTGCTTGCAGTGTCACTCCACTTTAGACACTCATTAAGGTCGTGTCTGTCTCCGTCAAGGTGCGCAAGTCCGTGGTGGTTACCTGCGGAGGTTGTCCTACCACAAACACAATTTTGTGTTTGTTCTTGGGCCAGTTATTCATTAGATGCTGACATTTCAGCAAAAAAAATGTTCTTGTACTTTTCCACCCTACGGGCCTTAAGGGGAAGTATGAGACGATCAAACGATGCTGTGTTCGAGAAAAGGACTGAAGAAGGTAAATGTTAGAGGTAATGGTCCTCATTTCTTAACGAATCTAATCCACCCACGTTTTCATCATAAATCTCCAGACATAATTATTTTCAAGGACTATGCACTTCTGTTCAGCTTTATTAATCAATAAAAATACCATATTAAAGCTGTAAGTGGTCTTTGGCTGTGTTCCGAACCTTGTTTATTTCGAAGATCGCTGTTGCATGCACTGCAGCTCCTAGAGACTTGGAGACACATGTCTTGAGTTCTATTATGAGACAGTGGAGTTGGTCACTGTGTGTTCCTTTTTGAGATTTTCGCTTAATCGATGGTGAAGAGTGAGACCCATGGACATACCGCCATACCTAGAAGGAGTCTCTTGACCTCACCCCTCCCAGGGCTGTGATTGGCTGAGGGGGTCTCAGCTTGTTAAAGGGGCAGATTTCAGCAGATTGGTGCAGTGCTGCTGAGGCTGGCATGCTGATGCCAGGGACACTGTGACTGGCAGCATAATCTAGCCCACAAGAGGACGTGACTCTCTGAAACGCTAATGAGAGCACAGCACCTGTTAGCCATAGACAGGCCTCACAGGGGGGCACAGGCAGAGTGAATGAGGGAGAGGAAACCATCCAAATTCACCAGGCTCACCATTTGGAAAGTTAACAGCTCTCCGTTTGTTTTGGAGTTATTGAGGAGGTATTGAAACACAGTAGAGGAAGATGTTGCCTTCTCTCTCTCCTACTGATCTATCTGTCTGTCTGTCTAAAAAGCTGTCTAAAAGCTGTCTGACTGAACCTTCCAACATCAAAGCATTTTATTTATCAAAACTTGTTGACAAACAATCATATGAATTTCAAATTAACTCTACTTTTGCATTCACATTTTAATTGAAAATTCTGCATCCTGTTTGCTACGTCTATTTAATTTCAACCACATTAATTTCAAATTTGGGCAATTAAATTGTGGCACTAGCAACACCAAGTTCATACATTTAGGTATGATTGACAGGGAATGCATGGCGAAAATATACCTTTAATCAGGGCCGGCCCGAGGCATAAGCGAACTACCCTAATCGATTTTTAAAAAAAAAATTTTTTAGATGACTTAAACAAGTGACATGAATGAATGAATGAATGAATGAATAATTCAAGACAAGAAACAAGAAAATTCTGATTTCATGATAAATATACCTGCCTACAACTGCTGCTGTGTCTGCCAGCGTTCAAGTCATGCGCATAATCTCGTGCGTGCATAGATAATTTGTGCGCAACTGCGCATAGTCGCGGTAATGTTAAGCAATGTTACAAAAAAGGACGTATCCCTCTGGTGCCGAAAATAGAAAGAAGAAAAGGACAGAGGAGGAGAAAAAAAGAGCTAGATAAAAGTATGTGTGCATGATTATTATTTACGGTATGTTTTGTGCATAGACTGTAAAAAAAGGTTTTGTGCAGCAATTGACCCATTCCTATCTACGGCAAGCCCCGAGGGGAAAAATACATTGCATACATGCATATACAACGAGCACCAGTAGCCTAAATCAATACCAGTATTATAGTAACAGACTTTGTTGGATTCTGTCATGTACAATCCAACAAAGTCTGTTACAATAATGCACGGCGCATGATAGAAAACATAACACGGGTGAATATAGGCCTATGTTTTTATTAACTTGGTGCTATTATATGAGCAAAGTGAACGACACTTGCGTTTACTGTATGTACGTCGCATGAAGGCTTGCAAACTGACTCCAAAAAAAAAAGATTTTGAGGACAGTATTGAGACAGTTGAGAAATAATAATATGTTTACAGTTTTCAACAATAATAGTCATTGTTGAACCCTTGCTCTTATGTTTCTGATTTCTCAGTTTTGTCATTATTTTAGCAAATAATTTATTTGATATGTTTTGAGGCAGTTTGTTTTAAGAAGTTTCAAAGAGTTAGTAAAAGAGTAAAGTAAAAGTTTAAACTTTTTTATTTAAGTAGGCTATCTATTTTTTATTAAGTATTTCATTTGTATTAATACATAACCTCACTGTATTAATTTATAATGTATCATTATTGCGTGACATTTGTGTCAATAATCGTCAAGCACAGGTGACTCCGCGTAGTGGGAGGAGGCCCCCAAATCAAATTCTGCTAGGGCCCCCAAAAGGCTCTGCCTTTAATGTAGTGGAAGCTGCTTCTGCTAAATCCAAATGAATAAGGGGCATTTGGATTTTTTTTTAGGGGCAAGTGGCTACACATGGCCACTTCATGCGTTTTCTGTGATCGGATAGCTATCCGATCGTGAAAAGACCAGGTGTAAATGCCCTCCGAAACGCATTCGAGAAGGATTTGAATCCGATCGCTCAAACCACATCAGGAGGTGGCCTGGGCCGCATTCCAGACGAAACTGGACAAGTGTAAATGCATCTGGTTGTTGAAACCACATATGTAAATTTTACTCCTCCCAAAAATGCTAAAAAATAAACGTGTGAGAGCGTGTTATATAGGCTATATGTCATGTTATAGTCAGATATGACGACGCTACTGCAACACGCATTACCGCAGATGAGAAGCTGAGCATCTCTTCACCAAGCCAACGTGCAAACTATAGCAAATCAAAGTGAAAGTAAGTCGCAGACGCTTAACACACAATCATCTTCATTAAAAGTAAAGAAACGAAATGATCTTACCAGGGCTGTTGCCTCTTATCGCGTGTTTGATTTTGAAATTAGCTGATGATCAATAAAATGCAGCTCATATCTGTTGCTTTCGGTGACGTGCACTCCATTAAATCTGCATATAGCGCGGGAATTGAAGATCGGATTTATATCCGTTTTGCAAAAACACATTTATGTGACCTGGGGCCCGTTTCAATAAGGAGGTTCAACCAACTCTGAGTTAAAACTTGAACTCTGACTTGACTTACTCTGAGATGGGAAACTCTGAGTTTTCGGTTACAGAACAGCTGAAATTAGTTAGTTCAATCAACTCTAAGTTGACTGACTCTTAGTTAAGCGCGTGCACCACAACTATAAAAAGCCATTATCAATGGAGCGCAGATATTACGAGTCACCATGGCAACAGCGCCAGACAAAAAGAGGAATTACTGTTATACAGTGTTGGATGTAATTAATTGCCAAGTAATCTAAATATTGTAATTTAATTAAAGGGATTACTCTTAATTCTTCTTTAATTTAAAATAAAATATGATGTAATTGCATTAAATACTGCAAAGACTATAGAACAATTCTGTATAAAACAATAGTGGATTTAACATACATTTTTAAAAGGCATATTTTTAATGTAACGTTCTGCCTCTACACACTTTCATTTAAGAATAATTCATGCAATTGTATATTGTTAATTTGAAAGCATTAAAAGTGCAGTTTCCTGTCTCTCCTTGTATTGTTCAAGTGGTTGAGGTTGATATGGGATTTAGTAATTAGTAATAAGTAGACCAATACTTTCTAAAGATAGTAATTATTACATGAATCTAATTACACTGTTGAAGATGTAATTTATAGTTCGTAGTTAATAACTATTTTAGAGTAACTTACCCAACTGTTATAATATCAGAGGTGAAACTGGAAGAACAGTAGCCTATGTTATTCAACCTGATTTTAAGTTTCATGTATAGGTGCAATCCTGCAGGCATTAAAAGCAGCTGAAAATAAAATATGTAAACATAATTCAATCAGGTAAGGCTTAAGCATATCATGGGTGTAGGCTACCTGACTTTACAAACATTTGACATATTAAATAACTAAAAAGCATCCAGTGTCTAGCAGTGCAGCAGCATTTCTGGCTGAGGGAATTCCTTCATCAGAGCCAGTAACTCCCGAAGATTCAAGGGCCTTCATAAAATGTAAGAGGTCTACATATGTGTTATTTTTTATATAGGGTATTTTTGATATTTCCATTTTTTTTAGTTTGGGTTGGGTTTTTCGTTGGTCCCAACAGATTCTGATGGTAACATCTGTCTTTTGGAGCCTCCTGTCCCAACAGAACCCCAGGCAGTTGTAAGTAGCCTACTCAATACACCAGAAATTATGACAAATAGTAGGCCTAAACTTCATAATTAGTAGGGACACACTTCAGTGTGTAATGCCACTGAATTTGTAGAATTTATTTAGAACTAACGGACTTGGAAAGAGTAATACAATATTTTACTCAAGTAAAAATACTATTACTTTGATAAAATTGTACTTAAGTAGCTACAAATAAAAGTACCAGTCTAAAAATATACTCAAGAAAAAGTAAAAAGTAGCTCATTTAAAATGTACTCAGAGTAAAATTTGCTGAGTTACTTGTTTAACAGCAGGGGTGGGGGACTCTCCTGTGTAGGGTTGTATGAGAGTTTCACAGAAAATATCACGGTTTATGGTATTAAACAATTATTAAATATATATGAACTGAATTATTAAATTATGGTTATTATTATCATCAGTTAAAAAGACAGTTAAATAAATTAAACATTTGTTCAATAAAACATATCAACTAATTTCAATAATTGATTATGAATTAGATTAACAACTTATTTTTTATCATTAATAATTTATTAAAATGTTCAAAAATAGAGTTCTATGAAATGTTTTTTATTCAGATTTGTTTAATTTTATGATTTAATACAAATATATTTTCAAAAACGGTGGTAATCAAATAAAGGTTTAGCAAACGTTTAAATCCTTTTATTTTTTTGGCAAAGTGCTGCAAAACAGATTTAGTCAATTAAACCATGGACAAACAATATATATATATATATATATATATATATATATATATATATATATATATATATATGTATATATTCCTTAAATAATGTTTAAATAAATTGTAGTATTATTGTTGGTGTTTAAACACTGCTTCCTCTTTAAAAAAGGGGAGGAGACCGCAAGAAACTCTGGGTTTACCGAGGAAAACCTGCTCCCGACCAGGGGTGCGTTTTCTGAAAGCATCGTTAGCCAACTATGGTCGCAAGTTCCGTCGTTACCAATAGAGTTCAATGGGATTTGCGACCAACTTGCGACCATATAGTTGGCTAACGATGCTTTTGGGAAACGCACCCCAGGTTAGGTTCACAGAGTAAGTTACCATGGTAACTGACTCTGAGTATAAGTTACCTCTCTTTCAGAAACGGGCTTGACTTACTCTGCTTTCTCAGGTTTGACATCACATTCTGAAACGGAAAACCCAGAGTTTCCCTCATTTCAGGGTTAACCTACTCAGAGTTTTCACTTAACCTCCTTTCTGAAACGGGCCCCAGGTGTAAATGGAATCGTTTTGATAAATCAGATAGCTATCCGATCTGAGAAAACACATGAAGTGGCCAGGTGTAAACAGCCCCTTAATGTAATCTAAATGAAATGTGTTCGTTTACCAGTTGTAGAAGAATGCACAGTAGGTATGTTACGCTGGAGCTCATGAAGAATGCGTGCACATTTTTGATGAATGTAGTCTATTGTATGGCGTTGGATGCCACACCACATATTTCCAAATTATTGTTTGCAAGCAAAACAACATAAATAATAAAATCTTGCTTTTCCAGAGTTTCATATGGTCTTATTATGAATATGAATTAGGCAATGCTATATTTACTATGTCACTTGTTATTTATCTCTCGATGGAGTGGTGTGAATCTCTACAGATAATCTCGGCTGACTTGGTGTGAATTAAGCCCAGGCGCTCCCCCTTTGTACCCGCCATGTGCTTTTCCACAATCTAATCTTGACAGCCCGACTGATGTAGACGATAAGCTGGAAAACCAGGGTCTCAGCCATTCCCCCCTGGCCCCCTGCCCTCTTCGAACCAGCAGCAGAAATCATATCATCTGTAACCTGTGAGAAAAGGGCAGGACACTATGGGATCTTTTATTAGCCAGCTGACCTGTGTGTATGTGTGTGTGTTAGTGTGAATCACACTCACTCATGCCTTCAGATCTGACCCATCATCTCACGCAGCCTTGTAGACAAGTTTCTGTACAACAACCTATTGTTCAACTTTGTTTTTCGAGTAGCTTACTGATACATGATGGCGAGTCTAAATCAGCGGTTTCAGTACAGCACTGCCTCGCTGCTCTTAAATCACGTTTCGTCTTTCTCTATCAGTCTCTAGTACATCATTGAACAAATGAGCCAATTAGCAGTACGGGTGGCTCACTTTTTTTCCGGGGATTTAAATGAAAGTGCTTTGAGGAAACTGGCAGACAGACAGGTGGTATTGTTGGAGATCATATCTTACTCTATTACCTGCCTTTGACATAGGCTCATGTGTACCTCTTACGGATACCAATGGAAGTCTTTGTAAAATATAGGCAATGTCATTTTGTCCATGTTACTGTATATACAGAAAGGATTGCAGCACTCTGAGCAGATTTATAGCTTGCTGTGTGGGATATTATTGGCCAAATGAGCATCTGGGCATATCTGTGATTGTTTGAAAGATGCTGAGAGGATGTTGACAGTCTCCGCTGCAGAATTATCTATCACACCAGAGTGACAGGTTGGTTCTTCCCCCCAGACAGTGATGCGGTGATGCAAATAAACAACTTTTGCTTCATTTTCAGCATTCTCACCAGCACACACATGCAGGTCCAAGCGCACACCTGATGCATATGGGTGTTTCATCAACTGGATACTTTTAGCCTCTCAAAACTTTTTTCACACTTTCACTAATTTAATGTATCTGTTAACAATGTGGACATCCATCTCAGCAAAATGGTATTTTATTTTCTTCTTCTGAAAGTCATGAAAATTCCCACTACATTTTGTATAAGATATTTGGAATAAAACCAGTGTCATTTTTGTCTTGCAAAGCCTTATTTCATAGCTAGCACTTTGTATAAAATTACACAATATACACGTTTCACACTTTTTGTATAATTTGACAAAATTATAGCTTGGAAATTACTTACAATAAAAATATTTTTCAGAAGTGATATTTACCTTGATTTTCTTTGTTCTCATTTATCTCTAACTCTGTATAGACACTGTTGTCTCCTTGGTAAACAAATGAGATGTAGCCTGCGGGACAGTTGAATTAATTAAATAAATAAGTAAATGAATTTAATGCAATTCATATTTACATCATTTATTTCACTCTTTGTTTATATTATTTTATGACACATTTTCATAGTCTATACATATACAGGGCTGCCAATAAAGGGGTACAACTGGACTTTTTGGGGCCCAATTTCAACTGAGGGGGACAAAAGCCCCAATAATTGCTAAATGTGTACAAATGTATACATAACATTTTCATATTACTAATTAAAAAGTAGCACATTTAAATTATGGATGTGAAAACATCGTAGAGACAGTTTTAATGTGACACAAAAATAAGTTTAAACCTTTTAGTTTGCATTAAAAAGAAACACCCCTGGGATGTAAAAATACCTGAAGTCAAGAAACTCCCATAAATGCACAGACGTCTGTATGTATACATTTGGATCACCTTCTGTTGATTATTTCCAAAGTAATGAATTCAGTTAGCATGTTACAAGCATTCCCATGATATTGGCTTGTAATGAATTAGCAGCTGTTGACAGTTGTCTGCAGGGATACAAGTAATAGAGAAATCCAAGTAATGGAGCATTTTTCATTACGCCCCTTCAGAAAGGGTTTTCATTCTTCCTCTGCCTAAGGTGAATAATGCGCTGGTATGTCGTTCCCCAGAGTGGCATTGACAATAACAACCCACACAACTGTTTACGTCTTTCGTAACTTTATTACTATTGATTTTTGACATGTAGGGACTAAGGGATGAGATCTATAGAGCGATTTTTGCATTGTTCTGTAGACCGTACATCGCACGGCCAGAATTGATTTAATTACACCGCATATACTACAGGCGTTATCACGGTTAATGCATTTATTGCTGTTGTATGTTATTCCTGGAAAATGTTAGTTGACAACATTGTTCCACTTTGTCAACATAACATTGACCTTTACTAGCTACTCAATTTTTACCATAAATCCACACAAGTGCAATATATCCAGCTTTAATCACAAATTTCATTACGCTGCTGATTACAAATGGTAAAAACCTCTTAATCTCATAGGCGATTCTGAGCCAAACTTGTCCCCTTTGGTCAATTTGTCAGAATGCCAGTAAAGGGAGGGCACCTTGGGTCTGACTGCTGGTCATTTCTCTGTGTCTGACAGGCCTCTCGCTAGACCAGGGAGAAACAAATGTGTTCCGCTCAGCAAGCACCTCTCCACAACCCTGTCATCGGCACTCATTAGTCAAACGCTGCTTCTCAGCAAATGTGACACCGATCGCTCCCTTCATGTCCACAAGCAGCCGCTCCCAAAGGCGAGCTGTTTTTAGAGATCTTCCAGTAGACACGCAGAAAAAAAAAAACCTTACAAAATATCTGATTTCACCTCAGCCGCAGACGTTTCATCAAAAATGTAAGCGAACACAGATGAACAGTGAGTCTGCTTGTATTCTCCGATGTTTTAAGTGCACTGACTCTGCATCTCTGTATGTGAGGCATACACGTGATCTCACATTAGCAGTCTGCACAACAGCATGTCTATGGAAGTGCAAGGCTTATTGATGCTTTATCGTTTTTACTGATTCTAATTACATCTCGGTTACAAGCTAAGCTATGATCTGGTAAATCATTTATAAATTTAGCAAAGTAAATTGCAATCATGCTTACAGTTTTTTATGCTTGAAAAAAACACAGCGTGTTTTGTAGTTCCTATTTAGTGCAGCTGTGAATTTTGAGCCCATAACCAAATAATCCCCCCCCCCCCACCCCCCACCCCCCACCCCTTTAAATTCTTATAGGAAGCACATTATTATGCTGCTGATTATAGGAAGGTTTTTCAACAATGCTTTTATGAACTCGCGTCCATGGTTAAGCTTCGTCTCATACAAGTTAAAAATATCAGTAGTACGTTGGGTAAATAATTAAAAGGCAATTGATGTGAAGTGCATTTGAACTAGTGGGCACCCTATGTTGGTGGATTGATTAGTTGTTTGGAGTGAGTGTGAAGTAGGGTAGCAGAGTATTTGGAAACTCTTGATGTTTCTATCCTGAGAGCTAAGCGCTTCTTAGCAGCTATCATCGTGTGTATTCTTGTGTGAGAGCTGAGAGTACTTGACGCTCAGGGACTTTAGGAAAGTTTTCTATGGAGTGTATTTTGGTGAAGTTATGTAAGAATAGGGTTAAGAGACTATTTCTACAACAGAGCCTTGATGTTTGTGAAACTAAAGACTGATGTCAATACATTATAACACAACATCGACAACATCAAGTTACAAAACACAAGTTCAAGTATGTCAAAAAACATTTCCATTTCCATTTTCTTGATCCCATTTTAGAATTGTATAGAGACATTGCTAGCCACTGATATGACCCTAAAAATGAAGACGTTTAAGGAAAGCAAAGGATATTGAATTTTGTGTTCACCAGACTGTAATAAAAAAAAAAAATGGTGTTCATTGCCTTTTAAAAAAGCCAAACTGTTTCTTAATTCATTTAATTTATTTTCAACAAATTTCTCAATGAACTTTAAATAGTAAGTATCATATACTTGAAATCTGTCATTATTATAATATTAAGATTGGCCAAAGGGACCACAAAACCAGGCCTATTTGAACCTAACAAATCCATCTCACTTGCTATTGTTGTCGATTCAACTTCTATAAATCGAATCATAAATAACCTGCAATTGTTACCTTAAGGAACTAATTCTACCTGTTCTAGCCCTTAACCTTTTTTTCAGGCTACCTTTTTTTCAGTGTAATAGAAATGCTGTATCACAATAAAAAGATACGATTTTGTCAAAACCCAAGAATAGTAAGTAAACAAACTGTAATAATTATGTTTGTCTTTGGATTTTTTCTGCATTATTAAATTTGTATATGAATTATTTTACAGCACATAAGAAACATAACCAAGCGTTGTTCTGCTAATAGCCCAAATCAGCGATGTAACGCCCAGCATCTCGCTAATTATCAAGGCCAATCTTAATGCCAGGACAGCAGCTGCTGAGCTCAAACGCACAGACCTGCTGCGAAACTCAGACACCTTTCATGCCAACTGGGAAATGAAGCCTGTGGACTCCATGCCACTAGAACACCATACTGAGCAAGTTTTGTCATATTTCTTACCAAGATTGCCCATTATTTTAAAAGATAAAAAGAAGCTCATTCATTTTGGCGAGAAGAGAATAAGACATAACAAGGAATGGCCGTAGAGAAACTGAGCATTTTAGTGTGTCGCCTCCCAAAGGAGAACCCGAGGAGGTTCTGTGGGTTCTGCTATTGATTTAGCTCTGTCTCAGGTCCTGTTTTCCACCTCACTGTAATGAGAAGACTGGGGATCAAGACTACAGAGGGAAAAATAACTTTCACAGAAAATAGCATCTATAAAGACAGCCAATTTACACAATTTCTCTGAAAAGAAAGATGGGCGGCTACAGAAAGAAAGTTTTTAGTGGGCTAACTTTTGGACATGTTGCGTGACAAACAGAGAGACCTATGTGGGACTGTGGTTGTATCTTTCTTTTAAGGTGGCCAAACAGGGTGGTTGTAAATAGCATCTGCCCATTAAAGTGTGTTGTCTTCAGCGACATGTCTGCTAGACGCTGTCCTATCAAATGGATTTGATAATATAGCTTTTTACAAGTTTGATTTCTTGCAAAACGATTTTATCACACTCTGATATGGGAGCTTGTGATCTTGGCACGTCTGCTGAACTTCGTACTCAACTCACATGTGCTGTGACTTTTGGAGAACGCACACATTCACACCAACGCACTGCACCAGTACCTAGGGTGCACTTTTAATGCCAGGGAAACACATGGCCAAATGTACATTATGCAGCCCAAAACTCTAATAGAGCAAGCTAATTGGAGTTGGCTTTGTGCTCTACTGATTTCCATCATTAAAATGCTGATCGCCTTTCCGAGACAGACCTAGCCAATGTGGCATTGCGCTGAGGAACAGTGGCCAAAGTTAGCATGACAGCCAGTGCTAATGATTCCTCTAGAGGACCCTTAGAGGAAGAGTTAACAATGTGTGTAAAGAGATAAAGTGAATTGTTTGACTCCATTTCAAAGAAACCACAACAGCTCTAAGCATTATTAACAATGTTTTAAATATACAGACTTATATTTATATCATGAATGATTAACTGAAATGTACCGCTCATGATTGTGTCATAAGTTTTAGTCACAGTTTTAAATGAGTTTACTGTTTACCAATTCATATCTGATAGACATGAGTACAGCCTATTCCATGCCTGCTTATCTTACGCTCACACACTTCATTGTTAAAGTGAGCGTTTTCAGATGTTTTTATTGCACCGTACAAAGCCTTTCCCATCTTTTGTGGTGCTGAGTTCATTGTTAGAAGGAAGCTCAGAGGACTTGTCATTTGATTGAATTTTGTTGACCTAAGCACACCATTCAGAACACTTATCAACAAATGACCAGATCGAGGTTGACATACATATTATCGAATCTGATGAGTGGGAGCGGAGCGGCACAATGGAGCTTATATTGAATCTTCTTGCAAGCGTGCTAGCGGAGGGCCAGGAGGGAGCCAGGTGGAAAACTTTCTAAACAAAGCTGCCTGAATGACACGATGTGTGCTACACACCATATGTTAAAAGTCAGCGATGGGAACAGCTCAAAATATTCTAAAGGAAATCAATCAAGAATAGCGACACGTGCCTATTGTGCCCTATAGGCATTTAGGGTGGACAGATGGCTGACAGAGACTTTGTCATACTGTCCTTGACTCTCTTACGTATTCATTCATGGCAAAAGTTTGTGAATGCTTCCCTGATGCTATTATTAATACAGTTATGTGCATAACATAACATATTTTGACAGGACTTTTAACACATTTGATTGATTCTGCTAGTATGAATTTTTTTTAAATGTATGTGCTGTGTGGTATTAAATAATTTAACATGGCACTTCACAGCAGATGTGCTGGATGTGTAAGTGAGTAGATAAGTTGACATTTAGTCGATTTTTTTGTGTGCAACTTCCCAAAATAATTTGGTGTTTGTCATTTGTCAGAATAATTTATTTTATTGAAAATTATTTATTATTTTATAATTGTTTAATATAAATGAATTAGGTCCAATACAGTTGCCTGATTCATCTTTTAAAAAGTTTCTTTACAAACTCTCATTACACTGCCTCGTTTACATAACTATCTACAGTCAAATGCTCTGAACAAACATATAATGCTCAGATTCGATCCGTGACACCATTAAAAATAGCCTAAACCATTCATGTTCCTGATGCTGGGATCCTTCTGAAGTCTATATAGAGATGCAAACGAGCTGCCTAAATAGGACCCGTCAAAGCGAACTTTCATTTACTCTTCTGTTTGTCCTGTTGTCAGCAGACTCAAGCGCGTGCAGTATCAGACACTGAATGGGCATCTGTATACTGTATCCAGTGTAGATAGCATCAGTAATTTATAATGGGTTCTCTTTGTAGACAGGTGTCGGCTGTTAAAAATAAACCTCTGAAACGTTGTGTTTTTATAGTACAGTGACCTCTTATATGTCAAAGATTCAAAGAAAATGTGATTTTTTTTTGTGTGTGTGTTGTGACTCCTTTAAAGAAAGAAAGAATAAATGAATCTGCTAGATATGTTCCAGGTCTGTAGTGACTGGAGTGTTTTCTGTGGTATCTTTCCCTTTCTGCTGTATTTGATCTCAGGATAGTCTAGTGAAGAGTTTGGCACTCTGTGCATTGTGATGTCATCAGCCAATCAGCATTGTGATGATGTCATTTTTCTGCAGCTCTAGAGTGACTAGTCACATGATATTTACAGTTCAAAACTTGTGTGTCAGAGTACCTCCTCCTCACCTGCTCTCTGCACATTACTTGTTATGCTTCACACAGCGAGAAGTAATTTCATTTAGCAAGGTCGCTTTCCTATTCACGGATCTGTGGATAAAGTGTTCATGTCTCCCACTGTGATTTGTAATGTTTTTTCACTGTATATTTAGTGTTGAGCTGACTTGTTTTATCATACTATCAAGTATATGCAAATATACAGTCCAGTGGTGTGTTATGTCAGCCACTTCTAAATGGGCAACCATTGGGGAGTTTATTACAGGATAAGCACATTTTTCCAGAGTAATAACGTATGTAGATGAGTGTAATAATAAATACAGTGTCAAGTACATATTATGAAGATAATTTATTTATAGAAAAAAGATACAAGTGGGAGCTGAAGTATTTCCTTTAATTTGTTGAAACTAGATGTTTGCATATTTCTGGTCATGATCTTCCATTTTAAGGAGTTGTCAGTGTGTGAAACCCGGGGATCTCGCCAGGATTCACATGGGCCTGATTGGGTGATTCACGTGGCCTAGCTATGAGCTATCATTTGTTTTTAATCATTAATTGTTCTCTGATCATATCCCATTTACCAAATGTCCTTGGAGTCTGACAGTACAACAAATGGATGGGCATCAAAACGCCTAAGGGAAGTAATGAACATTTAATATCCCACTACATACATAGGAAATATTTGAAAAAGGAGAAGGAAATACTCTGGATGGGATGATTAAAAGATACCTTTTCCATTCACAGACCTCAGAATTTCCATTATGTATTCCCATGATCATTAAATTGTGCAAAGAGATCTCTCCGGTTGAGATACATTCTCCAGTCCTCCAGAGGAACACGAGCACACACACACACACATCTAGATTCTCTTTTTCCTCTCGCTCGTTCATTCTGAAGCATGCTGATGATGGTGCCTTGGGTGACACAGTTTTCATATTTCATCAAGGGCCACAGACACATATGCAAATTTGTCTCCCTTAGAACACACACTGGCTCTGGGAGGGTGTCACTTATTGATGCCAGTGCTTATTTAAAGAGACCATCTCTCATCCTGCACTTTCTATTAGGTTTCACTTAAACCTGCACTATTTAGACTAGGCTTTTGCCTCCACTCAGACAGAAAGGTCTGAATTCGTCCCCTGCCTGTATCATTTGTTGTACTCTCATTCTCTGTAAGGCCTCTGAAAGCAATGTGGAAAGAGCTCTTGGTTTGGGAATACAGCAGCAACTCGTCACCAAAACCTGAACGATGATGACGTATTTTAGTGTATAATCATCAGATGCAATTATTATTCAGTGTCCAACTGATAAATTACCCTGTGGCTACTTATCCCAGCACTTCCTGTATTGTCCACATGCCCTTTTCTACTGCTGTCATATCAGAAACGACCGAATAACGTTCCAGTTTTTTCTTCTTCTTGTGTATATTTCTAGAGCTGTAAATTCCCTCGTTAATTTCCATCTTAATAGACTTTGATGACAGTCTTTTTGAAGACTTGATCAAAGCGGGCTGCCTTTCATGGCAGTGATGTTTGCTTTCATTGAGGAGACGAGAGGCAGCACTCACTTTTCTTCAACCCATTACTCCTTTTCCACTTTAGGGGAGTGGGACTGACATGACCAATGTTCATCAGTGAGTCACCTTTGGATCAGGAGGCACTTCATATTTCAAAAGCTCCTACAGCGTCCTTTACATGATACAGCAAATGTTGCATTTGTTGTTAAATTCAAGACATGAAAAGCTTGTTTGATCAAGGATACATATTGATGACTTTTCACTGTATTTTAACTACACTGCATGTGTCTTGTGTGTGAGAACGAGTGAAGTAACTGCAAGTTGAAGAATGTGCAAGAGATTTGGACTAATGTTGACTTACTTTTAATGGCTATTAAAATGTGGACTTGTAGATTTTGACCTGCTCCAGCAGAGTTCCTGAACCCTCCTTAAACATTCACAAGGAGCATTCTCGATGGGCATTCTATGTGTCTCTATATGTTACAGTACTAATTTGCCTCCTTGTGTGCTATCCATTGTTGTAACGGTGGCTGCCCCAAATTAAATTTAAAGTAAAGTAAAGGTAAATTTAATTAAATTGTTTGGGCGCCAGACAAGTCAAATCTTGTCAAGTAATAAAGAAAAAAAAGTTTCCCTGTAAATAGCCGGGGGGAATAGCATGAATGTGTGTGCTTGTGTACTGAGCGTGTGTTTGTGTGTGTTGACTGCATGAAGCAGGCTGCGTTGTGGCCACACCACTAAAAATTCAAGGCCTGGAAAGAGTTTGGAGACCTGGCGTGGGGTTAAAAGATGATGGACATCAGTGCTAATACCTGTGGCAGGCGAAACAGGCTGGAGTTATGTTGCACCAGGCAGGCGAACTGTGCAGAGCTCAATTCCTCCATCACTTTTTTGCGGTTGCACCCGGTCAGCACACATAGAGAATCCAGCAACAAATAGCAGCGACTGGCCTTCAGGTACATGTGTCCCATAGATAACCTGCACGTTTTAATTTTCTACGCTCCCTTATACCATTTTCTCTTTACTTCCTCATTGTTGGTTTCCGCCCTATTGGAAAAGTGAAAGAGCCGGTACGGATTTTTTTCCGTATGGCCACATAGTAAAGCTTTTAATAGGCTTACCTTTTATAATGCTAAGACATAATATTGTTGCCAACATTATAGTACAAGGCACATAACCTTGCAATAATGCTGAAAATTAACAACTACGGTTATTGTTAGAATTATAGTGGTTTTGTAAGCATGATTTTATTGAAAATGGAATTCGATGCAGCAGGATTTTTTGTCTAGATAGCAAAAGTTAAAACAGAAGTGGTAAATCTCAGGAAAAAAAGGTAAGTAGTGGTAAAAAAAAGTTAAAAACATCAACATGTTTAGCTATAATACAATGGCATGAATTATTCTAAAACAAATAACATAATTTTGTGCAAGTTTCCACAATGAGAGCTTGATTGAATCTGAAAGACTTTAGAAGGACTGATGATTTCAGTCCCAGGACAATTACTTTGTCTGGCGGTAGTGGACAGGTGGAGATTTTCCTGCTGAGGCTGGTGTCATGTCTGAGCGAGCAGGGTGCGCGGGAAGCATATGTAAGCAGATGCATATGTAAAATAACGCGATAATCAACATTAAACAGCATATGAATCAAATGTTACCCAATGAAATGTCGACCCAGGAAGGGGGAGCACTTCACCCATTTCAACATTAATCTTTATTGAAAGTGGGTCATATTTGTAGTCGAAATGTAAAAGAAATTTTGAATTTGGTGCCCTCTTGACCGAGAAAAGACAGAAAATAACTTTTGGGCGCATTTGTATGTAAGACTACAACTCCCACAATGCACCACATTGCACAGCTCCGCAAGCCACTCCCACTAATCCAGAACAGCAGCGCAAACATCACAAATCACTCTTCCGTCTACAAGGCTAACGTTAGCTGCCACCAGAGTTAGAAATTCATTTCACACAAAATTTATAGTTAGTTGGCTGTGGCGAGCAGGACGAGGGCGAGGGACGTGAAAGCGGCGCGAGGCCGGTGGCGTGAGTGATAATGAACGACACCTGTGAGACGCACCGGTCTCTCTCGGATCTCTCACCGAGGAGCGGACGCATAAAACGAGGAGCGACGACAGTCCAGATCGAGAGAGGAACAGGCCTGATTTTATGTTGTGTTTTGTTTCTGTCGTGTGTGGCTGCTGGCTTATACTTTTGTTTTGTATTTGTTTATTTTACTATTAAAATGTTTAAATGTTTGCCGGTTCCCGCCTCATTCTTCCCACAACAACGAACCCCGTTAACTTACATTGGCAAACTCATTAGTGAATTACTCCTCGTTTGTATTTCTTTCTATATATATGGTGAATTATTGCATGATACCGTGATGTTCAGTCAGAACATATGCGGTGCGAAACTTGGATGGTTCACATCACAACACAAACGTCCGTGTGCTCGTCTGATTCGGAGATTTCGTCCAGGAGAAATTGCCATCGTTGAAATTTTCTGCAGCAGACGGACTCTGTGTCCGTAGCGCACAGCGAGAGCACAGGCACCAGCAGTCCGCCCAGCTCGAGCCAGTCCGGGCTCCTCGTCCGCAACAGGCAGCCGCCTCCTGTTCCTCCATCAGCCTCAGCTGCTCTTCAATATATTGCGGCTCGTAAAGATAGCCACGAACGAGCCATTTCATTCGAGAAGCAGAATTTCTAAATCCTCTTCTTCCATATCATGTTTAGTTTCTTCCGTCATTGTCGTAGCTTCCTATCTCCACAGCGCTTGTTAGCTTAGCTTCCAAACAAGATGGCTGATATTGCTTTCTGTATCTGCAAGTGAAATCCCACTCACTGATCTGTAATAGGCCTGTAGGGTGAATGGGTCCCACACCCTGAATAAATGATGAGCTTGTGTTTGTAGTCTCTACACTTTTCAATGAAATGTCACTTCCTGCTTATTGTGACGCAAAATGACGATTTTTACGTCACAATAAGCAGGAAGTAAAACACTTAAATCCTTATTTCTCCCATCTCAGGGAAAAATAAAGGAAAAATCCACGACCATTATAATATATGACTGGGTTTCTAACAATACAAAGCTTAATGCAAATGGGTGAAGTGTCCCTTTAACAACTGTGCAAGCTTTGGGGGTGTTGATGGACTTGATCTACCCCATCTATGTTTTGATCATCGTTTTGAATCCGATCTGAGTGTAGTCTTTACAAAAATGCGAATTTCTCAGCTTTTTGGTCAAAATGTTGCTTTTTTTTATGAAAATTAAAGGGTTAGTTCACCCAAAAATGAAAATTCTGTCAGTAATTACTCACCCTCATGTTGTTCCAACCCCGTAAGACTTTCGTTCATCTTCGGAACACAAATTAAGATATTTTTGATTAAATCTGAGAGCTGTCTCACTCCTCCATAAGCTTCTAGAACGTAGGCTCACTATTGTCCGACGCTGGTCATGTGTGTGATGCTGGCCAATAGTAAGCCTACGTTCTGACGTACAACCCAGAAGCGCTGCGCTGTTACACTACGTGAACTCACTCAGAGGCCCACACAGAAGAAAATGAATAGTTGAATAAAGTCGTTATTTTTTGGGGGGCACAAAAAGTATTCTCGTCGCTTGATAAACTGTAGTCACTTGGACTATTTTAAACATTGTTTTTACTAACTTTCTGGGCCGGCAAGTTTCAATTACAGAGAAGCCTATGGAGGAGTGAGACAGCTCTCAGATTTAATAAAAAATATCTTAATTTGTGTTCCGAAGATGAACGAAAGTCTTACGGGGTTGGAACAACATGAGGTTGAGTAATTACTGACAGAATTTTCCCCTTGAGTATTTGTCTTATATTTATATCATATAATGTAGTTATATTACAATATATCACATGAGCATGAGTACTGTTATTCCAAAATATCAGCACAATTGCAAATGTACGACTACCATAAGTACTATATCATCCGGAGCTGACTCAGGCGCAGAGGCCATCTTGTCCGGCACAGGCACAGGCATGGCTGACCTGGCGTGAACGGTCTCCGGCTCGGCAGGCATGACGTAAAGAGGCTCAGGCTCTGCAGGCTTGACGTTAACGGTCTCCGGCTCGGCAGGCATGACGTAAAGAAGCTCAGGCTCGGCAGGCATGACGTAAAGAGGCTCAGGCTCGGCAGGCTTGACATGAACGGTCTCCGGCTCGGCAGGCATGACGTAAAGAGGCTCAGGCTCGGCAGGCATGACGTGAACGGTCTCCGGCTCGGCAGGCATGACGTAAAGAGGTTCAGGCTCGGCAGGCATGACGTGAACGGTCTCCGGCTCGGCAGGCATGACGTGAAGAGATTCAGGCTTGGCAGGCATGACATGAAGAGACTCAGGCTTGGAGGGTTCCTCCAAGGGGCTCCTCGTCCGCAAAACCCACAGTAAAAGTTGAGCCACTCAACAACAAGGCATAGTCAATGTATTGATCGAGGGAGAAATACATCTTGAAAGGCTGATGACTGCTTCTATACTATTTTGTCTACCTTTTCATTTCCTATAATACCCATATGTGCTGGGACCATAGACTATAAAAAAAATGGACAAAGCGTCTGTGACGTCACCTATAGACTTTCTGAATAACGGTTTTGAGGCCGTTTATGGGGGGCATGGGCGGCGCCATCATTTGAAAATCTTGGGAAATCCTAACCCCACCCACCTTCTGGCCAATCCATATATGGGTAAAAGGGTGGGCTTTGTGTGAGACTGAGCCGGCCGGTGGACGCGCCTCTTCAGCCAAGCAGCCTCAGCTATCTGTAACGTTACAAGATCGACTGGCAGACTAGGTTACTTTTTACAGTCTATGGCTACTTCATTCACTGCGAAGCTGCAACTTCATCAAAATATATTAACACTCCAATGTGGGACATATCAGTCTATTCTTATGTTACATTTATTCATTTGGCAGACGCATTTACAGTGTTTCAAACGTCAGTTATAACCGGTTATAACCATAGGTAAAGTACCTCGGACGCTAACTTATCTGAGGCGCAAAACTCAATATCGCCTAGGGCAACCAAAGGGTTAGAGCCGGCCCTGGGTATGATGTTTTGTGTCAGATCATGGCCGAGACGTCAAATTTCAGGAATTCCACTCGACGCAGCCCGTTATCAGCTGTCAATCAAGCTGTCAATCAAAGTTAACCACGCCCTTATTTGTCATACATTTTATATCTAAATACGATCTAAACTAATGAGTTAGAAAAAAAATCACCCCCCTCACAGTTGTCAGGCACTCGGAACCTATCGAAAAATACAATAAAAGTCCATGGGACCAACCTGTAAAAACATGAATTTATGCTGTGAAAACGGACATTTTATCATGGGGTCTATGGACATTTGCTCCCTTTTGGGACCTGCCCCTAGCGGATTTTCGATGTATTGCAGTTTTTCGTACTTCCGGGTAGGCTTCATTTTTCAGATTAGAATGTTGCCGCTTGGCTGGGACCCACATAAATATAACGTCATCACCTTTATTCTTTATTTTTGAATAGATAGCCATAATATCATAAAAAACCTCCTGATGATACCGGTCTTGAGACTCTGCTGTACAGAGAGACAGAGTCGCTGCAAATTAAAGTTTTGCCTAACTTAGTGCATTCTATCCATTCTAATGCCAGCAAAATGGCAAACAGCTCAACAGCATATACACTTAAGTGGACCAAGACACATGGCAAACATGAGGGCTTACACCTGTGAACAATGAAACAATGAACCAATGACAACATGACACATCAGACAAGGGAACACATGGCAGGATCACATGACTTGAACAGGGGATCACATGACTTGAACAGGGGCTCACATGACAGACATGAAACAGGAACATGAACCAAAAACATAACCAAATCGTGACAGCATTATTTATGTAGGCTAATTGTAATGCAGTGTAAATATATTAATGCACTTCTGATGCCACTTTTGTGTCTCCTCTGCACTGCAAAGATGGATTTTGTTGACAATGATTTCATTTAATTGACAGCCCTATACTGTGTTAACCCTCTGGGGACCAGAAACGCGCCGGCGCGTTTTGCCGTTTTTTTTCACATAGCAGAAAAATAGACTTAAAATACTCTGTTGATTTTGATCGTACATATAAGTGTTATACATCAATCGATCCTGTTAATTGTCTTTTATTTTTCTGTATACTCACAATAAAAACAAAGTTTTGTGCTTTTTGTCAAATAAAGAAAAATAAACATGATGCGAGTTTTGCCTTCTCTCTGTCAGTGCAGTCCATTCTGAAACACGTCCGAGAAATTAACTCTAACTCTGCAAATACTTGTCATACAGGCACGAGAGATTTTTCTTTATGAAGCTTGAATTCTCTTCTTTTCAATGAAGTAATTTATATAAAAAAACAAATATTCTCAGTTTATGTAATCTGTATGAAAAGAGAGTGCTGTCAGATTTTTTCCCCCCAGCTCATTACACTTCATTACGCGTTAATCTGACACGCCCACGGAGGACGCGCGCTATTCAAACGCAAATGTTGAGGCAAGCCATGACAATGCCCACATCAGCCGTTCCACCGCGGCGGTAAAATGTGGGGTGTATTTTCTGCCTTTTACCGCCAAGAGGCGCTACAATCATAGACTCTGAAAAGTGTTTGTTTATTCTCTCTAATGCGTAATCTGCCGCCGCACCGCGGCTCATTCAGAGCGATTGAAAGCTGGTAGCAGATGAATTCAACAAGTGAAACGTATTTAAAATAATTCATAATCACAATACTGAAATTAGGCTACTGAAATTGAATTGAATAAATAATGAAAAAATAAAACATTGCAATAAAAACATTTACAGACGTACAGACGGTAGCTCAGTGGTTAACGCAACAACACGAGCTTCGAGGAGCTTCAATCGACCCGAGATCGAAACTCAATGTAGCATACATGTTGTTAACCGATGTTGGCCAACAGCGTTTATATTTTACCTTCTTGATGCTTAAATAGCTAACTGTTTATAACTGTTTACTTATTTAAAGTCAAGAGTTTTGTTTAATTATTATTACAACATAAATTTGCTACATTCCTGGAACCGCAGCGCTGCACAAAGGACATAAACTGATGAAGGAAGATTGTCAGCCGATTGCATCAGAAAATGAAAATGAAGAAGCACGTCTTTAGTCTGCTAAATTATTGTGTAATGTAAAAGAACACTAAAATTACTTAAGTTTGAAACCAAGTTCGAACATTTCAAGGTTTAAATAAAGTGTCGGGACAGTTTTTTTTTATTTAAAACAGGGTTGCATCGGGTTTAGAGTTTATTTCTTTTGCGATGCAAAATAAGAAACACTAGGCTAATCTTATTCTTGCGACATTTTAAATTTGTATTGCCAAAGAAATGACAGCTAAATTAAACAATTAAAACAGTAGGCCTACAAAACGAAAATTGTCCAAAGCAACATAATTAAATTAAAACATGCGTTTTTCTTTGCCTCTCTCGCGCTGAATCTCTTTTTAACAAGTTTATTTAGTCTCCCTCGCTCTCCATATGAAAGAGGAACATTAACACCTAGGCCTATTGTCCTGCGCGCTCGATACAGCACTGAACTGTCCCTCCAACCCCCCACCGGCTATCGGAGTCTGAGGCTGATTTAACACAAAGAGAAGTCGCAATTCACACTTAAATCGCTATTCTAGACAGTGTTGATAATGAAGGAATTAAATGATTTAAGTTACATGTAGCCTAGTGATATTTCTGTCATAAAAGTTTATTACTAAATATTTCACTATTTCAGTAATTGATGAAATAAAACTGGTTTGGGCCAGCTTTTTCCAAGCAAAACTAAATATAATATGAAAAAACGCATGTTAATTTGTTGTCATGAACAAAATGTTCAACTCAATATTAAATTCTACAGGGATCTTTGGATCCTTACAACCAGGCATGCAATTTGTGAATTAAGTTTTTTTTTTCTTTATTATTCAAATAAATATCGAACCACGGTGCTTCGTGGTAATGCTGCTAAATTAAATAACATGTATAGAATAATTATGAACTTAAATGAAACAATATCGCAACATTTCGACAAATACATTATTTGATCTGTTTTTACATTTTAATTCAGGGCGATTTAGCCTGCTACATTTAATTAGAGCGCGATTTTCACCCTTGTCTTGTCATTTTCTCATTGGGAAGCGCTTACATAGGCTACATGTTTGAGTAGATCCTCTGTACCTCTCGTTTTTCATTATGGATTACATAATCAGATAACATTTATTAGCCTGAATATTTAGACATTTAAAGGCTTTAGACATAGCCGATTTCTTATAGTGACTGAGCTGAAGTGGCTTTCGGTTCATTTTTGTGACGCGCAGTTCCCGGAGACAGAGACGACAGATAAACTTTTGTCGTTAGCAAAAGTTCGAATAAAACCCGACTTTAGAAAAATGCATAGGGCCACTCGGCGTGGTCTGCCAAAACACTTAATTATAAACTTCAATATTTCATTCAAAATAATCTCAAAACGCTTTGTGAAATTTTGAAAAGCCGTGCATGCATTAAGGCCACTGGAACTAATGAACAACTGAAACGCTGGTTTTGATTTTATTGTTTGTCGTTTAAACGTTCTTGTTGCATATCTCTATTTTATATTTGATATGGTCTATTGGTGAAGTAGCCTATAGCATTGATTACTGTGGAGGGAGGGGTGTGGGGATTCAAATAATTCAGCAGAAGCAGGGATGTTTAGACCAGAAGGAAATCCCCGTCCCCCCTGGCAAATCACACTTTACTTAAAACCATGTTTTTAAAAACTCTAGGTTGTAGGGAATCAAAAAAATAAAAAAATAGGCCTAATAAAAAAATAAAAAAATATATATAGGCTATATATATAAAATTACTTTTTTTACAGAACTGCTTTTGAAATTACGATTGGTACCCGATTGGTACAGATGCAAAGTCGTTCTGTTGGATACTATTGTTCCTTAGTGTAAAATGGAAATGCATGGTAATTTTATTTTATAAATATAAGCAAAAAACTGTATGGTGTAACAGAGTTTTAGAGCTAGACAAATCTCTCTGCATTAATAAATATAAAATTTACAGTATACAATGTTTGTTCGAGATTCGAACCCGTGTCATCTTGATGATCGAACCGTCAGTTCTACCGCTCGGCTATTATTTTCCTCACTGATAAATGCCCAAACGTTTGTTTCTCACATGAGCGAGAAAACGTTTTGTCGTTAGCCTGTGAGTGTAGGCCTACTTTAGCCTACATGAATAAAAGTAGACCTTTTACAGTTTTAAAAGATGATATCTTATCTGTATGACCAACAATTACGCAGTAAGTTCTTTTAGCTGTTATGAGAAAAATAAATTCAATTGAACGCGCCGCCGCGTTTGTCAAACTCTAATTCAACATGCCAGAATAAAGCCAGATTTTAGAATAATGCATAGCCACTCGGCGTGGTGTGCCAAAATACCCTAATTATAAACTTCAATATTTCATTCAAAACCATCTCAAAACGCTTTGTGACATTTTAAAAAGCCGTGAATGTATTAAGGCCACTGGAACCAGGATCGTAACTGAAACGCGCTGCATGTCTCAATACAGGAGCAGAAGCGCTGGTTCAGATTGTATTGTTTGTTGTTTAAACGTGCATGTTGCATATTTAAAAATATTTGTTTAAAAATAAATGTTTGTTGTAGGCTTATTTGTAAATTACCATAACTTGTTGAATTTCATCCTTACTGTTAATTGACATTAGCCCCACTTACGTTTTGATAAATGTCCCTTTGCTCCACCTGGCGGTCATTTCGCGAGCGACTTTGAAATGCGACTGGTTTATTTTTATTGTATTGGTCTACTTTAAAAAATAATACTTTATAAGACATTTATGGGAAAAGACTATTTTCTTTTCAAGATGTTTCCAACTGTAACTTTGAACCAATTCTGTAGAATGGCCCATATAGCATTTGACCAGGATTTGTTTCCAGGTATGACTAAAAAAGTGCTTTTGGCTTTCATTTATATTTTGATTGTTTGTATATATATATATATGTGTGTGTGTGTGTGTGTGTGTGTGTGTGTGTGTATATATATATATATGTAGGCTATATATATATACAAGAAAGAATGCAATGACTATATATATATATATATATATATATATATATATATATATTGTCCTTGCATTCTTTCTTGTGTGACACCCCTGAATGAAAGGCTCATTATTATGCAGGGTCACTGTCTGAGAACCACTTAATTATTCATGATAGGGGTTGGGCCGTTCCGCCCATCCGCATATTGCCTTGGCAAACAAAAAAAATGTTTTTCACGATTTAAAACAATCTATTGTTTTATGTGAATGATTAGGAAGGATGATTTTCAGATCATTTTGAAGCAAAAACTCTAGGCGACAACGCACATTAGTCAAAAGTCTTGTGGACACATATTTAGTATGTTTTTTGTGTCCTTATTTCAAAAACTTAATTTTTTAGTTTTTTCAATAACCATGCATAAACAATATTCTCTCAAAAATACAAACATGTACATACATGTTGCTCACACATTATGGTAGACCTGTTTGTGCTAAATAGAGTGTAATTTCACCTGTGCCATTAATATGTTTATAAGCAACTGAAAAAAGCACAAATGTCAGAGCATGTCAAAACATCTCAAGGACCCCAAAAACACCTTGGTCCCCAGAGGGTTAATAATCTTATAGAGTTTAATTTGAATGTTAGAATTTGACATAAAAGGCGATGCATCTAATATGTTTAGAGAAAAAAAGCTCTTATATAGGTAAAAATGCCCCTGGAAATCAATTTAAGGTGGCAAATATTAAATGTTCATTTCTGCTGCTGTGAACTGACCGCCGCATAGAATATGAATAATATGAATGTCTCTGTGAGTCAGCTGTCCAGAACAGGCCTAAACCAGCCATGGTACCAGCACAAAAACACACTCAGCAAAATATCATCTATATTGTTATCAACAAAATTAAAAAAAATATTGAGATATAATTTTTTGTCAATATTGCACCCCTAATGAACATTGCACAGTATTTATTTTTTATATATTCAGGTCTTAAAATGGTCCTAAAAACCGTACACAGGGTTGCTGCACATTTGTCGAGGTAAAGTTTATGTTTTACTAAAAATAACTTGCCCATGAGTAATTTGTTTATGAATCGAGCTACACTCATTTTGATTTACTTTGTTTTTTCATTTACTAAAACGGAAGTCTTATTTACAACAACTGCTTTATCTGGAATAAAAAAACAACAACAATATCTAAGAGAAATATAGATGAGAAACTGGGAAGTGTGTGTGTGAAAGAAAGCATGTGGGGAACAGTAATTGACTCTGGCTGATGTACTTAAAGTTATCCTAATGGAGGCAGTGAAGCAGAAATGGCAGCAGGTTAGAGGGAGGTCAGCACACACAGGGCTGCAGGCAATGAGTTTGGGCCGCCTGTCCGACAGGACCACTCGGCTGTGACATGGGGAGATGGAAATGCAAAAGATAGCACATGCTCAGCAGCATAACAACATCTTCAGAACCTCTCAGTGCAGTTGTGATTAGACAGAGACACCAGTTTAGGCTTGTTTTACGGGAATAAACACCTGGTTAGTTTGATCAGTTAAGAAATATGCTTCTTAAATATGATCAAGTACCTCTGAAAAGTACAGAACATCTACTGAGGCTGAGATAATTTTCTTGAATACATAATTAATCAATGTGATGCTGAAATGTTTTTGGGTATTTTTTTTATCAAAAGGAAAGCAAAATAATTTATTCTAGCTTCCGACAGACCTCTGTTCACAGACCTCAGGCAAGAGCCGACAAAAATTGTCTGTTTTAATCTGATTAGCTGGTCTCTATGCAATTTTTTGGGAACTGGTGAAAAGACTTTGAACAGGTCTGACAAGTCAGTGGCTGCTACATGCCAGGCATCCACAATGAGCACTTCTGAGGAAGAACGAGTTGTTTGGAAGGTTTGACATTTGACAGTTTTACACGTTTGTGAGGTTCGTGGAGTCAGAAAGCTATTCTGAGTTTTGTTCGAGGCACTTGTAGCAAGTAAACCCCTTTTTTCTGTGTTGTCTAAACAACCTTTTCTGAAGGCTGCTGCCCCATTATTTGGAAGGTGTACAGTCTCTATCAGATGTGTCCTGCTCCTGGAGAGCCATATTCCTGCAGAGTTTAGAGCTTGCCCTGATTAAACACACCCAAACCAGCTAATTAGGGTCTTCATGGTTACTGGAAGCTTCCAGGCAGGTGTTGGAGCTAAACTCTACAGGTACAGTAGGTGGCCCTCCAGGAGCAGGATTGGTCACTCCAGTTCTATGGTGTGTCCATCTGTTACTGTGCTCTAGTCTAGGAGACAGAGGATGGAAAAAGCAACAACAACAAAAAGCCATCTCATTAAAAAAAAAAAAAAACATTTTATCCTAAATTTTTTTAATTTGTTGACAGTCAAAAACATTTGCTGACAGTTAAAAAATAATACTAATAAATATTAAATCTAAATAAATAATGGACAGGTGTTAAATGTTGGCTTACACATTCCAGTTTTGTCAAAAATGATCTGTCTAATGGAAGTAATTGGGGAAAATGGTACTTTCATTTGAAAGTCGCGTGTCTAGTATCTGTAAAACCGCATTTTTCCATCTTAAAAATATATCTAAATTACGTCATATGCTCAGAATGACAAATGCGGAACAGTTAGTTCATGCGTTCATGACGTCAAGTCTAGATTATTATAATGCTATTATGGGTGGTTGCCCTGTATGCTTAATAAACAAACTACAGATGGTCCAAATTGAGCAGCTAGAGTTCTTACCAGAACCAGGAAGTATGACCATATTAGCCCGGTTCTGTCAACACTGCATTGGCTCCCTATTAAACATCGTATAAATTTACAAATATTGCTGATTACTTACAAAGCACTAAATGGTTTAGCTCCCCGGTACTTGAGCGAGCTCTTAACGCATTATAGTCCGTCACGTCTATTGCGATCTCAAAATTCCGGCCAGTTGATAATGTCTCCTTTTTAGCACCATATGCAGACACACTCTGCCAGTTCAAAACTAGACTAAAAACACATCTCTTTGACCTAGCATACACAACACATTATAGACTTCTATAATTCAAAGTTAGGCTGCATAGATTAGGTCAGCCGGAACAGGGAACACTTCCCATAAATCCTGATGTACTTGTTACATCATAAGAAGGATGGCGTCTACGCTAATGTTAGTCTCTCTGTTTATCCCGAGGTTTACCGCTGTCCACTGGATCCAGGCCGTATCCGGATCTGATGAAGGACCTGCGCCTGGACACGACGACAACGGTGTCCTGAAGTGTCAACTAGTCTCTCCCCTGTGAAGGCCTCCTTCCCTTCCCTTCCCTTTACCCTTTAGCGATAAAAAAATTCTATATTATAAATTGTTCAAGGCTTGTACCTTGGAACCTATTTCATGGTTTGCGTTCTCGAGCCACCAGGCACTGTTTTGTGCAAATTAGCGGCCGGATCGCATTAAGGGTTTTCTGTTAGAACGGTGTCGTGTTAGCGGCCCCTAAGTTAATAACTAATGATCGTTGCGACGGAAGTGAATCAATCAAATCAAATTTTAGCTAGACAATAACTTTATTCTAGAGCTGCTGTAAAGCCAAAACAATCTCTGTTACTTAAATTTCCTATTATCACTGTAAAGCTGCTTTGAAACAATCTATAATTCTATATTGATCTATACAAATCTATATTGTTAAAAGTGCTATAAAAATGAAGGTGACTTGACTTGACTTGACTTGACCTGGAATCATAGGAGATTAAATAAACAGTAATGAAAACGAAATTACTTTTTTTTTTTTTTTTTTACCTTCTTGGTTGTGTATTTGGACACCCCAAGTCCATATTTTGGAATGAATGATCACAATATTGCGTTCATCTCCATCTTTCAAACAGTGTTGTGGAAATGGTTCTTGGATGCCTGTGCATTTACAGATGTAAATATTTCAGAGAATCTGGTGCATGTCTACAAGCATGTAGCCCCACTTTTACTCAGCAGCGCTTGAGCCCAGCGCAGATAATGCGTTCTTGTCCTCCAGGGACCTACAGTGCTGATGTACCAAAGCTTCTCTAGATCATTTCACAGAGGAAGATGGAAACGGCAGGCTGTTTTTATTTATTAATGAGTCCTCGCATTAGACACACTCCACTCTTGAGGCAGTTTTATTTTTGAACGACATTCATCCGGTGTTATGCAATATGCCATGCACATCACCGTCAATGTCAGGATGTCAAACTAGATGTCTGACGGTGTTAATTAGACTACCAAACAGCCCCATGCTATCACAGTATGGTGTTTCTAACATTGAGAACATTGATATTATGCCCAACAGGTTCAGTTGTTCAGCTGTTTTAAGCTCTAAACATGTTGTCTTTTTTTCAGGGGAGTGGTGATTAGGTGTAGATGAGAAGGTCAGAAGGTTGTTTTTCCCTTGTAAGTTAATTTGAGGTTAATGATTGTGCCTGCGTTTGATGCTGAAGATGATGTGGGAGATCTGTTTCTAATCTCTCAGTCTGCAGTATTTGCCGGATTGTCATCACATGACCACCGGCTCCCCATCGAGGCAGATCATGCTCCAAGTTAGCGATTCCCACCCTGCTCCCCCCTCCACCTGGACCCAGATACCTCTCAATAATTCATATCACTGCTTGCTGAACAGACTGCCGTCCTGCTGAGCGATAGGAGGTCGTCCAGCCCCCCTCACCAGGCCCCTGGTCGTGAGACTCCCACCCCAGCTGTGTGCCTCAGGGCCAGCCCCCCAACCCCCAAAAGTGAAACTAATCTGATTCTTTTCTAATGTTTGGGAAAGTGATGATCGGATGAGCTTACTCAAGGTTTTTTTTTTTTTTTATAAAATAAAATGATAATAAATTATTATAGAAGAATGGGACTATTTGGCACATGGGAAAATTTAGATAAGAAAAGGTTGCAGTACATATATACATATACATACCGTATATGTTGGTAACTATAAGGTTATGAGTTAAAAGTGAAATTCTATAATCTGATTCCTTATTTCTAACGTTTGGGAAAGGAATGAAAATAATATGGTGTTCCTGCACAATTTATTCATGCTCGGGAAGCAGCCGTGAGCTTACGATTGCATTCATTGACTCAGACTGCAAATTATTTCAGATTCCACGGATTACATGTGATGAAATTGAAAGAAAAGCTGAATTTCTGTGTCTTGCTACAAGCTAATGTCCTATGTGGCTTGACTTGCCTAAATTTCACCCAGAACTGTGCTGTGGGTTTAACAGCTTACTTATGAACTAAAATTGGCTATTTACAACCTTTTTAGTAGACACAGTGCTGGCCATTCCTTCTTCAGACACTGCAGTATTCTTAAGTTTAGTTTTTTTTTTTTTTTTTTTTTTACCCAAGCTTAACTCACCCCCCAACTGCACATTTTCCATGCAGCTTAGGTTTGTGTTAAAAAACGAAGTGAATGTCTGCACTCTATGTTGTGTATCAGATGTGTGAAATGATCGACTAGTTTACATTCAGTTAGTGAAGCAATTATGTGCTAGAAATAAGAGCTGCAAGTATCTCTTCACGAAATTGTCTGGGTGGTGGTGATGATACTGGCTGCCAGATGGTACAATGTGGGACAACATATGTGACACAAAATGGAGGGAAAGACATGCCTGTGCTCCAATCATCCCTCGTCTTGCACCATTTGATTGAATTCTCATTATGATACACTCGCATAATTGTGTTTTTATCTGATATTTTAATGGCTCATGTTGCATATAATTATGTAGTAATTATCTGTCTCTCTGCACCAAGCAGATATGCAGAACTGTACTGCAGGTGTCACTTACATTTTGGGTTGATTCCAATCACTTCTCATCAGTCTGGTTTAAACTAAATATACAGTAGGATGCTCAGACCACAGTAGTTTTGTTTTCCCCTTTAAACCAAGTCCCCTGTATATCAGGGGTTAGCTGTTTATAATGCCTGATCAAAATTTCTGTTACTTCATGCTGTTGTTGCTTATCATTTACATAGTTATAAGTTCAGATAATGTGATTATAGTAGATAACTGCAACATGACAGGAGAAACCAAAGTATGTTGTCACTCTAGGGAATTGGCACTATATCGCCATAAGATTTTGAGTGAAATGTACAATTACACAAATGTTAGTTTTACTTTTCTCTGTATTCTCTTATATTCAAACATCTACCCTGATTTGGTTTTTAATATTTTAAAATGTAATTGATATGCAATGATCCAAAAAGGCCCAATCAGGGCGTGAAATCAGCCACGGATTAGTGTTCAAAAGTTTCCATTTTGGTCCGTCTACAATGAAACGCAACCCCTGAGTTTTCAAACTAAAACAGGGCTTGTTTCTAAAAGTCTCAGTTTTCGAGGTACGAAAACGTCTCTGGTTACGACTGTAACCCTTGTTCCCTTAGAAGGGAACGAGACACTGCGTCGACTACGACACTTTGGGGAACGCCCTTAACGTAACGCATCTGAAGTATAAATGAAACGAATCCAATCCTGATTGGTCCTGCGTCATGACGTAACATGTGACGACATACACGGAAGCTACAAAGGGACGCCGGCACACAACAGAGTTAGCTTCTGCGATGAAGCAAGTCGATCCCAGGCAGGGGAAGGCGTGGCGGAGGGACGTAGTGTCTCGTTCCCTTCTCAGGGAACAAGGGTTACAGTCGTAACCCGAGACGTTCCCTTTCGAGGGAACTCGAACTGCGTCGACTACGACACTTTGGGGAACGAGTACCCACTATGCCACAACGAGCCCTGCCTGTCCCAGTTTGAAGCTGCGCACAGGCACACTTAGGACGAGATCACTAGAGTGCCTGGCGTAGAAGGAATGTCCAGGCTATAGAATCTGATAAAAGTATGAGGGGTGGCCCATCCTGCTGCATCACACACTTCTTGGATCGAGGCCCCTGAAAGGAGGGCTCTAGAGAATGCCATGCCTCTGTTTGAATGAGCCCTCACGGCCAAAGTTGAAGGCAAGCTGCGCACCTGATAGGCCATAGAGATAGCCTGAACGACCCAGTTACTGATAGTCTGTATGGATGCGGGAAGCCCACCAGCAACTGGTCTGAAATCCGCCATGAAGAAGACCTCTGGACATAAATCTTGAGAGCTCTGACAGGGCAGAGCAAATTAAGTCTTTCTTCATCCACCATCACGTGAGGTGGAGGATGAAAAGCCTGCAGAACTGTAGGCCGTGCCACATTAGATGGCACTTTAGGCACATAGCCCGGCCTGGGATGCAAGATATCCTTAATGGCGCCTGGAGCAAACTCCATGCACCCATGAGATATCGAGAGCGCCTGAAGTTCTCCTACTCTCCTCAGAGAAGTAATGGCTAGTAAAAAAAAATACCTTGAGGGAAAGGTTCTTGGCCTCAGCTGACGGAGGGGGCTTCGACCAGTCCTTCGAGAACCACTGCCAGGTCCCATGTGGGAACCCTGGTACGAGCCGCAGGTCTCATCCTCCGAGCCCCACGGAGGAAACGTACGACCAGCTGATGTCTCCCCAGAGGCCCATCAACCAGAGGAGCGTGGAAAGCCGCAATGGCAGCCACGTACACCTTGAGTGTGGATGGGGTAAGACCAGCTGAGAAGCGATCTTGGAGGAGCTCCAGCACTGAAGCCAACTGGGCAGTTAACTGGGTACACCTCACGCTCTCTACACCAAGTGGAAACACATTCCACTTTAGGCCGTACAATCTCCTCGTGGAAGGAGCTCCTGACCTGAGTATGGTCTCAACCACTCCAGCCGACAGGCCAGTCTCTAGGTACTGAGCCCACTCAGGGGCCAGGCCCAAAGTTTCCACAGGTCTAGTCGAGGGTGAATATTGAGCCCCCAGCCTGTGAAAGCAGGTCCCTCCTCAGAGGGATCTGCCGAGGCTGGCCTGCCAGGAGTGCTATGATGTCTGAAACCCATACCCGGGCCGGCCAGTACGGGGCAACTAGAAGTAGTCTGATCCTGTCTCGACGGACGCTCTCCAGAACTCCCGGGAGCAGAATGAACGGGGGGGAAGCGTACAGGCGTAGCCTCGGCCACGCCTCTACCATGGCATCCAACCCCAAAGGGGCTGGATGGGTGAGAGAAAACCACAGTGGACAGTGGAAAACTCGAACAAATCCACTTCCACTGGGCCGAACCTCTCGCATATCATAGGCTTCCACTTCCTGTTCAGCTACTGTTCGGACGCTCTTGCTTACTGCTCTGCGCTTTGCTCTATCGCTTTTATATTTTTTAATCGCTCTATTGCTTCTATATTTTTATATTTTATCTCCTTTTATCACCTAATTTTAACTTCAACAAATTAGCACAGTGCTCAAACGCTTGATTACTACAAAAAAGCAGAATTCTTTTCTCCGACCAGCCTCCCACTGAAAGCTTACATTCCGGGGAAGGGAAAACACAACTGCAAAAGGATAAGAGAAAATGCCTCTTCTGGAATCTACTTGCTGCACTAACTGCCAGAGACTTTCACAAAGGATTGCAGTTCTTGAAACAAAGTTACTTGTGGGACCACCAAACCAGACGGAACACACAACAGAGCTTCATTATGGACGCCCTCAGCATACAGCCGGTGAGTCCCATGAATCTAGTACTCCAATACAGGCCATACTGAGTGTAGAGAAACAAGCCGATCGACTTACAAATCGATGGCACAAACAGGGAGCGAGACCCAAAGGCACTCGAGACATCAAATTGTCACGAGCATCACATATTGCTGCAGTAGCATCTTCTACCCCAGATACGGCTCTGACAAGGATTGCAAACACTGGTCTACTACCACCGCCTATACATCTTGAGAACAGATTTGAAGTATTAATGAATGAGGAATCCCTGAATGTGATGAATGTGATCGAACACAGACTGAATCAGCCAGTAGCCAACACTGCTAACTGGCGCTCAAGGTCGAGCAGACAGCGGCACTCAGCTCAGAGCGCAGCCGAGCCCAGGACTCTGATAGTGGGTGACTCCATAATCAGAAACATTATTAGCAGGGATACAACTACGTGCTGCCTTCCACAAGCAACGACTTCTGATGTAAATAGGGAACTTCAGAACATTCTGATGAAACATAAGACTGCAAATCGACTCATCATTCATGTGGGGAAAAATGATATTCATAAAGAACAGTCAGAACTCCTTAAGAAGGATTTCAATTAACTTTTTGAAACACTTAAAAGACTGAAAGTTCAGCCATTCATCAGTGGACCACTCCCAGCAAGAGGAACAAACAGGTTTTCACGGTTGCTTGGGCTCAACACATGGCTGCAAAAAACCTGCAATATTAAAGTGGTGAACTTCATTGAAAACTTCAATCTTTTCTGGAGTCAGAGGCAACTGTTTCAACAGGATGGGCTCCACCCAAACAAACTTGGTTCAAGAGTGCTAAAGGACAATATCTACTTCTCTCTCAATCATCCTTCTGCAGTGTGTGCCAATCCACTCAACCTGAATGGCACACACACACCTGGACACAGTATGAATGACCACAGGACTTCACTTCAGCACCTGAATGGACATGCAGTTGACATATCACACAAGGACAACGATAACACCATGCAGCCACAACAACTTCTGCTCACGGACACAATCTCAGCAGAGCCCTGCCCACAGAGCTCTCCACAGACAGACCGGGACATATCAGAACTGCTTCAAGATTCAGCTCCCAAGGACAACTTTCTGGAAAACAGCGAGGGAAACCAGGACAGCATATTACAGCAACAGCCCCTCTCCCCAGACACGTTATCCCTCTCTCCAGCATCTCCACTTCTGTGCTTCTCAGAGAAAATGGAAAAACTGGTGTATGCTGGAACCAAACTATCGCACTCTTTTGTTGCAAGTCCCCAGATGTCAACCAAAAAACGGCAGGCCCCACAACCACCAAAGTCTGCGGGCCCAGCTCGCCCTCCCCCTCCTCCTCCTCCTGTGGGAGCTCTTCGGCCTCTGCCACAGCACCAGGGCTCACACCCTCCTCCATCGGCTCGAGGTAAACCAAAAACAACTGATACCAGCTCTCAGTGATGTGTCGGGTCCCTGCTATGAAAACAGTAACTTTCTTAAATGTTTACAAAACAAGCGGGCACCCAGTGTGCCTGAATCTTTCTCTATTGCCATTCAATTACATGATAGAAAATCTAAGGCCTTCAAAAGCCATACAGCAAACCCATCTAATCTGGTGCCTATTACACGCCAAACTAAGATTGCTGTGAGGACAAAAAGTAAGACTGTTAAGTTAGCACTTTTAAACATCCGCTCACTTAAAAATAAATCACTTCTAGTCAACGATTTAATAACCACATACAACCTGGACTTCATGTTTCTAAATGAAACTTGGTTAGAAGACAGCTGCAGTGGAACAGTCCTCAATGAAACATCCCCTCCTAACTTTACTTTTATGAATGTCTGCAGAGTGGGTAAGAGAGGCGGGGGCTTAGCTGCTCTTTTTAAAGATGTCTATGAATGTAAGCAAATATCATTTGGGAATTACCCGTCTTTCGAATATCTGGGTATTGTGTTAAAAGGTGCTCCACGTATTTTACTTATCATTATTTACAGGCCTCCAAAATACTCTCCAGCCTTTGCTGAGGACTTTACAGAACTGCTATCAACAATTTCCTCAGAGTTTGACTGTTTTGCCATTGCTGGAGATTTTAACATTCACATAGATAATGCAGAAAACAATATGGCAAAAGAAATCAAAACTGTTTTAAAAACGTTTGATCTGACTCAGCATGTACATGGTCCCACACACAATCATGGACACACTCTAGATTTACTTATCAGTAAGGGTTTAAACATCTCATCGATTGTTATTAAGGATGTAGCACTGTCTGATCATTTCTGTATTTTCTTTGATATATTGATCTCTCCTGCCATTGAAGCTAGATCTGTGTCTGTCAAGAAGAGATGCTTAAATGAGAACACTAGTGTGCTATTTATGAAGGCCATATCTTTAAAACCAAGCATATCTGCTGACTCTGTTGATTTTCTCCTTGATTCTCCTTGATAACTCAAAAGTTAAAAGTGCAATTGATGATATTGCTCATGTGAAAGTCAGGAAGAATAGTGGTAGACAAAAAGCACCTTGGAGAAACTCAACAGCTGTACAAAATATGAAAAGACAATGCAGAAGAGCAGAGCGCATGTGGCGGAAGACAAAACTTGTAGTCCATTATAACATCTACAAAGACAGCATCCATGCTTTTAATATTGAACTAGGCAAAGCTAGACAGACTTTCTTCTCGAATATTATAAACAGAAACTTAAACAACACACGCACACTTTTTGCTACTATAGAGAGACTGACAAACCCCCCAAGCCAGATTCCCAGTGAAATGCTCTCAGACAGCAAATGCAGTGAGTTTGCTTCTTTCTTCTTTGAGAAAATCAATAATATCAGAAAGGTGATCAGCACATACTTGAGTTGCGCTGGGGTCAGACAGATCAGACCACAACCTGAGAAAGTAGTTACTTTGTCTGTTTTCGAAGAAATTGAAGGCACAATTTTGGAAGAAACCGTACAGCACCTTAAAACATCAACCTGCGCCCTTGACGCACTTCCCACATCTTTTTTCAAAAGTGTGTTAAACAGCTTAGAAGCAGATCTCCTAGAAGTGGTAAATGCCTCACTTTTCTCTGGGAGTTTTCCAAACTCCCTGAAAACTGCAGTTGTCAAGCCCCTCCTGAAAAAGAGAAATCTGGATGAGACCATCTTGAGCAACTATAGACCGATCTCAAATCTAGCTTTTATAGGCAAGATCATTGAAAAAGTTGTCTTCAATCAGCTGAACAAATTCTTAAGCTCAAATGGATTCTTTGGCAATTTTCAATCTGGTTTCCGATCGCATCACAGCACAGAGACAGCGCTCATAAAGATAATAAACGATATTCGCTTAAATACTGATACAGGCAAATTATCAGTACTGGTACTACTCGACCTCAGTGCTGCATTTGACACTGTCGATCACGACATACTTCTTGACAGGCTGGAAAACTGGGTGGGGCTTTCTGGGATAGTCCTAAAATGGTTCAGGTCATACTTAGAAGGGAGAGGTTATTATGTGAGTATAGGAGACCATAAGTCTGAGTGGACATCCATGACTTGCAGAGTCCCTCAAGGCTCAATTCTTGCACCACTCCTGTTCAACATGTATATGCTCCCAATGAGCCAAATAATGAGAAAGAACAAAATTGCTTACCACAGCTATGTAGACGACACACAGCTCTACTTAGCCCTATCGCCTAACGACTACAGCCCCATTGACTCCCTGTGCCAATGCATTGATGAAGTCAACAGTTGGATGTGCCAAAACTTTCTACAGTTAAACAAAGACAAAACTGAAGTTATTGCGTTTGGAAACAAAGATGAAGTTCTCAAGGTGAATGCATACCTGGACGCTAGGGGTCTAACAACTAAAAATCAAGTCAGGAATCTTGGTGTGTCTCTAGAGTCAGACCTTAGTTTCAGTAGTCATGTCAAAGCAATAACTAAATCAGCATACTATCATCTGAAAAATATTGCAAGAATTAGATGCTTTGTTTCCAATCAAGACTTAGAGAAACTTGTGCATGCTTTCATCACCAGCAGGGTGGATTACTGTAATGGACTCCTCACTGGCCTTCCTAAAAAGACCATAAGACAGTTGCAGCTCATACAGAACGCTGCTGCCAGGATTCTGAGCAGAACCAGAAAATATGAACATATCACACCAGTCCTCAGGTCTTTACACTGGCTCCCAGTTACATTTAGGATTGATTTTAAAGTATTATTACTGGTATATAAATCATTCAATGGGTTAGGACCTCAATATATTGCAGATATGCTCACTGAATATAAACCTAACAGATCACTCAGATCATTAGGATCACATCAGCTAGAAATACCAAGGGTTCGCTCTAAGCATGGAGAGTCTGCTTTTAGCTATTATGCCAGCCGCAGCTGGAACCAGCTTCCAGAGGAGATCAGATGTGCTCCTACAGTAGTCACATTCAAATCCAGACTCAAAACACATCTGTTTAGCTATGCATTTACTGAATGAGCACTGTGCCACTGTTCGTCCGACTGTTTTTACTGTACTGGTTTTGTCTTTGTTTGTTTTCTAATTTATTAATTATTCTTATTTGTTTTGATTATTTTAATTTCTTCTATGTAAAGCACTTTGAATTGCCAGTGTGTATGAAATGTGCTATATAAATAAACTTGCCTTGCCTTGCCTTGCCTTGCATATCGACTTCAACACCTCGGTGTGAAGTCTCCATTCCCCAGAGATAACCCCTTGGTTTTCAACCACCACTGAAGGACCCTCATGTGCAGCAGGCCGAATGGAATGACGTTGGATGCTGCTGCCATGAGCCCTAACACTCTCTGAAAATGTTTTACAGTGATGGCTTGGCCTAGCTTTATACTGATCACCGTGGCCAGGATGGACTTGATCCATGCAGGAGACAATTGTGCCCGCATTGTGACCGAGTCCCACACCACTCCCAGGAACATGGTTCTCTGGGCTGGTGCCAACACGCTTTTTTTTCGTGTTGAGAGTCACAACCTCAGGTTAGATCTATCCCTTAGATCCCTTAGGTCCCTTAGATCTATCGTGACAAACCAATCCTGAAATTTGATCTGACTCACGATGATGGGAATAGTGAGCATCTTGAACCTGAATCTCCTCAGAGACCGATTCAAATGCCTTAGATTTAAAATTGGCACAACCCTCCATCTTTCTTGGGAACTATGAAGTAGCAGCTGTAGAATCCGGACTCCCTGTCCGGCAGAGGAACATGCTCTATGGGGCTCCTTTACCAGCAGGGAGTTTACTTCCTGGGTCGACTGCAGTCCACACCAACCCGTTGAATTTTGTTGGGTGGAATCGCCTGTAATCCTTCTCTATTGTGTGCAGGACCCAAGGAGAAGTATTTGGCAGGTCTTGCCATGCTTTGAAATATTCTACTAAGGGAACCAGACTCTCGAGACTGATTTCGGGTATTATTTGAGATTCATTCTCGATCCCCTGAAGCGACTCTCCGGCAGGGTTTGGTCGAAACTATTCTCGATGTGCGGACGCGAGCACTGCCTGGCCGCAAGCCTGTGGGGCAGACAGAGCAGTGTGCGTTCGCTGGAAACCGATGTGTCCCAAAGCGCACTTAATGGCGGGATACAGACATCGATTTCCTGAGGGCTCCCCAGAGGGGAGGCTCTTTCGGTTTCGTTCTCGACACCCCGAAGCGGAGGACCGGCTGGGAATAATCGAAAACAGTTTCAGATGTGCGGACGCAAACACTGCCTGGCCGCAAGCCTTTGGAGCGGACACTGCAGCGTGCATTCGCTGAAAACCGATGTGTCCCGAAGCGCATTTGACACTGGATACAAACATCAATTTTCTGAGGGCTCCATGGAGGAGCGATTCTCACTCGTCCCTCCACGTGGGGGACAGTCCTGCTATTTTTGTCTCGCTATCGATACCCTGAAGCAGAGGACCGGCAGAGAAAAATCGAAAACAATTTTCGATGTGCTGACGGAACACTGCATGGCCGCAAGCCTGTGGGGAAGACAGAGCAGCGTACGTTCGCTGCTTATCATTTTAATTCCTCAGAATTAAATGCAGCCATAAACACTGGATAAGTGAAACACGGTCTGAATGGTAGGCTGAATTAAAATATCTAACTTAAAGTCAGATAATATTCCATAATTTTAATTTATTAGAATTAAATGCAGCCATAATCACCAGACAATACTGTTTTAATGTTTATTTATATGGTCTCGTAATCTACACGCTGCGTTGGCAAATGCGAGATTCGAGCCATTACAATATATTTGGCTTTTATCCCTCAAGAAGAAAGTCAACAGGTGCGAGGCTGAAGCATCCGACAGCGCACGGATGTACATGTCGAGATATTTCTCAAAGAACACAGCCAGCACCCTCAGGAGCTGACTGTGCATGCCTCGCACCCACACAGAATCTTTATTGCAGAGTAGACCCGTAATCTACGCGCTGCCTCGGCAAACGCGAGATCCGAGCCACTAGATTACGACGCAGTTCAAGTTCCCTTAAAAGGGAACTTTGGAGTAGTGTGGACGCCAGGCGTAACCGTAGCAATAGTAATGCTTTTTAAACTGGGCCTCATTATCAATGTTGAAAATTGTTGTGCTGCTTAACATTTTTGTGATACTTTTTTCAGGATTCTTCGATTCTTCAAAAGAACAGCATTTATTTAAAAGAAAACTGGATTTTTTTTTTTAGCTGTCATAACTTTTGTAAAAATAATTATTTGTATTAGGTGATATAGCAATTCAAAAGCATTTATAGTCATATTTTTAAAAGTCAAGACTACATAGATTAACAAGAAATATTTTAGGATTACTAATTGGGTGCCATAAAAAAATCCACCCCCATTACACCTCCCTTTTCATTCGTTTAACTTTATGGTTTGAACAGGGTTAAGAGTTTAAATAGGGCTTGGATTTGCAATGACATATGCTACACTTGTTTTTTGATGATAGTGCATTTGTGACCAGATGTTTGAGTTGATAAGTGGCATTTGCCCTCTCCCAATGCCATGACCAGGGTCAGTTTCTCACCCTCTCCATTGCAGATTAAGGTGATTAAATGGCTCAGTGTTCATAATTTCCAAAACCCGTAGCATGAGCTGTAGGCCTATGTATGAAATTGCTTAATCTTCCTTTTTAGTTCATAAGTGTCTTTTAAGGTGTGCATTTCATACATTTTTAAAAGCCTATGGCTGATGCATTACTGTGACAACAACATCAAAGGACTTTTTGCTTTCACAGCAACTTTGCACGCTTCGTATTAGGTCGTTGCCCCTGTTAATACTCAGAAATGCATCGCTTTTACTAATAGGACTTCAACTAAATGCAGACTTGTCTTGTTGCCTTCCCCTGACTTCCATCCTGTTCTATTTTAAATGTTTGCAGTAACAAAAATACACATGTAAACTTTATTTCCAGTCAGACATCTCATTTCTCGACCCAATTCATAAGGTATCACGATTACTATTGCACAAGCTGTATGACTTTCTTTTCTCTGTTTAACACAAAATAAGATATTGTGGAAAATGTCTGTTGTTTCGTTCATACAGTGAAAGTCAGTGGAATCCAGTGTTGTTTTGTGTAGTGTGGACCACACTACCTTTCATTGTGTGGACAAAAACAGAACAAGTATTCAGAATATCTACTTTTGTGTTAGTGCCCCAATTATAATATACCTTTTAATTTACCTGTCACGATCCCGGTACTGTCTTGTGTTTTGTAAGACTTTTATGTTGAATAGTACAGGTCCTTCTCAAAAAATTAGCATATTGTGATAAAGTTCATTATTTTCCATAATGTAATGATAAAAATTAAACTTTCATATATTTTAGATTCATTGCACACCAACTGAAATATTTCAGGTCTTTTATTGTTTTAATACTGATGATTTTGGCATACAGCTCATGAAAACCCAAAATTCCTGTCTCAAAAAATTAGCATATCATGAAAAGGGTCTCTAAACGAGCTATTAACCTAATCATCTGAATCAGCTAATTAACTCTAAACACCTGCAAAAGATTCCTGAGGCTTTTAAAAACTCCCAGCCTGTTTCATTACTCAAAACCGCAATCATGGGTAAGACTGCCGACCTGACTGCTGTCCAGAAGGCCATCATTTTGTCATCATCATCACTGTCAGAAGGCCGAAATTTCTGAACAAATAGGCTGTTCCCAGAGTGCTGTATCAAGACACCTCAGTGGGAAGTCTGTGGGAAGGAAAACGTGTGGCAAAAAACACTGCACAACGAGAAGAAGTGACCGGACCCTGAGGAAGATTGTGGAGAAGGACCGATTCCAGACCTTGGGGGACCTGCGGAAGCAGTGGACTGAGTCTGGTGTAGAAACATCCAGAGCCACCATGCACAGGCGTGTGCAGGAAATGGGCTACAGGTGCCGCATTCCCCAGGTCAAGCCACTTTTGAACCAGAAACAGCGGCAGAAGCGCCTTACCTGGGCTACAGAGAAGCAGCACTGGACTGTTGCTCAGTTTTGCATGTCATTCGGAAATCAAGGTACCAGAGTCTGGAGGAAGACTGGGGAGAAGGAAATGCCAAAATGCCTGAAGTCCATTGTCAAGTACCCACAGTCAGTGATGGTCTGGGGTGCCATGTCAGCTGCTGGTGTTGGTGCACTGTGTTTTATCAAGGGCAGGGTCAATGCAGCTAGCTATCAGGAGATTTTGGAGCACTTCATGCTTCCATCTGCTGAAAAGCTTTATGGAGATGAAGATTTCATTTTTCAGCACGACCTGGCACCTGCTCACTGTGCCAAAACCACTGGTAAATGGTTTACTGACCATGGTATTACTGTGCTCAATTGGCCTGCCAACTCTCCTGACCTGAACCCCATAGAGAATCTGTGGGATATTGTGAAGAGAAAGTTGAGAGACGCAAGACCCAACACTCTGGATGAGCTTAAGGCCGCTATCGAAGCATCCTGGGCCTCCATAACACCTCAGCAGTGTCACAGGCTGATTGCATCCATGCCACGCCGCATTGAAGCAGTCATTTCTGCAAAAGGATTCCCGACCAAGTATTGACTATTGAGTGCATAACTGAACATAATTATTTGAAGGTTGACTTTTTTTTTTTTTTTATTAAAAACACTTCTTTTATTGGTCGGATGAAATATGCTAATTTTTTGAGACAGGAATTTTGGGTTTTCATGAGCTGTATGCCAAAATCATCAGTATTAAAACAATAAAAGACCTGAAATATTTCAGTTGGTGTGCAATGAATCTAAAATATATGAAAGTTTGATTTTTATCATTACATTATGGAAAATAATGAACTTTATCACAATATGCTAATTTTTTGAGAAGGACCTGTATGTTCTTAGTTCCCCATTGTTTCTGTGCTCACTTCCTGTTTTTGGTTCCTGTTTTACCTTGTACCTTGTTTGTCTCCATAGTTACCCTCATTAGTTCTCGTGACATTAATCACCAAACACCTGTCCCTCATCAACCCCTTATTAACCAGTCTATTTAACCTTTGTGCTTCAGTTTTTGTTTGTCGGTCGTTGCTCCTGTATGTGTGTTCCTGTTGTTGCTCTCCTGCCTGCTCTGGATTATGCTCTGGTTCTTGGATTATCTGTGTTCCTGTTTTTGTAATAAACCTTTGTGCTTGCATTTGGATTCTTGCTCCATCACATGCCTGTGTCTTCGGACAAGATGGCCGTCTCTACACCTGTGTCTTCAGACAAGATGGCCGCCTCTACACCTGTGTCTTCGGACAAGATGCCCGCCTCTACGTTTGTGTCTTCTGACAAGATGGCAGCCTCCACACCTGTCTCTACGCCTGTGTCTTCAGACAAGATGGGCGTCTCTATGCCTGTGTCTTCGGACAAGATGGCCGACTCCACGCCTGTGTCTTCGGACAAGATGGCCGACTCCACGCCTGTTTCTTCGGACAAGATGGCCGACTCCACGCCTGTGTCTTCGGACATGATGGCCGCCTCTACATCTGTGTCTTCGGACAAGATGGCCGACTCTACGTTATGTCTTCGGACAAGAGGGTCGCCTCTACATCTGTGTCTTCAGACAAGATGGCCGACTCCATGCCTCTATCTTCGGACAAGATGGCCGACTCTACACCTATGTCTTCGGACAAGAGGGTTCGCATCTACACATGTGTCTACGCCTGTGTCTTCAGACAAGATGGCCGACTCTACGCCTGTATCTCTGAACTGTCTGGTCCGTCCAGGTCTCCTGAACTGTCAGGTCTGCCTTGGCCACCTGAACTGTCGGGTCCGGCCTGGCCCCCTGAACAGCCTGCTTCGCCCTGGTCGCCTGCTCCGCCCTGGTCGCCCTCGCACAGCCTAATCCGCCCTGGTCACCTGCACAGCTCACTCCACCCTGGTCGCCTGCACAGCCCACTCCGCTCGTGCCTCCCGTCCTGCTGCAGTCACCAGACCCTCTTCCACTCCACGGATCTGGCCCTCCATCCCATAAAGTTATTGTCTCCTAAAGTAAAAAAATAAGAAACAATGTAACAAATTTGCTAAATGCCAGAATATGGTCTTCATTGGCTGCCCATAAACACTGTCTACTTTGACCCACCCTCAAACACTGTAGTTTGTAGCTGAGGCCTGTAAGAGTTTGGTTCGTATTGTCGACATATCAATAAAACACTGTTTTTAGTGCTGCAAATCCACTTTGTATGCACTTCGGGCTGGAATTGATACAGAAAACTGACGCCGCCTTTACTGTTCGAATGTTGAACATTGTTCGAACTAATGTTCAAAATTTGGTGATGTGGAATGTATATTTAGAAATTTAAAGTGTTTTTGACCTTGGATGCTTGTAAACCTTTTGTGGGAGGCCTCCAAAACAAAATTAGGAGCCTTTAAAATACTGTAGCACAACAGGGGAACTTTAAAGTCATATATGTTTGAAACAAAATGATGGTGAGTAAATTATGAAAATGAACAAAAAAAATGCATTGAATATTGTACAACACAGACAACTCGTTTTGCAAATAAAAAAAACCCTGTTTACCTGGTTAATGAAATTGCAAATGTAATCTAAAACAAAATTATTCAAGCAAATGGAATTTAAATATTTATATTTTAAAATATTTTGAGTAGGGAATTTGACTTTATAGATGCTTAATTATCACTTGATTAGTCCTAGCATATGTGCTGGTTTAAAGACTGAACCCCATTGCTCTCAGGTCTCAGTGTATTCCCCTCCAAATGAAGACACATAAAGGCTGTGTACTGCTGTATGTGTGTGTGGGTTATGCACCTGTAGGTCTTGCTGTTTGGGTGAGCTTTATTTTTAATGACCTAATCTGTGTTGACAAGCAGTAACACTGCCTGCTGGGGCCAATGAAATCATTATATCCCTGTCAGATAAGACAGTAAACACAAGCACACTCACTGCAGTGGGAATGAGAATTGTGCAAGCGCTTGTGGGTTTTTTGTGTTCTCTAAGCGTAATATGTGATGGGATGAGGGAGATTGAGGGGAGTATAAACATATATTTATAGCCTATACCCTGTCCGCAACATGATTTGGGTTTGGATTAAGAGATGAAGCATCTTGCATTTTGCAGATAATCCCAAAACTTATTATAATACAGAGCATTTCTATTGTGAGCCTTTACCTCACTATCTGCTGTCTGACCCTTGAGCCGGCCTCATATATGCTCAGCTGATCTGGCTTTGTAGTTTTAGCAGCGTGGCTCTTTTCCCAGCATCCTGACTTTGTGTTGGTGCCAGGCTGGAGAGGGGCATTCTTTCGCCCCGGGCTTCTCAGTGGGCACAGCTGCGTCCGTGACAATGCCCCCGGGGGCACATGGCAAAATGTGGCATCCTCCTAATTACAACAGCATGGTGAAGTCTAGCAAGAGTAGCTGTCCTTCTCATTTTCATATGCCCTGCTGTCTCTAAATGCATCATTCACATGCTGACATTCAAAAGAAGGTGCCAAATTGGTGGTCCCCCCTCAGTCTCCCTCGTCCCATCACATATTATGCTCTAAGACTTGATTACTAGTTAACGGCATGGGTAGTAGTTTAGCTGATTCACCCGAAATCAATTTTATAATCTTGAGTTCTGTATTTCAGAAATTACTCTTCCTCTGATTCATAACCCAGACTTTCATGTGTATCATTTAGTGTTTTTCCCCTGTTCTTTTCCTATTTTTTCTATCCTATTATTTTTTCCATTAGCATTCATACTACTCAAATCTACCCTGGTCGTTCAGAGAGTTCAATTTGAGGTTGATAATTTGCCTGTTCCTCCTACTGTGCGTGCATGCAGTAATGTATTGTACATTAGCACAGGCCTGTAATCAGTCTGCACTTCCACGCAACATGCCTCTGGTATTCTCTGTAACACAGCATGTCCTTACCGGAGTTTCCAAAGTTCTCTTGCAGCTTTTTCCTATTTATGGAGCCAAGCTCACCTGTCTCTATGTGGTCTGAGTAAGGAGCTTTTATGGTGCTACGTGGAATAAGCACAGTTCACCCCTCATAAATTTCATTTTATAATATTTTTTCTCTCGTCACACTGGGAAAAAATGTTTATAATTTGGGCGGAAATGCCTTGTTGATGCCAGAGGTCAGAGGAGAATGGCCAGACTGGTTCGAGCTGATAGAAGGGCAACAGTGACTGAAATAACCACTCGTTACAACCGAGGTATGCAGCAAAGCATTTGTGAAGCCACAACACGCACAACCTTGAGGCGGATGGGCTACAACAGCAGAAGACTCCACCGGGTACCACTCATCTCCACTACAAATAGGAAAAAGAGGCTACAATTTGCAAGAGCTCACCAAAATTGAACAGTTGAAGACTGGAAAAATGTTGCCTGGTCTGATGAGTCTCGATTTCTGTTGAGACATTCAGATGTTAGAGTCAGAATTTGGCGTAAACAGAATGAGAACATGGAACCATCATGCCTTGTTACCACTGTGCAGGCTGGTGGTGGTGGTGTAATGGTGTGGGGGATGTTTTCCTGGCACACTTTAGGCCCCTTAGTGCCAATTGGGCATCGTTTAAATGCCACGGCCTACCTGAGCATTGTTTCTGACCATGTCCATCCCTTTATGGCCACCATGTACCCATCCTCTGATGGCTACTTCCACCATGTCACAAAGCTCTAATCATTTCAAATTGGTTTCTTGAACATGACAATGAGTTCACTGTACTAAAATGGCCTCCACAGTCACCAGATCTCAACCCAATAGAGCATCTTTGGGATGTGGTGGAACGGGAGATTCGCATCATGGATGTGCAGCCGACAAATCTGCGGCAACTGTGTGATGCCATCATGTCAATATGGACCAAACTCCCTGAGGAATGCTTCCAGCACCTTGTTGAATCTATGCCACGAAGAATTGAGGCAGTTCTGAAGGCAAAAGGGGGTCCAACCCGTTACTAGCATGGGGTACCTAATAAAGTGGCCGGTGAGTGTATATATATATATATATATATATATATATATTTTTTTTTTTTTGAAGAAGAAGAAGAAGAATCAGGAAACTTTTTTCTATGCAGCTATTTTTTTCAATTTTACATCACTGTATGTAGAAGTTCATATCATTCTGACCCTTTATCTGAAATAATCAGTTTTTAAGGGGCGGCTCCTTTAAGGCTTGTCAGTAAACAGCCACTGCACAAGTGTTTTGAAAATATTATCCATATAAAACAGTAATTTACAGACAAAGCATTATGAAATAATTTACTTCTGGTTTATGATGGAGCTGCTTTCAGATCCAATACAGCTGACTGCTTCATCTTTTAACAAAAGTTTCTTTGCGAACTCTCCATTACACTGTGCCTCGTTGAGAAAACAAAATGCTCTGAACAAACATAAAATCCTTAAACACGTTCCGGGACGCTAATAAAATAAACCATCCACTTGTTTCCGACATTGGGATCCTTCTGAAGTCAAGGCAAATTTGATTTCTCATGCCATGACCCCTGTAACAATTATTTACATTTATGCAATTACATTTTCTCACACGTAGGAATTGAATGGGCATCAGAAGACTCGTCTTCTTCAATGATGTAAGGATGAGTAAAAGATGACTGACATTTCATTTTTACATTTCATTTATATAAACACTTTTATCCAAAGTGAATTAATAATGAGGAATACAGCAAGCAATTCATCTTAAGGAAGCAAACACAAGAAATGCTAACAATACAAAGTTTCAAACATTGTCTAGGATTGTACAAGCCAGAAGAGGAAGAGCCAAAACAGTGGAAGTGGAATAACTGTTTCTTTATAAAAGTGTATTTTACTATACACTAGAAGAAATGTTCACAACAATGGCAAAAGAAAGACAACTCTTTCTCTCTTTAACCATGAGATATCGCAGATGAGAGGGTATTTTGTTTAATGTATATAATATTATATGTATTAAAGAGCTGCACGATTCTGGATAAATCGTTTATCTGGATAAATCTGGATAAAACTGTTTGTTTCATACACTATACATGACAACTCTGGCTCAGAGGCCGCGCCGACGCAGATCTGAATGTTCCGGTGTGATTTAGTTAAAGGTTTAATAGATGGGCGAATCTTTGTCATTTAGGAATGAGATCGCGTAGTAGTTTGAATCGAGATTGCAACCTTTTAACGATTAAGCGTGCAGCTCTAATGTATTATGTAAAATTATTAATTTTTTATTTGCTGTGCACCTCAGAAATATTTTTGCTTTATTTTGAAATATATTTAGTTTGAGACTTTTCCAGATTTCTGTCATTTAGAAAGTGGACTACAGCTAGATCTACTATGGATTACACCTGGAAGTTAAATATTTGTAACCAATGAGTAGAGTTGTTCTGCTGCGCCTGAAAGCGTAGGCAGCTGACTTCTTGTTTCGCTGCCCTATCAGGCAATGACTTTGCCGGCAGTTTATGAGAACGAAGGTACCTCACAAAACTGAGGCAACTAATTGTCTAAAAGTCATTTCTCGCTAGAAATGACATCAAAAGTGGAAAACGTTGGTCAAAAACGTACAGTTACACACAAACTGACCACCAACAGTTACTTTCAGATGCCATCTTTATTTTTTAGTAGCCTGACTACATCAGACTTCATACTTCCGCTCAATTTCAGTTCGCTTCTGTACTCAGTCTGAGATAGCGACCTATCTCTCAGTTTTCCTCCGGCCTGGAAATAGCCAGCCAATCAACGAACAGAGGGCGGGCTGAGAGCCGTGACGTAGACGCTAAGCGCCGAGTTTAATATTGTATTTTAGGTTAGGGAAATCGAAAACGACCGCGGATATGGAGACACGGGATGCAATTCGCTCTGTTGTGGAGAATATTCCCGGCATTTGCAAACTGAAGCCCGAACAAGAAGAGTGTTTGTTAAACATTTTGAATGGAGGTGATGTTGTGGCCCTACTCCCGACAGGTTTTGGGAAAAGTTTAATTTATCAACTATTACCGATCGTCAGCGAGAAACTGGGGAGGCCAAAGGCCGGCAAGGCGATAGTTGTGATTGTGTCCCCCTTGGTTGCACTCATGGAGGATCAGGTTAAGGAGGCAGCAAAACTCGGTCAGCCATGTTCACTCCGGTATTTCGCTCGATGGTTTCGTTTTCGCATCATACATGTGTTTACAGTGGAAGTTCGATGCGGCTGAGCTAGCGAATAACACACGTCATAACCAAACGTTATGTGATTGGCTTACGGGTAACCAATGATTTTATACTTCAGACAAGCGGCGCCCCGCGAGAAAGAAAACACTTTTCAATTAAGCCATTACAGACTCTGTCTGGAACGAAGCAAAGCGAAGTAGCAGAGTTTGGTATTACCAAGCTAATTTTTTAGCCCAACAGTCTCAGAAGGGAAAGCACAGGATTGTGGGATATCAAAGGCAGCAAAGGATACATCTATGCTGCCTTCAAAAATCTATCATATAAAGGTATCTCAGAAGACCAAAGGCAGCATTTTTAAGCTTTTGAACACAACCAATTACTGCACAAAGTTATCAAACTGGCTGCTATCGATTATGCGAATGAGGTGTGATTAAACAGGTGAACCTTGTTCTCTCTGACTAGTAAAGCTCCCAGTCTTCATCTTTTCATCTATAGTCTTGTCCTAATAGCTTCAGAGGCAGGCAGGGGCAGGTGACGGGTCTGCTTGGAAAAGGGACCAGGCACTGCAAAACTCTGAGGCAACAAGATGTACTTTTAGCGAATGGAGGAGTGTACATCCATCAGAATTCAGGCTTCTTCAGCCTCTTGCTCAAGGCTGCTGTCTGAAAATAAATGGAAAAGTAGCAAAGGGAAGGGAAGTTTCTTCTCCATTCTGGCAGAAACCAAAGGATGTGGGGGGAAAAAATAAATAATTACTCTGCTTGTTCAAACAAAGACTCTGAAATGGACTTTTCTAGGTGAGTAGATGCCTGCAAATGCTACATTATCAAAGTTGCATATGTTTTTTTTGCATTTAATAATCTTAAGAAATCAAACACCGACATGTCAAAATGAACATAAAAAGAAAACAAATAAAGATATATTGTGTTAGGATATAATCCTATGAACCATTCAGGAAACATATGCACCTAGGAAAACAGTTTTTAAAAAAGCCTTTAACAAACACAACTCATTAGGAAGAAGTACATATTTTGTAGTGTTTCATCAGCAGCAGCACCAGATGGAACATAACATTTGGAAGCAGACACACAAGCCCTCCGTTTAGCCTTTGACAATGTCTGGAGAGGAAAACAGAATTGCATCCTGGTCTCTCTTTCGTCGACCGACCCCATGTGACTTTCCTGGTTTATGAGCTATGAACGAGCAATGTCAGTAGTTGTGTTTGTGTTTGAATTACTGTAGACATTTACACGCACTACACACACACTTTGTTCATGACACATCACTGCTTCGCGAGATTGCTGTGTTTACAAAGCTGTTTCACTCATCCTATTAGCGGTGTGTTTTCCCCTGGCTGCTGGCTTGTGTAGGCAGCCTTCAGTATCGGGACCGTGGATGCCATCCCCCTGTGGAATAGCAGGCATAGATGCAATCAGCCTGGGGGGAAAACAGAGCTATCAGATTACCCCCCGGATCCAGTGCTGAGAGCTCCACTGGGATAGCTGCTTTTCTTTTGCTTATGACAGTGGCTAAGTGTCATCTCCAACAGCGAGATCAGAATATAGCTGTGGACTGAGTTTTGGTGGTTCTTCTGCCCCCACATGCTTATTGAATAATGAGGACAAACATCTGGCTGTATGGGCATCTGTACAGGCATCTGCATGCTGCTCTGTTCCTCCGGTGGTCCAACCTGGCCTGCATCAGCATGACAAGCCCTGACTAAAGCTGGTCAATTACGAAAGAGGAGGACAGGCTTTAAAATGAGACATTAAACACGAGAAAAGAGGGGAAAGGGAGAGAGTTGATGGGAGGAAATGAGCTAGAGAACATCAAAAATGAGAACAAATAAATTAAAAGAGTGATGTAAAATCAAATGAGAAGACAGGCGGCACTCTATAGCAATCATATCACAAAATGCTAGCAATTCATTTGTTCAGCTTAGAAACATTTAGAAATGCCCGGCTGCTATCTTGGAAGCACAACTTACATGAGTTGTTTTCAAGGTGTTGCTAAACTGTATAGAGTGGTTGCCAGGTTGTTGCTAAGCTGTTCAGGGTGGTTGTTTGCACTTTGCAGTGTGGTTGCTAGGCTTACTGGTCAAAAAGGCAAAGAAAGGACTTGGATCTTTCCTTCAATTCAGTTACTCCAGTCTTCAGTGTCACATAGTATTGATTGTAAGATTATTTTATTTGTTTTTAAATCTTTAAACGGACTGGACTTCTGTCTATATGCACAATTCATCGAGATCCCTCAGATCTTCAGATCAGAGGTTGTTGACCATTCCTAGGTAAAGCTGCACGATTAATCGTTGAAGATCACGATCTCGTTTCAAACACCCACGCAATCTTATTCTTAAATGTAAACAATTCATCTTAAATCTTTGTAAAGTACGATTACAGTTGAACATTTAAATCTGCGTTCACGCTGCCGCTGACCCAGAGAGGAGTTATGAAACGGCTTCACAAAGTATTTTCAACCAAACAGTATCATTATTTTTTTGTCTTACAATAATTCATATCACTGAAGTACTGGGATTAAAGTTTATAGTTCGGAATCAGATATAAACAGTAAACACTAATGTCTATGGTAGCGATCAAAATAGAGCGAGTCACCTATTGAGAAAGATTGTATCAATTACATTGTTTCACCAGTAGGTGGCGGCAAGTGACTGTTAAAAAAAATATGTCATTGAATCATTAATTCAAGGGATTCCTTCAAAAATGGTAATTCACTCTTTATGAGCAAGTCATTGAATCATTCATTTAAAATTTCTTAAATTGACTGTATTGTTTTAGTTGTCTATTCAGAATTGTTAGAGAATTGCAATCTCTATTTAAAAAAAAAAAGTTATTCTCAGTTTATCCAGAATCATGCAGTTCCATTATAGGGCAAGACTAAAATTGGGAGTTGAGCTGGCTTTTTCTTCAGCTGCCCCTAAGCCAGCTGAAGAATGTGTATTAAAACTGCTCAAACTTTCTGATTTTAAATCTAAGCTAAAAACTCTTGTTTTCCTTAAATGTATAGTAGAGATTAATGTAATCTCATGTACAGTGTTTTGTTTGTTTGTTTGAATGTTGTTATATTTGTATAACTGTAAAGCACTTTTGGTCAACTTTTAGTTGTTTTAAACTGCTCTGGTATACATTTTACATTAACATTGACATTATCCTTTAGAGATCATCCTAATATTCTGATTTGGTGCTCAATGAACATTTCTTAATCTTTAGAAAAGAGTCCAAGGCACTTCTGGTTAAAAAGTTTAAAAGCCTTTCACATTATCACTGTTGAAAACAATTGTGCTGCTTAATGTTTTTATGGGAATGGTGATACGTTTTTCAAGGATTCTTCGATTAATTTATGAACTTTGATAAAGAACAACATTTATTTGAAATATACATCTTTTGTAATATTATAAATTACTTTACTGTCACTTTTGATTAATTTAATGCATCCTTGCTGAATTAAATTATGCATTTCTTTCAAAATAAAAAAAATCTTACTGACTCCAAACTTCTGATTTGCAGAGTGTCAGTGAACATAACACTGAAGTGTTAAACTTCATGGAGTAATTACCAAATAAAGCAAATATAGAATAATGAAATATTGAAGGTCAAAAAGATTTAGATGCTTTTATTCTGCATGTAGTTTCATTTTATACATTAGGCTTGACTGTGGTGCAGTCCACATCCACAAATCCAATCCCAAAGCACTGATATAAAGTAAATCCCACCTCTCTTAAGTCGGACCAATTATGTGTGTAGAACCGCATCAGTGGCTCTTTTATTTTTCAGCAGCAGAATTGTGAAAGGGAGTTGGACATACATAACTGATTCTGTGTGCCACTCCTCTTGGTTATTGTAACGGCTCATGGGTGGATTACTCCAGAAATCAAAAGATCGGCTTACCACTAGAGCCTCGTTGTGATTTTGTGCTGGCCATTGGATGATTAGAGCGCTTGCGTGTGTTTGTGTGTGTTGGGAAATATTCTTTAAATGGTCGTGTTTATCCAAGCTGAACTGTTTAATCAAAGAACAGAAGGAGCAGCTTGTAAACTTTCAATGCAGCTGCACTCACCCCTAATCCAGCCACATTAATGCAGCTCAGCTTCTGTGTGTGTATGCAGGCCATGTGTAATGCCTGGATCCAGCAACGCCCTTCTGCTCATGTCCACTCAACTGTGACCCCCAAATACTCTTTAAATCCAAACTGAAATCCATGCAAATCAAACAGGATGTGAATCATGTTAGTAAAAAAAATAAAAAAAACATGTAGAGGGTGCATGTTGACTTAGGTGCTTTTAGGCATGAGAACAAAGTGAAAATGTTTACTCAGATTGAGGATGACACATAAGAGATAGCTTTAAAGTGTGTGTCTTAGCCATGTTTGTGTGCAGATTATTAGAGTTTTCATTTTATCAGTAAAGAGAGTGTGTGTGTGTGTGTGTTTGAGAGAATTTTGAACTGAATTGAGAAAGAGATTTCCCTTTGCATCATGTAATGGCAGCAATGGCTCAAATAGTAGAGTAATTTTGGAGACTATGGGTCAGATTTACTAAACAGGGCAAATTAGCATGAGATGAGCATGAGCAGTTCCAAAAAAGCACAGATGGGAGTGAAAAATGATGTGCGTGATCTACGACATGCAAATTAAAGAACACAGACGCAGCCGGACCTTTTCCATAATGACCAACGCAATCTAACAAGAGCAGCGCAAATTCTGGTTTAAGTTTTTTGGGCGGGTAAATTGACTTGCGCAAACCTTAGATTCCCATAAATTTTGCATGTGAAAGGGAACAGAGCCTAAAATGAACACTCGCCAAGCACCAAATGCGAGTAAAATTGGTGTTGGCGAGTGCATGAAACGGTGTCAGTCGCCAGTTGGCCAGTAACGATTTTTTTTATTCTAACAATGCAATGTTGTGACAACATGAACGTGAACTATTCTCTGTGCAGTTGACTGGTCAGTGCTTCATCATCACGAAAGTTTCAGCCAAATGTAAATTTTCTAGCGCTGGAACACACGAAAGGGAATTTGCTACTCACGTGTTGTGTGGGAAGTTTAAAGCCCCACTGAAGTGCCTTGGAATGCGCAGCTTTGTATGATGTGTTGATGTAATTTTCACTGAAACAGGAAGCTAAAGTGGGACATATTGAATGGCTCCTCTCCCTTTTCAAATAACCAATAGCATTTAGTTTACCTCACAGACTGCAAGACGTACTTGACAGCACCATGGAAGCGAATCCGAGCGATGATGATACGTTGGATTCAATAGTTAAATAAAATCTAGCCATTTCATTCTTAACCAACGTACAGTTAGAAAACGGAATAAAACTCGAGCAACCGAACACGCATCTCAAACACATATTGCTCTGTGACGTGTCAACGGTCGCTTTGGCGAATTTTGACATTGTTGTGTAACACACCAGCTTATTCATAACCTTAATGCTAACGTATTCATACTAAAAGCTAAAAAACGTACATTTTGATTTCAGGGGCCTTTAACATCTGAATCGCACGACCTAAAAGCTGCATCTCTCAGACAGCTTGCGAAGTTGGACATCTTTAAGTGTGACTGTTTGGATTTATATGAAATGGTTACCTTATATTGCAGCTAACTGCCTTTTTTAAACGAGTATGTTGACTATAATTGAAATGTTTTTAACTTGTAAAAGCTACAGTTTCAAAGTAGATCCTCAACACTGGTCCTCTCTCTGTCGGGTCTGAATGCCTCCCAGACGGACAGCATAATTCAATTCACACGTGGAGGATGAATCTTTTACAGCTACGGGCAGATTCACACCACAGTTGTAATGGTTTTTATTCAAAGCTAACGTGAGATGAAAGTTTTGAAGAAAGTCTGGATGTTAATATCAGTACTCACATGATTTGTCGTTTGATAATTTTCCTTTGGCATTCGAACTCACTGGGATTTCTTTCTTTTTTCCTCTCTTTTTCCCTGTCTAACTCTAAGCTGGAAATGATAATTACAGAAATCTGTTCTCAGGAAAGTTAGATTGAAATCCAAGGTTGAGTGTTGGCCAGGGACCCTCAAATTGCCTGGGCCAGGTGTTGATATTCATAATAATACACACTGCCCTAAATGTAATTGCCTCTGCAGACACAATACATATTAATGTGTCAGTTAGCAATCAAAGCACTGGGGTTTGTCTCATCTGACCTGTTTCAGAGCTGTCAGGAACACTCAATGTCAGAGGCTTCTGTCAGAAGACCCTCCGCCTGCCGTCTGCCCACCCTGCAGCCTGCTTATGCCTGCCCTGCCAGACAGGAGCCATGTAAGCACTTCTGAGAACTTCAGCAAGGTCCACAAAATCAGGGATTTATAGACCTACTTATATAAATCCGTCAAACAAAGCTACAGCTGGGAAGAAATAAACATATGGGGTCCACACTGGACAGATAAAAACAAAATATCTTCTCTCAACAAACACTTTTCATTTAGTTCCTTTTACCTCTATGATTTAAAAAAATATTTATATTAATGTACTATTCACTCACCATTACAATGAATGAGGCCTGAAGCTTTCAAGCTTCGAAAGGACATACAAGCGACATAAAGAATCAGAAGTTGTCCATGAGCAATATTCCACATCTGATGTCCTATAAAAGCTTTACATGAAGAATCGATACAAATTTTAGTCGTTATTCACTGAAAATCTTGTCATCTGCACTATTGGACATGTTCATGAGAGCTGTGGGTGAGAAAAGTAGTGATGACTAAATTGTGAATGGATCTTTTCAAAGAGTCATTTGATCCAAAACTGTCTATTATAATGCATTATAATTATTTGCGAGATGATATGCTGGATTACAATGTTTCTTGTGGTAGTTTTATAATGCATGATATACAGTATACAGACTTCCTAGAAAGGCTCATTGTATATTCTGATTTTTTTTTTTTTTAAAACATTAATAAATGATCTTGCTATTTCCCAAATATAAGCCTCAGGCTGTCTACATTCAGTGAGGACTGACAGCTCTGCAGTCTCATATTCACCTTTTCCAGTAAGTACTGTCTGAAATGATAGCTGCGTTCTCACTCCTGGCTGATGGAAGAGGATACTTCAAAGGGAAATCGAAACCGCAAGGTTTTGTATGTGGCCGGGAATGGCACCTTGAGATGAATGATGATGATTTTTGAATTCCTTATGGCTTTGGCCATGTTTCAGTGCGTCTGGGTCAGCCCACCGTCAGCCTCCAATCAGAATGCTCTTAGGGCAAGAGGCAACAGTAAGGATTGTTGGGGAAGTGACCCACGACCCCTTTCCAGGTGCTCCGCGGTTGTCTGATAAAATGAGGGAAAGGTTGTGTAGGTCTTAGAGTTGTAGCTCAGCAGTTAGCCAAATCTTCCAACCTCAGAGACTAAAGGTTCATCCAGATCTGCTAACCACAGCAAGACTGAATAGTTGTTCATATAGATGTGACAGCAGCATCCTGTTAGATTATGCGGTCGAACACTAAGGGGGAAATGTACGTTTCATTATTTCAAGACCCATTTACACTGCATGAAAATATTGATAGTGTATTATTAAATATGTTGTTTTCAAATGTAATTAATTTTATTTAAATTATCACTGTACTAAAGCCAAATCCAATATTTACTACCTACTACAAATGTGTAAATCTGAAGAGAATAATTTCCTTATTTTCCATTTAATTAAATATTTAATTCAATGGAAAATAAGGAAATTATTCTCTTCAGATTAAATCTGTCTATAAATATAGACAGATTTAAAATTTCCGGTTAATCTGATCCTTTAAAGGTTTGGGCAAACTTGAGACAAGTGACGTAATAAACTAGAATCTAACTTTATTTCAGTGTGAGTTAATGCTCATGTGCATTTCTCTTTTTGTCATGAATGTCAACAATAAGTTTAGGCAAAGCTAAACTATTATCTATCAATGGATGAGATGTCAAGATGATGTCCTCAAGTGTAATTTTACAGAAGCTAGGCGAGAACATCTGTCCACTTCGGCTGAGGCTCTTTTGATTGTAAGCTTTGAGGGTCTTTCAGTCTCTATTCTTCCTCGTGCCATCACAGAATAAGATCACAGCTAGTGTACAGAGACCCTTATCATTTTACATAAAAAAAAAAACATAAGAGAATAATTTAGTCATTTGCTTTTGTTTCTGAGCAAAGATCATTTGTTTGCAGTGCGATCCCACTGAAGCCCTCAAACAAGCCAAGCGGTGAAATAGTATATGTTTGAATGATTGTTATCAGACTGCTCAAGCAGAGACCCAAACACGGCTCTGTCAGATCAGAATTCCAGAATGGGGTTGTGACTTGGCAAACAGGCAGCCATCCTGATGTTTTTCCACTCGGTCATATCAGTGAGACTGCAGCAGGAATGTATCAGGAGTGTTTTTTTACATCCCTGAAGTCTTTGAAGAGGTTTAAGGATCTTTCAGGGACCCAGGCCAACCAAAGTGCCTGCCAGATATCTCCAAGTTAATAAGCCTCCATTAAGAAATTATTGCTGATGTTTTTGTGCTTTCCCACTGCAAAATCTAACTGCCAATTATGCCATGGCAATGCTCAGCAGTCCATTTGCCAGGATGTTGATAATTACGGTTCCTCTAAGCTCTTTTCTTCCTGCGTCTCATTTTACTTTGTGCACTTCAAATCCGGGCCGTCCGCGGAACACGTCAGTATTTTTGCCACCTACCATTATCTGTCATTCTCCTCTCATGTTTCATTAGTATACCACCTAAAGGGTCCAGTTCAAGTTGGGGTTGTTAAAATGAGTTCAGCCAGTGCAGTGAGTTCCATGCAGACTTCAAATAACTCTTAACACATAACCCTAACTTTATTCATGCTTTCATTATGCAGCCCCCGGTGCGACCTAACCAAGCTGAAAGCCACCAGCGTAGACGTTGAACCAGGCTGGCAGTCGAGTGACTGAACAGTCTTTGGCAAACATGAAGAACAGGAGGGTCTGTACTGTAGGTGGCCTTTATCTCTGGCACACCTGACATTGTCAAGGTCGTTTATTATCTCAGTCTGTTTGTGTGCCGCCAGAACACACTCGTCTCTCCTGGGTTGCGAGAAAAGCACTTTTTTGAAATGCTATGGGGAAGGGCAATTGATTGTGCTGATACTTTTGGTGATTAGACACATCAGTCAGTGTCAAGATTATCTGTGTCATCAGCTGATCTCAACAGCTGTAGGCTCGTCTTCTTTAAACGGCGTCGAAATCGGTCACATCTCTGCTCTGTCTGCTCCTTCTTCAATTACTCATACTGATTGAATATATGCAAATCGCCACCAAAATTAAAAGCCACCTGCAAGGAGACCCCAGAGGGATATTGTAACCTCCCAACAACCTCCAACTGCCCAACTGTTCTTAAAGACGCAGATATTTGAAAGACCGACATCCCTAGCATTCTCAACCCTTGGACATTAACACATGGATATGGAAACTGCATGGTCCCTACTGGCGACCTTCTATCTGATCTCGGTTCACCCTTATGCTGCTGCTCTTCTGTGAAGTGTCTATCTTTGATCCTTATTCCTTTGCTCCACTCACCCCTCCTCTAATCCTACTCATCCACCCATGCCTTCGCTTCTTCACCTCTCTTTCTTTAAACCCTTCCACTCCCACACCTCGACTGGAGGACAAAGGACCGGTGACTCTGTCTGGATCTCCGCTGGGCCGTACAGAGGAGTGGTTATTAAGAGCTGAGCGTGTGAAGATTGTTAATGCTTTGCGGCATGCCACTGTCTCCTGCGGGATGGAGAGATAGGTGGGATGTGTAAAGGTCAGCAGTCTGATTTGAGCACCTGTCTTCCTGCCTGTGTGACGGGCCAAGAAACCGCAGCTCTGTCCTTTGAACGTCTTTGCCTGCAGATTATCCGTTGGGATGTCCTGCTGTTGTTTTGTCCCTTCAGTAATGACACAGCTTGCTATGGATATATGTGTTTCTGGAGGTATATGTCTCGTGTGAGGGATCTTCAACGGCCGGATCTGAGTAAAGCAGCCCTAAGGCACTGAAAGTAATAGTAATCTAACAGTATTGTGCTCGAAGCTGTAAAAAGCTTCTTACCTGCATCAGATAAAATGGATCATGCTATCCCCATCTCTTGGGAACTTTTAGATTCTGCTGTGCCATGGTTCTGTGTTAGGATCTTATCCTGCTTTTGAACTCCATAGATTGACACAGAATTTATCTGTTAAAAGAAGTGTTCAAAAATGTTGGGATACCCAGGTGGATTGTTATCGCCCTGGATTCTCACCTTAGTCTTGCTTTTGGGATTGTTTATATCTTCTGGGGAAGTCATGAAAAGCTAAATATTGCCCTACATGGCTAAACATTGAGGGCCAGATGTACGTACATTTGCGAACGCAGCGTTAATAGCGCCATGGCCAAGACGTAGAAAGTGCTTGATGTGAAACCGCAGTGTGTGTGTTATGTACCAAACCTGCAGTTCATCAGGTAATCAGCGCCTGTCCCCACCCACTATACCGTAAATTGCGCGTATTTAAACGCGCAATTGAATGGGCCTCCACCTCGAATGTGAACGCTGAGTTGGAGATTCGATGTCATCTTTGATTTCTTCCAGTAACTGTAATATTGCGTAGCTGCTTAATCTGTAATGCTTAATGATTTCGTTTTCACTCAACTGAAAAAGTGTGATTCTTGTGGCAAAAATCTTTTCAGCTCGTCTCCTTAGTCTATGTCTTTGGATTACTGCTGCCATTTCACCAGGATTACTGCTGCCTTCATGCCAGGAAACTCTCCTAAGGTACACCTGCTTTTAAGAGGCGGAGACTTTTCAGCGCAAAATAAAGGCGCGCTTTCACCGGCTTTTTCTGTACATAACGCAGAATACATAATTAGGCGCTGTTCATGCTTCCCCTCCCATCTCTTTATGTGACACTCCCACTTTCCCCTTGACCATCCCATGAATGCATATACATGACACGAAAAGCGCATTTTGCCATTTTCAGTTCCCGCGACAGGCAGTCTGCGCTTTCATCTCGGTGCGTCCCGTTCGTACATACCTCGCCATGGTTTTATGCGCACTTTGCGAAACAAATACGCCTGAAGTGGGCGCAAAAGCATTAGTACATCTGGCCCTGAGAGTCATGGTCAGTGTTTTGTTTATTTTGTTTGTTTGTTTGTTTGTTTGTTTTATAGTCATTTGATGGAAATTTCCTTTAACAACCATCTCGATTTGTGAGGAAGATGAAGATATTTCAGGAGAGCTGGATGGGAGCCCAAATTTGTTAGGTGATGATTATGAGGTGTCCTGAAACCCATCATCCTTAAGACTCCATCCCAGCCATCTCTTCTGATATTTTCATTGCCACTAAATAAATGTTTACATAGATGGCTGACTCAGTAAATAAAATGGCACAATACAGCACACATCTGCTGTACAGTGACACAATAAGCAACCTTGTGTTGACAAGCAACCTTGTGTTGCTCAGCTAGACTGAGAAGAAACACTTTTAGCAAAAAAGTGGTAAAAGGTAACAAGTGCCTGACTGTATGTTACATTTTGCTATTTTAGTTTGAGAATTTAATGAAAAGCAGCTAACAGTTTCCAGTTTCTTGGTCCCAAGATATTGGTGTGTTTGAATGTTTTTGCACATTTTTAAAGGTGTAACAAAACTCAAAGCATTTGAGAACTACCCAAGAGGCTGTGTCAGGAAACACCGTAGCTCTCACAGATACATTTCTACACCTGCTTTTGTAGTTAATGTATTATTAAATTTTTTAGGCCTATATTTAAAATATACCATTATGTAATATTAATGTTACGTATTTACTTTCTTTTTAGTCTTAAATTGGTCACATTTCTCAACCTCTATCTCCTCCATATCACTGATAGTGAAACTCATTTTTCCTTATAATTAACTTCTTTCCAACCATCTGAAGCTGAATATTACAGTAGACACATTAATAGGGCACCTTTAACATGAATCACTTTACATGGATGATGGGATTAAATTAGCATCTGATTATGAGGTGGCATTAATCTAATGGGATTCGGATGACAGCAGCCCTCAATTCACAGATAGATTTAAACAGTTATGGCATGTCATGCTATAGCCAGACCTTCTTTTCCAGTGGGCAAAACTTTTATTTGCGGGAATGTGAAAAATAGGTTACACTTTACAATAAAGTCCCAATGAGTCTAATCCTATACCCTAGCGCGTCTACAGTCGACGTCGGCTGGGTGCTAATCCTATACTCGTCTAGCGCGTCTACACATCGACGTCGGCTGGGTGCTAATCCTATACCCTAGTGCGTCTACAGTCGACGTCGGCTGGGTGCTACTTGTTCCCCTAACTACCTTGCTGCGCAGCAAATGTCCTTTAAATGCTTTAATCACGGCCGGGAGATCTCAGAGCAGTTCTCCAGAGCATCTCCCAAGAAGAAGCAAGGCCGGAGGATCTCAGACAAATTCCACTGAGAATCCCACCAGAAAACACGGATACAACAGTTTTTATAGAATAGGGGTATGGCAACAATGCCATGATGCATTACATAATTTCCCTACAATTTGATTGGTTCTTCATATGCAAACCCTTCTGTTACCAGGTAAAAACAAACTCTGTTTCTGTGATTATTTCATGATCACAAGTTATAAAACTAGACATCTGTCTAGTTTCATTTCACATTTGTTATTTATACACTCACACAACCAAAGTCAAAGGGGAATTGCAACACAACATACAACATTCAAAAACACAGGACAGAACGTTTTAGTACATTGTGTTTCAAAGTGTTTAGCATGTTTGGCCTAAAAGAGAAATAAGGTTAGATGTTAGAAACATGGTTAGTTTAATATACAGTTTAAAAATCCATCACATTAACTAATGTAGTTAAAGCTGCAGTCCGCAGTTTTTCCTCTTTGTCGCCATCTCTGTTCGAAATCTGCAATTGCAGTTATTCGCGGATTTATAAACTTTACGTGAGTTGTGCCTCGACACGGCACAGCGCGGATGAACACAATGTTTGAGGAGAGTGTGAAGCTGTCAGTCACCGTGCCGGTGTGGATACTGTCATTGAGAATCACAGATTATTATTTTTGGAAGTATGACCAACATAATAATTTTCACCGGAAAATGTCATCTGAACAAGTAAGTAACATCCACTTTTCTTCTGGTTTTGACCAACTAAGGAAAAAAATTATTGCAGTAAATCGCGCTGATTAAATCTAACAATCGCTTATCATATCACGTGAAACCGTGCTAATTATACTTTGTTCTCAAATTATTAATGTTCAACATCAGCATTGCGTGACTACATTTAATGCCCTTCAGATATTATCCTTGTTTTCGCATGGCCCAGTTGCAGTCTCTTTTTTTCTGTAGACACTCCGAAGTCTTTTGCATTTTACAACGGGTGAATCTGTTGTCACTGGTGATTGTCGTTTGAACCTTTTTGGATCCGCCATCAAATTAATGTTTAATTATATCAAGTGCTGTGAGAAAAGGTTATAAATCTCCACCTCCAATATCCTCACACGCAATATAGCCTACTAGCCGAGACTCCTCCTTTATGTGTACAGATGTGACGTAATGACGCAAAGACATGCTCGAATCTCCTGCGGAAATCCACCAGTACCACTGGAATTAAAAACATCATTACAAGCTTACCGTTTTGAATCGAGGCAAGCAGATAGTTTTGAACACTGGCTGGTTATGTATTTGCTCAACTTATTTTGGATATTTTTTAACCCAAAGAAGCTACAGACTGCTTTAACAAATGGAATCATATTGTAAAGTGTTACCAAAAAATAAAGGACACATAGCCACTTTTGATCGAGCATTAACCACGAAAAACTTTTTTTTTTTTTGCATACACAAACACAATGTCTGTGTTTTTAGATCCTACTAAAACAGAGTGGACTGATTCTTAACTCACTATGTCTCAGCATTAGTATAGATGCTCTCTGAGGTTACATTTACACGGTGTACTAAAAACGGAAAAGTGTTTCCTTTTTTTGGATGTGTGTACAGACAATAATATTGTCAAAGCAATCCCCATTCACACGGATCAGTGAAAATGATTAAAAATTCTGTATTAGTCATGCCAAGCCAGTAGAAACACTATGCGCATATAGACTGAACACGTAATACTCATGCACATGACGTCACCATTTTCACAAATTCGTGTTTTTGTAGTTTACATGAAGATGAGGCCCCCAAAACGCTGTTGTCGTGTAAATGTTTTCCATTTTTAGTTGAAAACGGTGTTGTGTTAGCCTTGTTAGCCTTGTGTTAGCCCCTTGTAGCCTGTGTTAGCCCCTCAGTTAGCCTTGTTGCTGCTGGAGACATGATTTTGAACTTGGAAACCCACCTTAATGAGTGACTGACATTCTGTGTCCATATTGGGACAGACTGCCAGCAGCCATTTTTGAATTCACTCCATGTCACCCTCCATTTCTCAGGATGTATGACTCTGATCTCGTACAATTAAGTATGCTCCCACAGTTATGTTCTTGTGTACCTACCGCAACATTCAGATATGTTCAGCAGGACTACCAGTGTCCCGAACTAAGTTGCATTTGAGCAGAAATTAAACCAATTTTTTCACACATGCAAGTTTTCTGTCATGGTAGCAATGTATTTTTGAAACATGGAGCATGTACTGTTCGTACATTACACACAAACTGATTGATTTCATTAGAGTAGAGAAAGTGTTTCATATGTGTGAGACAGGTCTTAAGAGGACTACACTGACCACCTGATTTATGCAACAAAAAAAAAGAGTAGGCTTTGTTTACACAGTCAGTGTTTGGAATTGATAACTCACAATAGCCTTCAGTAATGCCTGTCACCATGACAGATAATGATAAAAAATATCTAGACTTTGTATTGCTTTTAAGTACTTATTTTAGACAACTCCCACCGCTTTTATCCTCTGAGATGCAGCCAAAAACGTTTTGCCTCTATCAAATTATTTACTACGAGGTGGGAGACAAGCTAAACTACTTTTTTTTTTTTAAATGCAGAGTACTGCCATTTCACTTATGTGAAAAAATGCTGATCTTTTGAACTTTATTCAAAGAATTCTGCAAACATGTAAAAATATATTAAGCAGCACAACATTGATCAACACAACATTGAGCACAACATTTCTTGAGCAACAATTCATTGAATGATTTCTGAAGGATCATGAGACACTGAAGACAGGAGAAATGATGCAGAAAATTCAGCTTTGCCAATACAATAATACAAGTTACATTTTATAATATTAAAATAGACATTTTAAATTGTAATAGTTTTTCACAATATTCATGTTTTTACTGTATTTGATCAAGAAAATGCAGCCCCAAACTTTTGAAAAGTAGTGTAGATTATACAGTAATGTGACTTACTAGTCATTGACTGGTTCTGTTCATACAGCACATCAACAGAACTCGCTCTCAAAATTACTCCATTTAAGAGAGTCACTTTGGTTAAAGAGTGAATATCTTTAATAACTGAACGGTACGTGAACATTAATGGCAGTATTCTGTGGCAGTGTATAGGCACAGGCTTGGAGAACAAATATAATTCCTGCACTCTTTCAAGCAAAAAATAAAACTTATCCAGCTTCACTGCAACGCCTAGTTCTGCTTCCTCTCACTATGTCTCCAAAGGTGCAGGTGTGTGGAATTATTGGGCATCATCATCATGAATACAGAAGATATGAGTAGCTCATCTGTCTTCATGCACACCCAGCAGAGAACACCTGCTGCATCTTTTACATCTATCTACATTTACAATCCACACACACTCACTATCGAGTGTACCTGCGGGGCCAATATTTTATACCGATATACTAGAAGAAATCAGTATGGCAGGAGGTCTCAGATGTCCTTATTTGATCACAGCTCAACATCATATAGGAAACTAGACCGCTAGCAACAGTCTGCTGGAGCAGAGGTCAGGAAATGTGTAATCCAATCGACACTAGGAAGAAGCACTTCCAGCACACGGATTGTTTTATTTGACACCGCATGCCAGCTGTTGGTTCTCCGTGACAGTCCAGAAGTCTATTGCACTTTTGGTTCAGATCTGTGCACATTGCTAAAACTGTGAAATACAATAACTACTGACTCATTTCCAGTGTAACTCTTCTTTAATGATCTGTAAGTATGTGACTCATCTGTATTGTGTCTAATTCAAGGGTTCATTGCAGTGCCGTATTTCTGGGGTCTGTTGGGGACTATTTCACATTTATATGGGTGGTTATATAAATAAGTGCATGCATAATTTATTCCATCATCTATTTTTGTTTTCTTAGATTGTGACTTGCAGGCAAAACTCACTATTTTTTTGCCACTTTGTTTTATTGTGTATTTTGTTCTTTTGATGAGGACTTAATCGATATTGTGAATTTTATGGAGAAGTAGTTCCTTTTCTAGCACATTGTTGCAGCCATGTTCTTAAGGAATACCATAACCAATAATATTTTTATAATGATTTTTTATTAAATGTGTTGTAGTATGTCTTTAAACATTTTATATTTGAATTCCTTATTGCGTATTGGGTTTGTTTTTTTAACTTTTATTAACGCGTATTTTATACTTGACAGCGTGTTGTTCTGAGTCAGCAAACATTTTCAGAGTTGATTATCTCTACTCCCAAACCATAAAAGATCAGGTATATGACGCACTAAATTGGCACAGAGCCTGATCACAGTAACTTATCATATTTGCCAGGTGCTCTTTTATTGGTTTAAACATAAGTGGTCTTTTTTTTTTTTTTTTGCAGGCTGTACAAAGCATTTTGAAGTAGATGCTAATGCAGCGCTGAGTGCATTATCCCTCAGTAAGCACAGTACAGAATGATCCTCCTTCAAGCTCAAAGACTTAGTGTTGGTTCATTTGTATTAATTAGTAAATGAGAATTAACGGTCTACAGAGTGATTAGTTTAAATGTTTGTTAGAGTTATTTCTTTTCTTCAAAATAAATGGTGCAACTTTTCCGTCCCTGATTTACTCATATAGAGAAATTAGCATGAATTAAATTATTCAGCTCATTTTTTTTTTTTTTTTTTTTTTTTTTTTATGTATTTGATTTTTTTGCATGAAAATTTGAAGCATCGGACACACAAGCAAGGTTTTTTTTTGTGCTCTTATTTAATTATTCTCGTATTTGGGTAGAGAAAAGTCTTGCACCTCATTAAAATAATTTAATCCACTGTCAATTGCTTGTTAGCCCAAATCACTAATGACTTTGCATTTACTGGAAGCAAGATAAAAGCTTTGCTATTTGTTTTTGCTCCAGTCAGACTTAATTACTTAATTTGTAATGTTCGTTTTCTTCTTACAAATGAGTTGTCAGTGGAGGAAGTGCAATTGTAGAACTTCTGCAATCATATTGCAAATCTGAGCTGACTGGACTGCCTGTCTTTTAAAGATTAGGGGGAGGATGTATATTGATCTGCTTGATTAGATTACATGCCACTAGAGAGGGGAAAACTATTTTATTTTAAGAATTGGGCATTATTGATTGTGTTTTTGTTCATGGACTGAAAGATAAGTTAATTTCGCTCTGATTTCACAAACAGCACGATGCAGAACTGGATTTGTTTAATGTCTTACGCGCAGTCTTTATTCTTATCTGCATCGCTAAGCACCTCTCAGGGAATGTTTACACCTGTGTTTTGACGTTTAAACTCAGGATGTGGTATTTGAGCCGGCCTCTATAATTAAAGTGCGCCTGACTGCTGAGCTAATGTCTTGTGGAAAGCAGTAATGAGCAGAGAGTGGTGATGCGTTCCACTTGGTGGCGTCACCGTTCAATATGTTCCTCACACATTTTGCGACACCAGCCTGCAGCCAAGCATTACATATTCTCTCCTAGAATTTCCACATATGCAACTGAGCCATGAGCCATGTTTTTTATACGTGCTCAATGCTTGCTGGTGTTCATATTGTTTATATTGTTTCGGTCTCAGGGCTGTGTACTTCACTCAATAGCATTGAAGAAGTGCTGTCCATTTGGCATTGCCTTGGGTTAGGAGCATAACATGATGGAACATGACAGGGATAGGATTAAAAGGTCACCTCTGGCATGCTGCCGTTTGAACCATGTGATGAGCAGCTTGGCATTTGTGGCGTCCACTGGCTCATTGTGTTCCAATCAGAGCAGAGCAGGCAATCAAGTACAAACAGCATTCAATCTTGCATGACCACATTTTTATTGCATGTTTAATAGAATATATTGAGTTTGGCTCGATTGATGAAAAATAGGGCGAGATTGATTATAGCAGTCAGAAGATAGAATGATGTCAAATCCCTCACGTTCTCAGCCGTTGCATTAGAAACACCCCCGCAGCATCGTACATTTTTTCTTTTTGTTATTTACTGCCGAGGTAATATAACACAAATTATCGCTTTATAAATGTGTATTAAGTAGATTTATGTTGATAACTGTGGATGTTGATAACAGTGGAATGTGTCACAACAGTCCTTGAAAAGGGTCATTTGGCCCCATTTACTTCCATTGCCTCACCTTAACCTTAATTAAAAAATATATATAATTATACGAGGGACGTGTCAAAATGATTTTCTGTGGTAATCAACAAAATGGCACAAATGCATGTATTGAACCCAGCATATTACTTTCATTTAGCCTATATCATGACTTAAAAAGCTTTACATTTCCTTTAAATACTAAAGGCCCAATTTTATTCCTTTGTAAGTGCTGTATAACATTTATTGACGTGTATTGAACTCTGAAAATTACTTATTCATGTACGACTTGCCTTTTACATTTTACTGGGATGATAATCAACAATTATGCAGGAATTTACCGTCAACACTCATTGTTTGTTGTGATTGGAGGGCACTTGTATAGGTGCTTATTATAAAATGGGTAAATTGCAGCTTGCTGTACCACGATAGGAGAAAAGACAAGTTTGAGACACACAGACGCTATAATTACAGTAAACAAGGGTCAGATGAGCATCTTCCAGTGCGATGGGATGCTAGACATGCAGAATTCACCCTTCAGTCAGAACTGTATGTACAGATTAAGGCGAATAGCAGTAATGATGATGAAGAGGAGGATGCTGGTTGCTGGTTATGGGTGTGGATGCCATGCTGCGATCGCGCTGATGCACAGCGCCTGGTTGGAAGACTGAAACCCGGCTACAGTCTAACTCTCACAGCAGGGCTACGGTGCTTGAGGAGAGCCCATTAAATAAGCAATTAAAAGCAGATAATGAAGGGGCCAGTCGCCAGCAGGGGCTCGGCCCGACTGACTGCCTCGCTGAGCCAGACAGACCTTCTTAAGGGCTACGATGGCCTTCCCCCTCCTGGTCAGGCTTAAACACCAGTCAGTGTGTATTTGTTTGTGTGTGTACACAGAACTTAACATTCAGCAGGATCAGAGCTTACTGCATGAGCCTCGGTGTGATAAATGAAACATCTGGTGGGAAAATGATTTAATAACTTTAATGAGTGTGAAACTGCTCTTTTCTGAACGTACCATCCTGCGTTGCGCTGCAACTTCCATTGATTTATTTTATAACTGTGAAACATGATTCTCATAAAGTCTTTTTTGTAAGTCCTTGCCGTCTCGAGCCTCTGTAGATAATGCAATGCGTGAGCGTTTTGTCCGTGGGTTGGCTAATCAATATCTTGCATTACCTTTAATGACCGGTTTGTTGACATACAGTATATGTTGGTTTCTTTTTAGTTTTGATACTCACGTATCCCCGAATGACTTCTACACTCTTTGGACATCTTCAGCAGAGCACTGTACTTGTGTGAATTGGTGCCATGCCTCAGGAGACCAGGGTCCTACTCAGCAGATAATAAACACCACATCAGTGCCATGCTAATGAAGACAGATAAAGCACAGTCAAAGTAAAGATTTATTTTCTACTGAGGTCCACAATGTGATTGTTACCTCAATTACATACGATAAAGAATTAGTGACACAAGGTGTACAGACGCCCCAAGGGTGTGTGGTCTGTGCACTTAATGTTTTCACTGGTGCTTTCTTTATTGGACTTTCAAGGTGACCATAGCATTGGTATTCAATTCAGGGTGGAGAGCGTTTCTGAAAATAAATGGTGGGAGGTTGGCCGGGTCAATGCCGGTCGGAGATATCCGAAGAGTTTCTGTTAAACGTTTGTGGAATGAAGCATTAGTGTGCTATAGTTTACACAGCATGTTGGTTTTTCATAGGCTTATTGTTTTACACATCCTCAGTGAGTTTTGGGTTAGATAATTGATGCAACATTTTTTAGAAAGGTTGTGAAGGGCTTATAAACTCATGCCCAGTGTTTCCTGCATCGCATTCTGTGGCAGCACTGCTGAAAAATCTACTGCGCCATGGCATTTAAAATGGTTTTGTTGAAATAATATTTTAAGATAATAAATACATGTGTACAATAGATAATGAATGCATTTAAATGCTCAACAATATGCTAGATCTTTAAAATAGTTCATTCTAAAAAACCAGACAATTTAAACAAACTGTTTGAAATGTGAATTTGTGTTTTCTTTCGTTTACATCAAAATGTAAACAGACATACAAAGCATGCTCAATGAAATGTGAAGAAATCCGTGTCGACTCCTTTTTCTTACTTTATGATCTTTCTCCGATAATAGAACACTATATTAGGTGTTCGTTTGACTTTACACTGTGTCGGGTTATTAAAACATCAAGATTGTGTAAACATAAATGTAGAATGGTTTACAAGAAATATTAATCAACACAACCTCTTTCAACATTGTTAATATATTTTTTTTTTTTTTTTGCAGTGATTCAGCATATTAGAATGATTTCTGAAGGATCATGAGACACTGAAGACTGGAGTAATGATGCTGAAAATTCAGCTTTGGTCATAGGAATAAATTACATTTATGAAACAGTTATGTTAAATACTAATATTTCACAATGTTGTTATTTTTACTGTATTTGGTAACGGCAAAGGAAAACTATTTATGTCGTTTTATATAAAAACGACATAAAAAATATGGAATTTGATTTATGACCAAAATAATGGAATTTAAATTTATGACCAAATTGAAAAGAAAAGCGGCAAAAAAGAATTTTTTTGTGTGTGTGTTCCTGGTAAAATCTACGTTATGGCAAGATCTGAAGTGTGTGTGTGTAAGAGAGAGTTTGTGAGTGAGTGAGTGAGTGAGTGAGTGAGTGAGTGAGTGAGTGAGTGAGTGAGTGAGTGAGTGAGTGTGTGAGAGGTAACTTCTTGCCTTTCTTGATGTGACTTTTTGTTGTGACATTTCCATCTAAAGTGACAAATTGGTTTCTTGTACCCATCGTCATCTATGCAGTGATACATCACACTGTCATCTGACAGAAGAGGGTGTGAAGTCAAACCTTATAGGTGTCCAGGATGGTGGAGGACAGGTCCCTGAACTCATTATCAGGGCGTCTCAAGACTCTCACTGGAACTTTCACTCTGTTTGAAAATGAGGACCTGCAGAATATTCAGGAACAAACATAATGGCGGCTGCTGTCTGACGTTACCCTAACTGTTCCCCTCCGAGTCCGGGTGATTCATTCTGTCATGTGTCATACCCCTGATGACTCTGGTAGCAGTGTAATGTCAGACTCCTGATGATAAGCCACGTTCTCTCTAATGAAAACCTTCGCTCTGAAACCTTAGGGGTTTACCATAGCTAATGCCATCTCTTGGCTCGACTAAGGGCAAGAGAAATGCCAGGAACAATGCCAACTTGGCATGTCACCGAGGGTTTTTTCCCTCTCTTTTCTGACAAGCCATATATAGAAAGGGCTCATTTTACTCTCAAAAACTCGGCGAGATGCGTTGAACTCTGCGTGGATTTTTCAAAAGCCAAACTTTCCACACAGCCCGCAGGCAGAAAAGGTGCTCGCAGAAATGGTCTAATTAAAACTGCATAATGCAACTTTCTAACTAGAGACACTTTTAAGATGTATGATTAGGAAACTCTACTCAAATCATTAGTGTCTTGCCCTTTTCTTGCTGGCCCGAGTCCAGACTTATGACAGCATGTGACAAACAGTCAGACCACTGGGAACATGTGAGGAGGCGCACCTGATTCTTTTCATCCTTCATCACTCTTATCAAAATAATCAAGTATCATATCCTCATGTTATTTATCTGTCTAATGTCTAAATAACAAGATTTTGTAAAAAGAATCAGCACACTTTAAATAATGAATGCGAATTTGTAGCATGTATCCTAATGTAGTTTGTATGACAATGTTAATTAGTAATTGTAAAATGGCAGCTATTCTGTGTAGAAAATAAAAATAAAATGTTAATGCTCTCTAATATACACAAACAAACATAGCATTTTAGTCAAGCATCTGCTCCATGTTACCGGCCAAGTTTAAAACCCTTGTTTTAGCTCAATGATTAATTCTCCTGTGATCAGTTGGCTATTCCGTGTTGTCCTGGACACAATACAATGCATTTGTGTGCACACTGCTAATGCATTTTGATCACAAGATTTTCTCTGTATGTGAAATGAGGGATCAGATCACATAACAAATTCTTATTGTTTTCCCCGATTATCTGTTATGAAGCGACATTGAGCTGTGCGAAAGGTGCTAATTATTTATTTTTTTGCACTTAACTTATCAGGTCACCTGACATCTGTTGTTAATCTTGTAAACGGGTCATATTATACATGTTCTAATGTACACGGACAAGCAATGTTACATATAACAGGATAAGTCACAAGCCATTAAAACGGTTGTAAACGTTTACAGTACATGGCGCATGTATGTGATAGTTTTAAGTCTAGTCGAATGCTTCTTTCTCAACATCATCCTCATTAGACCTGCATTCATTATATTTCAAGTTTTTCATCTGGTATTCCATTCAGAGAGAGGACTTATACTTCATTCCATTTTATCTCTCTTCAAAGGCCACATCTGAAGAAGCATCCCTGTGCTCAATTAGACAAGAGTCCATTCCTTGAAGTGCATTTCTGTCTAGAACAAGAAAGCACTTTTTTCCCCATGGCGCGCTCTTTAACCTCTCTTGGCGACAGCTACAACTTACTGTATAAAATAAATAAAAACGAACAGTAAAATGCAAATTGTAAGTAGGTTTGGGGACAAACAAAGCAGTAAAATATCTATTAAGCAAAACAAATGCACACATTTGATTAGCATGTACACACACACAATTAGAATAAAGGACTGCAGAAAGTTTGCAGGAAATGTTGTCATTCTGCTCATACATGTCAAGCCTAATAGCTTCCCTGAGCCTCATTGGCTTGTGCTGCAGCTCTGAGAAACCAGTAATTGAGAGCAAAGCATCTTGTTCAACAGAACTACGGTTCTTATTAAGTGCATGTTTGCCTCTGGCTGTCAACATTGAGGTCTCTGCTTCAGGGGTTTCCCTGTGTGGTTATAATTGGACTTGTTTGGGAAATGTTTTACGTTTTTTATACATTTCTCCCCATACGTTTGTCCTCCTGATTCCCTTATTCAGATATTGAACTGATTTGACAGAAAACACAGAGCAACTTGTGTGTTGTGTGGCGAAACCTTTTAAGCAAATATATGTGTGTGGTTTTCTTGTTTGCTAATTTATTATCTGTTTTCGCTCCCCATCAGCAGCCTGTTACTTGCTCTGGCTTTGATGAGCCATTCTGTCATCACTCCTCTGCCCTTCGTGGCATAATTACGGTAGTGCCTGCCCGATGTCTCTGGCCCATTAGATAGATGGAGAGCAATGAGAAGGAAAGAATTACAGTTGAAATAGAAACCATCTTTAAAGCGACCAACTTTAAAGCAAATTCATTGTGAGATCTTATTGCTATATATAATGTATCATAAGATGACTCACTCAAATCTCAAATGTTGCTGGATGGTTTTAATTATGTGAAACTGCATCACATTGTATGGTACATTTATTAAAATGAAAATTCTGTCACCATTTACTTTGACTGAGCTACATTAGCACATGAAATATACAAAAGAACACAGAGCTGTTAGCTTTAGACAAGATGGTTTGCATTGTCTAGCAGCCGGTATCCCTCCGAAACACAAGTACACACGGCACTGTTATTCTCTTTGCTTTTCATGCTAATGCTTTTGGATACAATGTTGGGGGTACATGAGAAATGTAAGTCTTGACCTGCTAAATTACCACAAATTAATATTCACAGCCCTGGGCTTTGCTAGATGAGGCAGTGAATTAGACTAGAGAAATGAATGATTAACGCAGGGTTGATTTTCACATTTGGATACCCTGGGAGAAATGGGAGAACAACTTGTTTTTTTCTTCTCTCAGTGCATGTAAATTACCCTTCCCAGTCTGTTCCCAGTAAAGCCGACTTACTCATGAGCCGTCATGTGTCGATTTGCTTTAATGTGTGGATGCACATGTTTTCTCTGGCAGATAGAATGATACACTCATTGTATTTCCCTCGGGATCACTTTCCACCCCTAATCTCATATTCTGAACATTTCCATATGGTAATTTGTCCTAAATCTGATTCAGCAATATGTTCTCCTAAACCATGTCAAGTCCAGAAATATGATTTTCTGTTTGTCAATGCAAACATTGCATTGACAAACATGTCAATGTCTGCCCCCTTCTTTTATCTTAATTTTATCTACTGATACCTTTTAACATGAATTACATGTGATAGCAAAAAGTGATTCAAACTAGCTAGCTATTATAGGCTTATACTGTATATGGCTTAGTCAGACATTAGCTGATGTTGATGTAAAAGACATTTAATTTGACAAAGAGGATATTTTGGGGATTGGGTGCAAACTGTGATGTATAATATGCCTCGGACATATCCGCTGTCATCTTCATTCCTAACAGTTTTTTTTCCCCTACCTCTGCAATATTTGTTTTCATAAGCTTAACTTAGATTGATAAATGACAACAGAGTGAATTCAAACAAAGCATCCCACTACTCAAAGTAGCCACTGACATTCGTTCATTCGTTCAATCAATCAATCAATCAATGATTCATTCATTCATTCACAAATTTCTAATTTGCATTTTTACAAATTTTTATTTTTTTTTATTCATTAAAAATTGTTATCAGTAAGATTTTTATTGAAAAGCTGCACTTAAAAATGTACTTTAATAACTTAGCACTTGCTCTTTTACAGCCTTGCACTGCAGGACAAGTGAGCTTATTTTTTCTAGGGCTGCATGGGTTAAAAATATTGATTTCTCAATAAAACACTACATCAATTCTTAAATCCAAAAAGACCTGATCTTTCAGTCTATGCTCTTTTCAATTGATTAATGAACAGTACTGAAATTAATGATTAAGTTTGTAGACCACCCTTCCAATATGTCGCAATAAGCTTTGTGCTTTGTTACTATTGATATGAAACAAAGTCAAGCTTTCAAATTAATTAAGAAATTCAAACAAATACCGTTTTGGTGCTCTTTAATGAGGACAGATCACTATAGTGCCTCAGTTCAAGAGAATTGCCTGATCATAAATTTACTGATCTTCTCTTCTGCTTTGCTACTAGTTACAGCACGAAATGAACATGAATGAACATCAGAAGGTATGTTTAAAGATACAGTACAACTTACCGAAATCCGTATCATGTCTCATGTAATCTCTCAATCAGTGTGTCAATCACGGAAAGACGTCAATAAAACAGCTTGAGAACAATGTTACATTTACTTTAGAAAAGCCATTTAATCGAATCTTGAATTTTGAGTCAATGCCTAGCCCTAATATTTTCCATAGTTTGATGAACACTTTGAGCACAATTGTGAGAAAAAAACCCTGTGTGTGTGTGTGAAGGCCCCTCACATGCACACACATAGTGGTCTACCCACCAGTGGTTCGTATGATTGATTACCCAATCTCCCTCTAGCCTCAGTTACACATTTAATAGCCCTCTGTTTATGAAGACATGGAGTTTGTGGCTGTACCTTGCAGATGCACAAATCATTTGTGTGTCTTACTTTTGGTCTACCTTATAGACTTCTCTGTATGGATTATTACATTCATATATAACCCTAGAATTTACTGCTCTGTTTCTAAATGTGCTTCCCAGTTCCATCTGCTGCCACCTTATAATGTTGACATATTTCTCTCATACTCCTTATTTCTTCTTTAGTTCTATGTGAGTGATTTTACAAATAAGTTTTCTTAGCGTGATTAATTTAATTATATATGAAAAAAGAGATACAAGTAATATCTCAGAGATTCCAGCTAACCACACTTAAAACATCAGCTTTTAATTTAATGTAAAGAGTAATATATAAAAAACGTTGTTATATATTCCAAGTGTTCTAAAAATATGTTATTTTAAGGCCCACTGAAGTTAAGAGCTAAGGCAGGACATATTGAATGGCTCCTCCCCCTTTTCAAATAGCCAATAGCGTTTAGTTTAACTCACAGACTGTAAGATACTGTCACGGTGTGGGTTTTGTGTCATGTGATCCCCTGTTCTTGTCATGTGATCTTGCCTTGTGTTCCCTTGCCTGTTGTGTCATGTTGTCATTGGTTGATTGTTTAAATGTTCACAGGTGTCCCTTGTCTCATTGTTAGTCCTGTATGTATTTAAGCCCTGTGTCTAGTTCAGTCTTTGTGAGTTCTTGATGTTGTTAGGTTGCTTGTAGCTGTTCTATGTTCCTGTCCCTTGTCCCTTGTCCCTTGTTCCTGTTCTGAGTTGCTGTTGTCTACCCTGGATTACCTGCCTGTTTATTAAAGTGCTTGCGATTGGATTCGCTCTCTGCTTCATCCTTGCTGCAGCGTAACAGAAGAACTCACCAAAATGAATCCAGCAGCATTAAGGGGGAATCTCCAGCCAAGTTGGCGGCCACGCTTGGTTCTTATTCCCAGGAGGGCTACTGCCACGAACGCCATGCCTGTCATGCCAGAGGTTCACGTCAGCCACGTCCAGCCAGTGCTTCACTTCCAGCCAGAGACCGTCCAGCCAGAGACCGTCCAGCCAGAGACCGTCCAGCCAGAGACCGCCGAGCCAGAGACGCTTCACGTCACTTCTGCCGAGCCAGAGACGCTTCACGTCACTTCTGCCGAGCCAGAGACGCTTCACGTCACTTCTGCCGAGCCAGAGACGCTTCACGTCACTTCTGCCGAGCCAGAGACGCTTCACGTCACTTCTGCCGAGCCAGAGACGCTTCACGTCACTTCTGCCGAGCCAGAGACGCTTCACGTCACTTCTGCCGAGCAAGAGGCTGGTGTTTACGTCACGCCTGCCGAGCACGAGGCTGTTCACGTCACGCCTGCCGAGCAAAAGGCTGTTGTTCAGGTCACGTCTGCCGATCCAGAGACTGATAAAAAGATGGCCGCCGCCGAGCTAGTGTCTGCGCGCAAGATGGCTGCCGCCGAGCTGTCTGTTCCTGAGCCGGATCCAGTGTCTGTTCCTGAGCCGGATCCAGTGTCTGTTCCTGAGCCGATGGCTGTTCCTGGGCCGGTGTTGGTTGCCGAGGGGTCTTCACCGCCGTGGCCGCCCGAGGGGTCTTCACCGCCGTGGCCGCCCGAGGGGTCTTCACCGCCTTGGCCGCCCGAAGGGTCTTCTCCGCCCTGGTCCCCTGCACAGCCTGCTTCGCCCTGGTCCTGTTCCCCTGCACAGACTTGGCCCTCCTTCCCTCCCCCAAGACCACCTCCGCTTCACCACCCTCCTGAACTATTCTGTTTTTGTTTTGTTTTTGCACCGAGGGGCGTCAGGAGCCGACCATAGGGGAGGGGCTATGTCACGGTGTGGGTTTTGTGTCATGTGATCCCCTGTTCTTGTCATGTGATCTTGCCTTGTGTTCCCTTGCCTGTTGTGTCATGTTGTCATTGGTTGATTGTTTAAATGTTCACAGGTGTCTCGTTGTTAGTCCTGTATGTATTTAAGCCCTGTGTCTAGTTCAGTCTTTGTGAGTTCTTGATGTTGTTAGGTTGCTTGTAGCTGTTCTATGTTCCTGTCCCTGTTCTGAGTTGCTGTTGTCTATCCTGGATTACCTGCCTGTTTATTAAAGTGCTTGCGATTGGATTCGCTCTCTGCTTCATCCTTGCTGCAGCGTAACAGATACGTTGGATTTAATAGTAGAGTTGTGAATAAATTGTAGCCATTTCATTCTTAACCAATGTACAGTTAGAAAACGGAATAAAACGTTTGTGCAACCGAACATACTGCACATCTCCAAACCATAATGCTCCTTGACGTGTCAACTGTTGATTTGGCCAGGTGGTATTTATAGCATATGGGGCGGGACGCTTTAGATTCTAGAGAGCATTTGATTGGACAGAAGATGTGATGAGAAGCTGAACTCTGTGGTGATGTCATAAAAATCTGTGATCCATTTTAGCGGTAGTGAGATTCTGTAAGTTTTGTCATTGTTTTGAAAACATTACCAGCTTATTCATAACCTTAAGGCTAACATATTCATACTAAAAGCTAAAAAACTTATTTTATTTAATTTTTATTTCAGGGGGCCTTTAATAGTGTGAGCAACTAGTTCTCTTTGATATGTTTATGAGAGAAGTAATGTGAATGAATCACTTTTCAATTATTCAGTTGAGACAAGTTAACAAAACTGGTCTGAATGATTTATTCATCTGGTTCTCAAGTTCAGCTGACTGACTCAATTATCCATGTGGAAAAGGAAAGATTATTAGTGAATAACATCTGTCTTTTCCTCACACAAATCTGTGATACGGCTTTAGAAGATAGCAGGAGATATAGCTTGGAATATAGCACACAAGTTGTATCAGCCACTGTTATGGTACATTTCATGGTGCTTTTCCATCACTTTTGAAACTTGAAAGCTTCAGTCAAGAGCAACCAGTGTCTTATAAAATAAAAATATTACTAAGAAAAGAAAAGAACATAACTTTATCTATTCAGAAAGAGATTGTGGTTCATAGGTTAATACTAAAGACAATTTGTGCTCTGCTAAATAGGGCATTTTGCAGTGACTGACAGCGACTGTTTTTTCCCCTTCCTTGAACAGCCTGTTCTGTTCCTAATCTTTCCAGGACCAACCAGACCAGGACAAAAATGCCCTCTGACTCACAGCTTTCCTTCCAGCACATACGACCTGGAGTTTGAACTCAGAGTCATTCGTGAGCTCACTTTCCTATTCTTTCCATCCATTCATCCCTCCCTCCCTCTCTCTCTCTCTCTCTCTCTCTCTCTCGCTCTCTCTTCCTCTCTCTCCCTCTCTCTCTCTCTCCCTCTCCCTTTTCCTCTCTCTAATGTTTAATGATGATAAAACTTCAGTTTTGAAATGCTCAGTCTGGGTCTCGGATTGTATTATCTCATTATTTAGAATCAGAGCCGTATTTATCTCAGGCTGCTGTATCTCTCAGTAAATATCTGCAAAACAGCCAGTGTACAAGGTTGCCAAATCAGGCCCCAGAGGATTAGCAGAAGCTCTCTGTGAGACAGCAGGTGCACCCGGCACACGGCTCCAGAGACAATGCTTTGGCAGGACGGTCTACCTGCTGTGTCCCCCAGTCTGTCTCTCTCTCTCTCTCTCTATCTCTCACCTGCTCCCTCCTGTTCCAGAACCGCCATTCAGCCAGGTGGCTTCAGTAGGGGACAGTGTCTCTGCCTGAATGTCTGCTAAACATCTGGGTTGAGAAAAACTACAGAGGTACACAGTTTGCTTTTGAAACAACCAATAGTGCATATATTACATTCATCAAATGACAAAGTAATTTAGAAATATAATATATTTAAGTAATATCACACAAGCAATTTTCTGAATTGCATTTATGATTTAATTCACATAATTCTATTCATGTTTGTATATGGCAACCACAAATAATAGTATAACATAAAATGAAAGCAAATTTTTGAACTGCAGACAAATGGTTTAAATAATGTTTAAATTGTTTTATTGTTTATATACACTCATTGGCCACTTTATTAGGTGTGTACAAGAAACCAGTTTGAGATTATTAGACCTTTGTGACATTATCCTGCTGGAAGTAGCCACCAGAAGAGGAGTACACTGTGGTCATGAAGGGATGGACAAGGTCAACAACAGTACTCGGGTAGGCTGCATGTGGCATTTAACCCTTTTAAAGGAACACTCCACCGTTTTTTGAAATTGGGGTTATTCACTGTCTCCCCTACATTTAGATAGGTGGGCAAATGCATTTTTGTCTCAGTGCATGCATTGTCTTAGTCTGGCAGCTATTTTAATCAATGTTAATAGCACTTTTACTAACGACATGCTACCTGGCAACATAAGATTCCATTCATTATGCTAAGCTAAGCTAGCGCCGGCGCTGCCAGACTAAGACAATGCATGCACTGAGACAAAAATGCATTTGCACACCTATCTTAATGCAGGGGAGACAGTGAATAACCCCAATTTCAAAAAACGGTGGAGTGTTCCTTTAAGTGTCACCCCCATTTTTTTGAATATACATGAAAATGCACATTTCGAACTTAAATGGTTGTAATTCAAGAATGCTTTGGAATATAAACGTATGATTGGTCTTGTTTTAAAGAAGACATTTGGCAGATTTTTGTAGAAGTGAAATAAATTAAGAAAGTGAAACAGAAAAAAGGTTATAGAAGTTTGAGTTTATGAAAATGTACAATGTAAACAAATAATTATTCATATTTTATATCAAATATATATTTTTAAAACCTGGGCGACTCTAAAACTGCAAAAATATCAAAGGCAAAAATCTGACCAAGTTGTGTTTCAAATTTTAGGTTGATATCTCAAAAAATGAGCTTTCAGTAAGATTTTGTTTGGGCGCAGTACCAAACCTTTTCACTAGATGACTTCTAGACTCCATTACTGCCCATATAAGGGCGCCTCCATTTCCATATGTGTTTTGAGTGATCTGAACCATTATATCCACAATTTTCGAAATGTATGAATTAGACATCCTATTCAGAAGTAGTATGGGAAGTTTGGCAGACTTTGATATGAATTCAACCTCTAAGAAACACATACAAAGATCACGCATGTGCGTTCTAGTTTGGCAGCGACATTAGGAGTATGAAAATATTATTGTTGCAAATTGATAAATTACGGCTCCTCTGTTTTTTTAATTTTGAAAATCAGTCACCAAATATGGAAACTAGAGATTATAAGCTTTCAAATGATATATAGTTTGTCAAGATTAGTTTAGGTTTAGTATAGGATATTACTGTTTTAAAAATGTAATGGATTTGGGCCCACCGGTGGGCCGGTGACACTTAATTAAAGGATGCTCAATTGGTGTTAAGGGCCACAAAGTTTTCCAAAAAAATATCCCCCACACCATTACACCACCAACAGCCTGAACCATTGATGCAAGGCAGGATGGATCCATGCTTTCATGTTGTTCAAGCCAAATTCTGACCCTATCTGAATGTCTTAATCAGACCAGGCAACTCATCAGACCAGGCAACGTTTTTCCAATCTTCTATTCAGTCAGTCAGTCAGTCATATTTATTTATAGAGCACATTTAAAAACAACAGCTGTTGGCCAAAGTGCTGTACAAAGTGTAGACAAGTATCCATAAAACCACAAATAAACAATGCACAAAACAATGCGATACCACTACAGCCGCTTATGCCCATAAGCAGCAGTAAATAAGTGGGTTTTAAGCAACGACTTAAAATCAATGTATGAAGTTGCAGTCTTTATATAAGATGGCAGATTGTTCCAAAGCTGTGGAGCGGCCACAGAAAAGGCACGATCTCCTTTTAATTTTAGACGTGTCCTCGGGACAGTCAGCTGTAGACTACTGGTTGACCTGAGATTTCTAAAAACATTATGGTGGGCTGAAAGGAGATCAGAGATGTATGGAGGACCCAGTCCATGCAATCCCTTATTAACAAACAACAGTGTTTTGAACTCAATACGATGTTTAACTGGAAGCCAATGGAGAGAGAACAATACTGGCGAAATATGTTCTCTTTTCCTTGTTCCTGTCAGCAATCTAGCAGCAGCATTTTGGACCAGTTGAAGACGTGACAGTAGGGACTGTGAGACACCTAAGTATAGTACATTACAGTAGTCTAATCTTGATTAAATAAAAGCATGTATCACAGATTCCATGCCTCTGGGTGATAAAAATGCCTTAATTTTCGCAATGTTCTTTAACTGATAAAGCAACTTCTGACCACACTATTGATCTGTTTATCAAAAGTCAGAGTCAAAAATAACACCCAGATTTCGAACATGTGTATGGAGATTGCCAGATAAAGGTCCCAATTTACTGGCGACAACCTCTGTGAACTTAGATGAGCCAAAAATTGAGACTTCCGTCTTGGAATCATTTAACTGAAGGAAGTTGGCAGACATCCACTGTTTAACGTCCCTCAAACAATCAAATAAACACTGCAAACTAGAATCATCCTTTGGATGTAAAGGAACATAACACTGAGTATCATCTGCGTAGCAGTGTTATGATACATTAGACTTGGTAAAAATAGTATACAACGGAAACATGTATAAGGAAAATAAAACAGGACCCAGGATCGAGCCCTGCGGAACCCCATATGAGACTGGTGCACGAGGTGATAAATAATTCCCTGTCTCTACTGAGAAGGTTCGATCCTTTAAATATGAAGCAAACCAATTCAAAACACAGCCTTGGATCCCGATTTGCTGTAAACGATTTAAAAGAATACCATGATCGAGGGTGTCGAATGCCGCGCTAAGATCCAGCAGAATTTAAACAGCACATTTACCAGAGTCGACGATCAGAAATAAGTAATTTAAAACTTTAAGCAGTGCAGACTCTGTACTGTGCTGTGATCTGAAACCAGACTGATATTTATCCAAAACACCATTTTCCTAGCCTGGGAAAACCCAGACAACTTCTGGCAAATTTAGATTTGCTCTGCAAGTTAGTCTGGCAAAGAGCTCATTCAAGCCCATTTCTAATCCGTCGAAACCGCAGCGAAAACGTTGGGGCGGGCTTTACACGATGACGACAGCACAGCGACGGTGAAGCAGATTTTTAACATTTACAAAGATGGATGGCGCCGTGGAACTAGGGGTGTGATGGTTATAGTTGAACACCGTCATTAGAACTCTATAACTGGCAAAAACTGGCGCGGCGCTGCATCCGAGGATGACCGACTTCAAGCCGAATCTGCCCGAGCATGTATGTCTCACCGCACCGGCACCCAGTTTGCGCGTCTAAATTGCAAAGTTCATTGCAAATTTTTTTTTGTTAAGGTTTTGTTTACTGTGTGTGATTTATCACATTCACTTCTAGTTGTCTTGCTGTTAATTTTAAATAAACGTAGAGCAAGTAGCTAATCAGTGTCTGCTTGTTTATTCAAACTAGGTTGTTCTGACTATAACAGACGAACGTCGCTCTGCATACGTCATCTCCTTCATCGCTCTGATTGGTTTTAGGTCTATCCAATTGCACCCATAGGCATTTGAGCTACGTCCGTTGGTGACGCCCCTTTGGAAATGATTTGTCTATGAAGCTTTGCCAGACCATAACTCAGTTACAACTGAGAATGGTCTGATTTTAACCAGGCTACCATTTTCCTGTAAGTAGGAAGAAAGCTGATTAAGCACAACCTTCTCCAAAACTTTTGATAAAAATGGTAATTTAGAGATGGGGCGATAGTTATTCAAAACTGTTGGATCCAAATTTGGCTTTTTGAGCAGCGGCTGCACAATGGCATGTTTAAAATAAGATGGAACTATCCCACTGACTAAACTACTATTGATTATTGACGATAAGCTAGGACTAATAGAATCGAGTGTATCTGAAATAAGGCGAGGATTAACAACATCCAGTGAGCAAAAGGTGAACTTCATTTGTCGAAAAATTTGTTGCAAATGAAATGACTATGAGACACTGGGGAAAACTCTGATGAATTTGTTAAAATATGTGACGATGTGGACTGAGGTAAATCCAAAGGAGAGTCCGAAAAGCATGATCTTATAACATCAATTTTTTCGCAGAAGAACTTAAGGAAGTTTTCACAGGCCGTAGGAGAGGGATCAGGATATAAATTAGAAATCGGATTCAGCACATTATTTATAGTATTAAATAGTATTTTTAGGCTGTGTGCATTTTTAGCGATGAGCTCTGAAAAGTATTTTGCTTTTGCAAACTTAACAACTTTATTAGATATTGGATCATACAGTCTCTAACGCATTCATAAGATATTTGTCGTTTGTCCCTCTTCCACTTCCTTTCTGCTTTTCTCCATTTCTGTCTAATAACCCTAGTATCATCATTAAACCAAGGGTGTGCACAACTTCTAGTTCTCTTCAATTTAAACGGGGCAACGACGTCCAGTATATTTGAACATAACATATTGAACATATTCACTAACTCATCTGGCTTTACTCCAAGACAGTTTGACTCAATTTCATGAGTTTTTGAGGAACTAATATAGGCATCCAGGAATTTTTCAGATGAGTTAAAAGAACTAGCAAAACGGGCTACCGGCACATGGAGTGGTTCCGGGCTAGGAACATCTATATTAAAAGAAATAATCTTATGATCAGACAGAAAAAATTCTTTGATAACTACGTTGCTGACTAAAAAGCCATATGATAAGATCAAATCAAGTGTGTGCCCTTGTTTATGAGTAGGACCAAGAACAGACTGTGTAAGATTAAAAGTGTCAACAGTTTGTAAGAATTCTTTAACCACAGGTTTAGAAGGACAACAAACATGTATATTAAAATCGCCCAGTATCAAAATCCTATCTGCATTTGGCACAACAGAAGATAAAAAATCAGAAAATTCACTTATAAAATCCTTATTATACTTTGGGGGTCTATAAACTAATATACATAAAAATGAATTACAGCCATCCTTCTTAAATAGCTGTGCTTCAAAACTGGAAAACAGTTCTGTGGCAGATATACGGCATTTAAATGTATCTCTAAACAGTAGCTAAGCCCCCACCACGACCAGCTGACCGTATTGTATTAAAAAATGTATAGTCTTTAGGACAAACTTCAGTGAGTGGACCAAGTTCACCGGCATTTAGCCACGTCTCAGTCATAAACAAAAAGTCAAGCCCAAGAGATAGAATATGTTCATTAATTGTGAATGTCTTGTTTGAGATCGATCTTACATTTAGTAATGCCATCTTCACTTCATTGCAGTCTGATTACTGATGTGTGGTTTAATGGTAGCGTGCTTTAAGATTGTGTTGATGCTGCAGCGACAAGGAATAATCCAATGAACGAAGGTTGCAGAGATTTGTTCCTCTTCTGCAAACGCGTAATCTAAATGACCTCCTTGATGATGGCACTGATCGTGGTTGTTCCGGGTAGGCAAAGTCGGGACCGTGCTTAAGAGAATACAAAATCCGGCCATGGTCACAGCTGGAAACCAGACCAACAAGATCCGTGTGACTCGGGCCTGCACGCAGCGAGGCGCTAAGGTGCCTCGTCACGCGTACCAACACACCTCCACGTGTTCCCCGTCTTCTATATCGTTTCTTCCTCTGGTGGAAGGCCGGTAATCGACATATTTCAGATGGCAGGAAGGTCGAAAAAGGAGGATCAGGAATCTTGTACCCCCCGTAATTCGGATCCGAGAAAATTTCAACAGTCCTTTGTATATTGAGGAGAAACGAGCGATCATAAACAAGCGCTGTGGTCATTTTTTGTGCAGACAAACACACAAACAAGACGAGTAAACTCAATAAAGAGGACATAGACAACGGACGACGGCTAGCCGAACACCACACTGGCGCCATCTTGGCCATCTTTGTATTGTACAATTTTGGTGAGCCTGTGTGAATTATAGCCTCAGTTTCCTGTTCTTAGCTGACAGGAGTGGCACCCGGTGTCGTCTTCTGCTGTTGTAGCCCATCTGCTTTAAGTTTGACGTGTTGCACATTCAGAGATGATATATATAAAGAACTTAAGGACCCACGCTAGTATTAGAATAGCTTTCCAGCACTGGAGAGACCTAAGCGGGAATGCCTGAAAATGGACGCCGAGGTTGTGTTGTTTCTACTCCATTTGTGAGTAACATTGGCATATGTTTCACAGAACCAAGATATTGTTGTAATGTTAGCTATAGTAACATTGTTTTTCTGGAGCTGGTGTGTAACAACAAACTCTTGCTTGTATATACTGTTGTGTACTGTATGGCCATTTTTTTGTTCTTCCTTGATCTCAATATCCATTCGTCATCTTCGCTTTATTTTTTGCAGCGCATTATTTTGCACAGCTTCAGTTATGATAGACATCCACTCTTGCATTGCGTTTGTGCATTTTGGTTGTGCACCGTTAATACGTTCTGTAAAACATACAGCGATGATGATGATGACATTATCTGACATTTGTAAAGAAGGCCAATTGGGTATAGTTGTCCAGAATTGAACCACAAACTGCAGCAAATGGAGAGCTCAGCCCCATGAGCAGAAAGTTTATGTTTGTGTAAAACACTGTTTGTGAATGATCTGTTTACTGTATTTGTGCTGAGGCACAAAGGTTGGATACCACATGTTGGATAATGGTATATGTTCACATGATGTTAGTGAGACCTGATGCTCTCACTGTATAAAGATGTGAGCATTACAAATGATCACACTTTTACAGTGTCTGTCTCACTGCTCTCTGCAATGATATCATGATAGCAGAGATTACCTGCAGTCTTATAATGTAATCTGAGGTCTGCTAGATCCAGCAATGATATTTCAATTCCTAGAATGTGGACCATTCATCAGATTAGATATAAAATTCATTGGAAACTGAGGAAAATCTGCCTCTTGGGGCATGAAGAAATTTATATTTCCAGAAATGCTAAAGCTACACACTTACACACCTGACATGACATGCAATATAGGCTTTACAGAGCGCTGCATATGCCACATGTTTGGAGTCATTTGAAATGATGAATGCGCACCTGAATAGATTGAATCTTAGTGGTGCTACTGATTTATATGGTGTGGAGGCTATAGTCTCATTTAAGTGCCATCAATATACCTTTTATATTGAGAGCAATTAGGTTAGCCCACTGCTATTCATGGTTTCATCCCCAGCTGCATGATCCCTCTGTCCTCTAGCATTTTCAAAAGCTCTGTGTTGCATTCAGATCTTGTAGAGATAAGTGGGCCCTGAGGGGTTAATATCCTTTTCAAAATGTTCCTGTATGACATGGGTTATTCTCCATTTTATATAATTAATATCTCTCTGAGCTCTGCTGTTATTTCCCCTACCAGTATCCTTCATTCCTCACATACAACGTTTCCCAGTAGATTGAATGTCTTTTCGTGATTGATGATCGGTATTGATTTGAGTCTGAGAAAAGGAGACAAGTTTTTCTCTTAAAGCATTGTCGAAGCATAACTAATAACTGTTTTTTGAAGAACTATATATTTCCTTATTCATTACGAATGCTTTTTTAATACCTTAAAATAAATAAATAAATGCAACACATAAACATTAACCAAATTTGGTCAGTCCAATCACACTGATACTTTAACTCAGATATCTCATATTAAACCTCAGATTTTTTTTTTTAAGGGGGGGGGGGGGGGGGGGGGTCATTTGGTCATGTTTTATCTCACCTCTGGCACCAAATGAGCCTGGACGTCCCAGATACTGTTATGTGTTGATATAACCAGAAGTTATTTTATTTGAAGGATATCAATGCAGAACTTTTGCCAGTATGATCACTTGCCCATGAACTCCTGGACAACACTCTGTTATATGTGTTTAGCTTTTTACCACAAGAGCAGCACATAGCCTGTTACATAGAAGAAGAGCTTATGAAATATTGAGAAACTGACAGCTGCACTTAGTCATGCATATTTACAAACAGATTCACACACAAATACCCAGATACGCAAACTCGAAAAAGCTAGAAACCCTCTTATTTTGCAGAGGAGCATCTTTCACAGTCGCATGCTTTTCTGCATTTATCAAGAAAATACGGTATACAGATAATGGCATGTACATGGTCTACAAATTGAGTTGCTTTTGTTTCCGTGGTTACATGACAAAGAGATAGACGGGAAGAAAGATTTCTTGTCTTATAAGCTCAAGAGACGTGGCAGAGATAAACATTACTTATCTGTTCTCAGGACCGATGTTCTCAAACCCCACTGAAGATATGCTGGAGGGACAGTGTACATCTCTATATCTAGATGATCCATTCATGTTATTTTTCCGATGTTTCTTCAGGCGCTTTTTGTATCCTCCTCCCAAAAGGCTGAACAAGAAGCAGCCAGTGCATTTATTGAATTAGCAGCTAGCGGGAACCATTAGAAAGCCATTTCCTATTTGATAGTGCTGCATTAGAATGGGTGGAGCAAACCTCCTGTGGATGGGCTGCTCTTTTTGTTAACCAGGGCAGGGTGTATTTGTATTTGAAGACCACCACTGAGGGCAAATCTAATTTCTTTTTCCAAACAATGATTGACAAGCATTTCTTCATGCTTTTTAATGTGACGTCGACGTTAGTTGTATGATAGTCACTTTTAATTACATCTTGTAAAAGTTTCTCGGACAAGTAAACCAGACAGAGTCATGCTGTCCCCGGGACATTGCCTGACAATAACGATTCCTGTTTTATGAGCACAATAAATCCAGCAGAAGAGCTAGATGTTAAAAAGTTGAGTGCAGGCCCAGAGGTCATTAGATGAGTGTAAGCTATCAGATCTGGGCTCCCAGACCCTGTGGCTCTGTAGCCTGGGATAAAAGTTGACGGTAATTCAGCACAACGTTCTTCTTCTGTAACCCATAGCGATAAGGCCATGAGCTGCAGAAAGAAGTGTCTGGAGAAACGGAGAGATTGGGACAGACTGACAGAGACAAGACTAGATGGAGACTGTTGGGGACAGCAATGGCAGGTCACCTACAGCTAATAAACTATCTAATGAACTATACTGTAGCTGGTGGCTGCCAATTTTGGGGAAGACATAAGAGTCCAACTTGAATCCTCAGGTCAGTGATGATGATTTTTTTTTTTTTAAGTACTATACTTTTCATTCGTTCGTTCGTTCATTCGTTCATTCCATAATGTTCTCTTCTTGTAAATATTCAAGTTAGCTGACATGGACTTTGCTGGTGAAACTCATCAAATAAATAATTTACAAAACTTTTAATTATTATTTTTAATTACAGTGACAATGAATGAAGAACTCACTATTTTTATATAGCCTATATACATATATTAACCATGTAAAGACTACAACATAATGACTAGGAATTAATTATAAATTATTAGTTTGCAAATGATTTGTAACTAATTTATTACTGCATACTTATTATAAAGTGTTACCATTGACCATAATTGTAGTCATAGTTCAGACAGACATAGCTATGACATTTTATAGACATAAAATACAGCTTCTCTTGTGCTTGAAATGTTATGTGAAATTTAGTTTATAACGTGACCGGGATGCAAATTTGAATATAACAAGCAAGCTTCCACAGATCCAAGTTAGATACAAAAGCAGAGATGAGATGCTTGGTTTCAGCTGTAAGGGCCTGTTCACTGTTTTAATATTTATTCAATAATAATTGAATTGACTAAATAGTAAAATGTGTCATTATTCATAAGGATGTAATTTGCCACCTGTGAGATTGTAAAGTAGCTTAATTCTGTGAAAAAAATGGGCCGTGAACCCATTGCTTAAGAAACCCTGGTTTAGCAGATTTGGATTGCCAGACTTCATCATGGATGACTGACTAATGATAATGAAACTCCATGAGGCTGAAGTCTGTTCATTTGACCCGCTTCAGCCCAGTTCATCGCTATTTATGTTACAGACCATTATAAGTTTAAATTATGTCATTATACCAAGCAAAGTCATAATTTCAGTTTTATGTCCTTTTATCTCTGCATGTGGTTCTCTCTTTAGCCTCACTGCCAAGTCTGTCACATTTTGAACGGGCTCTTCTTATACCATTGTCTTTTACGCTTTACATTCCGCTTCTAAAAATCAAATTAGCTTTCAGGTCAATTTCATTCTGTGTTCAGAAAGCGAACTAAATGCTGTATAAATAACTTTTAACTGGGAGCGTGTGGACAATGTACCGTTAACTCTCTCAGGGCTGTCTCTGTTCCAGTCATAACAGGCTTAATGGCCACTGTGGAGCTTTAATATGCAAACTTTAGTTATTTTACTTGTCTAAAGCAGACTAATGTGACTTTAGTCACCCACCTGTGATAAACCAGAGAATGCCTGGAAAATCTATTCAGATCATCCCAAGAGGTCACTCCATCCCACCACTCATTATTTTGTTTTTGTTGAACCCACTGTCTCCATTCCCTCTTGAGTATCACTCTCTCTTGGTCTCTTTCAGTTGTAGTGGTGCCCACTCTTAACTTCTCTCAGTGGGCAGCCTTTGATATTAAAGAGGCTGAAACCTTAAAAGCTGAACTCACAAATTAATTTGTTTAGATGCATTTGCAGCAGTTATTTGAACCAACTATTTCATTGTTGGCATGTTTATTGCGAAATAATCCTGCAGCTAATGTAATCCGTTACCTCTTTTGCATTTACTATAGTCATAAGTTATTTGACCTATCTGACCAGTTAGTAAGAAAAAAAAACCTGCCTGTGCAGATAGATCCTTAATGGAAGATCAACGCAGGGCTTTCTGGATAATCGAGGACAGTAAACTATACAGAGGAGAGACATAGTCATTCTGGAAATGATGAAACTGCAGTGAAACACCTGTCTTAACTAAGTCAACTAAGACGAAAACCTTGTAACATTGGCAAATTCATTAAATAGTGTCACTTTTTAGTGTGGTATGTCAGTGCAAAAACTTGCATCTTATGCACTAACCAACTGCGCTCCCATTTAACTGTGCTCCCAAGCAAAGTACTGTATGTGCTGAAATAGTTGATGCATGAGTGTTTAAATTACATAAATGTAATGAATTTAAAAGAGATGTTTGCATGTGAGTGATGTACAGTCACCGTAAAGTGAGCCCGATTGTAGTACACTGCTGTATTCTCCACAACGTAGCACTCAAAACCAGTGTGCAAGATGGGGAAGTGCACTATGCAAACGACCTTCAGCATTTGGGGTGTAAATGTTAGTCATGACAATAATTTGGTTCAATAACGACTTTCCCTTATAAATGTTATGCACCATTAAATATGAAACTGTCTCACAGTCTGATCCGATTTGTTTGTTTTTGACATTCATAATTATATCCAAAAATATACTGAAGAGGAGAGACAGTTGGCATATTGACACTTAATAATAATGACAAACTTTACATTCAGTCTCAAAAGTTAAATTTTGGACAATAAATTCATATTATTTTATATACATTTTTATATTTGTAATTGATTCAATAAACAAGAGCTAAAACATACATTTAATTAATACATTAGTATGTTGTAACAGATTTGCAAATTGTGTTACGGAAAATTTACTGATCCACTGATTAAAATATAATTGAGCTCTGTCATGTACATTATAGGGAATATTGACCATTTTTAAACCATGCAGAGTCTTAGAATTACCTAGGTGTGTTCAGTTTCAGAATATGCAATTGCAAAACTTACTTTGCTTTGAATACACACAATGTTACAAGAGTGTGTGTGTGTGTGTGTGTAATCTGAGACTGCATCAATAACCCACTGGGTATTATTATAGTTATCATAATTGGTTATTGAATTCTGTAATCGATGCATGGATATATATATTTTTTTTTTATTAAACTGATACATTTCTGTCCACTTTCAACCAATTCTATCCCGATTTTCGAGGGCAGGGTCTATGGGTGGTAAATGTATGTATTTTTTCTTCAGATTTTTCAAATCTAATGGACAAAATAAACTTGTGACATTTACATATGAATGTACCTGGAGACAACGCAAAAAAGATATGGAGAGATTTCATCAAGATTTCGTTTCTGCTCTGATAGCCGCAAAACCACGTTTTCCGTCTTCAAACCAAACTTGGGTCTCCAGCCGACAAGTTGAAATCCCATCTGGCTAGCGCGCTTCCCATAATGTTAACGCATCAGTAGGCGGAGAGTAAGCAGTCTTTTGTGGCAGTTCGAACGCATTTGACCACATGAGCGTTTACACTATGAAAGCAATCCGGTCGAATGCGTTTTGGAAGCTCAAACTGTTTTAGACCACATTTACACCTGTATTTAGCACAGTCCACTTGTGAACCGATCGACCAAAACACAACTTAATACCAGATGTAAACAGGGCCTTAGTGACAGACCAGCAAGTACAAATAAACGATATTCGCAGTGGTGAATTCCTCCCACAGTGTTTGCGGTTATTCAGAGACGAGGGATTTTAACTCCCCTCTGCTTTTCTTTGGCTATTTATTTTTAAGATGGGAGTAGACAGAGGAGCACATGGAGGGCATTGAAAGTGTCTCCTTAAGAATTTAATAAGAAAAGAGATCTTGATGGATTAGGGGTCCTACCCACATAGGAGACATTCACAGAATGAAGAATGACAAAGTGAATTTTTCTCTGCCCACCTCGTCTCTGGGGCCTTTGCTTTCGATTGAAGGAGATTAAAGAACCATAGAGGGATGTGCTCTAGTGGACAGGTTTTTATTTTCGGTTTTTATTCATATTTATATGCATATGTAACAAGCCCGTTCGAGCATCGGAAACCGGTTGGATTACATCATCCCGCATGACGAGACATGGATATACAAGTCGCTGGTTTGCTCAGACATCAGCACCCTGTGCAACATCCTTAAACCCTCAGATACATGTCCAACGTGTGTTCGGATATATGTGGTGTGCTTAATGGGACATCCACCCTGAAGGTTAAAAAATGAGTGGGCTTCAGCATGAATGGATCTGTGTAGGCAGCGAATCGACCCAGTGGGGGCCTTGATATTACACAGCGGAGAAAAGAGAGAGTAATCCCTCATAAATAATAGATAACCAAATCCTCTAAAACACAGCCAGCCTTGCCAGCCATGGGCTGATGATAACAACTCTCACAGTGGCTGGGTCAAGCTTCCATTAATACTCAATTACACCCTGGAAGGAAGGTGCCAGAGGTTACCATTGTTTCTGTTATGGGAGTAAGATGGCTACCTCTACAACAAACATTGAGTGGAGCAGAAGTTCCACATCCATGCAGCCATGTTGTATCAACCATGAATACTCTTTTGTTCTTGTATTATTTTCTTTGTGGAACTCAACAGGAGATATTTAGCAGAATGCCCAAGCTGCTCTTTTCAATGCATTGAAAGCGGACAGTGATTTATGCTGCAACGTTTTAAAAAGTATGTGGTTTATTGTAACTGGTTGGAAACAAACATCAAAATTGCTGTTGTTCAAAAGTACAATGTACAATATATAAAAATACTGAGACTTATTTAGTTACTTATTCAAGTATTTTCTGTGAGCAACATTTATGAGCCAGAGCAATATTATTAATGTATAAATACATTTGTATGTACCAAATGTGGCAGTTGTATCTGATCAATTTTAAATGCTGCTTTTTGGTGCTTTAATGCATATATATTCTCTCAGATGGGCAAACTTGATTTTAAACAGCTCTAGTCGCATGCACTAACTGTGTAAAAATGTTTAAATTAAATCACAGTCTGAACTTTCATTTAGTAAAAGTTAGGGGTGTTTGTGCACTTGCGCGTGCCGAGGACTGAATCGCCTTTCAGAGAGGACGCTGAATGCGCGGCGCTTCGCAATGAAACCCATTCATTTCAAGGACTTCCAAAGATGCAAACCAGCTACAAGTGTATGCACTATGCAAGCACTTTATACAGGATTTACCCTATTATACTTTATCGACACAAATTGATAAGTCAAACAGCCACCCACAAATAGTCTATAAATAGGCTGTCTTTGAGTTCACTTGAACAAGGGTTAAATTACTCGTCAGGCTTCTGAAGAATACCATAATTCCTCCATTCAATTAGGCCTAAGACATCGAGAGTCACGCAGACCTATAACAACCCAGCCACAACACATAATTGGGAATAACATGCCTTACCTTAACACAGAATGGATTTTAAGGACTTAAAAATCAATGGCCTCCAACGTTTATTTTTTCCACGAATCTTTGAGTTAACATGTACTAAACATGATTGGAATTTGCACCGGCAGTGTCACCACGCCTTGATGCCTTCATGACAAGAATAGCATGTATAGTTATCTTTATTACACATAATAATCCACGATGATCACATTACACAAAACTGAAATTGCACATCAAAATAAAAGATTGTCACTATTTTTTGAGACCGCCCAAAATTTCACGAATCACGTTTTCAGGGGAGCCCATGTCTTATTAAGGGGACCCGAGCTCCCCCGTAGCTCGCACCCTGGCAAGGGAATGCATGCGTGTGATACTTTTATAATACTTTTAGATCTATAATTCACCATCTAATTTCCTTGTATGAAAAGAGCAGCTTGGACATTGTCTTTTGTGTTTCACAGAAGAAAAAAATACAGGGTTAGAATGACATGGTGATGAGTAAATGATGACAATGTAATTTTTTGGGTGAACTATGTCTTTAAAAACACCCATGTAGATGAGTTTGAAGAGTGAGCTCTTACCTGTTGTTTCTGCTTCTTGATTAGAGTAATTCTGCAATCAGAACCAAATTAGCAGCGGCAGATTCTGAGTCATTAGAATTAATTACATCAACAGCGCTTTAAAACTAACTCACTGTGCATGGTCGGCGTCTCTAGATGCGAATGAGTGTGTGTTTGTGAGCGCTCAAAAGAGAGAGAGAGAGAGAGCATATGCGTTCCACTGCTCACTTCCCTCTCGGGAAATCTCCCTGATGAGAGTTCTCCCGGATGGACACTGCTCTCAGGAGAGTACGTGATGAGATTTGCAACTGTTTAGAAGTTAATAAATCCATCAGTGCACTCGAGCCCCCCCACACACATTGTTATTTCCACACTGTCCTTCTGTGCAGAAAACAGCCGGAGACTGATGATGCAAACTGGCAATTAAAGACAGCCTTTCTCTCAAGAGAGAGAGAGAGAGGGCCTAATCCGACCTCCTTTAGGGGACTCTCTCTGATGACACGCTCCCTTAAAGACACTTACCACGACACATGATCACAGACAGGAAAGCAACAGGAGGAAGGGAGCCGAATTGTTAAATGCTTGCTTGTTGTCCATGCACTTTTCAGAAATGCATCAAGGTATTTAGAATAATTATTATCCCTGTCTTAAGCTGCCAAACTAATTGTGTGTTTAATTATTTCCCTACAATAGTGTTGGGTTTTCCCAGGGAGCCGGTGCCAGTTAAGCTGCTCATAATTGTTGTCAATTTGGCATTAACTATTTAGCAGATTAAGTATTAAATTGAAATCGAAGTGCAATGAAGGCCATCGAGTGTTTCACAACAGCCCAGTTAACGGTAAGGTGTTGTTTTCGGTACAGATCCTGTTATATAGCACACTGTAATTCTTTCCCATCATTCTGTGCTCTCTTTAATGATGCTTGTTCCTAGCATCAGCAGTTGTTGCGGTAGCAGTGTCGTGTGTATGGTAACCACTGCTCTGCCGTGATGGATGGCGCTACATGCTGTTGGGGGGCTTATACTTGTTATACGTGATGTATCGGTAGCTACACAGACAAAAAAAAATTTGTCTCTTCAGGCTAGCTCTAACGTTCTATCATTTTACCACTGACAGAAATCCCAAATTGTGCAGGCCTGTATTCATGTGTTCATGGAGAGAGCGCCGGGATGGGAGAGAAACCGAGAGGCATCTCAAAGCCGCCCACACCTGTTTGGCCTATAGGAGAAGCTTCAAGCTCTCCATTTCATCCAAGTGATCCTACCGAAGCACCACTGTCTTCCCCAAACCCACCCGCTCTGGCTTTTCCTCAGGCCATTAGATCTGAACTTGTTCTCTGAGCATCCAGCCTCACAAAAGCTCCAGTCCAGCGCTTCTTCAGATCTTATTGTACAAAACTATGCCTGACAAACCTGTACGTTCAATTTCAACAGAGCGTCCCTGCAGTCCACTAAAATAACTTGAATGTTTCTTTCTCCTTGCGTTTTTCTGGCAATGAGTGGGGAAAACACTTAGAATGAGTTCTGCCAGCTTATAATACTATGTATTTGCATGCGTTTAATGCTAATTACAATGCTAAAATCTGCGAATTCTGAGTGCTCTTTAGTCTTGGTTTCAGCAGACTAACACAATATTGTGTGCTTTACTGGATATTTCCATGAGCAATAATAGCAAGACTTTAAAGGTGTCATATCCCCCCCTATTTTAAAGGGGTTGCTCCTTTAAGTCTTGACAGTGAACGCACAGCCACTGTTATGAAGTCATTGCATATGAGAAAAAATATCAATAACCTATACAATATAAATTTGAAAACATTATCCATATAAAACCATCTTTTACAGACAAAACATTATTAAATCATTTAATAATAATAATAATAATAATAATAATTCATTACATTTATATAGCGCTTTTCTCGGCACTCAAAGCGCTTTACAGACGGTTTGTTTGTATGATCACTTCCGGCACTTTCCGGCGCTTGCGCAGACCGAAGCGCCCGCGCCCTCAGATCACTTGGACGTGGCTGTGTTTACAAGAGGTAAAAACGATATAAATACTGTTCGTTTTCTCACACAAACCGCTCGTTTCGTGTCTTAGGCCATCAATGTGTACTTACATTTACGAGTCATTAATCATGTTTAATTTGGACTTCTCTGTGCATGCTCTTTGAGGTGGAGACCATAGACCTGCATTATATGACTGACAGACAAGAACGGTTTGACCTAAAAATATCAAAATATTTTGGATGCACTTGAGGTAAGCTAAAACATATCAAAAATTAATTTCAAAGTGAACTATCCCTTTAATATGAATCAAACAACAAAAGAAAATCACTCACTGCGCTTTTAGTAGTTTTAATAAGAATGCATATCTTACTTGAATGCTGCTGTTAAATGCTAACATGGCATTAACATTGAAGCAAATTAGCTCTATGAAATATTAATAATCAATCATAACTTGTTATAATTGATTATGAATATTTGGATCAGTTAATCGGGTTAACTTGATGTAGCTACATTAACATTACAACCAATTACTCGGTTCATCCTGTGAACACTTAATATTGGTTATTAATTGATTAATAGAAATGTACATTTCCGGGGCATGGGAAATCTCTTTCTTACTAAGTACTACTAAGAGCAAGTAGTCAAGATCTATGATTAGTGACTCCGGATATGAGCTTGAGACACGGACAACTTTACGTGTGACATAAACAAGATTTTATTAACTAGACTAAACATTTAAACTACTCTAACATACACATACATACATGCATACAGTTTACCAAGTGAAAGAGAGCTGAAGCAGAATACAGGAAAGCAAGAAGTTATAGCATTGTTTGAAGTTCAGCAGATCAACAGCCTGAGCAAACCATCAGTTTAGTTCTAACACGCCCTTCTTAAAAAGGGGTAAGGATACTTAATGTATCAAATAATAAGACTAAGTTTGATACTTGCATGTCTCGCCCATTTGAATTAAACTGTCCTGATGCAATTTATTGAGGCTCCAGTTGATCTTTGCTGATGTGGTCTTAATGAGAGAGAACCAATGGGAGTCAAAGGATCTTTGGTGAATGGAAAGACAAGGCCGTAGCCTGGCGCAAGCTTGGGGGTCTTTGGGGGACTTCTAGTTCAGCATCATCTTCACATTAGGACTTCTCCGGAAGGACCAAGAGAGTAAGAGAGCAAGAGGCTAAGAGAGCAAGAGGCTAAGAGAGCTAATCTTGTGATCAGTGATTTTTAAAGCGTGAAGATGTCACACCCTCTGGAGTTGCGTGAGCCAATACGAAGCGGTCCCTTTGGAGGGAGTTTTTACGACCCTTTGTGTTCTAGCAGGGCATTTGAATGTGTAATTTCATTGGGTGTTTACGGAAAGAATCTTCAAGATTCTTATAATACTAATGCGTCATAAAGTTAGCAAAATGTAATGTATATTAACAAATGGGGGACGAAGATTGGAGTTTATAGAGACTAAACATGCCACACATATGATTTTGGTTAGCCATAGTATGCAAGTCATGTTTCAGACCAAAATAGTTTAGAAGAGAGAATGAAGACATAGGCCAAACCACATAAAAGGAAAATCATGAGATGGAAAATTAGATACATGTTAATACATTTATCACATGGTTTTATATATATTATATATATATATAATATATAGGATTAAAAGGGTTAATTTCTCCTTCTCAGCAAGAATTAAGTGAGTGTCACTGTCCTCTGCACATTCTTTTTTTTGGGTCGTAAACTCTTATCAGTCTTAAGGTGTCCTGTAACAGGACACCAGGTTCTGCCAGTGTTGGCTTCATTTGTGATGTTAGTTTTGAAAAAAGTTCCACAGACCTTTGTTGGGAGAGTGAGTTTGCTGGATTATTCATTAAATATAATGAATAATTTGTGCGTGTCTGATTGGTCCAGACGCTACAACATTAAAAAAAAATGCTAACATGGCGGACTGTGTACAGCTCACTCAGGGCGGGGTCTATGCTAATAGGGCCTAAGCATATGTGACGTCACACTGCTAGAATCTGCAAATGGCTTGTTCTGAGACACTGCTTATGATTTATGGGGATTTAAACAGAGGAGTGTGTAGATTTTTACCATTATAGTGTGGTCGTGTACACACACTGCCAACACACATTTATGTTCACACACCATGCAAAAGTGAATTTTGCATAATAGGTCCCCTTTCAGCAACTGAGCACTAGTGGGAAGGGCCTATGGTGTGATGTAAAACTATGTGTCGATGTCTTGCTCTAGAGGCAGTCATATGCAAATGTATTTGTGACGTCACAATTATTATTATTTTTTATAATGAGGAGCACATTTTAAGATTGATGCACAAAACTTGATGCATGTTTTAATGGTACAAAGTCCTCTCGAATTTGATTTCTCATGTCATGGCCCATTGTGGCAGGTTATATTCAGCATGTCTGAATATAACACTATATCCCCTGGTTTCACAGACAAGGCTTAAGCCAAGTCCCAGACTAAAATGCATGTTTAAGCTGTTTTAACTGAAAGCAACTTGCAATGACAATTTTTTTTTTTTTTTTTTTTTTTTACGTTGTTTTGTCTCAAGATCCACATCGGTAATGTGTAGTGCATCAAAGCTGGATTGTGAAATGTTAGAGAATAAGACTTTGTTCATGCTGTTTTAGTTCATGCAAAGCGATTCTTAAATGCTACGGAAACTGTCAAATAAATTCATCTCATGCAGGTAGTGTGGCATAAAAAACTCTTCCTTAATAGTGCTATGAGGTCATCAGATGAATGTTTTATTAGTTGTCAGTGGATGATGAATGATGATTTTTACTTTGCTTTCAAGCTGGCGAAAGTGCCTCATAAAAGACTGCAATATGATCTCTGAATGTTGAGATGATTACCTACCACGCTAAGGCTGTTTTATTTTTAGTAAAGTGTGTAAAGGAGTTCTAAATTACAGCTTCCTTTCAATGAAAATGTGTCTGCAGTGGAAGAAAAAGACTAGTTTGCAAACAGTGAAAATTATTCGAATTTCGACTTATAGCTGGTTTAAGTATAATACAGAAACAAAACCAAATCTTTAACAGACAATTAGCAAATTGTTCCTGTTTATCTGTAAATTATGATATGAAGATAATATGATACATTTGATTTATACAATAAATAATGCCACTGTCACTTTAAAGCTCCTTGAGCCATTAATCACTCATTTAATATTGGTCTATCACCATTAATACATCATTTTGGGGCTTTTTATTTTCTTAGTGGAGAGTGATAGGAAATTATTGGAAAGGAAGGACAGATTGCAGACTGGACCCGAATCTGCATTACCTATATGACTTCCATGACTTAAAGGAACACTCCGACTTTTTGGGACTTTAGCCTATTCACCTTACCCCCCAGAGTTAGATAAGTCCATACATACCTTTTTCATCTCCGTGCGTGCTGTAACTCTATCTGACGCACCCACCGCTAGCCTAGCTTAGCACAAAGACTGGATGTAAATGGTTGCAGCTAGCATACTAATCCAAATAAGTGACAAAATAGCGCAAACATTTTCCTATTTACATGTTGTGATTTGTATAGTCACAGAGTGTACAAAAAACAAAGTCACATGAGACACAGACATATTTTAACCGTATAAATACTGGGAACTATATTCTCTGAAGGCGAAGCACTGCTACTTGGGCGGAGTGCAGTGGCGGTTCTACATTGAATTACACCCTGGGCGAGACCCCCTTCGAGCGCCCCCACCCCACCCCACCACCACCAAAAAAAAACCCCAACAATAAAATCACATACCATTCATTTGAAAAACACAGTAAGAGAATCCAGTTATTTTGCTATATTAATCTAACTTTCAGGGAGGAACCATTAGCTCATTGGTTACTGCCTCGAATTCTATGCATGGCACACTTTTAGTTATGACTTGTTAAACTATACTTTGTCACGAAATAGAGTTTTTAAAAGTGAAAGTGGCCGAGAGCTACTTATGTAGTAACACAATACTTATCTCTTAAATAATTTCTAATAACTCTAATATTAACAACTATCCAAACTGTTTTAGACCTAAAATAGCGTTTGTAGGCCTATGTCACTCTTAAATGTCAGAGAAAAGGACAGAATCAGAGATTATTTTTTAATAGAAAATTGTACTTTGCATATTATAGGCTACTGTAAAAAAACATAATTATAGTTGATTTTAGTTGATCATTATGAAAATTATTTTCATTGCATGAATATAGTGACCAAAATGATCACGGTTAAACACAGAATCTTGTTAAAAAAGTATGCCTAATACACAATGAAATCAATTCACCAAGTTAATAACATGATGGCCAAATTTTAAAGGAGTGTCTTTTATGTTATCTACTAACATGTACACGTTCAAATAAACTTTTGACAAAAAAGGTTTTATAAAAAGATAAACCTCACATATTTCAGCCTTTAAATCATCTTTATAAAAAGAATGAGCCAATAAAGATAAATTCCTGGCATTTATAATGCACAGTAGCTTATCTTTTATTATTAATAGTAAAATTCGGTCCGATTTTCCCATGGCTGTCGTTGCTATACAACTATGCACTGCGCTCTCCACAACGACAAAGAAGTTTTAGTAGCTAATGGATTTCCACCACAGAAAAACGCTTGCTGTAGCTCTGCTAAAAGATTTATTTACGGAGAAGAGAAAAACACCCACGTGTTTGGGTGCACCCCCATACTGAAAAGTTAAAAAATTTTCATCTCGCTGCTCCTGGAAAAAATGAGCGCGTCGCTTCAATTATGAGCGCGCTTCCCGTCCGCCTACATTTGAAATAACGGCCTCAAGCGCGCAAAAGACGCGATATGTGAACGGCCCCTTGGTGAGCTACTTCCAATCAGGAGACTCCCTCGACATAGCTTCTGTGCACGGCACCTTCTCAGCAAGCAGGGGCGCCATTGCCAATAATTGAATTGAAATGATAGAAAATAGAACACCTTCGCGGCGCAGAGGATTTTTTTTAACTGCTTGTGCCGCCCCCCATGTGACATGAAAAAATGCCGCCCCGGGTGGCTGCCCGGTTCGCCCGTGCCTAAAACCGCTACTGGCGGAGTGATAACCGCAGCACCTGAGACGCGCTCTCTGCTCCTCACCACGGCGCGTCTCAGGTGCTGCGGTTATCACTCCGCCCAAGTAGCAGTGCTTCGCCTTCAGAGAATATAGTTCTTTATTCGGTTACAATTTTTTGTACACTCTGTGACTATACAAATCACAACATGTAAATAGAAAAATGTTTCGGTTATTTTGTCACTTATTTGGATTAGTATGCTAGCTGCAACCATTTACATCCAGTCTTTGTGCTAAGCTAGGCTAGCGGTGGGTGCGTCAGATAGAGTTACAGCACGCACGGAGATGAAAAAGGTATGTATGGACTTATCTAACTCTGGGGGATAAGGTGAATAGGCTAAAGTCCCAAAAAGTCGGAGTGTTCCTTTAACGTAGCACATACACTAACTATTGTGCCATGACTGATTTCAATCCATAATTGATACCTAAAAAAACACACAAAAAAAACAAAAAAACAAGTAAGATATGCTCAAATGTTTCTCCAACTGTCACTTTTTTCTATTGGTAAAAACAACAACTCTTTGTTCCATTGTTTTCATGAGTCTCAAATGTCATAATTTTAAACTACAAGTGTACAGAAACATATGGCTGCCTGATGTTGTTAGTCTGTGTAATCGTTTTAGCCATGTTTGAATGGCTATAACAAAGTAACCGTGGATTAGATTAAGTATGGCACGTTTAAAGCTCTTGGTACCTGTTGCCATATTGCTTTTACAGCTGTTGTGAAACATCTGGAGTCTTGTCTCTCTGAGTATGCATGATGCTGATGCTGTGGACAGTCTGACGCATGAGAGGGATTTCTGTAGTGTGGGACATCAGTGCTTGCATTTCATTTGGTTCATTTGTTTAATATGTGATCCTGCAGCATGTTCTTGGTTAACTGGGCCAAATATCATACGGGATGAGTGGAAAGATTGAATGGCAGTTTCCTCTGATTTTACCAGCTGGCTGGATGAAGGAATGACAGTGAGTATGGCACAGATTGGCATGTCCTCATTCTGACACCAGAGAATAATTCATGCATTCATGTCATCAACAGATGCTGTAGAGATAAAATACATTTTCACTGAAGCTTTGGCAGACCAACACATCTCATATGTACACTGGGGTTCAAAAGTACACATTTGAAAAATGCTTCTATTTATCAATATATTGGCATTATAATATATATAACCATGAAAAAAAAAACTATTTTAAATTAGCATTTGAATCCCAAATGTTCATTGTGGATTCAATCTTTTGAACCCCAACTGTATGTGATTTATAGGGGCATGTCAGTAACTGTCAGGTCTCATCTTTATACACATGGTCCCTGCATTTTAGCTGCACACTTTTTTTTTTAAGTAAAGTCTTCTAGAATAGCAATGAACCTAATGAACTATGACACATTTCTCAGTTTTCCTGTATACATGCTACACAGATCATTTCTGCAGTGACAGAAGCAGTGAGCTCCTAATGGAATAAAGCTCTGTAATGCTGCACAGTGCCAAAAGAGGTCATGTGTGTGCTACGCCAGTATTACTCACTTAAGAGCATATGTGAGTAATATAAGCTCCTATATGTGAGAAGTAAGAAGCAGAAAAAAGTTTTCTGTCTAAATGTCGGATTTTGTGCTAATAAGCAACTAGTAACAGAACATTTAAAAAATCTATTGGTCTCTCTTGTGTGCTGCATCACACTAATAACAAAATCTTTTAGAGTGTAGTGTATTAATTTGATGTGCTTTTAATTGTGTGTGTGTGTGTGTGTGTGGTATCCCCAACTTTATGGGGACCAAATGCCCCCACAAGGATAGTAATACCAGTAAATGTTTACCTTATGAGGACATTTTGTTTGGTCCCCATAAGGAAAACAGCTTATAAATCATACCAAATTAAGTGTTTTCAAAAAGGAAAAAGGCAGAAAATTGTGTGTGATGGGTAGGTTTAGGGTTAGAGTTATCAGGGGGACAGAATATACAGTTTGTACAGTATAAAAAGCATTAGGCTATACGCCTATGTGAAGCCCCCATAAAACATGGAAACGTGTGTGTGTGTATGTGTGTGTGTGCGTGTGTGTGTGTTAATAGATGAAATTGAAGAGACTATAAAGATCTTGTCAGATTAGTAGATTCTAATTCGGCTTCTCTGAGAGCAGGAATTCAAAGAGGAAGAGAAGAGTCAATCTGTCACAAATAATGAACACTCTCCATACACATTAAACCAGGAAATGACTATATAATGACACCCGGTGGACTGAGGCACTATTTATGACACACGTCCATCTTGTCAATTAGCCAGCACAGACACACACATGCACAACTCACACACGCAAATGGCATTTTCATGCCAGGTATCTCTTTAGATGGGCACAGAGTGGAGGAACTGGATTAAATTGTCTTACCGCTGAGGAAGCTTATTATAGTTTGCCATTTCAAGTAGTCATTTTTTAAAATACTTTTTTCCAAAGTACTTTTCAATTTAGTTTTTGTGAGCTTCAGATATGGTTTTGTTGGTTACAGTACAGTTTTTTTATTTATTTAATAAACACGTTTATTTTGTTTTTATGTATTTTACTTACAGTATTACTTCTTATAGCCAAAGGAACCAGTTCAGGAATCAACATTACATTAAAAGAGTAATTCACATCTAAAATAAGCACGAACAGTACAATGTATCTGCCGGTTGTTGATTCTCCAGCACAGCTGACAGAAAACAACAGCATCGGATCTTGACAGATCAACTCAGCAGTGTTAAAGACATCTTCGGATTGGCAAAATCTGCTGGGTGAACTTCTCCCATACAAAAAAAAAAAAAAAAAAATTCTAATTTCATAATAACTTCTATAGTCTTTGAAATATGGTTAATGTGTTTCCATCAAGAGGTGCATCAGATCTTGTATTCATGTGTGAAAATGATTCGTCATGCTCCCTCCCAACCGTTCTTTCACAGTTTGAGCCTGATGAATCTTGACATTGTCATCCTGGAATATGGCCATGATGTGTCTTCCTACATGGTTGTTTAATAAATGACTACACACTTCACCAATTAGCTACACACTCCATCAGTTAGTGTAAGAAGAAGTTAGTGTGCTTTATGTTATTTTATAAAGGTTAACAAAAGAGCATTAAAACATGATTTTAATGTTCTTTAAAGTAAACTTTTCTAATAATTTGAGATTGTGTACTTAAGTGTTAAACATAGCCATGTCAAGTGGTCTTTTGTGTTATTATTATTATTGTCTGCTAGTAAAGTTTTTTTTTTCTTCTAAATAAACTTTTAAGATTTGAAGTATGCTAAGTGCATATTCAGTAAAATTAAAGCACACTTTTTCAGAAGAGCAGGCCAAGGGTAAAGATGCAAGTTGTTGATAGGAAAGGAGGGACGTGAAGCTAGTCGTCAGGAATAAGAAGGGAGATGAGCAGCAGCCTGCAGTTGTTGTGCTGGTCTAACTGGCAGTTAATCGAGATCGGACTGATATCTTTGAGATGTTGAGTGGCAGGGCTTCTATTAAAACTCTCTGCATCACTCAATCCAAACCTATCTTCTCTGTACTCCATCCATCACTCACTCCTTATAGGAATGGACTGAGGGTAGGAGCAAGGTACTTCAAATAAAGTGTACAAAGAGGAGCAGTAGCGCTGTGGTACGTTCTGTAGTGCATTATGGGTAATCTTCATGAATGAGAACAGCTCTTGAGAGATGTACTCATGCTAGTGTTGTCGAGTGTAACTGTGTGTGTGTGTGAGAGAGAGAGAGAGAGAGAGAGAGAGAGAGAGAGAGAGAGAGAGAGAGAGAGAGAGAGAGAGAGAGAGAGAGAGAGAGAGAGAGAGAGAGAGAGAAATAATTGTGTGTTGTATATTGCTTCTGAAGGTTTTGCTGAAAGGATTTTCTGGATGAGTGAATGAGGTCTTTGAAGCTTTGCATGTGCATTTTTTTTTTTTGTGTGTGTGTGTGTGAAAAAGAAAGAATTTTCGCAATTAATATTTTTTTTTATCTCGTTTTCCATTACAGGAATTAGTATTCATTTAAGTAAAGAAAGTATATATTTTTGAAATACTAATTCTTAATTAGTATTTTTATCTTGTTTTCCATGGAAAAAAAAACTAATAATTTAATCAAGATGAATTCACTTGAAGCAAAACTGCACAAGTTAAGACTTTTTCAGAGATTCAAGTTTTCAATCAAATGTATACCCCATTGACAAATATTTACTTTAAATATTAAAAATAATATGTACCTTACAAAATTTGCATTATTATTATTATTATTATTATGCTATACATGTAGTTAATCATACAAATTCAATGTTCAGGTATTTTCTCACAGGACTAATTATGAAATAAATGGCATTATATTTTACGTAAATGATTAGTTTTCAAAATCTGACATTAAAAAGCATTTTTAACATATATTTCTATATTTCATTTGGAACCTGCATTGCATGTGAAAATGTCAAAAACTTGACACCAATTCAGATGCAATTTCACTGCCTGGAAAATATTGAAACCATGTCTTAGTGTTAAAAAAAAACATCAAAAAATCTTTAACATTGTTTCTTTCCTGGAATTCCAAATCAATGATTGTAGCACAAGTGAAAATCAATAAGACTCTTCTTTTTCAGTGTAGCCCACACTTTCCACACAAATCAGATTTTGACCTGTTTAGTCCCCATTTTTGGAGCATTTGCTTGTCAGTGTAGTGAGGTCACATGTGGGTGTACAATGATATATATATATATATATATATATATATATATATATATATATATTAATTGAATTTATATGCAGAGGTGGGTATCCAAAAACTGTACTCGTGTAAAGTACGAGTACTTATAGACATTTTTACTCAAAGTAAAAGTAATAATCTTGATAGTTACTTGAGAGTAAAAAAGTATCCAATAAAAACAACTCAAGTAGTTAGTTACTAGTTACTTCGGATCACATATAGCCTATATAACAATACAATAACATGTTAATATTTAGATAGATATTGAATTTAAATGATTACTGTTATCATAATTAGATATCTTTGCAACAAACACAGAGGAGACAAGCATTATTTCTGGCATTGGTAGCCCAAAAATCATTGCATGTCCTTTGCTTTGTATAATAATAACGTATACAGCTACATTTGGATTATTAGACAATGTAGAAATAAAGTGAACCTGCAGAGTTCTGCGTTGAAAGGCATGTAAAGGGAACTGTAGCCTATGTTTTGAGTTGTAGCCTATTGGGTGTATGTAAACTCAGGAATAAGCACTGTTTGGCCACTCCAGGGATTAACTTTTGGTTGGCCAGTTCATTGTCCAAAAGACCTGTGTTCACAGTGTTTGGTAATTCATATTGCGCAGTAAACCAAAAGAAGAACACCGTTGTCCCGACTCTTATTTGTGTTATTTGAACAGCATCAATACACAGCAGGAACCACTGACAGTAAAAAACATGTGCTCGCACCCATAACCACTACTGAATATCTGAACACAAACAAGGATCAAATGCACATTGACAGATCTTTCGTCTGTCTTCCAAAATGTAATCAAATGTTTATTTCTGCAGGCGCGTGTAAACTAGTTAACCGTGTCTGAGCACAGGCATTCGTTTTCAAGACGAACATGTCGCCGCGACTGCGCAATACTTACAAATTACTTAGGGTTAGTGGGTGTTCATTCATTTAATGTATAAATGAAAGGGATACTTCAGGATTTAGCATTAAGCTTTGTATTAGTAGAAAACCTGTAGTACTTTCAAATTACCGTGCTTTCCACCCTCATATCCCCCTGAGACGAGAGATTTATGTATTTTTTTGTGAACGCTAAACAAGTGATCGGTTGATGTGCGTTTTAACATTGCTAAGAAAATTCCCGCTCCTCCGTGAGAGATTCGAGACCGGTGCGTCTCACAGGTGTCGCTCATCAGTAATCACGCCACCGGCCTCGCGCAGTTCTCCCGCGGCCCTAGCCTCGTCCTGCTCGCCACAGTAAACATAATGAATGGCGACTGTAGAACGCAAAAGCCGAATCTCGGACATTTTGGGCGATCTCGAAATCCCGGGCAGACTCATCACGGAGACTCAATAGTAGCCTAGACTTGTTGTTTAACTACTGCGCTCTGTTACCGGTAGGCGTGGCCTCCTAGGGCAGCGAAGCAAGTGCATTCTGGGAGTTGTTGTCTTTCATCCACATACGCCAAAAATAAATTTTCTGCCTTTTCTCAGTCTAGAAAGCTCCAAATTCAAAAATAAATTTCACATTTCTTCTACATAAATGGCCCATTTTAAATACAGATTCATCTTTCCAGAGGTGAAGTATCCCTTTAAGTTATATTATAAATTATATAAATATTTATAAATATTATAAATTATATATCCAAAAAACTGGTAATGTCATACTTTGTAGTAGTGGTATCATGGTGTAATAATCACCATGATTGTTCACAGACAGCATATCAACTTATCAACTAACTAACAACTAATCGCTGGTAAAAAAAAAAAAAAAAAAAAAAAAAGGATGCATTTGCAGATTTGCTTTATTTGCTTCAGATTTGATTTACGACTCCGAGTGAGAAAACGCTTCAAACGATTCAGTGCGTGCAGGAAACTAAACAAATAATTAACATGTGCTAATGTCTCCTTCACTTCCTTGTTGCCAGAAATGTCAAGCACATGGCTAATAGATTTTCATTTTATTGGCTGAAGGGGATGTCATATGATAATACTAAACTGTAGTTTGTTTTGGTTGAACAATATTATTGTATTTTCAATGCAATTTTGCCCGTGTCATTTATAAATGACGATACACCATAGAGGGATAATATATTCTGTTATCATGTTAGTAATATGTTTTTTTCAGTGCTTTAAAATAATAGTCTCTCCGAGAACAAAACACTGTTTGAAATGTATCTGATTGAAACTACTAGTTAAGATCCTTATTGAATTAGTTTTTCCTCATTGAATCCTAAATAATATATGTCGTTTTAGGACTTCCATGAAAATGTCAAGAACAATTGAAAGTGGATTTCACATTTTATTCTTGACTAAATCTGTACACTGTTGAATATATGATGTGAACTACTGTTTAAACTGGTGTATAGCACATTGTTGCTTTGAAATTAATTACATGGGTTGTGGTGTTTTGATAGCATTTTCAAAAGAGCCCATGTGTTTTTCATTCATTTACATGAGAGCAGAGTGAAGAAAATCCAAAAGAAAAAACCATTGTGTATTTGCGGATAAAAAACAGTGTGTATGTGGAGCAGAGCAGGTGCATGTTTGAGTGAGTTTTATTTGCTCCGGTTTTAAAGGATTTGGTGAGAGACAGATGTCTATGGTTTCACTCTGTCTGTCTGGTTAGAGAGCAGTGATCAGGGGAGTGCGATTCATCCTAGAGGGGGTCCTACAAAAACACGGCGTACTCATATTCAGATTGCCAGCTTGAGTTATTCAGAGAAAATGCCAGCTTTTCTAAGACTCACATTTCCACTGTGAAGAACCCTTTGGACTCGACGCTTCAAATGATGTTTGACACAGCGAACTGATTTCATACCTCACTCAATTTCAAAGCACTTAGTGAAATTACGATTTTACGTTTGAAGATGAGCATCAGCAATGGTGGCAACACTCTCTCTGTATAGGGCACATAACAATGCAACCTTTTTAAAGCTGGAGTCAGAAAGAAAACGATAAACCATTGAATAACATTTGGCCAGATAAAAGGTGGCAGGCCTGTGGAGATGAGAGCTCCTGCTGCACAAGTGCTTTTGTAAACAGTTTAATATTTCATGAGATCCAACCAAAATCTTTCCTCTCATTGATTTGGTTTGCGGCTCAAAACTTTTCTTAATACATCTTCACTCTCATCAGAAAGTTTCCAATTAGAAAGCGAAACATCTGTGGGATCTTTTGAATACAGGAACGCATTTGTTATGCCATTCCTTAATGATTCAGTTCCAGTGTTGGAATCTATTTTCTCTTGATTGTTCTTGAACAGCTACATTTAAATGCAACCAAATATTCTGTTAATAATCGGACTGACTGCTCAATCAGACTGAAAAGACTTCAATTGATCATTTTGATCAGATTGGAAAAGGTGGTTTAGACCTAAAATAGTCTGATAAATGGGAGGGAAAAAAAACCCCTCAGAGCTAAATTTTCTCAACCACTATTTTCTCAATGAGATTCTACTATGAATTAACAGTTGCTAAATGTAAAATGTGTTGAAAGGCATCTGATTAAACAAACAGCTTGAAAAGTTGACCATGAAAGAACTAGAAGCTGATGTTTTGCTTTCAAAAGATAAGTTTGTTATGGGCTGTAATGAAACAGTTCGCTTATCTAAAATCTGATGTGTGCTGTGCCTGAAACTGCCAGTGCAACAGAGACTCAATCTGAGTGGAAATTTGTAATGTCTAAATTCCCTGAGGTGGGCAAAAGACAAATATAAATAATATGTTTATTTGAAACCGTATGTAATTTCTGGCAAAGATGCCTTAAGCTGGGATAGAGTTAAAAGATGGTAGATAAAAGTTTGATGTTAGAAGTATATGAGAGAGCAGTGTACCATCCAATAGAGTCTCAGAGTCTCTCTCATTCAATGAGTCAGCTAAAAGCTGGTATCTGTGATAATAAGTAAAGCACAGTGTTTCAGTTGAAGGATCATAGACACAGAGATATTTTAAAAATAAAACTGAATGACTTTAAAGAAGTATTTAAAATAATAATACAGATAGAGATGACATTTTGATTAGCTTATTTTAGGACCAGTAACTTCTTTGTCTCATTTAGTCTCCACCATTCAGGACCGATGGCTCCGGCTACAGATGAAGTACACTGAATGTACGGTTGTGATCTAAATTCACTGAGTATAATCTAAGCAGCTAGGTTTCTGCTTTTAAGATAGTTAATGGATTTAAGTGATTAAATACTGTTGTTATTGACCTGTCTCCCTGTGTGAACACTATTAGGCAATCCGAATGGCCCTGGTGACTCTTGAACGTGCCTTTCCTAAGCTCCAGAAAACAGCTGAGTTCTGTTGAAGAGAACTGATTGTGTGATTGGAAAGAGCGGTCACCAGTGGGCACGAGTGACCATCTCGATGACGGGTAAGACCTTCTTTGGCCAGACAGGGGGCAACCCAAGCCAGAGGGGTCACGTAAAGTCATTGGGCATCTCAAGATGGAGGTGTTTATGTGAGAAAGGTATGAGAGTGGAGCGGATGACTGTGAGGCCAGCAGCATCCTTTATCGTTAGGGCGGATGAGCTGTGAGGAGTTACAGGCAGTCTGACCCAGAAACGTGAGTGTTCCTCTATACCAATCACAAGAAACCGCATTCATTGTATGGCTTGTTTTTTATTGTGACAAGCGTCTGCAAATATGCCAGGGGAAAACACCCTGATGGAGATTATAGATAAAGGGCTAACAGGAGTGGGCGAGCAGGAGCCAGCTGAGGCCATTGAGTGATTCCCATTAGTTGTTGTGGAGACAGTAGCAAAACTTTTTTATGTACTGGTTGCCTTATGGGCAAGGAAAATCATAGTGTTGATTTTGAACTAATAGGTCTATGACATAGTTTTAACTCTTGAAGGTCGTTAGACATGGTGGTGGCTAAAGATGAAGACAGCTTTTGATTTAAGGAAAATGTTTTTGGGAAGAGAAGATCTATTAATTAATGTAAATTATAGGGATAAGTGTTGAAGCTTATTAAGTAGAACCACAGCATGTTTGAATTAAAAGTTAAAGGTAAAAGAACACGGAACGTCCATGGGGCGAACGAGATGATCAACACAACTGATGGTTTAAGTTTAACAGAAGAATCTGTTTTTGTGATGATTTTGTTTGATTGAATCAAACTAGGTATTGATTTGATTGTAAATGTAGAAAATATATTGATTGTGTCCGTAATGGAAATATTAGAGTTAATATTGAACAACTGCATTGGTTAGAAGAATGGATAAAATTATAAGACTTCTCTGGTTAGATTTTGTTAAATATGGCATTAAATAGAGCTTACTAAATTGAATTAGAAGTGAACAAAATATGGTTAGGAAAACCGAGGTGAAATATGGAGATGGGCGTAGATTAATGGAAAAGGCTTAATGATAGGAGTTAGGATTGTTATTCTAATAATTTTGTTATTCATGGGTGAATATGATTACAGTGACAGGTGAAACATGCTGTCTGTTCAATTGGTGGAAATGACAGTCTATCCCAAGGATGAACAAAATTATGTGACGATACAGGTAGCGGGAGCTACAGTGAGATATGTGTTAAATGTATGTTCTGTTTGTTTTTCTTCTATTTGTTTATTTTCTGAGAAAGATTAAGGGCAAAAGATTTAAAGAAGGTTACAAGCAGCGGTCATCCGTGTTACGAGATGGCGTACAAAGATAGGGTTTGAAACTGAGTGATTTTTATTATACTTTTATCTGTTTGTTTCCTTACCATGTTATAACTACCTTTTTTTTCCTTACTGGTGTGACTGAGGGTCTGCATTGCAGGACCGCAGGGACAGTGATTCCTCGGTTAGCCCGGCACCGTAAAAATGTTTACTTGCTTGCTAAAATATTACGGGGCCTTTCCCCCACAAAAACAGCCTTACGCTTCTTCATTCTAAACTTTTCTTCACAGGTTCAAGGAGAGTGATAATTTATGCAAAAATCAGAGATGAAGAGTAGTGTGATGATATGACTTAAAATTTGTCTTTTTGTTTATTATTGTGATTATGGGTAATCAGAATGATAAAAAGTGAGGAGTTGTGGTGGCAATTTTAATGATATTCATTGATCTTTAGTTAAATATAGATGATTCAAAGAATGTCACATGTGTGTCTCTCACTTGTAGTGAGAGAAGATTCTGTTTATGTACCTGGGGAGGCAGAAGAGGGAGACACTCCAGAGAACAGACGAACAAGGACCTCTGACCTAGATGTCAGAAGGCCATTTGGTGCAGGGGAACTTAGTGGGCCAACTAGTGACGTCTATGGAAAACTACTGGGAGGAAGGCTCTGGGGGGAAGAAGGCCTTGAAACTAAGATAAAAGCTAGTTCCGTCTGTCTGGGGGTGTGTCACTCTTCTGCACAGGGTAACAACTGTGTATTAGACTGCTCCTATTCTTGCAAGAATAAATACTTCTATTTTATATAATTTGACTCTGAGTGTCTCTTACGCAGTGATGTTTGTTTGAGATGAATTTTTGCCACAACACATGCATAGTGCCGTAAAATGTATATTTACTTTTTTTTTCAGTGTCTCACGAACGGCACATTTCAATCACATTAAAATAAATACATGTTTTAAAAACACCCACTTCCGGTTTCACAGACCCGGTTAAGCCTAGTCCCGGACTAAAATGCATGTTTGAGCTATTTTAACTGAAAGCCACTTGCACTCAAGATGCACACCAATAATGTTTGAAACATCGTCTATGAAACGTCCCCTTATTCTGCCTCCGAAGCATCTTATCTTATCTTATCTTAACTTTTTTTTTTTTACTGCCTTTAGCAATCACTCTTTTTTTCTGCCACATATTGCCATTCTTTGGAACAGCCACTTTTCACAATCCAATCAATTCCTTAAGTAAAAGTTGCACTCTACTTATTTTCTGTTGAATATCCCATTTCACTCTGAAACACTCAAACATATGCCTTAGAAAAGTAGTTTACAAATGCAAAATGCCTTAAAGTCCCACTCCGATCATATTTTGAGCTATTTTTAAACATTCCCAGTGGTCTTTAAATTATGATTATGCCATTTTTAGCCAAAATCACAAAACCTGTGCCGTTTTCTGGGACCTTGCTTCAGCAGAGCGGCAGTAGCTCATTAGCAATTCGCCTCTGCGTTGTGGGCGGAGCCGTTGGCACGGAGACGACCCCCCCCCCCTGCCCGTTGCTGAGAGCTCTGTCTCTCCCGCTAGCTTACACCCCCAATACCGGTGGGGCAACAGTATTATATACACGTTAATTATTATTATCCGAAGTTAATCAAAGTTATCACCGATCACCGATCATTATTTCACTCCAAGACGTCGCGTGTGGAGACGCCCAGTGGAGTTACTACGTCACAACTCCAGTCGATTTTAGCCAGCATTTTAGCGTCTGCTACTGATTCACAGCCATTTGAATGTAGAAATACTCAGAAATACAACTTTGAGCTGATTTTTCTCAAGATATGTCCTCTAACATCAGAAAAATGCCACAAGAACATGTTAACACCTAGAAAAACATTGTTTTCATCGGAGTGGGTCTTTAAAAATCAAGCTAACAAATTGAAATTTGGACCATTTACAGTAAACAAATAAATTCACTTAAATAACTTCCCAACACGAAGAGAAGACATTTATGGAGAGTGTTTTGTTATTGATTCAGCTCATTTGTGCACAATCCAATAGCATAAAAGCAATGATGTAACATTTTGTCACTACACTGCTGACAAGGTCCTGACACTGTTTTTGAATTAATAGAGTCACTTCTTTTATTTGTTTACTACCCAACACTGTTTGATTCATGTGGAAGCAATATGCACATGCAGCATTCCTCTTGCAGTTTTCAGCATCAACCTTGAACGTGCCTCTGCAGTTTGCAGGTGTTGATGTAATCCTTCATGAAAGTGGAGCCAATGTTTTGGACTGATTGAAGATGGACAGATAGCATTCTTTGTGACTCGATGAAAGAACAACACAAAGAGAGAAGCTTCACCAGTGTATTGACAAAACGCCAACGCTCAACACAAAGCTTCAGGACAGATGAAATGGAGCAGAGGTCTGCCATTGTAAACAGGGTCTGCTATTTTAAAAAGAGAGATCGCACATGTGATTCCATCTCTAAAAAGTCTTTCTTTCTTTCTTTCTTTCTTTCTTTCTTTCTTTCTTTCTTTCTTTCTTTCTTTCTTTCTTTCTTTCTTTCTTTCTTTCTTTCTTTCTTTCTTTCTTTCTTTCTTTCTTTCTTTCTTTCTTTCTTTCTTTCTTTCAAACTCTACAACTTTCAGCTCCTTTTTTAATGATAATGGTTATCTTCAAATGCACATATACCCCGCTCTCGCTCTCTCTCTGTCTCGGTCTCGGTCTCGCTCAAGCAGCCGTCTCTCTCTTTTCCTCCCGTAGCAGGAAGACATCTCGCATTCATTATCCCTTGGCCTTGGCTCATGCTGCTGTCCTCCCTTCTGCACTGCTCAATTACTCTGTCTTCCTGGAGCGTGTGGTGGTGTCAGGCTACTGTAATGACTTTCTGATTATCTGTCTGTCCGTGATGAATGAGATGGAAATGTACCTCTGTGGCCAAACAGGTCTCTGGATCCTCGCCAAGCGGGTACGTCAAGGGGTTATGGACACAGGCTGACCGACAAACCTTTGCCATAAGTCACACCATGGACTTGAGCAGTTTACCATTTCAAAGAGTTTGTTTCGCCACAGCATACAATAGCTAAAGCACCAAGCCATTACTCTAGACAGGAGGAAGTGACATTTTACAGGTTAAGAGTATTGTTGGTTCTAAGTAGATACTCAAAAATGTAATAATAATAGTCATTCTTTGGTATCTGTACACCGTTCACATGTATATTTACACAGATGAGCGTTCAAATGCGCTTCTCGGTCAATAATGCCCATCTCTGAAAAATTGAACATGTGTCAATGTATGGGATATTGAAATATAAATTCAGCCTTTAAATACAAATTCAGCCTAATAGGCCTCTGACTGTCAGTTAGTTACATTTTTGTAATTATTAAATTAATTTCATAATTTATAATTCTTTTAAAAGGTTAATGATTGGAACTTGATTGCTGCTTGCCATTCTGTTGTCTTTAGTTGTAATTTACATCATATTTAATCTTATAGTGTGTCATATTAAAAATAAATGGCACATTTGTTTTCGCTGTGGTATCTTTTTTTCTGCTGTTATATAAACTAGTAAAACAGCTACACTGTGCTGTCTGAGTAAGGGCTGAAAGGAAAGGTCAGGCTTTGTGTCACTGACCCTGTTGTAAATGACATTGACATTAGATGGTTAACCAGAGTGACAGTAATAGGCCACCTGATCAGGTCTGGATACCTGAGAGACGAGTCTAGTCTCAGTCGTCACTCAACCCGGACCTCCATCGGCCCCTCGCTCTCCAGCTCTTATCTCTCCTCTCTGTCACTCCCTTCCTCCCTTTGTGTATTTGAGGTCCTTGTTCATCCTCCCATGCCTATCTAGTTGCTCATTTACTCCTGTGGCTGCCCAGTGTGGACACAGTAATGACATTCTGATTGTCTGTCTGCAAATGAGAATGAAATGGGTGTCTGAAGAAATTGCCATGTGTAGAGCCATCATTTGTAAATTCGGGATGGGGGGGGCTTCAATGCCTCGCCTGATAAATGCTTAAAGAAGGAAACATTTTGGCACTGTGAATGCATGAAATTACACTCCTGGATTTTAATTGACCCCATTCAAGGCATCAATTAAAAATGAAACAATACGCAGAAAGCCTGTGCACCTTCCAACAATTTCATTGAAATAAACAGTCCTGTCCCTATTACAGAATTGTGTTCTTTCAAAGCTTCTCTAAAGCACTCCAATCCTCTCTATTCTCTGTCCTATTGCCTGACCAGTGGCCTAATGTCCAAAACTTCATACAGCTGAATAAGTCTGAGCCTGTCGTCTTATTATGAGAATTTTTCTCTTTAAACTCAATCCACGTGTTAAGATAAAAAGTCCTGCGCAGCCTTTAAGATTAGAGATTGCATACATTTGCTACTTCAAAGAGAAATTACATGAAACATTTACTGTGCTTGTCTTTGCATGATGAAGCAAGCTCCATGTGACAACCTGGTAGTTTAATGAAAAATAAACATTTGTTTAAATCGTGCTTTGTATTTCTCTCTTATTCACAAAATAAATGTGGGACTTTTGCATATTTAAACTCTCAAAAATACAAAAAAGAAAATGTTCTGTGTGTATTGTTTTTTTTTAGACTTTACAGTATTTTCCACAATAGTGTTCTGTAGAAAACAGTTACGTTAATAAAATGTAATATTGTATAGTATATGATAAAATTTCTGTGTATGAGTGATACAGTCACGATCTCCATTTACCAGTCCAGTCACCTCAGCACACTACGTTTCCCAGAATCCCTCCTGGCTCACACCTGCTCACGCTCCACAATCCTCACACCTGTCTGCGATTACCCTCATCAGCACCTCTCTATATAAGCTAGCACCAAACACACAGGCCTGGTCATGTCATGTCATGTCCTAACTACCTACCACTGAGACACTTACCTGTGCGATCCTCTCAGTCAGTCTTCTAGTAATGGGAAGTTCGGATCATTTTACTGACTCTCTTGTTCGATCTCGTTCATCAAAATGAACAAATCTTTTTTTTGAGTCATTTCGTTCATTTCAGGGGCTTTAAACAGACATAATAAATACACAGATGCCCTATTGGCCGCTTTGGAACGTTGCTGTGATAGCCTACGTTAACGCGTCCGCCATTTTGCGGAGGGCAAGATTGCACTGTAATCAAATGCAAGTAAACGGTGAGCTGCGGTTTTTCTGGATAAAAACAAAAAATACATTTATCAACCGATTTCAGTGGTTTGTACGTGGTGTACAAAAGGTTCCATCTCTAGTTATTTAAAATCAAATTCCCCGAACACATCCACCTACGCAATCTTGATCATATTCTGAATTAAGAAATCATTATAATGCAGTCAAAAAATAATTTACAGGGAACATAATTACTTTACCTTCCGAGTCTTTCGGTTATTTGTCACGTGACAGACACGATGAACGGATCGTTCACGAACGACTCATCACTACAGTCTTCAGTCTTCTCCAGCGATCCAGTCATCTGCCATCCCCATCTGAAACCCATTAGAACTGTCATTCACTGCTATCATCAGACAACTTATCCTTTCACTCAGTTACTCACCTGCTCATGTCGCTTGTTCTCTGCACACCTGCAATAAACCTATTGTTTGGATATTACTTGTGTGTTGCATTTTTCTGTTCCGTAACCGTTACCTTCATTTTAAATATGCTTAAACAAGGATCAGCATCTCAGCTACAACAATCAGTCTCTAATCAGCTCTGCTACTTGAGCACTCCACTCATATTTAATAGAATTTTAACATTCAAATAAATCACTTTAATATTTTTAAGCATTAATGCTCTCAAACTTTAACAGATGTAATTGTCAGAGGACTCAAATCCCCATTGGTTTTAATTGCTCTGTTATTAATTATGGCTATGCGAAAGGCTGGCGCATTTGAACAGTACATTAGACAGAGAGGGGTCATTTGGCTGTGTATGCCAATACGTCAAATCCTGACAATGGGTGCCTGGATTGATTTCTCTTTATTTAACCCTGGGTGGCAGTGTCTCAATCATGTAGGTTGTCTACAAACCAGAAGGATGGTTCAATCCCCGGTTCCACCTGACCAAGTATCGAGGTGTCCATGAGCAAGACACCTAACCCCAGCTGCTCCCGACGAGCTGGATGGCGCCTTGCATGGCTGACACCGCCGTCGGTGTATGAATGAGTGAGTGAGTGAATGGGTGAATGTGAGGCAATATGTAATGCGCTTTGGTGGCCATTGGGTCTGTGAAAGCGCCATATAAATCCAGTCCATTTACCATTTTACCACACACTGATTAAGAAGTGCTATACAGTACATGTAGGCTGTCAGTGTTATCAAACAAATCATATTATATATATATTGTGTTTCTGACTTAATACTTTTAAGAAAATAAAATGCCTGAAAGTTAGCTTTATTTATTTATTTAAATACCTTAATGTAAAAAAAAAAGACATAAATGATTCATAAATTTTTTTTATAGGATTTAAAGTCCTTTATGGTTTATGGTATCCTATTGTAATACCATGTTACTTTAATATATACAGATCCATGGTACTGCATGATTATCATTTTATATACTGTTGTTTACATGGTTTTCTTAGAATGCCATGTCATTATCATCGTACAGGGGCACACACTTTGCCCTGTTATGGAGGGCTGAAGGAACAGTGATCCACGGTGGACCCAGGCGATAGGGCCATATGGTGTAGCATGTTGTGTCATTAGTGTAGAAACTTGAAGGGGACACCAGTGTCTTAATTATCTCCAGACAGCCTGCAACACTCAAACCTGCAGAGAACGAAACCTCTCAATGCTTGCAAATGCCCGCACAGGCGTTAATGCATGGCGAAGCTATAAAAATGCTAAGTACTTTCTATCTGATATGTTTGATTTAATAGTGCGAATTTAATTAGTTTTGTAAATATGGGCTGGCAAGCAAGGTTTTTAATTCACCTCACTTATACTCATTCGCCTAATCTTTGGGGAGCTTTCACACTTAAATCCTGATTTATAACTGCATAATTCAGGTAGCCTCTTTCCAGTAACAGTGCTATTTTCTGTATGGATTTGTTTGTTCTAATGAATTGTATTCTAACATCTCATATTTAACTCTTTTCATTTATTAGCCATTTGTGTCTTTGTTTTTCCTCTTGCTGTTTCAACAAAAGAAACATGCAATGTTCTGCTATGAACAGTGTTTAATTTGTCAATTCCGAGGTGAAACTTTAAAACACGCAGACAAAACATAGTAAAAACATTTGTTGTTTCCGGGAAACAGCAGCGTGTCACTTCTGGGAGCACTATATGCGTTCCTCCATCATTATGACTTTGCAGTGCGGATCTAATTTCAAAAAATAAATCTGCTCTTCAGCACAGTTCATGTTTGTATTCGACTTGTTCGACTCTACAATCTGGCTTTGTAATTTTAGAACACAGAATTTCAGAATGATCACAGCTAAATTTCAGATGCAATGGTTAGTCCGAAGTTGATTCTAGTCATGAATGATTATTCAAAATTAATATTCAGTCACATACATTCAGTTTTATATTCCTAATCAATTCACTAGGAGTTTCTTCTGTAATGTGTTTCCATCACTGTTTGTGCAGATTTTTGTCAAATAAGAAATTATCCACCTCAAGCAAATGTACGAGTTTCATTTTATTCACATATTGGCATTTACATTCTATGCAATAGCCCAGTTTTTCATAAAACAACCAAAGATGTATATATGCGACCCATTAAAGCAACACCAAGTAACTTTTTCTCTGCGGTCGCCCTACAGGTTGGAAGCGGAATTGTCCATTACTGCTGTTGTTAATAATTTAGCCTACCGCATCCTACTGTCGCACCCGCACGCACATGCTCTCTGTTTATCCAGCACCGGCTTTGGAATCATGATGACAATTCAAAAGCTACCCGGCTGCTAGGTATCTTACATGTAGTTGTAGTCTACTGTCGAGTACGCTCCACCTATCGGCAATTGTAACGCTTGCCATAAAGCAAGTCAAATTTGTAGTTTTCTTGTCTCAATCGGACTACAGAAACGCGACCCGATCTGGCAATCTTACATAGCGTGGATATATCAGATAAAGGACCGCAAAGCGGTGGCATAAGTGCATTTCACCATGTCACGACTTGATGAACCACTGAAACGATTGTGAAAACATTATCTTAAGGTAAAAAATCTTACTTAGTGTTGCTTTAATATACTGTACTAATTAATCACATTATTCATCCATACGTTTCAGAAAACCGCTTCAGAAATAACAGAAGTGCATCGAAGTTTATTTATTCTATATGCTTGTCATGCGTTGGAAATGCGAATGGCGCTCAAATCCAATAGATCATCATCAAAACATGGCATGGACCACTTTGTAGCTGCATTTTCCCCCTTTCTCATGAACATATGTAAACAGTCATAACATAAATATATTTCAGTGCTAGTTTACACCTCTGTGATTCACCTATCATTACCCTCTGAATTTAGGGATAAGTTAGGAGGGTTAGGAGTAGGCATAAGGGTTAGTTATACATTTTCATACAGGAATGTTGATCCAGGAACATGACTTACTTGGCAAAATCACTGTGACCATGAACCCAGTGTTTTGGTGTCTGAAATTGTTGCACACTTTCCATGAACTGAATGTTTATTGTATAAAATGTGTATTACTTTCACATTGAATTAAAGTTGATTTATTTTTGTATATGTTTTCCATTTGATTCTCAGGTCACGTTGAAGTTTCGGAAAGACATGAGAATGCAGCAGAACCTGCCACGCACAACTCATTAAAGACTCAATTAGACATGCACTGCAAAACTACAACTGGTGAGTAATTCATCATACTTCTGTTTATTAATTTTGTAATATGATTAAACACATAAATAGTGTAATTAAGCTTTAGTTGATTTTATGCCTCAATATTTCAAATTGAGTATTTAAACAATCACCAATTATTGTCAGCCAAGTTAGATTATTACAGTGCTGTTAAAAATTATGTACACACCAATTTAAATGTACATTTCTATGGAGCCCCTAAAGGGACCTGGCAAAGGAAAAAAAATATGGAATGCCAATGCTTTTGTGTTCTCTTGCAAATGTTTTTTGCGAGCGAATGGAAAGTTTCTTGGTGGAACACAAAAGTTTTGCGAGGGAACGCAAAAGCATTGAAAAATGTTTTCCTCTCATCTCATATTGTTCCCATCACCATGTCCCTTTGGGGGCTCTATACATTTCACAGTGAATTTTACTGTATAGATAAGAAACAAATCTTATGTGGAAGAAATTGGTACCACCCTGCATTTATCACTGCATCAAGTGCCTAAAATTAGTGCACCAATTTTTATAATCAGGTGCAGATTAGGGCTGTGTTTGAAAGCTTAAAAACACTGCCTTCGGAGGACACATTCTAAGGTAGGACGGCATCAAGGCACATCCGAATCTAATGTTAACTTCACCTTCCTTTGTCCTGAAATAACTTCATCCGATTTTTGAAGGCAGCATAAATGTATCCTTAGCTGCCTTTGAGATCCCACAATCCTGTGCCTTCCATTCTGTGACAGTTAAGCTAAAAAATAAAGGTGGCGTCTGAAATTTGCTGTTAGTATATATTTTGTGTGTAAATGTACATATTTGGCCAACATTTCCCCTTATTATGTCATTTCAAGTGATAAATCAATATTGTAGTCATTAAATATTCACAGCGAGGCAAGTCAGCTGCCTATAGGTTGTTGGACGCAGCCTATAGGTTTCAGACCACTAGCAGTCTCCCCAGGATGGGCCATTCCTCCAAATTCACCCAAAGTACAGAGTTCAAGGTGCTTCAGGAAGTCTTCAAGGACTCCAAGGTGTCATCATGGAATCTAAATGCAGCTTTAGGAACAGTCAAATCAGCTCTACATCAGAGCTCAACCAGGAAGAAGGCTCTGCTCTCAAAAAAGAATATGAAGGTAAGATTGGAGTTTGCCATCCAACACCTACATGAGTAACAGGAACAGAACTCTGAAGCACGATGATGGTGGGTGTGTTGTGGTTTGGAGGTGTTTTGCTGCTTCTTGGACATCATAAAGTCAACTATGGACTCTATTTTATACAAAAAAAATGTAAGAAGGCCGTCTGTGGCCTATTATAAAATAATATTTTTATTATACGATTTTTTTTTTTTTAAAGATGCTGAACTGTCTTTACTTTTCAGAAAAATGCATTCATTACAAGCTGATAGATAGAGAGACAGACAGAGAGTCAGGCAGGCAAGATAGATAGATAGATAGATAGATAGATAGATAGATAGATAGATAGATAGATAGATAGATAGATAGATAGATAGATAGATAGATAGATAGATAGATAGATAGATAGATAGATAGATAGATGGATGGATGGATGGATGGATGGATGGATGGATGGATGGATGGATGGATGGATGGATGGATGGATGGATGGATGGATGGATGGATGGATGGATGGATGGATGGATGGATGGATGGATAGATAGATAGATAGATAGATAGATAGATAGATAGATAGATACATAGATAGATAGATAGATAGATAGATAGATAGATAGATAGATAGATAGATAGATAGATAGATAGATAGATAGTATACATACACATACATAGATACATACATGCATAGATACATAGATAGACTAATATAATTAAAGCACTGCAATTGTGTTTGTATGTGAGCTGGACTTTATGTTTGCTGAAATATGCTGTGTGAATGTGCACTGTGAAGCTGTGCATGTCTGTAACAACTAGAGGCATGTTGCCTGTGGCTGCCAGAGGCTCTGGCTAAATTATGAATGTGTGTGAGAATGGAGTGTCTGTTTATTTTGTGTTAGTTTTTTTGAAAAATTCAGGAAAGAGCTGTAAGTACTTGTGCCGCAACACAATGAAATGCACGTCAGCTAAATCATGACAACAAAAAACACCCTTTATATTAATGTTTAATGTGCAATTTGCTCTTTACATTTTCTAAAGCATGTTTAATGACACAAGTACAGGAGCAATTATCATATGTGTGTATATATATATATATATATATATATATATATATATATATATATGTGACCGATCACGGAAACTAGGGACACAAGTCGGTTCTTCGGCATTTTGAGTTATTCATAGATTCTGAAAGTGTAGTCTCCAAGCTTTCCAACGATGTGTAACACGTGGAAATCTGATAATATTTGGAGAAGTTGTGGCCATTTGAAGGTAGGAACTCAAAAAAGGTAAAATGGGAGAAAACGGCCTCAAAAGATTGTGCATTCTCACCTCTCTCTCCTGCTGGGAGTGACAATAGGGCTCATTTACATCTCATTTAGATAAGCCATACCCCCTGTAAAGCTCCCCCTGTGCTTTACAGCTTTTTTTTCTTTCCTGAGCTAGCTAATAACAATAGGTAGGTATGGGAAGGTCTAAACAGACTAAACATGAGATAACATGTACGTGTTCTTAGAATTAAAACAAAACGACAAACTTTAATGCTTAATGCAAACTCACCCCCAGGACCGGCGAATGCACTTCTGCCGCTCTAGGCGAAAAACAATTGTGCTGCCCCTCTATTTGCAACGTTTACCAGCAACAACACACAAAGACCAATATGCCATATACATATAACGCAAAACCAGCAACAACACACAAAGACCAATAAGCCATAGGCCTACATATAACGCAAATAGTGCGCAACGCGCGTGTGCCCAAAATGTCAACAATATTAAAGTTTATGCAGGAGGTAAATGCCTGCTGGCATTTTTCTTTAAGCAGTCATGACAGGAATTTTCCAAATAATCATATTTCCTCCTCAGATTACTGTTGCAAATCTCTTTACACCACTTTCTTATGTGCGTATACACACACAAATGAAATGTCCGCAAGCACATTATATCATCAGCAGGTTCAGCATCTTAAATAACGACTAGAGAGCAAATGAAGCTTAACTTACGTTTCAGAAACGCGCACGGCAGGCCTTCATCGCAGCAAAGGTCTTAACTGCATCCTCTATTTCGATTCTCTGTGCCAGTTCATGTTCTATGGAGATTGTTGCCAGTCCATTAAGTCTGTTCCCTGTTCACAAAACGTTCCCCATTCAAAGCAATCGGGACATCACATATGAAACAGTTAGCCACCGCTGTCAGCGAGCCGAGCCGCCGTATTCAAGCACCGAGGGCGCGCGCGCCGCGCCCATACCTCCGGTTCAGTTTCCCGAGCCCACAAAGTGCGGCGAAAACATTTTCGGTGTAACTGCCACGCTTCAGCTCGTCTGCGACAATCTTTGCGGCGTCCATCTTCATTGAATTTTGATATCAGATAGAGCCGGCCAGAGCGCTGCATATTAAGTAGCCACGCTGTTGGGGGGCGGGGGCAAAAGCGCCGGCGGCTATTCAGTATGGAAATACACACAGACAATGACACGCCCCTACTGCATGCTAGAATCTCCGAAAAACAAGCCGATTTCAACCTCAAAATGTACGCTTTTAAATATACCAATACTGTTATCTCAAACATGTAGAGGCTTCTTCATGATCTCAACTAACAGATTCTGCAAAAAAGCGGAAATCACCAATTTTGGAAAAAAACGCTTCTTTCTCATTTTGCTCGCAAGTTGTGCTGCCGACTTGTGTCCCTGGTTTCCGTGACGGGTCACATATTTATTTATTTATTAATTTTTTTGGCGAATAGCTATTTTGGCGATAAACCATTTCACTGCTGTGTGATTTGGCCTGCATTAAAAAGGAAAATAAATGTCTATTTTTTTTTAAGTATAGGCATTTAACTAGTTTAATTGTAGTGCATTGACAGTAATTAGTTTATTAATTGTTAATTAATTAACTTGATCCATAAACTTGGTCTGAAAATTTGGTACATAAATCAAACACAATTGGATGTAATAATATGAAACTAGGTACACATATAGATATTATCAAGCCAAACAACTTTCGTGCTCTAAGTTTTAAGCCAGCCTAAACGAAGTCGGCTATTTTGGTCTAAATGTTGCTGGATATCATTAAATTTAAAGGATTTGTTGTGGAATATTTGAGTGTATCATAAAATCAGAATAATGGTTTAGTGATTCCCTTAATTTTTTTAAATAATATATATATATATATATATATACACTATATTTATATAGTTATAATATATATATTTTTTATTATATATATATACACTCACCTAAAGGATTATTAGGAACACCATACTAATACTGTGTTTGACCCCCTTTCGCCTTCAGAACTACATTAATTTTACGTGGCATTGATTCAACAAGGTGCTGAAAGCATTCTTTAGAAATGTTGGCCCATATTGATAGGATAGCATCTTGCAGTTGATGGAGATTTGTGGGATGCACCAGCCCAGTCTCATCCCAAGACGTCATATGACTGACGCTTTTGACCATACGTCAACATCCGACGTTTTAGGGTACCCTTTAACGTCAGTTAGATGACGCTATCTAATCCTAACCCTACCCCAGACCTAAACCTACCCGCGTCATCTACTGACGCTAAAGGTAAAGCGTCAGTTAGATGACGCCCTAGGATCGTCATCTAACTGACGTTAAAGGGTACCCTAAAACGTCGGATGTTGACGTATGGTCAAAAGCGTCAGTCATATGACGTCTTGGGATGAGACTGTGTTAGATGCACATCCAGGGCACGAAGCTCCCGTTCCACCACATCCCAAAGATGCTCTATTGGGTTGATATCTGGTGACTGTGGGGGCCATTTTAGTACGGTGAACTCATTGTCATGTTCAAGAAACCAATTTGAAATGATTCGAGCTTTGTGACATGGTGCATTATCCTGCTGGAAGTAGCCATCAGAGGATGGGTATATGGTGGCCATAAAGGGATGGACATGGTCAGAAACAATGCTCAGGTAGGCCGTGGCATTTAAACGATGCCCAATTGGCACTAAGGGGCCTAAAGTGTGCCAAGAAAACATCCCCCACACCATTACACCACCACCACCAGCCTGCACAGTGGTAACAAGGCATGATGGATCCATGTTCTCATTCTGTTTACGCCAAATTCTGACTCTACCATCTGAATGTCTCAACAGAAATCGAGACTCATCAGACCAGGCAACATTTTTCCAGTCATCAACTGTCCAATTTTGGTGAGCTCTTGCAAATTGTAGCCTCTTTTTCCTATTTGTAGTGGAGATGAGTGGTACCCGGTGGGGTCTTCTGCTGTTGTAGCCCATCCGCCTCAAGGTTGTGCGTGTTGTGGCTTCACAAATACTTTGCTGCATACCTCGGTTGTAACGAGTGGTTATTTCAGTCAAAGTTGCTCTTCTGTCAGCTTGAATCAGTCGGCCCATTCTCCTCTGACCTCTAGCATCAACAAGGCATTTTCCCCCACAGGACTGCCGCATACTGGATGTTTTTCCCTTTTCACACCATTCTTTGTAAACCCTAGAAATGATTGTGCGTGAAAATCCCAGTAACTGAGCAGATTGTGAAATACTCAGACCGGCCCGTCTGGCACCAACAACCATGCCGCGCTCAAAATTGCTTAAATCACCTTTCCTTCCCATTCTGACATTCAGTTTGGAGTTCAGGAGATTGTCTTGACCAGGACCACACCCCTAAATGCATTGAAGCAACTGCCATGTGATTGGTTGATTAGATAATTGCATTAATGAGAAATTGAACAGGTGTTCCTACTAATCCTTTAGGTGAGTGTATATATATATATATATATATATATATAGCTGCGAGCAGCGATGGAGGGCCCAAGCCGGTGCCACTGGCTTGGGCCCGTAATCGCTGCCCACAGCTATATATATATATATATATATATATATATATATATATATTCAATTTGTATTTTATTTTGTGGCAGTGGCTGTCCAGTTCTATAAACATATTAAATGTGCTTTAGTTTTTATTTATTTATTTATCCATTTACTTTTCATAAAGAGCCATTTGTGCAGTTTAGCAAAAGTAGTTTAGTAAGGAGTTTTTTTAGTAACTGGTGTCCTTGGACTGGAGACACAGTTTTCTGTTACAGCTTTGAAAGCTTTCCATTACAGCTGTTACAGTTACAGCTGTTTTCATTGTACAATACACTCTTTTAATCCAAATATCAGTGATTTTGTTTTTTTAATTGTTCCCCCTTTTAATTATTTAATCATAACTTATATTAAAATAAATTATTTTTAATTTCATCTCAGCAGTACCCAATTGTCGACAGCTTCTGAAAACTGTCAACAATTAATTATTGTAAAATCTCTCACCCAACCCCCCCCCCACACTCAGACACTGACATTTTTACATTTTGATTCAGTGATGTCATCGATGATGATGCAGAAGTCACAAATTATGTTAATATCCCAGTATCAGTTTCATTTCACAGGTGCATGTGTCTGTTGAGGCACGAATGTATGTATTCAGTCAGCTCTGTTAAACACAGACTGGCATTAGACAATCACCGTCTCAACTGTCCCGCATCTTGTGCTGCACTACATCCCATCTCCCTCTTCTCTCAGTGAGTTGACCTGAAATCAGGGCTGTGGGTGAGGGCATCTCTCTGACACACACTAGCACAGCTTCTAGTATCACACACAGGTACACAAACACAATGACAGTAAAGATATCCTGCGGCGGCCTGAAATACTAGCTGAAATCAGACACCTACTCTGCTCTCTGCCAAACTCAATGTTGTCAGTGTGTGCGCGTGTTTGTGTGATGCATCTACTTTTAAAAGCCCTTACCTAGCATGAAAATATTGCACGTCAAAAATATAAAATGTATTCTTAGATGCTTGAAGGTTGGTCTTGTTACGCTGTCATTCGAATAGTTGCTTCTATTCATTTTCTCACTGCTTCCTCTTTCATTCCTGACATCTACAGATCACTACAAATCACATTTAGAAAAAAATAATAAAAAAGTTTGCTTGCAAACATCATAAAGTATAAACGTCTCATAGAGACTACCACTTGTTTTTTGAATCCTTTCTCCACTATAAGAAATTACTCCTGAAAATGAACTCTGATAGACAAACAAACAAACCCCTTGTGGCACAGCTGTCATAGAGGATCAGCGGAAAGGACGACTATTCCTGGAGCTCTTCAGGAAACAGTAGGAGCACTCGGGGCCACTTGCAAGACATACTGCCAGTGAAGGGGCCATCTCCCTCTCCATTTCTTTTCCTTTTCCACATCTCTCTCTTTAGCCTCATTCTTGTGGCTTCCTCCCTCCATCTCATTCTGCTCTCAAACAGTGGGATACATTTCCACATGAAAGCGGAGAAGGAGGAGGAGGCCACTTGGAGTGTCCTACTCTTCCTCTGTTTCCATGGAGATCATGTGCGGTGTGAGCATTGTCCAGTTTCCGGAGTGGATGGAGTGGTCTTGTTTCGGATGCTTTCTTCGAACTTGATTACTTTAAAAAGCATCTTGAGAATTGATTCGTACTGTATTCTGTATTCAATATACTGTAAGTGCCAGCGTCGGAAGTTCTTGATGGTCAAGCGGCCTGCATTTTCTGATGTGGGTCACTCAATCAAACACATCCACTTGTAACTGAGCTCTCATTTTCATGCATTAAGAATGTCAGTGTGCCGGCACCGTGGCACAGCAGCAGTGGGCACGCTTGTGACGTCTGTGGCAGCGGTGAGGCACTGTAAGGATGTAGGATTGAATCCTGTCTCAGGAAGCTTAACCAAAAAAAATACATTTTTACATTTTTCGAAATGTGGTGCTTGCTTTTGTAAAAAGTGCTATTATGATCTTAGATCATTTTTGAATTGTCTATCTATCTATCTATCTATCTATCTATCTATCTATCTATCTATCTATCTATCTATCTATCTATCTATCTATCTATCTATCTATCTATCTGTCTGTCTGTCTGTCTGTCTGTCTGTCTGTCTGTCTGTCTGTCTGTCTATCTGTCTGTCTGTCTGTCTGTCTGTCTGTTTAGTACATCACCTTAAAATTAACACTGTTTGTTGCCAAGATTATATTAATATTTTATTTTGGTTCGGTTTAAGTTTTTCATCTATAATGAATACTGTATTATATTTTATATTTATATTATTTTATTCACCTTTATTTGAATTAACAATTTTTTATAAAGTTTTAGTTAACTGTAACAACATTGGAAAGTTGTTTTTAAAGTTTGGTAAATGACAACACAGCATCTCAGGTATATATCACTTTGGATTTTATATGAATGTGATTAGATAAATACTCATTGGAACTCATACTTATACATGGAATCCAGACAGAAAATACCCATATACCATTCTGATTCAAAATGCATATTAATTTCAGATGTAAAGAGGACCAATGGTATTCTTGTCCATATGGCTGGTTGCTCTGTTTATGCAAGTCTAAGGCTTTTTCCATCCATTATATTGTCTGAAAAGTAAAAACCATAAGTCTGATTGATTAGAAAAATAATAGCACACCACACCTGCAGAAGGCCACACCATTTCATTCATGTCCGTAGCTCAACTTTGTAAGACGAGTTACATCCCACAGTTGAATAGGGGTTTGTTCACATCCAGCCTTAGCAAGCACCAAAATGTTTTATGCAAGGAGACGCTGTGTAAAAGTTTACAAGTGAGCTCAGAAACTTGAAGTTTAAGGAAAGCTATACATTTGTATAGCTTTCCTTAAACTTCAAGTTTCTGAGCTCACTTGTAAACTTTTACACAGCGTCTCCTTGCATAGAACATTTTTTCACTAGCAAACTCTTGTTCCTTATACTGTCTTTCCCTCTTTCTGGACTTGACCTTTTAGCAGTGAGTTCATTCAGATGGAGCTTCATGTGGCCAATCACACTTTCCAGCCTGGCAGTCTGCCTCTGGTAGCCAGCCAGTACAGGAGCGATGAGGAGCAGGATGTGCTTGCGAGGGTCTGGACAAGGATTATCTGGCCTGAATCATTAAGACTGGTGCTGGGAGGAAGCTACAGTCCAAAGATTCTCTGCTCTGACCTGTGGCTTTATTTTATGACAGCACAGGCCTTCATAGTTTATAACCTGGTTTCTTAGCTGTCAAAACAATATTTTTGAGTTATAACGAGTCTCTGAAGAGGCTGTGCAGGAAATCAGACCCAAAATAAATAATCTGATGAACCATGGTGTGAAATAAGGACAAGAGCTTGAAATGAATAAGATTTGTATGGCATAATTTACACCTTTCGATAATTACAATGTAAATCCAAATTTTCACACTTGAACTTCCTATTTAGATGTGTGTCTACAGGTGATAGCAAACTAACAACCTGGGAAAAATTTGTTTCCCTCTGTGTGTGTGTTTGTTTTAAGACTGAAGTCTGAATTTCAATCACCTCTGTGTTTGACATTCGAAAGAAAAAAAGACGGAGTGCTATTTAAAGGGCTAAATCTCAGTTTTGTCTGTCTGTGTCTAAATGCAGATGTCATTGAAATGTGAATTCCACTTGTATGAGCACCGACAAGAAGCCTCAGACTGCACAGGTTACATCACCACATCACCGTCTGCCCCTTGCTGACCTAATCTGTCCCGACATTTTCCCCAAAAGCTGTTTGAAACCCCGACCGTGGACTGTTCCAGAATAGGTCCGTTCCTCTTCAAATGTCCACCTTCCTTTCTCGTATATGCAGTGTGCTCTGAGGTCACTTCAATTCTCATCCATCTCCAAATGTCACTGTTGTTCCCCTGAGTCCTTGCCCTCAAATGTCTGGGTTTGGGACAACCACTATTTAATATCTATGCAAACGGTTAAAAAGAAAATGAAAACCTTGTCATTGTTTGATATATCACACTGTAACATCTGTAATAAAGTGAAGCTCGGCCGGCTGTAGTTAGAGCGGCTGTTTATATAAACATCTGACATTTAGATGCTTTGTTATTGCAGATTCTGTTGAGGTCAGCGAAACAACAGAATAAAACGCAGCCCACAGAGGCAAGCAGGCAGATTGTTTGTATTGGTGGGGGAATGAAGGGAAAAAAGTTAAATTTGGTTCTCGTAGGATGTTTTTGGAAAGCGAGCTAGGAGGAGAGGTCGATCTCTGACAGCATGCTTATATTGAGGTGTCTGAGATGTGTCGGAAATGCAGAGGTAGCTGAGTGCTTTTGTGTGTGTGTTTTGCAGTGTTTTTGACTGTAAAACAGGAGCACAGAGGACCGATCTTCAGTGTAATTAGCTTCTATTGATTCCAGCGATTGGACTGCATTCACATCGTGTTAGTGTCCCCCTGCTCTTCACAGTTGAGGTGCTCCACCAATATCCTCTAATTAAAGTTAGCATGAAATAGCATTCACAACCCATTTTAATTCAGTAATGTGCTGTATTTCTGGGTGAATGGGATGTTCAACAGCATTGATTTTATCCATCAGGATAAGATTCAACTAGATCATGAATATAGGCGTTACGTACTAAAATGAAAGTGTGTGGTGGATTTAGGAGAGCCCTTCTGAAGCACCCAATTTTGATTAGTTCACACTCAGGAATGTCTTGACATATACCAAGGTTAAAGTTTCTCTTTAAATTTTGCCATTGCATACTTGTCATAGCATTTGGAACTTTATCTGACATTAAATGTATGGCACGAAGTACTGGCTGGAGTTTAGAGAGTACAGTGAAGTAATATAGCAGTAGCCACACCATTAACCAAATAACATAACTTTTGTGTTCCCCCAAAAAACTTATTTTTTTTCCATCCGTCCGTCTATCTGTCTGGCTGTCTGTCTGTCTACCTATCTATCGTCTAATTTCAATGGAAGCTTTAGCGTTAAGTTCTGCCAGGAAGACTCAATTGCTACGTCACTTATTACCTTCTCATCTATCCAATCGTGTCTAATACTTGCGGTATAAAAGACCAGTACTTACACATGTTTGAGTTCGCAGATGCTGACACTTTCATTCACCTCCATCCTCCCCACCACCACCAGGATGGTCCCTTCCTATACCTCACATGGGGTCGGCTGCGCCCCTGCCTTCGTCTTCAGACAGGAAATGCAGAGTCCGGACCCTCGGATTGCGAGCTATGGACGGGGCCTACGCCAAAGAACTTTATTGCTTGCTGGGCTATCAATAAATGTATTTATTGTTACAGTATTTATTCTCCCGAGTCTTTCTGGTAGAACTGTTAATTCATGTTTGTTCATAATACATAAATGTTCATTCATACAACTTGGGATGTTGAAATGCATTATGTAGAAATGAACATGAACTTGTAAAATGCTGTACAAGTATCGTTCGTTGTTCATGTTAGCTTTTTCTTTCATTTGAATGTATAGAACTCTAAAGTACCGGTAACACTTTACAACAAGGTTCATTAGTTAACATTAGATAACTACCTTAGTTAACATGAACTAAGAATGAACAATACTTCTTCAGCATTTATTAATATTAATTCATATTAATTTCAACATTTCCTCATACGTTATTAAAATCAAAGGTTGTATTTGTTAACATTAGTTAATGTACTGTGAACTAACATGAACAAACAATGAAGAACTGTATTTTTATTAACTAACATTAACAAAGATGAATAAATACTGTGACAAATGTATTGCTAATTGTTAGTTCATGTTAGTTAATACTTTGTCAACTAATAAACCTTGTTGTAAAGTGTTACCGTGTTACTAAATATTAATATCTAAAACATGCTGTTTTCAGATGTACATTTCACATCCATCATGAATGCCTTGCTTGTTTCGATGCCAGTCATATTAGAAATTGGCATATAATTCTGCTGCCATAATGACACGCTGAGGGGTTTCAAACTGAAACTGTCTGTTCCAATCTACACCTCCCGAGCCTCGTCAAACATGAAATTAAGATATTCCTCATCCGAAATCCCAATCTTAGCGACACAAGAGATGATTTGGAAAGCAGATCAAATCACTAGGAGAAAGATGACGATCGAAGGTTTTCTAATCGCCACCAACAAACCTGACTAAATGATTCGTTATTCTCTCTGATTGTGCTGATGTTCCGGGTGCTTCAGTCTCATTAGCGCAGATGATATGCATCTTACATTCTTCATATTGTCAGATGAATAAATTGTCTCCTGATTGGAGCATAGACGTCCGACTTTAATGAGAAATTCAACGAATATTTCTTTCATTTTGCATATCATCTGATGGTTACCCAGGAAGTAGCTTCTCTCTCGCTTCCTCTAGTCTTTCTCTCTTTCACTCAGTCTCTCTCTCTTTCCTCTCAATTGGTAATCATAATAATGTAGCGGCCCATAATTATAATAGACCTGCTTGTCAGAGATACGGAACAGATTTCAAAGCTTAAATTATTCACAAGGCAACCGAACAAACGGAGTTTAAACAAAAAGAGAAGCTTTGATAGGGGCTGAAAATTACATATTATGTTCACTCTCATTCATATTAGAATGCAGTGCTGTCTAGGATTTCTATAGCTAAGCCATTTTTTCCCAAGCCAAGTGTTTTTTACGTTCCTTCAGATATTTTTTTAAAGTGTTGTGGGGATTTTGAAATTCAAATTATCAGTAAATACTATCAAATATGACACCGTCAATCTGAGTATGTCAGGTTCCTGCAATGTTTTGCTGTCTTTCAAAAAGTCTTGTTATTATCAAATTCGACTTACTTTCAGGTCTGCATTAGTGCAACAGATAAACAAAGACTAAACGCTGATGAAACTTGATGCTAAGGATTGGTAGTTATAATTGACCGGGAATCGTTTCACATTGCTCTACAACATGCAACGTGTAAGTAATCTCTCTAAACCTGAGACCAATCTTCCCTCTAATGTTTCGATCTTGTTCTGTCCAAACTAGCCCGCTCTGGTTAGTGCTGTGTGCAATCTCATCTTGAATGGACTCGGTTTCAGGGTGTCCACAGAGCTGTTCAAACAGATTGAAGTAAAGGTCAATAAGACGAAAGAATAGCCACACAAAGCAAGCTTTGGCAATTTGCTTTTCGCTCTTATTTAAAGCCAAACTTTCATCACAAAAAGAGAAAGTTTAATCAAAGTGAGGAAAGGAAGGCACCCCCTCCCTTTTTGAGATTCCTGGGAAAAGCACAGATTAATGGGGATAGTGTCGGGTCTGCTTTCACTTTGTGAAAAGACTCCGTTAGGGTTGTGATTGGTTTTTAGCTACTTGTTTCGGAAAATGGTCAGGATTTGGGTTTCATTTTGAATTGAGAGCTGGTATATTTTTGGCAAACAATGGCACACTGAGTTCAGTGTGTGTGTGTGTTTAGGAGGCCTGCCGGTTCGGTGCATGTCCTGAGTTTTGCTTTGGACATGTGTCAGCGGTTCTGATCTGGCTTGTCAGACATGTTTAACTCAAGTTTCCTCCACCCCTATCACCCAGGGGATATCCCAGTGACAGTTGTATGCTTCTTCTTCCTCTTTCAGTCCTCTTGCTTTCCATCACAAACTGTCATCCTCTTCTTTTTTCTTTGACTTTCAGACTCCCTGCTGCATATGTCCACTTCATTGGTTACTCGACCACAGATACCACAGTTGCACTTTTGCAAAGATTTTTTATTTTTTTATTTTTTTATGGATTTTCTGTCAAAATGGGAATTAAATTAGGCTACTTGAAAATCTTCTGTGTGCATGAAGCCATCTAACGATAATGGGGATAAGAATTCAAAGTCTTTTGCTGTGTTTGGAATGGAACTGCTCACAGCCCACTGTACAGTTTTGTGTCATAGTCAGAGGCAATATTTAATGAAGCAAATGGATGAATACAGGTGAGTAACAGGTAAATGCAAATGATGCGAATAACACTTAAAGGGGTCCTATTATGCCATTTTACGAAGTCTTGATTTTGTTTTTGGGGTGTACTAGAATATGCTTTCATGCTTAATTGTTAAATAACACATTATTTTCACATAATTTTTACATTATTACAGCACCTCTCTCCCCTTTTTGGCTCGAATGTGTCATTAGTTCCTGTTTCTATGGAGCCCCTCTTTCTAAAATACGAAATATGCTGTGATTGGTTAGCTGGCCCAGTGTGTTGTGATTGGCACTGTGTGTTCGGGAAAGGTCACGCCCCTTACCTTAACCGCAATACCATAATCTGCCCAAGTGTAAATATTAAGGATCGCTTCAATTTCAAATCAATTCAAGCCTGATTCAGACTTAAGAATGTTAACAAACAAGAGAATCGTCCAGAATGGATTTCATGCACAGACTTTGCAAGCACGGATTTCACAGGACAATTCAGAGTGGTATGTGTTTTTTTTATTTTATTATTGTCTTATACATTTTAGATACGTTATAGGCCTACACCATTTAATCATGATAATTGTCGGAAAACTATGGTAATACAAACAGTAATCTATCACAAATGGTTCATTTTCCTAAGGGGCGGTGAACAGATTTACAATAGCTACAGTAAACATTACATCAATTCTGTTATTTGAGTGGGCAGTCTAACGGAGGCAACACTTTTCCATTTGTTTACATCATAGCAACTACATAAAACTTATAATCAGAACTGTTAATAGAAAACACAACTACAAATAATAAGACATACTTACAAGTTGTGATCATAAACAACAGATGATCCCGACTAAGAAGGAACTGCTCCCTTTCAGGAGAAGCATTTTTGCTCTCCATAAAATGTGCCGCACACAGATAAACGTTGGGGTTATAATGTTCAGCAGTGTTTAAAATCAATTTGAACCACTCTTAAGTTTGTCAGCCTTAGGAAGGTCAAACAGCTTCTCTTTGACATAGCAGCAGCTCAACCAGGCCTCGTCCCCTTTTGTGTGTGTTCCGTGGGCGGGGTTATTTAAATGAGTAATATTATGACTTCACAAAGCCTGGAAAATTTGTTGTAGTCCAAATGAGTCGTCCGTTCTTGGAAAGTGGATTCTGTTATATAAAATATTTCCCTTTGGATTGGACTTAGAGCTTTGTAACCTTGCAGATCTTGTTTTGCTCATAGAGCAAAATTACATGTAATGTCTGCAGACTAACTAAAGTTGAAAAAGTGAAAAAGCATAAAAGGACCCCTTTAAATTAATGAATGTCCAGTTTTTACAGGTGAGAGTTTGTGGGTGACGGGGGGATTGAATCCAACACAGAGTTCATTAAATGAAAAGTAAAAAAAAAAAAAAAAAGAAGTTTATTCAATGTAGTGAAGCCTCTCCTCCATTGACAGCCATAAAAAACAGCCTCCTATATTATGTCTCCTTCCCTGTTTACCGCAGCGTTTGTTGGCGTTGCGCTTTTGTTTTTTGTGGGAGTTTTTTTTCTGATCTTGCAGGCTTGCCTTCAAGTGGTTTTGGTACAGTCCACATGCAAATACTTTAATCAGTATTTTTGTTGTTTCAATGTTTTTGTCTAGTAACAACATTTAAACAATTAATAAAATATTTGATTTTGATATTTTATTGTTTTAGATTTTTTTTTTAATAATATCTTCAAAAGTTTTCGATTTTTGGGGGGATTCATATTGTTTTGAGTTAAAGAAACAAATGGAAAAAAGTGAAAAAGACTGATTAAGAAATTAATTCTGATTAAGAAAATTAAGCAGTATTTATACTATTTTTTATAAATATTTAAACAATATATATATATATATATATATATATATATATATATATATGCTCAGTATGCTATTTAGCTGTCACATTACCTCTTTTGTAGTTAAAAAAAATGATTGTATTACTTCCAGATCATTTTATGGACTGGAAATGGAAAATCAAGTCACAAATAGTATGACTAGTATACAGTAGTAGTATGCTATTCTAACTATAGCATTTCTCTCTTTTTAGCTCTCTTGTCACTCAGATTTATTTAACATTTAAGTATTTTCTGTTTTACGCCACATAGCTAAACAGAATTTATTTTACCCACTTCATTAAAACTGTTTAATGAAACAAAACGATTTATGAAATCATTTCAGCAAAGACCATATTTCATTCATAGCTGGGGCTATGAATTTTGTTTGATAAACAACAGAAACTTTTATAAATACCCCATCCTTGTTTTATTCAAAAACAGTTTTTCAAACTATACAACAACTGCTGACAAATCAGCCGCTGGACCTTTAGGGAAACTCACTCTGATAGAGTAGTGATTGTTTCATAGCTGTAAACACTTTGATGTCTCTCAAATGCACATAAGTCCCATTTCCCAAATGGGATTAAGAAGGAAAAACAAATCTATGCAACATCTGTGTCTTCCTCACAAGAGTGCATTACTATTGACTTCAGATACTTATGAAATTACCTTGTTAATTGAGCATCTGGTAACCCTGATATAACCCACAGTCAAAGTGAGAATCTTGCAGGAGGAGAATTTAATATTTGTAGTCACAAAGTACTTCATGAAACCATTAGGTTTCCAATTCTGAGATTAAGTCAATATTGTGATGCACTCATCAGTCTTTTAGTTTACCACCATCCTCCTCAGGTGTTCTCTAATCTTTTCTTCTATGTTCCACCATCTAGATGAGTCTTTGGACCACCCCCTGGTCACTCAAACATTCAACTTGTCATTTCCATTGACCTCTGCTCCTCCTCATCTCTGTCTGAAGTTACCATGGATACAGGGCCACCAAGTGTCTGTCAGGTGTCACGGATGGCAACCAGGTGTGACCTCTCGGCGAGTATCTGAATATGGAGCGTTCCACACGAGCAGCCTCAGCCGGCCCAAACAACATCTGACAGGAAAAGGCAGAGGAAGGAGGCCAGAGGTAAAGACGTCCGTGAAGATGTTGGCTATAAATTATGCTCTTCAGGATGGAAACAGTTATGGTCATACAAAAAAAAAGATAAAGAAAAAAAATGGGCCAAGCCCTAAATGGATAAACCACTAAGCTTTTAATTGTCTTATGGCCCGGTCACACCAAGGACGATAACGATAAAGATGTAGCTCTAAAAATCTTTCTCAATATTCAAGAATAGCAGAGTTCACACCACAACTATTACGATACCGGCACAGAGAAACAATATAGTTGCAATCACTTTCAGAACGATTTTATCCAGCTGATGAACAATGATCAGAATTCTTTTTTCAACAAGATAACGCTTCTGGCCAAATTGCAAAGACAGCCAATAAGTGGCTTGAGAACAAGTCCATCAGGCTCATGTTTTGGATTTAAACCCTATAGTGAATATTTGGACTCACATTAAACTCAAACGAACTGGGAGACTTTTTTTTTTCAACTTCTCGTGAACTGTTTGAAGCCATTAAAAATGGAAGTGGAACAACATTGACTCTTCTTGCTGTAAAAAGGTGTCTGCAAGTTGGGGAAGGCTATTCCATGCCTAGTTACTTTATCAACAGTGTTTGTGCAGTTCTTGCTAATTTCCTGACCGGTGATATGTGATTAAAATGGTTGAGACCACTAAAACCACAAAATATTTAGCCATTTTTGGCTTGGTCCGATTATTTATTTATTTATTTATTTATTATTTTTCCGAAGCAGAATCTTTGTAACTTGTTTTATTCACAGCATAGAATATGTGTGAGCTTTTCTTTTTCTTTTTTTGGCCTTTTACTACTTTTTATTTTTATTCAGAGCCATTGTAAAAAGTACAAGAAATGACAAGTAGTCATTGGGGAGTGTTAAAGAAAAAAAGTTGTGAGCCATGTTTAAACTTACATCAGCCGTATGAGCACCACAGATAATTTTTTGGAGCATATTGATTGTTTTCATTACAGTGCCCGGTCACACTGTATATTAACTAACATTTCTGGATTTACTGTTAAATACATGTTGTTCTGGAGAATTCCATTAAAAGTACTTTAAATTGAATTACAATGCACCAACACTTATGCACATATTAAGTGATGATGATTATCCACTCCGTCTTATCCAACTTTTGACGATTCTATAGACCAACTCTTGCAATTCTTTCTAGTCTTGTGCTGTTCTGTGTCTAGGCCATTGTCACTTTGATAGTAACCAGTCAGTGCAATTTTGGTGGCCTCTTCTCATCGCACTGAATATGCCAAGCATCATTGCTTTCTCTAGTGAAACAGATCGCATCACGTGGCCTCAGTAAGTGAGCCTAGTTTGGTGATTTTTCCCTCAAGCGACATTTCTACCTCAATGCGCTCCAAAACCTCTCTGCTGGTGACCATCGCTGTCAGCTGAGTCCTTAAGAGCCTTCTCCAACACCACAACTCAAATGCATCAATGCTCCTTCAATGAGATTTTTTCAGTGTCCAGCTTTCACATCCATACATTGATATGGGGAACACAATGGCATGGACCACCTCGGATTTGGTTGTGAGGCTGAAGTCTTTACTCTTCCAGATTTGGTACGTGCATAGCATCACATTATGACCTAATGCAAAAGACGCTTGATTTCCAGGGTACAGTCTCCAATTTGGTCAGTCACGTATTTTTGCAGGATCAATTTTTCCACTCTGTCTATTTCACTCATTTATTGAATTCTGTGAAGTTACACATAGACTCGATTTTGCTAACATATTTTGCATCCAAAAGGTTAAGCACTTCAAATTTCTTCCCCTAATCCCGATTGCAGCGACAGACTTTTTTATTTAAAGCCAAAAGTAGTGTGCTTAGTAAAAAAAAAAAAAAAACGGTTCATTTTTTCTACTCACTGTACTGAAAACACACAGAACCGTGACTTTAAAACCGGGGTTCATTCGAAATCATCATTTTCCGTTACACGGTACACCCTTAATATTTAGTCTAAAATATCTTCATTTTAATCTTAATAATTCAAGTATTTTTTGCCATGAAAATAGTCAAAGAAGCTGAAATGGCCTTAAAACAACAACAACAACAACGCAGTTTCCCTTAAAGGTACAATGTCAGTAATTCTTCTGGCTTCTTCTGGCTTTAATTTATTTTCTGCTAGTGTCTGGTGTCTCCAAAAGGAAATTTCAAAAATAATGATTGTTTCTGCTTCCCTTGGTCATTAGTCTGACAAACAAGTAATCCCACCTGAGCTCACGCCGTAGTTTGAGTCACAAGTTGATATGTCAGTCTGCCTAAATATCAATGTTTTGAAAGCATCACAATATCTTTGAAAAGTCGATTTACATAGTGCATGGATGTTTTAAAACATTAAAATGTGATGGAAAATGTATTTAAAAATAAAAAAGTGCACACATCAGCTGCACACAAACTTTTCCGGTTTTAGCAAACATTTCAGTTTCCAATTCCAGTTCTTTGCAGCAGTCTGAACGGCACATGTCTCGGTCTGTAGATAGAAAACTACAAATACATGTCTCTGTGTAAAGCAGGCCATTGGCAATTACAGGATCATGTGATTGGAAATGAATAGCACTTTGTGGTGAGGGGGATAGACCGTGGAAAGGAACAAAGGGCTTTGAACGACTGGAAGCAGCAGGTCCCGTTCCCTGAGAGATAAGAAAGCACATTCAGCGAAAGGTTCTGTCACTCAGGCTGACTTTACATGGCTTTTAGGGTATAGATAGGGTTGGTCATATCGCACGGACAGGTAATCATGTGGACACACACATGCACGCATATACAGTACACGTTACTCTACTGTTTACCTGTAAGTCATATTTGATAAAGCTTCTGATTGATCCATTTCTCTCTCCGACAACATTAATCTATTTGATATTGCTGTGCTGTAAACAGAATGTGGCATCAAAATCCATTCTGCTGAAGCTTTTAGACACATTCACCTGTCAGTTTACTGATCTTAATAAATGGGGCCTTATGCTGCTGTCTTACATTAAAATAGCACACAAGCTGACAGGAACATATTTGATTCATTAATTCTGAGTCTCAGAAATAGTTGCACATTACAACCAAATTCAGCTTATTCCATCCTTGCAGCCATATGTTTGTCTGCATAATAGTATAATTAATATATGCATAAACATAATACTTCAGCTGGTGCATGCAATACTAACAAATATTTACTCTTGTGCTTAATACTGAGTTCTATTTTTTATGTCTCAGGATTTGTCCTCAAAAAAACTTTTTTTTTGCATATTTATTTAGGTTTATATTCATTTGATTTAAAGGGGTCATATAATGGTACATGCACTTTTACAAGTTGATTGTACTAAATTGTGTGTTGGCAGTGCCTGTACACAACCATCATAAAATGATAAAAATCCATCCAGTGTTTTTGTTTTAATCTCCTTATATGTTTTCCCCTGCCTCAAATTGAGCCGTTCGATTGTGTGACGTCACACGCTCGGAAGCCCCTCCCACGATTGTTGATTGACAGCATCGTTTCAACACAGACCCGCCCTCGCTCGTGAGCCAGCTGTCAATCATAGTCTGCGCGGACCGGCGCGGTCATTGTTGATATGCTGGAGCACTGTCTAGGAGCAGAATGGCATCTAAGCGATTGTGGTGTTCTGTTCTTGGGTGTAATAACGAACACAGCAGTCATTTTAATGTTCCTAAATCCGAACCGCTGAAGACGCAGTGGCTGAGTTTGTTTTCGAAGGGAATATTCCCCACGAGCAACGTCAATGCTTTCATGTTTGCGCGAATCATTTCTCACCAGACTGCTTTATAAACGAGGGTCAGTATAAAGCTGGTTTTGCTAAGAAGCTGCTCATGAAAAAAGGATCGGTACCAGCTATTCGTGTTCCTGCTGAAGCTCTAGAACAACTGAAGTGAGTGTAACGTTTTATTAACCTTTATATTAATATTTATATTAATCTTTGCAAATCGCTAGCTGCACGCTTCACAATGAATGCGTCTAAGGTTTACACTTAGGGTACATTACGGCATGTTTTCTATGTATGATGTTCTCAATATAATTCATAATCCCACGTTTATACTGAACAACGCGTTATGGTTATTGTGTTATTGTGTTACAAACAATGTACGCACAGAACAGAGAGGCGGGGTGAGCAAAGCTCATTATCATTTAAAGTCATATGCACTGAAACGGCGTGCTGAAAACAGAGCTGTTTATGACCAAGTAAAATAAGTGTTTTCTTACAATACTAATGAGAATTTTTAATAAAAGTATATTACAAACTTTTAATTTAGACCCTAAAGAATCATACTAGCTTGTACAAAAATGGCATTATATGACCCCTTTAAGACACACTCATGTTTGTACAGCAAAACGGTGATGGTTCATGTTTAGGAAACTAGTGCTTAAATAGCCAGAAGAGCTTTTGTGGTCGACAAATTGACGAATCTCAAATGCAGTGGAACCTGTTGCTTGTTTCATGCAGAAAGCTCTTTTGTATCAGGCAGCACATTAAATTCATCAAAATCAGTTGGAGGTCTGTATGAAAATAATTGACGGGCTGGATTTGGCCTGCAGGGTGCCAGTTGAAGAGCAAAACTGTCAGAAACAATAAACCAGGCTCAGGAATTCTATTTTGGTTAATCGATGAATGCATAATACATTGAGTATTATTATAGCAATTATGATCGATTATGCGATCAGTGCCTTGAATATTTTCATTGTCACATTGTGATGCATGGATAAATTTGTACACCTGTAGTGCTGCTGTAACATCTACTCAGCAAAAACAGACCAAAAAGTGTAGTGTGGTGTAAACCCAATCAGAGTTTGGTGCGCTCAGGTTTATCAGGCCTTGGTATAATGGATCTGTTGGGACTGGACTTGTGACCTCACTTTCAGATGATGCTGAACGGTCCTTTGAGATTCTCCGGGTCGGCATTTGCTACAAGAAAAAGAGAGCTTGCCCCCGAGCAGCTGTATGATGTGACAGCGGAGTCCCTATCACGTCCTCAGAGTCCTCTTGTCCCCGTCTCCCTCACCTTAAGATTTTTAATGAACCAGACAGAAAAAAAAACCCTCCTCAAATGTGCGAGAGAGATATTTAAGGGATTTGCCTTTTCAGCAGTTTTGTTTTGTGTGTGTGTGTGAGCAAGAACAACAAAGAGGATGCTCTGTGTAAAGAGTGCACTATGTAAATGTTTGTTAAACTGGCTTATATGAGAATATTCTGACACATATTGGTGTGGATGCCGCATTGCGCAAGTATTTGCTTGCCAACTCCACCATTCAAACGTTTGGGCTCAGTAAGAATCTTAAGAAATTAACATGTTTTATTCAGCAAGGATGCATTATATTGATCAAAAGTGACAGAAAATAAATGCAGCCTTGGTGAGCAGAACAGTTTTGGCCCCAAACATTTGATATATATATATATATATATATATATATATTATTTTTTTAAAAGTTTGTTTTATTGTACAAATATGTTGACCTTTTCTGTTATTGTAAAACTTCTTTTAATGTAATTTATTTATTTATTTATATATATATATATTATTATTTTATTTTTACTTTCTCTGTGGTAATGTAATAAGACATAACAGTATTAAATGTCGAAGAAATGTAAGTAAAAATGCAGCCCCACCCCAGAATGTCTGGATTTCATCCAGTCAATTTTTAGCTCTTTATCTATGGACTAAATCAGCTGTTTTACGGGAGCCATAGATCAATGATATAAAAGAGATAAAAAATCAATCAGCCTTGAGACTGTATTTCTCTGTTTTTTGATTACCAGTGCTGGAATAACATGCACACTTCCCCAGTTCTCTCAGATGCCTCTGTTACTCTTCCTAGCTGAGAGAGAAATCAATCATAACTCAATGCTTTTGACATGCTCAATGGCGCAGTGTGATTGGCTGCGGCTCATCCAGTGATTTCTCATTACCGGCACCTTTGTACGTTACCCCTTTGGGGCTGCTCTGAGTGACCCCTGTGATTCTGCCACTACGACTGTGATGTCTGCTCCTCTCACTACTGAGATGAAATAGTGGTTCTCTACCTAGTACCACACACTGCATTGTTTAATGAGAGGCTACTGCATCAACAGGCTGCATGGATTATGTCCTGTGTGTTGTTTTTGAAGTGATGTGGTGGTTGAGTAATGTAATCTCCACAGGTTATGCTAAGAGCACATGGTTATTTTTCTTGGTCATTAGTAGGCAGCGTTGTTGATGGAAACTCCAGTCTTCTGGTGGTCTAACTCAGAAGTCTGCTGTAGTGATAGAGGTTTATCAAACATTCACACATCTGATCTGTGCAGGGACTGTTAATAAAATACTGTGAAACGTATCGGTTACCTAACGTAACCTCGGTTCTCTCTAGAAGAGGGAACGAGGATTGCGAGTATTGCTAAGACACGATGAGGGCGCGAGCGCCCTTCATTGGACGTGACATCACGCCGGGCTCAGTGGTAGGCTGCTGCAGTTGCCGCAGGGCAGCCAATGAGCACGCTAGACAGCCTGCTCTAGGTCTGCTAGCTTCTGCACTACGTTGACAATGAATACAAAATTAAGGATACTTTTTGGCTTCAATATCTCGAAAATATTCATCTTTCTCGTAGCGTAAGCTAACTTACGCAATACGAGAGAACCTCTCGTAAGAAAACTGTTGATCAGCCTGCATCTTTTAGAAGGTGTGCAATATATACTGTACATTGCGATTCTTCTACCGATTCGCGTCGACTTCGCAGTACTACTTAAAGTTATTGACATGTTAGAGTGTTATTAAATAATTCTGTTTTGTTAATGTTAATTTAAAAAATTCACTCACTGCTTTTGACTGAATCACCTTTGTATCTTTAATATTAATCAATTTATATTTAAGTAATACAGTGAAGACTATAAAATAAAATCTAAGCATACTGTATATCGAATCGAAATGTGATCCAAAATTGAGAATCGATTTAAATCGAATCGTGATGTACCAAAAGAATCCCACCCTAGGATAGATGGATGGATGGATGGAGATGGATGGATGATAGATAGATAGATAGATAGATAGATAGATAGATAGATAGATAGATAGATAGATAGATAGATAGATAGATAGATAGATGAATCCATAAAATACTGTGATAAGTTGTACAATATTATTTAATCCACATGTAAAAAAAACATATAATGTAAGTGCATCATTAAAATAAAAACATTAACCCTGTCAGACATGATTTTTTTTTCACTGAGCACAAAAAATATCCACTTGATATTTGCAAAGAAAGACAAAGAAACTTGCTGAAAGAGAGAGAGACAAAGAAAAACTTAGGTTCTTAATTTATGTTGTTGCTTTGTAATATTTTAATTGTGCACTGTTTAAATTGTACGCAGCAATGCTGCAATTTCTTTAGGGAATACAAATTAAATCATGTCTCAGGAATAAGATTCTGTGTTTCTAATTTTACATCAAATCACACAGGGAATGCAAACACTAATCTCTATATGCAAACCTGTAATAAGTAGCCTAAAACTGTTCCAAGACTTTGTGTTCATTTACATGTACATTCATTCATTTAGCAGAATATAAACCTTGAAAATGTGTTATTGTTGATGGGAAATGTTCTTTAAATTAGTTTTATTTTCATATTATTTTATATATACAGCTTTGTACTGAATTTCAGTTTTAGTTTCAGTATTCTTCTATTTTTAGATTTTGAAAAGAACACACTGTAACAATGAGCAATGCTTCAAGAATGCAGAAAAAAAGTTGTCATATAATAAGATGAAGTCTCAAAAACTAGCAGTGTGTGAATGTGTATGTGTGTAAATGTCTGTGGGTGTTTGTGAGAGTTTGTGTACTTGATGGTTGATTTTATATATATGATTGTGTGTGTGTCTGTGTGTGCGTGTGTGCGTGCGCGTGTGCGTGTGTTTCTCCATCATCATAAGCCTCTTCACTGTCTCTGTCTCTCTCTAAAGCCAAGGCAAAACGAAATTAAAGTCACTTTAAAGACAAATTAAATCATATTAATAATATTAATATTTAATATACATTAATGTTCATCAGACATCAACATTATAATTTGTAGCTCTGTATTTTGGCTTTCTAATACTTGCACAAATTTCACATCCTGGCACATAATTTATGAATGAGGTTCCTGCTGATTTCAAGACCTATGTCTATTGTGTTAGACATTAAACTTTAAAAACAACTTTAGTAAAATAGTTACTGTAAATACAGTTATATAGTCTATTAAACTAAAAAATAGTTGATATAAATGCAATAAAAGTCCGGTTACATGTACCATACACTGCAAGGCATAATGCACAGATATGACTTTGACACAAACATTTTGTCCTATTTTACTGTTTTAATGACATGCTGTTACGAAGCGTTGAAGCAAAGGCTGAAGTCGGATCTAAACGCAGCAGTAGACTTTAATACAGATTCAGAACAGACACTCGTGGTACGCACATTCAAACATACATTCAATAACTGACCATGAACAAAAGAGCAGACAGGATTAAAATACACAGACGGGATGAGGGAACAAGACACAGCTGGGGCAAATCAGAACACAGGTGAATAAGCTGAACACTAACAAGGAGCGGGAAAACTGGGAACAGGACTGAACCAAATACACAATGACCGGGAAAACTCAGGGAAACAGATACAGAACAGACATAACTATAACATTATCCCCCCCTTCCATAAGGCGTGTCCCCGCGCCGAATAAACATCAAATAGGGGCGGGAGGGTGGGCGCCCTGGAGGCTGACGAGGGCGTGGCTTGCCCGGAACAGGAAGCCTCCAGGGCGGAGCAGGACGTGACGGCGGCCAGGGCGGAGCAGGATGAGGCGAAGGCCAGGGCGGAGCAGGACGTGACGGCGGCCAGGGCGGAGCATGGCGTGGCAAAGGCCAGGGCGGAGCATGGCGTGGTGAAGGCCAGGGTGGAGCATGGCGTGGCGAAGGCCAGGGTGGAGCATGGCGTGGCAAAGGCCAGGGTGGAGCATGGCGTGGCAAAGGCCAGGGTGGAGCATGGCGTGGCAAAGGCCAGGGCGGAGCACGATGAGATGGTGGCCAGGTCGGAGCAGACTCAGACGAGGGTGAGAACCATGTCGATGTCGTCTCCATGGCCCTCACGGAGTACCTTCTGCCCCCCCCCAAAAAATACTTGGGGAAATCCTCGGGAGGAACCTCCAGGTGGTAAATGGGTTCCGGGCAGGCCTCCCGGAGCTTGAAGGGCGCAGGCAGGACGAGGCGCAGAGGCGGGGCCGGCAGGGCGAGGCGCAGAGGCGGGGCCGGCAGGGCGAGGAGTCTGGGAACGCCCTTCGGAGCCTGGCGAGGCAAACGTGACCTCCTTCTCCTCCTGCGACGACGCGTCACTGGGGTTGACTCGGTAGACTCGGTAGACTCGGTAGACTCGGTAGACTCGGTAGACTCGGTAGACTCACTTGACTCACTTGACTCACTTGACTCACTTGACTCACTTGACTCGGTAGACTCGGTAGACTCGGTAGACTCGGTAGACTCACTTGACTCAGTAGACTCGGTAGACTCACTTGACTCGGTAGACTCGGTAGACTCACTTGACTCAGTAGACTCGGTAGACTCGGTAGACTCACTTGACTCAGTAGACTCACTTGACTCAGTAGACTCGGTGGCAATTGACTCACTTGACTCGGCGGCAATTGACTCACTTGACTCGGGTTCGTCGAGGCTGAAGTGACGTGCGGGTTCGGAAGACAGAAGCTCAGCCTCAGGCATGTCGATCTCGGCAGGAAGAAGCTCAGGCATGTCGTGGAAAGCGGGCTCGACTCGGTTCACGTGAAGCGCAGGCTTGTGGAGCGTGGTCTCGGCTGAGTAGCTGAAGTGAAGCGCGGGCGCGACCGGGCTGACGTTAAGCGCAGGCTCTTGCAGCTTCTCATCCACGCCCACAGGAAACGGGGAACCGCTCCACAACAGGGCCAGGTCAACGTACCATTCTAAAGATCCGTGAGGACCAGGTTCGGGCATCAGAGACCGGAGTGGTTCCGATAATCCTCCGCGGAAGAAGATCTTCAAGCCGTGGGTGTTCATTTGCGCGAGATATGCCAGCTCGAGGAATTCTGCGACATAATCCTCGATGGCGCGATTCTCCTGGCGAAGACGGAGGATCTGGACATCAGGACTCCAGGTAGGCATGGCTGCTAGATCCTAGTGGGTCAGTTATTCTGTTACGAAGCGTGGAAGCAAAGGCTGAAGTCGGATCTAAACGCAGCAGTAGACTTTAATACAGATTCAGAACAGACACTCGTGGTACGCACATTCAAACATGCATTCAATAACTGACCATGAACAGAATAGCAGACAGGATTAAAATACACAGACGGGATGAGGGAACAAGACACAGCTGGGGCAAATCAGAACACAGGTGAATAAGCTGAACACTAACAAGGAGCGGGAAAACTGGGAACAGGACTGAACCAAATACACAATGACGGGGAAAACTCAGGGAAACAGATACAGAACAGACATAACTATAACACATGCCAAGACACACTAGCTGTCAATCAGAACTTTCTGGTGTTTTTAGTAGTGATTTTCTGAAGTGTTTAACATGAACAGCAGTTAACGTGTTATTTTAACTATCCTTGTTATATTTTTGCCAAAATATGACAAAAAAAAATGTAATTCTTTGAATGAGTCAGTGAATTTTTTTTTATATTTTCAATTTTTTCTATATATATTGGTTTTTTGATAATTTGAAAAAAAAATCAGTACAGTAGCTATATAATTAGTAAATATTTAGATTTGACTAAGATGTTTAGATATCAGTCATGTTGAATGTTCATATGAAAGTATATCATATACTTCATATGAAAGTAGCTCAAATCAGATGCAATTTAATCAGATTTTTGTATATAATTGTATTAATTTAATACTGTTATTCAGCAAGGACACATTAAAATAAAATAAAATAAAATAAAATAAAATAAAATAAAAACAACACACAAATACAAAAAGCACAACTGTTTTGAGCAGCAAATGATTTCTGAAGGATCACGTGACACTAAAGACAGGAGTAATGATGCTGAAAAGTTAGATTTGCCATCATAGAAATAAATTACATTTTATAATATATTCAAACAGTTATTTTAAATTGTAATATTTCACAATATTGCTAATAAATGTTTAAGGAAATAAGATTTATTTAATCTGTTTTCTGTATCTGTTGATTTTTGCTACAGTAGCTATATATCATTATTTTGAATATTTTGTTACAGTAAATTTTAAGCACTGTATTAAAAATTGTTTGGTTACAAGTATTAAAGGGGTCATCGATGCCCATTTTCCACAAGTTGGTATGATTCTTTATGGTCTTCATGTAAAGTTTTTAACACACTTTGGTTAAAATTCCTCAATGGTTGTGTAAAACAACACCCTTTTTACCTCCTCAAAAACAGCTCTGTTCACAGCAACCCGTTTCGGTGCATGTCTCTTTAAATGATAATGAGGAACTGCTCACCCCACCCCTCTCTTCCATGGGGGGTGTTGACACAAGTAAAGTGCTGCCATGGCAATCTGCCTTGGTGGACAGTATACAAATGGCTGAGTATACAAACATGCTAATACGGGACAGTCCGTCAGTGGTCGTGGTCGGAGCATGAGCAATATGACATCATATTGCTCAAAAAATCCAAACGGCTTGATTATTGAGAGTGTTTTGAGGATAAAAAAAAAAGGAGCGAATGAATTTTTTTCTTTGTATGGTGGTTGTGTCCACACACTGCAAAGACACATTTATATGCAAACACCATATAAAAGTGAATTTTGCATCTGATGACCCCTTTAAGGCTTAACTAAGATATCAGTTACATATTAGATTTAGGATTTAGCACAAATTGGATGCAATGAAATCAGATCTGGTATGTTTTTTGCTTTTTATGCACATGTAACAAGGCCCTACCCATTATATGCTTATAATGTGTAAATGTAGCCAGCCGTTGTAAAACTGCCCCATCGACTTGTCAATTCTTTATTTTTTTAGACAAACTGAGGTTTGAGTCGATATTATTTTCTGTGTTTTACAACAGTACATTTCTCTAAAAAGTGAATGTTACCTGTAACTGAGAATGTGGTGGGTAATTGTATTGAAGAGAACAGTGCAGGTGGACAACTAGGTCACACCGCACAGAGCAGTAAAAGCTACACAGCTGTTTTTCCTCCCTCTCTATTTCCTATCTTCAACACTATGCATTTTCTAAAGGCTTGAGCTCCCATGAGTGTTAGTGTGCCTTATGGCCCTCAGTGTAGACACACCAAAGCTCACTGCTTGGACACAATTGGCTGACGAAGGAGTCTTCCAGCAATAATGTGAAGGCTGAAAAACAGGCCTCAGTTTGCCAAAGTTCTTGACATTTTAAATTTCACAATCTATTTCCGCATGGTCCCTTAGTCTCCGATTCAATCCATGTGCTTAATTCCCAAGTCAGTGATGCCGGTCAAGAAACCTTCTTTTTTTTTTAAATCCTATAGCTCACTGATTTAATTGTTCTGTTTGTATTTGCAAAAACTGTTCATTTTTTATTTTTTTATTTATTTATATAATTTTTTTAATAAGTGTTGCCCCTCTGTCGAGTTTGCCACGGGCAAGGTTATAATTACCATACAGCCCAGGGGGACAATATTCAAATTCATCTAGAAAATCAACAGAAAACAAAGCAATTTCAGTTTATAATTACATGTACAATTTCATTGCAAAATGTTTTTTCTTGCCACTTTTGTCTGTGACAGTGCTATTTACTTAGGGAGCTGTGTTAGGGAGCATTTATATAGTTCACCTAGTTAGTTCACCTTGTGCACCAGGTATTGAATGCGTTGTGGATGCTTTCCAGTGCCTGCATTGTGACCACACATCTCTCCTCTTTGAATATGTGTTTATTTGCCATCTGACTACAATCTTCACATCACATGCAGGCTTAAGGAAAGACATTTCAAGGACAATTCAGAAAGATCTCATGGCAGCAGTGAGCTTGTCCTTAAGTCTGGGTCACCGTGTCCTCCACTATGCTGAAGGTTTTTGATATGTCATTAACAGCAGTAGCTTGGTGTTTCTTCAAATATGGTAATAACAGCATTAATAATAATAATCACTAATGGTCTCGGACATTTGGACTCCACTTTACACTCAAACAAACACATGCTTGTCTTCTACCTGTACTGTTGCAGTGTCACGGTATGGTGTGAATGAAAACAGGCTGAGGCAAGAGGTTCCAATATAAACGGTTTACTTATGAACAAAACAACAAACAGGTACAGGCAGGAAGACAGGCAGAACACTCACAACAACACCTAAGCATTTACAAGAACCGACAAAGACAGACTGAACACAGGCAAACTAAATATAAGTCCAAATGAACACTAACGAGGTGAAGACAGGTGACACAGATGATTAAGACGATGAACAGGTGGATGATTGAGGGAGTGAATACAGGTGTGGAGACAAGAAGGATTCTGGGAAGTGTAGTGCAGACAAGGACAGACAGGTGCAGACGAGGACTGTGACATGCAGCTTACATGCTTCTCACTTTTATTTGTCTATGTTGATTTTGATTAACCAGCACTTGAGGGACTATAGGGTTGTGATTCTGCCTATACTTTGAAATGTCTTTTTGATTCTCTGGACACATTTCATAATTCCTGATTCAGAGCACAAACTTCAACCAAATTATTTTTTTCTTTCTTTCTTTCTTTCTTTCTTTCTTTCTTTCTTTCTTTCTTTCTTTCTTTCTTTCTTTCTTTCTTTCTTTCTTTCTTTCTTTCTTTCTTTCTTTCTTTCTTTCTTTCTAAATTTTTTTTTTTCTAAATTGATCTTCCTTCCTGCATTCTTCATTATCTCCATCCATCCGTCCGTCCGTCTCTCCATTTATCCGTCTGTTCATCCATCCATCCAAAAAAGAATACCATATAAATATATATATACCATATATACCATATAAAAAAAATTTGGTAACACTGCAATAATGTTCATTAGTTAACATTAATGTATAACTAAAATGACCTAACAATGAGCAATACATTTGTTACAGTATTTATTAATCTTTGTTAACATTAATAAAAAAACGTAATTCAAAGTGCATTAAATAATGTTAACAAATACAACCTTTGATTTTAATAATGTATTTGTAAATATTGAAATTAATATTAACTAAGATTAATAAATGCTGAGGAAGTATCGTTCATTCTTAGTTCATGTTAACTAATGTTAACTAAAAAACCTAATTGTAAAGTGTTACCGATTTCTTTTTATATATAGCTTTTTTTTGTTATTGAAAAAAATAGCAATAATGAATCATTTAAAATCTAGTGCAGACACACTGGAAGTGCTTCCTGGGTAAACGGTCTTTCAGATCTCATTCATCCCATCAGCTACAGCATCTCGCCATGTCAGGTCATGAGCGCAAGATCCACCACACTGCAGGCCTGCCCTTAAAACAATCACTGTGTCGGGCGTACAGAGACGGGCCTGGAGGGGTCACACAGCTGGGTTGGGACGAGGACTGGACTTTCACAGCAGCCTTGGGGAAACGGCTACTGGAATCGTCCTCTTAATGCTGCGTCACACACACACACACCATTACATACTGACACCACCACACTCATTGTAGCCTTAAGCAGAAGCAGGAACTAAAGATGGCCTACCTTTGTCCACACATATTCCATCATTCCTCCAGCACTGGGGGGTGTTGGGTGCACAAAACACACTCAGCCGGCCCACGATCCAGCTAAGCCGCAGATCACATCTCTATTTTTGTAAGTGCATGACGGCGGATTGATTGTGGCTGGCAGCTTCGTGAGGCTTGGCTCCAGCATTTAAACTAATGTTTTGGGTTTTTTTTCCCCTCCACCAGCACCAGTTTTCCCTGAACACTTCTCCGAGAGTGGGTCGAGCGCAGATTCCCATGGATTTGAAAAACTTCACTCCAATGTGTGTCTTTATGGATGTGCGTTCACTTTGAAAAAGCAAACTGCTGCTTTGAGCATTCAACGTGTTAAGTTGTCAGGGGAGCCCGTGGATTTTTATTGAGTGGGCAAGAAGTGCTTTGCCCAACAACGATGCTGCAATATAGCAAATAAACACTAAGGGGGAACTTGCTAAGAATAAATGTCAAGCACATATTGCTTCTCACTTTCGTCTGCAAAACTAAATCCCCCTGTAAGCTTAAAATCAGTTCACTGAGATATTTTGCACACAGAAACTAAAGCCAATTTATCCTGGTGATTTTCTGTTTGATGACAATTCTCTTAATAAAAGACCCATGTTTTTATCTCATGCAGACAGTGTAACTCATTTTTATTTTTTCATTCGTCTTCAGTGACAGAAATCTCCAAGAGTGTCTCGTTTAGATGAGCAGCTATTTTTTTTATTTTTTATTTGAAGCTCCTCTGTTTTGAAGTCACGATTGTGTGGCACAGTCTTGGGCCTGTGAAATGTGACTCCTTTATTGTCGGCACATCATCCTTTTCTCTTTTTTATCTCTGCTGTAGTGTCTCTAAAGATGAAAGGAATTAGCGAGGCATGAAACAGGTTCACCCATTTTCTATTCTTGCCAAGACTCACAAACCCGGCAAAAGCGTGCCCACATTTTCATATCGCTGGGATATTGTACCCGCCTGCACATTCACCTCAAATCCAAATCCACTCGTAAGCTTCCTAATTGCATTGAAATTGGCTTCTTATATTTCGTATTTTGCAAGAAATATTGTACCTAATTATGTATTCATGAAAGCCATTAAGAGCAGGAAGCAGGCATCTTAATGCATTTATTTTAAGCTAATTTAATGTCAGTGGTCAGATTTATACATTTTGAATAATGATCATCAGCATTCATTAGCTCCTCCTGTGATCTCTCACTCCAGAATATACTCTTAGTTACAGAAATGCTTCATCTTTTCTCCAGGTAACAGAATAACAGGGAGATAAAAATTAAATTGGCAAAGATGAAGCATGGTAAGCATGTGAGCATTGGATACGTGAAAGAGAAGATGGAGTCTCTTGTTGCACTGCATTTTAGTCATCAAGTGACTTGGTATTTGGAAAGTTACTCTTCATCTCCAAATCAGTGTGAATCAGGAGTAATGAGCTGCCTAACGTCTGTTCTGTTGCTCTGTGTGCCAATGAGCAGTGATACAACTCTATCACAGTGTAAATAAAGCAAGTACCCACAAGAGAGATCCCACAGCAAGTTGAAATATGATACGAGTTGGTACTGAGACTGATATATGGTGTTAGTAGTTAAGAGCATCTGTTATTTAGGCTTAAGCAGAATCACATTATATCAACACAGTCACACAACCATGTTATGTTTTCAAACAGACTTCTCTGTTTTTTTGTGTGTGGTTTTGTTATTGTTCACTTTATTTTAACTTGCTCTAGTTGCCAAAAAAAAAAAAAAACTGAATAGTGTAGGTATAGAGCAGTCATGACAGAACAAAGGCTTGTCTCCAGACCTCTTCTTTTGTGGGCCAATTCAGCTGGCTAATGTGCCCTCATTTGGTGAGGCTTTTGAAGCTAAAGAGGTTGTTGCAGTATATTTCGACTGAACTTGGCCTTCAAGTACAGTCACTCCAATAAGACTGAAACTCGGACTCACATGATGTTTTTCAGGCTGGTGTTGCTGTCCAAGGTGCTGAATCACACCACACACATTGTCACAGGGGCTGTCCAAGGTACTGCTCCTCTGTCAGATATTTCTATTTCAAGTTCTGTAGCTGATGATTTGCCTTGCTTTTTCACTTTGGTGTGTGTGTGTGTGTGTGTGTGTGAAGTAACTTAGCAAGGAATGTCACGATTCTGTTAAAGGTGGGGTATGTGATTTTCTTTTTTGACCATTTTTTCAAAATCACTTGAAATCCTAACCCACTTACAGCCACTGAGTTAGAAGCACTGAAATGAAAATTAAGCAATTTAATCATCTGTGGAACGGGCAGGACTCGAAAAACTCCAGCCAATCATTTCCAAGACCACTTAGAATCATTGGACAGAAAATGCGTCAATCAAACGGTTGTACCATACCCCCCTCCCCCCATCCCCCTCGCGCGCGCGTGTCCCCTTCGTGCGCATACTCAAAGCTCGTGACCCAGTCACAGTAAGTGCAAGTCGCCCCGGTACAGAGAGAGAGAGAGTAAGTGCAATCTCGCGCATCTGAGTTTTGCAGATGCATGATTGTGTGTCCATGTTCTTCGAATGGGTGGAGTCAGGGCCAGCGTTGGAGGAAAGAAGGTAGGACCTTTTGAGTTGTGTATTTTCAAAATATGCCGGCCGGTTTGCAAATCCCATACCCTACCTTTAAGTTTGGACTTTTAGTTTGTTTTTCATCAGTCACATGTGTTCCTTTGTTTGAATTTCCCGACACTCTTTAGTTACCATGGTTACAGTCATTATTAGATCCTTGTTATCAGCTGTGTGTCATTAATTAACCTTGTCTCCCTGAGTATTTAGTTCCTGTGTGTTCAGTTCTGTTTGTCGGTTGTTGTAAACGCATCGTACACTGTAAAAAAATTGCTGTAATTATGCAGCTGTTTGCCAGTAACTTACTGTAGATTTAAATTGATGTATATTTACTGGCAACAGTTTGTTCAAAGTTAAATGAACATTAAACATTAACAAGTCTTTGTCTTTACAGAATAAAATTATAAAATAACAATCTAATGCAAAGCATTCTGGGAACCAGAAATCTTCATCAACCTTTTTCTGTTTTTTTCCTTCAGATTTTGGTTCCCATAATGCTTTGCATGAGGCTGTTATTTTAGTTTTATTCTGTAAAGATAAAGACTTGTTAATGTTTAATGTTCATTTAACTTTGAACAAACTGTTGCCAGTAAATAACATCAATTTAAAACTACAGTAAGTTACTGGCAACCAGCTGCCAGTAATACTGTAATTTCTACAGATTTATTTTACAGTGTATGGTTTGGTTATGGTTATCTTTCTTTTAATAAAGTCATTTTGTGAATTCCTCATCTGTCTTCTACCTACGCCATGCTGAGCCTTCGTGACAGGAATAGCCTTCCCCAACTTGCAGACAGCTTTTTACAGCAAGAAGAGTCAATGTTCTTACTCCCAGTTCAATTGAGTTTAATGTGAGACCAAATTTTCACCAGGGTTCAAATCTGGACTCTGATCAGGCCAAAACATGACCCTGATGGACTTGTTCTCAAGCCACTTCATGGTTGTCTTTCAATTTGGAAAGGAGCATTGTCTTGTTGAAAAATAACATCTGATCATTCCTCTTTAGATACAATCTTTTCATTTGTGGTGAGCAGCTAAATAGAGTCCCCACACAATGGCACATCTTCCTCCTGCTTCACTACAGTAGAGATGCATTTATTATTATATTTCTCACCAGATTTTCAAAGACACTACTCTGGAGCATCAGTTTCATTGTGATTCATCACTCCATCCACAATTTCCCTAGCCTGACTTCGTCATACTCATATTCTAGTCAGAATGTGAGTCTGATACTGCTCCATAGGGCTTTGATTATGAGGCGTGTCTTAACCGAACCAGGAAAAAAAACTTCTGCACTCAATTGGATAGACCTACAACCAATCAGAGCAACGCAGTAAGTGACTTACGTTGAGCGACGCATAGTTGTCAACAGAATTCAACTGCACGCACGCTGGAAGAAGTAGTAAAATAATGAGTGTAAACGATTTTTGCCGGTGTTGTAAAAAGAATTTAAGGATTCGCGGAGTACTTGCAAACACGAAAAGCATTTTTGAGAGAAATAGAAAAGGTGAATGCGAACAAGTTCTCCGTTTAAGATTAGATCTCGACAATAAAGCAAACAAATCTGCTCGCATTTGTCGGCCCTGTCTCAACTTTATAACACGGTTGCAGCGTGACTTGACTGATTGTAACAAATGGAGATCATCTGTCCATCATATAATCGTATAAAGAGAAACTACTTACATCGTATAAAGCCCGCCCTGGCAATTTGATTGGCCCGACGATTTCTGAACAGATCATAATTACTCCTCAATGGATCGAGTCCAGACCGAACTTCCCGACCAAAAAATGTTGCGGGCGGGGTTCGGGCTGGCATCAAGGCTACAATTTCCCATATTCTGCCAAAAACTTAATTCTGATTGATGTTTTTCTGAGAAAATTATTAAAGTAATGCATTTGCTTAACTTTAGCAAATTTCTTGACCAATAATTTGTGGTTGAGACAATTAAAAGCTTATTGTTTAGCCATTCTGGGATTGGCCTTTTTTTTGTCCAAGAGTATATACTATACCATACACTATTTATTTAGTTGTTTTATAGTGTTTTGTCATTTAAATTTTTACGTTTTAATTTTTATTGATTCTTATATTCTTGAAAACTGTTAGGTTTTACTTCATAATAGTTTGTCAACAACAATAACTTTGCTAATAAATTGTTTTTAATGCAATGTATGCAAAACAACTTACTGTCCATCTTTCATGTCCCTATGTTGCTCAATCCAGCACCTTTTCATCTAATTTCATATTTCACATATTGCCAAGAGGTCTTTGAAATGCAGAATGTTTACAAACATTCAAAAGAGCGTGTGTATATGCAGACTTTTTCTGTATGCGTTTCCCAACTTAGTCACAACAAAGCATTAAAAAGATTCCTTTGAAGTATTTTGATGTTTCTTTGCTGCTCTCTTGCCAGTTTCATAAATAGGTCAGACGCTCTTTGCGTCACTTCTATTCATCTGGTATAACCATATAGTGTGTATATTCACTCTGGCATCTTTCTTCCTTTCCTTCCGCTATTCTCCTGCTTTTCCTCTGGAGCTTTCTGTAATCTGTCAACTTTACAAATTATTATTTCTCATACACACTTGGTTCTTTGAGAAATAGTCATTCATTCACAGCAGACAGAGTAGCGTTACACAGTCATGTATTGAGGGCTGTAATTTTTGTAATTTTCTTTGGAGCAAGAGAAAAGATTACACTTCTTTAAAGAGGTGTGATGACACACTATTTTCTCTATTAGTTATGTTTGCTTTCTACAGAGATAAACTTTTTTCTTTTAGATGAGCTCATTGTGGTTTTGGTTTTGTTTGTGTGCTGTGTTAAATTGACTAAAAACATATATAATTTATAGATGTGTTATGTATCATTTTAGTTTATTATAGAGGATAAGGTTATTTTTGAAACATCAAACTGCTTATATGACTTTGTTTACTGTTTGCAAGCCGATCTTGTGCTGCTGGAAGCTCAGTCTGTGTAATGACACTTATGTGTGTGCATGTGAGTAAACCCTAGGTTTCTTTACACCATCTGCTAGCAAGGCCTCCTCACATCATAGCAACAGGCAGCTAACTCCATGTAGGCTGGTAATTTGCATCATCTCAGGCTGTAGATTATTCAGTGTCTGGAGGTTTGTGTCCTCCTCTGCACCAGAAGTTCAGACACAGCTACAGTAAGTTGTGGTCGCGCCCATAGCAGATTTATATAGATGGCGCACACCCACGCAGCTTGGCTACGAAACACACTAACATTATCGACTATCCCAGGCACTCTGAGAACTCTTCACAAGTGCTGTTCAAAATTGTGTTCGCCTGACCCTGTTTACCCTTTAAGTTAACATGAGACAGCATTCGCAACCCACTTCAAAAGTTTTCTAAACAGAATGCTCAAGAAAAAAAAAAAAAAAGGATCAGAAATAAATGTGTATTTTAGTGAACATTTGCAAATCATGGTCAGAATTATTGGCACCCTTGGTAAATACACTGGAAGCAAGTCTGTAAAAATAAATCTGCATTGTTACTCCGTTTGATCTTTCATTCAGAAAATTCACAAAGATCGAACCTTTTATTGAAATAAAAAAATTGAAAGTGGGGAGAAAAATCTCTTTATGAAATAAATGTTTTTCTCCAATACACGTTGGCCACAATTAATGGCACCCTTTTATTCAATATTTTTTGCAACCTCCTTTTGCCAAGATAACAGCTCTGAGTCTTCTCCTATAATGGAGAATACCTGACAAGAGATCAGAGAGCATTCCTCCACACAGGGTCTCTCTAGATCCTTCAAATTCCCAAGTCCATGTTGGTACACTTCAGTTTTTAATAGGATTCAGGTCAGGGGACTGGGATGGCCATGGCAGAAGCTTTGTTTTGTGCTCAGTGACCACTTTTCTGTGTTGATTTTGATGTTTGTTTTGGATCATTGTCCTGATGGAAGTGGTCAGGTTTTTTTTTTTTTTTATCTGTTGGTATTTGATAGAATCCATGATGCCATTGCCATGTACAGTATAATCGAAATTATTCAACCCCCATTGCAAATAAGGTTTATTGGCTAAATTTGCAGACTTTCAGCAGTTTGCAATGAACAAATCAAACAGAAGTAATTTAAATGTTTCAAGTGGTTCCCCCAAATTGAACTGAAAATGCAACTTTTAATGAGCTTTTAAAGTTTAAACTTAAAAAGTCAGGCAAATTAATAAAGTCTTAGATAGTCATAGGATTGTCTGTGTTCATTCTAGATTCAGCTGTAAAATATATTATTTAGAATGTAAGAAAGTATTAAGCTAATTTCATTTCAAATCTAGAACCATGGGGATATTATTTTGGATGCACAGTAGATTAATACGCATGACGGAAATAAGTGCACAGGTCTTGTGTATTGACCTTGATTTGATTTGCTGTGACATTAATCCACTTCACTCCATATAGATATTTGACTTTAGTAGGACTGATCTCTTCTATCTAGTGACTTTGAAGCATTTGATTCTTTGCACAGCGGTTTTAAATTTGCCTATTGTAATTCAAAGAAAGGATACAACATTTTTAGAAACCTCTTTAGTGCTGTGACCATGTTCCCTCTATTCGCATCAGAGACTGAATGGGACGAGTCACAGTGCTCAAATGTTTCCAGACGGAGTGTATTATCAGCGCTTCCTAGTCCGAGGGGAGGTTGTTAGCGTCTCATCTTCATGCAGAAAGAAATAAATCAGAAGCAGTGAAGGCACTTGTGTTACTCCTCAGACACTAGCTTATGCAAACCTTGAGGGAAGAGGCATTAGATTGATTGTTAAAGCTGACTGGGAGCACAGGAAACTGTCTGAAGAGCAGGATAAATCCTATTTAAAGAAATTTCTATGTCTGGTTCCATGTCCACCATGTGACTGCCAAGCCTCGTAGACATTGTTCTTGTGGTCGGTGAACACTGCTATGATATGGCAGTGGCCTGGGGGAAAATATTGGGCTGCTTTGTTAATTGATAGTCGAAGTGTTTTCCAGGTCTACTGATGAACATTGTTTGCCAGTCGAAGGAACTGGAACATGGCAACACTCAAATACATCACCCCTTCATGTGCTTCTGGGACTGGGTGAAGCTAAATCCTCAGTGTTGCCTTAGTGGCAATGTTACAATTTCAGATTTATCTCTTTTTTACTCCCTAAAAAAGAAAGGATGCTTGTTAGCACACATACAACATAATGAAGAACAAATGATACACATTATCATAGCTTTTTCTTTGTTTTTATCATTCTTGTGCCACATATAACATTTTAAAATGAAATACAACACTAGTTTGGGGACTGTAAGATTTTTAAAATGGTTTTGTATTTATTTGATCATACTGTCAATTTTGATAAATGTAATGCATACTTGCTGAAAAAAAAAAAAATATTATGTGTGTGTGCGTGGAAATGAGATGAGATGAGGGAGAAGTTTTCATGCTATAAATTAGGAAGTTGTTTTGTGTAGGGTGTCAATGGTTTGAGCATGTTTGACTCGAAGCTGAGTTATGAGTGTCACAGTGTCTGGTTTGTGTTCCCTGGGTTTTCACTAGAGGTCTCTTCCCCTGATCGTCACCACCTCATTATGAACTGCATTTCCCATAATCCTTTGTCTGAACTCATCACTGATCATTGCACACTGCTGTTCCCACTCACATTGTTTGTATCTGTCTATTTATACCCTGTCTGTTTCTGTGATTGTCGTCGAGTCCTTGTTTAATGTCAGTTTGCACCTCGGAGTTCTAGTCTTGTTTGTTTCTTGTTTTTGGACTGTGTTTGTATGGATTTTGACCCTTTGCCTGCCTGACTATGATTACGGATTACCCATTAAAACTGCAATTGGATCTCACCCCTTTGTGTGCGTGTCGTGACAATGAGAGAAGTGTCATTTGCGCATGTGATAGTGGGAAGCGAGCTCAAACATTAGGTTTTCAGAAGCTTCAGAGTTGCTCTGAAAGTTAGATCACACTTCATGTTCACTGTGAGCGGCATAATCTCGTGAAACTAAAGAGGTAAAGAGAAGCTTCCGTTGCATGATGGCGCCAGCGTGATGTTACTGATGCCAGCATCCGCCACAAATGATTGAAGTGCTATATTTTTTCAGTTATAGGTTAAAACAATGGAATTCCACTAGTTATCGCCCTAACAAAATACAGTTGCCTTCTTTATCCTGATTACATAATGTTGTTACAAATATTCCTTTATTCCCCAAGGCAGGAAGTAGATTACGTCAAAAACAGGCAGAGAGCATGAGATTTGCCTCGCAACATTCAAAAAACAGATTTCAGACATTCTCCTTTCTTTTCAATTTCCCTGTTTGATGACTTTACAAATAGAGCATAGGAAACGGCAGCAGTGGACGGGGAAATAGAGATGCCTGAGCACTGTGTCTATCTCCTCTGGCAATCTCCGCTGTACTGTAACAATCCCGTCATGTTCCAGAGAGGATTAAATGGGCTTTAATGGCAGACTTGTCTCTGCATTTCCTGGAGAGTGTTTTAATCTGCAGGAATATCCCTTTCTTTTGAGGATTTATGTCAGATTTTCTTCTGTCCTCAATGTTCTGCTTAATGGGGAGTCTGGGAGATTGGGAGAGCATGTCAGAAAACAGGTGTTCAGGATAAAGTGTGAGCAGTCATCAGAAAGGCAGTTTAGTACAGAAACGTCACCCCACACTGCCATTTAGACTTGGCCTGACTACAATAGCACCTATCAGATCTCTTTCAACAATGAAAGCCATTACAGTATGGAGATGTACCGTACCAGCTGAGCAGCTATAAAGAGATATCTGCTTAACAAAAGATTACATTTCCTATACTCCTATACCTTTACCTTTTTTATTATCAGCAGATAAAGTCGCTCAGATCAACTTTTTTTTTCATTCACATGTGCATCGCTATACAGTAGGTACTCAACCAGAATGCCTATTGAGAGTGAGGAGTCACGTGCCGATTTGGCGCCGGTCGGCCATGATGGTAGGAGGAGACGTTAACGGTCAGGGGCAACGCCTTCAGAACTTCACAGAGGCGCGACTAAACATTCCAGAAATAGCGAAAGAGAGACAGCGCAGCTTAGTATTTGTTTACATTTTAGCGATACGCCGCAGTTTCTTTGGAAGGTGGAAGAGAAATGAAAGGGGTTCTATCGGGAGAGTCTAAATAACAATGCTAGCCAGCTTTATTTAGAGAAACTGCTTGTCAATAAACTGACAGCAGCAACAGTGAGCAAAGCATGATTTCAAAAGCAACACATTTCAGCACAGTTCGCCTTTTATTTAACACAAACGAATGAAATTAATACTCTGTTATTCAACTAGAGTTGTTTAATTTGTTATAGATATATTTGTACCGCAAAATATTTTAAAAAGACACTTTTTTTAATGACGTACGACTCGCATTGACAGGGGAATGTCCGATCTGTCCGCTTAACGTTGCACGACAGGTGCAAATGCAGGTATCTGATACATATCAGATTTATTTCCACTGAATGAGGCCTGAAACATCAAGTATGACTGAACTCTCGCAGTTTAACGTTACAGGTTTGGGGGTTTCTAAGTCTTGCACCCAGCCGCAGCAGAATTGTTCATAAGCTTCTAATGACTTAAAGCTTCTGAACTCTTGCATTGTGTAGGCAGTAACGTTAGGCACTGATACCATAAACCAGGTAATTGACTATGTCAGGGTATGTGAAAGGTGGTAGTGCTTTGGGTCTTTCGTCCATGTAGCAGGTCGTATGGGTCCATGTTGTTGATGTCAAGTAGTTTCTCTAAATAACGCTGCTTGGTGTTGTTATTTAGTCTCTCCCGATAGAGCCCCTTCCCTTTTGCTTCCCCCTTCTTCATTTATTCCCAAGAAACTGTGCCTTATCGCAAAAATGCAAACAAATACTGTATCAAGCTGCTCTCTCTCTCTGTCGCTATTTCTCTCGGTCTCACTGTCGAAGTAACCATGACAACGGATAGCGTATCCTTCCAAGATGGCGATGCCTTCCCACAATGGAATGCGCGTGACGTCTTAGTCTCAGTCTCATTCTCATTCTCATTCTCATTCTCATTCTCAATTACCGCCGCAACTTGTGCCGCGGCAAAAAACATAAACCAGTCGCATTTCAAAGTCGTTCGCGAAATGACCGCCAGGCAAAGGAGCATTTAGCAAAACAGCCGCAACTGCCGTATTTTGAAACGTAAGTGCAGGGCTAATGTCAATTAACGGATGAAATACTACAACTATGGTAATTTCCAAATAAGCCTACAACAAACATGAAAAATCAAAAGAGCTGTTTGCATTTGCTGTACAATAATGAAACGAACAAAGATTTGGTGGAGTTGAAACTGCATGTTAAAGTAATAATTGTATTATTAGTTAAAAAAGGCCATTTGGTTAATGTTATTTAAACAAACGATTATACAATTTATAGTATACATGTATACATAGACTTTTATTTGTAGGCTACAAACTATTATATCTCTGTTTGTATCTGTTTATTAAAAAAACACAGCACAAGGTCTTGTAAAAAAACAAGAATGAGACTGATTGAATATGTAAAAAATAAAATAAATAAACAAACGAAACAGAATAGAACAAAGTTTTAGAGCAGAACATTTTATGAATCAAAAGATAAAATAGGCCTATCTCGCAGTCAGTGAAAATAAATGAGGTGCAATGACGCTAAACTATTGAGGAATGAGACGAGTGAAGAGCGCTTCTCCCGTGTGCGTGCACTGACTGCTGAACAACAGAACTTATGGGCATTTCTCAGTGAGAAAAGTCGTGGTCGAGTGGTAGATCTTAGGTTTCAATAATTTAGATGACACGGTTTCAAATCCCAAATAAACACGGTATTTATAAAATACAATTTCATTTTACACAAAAGATAAGGATACATTTAAGGATAAATCTCTCGGTGTGTCCAAATGTAGGCCCTATATCTTATTAAATTATAAATATTGTAGTGTATTTATTGTTTTTAAAGTTTTTTTCACACAAAATTTCAATTAAAGTGTTCAATCCAGTTGTTTCAACTTGTTTTGTTTTAGAATGTTTGAGCAGTGTGTATGATTGTCAACAATCTGGCATTATCTAAACGTGAACTGTTGACGAAACGCATTCCTGCCAAGAAACGATGGCCAGTGATCAGCAGATACAGAGCTTTTTAATCCTCCTTTTATTGTAAGGTGAATTCAACAAGGCATGCTGTGTCTTTGAAGCAGCAAAGGCTAAATAATGTGTTACAGGTTTTTTTTTTTTTTTTTTGGAGGGACACAAAATAAACTTGCTAATAGATCCAGCGCGAGAGAGAGGCAAAGAAAAATGCATGTTCTCAATTTATGTCGCTTTGGACTATTTTCGTTTTGTACTGTTTTAATTGTTTAATTTAGCTGCAATTTCTTTGGCAATACAAATTTAAAATGTAGCAAGAATAAGATTCTGTGTTTCTTATTTTGCATCGCAAATGAAATAAACTCTAAACTCAATGCAACCGTTTTAAATAAATAAACTGTCCCACACTTTATTTAAACCTTGAAATGTGCGATGGGGTTTCTCTTAATTAATTTAATATTTTATATCTTTTACATTTTCATTTGTTTTTATATTGAAAGCAATACTATTTAGTTAGTCTGTTATTTTGTGTAGCCAAGTCAACAAAATCAGTCTTTTTCTGATTTGTTCAATGTATGGATCTGTTTTGAAAAATTTCTTCCATTGCTATGGCCGGGTATCAGTGTCATCTCAATTTCGTGAATGATTCACAAAACAATAATTTAGCAGATTAAAGACGAGCTTCATAATTTTCATTTTCTGACGCAATCAGCTAATCTTCCCTCATCAGTTTTGTCGTCTGTGCAGCGGCTCTACTGGAATGTAGCAAATTTATGTTGTAATGTGTCATGATAATTAAACAAAACGCTTGACTTTAAATAAATAAACCGTTAATAAACTCGCTAATAGACAGTTACCTATTTAAGCATCAAGAACGGTAAAACATAAACGAAGTCGGCCAACAGCATGTTGACTACATCGAGTTTCGATCTCGGATTGCTTGAAGCTCCGGGAGGCTCATGTTGTTGCGCTAACCACTGAGCTACCGTCTAAACGCTCCTACACTTTTAAAGCCTCATTGATGTAGCCTAATGTGTTTATATATGTTTCTTTTACTTTTTTCATATTCATCATTTCCTTTTCTTATAGCCTTAGTTCAAGCTCATAGGAATAGGTGGGTATAAAGTTGGCTGGCCATGGACCTGAACGTTGACACTGGCTGAAGGAGGCTGTGGACCCAGAAGACATGCTTGCAGTGTACAAGGTGAAATCAGATATAGTGTCATCTTGAACTGACGTTAACTCAATCTCCCAAAACACTTTAAGAGTGACTTTGTCTTCAGGCAGGTAACTAATGTCGTTCAGATTACAGAGTTGATTGTCAAATGCAGGGTCTTCAAATTGAAGTGTGATGCCACATGTAATTTCAAGTTTTTGACAGATGATACCCTTCAGCTCTTCCAGTGATGATGGCTTTCCAGGAAGGTCAAGCCTCTGAATGTTGTCTGGGCCTAGTATAACACGAAGCAACATGGTTCTAATGGATACCTGTACAGAAATATAAGAGACAGTAACAGAATTAAATCAATCAGATCATCATATAGTTATATAAAATATTAGTGTGTGTGGGTGTACACATTACTTACTAGCAATGAATATTAATACTAGCTGCTCTGATGGTTTTGACCTTGCTGACTTGTAGCACTGGTTTAAAAAAACTAGATGACTCTATGACATATCCCTGCATCAGTTGATGTCGATTTGCTAAAGTTTTCAGGATGTTTTTGGTATTCTTGCTGTCACGAACGATCCTTTTGAAAAAAGCTATGCTTTGATTCAAATCTCATAGTCCACAGGTCAAGCAAGGGCCCAAAGCAGCGGATAAGATGAGTGTAATGTACAACAAAGTGATGCTTGGGTTTAAGCTTTTTGTTAGCAAAAACCTCTTTGAACAACTGCCTATGATCAGAAATTTTTGAGTCCAAATAGCACAGTGTATCTTCTGAAAAAGTTGGGGAGGTTACAAGCTCAACTATGTCCATTAAAACTTGCCATGCCTTTTGTTCTTCAGGTACTAGGCTACCTATCATAAATGGAAGAAGTCTCAACAACGTCCAATTCTCATGGCCGTTACCACCAATACTTTTCTTTTTGTCAGATGTAAATGTTTTTGGAATTTTTTGTGGCTTATTTACCTTATCAGTATGGTCATATGGAAATAACTCAGTGATGTTGTTAAGCTGGTCCAATGTGAGAATCTTTTCAGAAATCAGCTTCCGCAAACAGAGAGCAATTTCAAAAGGGACAATCCCTTCAAAAAAATCATGGAGTAAAATCCGGAGGGGATCCAGTTACTGGATGAAAATAAGACAGTTGCTCTCGCAAAACACAGCCTCGCTTCACACCATTAACATCGGTCAATTTTTCATTTGATTTTAACTGCTCCAAATTGGAATCATGCAATTCTGGTGTCCTTAACTGAAAGTTTCCTTCTTGTACTTCAGTCGTTTGAATCTCACTCTTGGAGGCTAGACAAAACCGACAAAATTCATCCACCAGAAAGTTTTCATAAAACCCTGCCAGACCATGGGCACCAAGATTATCAGCTGAAACGACAAAAATGGTTCCTTTGATTTTTTCACCCAGCTACTCTATAAAAATGCCTTCTCTCTCAAGAATCTTTAAATCATTGAGTAGAGGACCAAAGAATCTCTCATAACCAAATTCTTTGACATTGTCAGCACTTCTTCCCAAAAGAGAGTATAACCCAGTAAACAGCTGCTATCTTGTTTTTTTTACGCGAAGTCCCCAGTGGGTTGGCAGTTTCAAAATCACCAATGTACAAGCCTAGGCTCAAATGTAAATCTTCATTTTGAAAAAGTTTGTTTCCTTTATAATAGTGTCCATCTCTGAATGAAGTATATTATCCAGTTGTTTCCGTTGAAGAATTGAAAGTGTTTTCAAAAACTTCGGATTGGCTCAATAAAGTCTTTAAAAGCTTTAGAATAGGAACATAGACAAATTACTTTTTGTGTGGTCTTTCAAAAACATATTTCACAGGTTCAACTACAGTAAAGTTGTTTTTGAAATATGCTAATCGTTTGTGGTGTGTTGCCTGTGACCCTTTTCCACTAGTGACAAGTAAAGGGTTTCATTACAGTTTCATTAACAGTACAATTGTTTCTTTTCAAAATGTCCTTAATAACACTAGCTGTATGCAAGCTTGAAAAAGACAGTAAATCGTTAAAGGGATAGTTCACTTTGAAATTAATTTTTGATATGTTTAAGATTACCTCAAGGGCATCCAAGATGTAGGTGTCTTTGTTTCTGCAGTAGTTTCAATTTGGATGTTTTTAGGTCAAACCGTTCTTGTCTGTCAGTCATATAATGCAGGTCTATGGTCTCCACCTCAAAGAGCATGCACAGAGAAGTCCAAATTAAACATGATTTAATGACTCGTAAATGTAAGTACACATTGATGGCCTAAGACACGAAACGAGCGGTTTGTGTGAGAAAACGAACAGTATTTATATCGTTATATCGTTTATCACGTCCAAGTGATCTGAGGACGCGGGCGCTTCGGTCTGTGCAAGCGCCGGAAAGCGCCGGAAGTGATCTGTGGAAGAGGCCTATTTGGAATCTCTAAAAGATAAATAGTTTAATGAAACACCTGAATGAGGTATGTTTATAAGGGGGATGTTCCGTATATTCAAAAAAGTTGATGGATTCAGCCACCCCACCTCCAGTCAGCATATTGTCCTGACACTTTGTGTATTAGCGAGGGTCATAAATAATCAAAACTAGCTCGCAGACTCACACAATATCTGTGAATGGCTACAAATCCCAAATTATACAAATTGAGGACAGCAAAAACCTCTCTGTGCAAAACAGCGTTCATTTAAATTTTCATTTAATTTTCTATTGGCCCGTAGCACAGCGTACAGAATCAATCTTTCTAACTTCATTTTCGATATATTAGGAGAATGGGAGGGAGAGCCTGTGAAATATTGATTGTCTGAGCATGCATTGTGTCTCCGCACAGATTGAACTCTTTGTATGAATCAAATGAAATTGCAGTTTTTCTTATCAGGGTGAAAAAGAAGAATAAAGGGGAAAAGACACACAAGAGAATGATAGTGGTTATTTCATCAAGCAAAGCCATAACAGTTACGCAACAAATTACAGCCCGACATGAAAAAAACGGCAGTGGGTGTAACATTCCAGCATACCTCAACATGCTGAAAAGAGGATTGTGAGACAGTTTTACTGTATGTTCAGGGTCCATAATCCTGCAACTGTGTCTAAAATCGGCTTTGATAAGAAAATAAACTTCATAAGAACCTGGAACATGATACATAGCCTATGAAAAAAAGAATAATTCTATTTTGTATTTTATTTTATCTAGGACACAAGATTTGACAGTGCATATGATTAGATATGATTGGAATCTTTTTGGGTAGATAAACAGCACTTTACCTGAGTATCCTGGGGGCAGAAAGAGAGCAAGAGAGATGGAAAGAGAGAAAGGGGGCAATGGAAAGACATGAGAGAGAGGCCTCTAATGGTGGTTGTATATTAAACAGCTGTCTGTCTGCACGCTGTCTGATTGATGGGCAAGGATAAGCTTCATTTCCTTGCCAAGCCAAAACTTCATCTTGTTTCAGAAAGCAGTCATGGGCGTGATTTCAGGTAGAAAATTGGACCCATTTCCATGGGACTATATCTTTGGAATAAGCACTTGCAGACACATATTTTTCTCCCCATCATCCTCAAATGGTTTTAGGCTCTCAAGAGACGTACAAACCTAATGTGTGGCAGCCATCAGTCTAAACGAATTAAACCGCTCACCCATGTACAGTTTATTCAAATTTTCTTTAAAGGAATAGTTATCTAGGAGAGATGCTTTTGTCCATCCATACAATGAAAGCGAATCTTAGTCTCCATCCATTTTTATAATATAGCAAAGAGCAGCTTGGACATTCTGCTAAATATCTTCATTTTGTTCCACACAAGACAGAAAGATGGTTTTAAGTAAATGATAACAGTTTACATTTTCGGTGAACTATCCCTTTAAGAAAAATCCATGTTTTGTTTTGAGCGTGTGCATTAGTGCTCAGATAGTTCATTATTCATGCTCAGTTACAGTGTGTGAGGTTTTGCAAGTTTGCAACGGTCATCAGCCGTATCTCAGACCAATAACAACTTTTATTAGGCTGAACAAATAATTCTGCTGAGAAGAGCACAAGTCTAGTCCCCACAAACATTGACAGAGAAAAGAATGAGCGAGCGTTATTCCAGCTTACATTGCATCCATTTAAAAAAATCCATCCTCATCAAGCTTTTTGTCCCCTTGAAAATTTGTTGCACACCTGCTGGTACCACTTTGAGAGAGGGATCATATTATAAAATCTGGTTTAAAGTGTGTTCTGGAAGAACAGATATACACTGATTGGATGTTAATTGCCTTATTACCTCACTTTCATTTCATGAGTCATCTGTCATGAGTTTTTCATGGAGTTTGAACTTGGGCAGCCAGATGGACTGCAACAATAAATGTGAGATAATGTGTTTTCAGAACTCCGGCATGAGATTGATAACAGTGCCAGAAAATTTAGGCTAAGCGATATATCTTTTTTAGGCCATTATTAGAACACCATTTTCAGTTTTAGGACTTACATCTTTGCATCCTTCAACCATCATCAGCTGTTCGCAGGAAGATATGTCACACTTTGTTGATGTTGTTTTATATTTACAGATGATCTGCAAGAGTGTTTAAACACTGTCATCCTGCATTTTGATTCAAGTCATGTCTCTTGCTGTCTGACATCACAGTCCGTCATGCCTTGCCGGTGTGAAATTTGTGTGCTCCATTATCAAGCAGAAAGCAGGAAGCATATGTTGTCAGACTTGTTGATTTTGGTTCATGACAACACATCACGAGAGTGAAAATGTCATCTCTCTGGTTTGTTTGCGTGTACGGCAATATATCTGGTGCCAGTGACAAAATAAATGACAGTTTTCAGATGATTTCATAGCATCACTGAATTCATTAAAGAAATCCAATCTGGGAAGTCTCTGCATTTCATTCTGGCAGGAGTATGTGCCCATTTCCCCCAACGCCCACCTTCTCCTGGGGAGCAAACAGGCTGAAACTTGAACCTTTCAGTAATTTTTTTTTTTTTTTTTTATTTACTTGAGAATCTAAATTGTTTTGAGGTAAAACCTTTTTTCAAATAGGACACCTTGAATAGTTTATTACATACAATATTTTGCTTGTTGAAATATAAATCTAACAAGTTAGTGAGGTTTATTTTCGAAAAAAGAAAAAGGTTAATGTAATAAAAAAATAAAAACTTAAATATACACTACAGTTTAAAAGTTTGTGGTTTTATTATCAATGCTGAAAACAGTAGAGCTGCTTAATGTTAAAGGGGTCATATAATGCCATTTTTGTACAAGCTAGTATGATTCTTTAGGGTCTAAATTAAAAGTTTGTAATATACTTTAATTACAAATTCTCATTAGTATTGTAAGAAAACACTTATTTTACTCGGTCATAAACAGCTCTGTTTTCAGCACGCCGTTTCAGTGCATATGACTTTAAATGATAATGAGCTTTGCTCACCCCGCCTCTCTGTTCTGCGCATACACCGTTTGTAACACAATAACACAATAACCATAACGCGTTGTTCAGTATAAACGTGGGATTATGAATTATATTGAGAACATCATACATAGAAAACATGCCGTAATGTACCCTAAGTGTAAACCTTAGACGCATTCATTGTGAAGCGTGCAGCTAGCGATTTGCAAAGATTAATATAAATATTAATATAAAGTTTAATAAAACGTTACACTCACTTCAGTTATTTTGGAGGTTCAGCAGGAACACAAATAGCTGGTACCGATCCTTTTTTCATGAGCAGCTTCTTAGCAAAACCAGCTCATACTGACCCTCGTTTATAAAGCAGTCTGGTGAGAAATGATTCGCGCAAACATGAAAGCATTGACGTTGCTCGTGGGGAATATTCCCTTCGAAAACAAACTCAGCCACTGCGTCTTCAGCGGTTCGGATTTAGGAACATTAAAATGACTGCTGTGTTCGTTATTACACCCAAGAACAGAACACCACAATCGCTTAGACGCCATTCTGCTCATAGACAGTCCTCCAGCATATCAACAATGACCGCGCGCCGGTCCGCGCAGACTATGATTGACAGCTAGCTCACGAGCGAGGGCGGGTCTGTGTTGAAACGTTGCTGTCAATCAACAATCGTGGGAGGGGCTTCCGAGCGTGTGACGTCACAAGGTCGAACGGCTTGATTTGAGACAGGGGAAAACATAAGGAGATTAAAACAAAAACACTGGATGGATTTTTATCATTTTATGATGGTTGTGTACAGACACTGCCAACACACATTTCAGTACAATCAACTTGTAAAAGTGCATGTACCATTATATGACCCCTTTAACAGTAGTGTATTCAATAAAAAACACTGTTCTTATGCTCTCATTTTTGTAAATGTATCTTCTTTGTACCAATAGATATTTTTATTGAAAAACTATTGATTAAGAAAATGTCCTTTTTGTCTCTCTCCAGTGTTCAAGGCTTGTTTTATAAATAGCATTCTTTGTTCTCAAAGTTTAAAACCCGCAGTTGGTGAGAATAAACCGGACAGTTGAGGAGCGAGCTGGGAAATGCTGAGCTCTAACCCTGAATTATGCATGGATGACATACAGACATAAACACATTTTCCACTCTGCGGATTTCTCCGTCTTATCCAGCGATGTCCTATTGCACTCGCCGGAGTGTTTAAACACATAGCATGAGCCCCCGAGGACGAGAGGAGGAGAGAGGGAAGATAAGAGGTGAGAGTAAAGTCAAAGCTCCTCCCCTCTGTGCCTCACCTCTTCTGGTGGAAATTCCTATCTGTGTTGTGAATCTGTCTATCTCTTCTCCTGTCTCCCTGGCACAGCTCCTCTATCTTTCCGTTTTCTCTCTTGTGGGCACCAGCATGAATTCGCTGAATAGCTCCCTCTTTCTGCAGTGCTATTTGGGCAGCACACCAGGAACGCTTTCACCTTCCAGTGTTTCATCCTGTGGTTCCCAAAGATCAACCAGTTCAACTACGGCTACTATAAATGCGGAGCTCACATAACACTTTCCGTGTCTTCTCCCTCAAGTGTGTGTGATGAAATTAATTGAAAAGAAAAGCAAATAGCTGCCAGAGGAGCTTGGGTATTGTTATTATTATAATTAATGGATGGAGCTGAGTCCTGTTTTCTCTGTGGCCCATTAGCTTCAGGGCTTAGGGACCTAATGAGGTGGCTTTCATTTGTTGTCAACTGTACTGTGAAGGAATCACTCAAATGAAGCAGAAGACACGGTCATTTGGGATGTCCTGAGGAGAGGCTGACAAAACTCAGATGTGGTCAAGAATCGCCAAGTGAGGCCGAATCGCACTAATACAGCACTAAACGGCACAGCGGAGCAACAGTAATACAGGAGGAAGGTTTATTTATCTATTACATTTTTGTCCCTTTTTATCTAAACTTTTCGATGCTCTCACTGCTTGCTCATGCCAATCCCACTATCCCCTGCGCAGGACTGCCACTCGGCTCCCATAGAGAATGAATTGGAAACAGGAACTCACTCCACACCAGTGGACATGTTGGGTGAGTCTTTGTCTCCAAGGCAGGCTTGGGATGCATCCAGTCATGTGACCCAGGCAGGGAGACAGTATGTGTGTGTCCAAAGGGATGTGTGCCAGATATAAGCTCTTCATTCATCTCAGCAAAACAGCTGTGAAAGTGCTGAGTAAAAAATTCAATTAAGAGCCAGCTGTGCTGTGCCTCACGTCTCCCTTCAGCCAGATCCTTTTCTCCCAGGCTCCTATCTCCCTTTTCCTTTTTTTCTTCTGTAACATCCTTCTGGCAACCCGCCTGTGCTCCAACACCACCCCCTACTGAGGGAGATCCCCCCCTCCCAACCACAAAGCAAACCCCTTTTAAATAAATGCCCCTAGAGCATCCTTTAAAGACCCACTCCGATGAAAATAATGTTTTTCTAGGTGTTAACATGTTCTTGTGGCATTTTTCTTATGTTAGAGGACATATCTTGAGAAAAATAAGCTCAAAGTTGTATTTCTGAGTATTTCTACATTCAAATGGCTGTGAATCAGTAGCAGACGCTAAAATGCCGTTTAAAATAGACTGGAGTTGTGACGTAGTAACTCCACTGGGCGGGGCCACAAGCTTGTTAAAATTAATCGAAAGTGCCCCTCTCAAACAAATATCAATGATAATATTGTTTTCAATAAAACAAAATGCATTTGATTCAAATTAACATGACAATGTGACAAAATTCACGTTTACTTGTATGTTTCTGTCGGTTTGAGCTGTCGTTGCCATGACTCGTTGCTATGGGTTGCGTCACGTGCGTGTCTTGCATCGGACTCGACTGAAGGGGTCAGTCTCCGTTTTCGAGGCCGAGGGTCAGTAATGTGGACGGCAGGAGCGCATAATCGTTGCAAAAGTTATGCGTTTTAAAACGAAAACCCACTGTACGGCTGGATAGCTCCAATATTGCTCTCAATTTTTGTTGCACCGGTAATGACAGGTTGGGGGTGTAAGCTAGCGGGAGAGACAGAGCTCTCAGCAACGGGGAGGGGGAGGGTCATCTCCGTGCCAACGGCTCCGCCCACAACGCAGAGGCGAATTGCTAATGAGCTACTGCCGCTCTGCTGAAGCGAAGTCCCAGAAAACGGCACAGGTTTTGTGATTTTGGCTAAAAATGGCATAATCATAATTTAAAGACCACTGGGAATGTTTACAAATAGCTCAAAATATGATCGGAGTGGGACTTTAATTCGTATACACAGGGCCGCATTAAGAGCTCACTGGGCCCCGGGGCTATGAGTTACTGCAGGGCCCCCCCACCACCACTTTAGGTCACCAACTACATGAGCTAAATGTTCTATCATTATACAAGTCATTTTATTCATCTATGATATACTTCACAGTTAAGTTATATTACTTTTAATACGATTTTTTATCATATCAAAATTTTATGCCACTAAAATTTCATAATTCTTGTGACCAATTTCAATATCACAAAAAATAATAGTAGCTTAAGAAAAGAATCTAAAGCTTACTGATGACAAGAGTCACAAATATCAATAGAACAAAGGCACATAAGAAATCGACCTACTTGAAAAACTTAAAGCACTGAATCAGTGTTTCCCACAGAATTTGATTCTATTTGCGGTGGTGGGGTGTCGGGTGGGGCGGGTTGGTTTTTTTCGGGTGGGTCGGGGTGGGTTGGTGTGGGGGGTGGTAGGGGGGTTAATTAAGGCACAACAAAAGGGTTAAATATATCATATATTTTTATTGACACGTATCTTTCTATGACTGCTCCACAGACTTCTTGTTGCAAATTTTGCACCCTTTGTTTGCACATTTAATTTTACGGGACTTTCTGAAAAAATATTCCAATGCCCTATCATATGGGAAGGCCTCAGGACAGGGTCCATTGATGGAGATCCTCAAGCAGGCAGCCAGGTGATCTCCTTGAAGCTGGTTTCGGAGGTCTGTTTTCACCTAAGGACAAAGCAACAACAACAAAAATTCCCACAAAATGCACTAAAATAAATAAAATGTATAATTTGATTGAATTTCGCAAAAACTCCCATTTATCACAAAAAAGGTTTTACGCTCGCGTGAGGTGGTTTTTCAGGCAATTCGGATTTTTTTTTTTTTTTGCAAAACTGCAATGGAAACAGTTTTTGCGCATTTACAGTCACCTGACTTAGAAAGCGCAGTGTGTTTGGACAGAATACGAGACAGAGTTCTTTATTAAATTCATAAAAGACAAAATAATTACAGGAATACTGGATTCTAAACCTTAAAGAAATGCCACAATCAAGAGCTCGGAGCAGAAATGAGTGAGAAAACACCTCATATGTGCCGCTCACAGTATAAGGGTCTTTCCTTGTCATTAATGCTTGGGTAACACGCGGCCTACGTCTCTTTACATTAATAGGCTAATGATAATAATGTCTAGTGCGGTGGCTGTGAAATAAACCTACCAACGTCCGTTGCCATGATTTTTGGAATGACTGATCGCGAGAGGAAAAAAAGGACGTTTTAGTCGCGCCGTCATTTCGCAATAGTTTTTTTATCGATATTTAGAAAAAATCTGTAATGGAAACGCGACAGCGTTTAACATAGACTAACTTCTCAGAGTTATGTTGTGCGTATACTAACCTTTCAACTCCGGGTCCGGATTGATTTCTGGAATCTTCTTCGCTGGGGAATAAGCACCATCCTCCTACGCATGCTCATGTTTTGATGCAGATCGTGCTCGAGGAGGAGGAGGGGATATTCGCGCGCGCGCCTCCGTTGTCAGTTTGTGTGTGTGAGAGTGAGAGAGAGGGAGGGAGCAAGCTAGCTGCGCGCAGCTCTACAATAAAATACTATTTACCCATATTAAATAGTTAAAAATTTGAAAATCAATCCGTGGCGGTCAGCGTTGCTATTGTGGCGGGCCGCCACAAATTAATGAATGTATGGGAAACACTGACTGAATAATATTATATTGTATAAAGTAATCAAATAAACAATACATAGTTTTCACTATAAATTCAACATTCATTCTTATTAATTTTACAAAAGCGATTCAGTCAAGGGCAGTAAATTACTTTCTTTCTGATGTTTGATTAACATTATTGACACAAATGGCGACAGCAGCTTTATTAGCAGCTACTGTCACTTTAAGACCTCAGGGTCGGAACTCAAGTGCGCTGTGCAAAACCGTCTCAAGTTCACCATGGTCTCAAAACCAAAATGAATTCTCTCCCGCTGCTCACTGTGCCTGAGCAGTTTAAAATAATTTGTATCCAAACCACAATGCTTAAAAACGAGTTTAAATTATAAACTTACATCATGATGGCGCAGGAAAATGTACATATTTTAGGCCATTTAGGCGAAAATAGAGTTTGATCAAACACAAAAAGCAATATCATACATCCATCAAGTTAATAATCAAACTTACCGAAAATTTGTGGGGTCGATGATGACGCATGTGTTTTAAGAATAGTCTAGAATGAAGTGAAGAGTGGAGGCGATTGATTGGTTGATGCGTATATTCTAATAAGGCGCAGTCAGCCATCTGATAGGCCTACGTGCAGCAGCAGGTAGATCGTTCACAAGTTAAATAAGAATAAATGTATATCAAATTAAAACGTGACGTTTCAATTCACCATGCCCTGCTGCCCACGGGGGTTTGATTGACAGGCGAACTGGCCAATCATAACGCCGAATACGCAATTTTGTCCGACAACAAAGCTGTCAGTAGATTAACGTCGGTGGACTTGAACTTGAAAACGGTATTGTTTATTAGTTAAATGACAATATTTGAAAGTTGAGACTTTGTTTCATATCAACAGTAAGCTGCTCTGAACTCTCTCTCGTAGTCACTCGGTGTAACGTTAGTCTTTGCCCCGCGATGTATTTTTCAGTGCGTGAGTGAGAACATGATGTGCGTGACTCGTGAGAGATGCCTGGCTTGTCACACAGTAACTAAAAAAGGCGGGTCTTTGCGAACGGTCATAATATTAATGATAATGATTCCATGATAATGCATGGAATATACGGCAAAGCGCCACTAAATAACAGGGCTAATTTGTGGGGGGCGTTGCGTGGTAAGGCTTTGGCAATCAGATGGCTAGTATCTACTCCACAGCCAATCACGGGCCCCCTCCTTGCTCGGGCCCCGGGGCTTTAGCCCCGCCTAGCCCTATCCACCTGTTTCCGGGGGGCGCTACTGTAAAATAGAACGTGGGTGAAACTTCCGGTTAGGTGGCGGAAGTAGTAAATCAACGGTATTTTGTGTTACATAGCGAAGAGGTTAGGTATTTTTCGAGTACATTTTTCTACTATTTAAAGTCGCAAACATTAATGAGAGATGTCGTTACGGAGCTCAGGGACAACATGTGCTGTTCGTGGTTGTACATATAACCGTACTAAACTAATTCAGTGGCTTAAACGTGAGTGTTTTGAACATAAGCCTAAAACTAAATCTGAGTGTTCCTGTGAACGATTATACAGTTTCCATCGCCTCCCAAAAGACGACGAATCAAATAGAATATGGAGGAAAAACTTAAACTTAAAAACACCTCCAAAACACCTGTTTGTGTGCTCGTTTCACTTCGTGGACAAGAAGCCAACACTGGATAACCCGTACCCAACGCTCTTTATGGGTTACGAGAAGCCACCGGAGAAGAGACGCCGACCTAGGATTCGACATGTCACAACAACAACAACAGGTAACTTAACATTTAATCTAATGTCAACTAGCTTGTTTTTTCCTTAGTTTTTCTTGAATTACTTATTATTAATATATGAAAAACTGTGCCATGATGGTAGACAGGTAGCCTGATGTTTTTACCTCACATAAACTTTTATTGTGACGAACTTGGAGGGCACAATGGTACACAGTGACAGATGCTAATTTAATTTCCTCTATTAGTTAACATTTGATGTTACAGAATATCTATATTGATGATAATAAACGCAGTCTAGATGTTTTTCAAGACTCTAATGCCCCCTAATTGTTTTGTTTTTTTCTGCCACTAAACAAAACGTCATTGAAGGACTAACCAGCTAAATATAAGACCGCCACAGCTAAATATGTACTTAATGTATTCCCTGCAGATGAGCCTATTGTGATGCAGGTTTCTGGGGACCCAGATCCTACCTCACAGACCTTTCATGATGCCCAGACACAGTGGTCAGACCCAACAATGGATGACCACACCTACACCAAAGCACCTACCATCACATGTGGTATGACAACTGCCCCATCCACTGAGAGGACACTGTCTGTTGCAGATGTCGTTTTGAAAGACGATACAGACTGTCTGCTGTACACAGGGATTCCACTTCTCGAATTCAAAACCCTTGTGTCTTGCTTGCAACGCTTTGCCCCCACATCACCAGCATTTTCAGCAGAGGACCAAATCCTCTTGACATTAATGAAGCTTAGACAGAACTTTGTTATTGCTGATTTAGCTAGACGCTTCAAAATGTCACCTGGTCAGGTCAGTAAAACACTGACATTCTGGATAGATGTGATTGCTGAGCACACCCAGGATCTCATTCCATGGCTGCCGCGCGAAACAATAAAAGCCACTTTGCCGCAAATTTTTAAGGACAATTTCCCCAACACAACTTGTGTCATTGACTGCACAGAAAGTGTCTTGCAGAAGGCTAAAAATCTGGACTCAAGAACTGAATCTTATAGTCACTACTATGCAAACAATACTGTCAAGTATCTAGTAGTAATTGCTCCATCTGGTATGGTTATGTACATTTCAGAGGCTTACGGTGGCAAATGTAGCGATAGATTCATCACACAGAACTCTGGGTTTCTTGACCATTTGCGTGCTGGAGATGAGGTGATGGGCGACCGTGGCTTCACCATCAGAGATCTGCTAGAGGAACGGCATGTTCGTTTGATCATGCCAGCTTTTACGCGCAAGAAATGCCAGCTGACAAATGAGCAGGTCACTCGCACAAGACGCATTGCTAATGTCCGCATACACATTGAGCGAGCAATCAGACGTCTTAAGGTGTACAAGATCCTCTCTCAAACTGTGCCTATTCATTTTGTCCCTAAAATCGACAGAATACTAAAAATCTGTGCAGCACTCGTAAATCTGCGAGGAGAGCTTATTACTAGAACATATCTTACACAATCAGCTTGAGCTTAAATGTTCAATTCTCTCTATAACTTTATCAACTGTATAAACCAATACACAACTTTTACTTGCACTGATTTTTTTTTTCTAAACTGTTGTAATTATTCTTATTTGTTTTGATTATTTTAATTTCTTCTATGTAAAGCACTTTGAATTGTATGAAATGTGCTATATAAATAAACTTGCCTTGCCTTGATATACCAACACCTTTTCTTTTAGTTGTTGTTTCATAGACAGCTATTTTCTTTTTGCTGTGTAAATTTAAATTCTTAATATTTTTCAATCTCGTAATATTTTTCAATCTCGTAATATTCTGCAAAAGAGAGAAATGTGTGTACTTTCACAGTATAGTATTGCTATTTTTATTTAATGAAATGTTCTGAATACAACTGTTATTCAAATGTGCAAATGACACATTAATTTATTCTTATAAATAAATTCAAAAGCCAATGACTAAGTGTCTAATATGTTTTTATTCAGTGTGTATTTTTTATTTTATTTTAATTGTGGTTTGTTTCCCCCACAATTGTAACCATGCCTTTTATAGGCATGGTATATAAAGACATGGCTTATATATTATTATAATATTGAGAACAGTGTAAACATTCCCCCAACTACGCATTAAACATCTGCAGGTATGTTGGACAGAGATGGATTTTCTTGTCAGCAAAATCATCAGCCAATCTAGGTAGCATGTGAACAAAGAAGAAGTTCTGCAGCTGTTGCACTTGTGCATCTGTGTAGTGCTTATCAAATGGAATCTCCAATTCGATGTCCTCACTTGGTGTCCAGATGACTAGCTTGCAACTTTGTAGGCCCAGACACATCATGGTTAGTTGTGTCTGAAAGAAGGATTAAGAGTACATGTTTGTAAAAATAATCTGTTTAATTAATGCATACAGGTGCATACATTAGAATGTCGTGGAAAAGTTCATTTATTTGAATTTGGGGGTTTCAGAAGCTGTAAGCCATAATCATCAAAATTATAACAAATAAAGGCTTGAAATATCTCACTTTGCATATAATGAATCTATATAATATATTAGTTTCACATTTTAAGTTGAATTCCTGAAATAAATTAACTTTTCCACGACATTCTTATTGAGAAGCACCTGTAAGTTAACAATACATGTTAGTCTAATAATAGAGCTACTTTCATATTAAAAAGTATATTTCTAAATATAGACAATATATTTTATTTAAAAACAATAATCTTTATTATTAAATTATTAAAGAATCACCTGGAGGTAGTATCCATCCTTTCCTTTAGGAGAAATCAGGTACTGTCCATCACCTAAACTTTTGATGTCACCATTTGGCCGTCCTAGAAATTCTGCCAGTGACATGGAACTCTTGAAGGGGCACTTGATCTCAAGGAGTTGTGCTGAGTCAAGGATCCCATCTGGGCTGGCTCCCAACCAAGGATGGTCAGGGTGCACGACCAGGCCTCTCTTCTCCACAGAATGCCCTCTGCTTTCCATGAGTGTGATGACGTTTATCTCATTTTCTTTGCCATGCAGTGTTGCTGTATTGCCGGTGAATGTTGGGTACAGATGCTCATTTAGAAATTTTTGAGGATCTGTGGTGCTTCGTTTTGGGACCCGTTTTGCTGTGCTGGCTGTTAGACGAAGCTTTCTAGCATCATGCCATGACTGTGAAGCACTTTGCATCCTGGTTTCTTCCATCAGTGTAGCTGCTTGTGTAGGGGACACTTTAATGTAGGCCTCATAAAAATGTGTGCATTTTGGACATGTTAGTGTTGTGCTGTGTTCTGTATGACAGAGTGTATTACTGTGGGCTGGATCATGTTTGCTGTGGCCTGCCTTGTTGCTGTCTACATCTGCTCTATAACTTAACTGAATAAGACCATTTGTCTGGAGCTGAAACAGTGGGGCCATCACTGATGAATTACTGTGGGCTATGAACTCTCTGTGGTTCTTAAAAAGTTGGGGAGGCATTGTTGATTCTTGCATTGTTGATGTGCCTGGATAAATGTGGTATGGCCTGTGATGGTTAAAATTAATGTTCTTCACCTTCCTCATTCCTACATTCTTCTTCGCACCTGAATTCCACTTCCTTTGCACATCAGTGCATGCCATCCCTGTCTTTCCCTGCCTGACTGCATTCTCAACCTAAATTGAATTCAATTTTTTTTATTATCCAACAATATTAAAATAAATATTTTAAGTCAAGGCTACTGTGAAGCAACACATACAGAACATGAATGACACACAGTAAACATTTCAGTTTAGTACATTTATTAATTAATAAAAAATATACAATAATACACAATACAATAATACATTTTGTGCCCTTAATTGTCCTAACTTTACTGACCTTCCACAAAAGTGCTGCTGCATGACTACAAGAGCGTCCTGGCCCTGCAATACATGAACAACCCGCAGTCTGTACTTCACCTGCCACTGAAACTAGCACCCAAGCCTTATGATGTGTTACGTGCAAACTCTGGCTCGGCTCAATGTCAGCTTTTAGATACGCAAGGTCGTTTCCGACGTCCTTAAACAACACTCGACCGACTTTATCACTGTGTAGATATTGATATGCCTCTGAGCTTTTCAGGTTGCTCATCGCCTTACCATCACAGGCTACTGAATCTACAAAATAGCTAAAAATGTTACCATACGTGATACGAGGCCACTTCTTCACGTCATCCTCCCAACCATCTACCGCGGATGGTAAAGGTACTGTTATATCACCCCTTTTTATTTCGTTGAGGTTCTGTTCCCACTGTTCCCATGGATCGCTAAATCTTGAATGACGGTCAACTAATGAATGAATGAGTGTCAACTCCGGCTTGTTTACTTCGAACCGGAAGTCGCGCCCACTTTTGACGCAATGCCTCATGGGACGTAGGAAACTTGTGGATAGAGGGAATGCGTATGACGTCACCGTCAGCTGGAGTGATTGCGGTCACGCCCACTCGAGTGGCAAAAAGATGAGCGGCAGCATTGGTTTTCAGCGTGAATGCCGTGAAAAACACAAAAAACACATCTAAAATGGGAAAGAGCTTTGCGATTGACTGTACAACTACATTTCACAAGAAATCTGAGGTATATTTTTACAGACTGCCAAAAGCTACAGAACAGAGAAGCAAATGGATCGATGCAATTCATAGAATCAACTTGACTCCAGAGAAAAGTGGATTTGCAGTTATCATTGAGCACGTTTACATGCACACCAGTAAGATGATAACTCACATATATCAGCTTATTGAAATAACCAGTTTCCCGTTTACATGCAAACCAGTAACCATGACAACACAAGTAAACCGTGTTTACATGACTTTATTAATAAATCAGGCCATGACCGTGTGACGACAAAACAATCATTTGCGTATCTGACTTCATTTGTTTTGTCGGTTGATGTTAAATAAAGCTTGCAACATGTCAGCGGGAAACTTACAGCTCGTATATTCTCTCATGTCATGCAGTTACAGATGCAGCGTTTTGACTGAACCACTTCTACTTCTGCTGCACGAGATGAGAAAAAAAAAGCAGAAAGCAGGTTAATGCGTTTACATAATGCGAAATCCGAGTAAGAGGCAAAAAACTACCAGTGTAAAAGAAAACGGGTTTCCCGTGTTTACATGACCACATGCGTTGTCATGACAAAAAAAACTATAGGCTACAAGTTTTAGGGCTGGACGATATGATTATAGCCTATATATAACATTGATATGAGTGATCACCTGGATTTAGACCTACCTATATTGTATTTATATAAAGCGTTCACAGGCAAATTTGCTTCACGTATTTCCCCGGCGTCGAAATCAGGCACACAAATGTCAGGAAACACAATGGCTGCGTGTCAATATGGATCACTGGATCTTTGGTAGGCCTAAATTGTAAGGAACACTTATATCGAGTCCAAACATCGTTTGTTTTACTCTCGTTTCCGCAGTTTCCCCTATTAAATCCAGTCACGCAGCAGCTCTTTTGCCACTCAGTCCAGCTGAGGGGGCGTGTTCACGTGGGACACGTGACATCAATGCATTCCCTCTATTGTTAATGCGGCCGTGCGTATACAGTGCTGCAAGCTCGCGCTAATACAGTTTTGAGGTGAAACGAGTAGATCTGAGCCACTGCAAGTTTATATTTTAAATATTGTTATTGTTTATATTCATATAATTTATACTGAACTCTACTATATTTTGTTTAGTGGCTTTCTAGCTGGAACAAAGCTGAGTTAAATTAATAATAATGCCATTTTGCTGTACAAACCACAATGTAGGAGATGGAGAAATAATATTAATAATATTATGCTTTATTATTATTACATAATTGGGGGACTTGCCGTTTTCGATGCCAGTCCATTTATATGCATACAGTTAACTCTAAATCATATATGTATCCACTCTTAACCACAAGGCCCCAGTACTGCTTTCTAAGCTAATCACTTGTAAATTCCATAAGTTCAGGTTTTTAATGAGCTAATTTGCATTTTAGGAATTAATCAAAATTGATTAAATAATTAACAGTGCAATACATCATACTCAAAATTTAACAAATGCGGTTTAGGAACATGCACACAAAGCCATGCTCGCAGTTGCAGTATGACATCATTAACCCTGAAACTTGCCACTGTTATGAATGATGATGCAAGCAAAGCAATCAGGAAATGCTCATTGCACATCAAAGCCATCGATAAACCTTCCTTCATCTTCTGTCATCATAAGTAATGGCCTGTTACATGTGCTAGAATGTCCGTTGCTATGCAGCAATCAGGAGAAATAGAAAATGTATCCTACATTGTCGTTTATGCAGCAAAATGTCTCATGTACACTAATTCCAGCAAGTAGTGCAATTTCCCAAAGTTATTTGACCTTTACCAAAGCAATGCTTCTAAAGGAGTGAGATTAGATTATAAACCCATGTTTTTCCCACATCTACCTCATTCCCGGTGGAAACTAGCGAGTCTTTAAGATTTAAGCTAAGGAGAATTAGGACTTAAGTTAATCTTCACAAAATGTTCCTCTGCCAGGCTACTTCAGAGCTGAGGGTTCAAGAAAGCAGCTTCAACACTGCTGATATACAGTAGGTGTTCTTCGTTCAGAACAGTTGGGGGAAGTAAATTAACTCCTGCATCTCAGTCACGTCCAAAAGAGAGAACATTTTGCTCTCCTACAAGCCCTGAGAAAAAAAAAAAACATCTAATGGAAGGCCCATTCTGTTCTCCATATGCTTGGCCTCACGCTGATTCTAACAGTCTCGTCTACTTACAAGCACACCTTTGCTCTCTGTGACTCTCTAAGCCTTGGTGGAAATCTAATAGCAGCAGATGTGGATTGAGGGAGAGGATTGCATTGCCCTTCTCATTTGGAGTCAGAAGTGAAGCTCTGGCTCATAAATATACAGCGTTTGGTGGAATTAGAATGCAGCCGAGGGGTGAAATATTGAACATCTATGTGCACTCATACAGTGTGCAATATTTCATGCTTCCTCATAATTTTAAGATGACGTTTCCTTTGTTGTCTTGTGGAATTTACAAGTTAATATATTTGTTGAACCTCTTCTGACAGGTTCTGACTTTTGCCCTTTTCTTTCTTTTGCGGTCTCCACACACACACACACACACACACACACACACACACACACACACACACACACACACACACACACACACACACACACACACACACACACACACACACACACACACACACACACACACACACACACACACACACACACACACACACACACACACACACACACACACACACACACACACACACACACACACACACACGCACACACGTTTTGTGTGTTTTCCATGCAAACTTATAAAGACACACTGACTATTATGTGTTCCATCTCTGGCTTCCAAAACATGTGTTTACATAAAAAACAGTCATTATATAGCTCCTCAGGCATGATGTAGTTTTGTATCTGCAGGAAAAAGACTGATGACTGACATGAGGTGACTTTGGTGTGTTGTTTGCATGTAAATGGGTCTCTGATGGAAACATTTTATCATGTGCCTAGTCTCAGCCTTAGACGACATGCCCATAGACCACCCACAGTCCATTTGTTAACTGATGCACAATTCTTACAAAAATGGAAAGAACTGTCTCAATTTAGTAAGCTCTGATATGACTTAATACAACTTCTGGGAGTAAGAGCACACAGGGTTTGGACACGGATTTCTGTTTCAATTAAATGCTGTTCTTAGAATTTTCTGTTTAGACTCCTGAAAATACATCGACAATAACAAGAAATATTTCTTGTGCACCAAGGCAGCATATTAGAATGATTTCTGAATGATCATTTCTGACCGAAGACTGGAGTAATGATACTAAAAATTCAGCTTTGCCATGGCAAAAAAATCCAAACCATTTAAAATCCAAAATATTTCTCAATATTACTATTTTTACTCTGTTTGAGATCAAATAATTGCAGCCTTGGTGAACATAAGAGACCTCTTTCAAAAACATTTAAAAAATATTACAGACCCCAAACTTTTGTACGGTAGTGTGTGTGTGTAATTTTAAGAATCTATTAGATATTTCTTAGATAAACCTGCTCCTAAACTGAATCTGCAAACAAAGTGAACAAACTTTGTAGCATATAAATATTCCATATTCAGTGTGCTATTTCACATGCATATGTATGAGTGAGAATTGAGAAGTGGATCTGCTTCTTTAGACTAGGGAAGTGCCAGCACACTTACTCATGCCTCTCTCTCTATTCTTACTTCTTCTGTTTAACTTCATGTGAGTCACAGTTGAATCGACAGTTTGTGACAAAAGGTAAAGGTGGGTTTCTGTGAGGACACAGATGGTCAGTGTCGTGGCAATGCTGAAATTGTATCTTCGAGTCGAATACCTAACATACCAGGGATTAAAGCCGACTGATCTTGGTTGTGGGACAAGGAAAACAACTCCATGCTGAGCAGTGTTGGTATGAAGCAGAGAGAATAACCTCATTGAGAATCACAGCTTGGTACAGAACAGTTTCTCTGTCTCTGGCCTCTATCTTGTTGCAGGTGGGGGGTACAAGCCAACATGGACAAAACTGAATGCCTCCCCATCTTTGTCTCTCCGAACAAATCTCAAGCCGGAAGACATGCTGTGTCATAACCAAATCAGACAATCACCAGAGTGTAAGAAATTTTTGAAATGTGCATTTCAAAAAGCAGCCATGGGGTTTTTTCTAACAAGGTGTTCTCAAATAATCAAGCTTTAATGTTCCCAACCTATAGGGAAATCTGCTGTTAGATCTTTGTTTGGCATTGAATAACGCAGAGATTCTTAACAATGGCTCCCTCGTTATAGCCTGTAATTGCATCCCATTTTTGTCATGCCCTGTTCAAATGCCGACTAATGTCATTGCAGGTGCATTAATGAAAAACAATCAGTCAAATTTGTGTAAAAGACCAAATTTTTGTCAACTTGTTTGTACACCCTGTCCCCACTCATGACATATTGTACCCTAGCTCCTAAAATGACTTGTCAGGTATAAGAAATGTTTGTATTGTTCATAACTTGTGCTAAAATGACTTTGGTGAAAATACATTCACCAGAAACCTCCATAAACTCAATTTGGGGGCCGCATGTGATGGCAAATGACACAGGTTTAAACCTTGAATTGATGCATTCGGTTAGACAGTGATGGTCATGATACAATATTATTGTATTGAATGGATAATTGTACTACTGTAAATGTGATATAAAAAAAAGTATGAGAGAATGGAAATAGAACAGTAAAAATAGCAGTTTTGTCACATTGGTATGAAATAAAAAATAAAATTGGTACAAAATAGATTAAGTTATTACACATCTCTGTGGAATATGTCATTCTTATTGGTTATTTGTTGGCAATTGTCCATGACAACGCTGTATAAGCACTCATCTCCCCTTGTTAAGCTAAGACTTATTTCACTTCAGATCAATAATTCATGTGCATGTGTTTATTTATAAGCAGGGCAATAATCACCCTTTCAGGGTTTATTTTGTGATAATGATCTGCTTATTGTATATTATTCCTTACATGCATAACCAATAATTCAGAATATGAAATGTAGCCTACTGATGTTTTTGTATACACTCCGAAAAAAAAAAGAGAGAGATTTTCATTCTTCTCACATCTCAAGCAGGTGCACCCGCATGCGGCCATGTACCTGAGGCGCGAGCAAATTCTCTTTAAGGAAATTACTGTTCAACCATTCTCTGCCATTCACGAGGTTTAATTCGATTCAAAGGGCTGTTTGTCAACTCCTAACTCCTGTCAGCGGTAACATTTATGTCAGATGCTTGAGCCGTCAGTCACATGTATCGGTCAGTTGTTCCTCAATGTAATGGTAGCGTCCGATCTCCCTCACACGCGCTCATTCAGCGCGCGCCTCTGTATCGCTTAATCAAAGCAGAAGGTTGTAGAGACTCGCGGTCTTCCGTGTTTAGCCGTGTGAGCATTTTAGGACAGCGGGATCCCAACGGACGGCCATCGTCTACCTGACTCTCCATTCAGTGTTCATTAGGCATTCTCTGCGTTAGGCAGTTTAACCGTTGCTTTTAAGTGTGATGCTATTGGCTAAATTTAAAGGAATTGACAGCTATCTTAAGAAAAGTATTGACGACTCGTCGGCTTTGCGTTTGGAAGGTGCTCCCCGAGGGAAATAAAAGTTTCCTTCGGGAAATGAACAGGCTGTTCAACGCAGGTAAGATTTTACGTTTATATGTCAAGCTCTGCGCTTTTGGCAGTGCACGTATAGGCTATACCTGACTGTTTTCTACACTTGTATGAATGCTGGAAATACAACTTAACAACCGTGTCGGTTCACTGACAAATCCTTTTGATGAAACTGACCCTGTCGTGTGATCTTTACTGCTGGTAGCCAAATGTGGATCTTTCTCGCTGGTTTCATCATCCTCATCCTTATTATTTCTGGTGCGGAATGCCAAAACGTGCCGACACTTTTTTTTCTCTGTCTTTTTCTTTCTTGTTTACAATGGTCTCTGGCGTCCAGTGTGCAGTTTTGTCTTTTTTCTAGATTGTTGAGAAACATAATCGAGACAAGCTTACAGTCCGTGACAGTCCAGTTTATGGAGACCGCATACCGACACTGACCATCTATGAGAGGCGCGCGCTCGCGGTGAATCGTCTGACCCTCTGCACCTATTTCCCTTCCGGCTATTGACAGCGACGCATAAGGTAGTGTATCATCAGCAGTTGGAGAATATGCCAGAAATGGCTAATGGTGTAGCCGCAATTAGTGTTTAATGTTCTGTTAAGGTCAGAAAAGGCAGATGCCTTATAGTGTTTCGGCGGTGGGGATGCAGCGTGTTATTGATAAAACGTATAGCGAAATAATCAGTTTTTGCTGTTATGCACTTAAAGGGACAGTTCATGCAAAAAGGATTTTTTTTTTTTTGCCATTTAGGCCTATTCACAACTCATTCACACACAACTCTCTAATCCTAAATGACTTTTTTTTAGTTGACAATAATGTCGGAAAGAATGCAAAATCATTGATGTCTGAGCTGTCAGCCGGACGATTAAAAAAAACAATCATTATATTGTAAGTGCTACAGGTACCACGAAAGTTGTTCCTCATGTTTAAATAGCAGTCGAGTGTCAGATGGGTTAGTTTATTCTTGCAATGAGAAGTTCCATATTTATATGGCATGTTTTGCAGTGATGGGCAGTTATGTGTGTTTGTACATGGGTTGCCCTGTGTTTGTGCTCTTTAGATGGCTGTGATGGCAAAGTGCAAGCATGGTTCTCATTCAACTTTGAAGTGATGCGTTATGCACAGGTGCAATTTAAAGGGTTAATTCACCCAAAAATGACATTTCTGTCATTAATTACTCACCCTGATGTCGTTCCAAACCAACGCTATCTCACAACCAATTCATACAAATTCGTACGAGTGATTAAAAGGTGGCTAATTCGTACTAATTCATACGACCTCAATCGTACGAATTTGTACCATTTGTCTAAACCCACGTGATGGGTAGGTTTAGGGGCGGGGTCAGGGGTAAGTCATTCGTACGAATTCATACGAATTTGGTAACTCGTAAAATATGTACGAATTAGCAAAAATCGTACGAATTTGTACGAGTGAGGTCATATGAATTAGTACGAATTAGCCACCTCGTAAAATTCGTACAAATTGCCGTGAGATCGGGCTGTTTCAAACCCGTAAGACGTTCATCTTTGGAACACAAATCAAGATATTTTTGATGAAATCAGAAAGGTTTCTGAATCACCCACAGACAGCAACGTCATTGCAACTTTCAAGGACCAGAAAGGTTGTAAAGACATAATTAAAATAGTCCATGTGACTACAGTGGTTCAACCTTAATGCTACGAAGTGACGAGAATACTTTTTGTGATCAACTGACTATGACTGGCTGTGTGAACGGGGCACGGTAGCACCAGGGTCATCTTATTATAATAAGTGCTGACTGTCCAATTGCATCACTACAAAGTCAAATGAATTATCTTCTTCTCTCTCTGGATTGCTTGCTTGTTTTTTTTTTTTTTGTTTTTTTGTCGTCTCAGAAGAAAGTGGAATGACTTTACCGAATGATTAGGAATTATAGCTGTTATCATTTCATGTTATAGTATCTCACCTGTCCCTACTGTGTGAAAACTTTAAAGTAGGTCAGTTAATACACTTATTGATATTGCTGCGCTGCGATATGAATGAAGTGGTCAGAAAAAAGATTGGAAAGATCAAGAGATGGAAGCTCCCTGCTGGGCCTCTGGCTTTGCTATCTCCCCCCGATCCTTCCCTCCGCCTGATCCCTCTCTCATGTACTGTATCTCTTAATTAGAGCTCAAAATCAAATGGACGCAGGGAAGAGATCAGCTGAGGGCGAGGAAGTGAGAATGTGTGATGTTTGAACAGAATGAGTCAAATCTTCTTCAGTTTTCACAGATACAGACTAACAATCTGGGAAACTGCGTGCTGTGCCGTCCTCAAAAACCCACATGCAGTTTACTCATGTGAATGCACTGTTCAAGGGGATGAAGATTGGACTGATTAACCCACAATCCAGTTGGCACCTGCCAGGCCTCATCCTCTTGGTATCTCATGTGTGTGTGTGAAAGGCGACAGAATATTTAGATGTAAGCTGTATATGTTTAGATAACTCTCAGCGCACATACACTCTGAGCGGCTAAACAGCTTTAACACCGGACAGCCGTGCATGTCATACACAATCCCTCATCCTGGCCCAGTTGGCACAGTGTAACTCCAGCTAACATGGCAGAGCAAGCAGTGGAGAGCAGATCACACTTAGTAGTGCTCACTCTCACTCGCTCTCTCGGTAAGTGTGTGCGTGTTTGTTTGTGTGTGGCCTTAACCCCCTTAAGCTCACACACTGGCTCGTTGCCTTCTTTGGGCCGCAAGCAGCACGGCTCTTTCCACGAACTCCAAAATGAGAGCAGATGCTCGACTCAACCCGGCTCTGCTGAGCACCTTTGCTGAATGTAAACTCCTTCTGTTTGCATCCTCCTTTACCCCGAAGCCTTGCTTGGTAAGACTGCCATTTTTCACGCTAAATGTAAAGACATGTTGACAAACAGCAACAAAAGTCCAACTTGTTTAAATATTTTAGGCTCACATTCTTTGTTCTTTTAGGTCAGTTGTTTTAATGGTACAAAACATAGTCACCACCAATACACTCAGGGATAGTTCAACCACAAATTTGCTTCACCCAAAGCATTTAATCACTATAATGTACTGTAATTTCAAACCTGTATCACTTTCTTTCTACTATGGAACACAAAAGAAGAAGAAGTATATAAACAATTCCATATTTTGATGATGAATTTTCCTGTAATTTAGTTCATGCTGCAACAATAGTCTCATCAGTCCCTTGATTGGCACATACACTGCAGAAGTAACATTTAGAAGTTATAATGTTTACATTGATTTCATCATCTCCTCTTGAACCTGCTTTCAGAAAGGATTTAGTCTAAGAGAGGGAGTGTCAGGTTTCATTCATTTTTTCCATACATTAAATAAGTTTCCATACTTTAAATTCTGTACACACTTTTTTTCTGTACACAACTGTAGTGTTACCCGATTTACTGGATTTCAGTGGCTTGCTAGGATGTGTGTGTGTGTTATTTGAACTATCTTCCGTCTCTCTCTCTCTCTCTCTCTCTCTCTCTCTCTCTCTCTCTCTCTCTCTCTCTCTCTCTCTCTCTCTCTCTCTCTCTCTCTCTCTCTCTTTTTTTTTATGTGTGTACACAAAATTTCAGATCTGGGTTAGCGCTGACAGTATTTATTTATACCCACACTATAGTCTACCACGACATTTGAGGACACACAAGACCATCAGTCTTCATTACTGTCAACATAAGCCTGACTCTTTTTAACCAATTAGCATCATTAGGCAAAACTCACGCATGTGTGTGCGTGCACACATTTTTTTTAAAAGTGTTTGTGTACGTATTGCCGTGGCTGATGTTGCTAAGTCCGTTTGCAGTCATAAGAGCATCTGCATCATTATCAAGCCCTCCTTCCTTCTCAGTCCTGCGTCCTTCAGCCAGGTCTGTGGTGTGTGAAGGAGAGCTGAGAATAAGACCAGATAGATGGGGTGTTTTTCCGAGGTAGAGAAATGCATTAATGCTTGAGCGTGTGTGTATGTGTGTGTGTTCATGCTCGGTGGTCACTATTTTGGCTGTTGACATGGCATAAACTGCCAGATTTGAAATGCTGCCTCACAGGAAGTCACAAAATGCTTCTGTGTGGTGTGTTGACACATTAGGTGTATGGCTCTCCTGTCGAGCACTCTGACAGATGCAGCCTGTGATTCCAGTCCTCAGCAGATTAAGAGATTACAGGGTTGGGTGGGAGTTTATAATAACCCTAATGCATCTAAAACCGCATTCACACACATGCAGCTGAGAACATCAGAGTGCTGATGAACAATATCTGTCACCAGCAGCCTCTTCAGTATCTCTTTATTACAGGTCAGGCCGACGGTGCCCACAGAGTTAACAAGCTGATAGTTTAATTTCTAGTCAGACCGGATAGATGCGGCTTACCTCAACTCAGCACAGCTCAGGTTGCTGTCGATAAGCTTTAACTAGGTGACGGTGTCAAATCCACGACCCAGACAGACTTACAAGCACGTAAGAGCTTGGATGCAACTTTTAGCACAAATACAGTCTCTCTCGCACTCACTGCTGCAAAGCAGGATGGGACTGAGGGAGGAATGCACAGTAACAGAAGAGTTGTTGCTTTAATAGGGCACTCTGCAGTGGACATCAGCAGGGCCCGGTAAACATCTAAGACTTGTCTTACAAGTTAGACATCAATTTATTTTCTTTAAGACTGTTCATAGCTTTTTTAAAACAGTTACAGAAAAATGTAGATTAGCCTAATTTGATACCGAAAACCAAGACTTACTGCCCCTGACTAACTGCTAGGGGGTCATACTGGAACTTAAGACACTGTCTTAACATAATGGCTATGTTAATGCAGCCGGCCTCAGGGCTTAGTGTCTTAAAGACTATTTAAAGTCAAAATCTAAGTATTGTGGCTTTTAGTTAGTTTATTAGCTTTTGAATTATATACATTACAGTTTAAAGTCAGTATGTTTTTTTTTAATAGAAATTAATACTTTTATTCAACAAGGATGCCTTAAATTCATGAAGTGACAGTAAAGACTAATGTTCTAATGTTATAAAAGATTTCTATTTAAAATAAATGCTATTTTTTTCAACACTGAACATTCTATTCATCAAAGACGCCTGAAAAAAGTAAGACAGTTTCCACAAACATATTAAGCAGCACAACTGTTTTCAACATTGATAATAAAAAGAAATGTTTCTTAAGCACCAAATATGTATGTTATTAAAATGATTTTTGAAAGATCACGTGCCACTGAAGCAGTGCCGGTTCTCTCTATGCACAAACTAGAAAAAAAGCTGAAAAAAGAAAGTAAATGCACCAAGAATAAAGAAGGTGTGTATTTCTGTAACATTTTAAATTCTTATTTAGTCTTGACAAACCAATAAAAAAAAAAGTCCAGATCTCTAGGTTCAATAGTAGTCCACTGTGTTTCAGAAGGAATGCCCCATGATGAAATGTAATTTTACATCAATAATCAAATTGTTCTTATGCATGGTGTATAATAAATAAACACATTCCTGTTCAGTCATGCAAGCTGTCGTGTGACTCCTGTCAAGTGCTTTATAAACAATGTCCATTAGTCTAAAAAGCTAGAGAATTGTTGATGTATTTTCATATGTTTATCGTTTACTTAAAGGTATTTTCAATCAAAAATGAAAATCGTGTCATCATTTACTCACCCTCATGTCTTTCCAATCCCGTAAGACTTTCGTTCATCTTCGGAACACAAATGAAAATCTTTTTGATGAAATCTGAGAGAGTTCTGTCCCTCCATTGACAGTCCACACAACTACCACTTTGACACTTCAAAAAGTTCATAAAGAGATAGCAAAACGAATTTATATGAATTGAGCGGTCTAGTCCAAATTTTCTGAAGAGACACGGTCACTTTATATGATGAAAAAGCGTGTTATAGCGAGATATTTCTAGAGCTGAGTATTTAATTAATTAAATTCATAAGTGTTTTTTACAGTTCTGTTTAAAGTGAATATTTATTATAAGAAGATACAGATAGAAAATCTGTAGATGATAAGATAGATTGCTTTAAAGGTCCAGTGTGTGATTTTTAGCGACATCTAGCGGTTCGGTTGCGAGTTTACACTAAGGGCTCAGCCCACTGCTCACCCCTCCCTTTCGAAGAAGCTACGGTGGCTAAAACGGGACAAACATCGTCGTCTGAGACAGCAGAGAATAGCCAGCGTAAACCAAGTTTCTGTACCACAGTCCATTAAACCACATCATGGATAAAGTTTCAGGTGAGGATCAAGGGTCTTAATACATAATATAATAATAGTAATCAGCTGATTGTCTCACGAACGTAACCAGCACATTCTCCCCACATAGCAAACCCATAATACAGCGAGGGAGAAGAACCACATGAAAAGGCGTTTTTTCTCTGATTTTGGAAACTCGATCGACTTAAAATGCTTCCAAGATCGACGGGTTGGTGATTCCTGTAACTGTTTTACGGTCAATGACAAGAGTAGCCTACTAATCAGCTGTCTCACGAACTTAACCAGCACATTTATCCCCACATAGCAAAGCCATAACACAGCGAGGGAGAAGAATTAAGTTACATGAAACAATCCAACTACATATTTACACCACTGACAAGGGAAAAGTCACTACTCACGGTGTTTATGTCTAGCTTCTTCTAGCTTCCTGCGGCTTCTCTTTCAAGGTAGTGACGAAACTCGCTCTGTAGCGTTGTTTGTTCGCGTTCGGCTACTGTAGAAACATGAAGTCACAATATGGCGACCTTCATAGAAGGGGATTCCCGCGCCTATGTAGATATTAGATATTACCTCATTCTAAGGTAATAAAAACATTACGGTTTATTAAGTAAGTTCTTTATACACCACTGAACACATAGTTATGGATGTCATATTGCATTTCTGTTAATAAATGCTCAAAAATGTTACACACTGCACCTTTAAGACAAATTAATAAATCAAATTCATAAATACACCCATAAATCCATCTTTATTGAGGAAATTATTAAACCATTAAAGATATATTTTTTAATGATCAAAGATACATTTTATTTACCGATGCTCCAGTCATTTGAGCTGTGATTAAAATATAACAATGAAAAACAGATATCAGAGATGACCATGCACTTGATATCTATATGCATTTAAGTATCTCATGCTGATATAGAGAGTGATGGGAAATGTAGTTTGTTTGTGGATAAACCGGCTCGCAAAACAGCTAAATTTGTAGGCTTCGAGTCTTAATAAGTTAGGACTCAAAGAAAGCCGACAGTTTCCCGCTAGTTATTACGACATCACATTTACGTATGTCCAATGATCTTGTAAATACGATCATTCCAACGTGACCTGACGGAAGCATAAACGCTCAGAGTTCCATTTAAAAGATGAAATTCAGCAGCACAGCTGCTCTCTCTAGCACTGGGTCTCCTACAGTGATTAGTGTAAAGGGACGAATAGAATACTAAAATAGGTGACACAGAAACCTGGGGTCACCGCTAAGGGTCTGCAGAGACCTCTTGCAGGTGATAACATCTGTGTTCGTCAGAGAGAAATCCTGAATTTCTCTCTGAAGGAGGGGGGGAAACATTCCTGTATATTCTTTAGCACTGCTGCAACAATGACCTGATGACACGAGACCAAACTTGATGTAATTTGGAAAACGCAAAGGAACATGTACCAACAGCAAACCTCTGGAGGATAAAAAAAAAGACCAACTATAGTCAGTCTGTAATCCCATTGGCCTCAATCCCATTTAAATGTGCTGTGATCTTAAAAAAAAAAATTATGCATTTCAAGACAAGACTGCACAAGAAGCAGAAGAGGACTAAAATACCTCCTGAATGCTGCCAGTTTGAGCATCTGAAACTAAACAGTGTTCTTGGCTTAGGTTAGTCCCAATACAAGAGTTCACATGTTTGTTTTAAAAGGTGCTGTAAGCGATTGGAGACATTTACTAAGTTCTTTCTGACCACTGAATTGCACCACAGTGTCTTTTTACACCAAAGACATGTCAGCAAATCTGAACATGCAAACTGGAATGAAGTGCATTCAAAAATGAACATCAGTGTGCCCAACTAATTTAAGGGCAGAGCACTTGAAGTGACTACTCTGAAGAGTGCATATGATCCTAAACAAAAAAAAAGAATGCTACTTGAAATGACCTGTTGTTTGTACTCTTTGCTAACAACCTTGTGTGAGGGCCCTTTGTGAAGGGATTTAACTGCTCAGTTTAATTTCTAATGACCCAGTCCAATTCCTGCACTGGCCTTCAAGGCAAAAATATGTTTCTGATTTACCCATGATTCACAATAGAAGTTTCTGATTGGCAAACTGTTTGCTTGCTGTTTACAGAGCCTGCAGCTGTTACAGAGACGTATCTCTGGACACCTTTTTCACTTATATCTGACACATTTTATTCCAAAAAGAAAGAGATGCAATGGCTTTTTCCATATTTACCTGACTTGAGATACATGCACTTTGAAAGATGTAATGTGCAAACCATTTGTGGCAACCATCACGCAGAGAGCAATCTCGCTACTCACCGCTCCTCACTAATATCACAAGAGAGAGGAAAGAGAGGTCAGGCCCAATGATTTATGGCTGTGATGATGCATCCCGGCCCGGAATGATTAATCTCTGCTGGGAACACTTTCAGGAGTACAAGTTTAACCTCTGAACACCCTCTCCCCAAACACACAACACACACATACTCTCTTGCTCATGTATGCGGTCATTTCCTGGGAGTTAGAGGAGAGAGATCTTACCTCTTACCTGGGCACATTTTGTATGTGATGACCTTCTGTTGGTGTGCCTCGGTGCTTGTTTGTAGATCTGTGTGTGTGTGTGCGCTCGTAGATACCACTTGTAGAGTACTCTTCTATACCCTTCCACCTTTAAAATATTTGTGACTCACACACATCAGTGATAGCTGGAGTGAAACAGTGTTTTTCTATTGATTATAGGTGCTAAAAGCATTTGTTGTATGTTCTGTAGAGCAGACTAGAGGGACATGTTTAAGTAGAGAAATGGAAAGTACTGCTAGTTCAGACAAATGCTTTCAGCTTTTCTGCGACCTTCTGCAGAGAATGAATTCCACGAAAAAAATAGCCAGATTATATTTCATCCTCAAATCAAGAGGGTGAAAAAGCGATTACATTTTATATGAATATTTATTTTTATTATTTATTTATTAAATTAATAGCATCTTAATGTGTACATTAGGTATAATTTACACTTTCGTATGACTTAACGTTTTGTTAACCTTTTTAACCTTTTGTAATGACTACATTTACTTGTCGAAAACAGTAAAAACAGTAATAATGTGAAATTTAATTTAAAATAACTGTTTTCTGTTTAAATATATTTTAAAATGTAATTTATTCAAAGCTGAATTTTCAGCATCATTACTGCAGTCTTTAGTTGCACATGATCCATCATAAATCATTCTATGCTGATTTGCTGCTCAAGAAACATTTATGATTATTATCAATGTTGAAAACAGTTGTTCTGCTTCATATGTTTGTGGAAATGTGAGACTAGATTAGCAATTATTTGAAATAGAAACATTTAGCATTACATATGCCTTTTAGTGTCTTTTGATCAATTTAATGCATCCTTGATTAATATAAATATTGCTTTATTTAAAAACTATCTTACTGGCCCTAAACTCTTGAACAGTAGTGTATGTGACACATGTTCTTTGCAATTTATCTTGATATATATTATATAACATATTAAGATAAACAATATTTTAATTTAAATTTTTTATATTATATACAGTATATCTGCATTACAGTAATGAAAGTTCGATTTTTATGCATTATGATAATGAATTATGAATAACCCTAATCCATTTAATGTCACTATGCAAACAAGCTTAATAAAATATGGGATTGTATAAAACATAATTTTATTTCTTTTGAAATACGACCATTGCTTTCAGCTTTGTACAATAATTTTTATGTGTATTCATGTGTATACTATGATTCTTGAATGATGTCTGATGTCTTCTTGAAAGAAAAAAACTTCCTTTTTAACACACAATCTGTACAGCTATTTAAGATCAGATTGTCCTATCTCATTCATCTTGATTCTTTTACCAATCCTCAGCTGGTACTGGGCATCTCTGCTTTTAAGTGTGTTTGTGTGTGTGTGTGGCTAACAGCTCTCATCTCTTTCATTAATTATGCACGACAGGCTTGTGATGGTCCTGTTGCTGCAGTGCTTTATCAGACGGTGAAGGCCACAGTCACTGATGAGTGTTTCTCTGAATGCTCAAATGGTTTAAAATGATGCATTTTGTTGCATTAATAGATATGATCTTTTTATCTTGCCACGAGCATGAGAGCAGACAGCAGGTGGGATGTGCATGTATTTAATCCCGCTGTGTGTGTGTGTGTGTGTGTTGTAACCTGGCCATCGGAAGCACATGTGACATGAAACCTGGCACAAGCTAGCACAAGGCTTGATGTCATAGACCAGATTACACTGATCTGGAAATGTTGGCTTGAAGAACATGCACGGTACGATTTAAAAATAGCCATTGTTGATGCTCATTGTCTTTTAGAACAGCTCTTTTCCCCTCTCCTTTACAACCCTTTTCATATCCTCTCCTCCTTGGCATAGGAATTTGTCTCTCATTCCCCTCATTACCAGCAGCGTGTAAAAGCTGCCTAAACAAACCTAATTAGCTCATTAAGAACCGGTCTTAACTACCTCCTGGGCTTTGTTCACATGCTACAGACTTCTAAATGTTGTGGCTGATTTACTCTTGTACCGTGTGATTACTTCGCCGGGTTCATAGTATCTCGGATTGCATCGCTCCAGCTCCGCTCCTGCGTCCTGTGTACGATTCTTCGGCGCTCTCCTACTGAGAGGCTTCCATTACAGAACACACTGACGTTAAATAGGAGATTGGTATCATTAAATTCACATTAAGCGGGCAGTAAAATATTGATATGGAAGTGTGCAGCCGTTTGATTTTGGTGTAGAAAAGGTAAAGAGCATTTCAAATCAGAGATGAGTCAGATGCGCCCCTGAATTTCAATGCTTCTATTAACACTGATGACAGAACAGGTAAATTGTTTTTTTTTTTCTTCCTCTCCCTATTTTCAAGTCATTGGTTTTCAGTTTTCCCCCGGAGATTGTGATATCATCTGTTCTCTTGGGGAAAACACTGTTAAATGTTTGGTGATTGAGCTTGGCATGTACAGACTGGTCCGAAAGTGTACTTTATTGTCTGAGATGCTGCCTGGTTTTTAGCATGTGTGGGATAGACACATTAAACTGTGGTGATCACTATGGTTCAAATCTGACTGGATTTTTATATTCCGGTCCCGTTCCTCCCTCTTATCTCTGCACTTTCACAATCAATAAAAATACAATGAATGATATGTGTGGGTAATGACATGGATGAAAAAAAATATTATTATAAAACAAATATTGATTATGAATGCCATTTTTCTGTTATCCCATCATGGATAAAATCTTCTTTTGGATAATATCCTGTGTAACCAGCATCACCAAATAAAATTGCATAAATGAATGTTTCCAAACAGTCAAAACGAATCGGTTACCTAACGTAACCTCGGTTCTCTCTAGATGAGGGAACGAGTATTGCGTAAGCTAGCTTACGCTACGGGAAAGATTCATCTTTTCTGAGAAATTGAAGCCAAAAAATTATCCTATAATTTTGTATCCATTGTCAACGCAGTTCAGCTGCAGCAGACCATGAGCGGGCTAGCTAGCAGCTCATTGGTTCGCTCACAGAGAACTGCTTAAGCCTATGAGGAGACGCGAATGAACTCTCGGCCAATGAGAGTCTGACATGCTCTCATTACGTCAGAGCCCGCCGAAACGGGCGTGGTCAGAGTGTACTGGCGTCCTAGGCTGTAAACTCTGGTTTTCATAGAATGAAGCGAGAACGCTAGTAGCACAAGCACGGCCAGGAACGCAATACTCGTTCCCTCATCTAGAGAGAACCGAGGTTACGTTAGGTAACCAATTCGTTCTCTTACGAGAGGTTCTCTCGTATTGCGTAAGCTAGCTTACGCTACGGGAACACCTGGTCAACGCCGTGCGTGCTAAGCATCCACTATGAGTCCCAGGGGAGACCCCAGGGAACCCTTATGAGTGGGAATAAATATATGTACATGTGACAAAGGCCAGCAGAGCGGGCCGGAGATTGTGTAGTACATAAGCACATGATAGAGAGGGACAGAGCGAAACCGGTCTGTGTGAATAACTCCCTATAGTGCAGCTCAACTAGAAGAGCTGTAACATACTAGACTGCTAGTAGTTTAGCCTGCAAGGCGGGAACTTCCAGATTGTAAAATCTGACAAAGGTGGAGGGGGAAGCCCATCCTGCTGCCACACAAATGTCATGAATGGAAATTCCGCTGAACCATGCCCACGATGAGGCCATGCCTCTAGTGGAATGAGCCCTGATGCCCAGAGGGCATGGCAGGTCTTTTGATGCGTATGCGGCTGAAATGGCATCAACTATCCATTTGGATAGAGTCTGTTTTGAGGCGGCCGACCCCTTTGTGCGCTCACCGAACGAAACAAAAAGCTGCTCGGATCGTCTGACCGGAGCAGTGCGAGTAATGTATAATCTCAGGGCCCTGACCGGACTCAGGAGATTAGAGTCAGATTCGCTATCGGATGCAGGCAGAGCCGATAGGGAAATAACTTGTGCCCTGAACGGGGTACCAATTGCTTTCGGGACATAACCATGTCTAGGTTTGAGAACGACTAAGGAGTCATTGGCAAGGCAAGGCAAGGCAAGGCAAGTTTATTTATATAGCACATTTCATACACAATGGTAATTCAAGGTGCTTTACATAGAAAAATCAAAAGAAATAGGAATAATTAAAACAGTTAAGAATAAAGAGATTAAAATAATCAAAAGAAATAAGAATAATTAAAACAGTTTAGAATAAAAAATTAAATAAAATACAGTACAAACAGTCGGACACAGTGGCACAGTGCTCATTCAGTAAATGCATAGCTAAACAGATGTGTTTTGAGTCTGGATTTGAATGTGACTACTGTAGGAGCACATCTGATCTCCTCTGGAAGCTGGTTCCAGCTGCGGCTGGCATAGTAGCTAAAAGCAGACTCTCCTTGCTTAGAGTGAACCCTTGGTATTTCTAGCTGATGTGATCCTAATGATCTGAGTGATCTGTTGGGTTTATATTCAGTGAGCATATCTGCAATGTATTTAGGTCCTAGGCCATTAAATGATTTATATACCAGTAATAATACTTTAAAATCAATCCTAAATGTAACTGGGAGCCAGTGTAAAGACCTGAGGACTGGTGTGATGTGTTCATATTTTCTAGTTCTGCTCAGGAGCCTGGCAGCAGCGTTCTGTATGAGCTGCAACTGTCTTATGGTCTTTTTAGGAAGGCCAGTGAGGAGTCCATTACAGTAATCCACCCTGCTGGTGATGAAAGCATGCACAAGTTTCTCTAAGTCTTGATTGGAAACAAAGCATCTAATTCTTGCAATATTTTTCAGATGATAGTATGCTGATTTAGTTATTGATTTGACATGACTACTGAAACTAAGGTCTGACTCTAGAGACACACCAAGATTCCTGACTTGATTTTTAGTTGTTAGACCCCTAGCGTCAAGGTATGCATTCACCTTGAGAACTTCATCTTTGTTTCCAAACGCAATGACTTCAGTTTTGTCTTTGTTTAACTGAAGAAAGTTTTGGCACATCCAACTGTTTACTTCATCAATGCATTGGCACAGGGAGTCAATGGGGCTGTAGTCGTTAGGCGATAGGGCTAAGTAGAGCTGTGTGTCGTCTGCATAGCTGTGGTAAGAGATTTTGTTCTTTCTCATTATTTGGCTCATTGGGAGCATATACAGGTTGAATAGGAGTGGTGCAAGAATTGAGCCTTGAGGGACTCCACATGTCATGGATGTCCACTCAGACTTATGGTCTCCTATACTCACATAATAACCTCTCCCTTCTAAGTATGACCTGAACCATTTCAGGACTATCCCAGAAAGCCCCACCCAGTTTTCCAGCCTGTCAAGAAGTATGTTGTGATCGACAGTGTCAAATGCAGCGCTGAGGTCGAGTAGTACCAGCACTGATAATTTCCCTGTATCAGTATTTAAGCGAATATCATTTATTATCTTTATGAGCGCTGTCTCTGTGCTGTGATGCGATCTGAAACCAGATTGAAAATTGTCAAAGTATCCATTCAAGCTTAAGAATTTGTTCAGCTGATTGAAGACAACTTTTTCAATGATCTTGCCTATGAAAGGAAGATTTGAGATCGGTCTATAGTTGCTTAATATGGTCTTATCCAGATTGCTCTTTTTCAGGAGGGGCTTGACAACTGCAGTTTTCAGGGAGTTTGGAAAATTCCCAGAGAGAAGTGAGGCATTTACCACTTCTAGGAGATCTGCTTCTAAACAGTTTAACACACTTTTGAAGAAAGATGTGGGAAGTGCGTCAAGGGCGCAGGTTGATGTTTTAAGGTGCTGTACGGTTTCTTCTAAAATTTTGCCATCAATTTCTTCAAAATCAGACATAGTAGCTACTTTCTGCGGTTGTGGTCTGATCTGTCTGACCCCAGTGCGGCTCAATGATGTGCTGATCACCTTTCTGATATTATTGATTTTCTCAGAGAAGAAAGAAGCAAACTCCCTGCACTTGCTGTCTGAAAGCAATTCATTGGGAATCTGGCTTGGGGGGTTTGTCAGTCTCTCTACAGTAGCAAAAAGAGTGCGTGTGTTGTTTAAGTTGCTGTTTATAATATTTGAGAAGAAAGTCTGTCTAGCTTTGCCTAGTTCCATATTAAAAGCATGGATGGTGTCTTTGTAGATGTTATAATGGACTACAAGTTTTGTCTTCCGCCACATGCGCTCTGTTTTTCTGCATTGTCTTTTCATATTTTGCACAGCTGTTGAGTTTCTCCAAGGTGCTTTTTGTCTACCACTCTTCCTGACTTTCACAGGAGCAATATCATCAATTACACTTTTAACTTTTGAGTTAAAACAATCAAGGAGAAAATCAACAGAGTCAGCCGATATGCTTGGTGTTGAAGATATAGCCTTCATAAATAGTACACTAGTGTTCTCATTTATGCATCTCTTCTTGACAGACACAGATCTAGCTTCAATGGCAGGAGAGATCAATATATCAAAGAAAATACAGAAATGATCAGACAGTGCTACATCCTTAATAACAATCGATGAAATGTTTAGACCCTTACTGATAAGTAAATCTAGAGTGTGTCCACGAGTGTGTGTCGGTCCGTGTACATGCTGAATCAGATCAAAAGTTTTTAAAACAGTTTTGATTTCTTTTGCCATATTTGTATCATTATCTATGTGAATGTTAAAATCTCCAGCAATAGCAAAACAGTCGAACTCTGAGGAAATTGTTGATAACAGTTCTGTAAAGTCCTCAGCAAAGGCTGGAGAGTATTTTGGAGGCCTGTAAATAATGATAAGTAAAATGCGTGGGGCACCTTTTAACACAATACCGAGATATTCAAAAGACGGGTAGTTACCAAATGATGTTTGCTTACATTGATAGACATCCTTAAAAAGAGCAGCTACTCCTCCACCTCTCCTTACAGCTCTGCAGACACTCATAAAAGTAAAGTTAGGAGGGGCTGTTTCATTGAGGACTGTTGCACTGCAGCTGTCTTCTAGCCAGGTTTCATTTAGAAGCATAAAATCCAGGTTGTATGTGGTTATTAAGTCATTGACTAGAAGTGATTTATTTTTAAGTGAGCGGATGTTTAAAAGTGCTAACTTAACAGTCTTACTTTTTGTCCCCACAGCAGTCTTAGTTTGGCGTGTAATAGGTACCAGATTAGATGGGTTTGCTGTACGGCTTTTGAAGGCCTTAGACCTTCTATCATGTAATCGAACAGCAATAGAGGAAGATACAGGCACACTGGGTTCCCGCTTGTTATGTAAACATTTAAGAAAGTTACTGTTGTCATAGCGGAGACCCGACACATATCACTGAGAGCTGGTATCAGTTGTTTTTGGTTGACCTCGGGCCGATGGAGGAGGGTGTGGGCCCTGGCGCTGTGGCAGAGGCCGAAGAGCTCTCACAGGAGGAGGGGGAGGGCGAGCTGGGCCTGCAGGCTTTGGTGGTTGTGGGGCCTGCCGCTTTTTGGTTGACATCTGGGGGCTTGCAGCAAAAGAGTGGGATAGTTTGGTTCCAGCAAACACCAGTTCTTCCATTTTCTCTGAGAAGCACAGAAGTGGAGATGCTGGAGATAGAGAAAATGTGTCTGGTGAGACGGGCTGTTGCTCTGGTGTTATCGGCTGTAATATGCTGTCCTGGTTTCCCTGGCTGTTTTCCAGAAAGTCGTCCTTGGGTGCTGAATCTTGGAGCAGTTCTAGTATGTCACAGTCTGTCTGTGGTGAGCGCTGTGGGCGGGGCTCTGCTGAGATTGAGTCCGTGAGCAGAAGTTGTTGTGGCTGCATGGTGTTATCATTGTCCTTGTGTGACGTGTCAACCGCATGTCCATTCAGGTGCTGAAGTGAAGTCCTGTGGTCATTCATACTGTGTCCAGGTATGTGTGTGCCATTCAGGTTGAGTGGATTGGCACAGACTGCAGAAGGATGATTGAGGGAGAAGCAGATATTGTCCTTTAGCACTCTTGAGCCAAGTTTGTTTGGGTGGTGGCCATCCTGTTGAAACAGTTGCCTCTGACTCCAGAAAAGATTGAAGTTGTCAATGAAGTTTACTCCTTTTAAATAGCAGGTTTTTTGGAGCCATGTATTAAGCCCAAGCAACCGTGAAAACCTGTTTGTTCCTCTTGCTGGGAGTGGTCCACTGATGAATGTTTGAACTTTCAGTCTTTTAAGTGTTTCAAAAAGTTCATTGAAATCCTTCTTAAGGAGTTCTGACTGCTCTTTATGAATATCATTTTTCCCCACATGAATGATGAGTCGATTTGCAGTTTTATGTTTCATCAGAATGTTCTGAAGTTCCCTGTTTACATCAGAAGTTGTTGCTTGTGGAAGGCAGCATGTAGTTGTATCCCTGCTACTAATGTTTTTGATTATGGAGTCACCCACTATCAGAGTCCTGGGCTCGGCTGCGCTCTGAGCTGAGTGCCGCTGTGTGCTCGACCTTGAGCGCCAGTTAGCAGTGTTAGCTACTGGCTGATTCAGTCTGTGTTCGATCACATTCATCACATTCAGGGATTCCTCATTCATTAATACTTCAAATCTGTTCTCAAGATGTATAGGCGGTGGTAGGAGACCAGTGTTTGCAATCCTTGTCAGAGCCGTATCTGGGGTAGAGGATGCTACTGCGGCAATATGTGATACTCGTGACAATCTGATGTCTCGAGTGCCTTTGGGTCTCGCTCCCTGTTTGTGCCATCGATTTGTAAGTCGATCGGCTTGTTTCTCGACACTCAGTATGGCCTGTCGAGGAGTACTAGATGCATGGGACTCACCGGCTGTATGCTGAGGGCGTCCATGGCTGATCTCTGTTGTTTGTTCCGTCTGGTTTGGTGGTCCCACAAATAACTTTGTTTCAAGAACTACAATCCTTTGTAAAAGTCTGTGGCAGTTAATGCAGCAAGTAGATTCCAGAGGAGGCATTTTCTCTTATCCTTTATGAGTGTAGACAGTTGTGATTTTCTCTTCCCCGGAATGTAAGCTTTCAGTGGGAGGCTGGTAAAGTAAAAAGAATTCTGCTTTTTTGTAGTAATCCAAGCGTTTGAGCACTGTGCTGATTAGCTGAAGTTAAAATTAGGTGATAAAAGGAGATAAAATATAAAAATATAAAAGCGATAGAGCAAAGCGCGGAGCAGTAAGCAAGAGCGTCCGAACAGTGGCAGAGCAGGAAGCAGAAAAAAAAAAAAAAATTGGGCCCAAACTCGAGACAGGAAGCGCTAATGGACAGCGCGTGAAGGTCTCCCACACGTTTTACTGACGTGAGCGCGAGCATAAAAACTGTTTTGAGTGAAAGGTATTTGAGGTCCACGGTGTTTAGCGGTTCGAATGGGGGGGGGCTTTCATAGCTTCGAGAACTATGGAAAGGTCCCAAATCGGCACCGAAGGGGGGCGTGGGGGGTTCATCCTTCTAGCTCCCCTGAGGAAGCGGATAACCAAGCCATCTTTGCCCAGTGACTGGCCGCGCCGGGGTTCAACGAACGCTGCGACGGCTGCCACATACACCTTGAGAGTGGACGGGGACCTGCCCTTGTCCAACATGTCTTGGAGAAAAACTAGCAAGGAAGGAACCTCGCATGACCGTGGGTCCAAGTTTCTGTCAGTGCACCATTTAGAGAACACAGACCATTTAGTCGCATAGAGCCTTCTAGTAGAAGCCGCTCTAGCCTGCATGATCGTGTTTAACACTCCCTCTGGCAAAGCAACGGGTAGTTGTTGATCACCCACGCATGTAGCGCCCAGCGGGGATGCCAGATCGTGCCGCAAGCTTGGGAGAGGAGATCTGCTCTGACTGGAATGGGCCACGGGGCTGTCTGTGACAGCTGAGTGAGCTCCGGAAACCAAGTCTGACCCTCCCAACACGGGGCTATGAGGAGCACCGAGTGGCGTGTTTCCCTGATTCTCTGAAGCACCTGTGGTAGGTTTCTAGCCGCGCTCGAAAACGTGGAGGGCGGCGGTGAAACTGTAAGTGATAGCCTAGCTTTATTGTGTTTAGCACCCACTGGGAAATTCCCGGAATAGCTTCCCACGCTTTGAAGCGTAACGCTAGAGGGTGAATGGCTACATGGTCCCCGTCGCTGCACATAGCGGACTGCGTGAGCGCGCTCATAGTGTTTATAACAGCGGGACTTACACTCGGAGAGGAGTTTACGGGCCTTGTAACAGAGTGAGCAGAGGTGGGACACGCACACGGGCTCGTGGGCGCGCTTATGTACTCTGAAACTCGAGCAGGTTGGGACCGCTTTATGAGAGTGGACTCTGTGTGAAACACGGGAACTGAAGTGCTTTTGTGTATGAGTGAACACAGTGTTGTGGGCACATTTTTTACACAGGAGGCTTTTATGCTCTTTATGAGATTTCTCTGGGTCGCCGTGAAAACGGCGTTTGTGCTCATGCAAGCGGGAAGGGGGACCGCCTTGGTAATGGCGGAGTACACTGCTGTAGTAGCCGCGTGAGCGGGGACTAACAAAGGGCGAAACTTTGAAGGCGATCCGGCCGCGGCGGGAGAGCGCCGTCTTTTTCTCAGTGATCGGGTTTCAGCCGAGGCCCCCGAGGGGGTGGCGGTCTGTGGCGGCTGTCAGAGCGAGAATGAGGGCGGCCGCCCTGGCGTCGCTGAAAAGTCTGACTGTGCTGAGCTGGGCGCTGGGGTGGGGCTCGTGCAGGAGGCAGGTCACGTGAACGGCCTGCAGAGGAGCTAGCGCGACGAGGCAGAAAGAGATTCATGGCCTGGGAGGCTTTCTGCACTTCGTAAAATCAGTCGACGATACCCGTGACAGCAGATCCGAAGAGGCCGGATGGAGAGAGCGGGGCGTTGAAAAAAGGCGGCACGCTCAGAATCTCCCATGTCGGCGAGTGTGAGCCACAAATGTCTCTCAGACACACAAATGGCGGCCATGCATTTCCCCAGGGCTTGAGCAGCAGATTTTGTAGCGCGAAGGGCAATGTCCGTGGCGCTCCTCAAATCCGCGACTGAAGGGGGATTTTTTCCGCTCTCGTCCCATTCACGAAGTATGTCACCCTGTAGTATCTGAAGGACGGACATGGAGTGAAGTGCAGAGGCTGCTTGGCCAGCGGCTGAGTAAGCGCGGGCGTGAAAGCTTGAAGTCGCTCTGCAGGCTTTAGAGGGGAGCACAGGTGATGAGCGCCATCTCGTGGAGGGCGGGCACAGATGTGCGGCGACCAGGTCCTCTACAGGGGGAATGGAGAGATAACCCTTCTCTGCGGCTCCGTCCACAACGCGAAGCGGGGTGGAAGAGTCAGAGCGAGTTCTAGCAGAGAGCGGGGCGTTCCAGGACTTCGTGAGTTGCAGTTCAGGCAGGAAGGGCGCGGCCAGTTTAGTGGCGGGAGTCGAGCTCTGGCGGAAGTAGCTGCCGTCCATACGGTTGATGGTCTGCTCGGGGGGAGGAGACCAATCGAGCCTGAGGCGTTCGACGGTCTGTGAGTGGAGGCGCACTAATTCATCCTCGATTCCAGCGCGGGTCCCGGAGGATTCTCGGGCCGAGGAGGCGTGAGAACCGGACCATTCCTCACTGTCCGAGGCGAGAAGCGAACATGTTTCCTTGATGTCCGCGGCGTCATCGGAGGCGACAGAGCGGCCACTCGGCGGCAACTGTATGTCCGGAAGCGGCGGAGAAGGAGAGCGGGAGGCGACAGGCTCGGTGGGATGAACGCTTCTGGCTGGGGTTCCAGCGGCCTCTGAGAGCGGCGCAGCGAAGTCAGAGGCGGCGCGGAAGCAACTTTAGTGGCCTGAAGTCGAGCCCGCAGGGTCGACAACGGCATGTCTTCGCAGAGATCGCAGCCGCCATCGGCGAGGGCGAGCTCGGCGTGCTCCAATTCGAGGCAGAGAGCGCAGATGACGTGGCGGTCTCCATTCTCGAGGGGAGCGCGGCAAGAACCGCAGGAAGATTTACGAGACATCTTTTAAAAGACGCTCGGCTCTTTTAGATACAAAATGTACAGGAAGCTTTTTGTAAAAAGGATTCAAATCCGTCGGATGGCGCTAGCTCGCAGGACGGCTGAAGGTGGCGAAGACGGCTTCCTCAGTCTCCCAGATGCTCGCTAGAGTTGCCTTTTCGACGATGGCGGCTTCTCTCAGGATCAGCAGTTGCGTGTAGCCTCGCTTAAGAGATGAAAATCAGAGTTTACAGCCTAGGACGCCAGTAATATACTCTCTGACCACGCCCGTTTCGGCGGGCTCTGACGTAATGAGAGCATGTCAGACTCTCATTGGCCGAGAGTTCATTCGCGTCTCCTCATAGGCTTAAGCAGTTCTCTGTGAGCGAACCAATGAGCTGCTAGCTAGCCCTCTCATGGTCTGCTGCAGCTGAACTGCGTTGACAATGGATACAAAATTATAGGATAATTTTTTGGCTTCAATTTCTCAGAAAAGATGAATCTTTCCCGTAGCGTAAGCTAGCTTACGCAATACGAGAGAACCTCTCGTAAGAGAACAAATGTATACTGTGGGCTGGTCGAGATGCTCAAACAAATTGCTTAATTGTTGATAGCATCACAGTGTTTACACTGAATTTAAAATACTTATGATTTATGTGTAGCTCTCTCTTCGTATTAAGCTGGGATATAAGTATTTTAATACTGAATAAATTATATACTTCACCTTTAAATAGTTCTGTGGTAAGACACATTGGTTTTTAAAAGCACATTTGCTGCATGTAGTTGCTCAAGTAATATGAGGTCATAAAAACTGCATGTGTAATCATATTTATTATACAAGTATGACAAAAGAAATGCTGTTTAAAATAGTTTAAATGAAACACAGCAAGTCACTGTTTATGAAGCTTGACATGTCATGTCAACTTCCCGTGTACATTCACTGAGTGTAGTGTCGAGATTCTGACAAATCCTCTGGATTTTTTTCTCTCGCTTAAATTTTCCACTTAAGTCTCTCTTTTACCTCTCCATCCAACAAACCTGACTCCATTAGTAAATTCAGGGATCTGGGAGAGGGATGAGAATAATCTTATCCAGTACAAAAACTCCCATATATCAGTGTAACCAGACCCGATTGCTCTGTCGTGTAAAGAATAGATTAATGTCTTAGCTGATTATAATCTGATCCACCCTAAGGCTGCACTATTCATATTTGGTGTTTACAGAAAGCGGATGAAAGGTAAAATCACTTTAGCTTTGGTATTGTATCATTCCGACATAGGCTACAAACATGTATGATGTAATGTCATGAAGTAGCATGCTACAGTTGATTCGCTGTGCAGTGGCATCTATGCGTGTGTGTATTTGTAATATTTGTGCCTCAACAGCAGTGTTTAATCCTTGGGAGTTTAATTAAGTCAGCGCTGTAATTAAATAGGCAGGTGCTAATTTGTCTTAAGTCTTCAGTTATTGGGTCAGTATGTGACAGTGTGAGTGCGCTGGTGAGCCGCAAGCTTGTTTTGGCTTTGTGTGTCAGCCGAATCGTTTGAATGCGCTTCTCGTTGTCTAATCACGATGTGTTTATGTGGTATATTTTTTTTCACTGAGGTATTGATGGACAGAACTGCGCTCTATTTGCATGTGTAGATAGAATATTACGAGCGATGGGCCGGCAGACTAAAGCAACAGCTAGTCATTTGCACACAAAACAGCCACTTCTGCATGGATCCTGTTGAATTTACATGCCGATCGATTTTGATATTGCTGACATGGGTGCTTTTTTAAGTACTTTGTGTCTCATAGCCAGCAGGTCATTTGGGCTGGCCTATAGATTGCACATGAAATAGGCCTTTGTGTTTGATGAGTCCACTGGCTTGCCCTGGGCTCACCTCTCGATATGTGTGCGAGAACGATCTGTCTCAGCCGTAGGGACCCAGACTGGCTTCAGTGTGCTTATTGATCTATTACCCCTCAGAAGCCCCTCACGCTTTTACCCTGCAGATTTGCAAGACACCAAGCCAAATCTGTCTTTCCTCTTTTGTATACATAAGTCGTCTCTCTCTCTCTCTCTCTCTCAGTCAGTTTGTCAGTTTGGCTCTGAATGGAGTGTAAGTGACAGGTTTTACTCTGTGCTTTAGTGTGTGAAGAGAGCGCTTCAGATGGGCTGCATTTTTTTCCCCCATCCACGAGGAGCCACAAAATGAAGTGTCAACGTGGACCTGGGCTCCTCGAGGATGTGATGTCGTGACATCACGCAGTTGACCTCCCCGTTGTGGCGCTGAACTGAAATTAAAAATTAATCTATAGTGTAAAGTCACCCAAGGTTAATGAATTATGAATCACTGCTAATCTGTACAGAATCAAACCGGAGGAATTCTTAACGCACATCTTTGTTAATTGTGTTTTAACACTGGCTGTGACAGTCGGGTCGACCCGCCGGTGTTTATTCTCTCCTGTGAGCTCACCTTATAGTGACAGCTGATCTGCATTACAAATACACTACATTACCTGAATAACAAAAATGACAAATTCACAAATTTCTACAAGTGCTCACATTAATGCCACACGCAATGCAATTTTGTAAGAAAAAAAATTGTATGTTGTTGTGAATGGGTCTTAAACCTTATTTTCAATGTTCATTTCTCATATCCTGTAGGTTTGTTGGTGAAATTATTATGTTTTTATGGAATATTGCAGTATTTATTATAAATGATTTATCTGTGGACATCATTATTTTTTTTACATTTTTTCTTCTCTTCTCTGATGGCATGTTTACTGGCACGAAGGTGGCAACCTTTCACTCACATTAAATTACAGAAAAAGCAAACCACGATCCAATTAATTCCCGTTGGACAAAATTAAGTCCTGCACTACATTTTTCTTGAGAAGCTGCTTCAATCGGATATAAGCCACAATAGGGCAGAATACACTATCGCAACTTCCGTTTCATGCTAACTTTAACCTTTTTTCTTCATCAGTTGTTCAGCTGGTACATGTAGCCCTGGAATTATGGAACCTACAATGAATTAGTCACCCTCATGTTGTTCCAAACTTGAATGACTTTCTTTCTTCTGTGGAACACAAAAGATGTATTTTCCAGTATTTTTAATTTGTAAAGTCAGGGTCAGGTTTCTAGTGACGTGTTGTTAATCCTGCTGGTTTCTCAGTGCTAGATTAGTTTAGGTTTGGTCCCACAGTGAGATTAAGCTTTTCTCTCTGTACTCAGAAGCAGTTCCTCAATAGAATTACACGCACCCCAGCCTTCAGTCATGCTGGTAAACTCACAATGAAGTGTGAAAGTTCAACACACATACACTGCAGTCCCCTTCAGACTCAGTGAAGCCTACACAAATGTGAAAAATGCACATGAGTATGTGCACGCATATGTTGCTGAGCTTGTTTTGTGAACGTTGGTGGGTGATAAGACTGATCAGGGATTTGTCAGATTAACAGAGTTGTCTCCAGTGTCAATATGAGGGCAGAGAGGTTCTGGCACACACACACACACACACACACACACACACGCGCGCGCACACACACACACACGCGCGCACACACGCGCGCGCACACACACACGCGCACACACAAACTCAGCTTTTAAAGTAGGAAGCATGAGGAATAAAAATAATACACTTTTAGAACATAAATTCAAAGAACAATCCTGGTTGCCATAGTTACTCGTCATTACTAGTTTTTTTTCAATAGATTTGGCATTTTTGGGTAAAAAAAAGCACTCAAAAGTAATTTCATTTTGATCACAGCCATCTGCAGTCATACATTTGAGTTTAATGGTTGCTAAACTGTAAAATTGGTTATTGGCAGTCGATTTCCTATATAAATGTGCTAGTTTCATGTCTTCATGTCTCTGCTGCAGTGTAAAACATGTCCATCTTTTGCAACTTAAAAACTTAAGTCGCTGCCTTAAGTAATCAAATTGGCCGTGCAAGTCATTTCAACTTAAATTATATTAAACTGATGTAACTGATCTGATCTAATGTACATTTTTTTGGAATACATGTAATAAGCTGCACATTAGGGCCCTGTTAGGGTATATTTTGCAATAGTGACCAATGTGTGTAGATGAATGTACACATCAGATAAATTGGCCCCTTTTTTTACATTGAGTCAAGCATTATTTCAAGCAAATGTCAACATTTCTTTGAGCTTTTAAAGTGAAAAAAGAAAAAAGAAAAATAGAAAATCACAATATTGTTTTACCAGCTACATCCTCTGAAATTAAATTGCTTTTAGCAGCACAGGATTTTTTGTTTTGTTTTTGTTTTTTGATGATGATTCTTAGGGTTGTGTTGTGTTAGTCTGTGCTGCATCACTATATGCATGATTGTTTTTTTGTCAGTCGGTGGAAGAAGACAAACACCCGACTCCATTTCTCCCTTAATTCTTTGCTCCTCTAGTTGTAAGTAAGTTGATTTTCCTTTGCTCATATGTCACTACAGGCTTATTGGACCAGCTGGCCCGTCAGTCTGTGTGTGAGTGTGATCTGCTTTAGTGAGCTCTGCTGCAGCTGTCAGGCTGACGAGAGAAACCCTGCTGTCCACAATCACACCAGATCAGCTCAGACGTGTCCGGTCTCGCACCGCACGGCTGCCGGGCTGCATTAGTGTGGATGTGCCACAGGAGGAGACCCATGAGATGCTTTGCCACAATATAAAACGTGTTTTACTGGCAAGAGCATTTCAATAATGTGCTCCTCCAAAAGCAAAAGTAAGTTAGACAGCTGCAGGCTGTTGAACAGCATAGCTCAAAATAAACACAGGTATTACTATTTTTATGCCGTGTACTGTGAAAGCGTAACCTATAAATCTCTTTGGAGCTTTTTAGATTGTTAGATTTTTATGGATGAACAATGTGCCGTGAAAGAACAGCGTGTTAGTGCGAGTTTCTTGCATTGGTAGTCGCACCTGTCGTTTGTGAGTTGGTTCTGCTCTGTTCCTAAAGGAGGTTGACAGCTGTGTGTATGAGTCAAGTGCTGCATTTAATTCTGCCTGTATGCTGACATGAAAGCCTGCAGAGATGACCTTGCCGCCATATATTCAGGAACAGATGCGCAAGAACAGAAGGCTGAGTCAATTTCTTTCTCAACTAATATATTTGAGGCCACATATCGGAATATAAAAGCCATAGAGGTCTGTTTGAGATGCACCTTTATGCACCTGCTGTATGTAAATGTATAAATTGATTTATTTGTTTGTTTGTTTAATGAACTTTTCCTGCCATGATAATTACTATTCATTCAGATCAGCGCATGGGTTCATTTTGCCTGTACAGCTGTATTTTAAAATCTTGCATCAGCTTTTAGGGCTGCAGTCACTTTGGCAAGGTTAGATTTTCCTACAGTTCATCTTAGCCACACAGAAGCAGAATGTGTAATTATAGTCCCTTCACATGATGGTGTTTCAATCTCATAGACCAGTTTCAATGCTACAAATGAGTCTCTCAAGGTCTCCTTTTGCACACTCTAGTTGATTCGGTTTAAATAAAATATGTTTACAGTTACAGTAAAGTTGATTGATTTAGAGACAGGCTCTGTAAAGAATAATACTGTATAATTGATGTAAGACTGAACCACACTGCTCAAACTTAAGGCAGTGCAGATTTAAAACTGTCAATAATTTAAAGCTTGTTTATAGATCTCAGGGATCAGTAAGCACTAAAGCATTTTACAGAGAGATCTTTCAGGCTTGTACTCAAATACTGTGATTGTGCCATGGAATTCGTGTTGTAGATAGCTACTATTTAACATGTTTGTGAGGCTTTAAAGTGGAAGGGTACTGCATAAGAAGCAGTTCGACAGGTGGATCTGTGCATTAATCTCTGCTGAGAAAGACTGCATTTGCTTCGATCTCCATCTGGAAACTCTGACCACTGGAACACATTGGGGGGATATCACTAATTAACGAAATGCTATCTATAACAAGCCTAATTTGCATAGAAAGGAGGCATGTTTTCTTAAACAATCATGGTGCATAATTTATTTTTTATTTTTATTTTTTAACACATTTAGGGTATGACTAAACAGGATTGTACTGTAGGCGCTTTAAGTGCTTGGTAATAACACACAAGTTTTTACATGTTTAAGAGGTACTGTTTAGTTCATTCTTGGCTCAAAGGCTACACAATGTAGTAGTAGTAGTAGTAATATAGAAATAATAATTATTATTAGTAGTACTATTATTAGTACTGTAACAGTAGTAGTTGTATTGTGGATTTTGTACTTATTTTTTTAATAACATTGGTTTCACATTCAACCAGTTGTTTTCATAGATTTACGATCGTAAAGCAGCCCCACAGAAAAAGTGTGGCTGCAAAGTATTGCGTGTTTGCTAAACGATGTCCCTTAAAGGAATGCCTAATCGATCACCTGTCCAACACACAGACAGAGCTGAACTAAAAAAGGAAATGAAAGCAATTGATAAACTTACTAAATTAAAATGACTGGTTGCTGTTTTACCAACAAACACAAAATATCTATTTACCCTTGTAGGCATAATCTTGTTAGATCTTTTCATACGCATATTGGCTTGGCTGTATTGATCTCTTATTACCAGCAAATTAGCAGAACTGATGTGTACGTATACTGGTAATTAATCTTTTATTAAGCCTTTGATATATGACCAATGGCAATCAATTTCCATAAGAAATGGAACATATGCTTGATGTTTTTCAGGTTGAGAAACCAAGATGAACTGAAAAGGGGAAAAAAGCAGTGAAACAGAAAGGTGTTTGATCTCAGTTTAATTCACTGATGATGATTGCATTTTGTAAATACATTTGTTTTTATTGTATTTTTATAGTATAAAATATTGCTCACTTCTAAGAATTTGCGTTCATATGTGTTTATTATTGTGTTTGCATGAGTGGTATGAATGTGGTTTTTTTAACATTACCTATCATAGTGGGCTATGCAACACAACTCATGTGATTGTAGGATTAAAACATCTATACCCCGCAATACCTTTATTAAGCCTGAATCTCTGAATTGACTTTAAAACTCTGATTTTTACTGTTTATTCATTCCCAAGATGAGCTACAATTTAATTTCCAAACAGGGCCCTCTGTGAACAGCATGGTACTCACTTAAGTCGAGTGTGTTTCATTTGAGCAGAGTATGCTCTCACTTTTTCTATTGCTTTTCCTTCAATTGGATCAGGAGATTATCTGACTGGATGATGTCCTTTGTTTCCCTTAGTCTTTCGGCGTGCTTTTAAAGAGCAATGTGATGTCATCAGCTCTCACAGAATGGTGTATGTTTTGGGAATGTTTTACAGTTTACTGCTACTTGAATCCGCTCTGCCTGTCTCCGTCCACTGTGCATGTGGTATGCAAGAGGTGAGAAAAGCTAGCTAGCGTGCAGCAGCAGTTACATGTCTGGCATGTGTGCACGTGTGGGTGTGCTGTTTGGACTGAATAAACCGATTGAACAGGGACTCCTGTGATTTCATGTCACCCATAGCAAGCAGAGAAACGTCCTATGGGTCTTTGCTGAAGTCTCTAAATTCTCGACAGCACTGAGACCTGTCAAATAAACCTCATTCTGACTGAGTAGCGGTGCTTTGTTAAGCCATCTCATTTTCCAGTTTTCCTTATTTCTCTGCATACCAATTGCATGCCTGCTTCCCAACGGGTTAAGGATCCAATCTTCCAACTGCCGGGATCTCGTCAGGTCTGTGTGTGCCGTTTGTTCTGTATGTGGGGAGACTTACGCTCTGCTGGGTAGGATGTGCCATCCAGAGTGTGCTGAAAAGGCTTCTTGCTGATTAAAATGATGATTTAGTAGATGGCGGTGTACTGATTCCCCGAATATGCCTCAAATGAAGTCTTTCAAATTAACTGCTCTCCCCTATCCATGTGAAGACTTGTAAATAGGAGAACCTTCAAAGATGGGAAATGTCAATCAAACTTCTCCCCGTCAAGAGAAAGCCTAATTATCTACAGGTACAATGCAGATTTTTACAAGGACTACACCGATTAAAACTGAGGCCTTCTCTAGGTATCTGTCTAGTACTTTGATTTGCTTACAAAGGCATCTATCAAATAGGACAATGGTATGATGAACATTTTATTCTTTCATTTTATTTTTTTAGTCCATAAAATGTAATTCATACGTGCAATGACCTGAGTACCTCTTCTGTGTTGACAACTTGTGATTTGGCTATGATTACACCTGTTATATTATATTGTATCCTAATAAAAGTATATAATGCCTTTTACTAACATAATACAAAGAGTACACTTACACTATAAGAGCTATATTTAAAAAACAAAACAAATTTAAGACTTATTTGTCATTGACACATCTAATTCTTCGAAGGCACTTCAGAGCAGAGGTTGGGTCATTTTTAAATAAAGAGACAGGAACATCTTAATCAGGTGGTTTACTTTATTCAGACATGAATGACCATAATTTGCGTGCTTCTTATGTGTTCATGTATATGTATCAAGCCCTTCCAGCTTCCATTAATACATAATGAAAACAGGTCTGCAGAAAGGCCATCCATTTGATCAAGCAACTAATCAATGAAAGAATCATGTACACAGATCCGACATAAGATCAACATCAGGTGGTTGTGTGTGTTTGTGTACGGCTTGAGTCTGAACCTGCAGTTGTATGAATATGGAAGGGCTTCTGTGAAGGTCAGCTGCTCTCTGGAGTGTTTGGGGGTTGTTACTGATGCCTTTCCATGCATTAACAAGGCTGTTAGGTGTGTGTCCGTATTGTTACAGGAGCACTGGAGGTCCTCCTTCGGGGATAAGAGATCTGACAGCGGTGCTGAGCTTTTAAAGCAAAGAGTATCTTTACTGACTATAAATATGTAAAGGTGCCTCCATGTATCTCTCTCAAGTATTCAGTAAAAGGCACCATTATTGCCTAAGAAGGTGATGGCTATCTTCAGGTGAGAGTTGTTTTCTTACAGAGCAATAGAGATGGTTGCTTTTAAGAGGCTATATTAAAGCAAAAACAAGTTAAATTGGTGCTATGATGGCGGATTTTGCTGGTATTCCAGCAGGCTGGGTGGAATGTGTGTGGTATTGTTCTGACTTTGGGAGAACGAGGTGGATTTGACATGCAGTCTCATTACTGGGGAGGTTGGCAGTGTTGCGAGTGGTGTCATCAATTATGAAGAGCTTGTGTGGTGTCTAAGTGTGGGGCTTATGAATAAAGCAGTGTGTTTTTTGTTTATCCCACAGGATTAGATGTGCTGACTGAGGTCGGGCTCTCTCTGGGGCTTTGGGTCACCAGAGTACATCAGAGAGGAAAGCAGTCAGACCACTGGGATACAGTGGAAAGGGAAGGGGTGATTTCCTCAGGACACGTTGATCCACCTCCTGAATGCTAGGTCTTGTTGTACAATTCAGTTTAAAATGGTAGTGTTTTGGAACATTGTAGCGGATTTTAGCTTGATTTTTAATGGTCATACAGTACCAACTTAAATTGGTTAAGCTTTTATTTATTTGTAAAAAACTTTAAAAGGGAAATACATGTATACATTGACAATGGAGGTCCTGACTCCACATAGCAGCTTTCATTGGCCAAGGACCGTCCAAGAGGCCACCTGACTGACATATAAATCAACCAATCACAGTTTGTTTTGTTCAGTTTAATGTTTAGGGGTGTGACAATTAGGGGTGGGACGTTTATCTCGCCTAAATGTTTGCTCACTCATTGTGTTTTTACAATGGGGTAATTTTGTTGTGTTTACACAACACAAGGAAGCTTGATTTCAATATTTGAATTAAATTGAAAAAAGTAGCAAAAATCTATACAAAAATAACACAGTCTTTTAGTTCTGATTCCTGACTAAACGAAATACATAGGCTATTAATTCTCATTCCATATAATTAAAGCTATCTTTTCTTGTTTTGACGACAACATTAATGACAGACACATGTGGCTGCTGTCACTTTTACTGCTAGTGCACTGATCCATTGCTGTTTTCATTATACTGTCTGTCACACTGTCATATTAAAGCGATATAATCCAGGAAAAATTACTTGTGTTACTTGCGAGCTGTTTGTGAGGCGGCTTTATGCTATGAACTTTAAATACTTCACATGCTTTTGAAAATCCAATGTTTAGCTGATCTTGATAAGGGCTCACTGTCAGAGTTTTAAACATAGGGCTTTCTTCTTCCTTGAGGAGGTTTGGTGTCACAAAGGGCTTTGTTTCCAGGTGGACCATTAAAGAACGTGACACATGTCTCCCGGAAATCTTGTAGAATTCAACCAATCAGATGGCGACTTCAAAACTCCTGAAGTGTTAACTGTTTTATGTGCCTTATGCATCAGACGGATAGCCAACAGTCTATGGGCGTGACTTCTGAGATTGAGACTACTTCTTACTTTACTTTTCACTGTTGTGTTTTTCTCTCTCTGTCTTGGACTCTTGTTTGTCATTGAACTCGCTACCAGCTTAAACTAGTTTTTTTTTTTCAACAGGATGCACAGTAAATCCTGCCAGAGCTCAATAGGTTGGTTAGTATAATCGTTATTTATCTCATGCACCAGCTCTATACCCCTCCTGCATGTTCATTTGAGATATTCAAATAATCAGATGATGCATTCAGCTACCAAAAACTGTTTTGTACCTCAGTGCCATTTAAAACCTTTAACAATATTCAAACAGAATTCCTCAGATCTTTCTTCACAATCAGCACAGAAAATATGAAATGAGTGTTGGGATTCCATGACCCAACTTCTCCTGCCTGCTCGGCTCGTCAAAAAATAATTTTCTCTTCTTTCTCTGTCTCTTTCTTTTTCCCCTTTAGTGTCATGTTGAGTTCATGGCTTATACATTTATACAGCCATGACCTGACCTTTCTTGTTCTGTGTGCCCCATTTACTATTGTTATCCTTCACACGAACGTCATCTCGCTCACCCCGTTGCAAGAGCGCAAGCATGCTTTAGGTTCCTAGCTTACAACAGACCCCTAATCTATTGCATAGCCAAGATGAGGTCCCCCAGGCAGGGACGCTATTCCCCACTGTAGGTATAATGAGCTCCAATCTGTCTGTTTGAGCCTCAGCAAGAGGGGTAGTTGCTCAGGGGCCCTGAGAGAGATGGGCTCTGTGATGTAGACTCTGCTAAGGGCTACACCATCCTAGCGCTTCTGTAATTGTCTGAAGTCGAGGGGTGAGGGCTGGTGAGGGGAGCGGTCTAATTGTTTCACTGTTTAACTGACTGACTCCATCAATATCTATTAGGACTTTGGATTGCAGGTGCAGGGCTGCTTAATTCACTTCTGGTTGGGTTTTTTTTTCTAGCCTGGTCTTATAACATTATCATTCAGTGGAGAGTGTCTGTTTTTTTATTCCGTTGCTGCTAACACGTCCCCAGCGTCTTCACTCTTCCTCTCTCCGTCCCCTGATGAGCTGCTTTTTAGTCTTTTTATCATCTCTCTCCATTTGAGGGGAGCTGAGTATGCTCTCAGGTTATGCTGGGATATTTGACACCCTCAACTTAACTGATGTCAGGAGATGCAATCGCACTATCTGCATATGCAAGTTTGACTTGTAAAAAAGTTTGGCTTGATGATACACATTTAAAACAAAAATTTCCACAATGATTACACAGCCTGAAGGAATTGGATAACCTTTTTATTTTACTCATAAAACGTTATTAGTTTATTAAAAAAATCATGTACTGATGGTCTGCAGTACACTGTACATTGTGTTTCTGGGTGAAACAGTATTGAAAAAGGTAAAGGAAAAAGGTACGATTTAAATTTAATGACAGATTTTTGAAGGCAAACATTTTATTTCTTTGGAATAACATGCACTAATTCACAGTAACAGCTGGAATGTGCAGCTGTTACTGTAATGAACCCATATACCGGATGTGACAGTTGTTGCATCAATTCATGCCGCAACAGTTAAAAGCTGTCCATACTGGACATGATCATTGCAAATCCATTTGTACTTTGTATCAGAAGTAGCGCAAGCCTGTGGAGTACATCAGATATAGAACAGGCATCAGATTACTGTTAGGAATTTGGTGTGTCGCGTTGCGGCGCATTCAATGTAGACAGCATCCCTGATTATAATGGGTTCTATATGCATTTGTCGCATGGCGCCTCACTGCTTGCGTCTGGTGTAGACACGGTAATATGAATAATGTACTGGATAATGTCAACCAAAACTGGGCTGAACCTAAGATTTGAAAAAAACTTTATTTTTAAGGGAATAGTTCACCCAAACATTCAAATACGGACATCATTTCATGTCATTGCAAAGCTGTATGACTTTCTTCTGCTGAAACCAAAGGATATTTTGAAAAATGTTGGGTTTCCATGTTTTATAGGGACTTTCCATAATGATGGAAATTATGATTTCCAATGATTGTTATACTGTACAAACTATACTGTATGTTCTATCCCCTACCCTTAAAACCTACCCATCACAGAAAACTTTCAGCATTTTTATATTTCAAAAAACGTCACTTAGTATGATTTATAAGCTGTTTTTCTCATGGGGACCAAAAAATGCCCCATCAATGATTTCCGATATTGCCATCTTTGTGGGGACATTTTTGTCCCTATAATGTAGGGAATACCTGAACCACACACACACACACACACACACTCACTTCTTTAAGGTTAGCATCTGCACATCTCCATTTTTCCCTCCATGGTGCCCGTAGGTGCTTTGAGGGCTGATTGGCTGATTGGATTATCTTCAGAGAAGCAGAAATGAACCTGGGTTGTCATAGCAATCAGGAAGTTCCAGTAGTCTCATGTTATTTCACACTTTACTTAAATGGCCATTTTAAGGGATTGGTCTTAATGGTGATCTTCCTCAAACAGAAGCTTTATTCTGCCGTGGGTAGGGAAAGGGCCAGCAGAATGACAGGTATTTTAACATGGTATTGGGTGAGAGAGTGTGTGTGTGTGTGTGACATTAAGCCACACAATGTGGGTGTGTGGACACATGAATACTATTTCTTTCTTTCTTTCTCTTTCTTTCTTTCTTTCTTTCTTTCTTTCTTTCTTTCTTTCTTTCTTTCTTTCTTTCTTTCTTTCTTTCTTTCTTTCTTTCTTTCTTTCTTTCTTTCAAAATTCAGCAACACAGCCATTTACAACATTAATAATAATACTAATAATAAATCCCGGTAACACTTTATTTTAAGGTGCTTGTAATAAGCAGTAATTAACAGTTAATAAGACACTTATAAGACCTTATAAGACACTTATAAGACCTTATAAGATGCATATAAGCATTAACTACTTCATATAAGGGTTAATTAAAGGTCCAGGCCCTGAAGAGATCAGGGAAACTACTCCCTCTTGGGAAGGTCAATTTTTAAGGGCCTGGGAGTTTGTGTTACCATTTATGTTTGTTCGGCTGTTCTAAAAGTGCAATGTATTGATACTTGAGAAATTTATTATTTAATTTAATTTATTTATTATCATTAGTTAATGCTTATATGCATCTTATATGCATCTTATAAGGTCTTATAAGTGTCTTATTAACTGTTAATTACTGCTTATTACAAGCACCTTAAAATAAAGTGTTACCATGCTGAAAACTGAGCTTTGCCATCACAGGAATACATTACATTTAAATTATATATTAAAAAAGAAATCATTTAAATTGTAAAATTGCTGCCTTTACTGTATTTTTGATCATATAAATGCTGGTGATCATAAGCGCAAGATACTTTTTTCAAAAACATTAAACAATCTTGCCGACCCCAAACTTTTGAACAGTAATGTAAAGTGTACATACATGCGTACATAAAGCATTTTTTGCTGCATTGTTGTCTGAATTGAGAATTTCTCAATCCATAATTATATACACATTTTCCGTGACTGTCGTGAATTTTTTTTTTTTTTTAGAAACTATTAATAACTCATAGCTTATTTCCATTGTTCTTTCTAGGTAGTAGAATCCTGGAGGTTTAGTTGTACTGACACCTGCCTTTGATCACTATCTAGAAATGCCCATTGGCACTTTAGGTGGGAAAACAGAAGTTGATACAGTCAATATTTCTGCGTTAATTTCTCCCTACACCTTCTCGCTGTTTTGTCTTTGATGGCGTACATCCCCCCATCCCGATCATCTTGTTTCAGACCACGCTCATCCCCTTCTTCTCCTCCTAAGATGACAAACCCCTGCAGCTTTCTATGCTGTATTTGGGGAAAAGCTTTTGAAAGCTTGGTGAACTAATAGAAGTGTTTATAAAGAGGCATGCTGTGTTTTTTTATTTTTTTATTATTATTTTTACTCTTGACTGTTCTCTTGTTGGTTACGGGGGAAAGATGTTGCAGCAAAAGCTCTTAGGCTGCTTTTTCTCTGCCGCAGCCTGAGGTACGAGAGAGAGAAAGAGAGAGAGTGGGTGTCTGTCTTGACTGTGACTCACCAGAGTGCTTTCATTCCCTGTAGTCCGACTCTCCTGTGAATGCCATCAAGCACGTTAGGTCAGGAAATGGACTGCTGATTGTAAAATAGGCTGGTGCAAAACTGATGGAGAATAACTGCCTTCTTAGTCATGTGGCACCATGTTGTTGTTTTTTTGCAAAGCACTGAGCGACATGTGGACAGGCTGTCAGATTCAAGACTTATCAGGTAGTCTGCCGTTGGCTGAAGGTTACCGGCGTCATCTCTTGCGTTGAAATGAGCCAAAGGCAAACTGAGGCCAGTTAGTAACTCAGAGCTCCAGTCAAGTGTGAATATCAAATCAGTCATTCCACTAGTGAAGTTCAGCTCTCCGTTCAACAAACATCAGTGACATGGCCTTTTACTGTGTGTTAAAATTCTGTATGCTAATTTGCACAATGCCCCATAAGTCACAGCACTTTAAAAACAGGAGTTGACTGACAAGGCAAAATGATCCGAATCAGCTTTTTTAATTAAGCAGAGTCAAAAGGCTGCTCAACATTGAGTTTCCAGGGGTGAGGAGAGATATTGACAAACTCTCCATAAATGTCATACTTGCAGACGTGTTTTGATGTTCTATGAATTATAAATGTTTTCAGGTTAAATAATTCTTCGAAGGGCAGAGATAAAGAGAGCACGAGCAGTATAAATACAAAAAAAAAGGTGCATTACCAAACAGTAAACTGTGTCGATCTCTCCTCCGCTCTGTGGCCTGTCTTTTATTTACAGCCTGTGGCAGTTCTCACTCTCTATCAACCCAATTAGAGGAAGTGTGGGTAGTCTGACCCCTGGCGCCGCAGGGTCGCCGGCGAAGCAATGGAGATGCTTGCTTTGTGTAGCTACGAGCCAGCCTTGTTAGTATTGCAGATATTAAAGAGCCTACACTAGCCAATCTTCAGCGCAGCAGCTTTCACTTCCTTTGAGACTTGGCTCTATGAATGCAGATACACAAGCAGTGGAGAGGTTTTGATTGCTGTTTCTATAGGTAATGGACTGTCGGGTCTCGGGCTGAGATCACACACTGAATCATTCACTTTTGTTGATGACTTTCACAGTTAGTTTGACTGTTCTTATTCATGATTCACGAACACGTCAGCCTAAACATATAGAAAGACATAAGATGAAGGCCTACGTTTAAGATGAATTTCACAGAGCCCCCAAGAGTGACAGGGTGAAAAAAAAATGTGATGGAAGGAAAAATTATTTGGCAATGCTTTTGCGTTCTCTCGCAAATTTTTTGGGTTCCCCCGAGAAACTGCGTTCGCTCGCAAAATGTTTAGGCTCACTCACAGAGAGAAAAATGTTTTGCCAGCGAATGCTAACGCTTTTGCGAGAGATCGCAAAGGTTAAGCGATCGAACGCAAAGTTTCTCAGGGGAATGCAAAACATTTGCAAGAGAATGCAAAAGCAAGTGTAATGTAGTGTAAGGTTTATTCAAACAGTCCTACATTATTTTGACAACATGAAATCAAAATTGACCCCTTTGCTAACAATAATAAATGTCCCTGGTATTCATAAGTGGACATTATTCTGAAAAGAGAGAGAAAAAAATAAGTTTGTTTTTTTCATTGATGTGGCCTGCTGGGTAATGCATATGCTTCCCCACAATGTGATGTGGTACTTGTGTGGGCGACCGGATTTTGAATCATAACTTGTTCTCCTTAGCATTTCTCTGCTGCCCTGTCCATTTAAAGGCAAAACACTCATAAACATTATCAAATGAAAATCACTTTCTCCAACTCTGAAATTACTTTTCTGCTGACGTAAGGAAATCAGTTGGAGAAAAACTGTATTACCCAAATAGAGTGCTGCAGGAATGAGTCCTAAATTCTGGAAAGACATTATTTAGCAGTTTTGAACTGCTGGTTCACTTGTCCTGAAGTCAATGGGTTTTTGGTTAATTGACTGAAATAAGGTCTGTGGTTCACACAAGCTCAGGGTAATTTCACAATTTTATTCAACAAAAGGAGATACAAAACCATATACTTTTTAGTTTTTACTTGTCTTGGAAAAATGTGTTTGCTAGCAAGTGGCTAAATGGGACTGAAGAGGTTGTCGTCGGAGACATTAAAGTCACATGAAACTTAGGTTGCGATCGTCTTATCTTCCCTAATATAATGTATATCTGAGTGAAACGGGACTAGATTTTTTTTTACATCTGGAATTTATTGGATCATGGGGTCTGTCGTTTTGTAATCGATGTGGTCTCATGCGAGTGAAAAGTTGCTGGAGCACACGTCATCAGAGAAGACAAGTTCTTGCACGTGGAAGTGGAATTTAATGTTTTTAATTAAAGATGACAAGGGCACATGAATAAAAAACTATGTAAATGACAGATAAATCAGAGTGATGCTAACTCCTGGGTTGACCTACACAATTACGTTAATCATGATGGGTATATCAAGTCCTGTCTTATAATATTTTCAGCTGTATATGTTCAATTGTAAGTATTGAAGGTAAATTGTGATATCAAATGCCATTGCATGTTGTCTCTAAACATCAAGCTCACATTGTATGAACATAGTACCTTTGAAACACAAAACAAGTGTATTTTTTCTAACGCAATACTCTAGACTACACTTATAATCTACAGTGTGCCAGGATGAAGCAAACTTGTCAAGTTGTTTATTCTTGCAAAGGGATATACTGTATTTTAGGTAAGTGGTCATTCTCATTTTGCAAGGTCACATTTAGACACCAATGCCACGTTCACACAGCAGCAGAATACTTATGGATGAGGCCTTCTTTGCTTCCTGTGAGGTTTTGGAGTCAATAAACTACATCTCTACCACATTAAGATCAAGAGATGTTACACACATTACAGCCACAAGGATGTTCCCAACCATAAACAAGAAGCTGTTAGACAGTCTGTTTTTCTTTGTGCCCCGAGGCCCATGAGCCCAGTAAAAGAGCATGTCTCATCAAGCCAGCATCACTTACTGCAGATAAGTGTTCTACCTCACTAAGATGCTTCTGTAGAATAATTCCCTTATTCCTCGAATCCCTCCGTCTGTAGCAGAGGCCGCTGTGGATGTTTGTTTATTTGTGTGTGGAGGTTTCTAGTTGAGTGGTGCGGCGGCTCTGCGCTTGTGGTCTGCTCTCCAGGCCTGCTGTCACTCAGAGGGAAACAGAACCCGTGACCCATAAAGCCCACAGGTTCTGAGAAGAGTGTAACTAATGGATGCCTCTTAGAGAAAGGATCCCTGCGGAGCTGCACACTCTACCGCCACAGGGCAGAGAACGAGACAGAGGGATGAAGTATGTTATAAACATAGGTGCTGTGAAATGGTAAGAGGGGTCAGGAGGTACCGAAAAAGGGAGGAGTGAGCTGAAAATAAAGGCAAGTGGGGAGAAGTTAGGGAAAGTCAGATAAAAAGAGACAAAAATGGAAGCTCTGCAGGGACATGGATTCACAGAGGTGTTGGTCTTTGCATGATTAGCTGTGTATTCTTCAGTCAGGGTTAAGCTGTTTGGGAACAGTGCTATGTGTATGACTAAATTATCAGAACTGAGCCATTACTAGTTTACTAAGGTTACAAAATTAGAAATATAATTTTATTTTTATAACTGTTAAACTGTTTTTGTTCCACAACAAAAAATATTTACTACTTTATTTCCTTTGAGTTTATAGCACACATGTGGCAGGTTAAATGTTGTTTTTATTTTAATTATTTATTTATTTTGTATTATTAGTATTATTTTTAATTTAATTAATTAATTAATTAATTAATTTTATTTTTTAATTATTTGTTATTTATTTATTTATTTTATTTACTGGCCACTAAACTGTTTATTCCCGGCATCATTTTGTTTGTCCTTGTGACATTTGCAACAAACATATTTGCCATCATTTGTATCACTCACCGCATCATATAAAATCGTTTGGTAGAATGCCAGCTCTCACAAAAAATAGTGAAATAAATATTGAAATACCAAATATTAATCACAGTTTTGTTCTTTTCAGTGACATAAGGAAAAATATGTGCTGCTAATTAAAGTTCTTGAGATATATAATGATAGGAGAAAAAAAAAAAACGTTGCTTACCCCTTTGTAGACGGTGTGCACAATGATCTTTCCTTTAGTAGATCAAGTAATTGAAAAAGAAGAAAAAAAAACACTACCATTTTGGAGTGGTTTTGTTTGTTGGAATGTGCCTTTTTTCAAGTATACATGTTAACGCAGGCTCTTTGTTTTATAATTAAATTTTTTTCTGTTATATCGATTCATGAAGATAAATATTATATCTCAGAAAAATGTGTGTGCAGAATTGCCTTAGTTTGTGGGGATTTGTGTGAGTATATTATTGTCCAGGCTGAGTTATTTACTGTAACTGTTTGTAATCAGAGTATCATGCCAGGAAGGAAGCCACATAAAGATCCCTGTATTGGTGCATTTCAATGACATTTCCTCACACACCCTACTGTGGTTTTTTGGAAATGTCTCTGAACCGTCACACACCTCTGAACTGATTGCTTTCTGCTTACAGATGGCGCCCTCTTTGGTTAAATATGAAATTGCAGTGCACATTCCTATGTGGTTTAGTGTAAATACATGCAAGCTGAAATGGCATGCTGTCTAATTTAAATAACACCATCCCTGCTCCTCTTCTTCATAGTCTCTGCATGTTTGTTTGTGTGTGTGAGAGAGAAGGATGTTCAATCACTCATTTCTCATGTTTTCCCTTCCTAAGAGCCAGTTCGACCCGATCTGTCAGCATAGGCATATTTGTGGAAGCCTTTTGTTCCACCGAGTATCGTGTTGTTGCTTTCTCTTTCGACTCCGCTATTTCATTTAAGCTATTTATCATTCATCCAAAATCGCCAGGGACAAAGAAGAATAAAGAATGGAGTGAATAAAAGGATGGGGGAAGTGAGAGCTTCCAGTGGTGGATAACAGGGTATAATAGGCCCCAGAAACAAAGCAGCTCATTGATTGTGTAATGAGCTTTTATCTGCGGGTATAATTGCCCTGCTTGTGTTAGCTCATGTTCGTTCACTCTCTGATGAGCAGCTGCCCCGCCTAACGCCAGAGCGCCCTCGTCTTTACTTCGAGTTCTTCCAAGTGTCACAAACTACGTCTAGTTAGTTTGATGGATGTCCTCAAGTTGAACGTGGTTCACCTGAGTATTGAGGTTGAATGCCACGCCCCCATATTCTTTATATAAATGTGGGATCGCCGTGCAAAGTGCACCCTATACGCCCAACGAGAGCGATCAAACATTTTCCCCTGTCATTGTGTTCGGCCCAAAAGGCCTCAAAAACTTGATTTAAAAAAACCTATTTAGAAACAAACAAACGTAAGACATTAGCATCCGGCCCAACCTCGCCGCTTTCCAGTCCTGAGGCACTTGATTTGCATGACAAAGGCTCCCTTCAATTATTTAACAGGCCGTATTTGATCAACACCGGAGAGCCCAGTGTTCTTCTGCAGGGACAAGCTGGGTATTTTCCCTTCATTATTCATAAGGAAAAAGAAAAGACGGTAGAGGAATGGACAGGAGACAGAGCAAAAGAATAGATCCGGTGTAACAACAATGTGGATGGCTTTAGTTTCATGTGTATTAAAAGTTTTCCTTTTTTGGCTTCAATTAATATTTTAAAGAGGGTGAAACTAAACCGGACCTTTCTTCCTTTAGGGACCTTACTAGTGGGTAGAAGGAGGTTGTGCTATCACAGAGACTTTAACCCTTGATTCTGTAGTCATGAGGGCCAAGAGTTCAAATGTTTTTTTTATGTGAGACATTGTGAAGACGGCATGTAAAGATGTGAGGGTTTTTGCCAATGTAACCTTAGCTTAGCTGAAGTGTTCTGCGGTCGACACTGTGAACTGTGTGTGTGTGTGTGTGTGTGTGTGTGTGTGTGTGTGTGTGTGCTACCCTTCTGCTCTACTTCAGTGGCATTTTGTGTTCTCAGGTATGTAGTCTGGTTAAGGCCTGGGACCCTGCATTTTTTTTTAGGTTCACCTTGTGCTTGGTCATTAATTAGATTCTGGAGACAAAATCGAAAGACACAAAAATGTCAGAACATGCAAATTGGCCGATAGTCCCAGGATGATAAAGCAGCACCTTTGAGGAGGAAAAATGTTTACCTGATTGGTACCATAAAATCATTGCACGATATTCAGATTTTTGTTTGAGGCACTTGGTAACAAGTAAACTATACAGCTTGAGCAGAATTGTTTATTCATTTTTTCCCTAAGTTATATCTGTGAACAATCTATTGTTATTACTTTTGGACAGATGGAAATGTTGATAGTCTATAAACATTTTTCTGCTTTTTTTCTGTTATCTGTTCTACAGTTTAACTCTTTTTTTCTTTAAACGGCAGTTTATCTTCAAGGCATAATTCACTTGAAATAAACCTGTCCAGTCTTGTGTTGTATGTACTTTATCTTTTGATACCCTTTTTTGATTAATTGGGAAGGCATTTTTTGACCTAAGTGATATTGCAAGTACCAGAAATGCTTGCATTGTTTACACGCAAATGTACAAAAGGGAGAAATGTGAAAATCTTTTGTAGATTTGTGCAGAACGCCACTAGCCACAAAACATAATTTAATTATTTTGTAAATAGCATCAACATGGCTGGTAAATATTCTGAAATTAATGTATTTACTTATTACTTTTTAACTCATGGTCGGGATCTAAGAGCTGCTTATTTATTTTTTCCACGTAATATTTCTGTAGTATTTTGCTAATGCAAGTGTGTTTTAAATATATACATACTATTTTAGACCTATATGTTCAACAAATAAACAGAACAGCACCAGTGACCGTAAATTGTCATCCTCTGCCTCTCGACTCTCTCCCTGCTTTTGGCCTGGCCTTGGGTGAGTGAGTACCTAAACCAACTTTCCATTGCAACAACTAGAGGTCTGTAATGTAAATAATGTGACACATCATCTTCATGTGTCCGCAGTGTTGCTTTTGTATTTCAAGACAGTCAATACCAAGGCCAGTGCCTGGGGTTGGTACAGCTCAAGAAGCACACCTGAAATATTAAAAAGCAATGAGTCAGACTCTGTGTCACACTCTTCAAACAAGTCATAAACAACACAAACTGTTTGTAAGGAATACCTTACCCAAACATAGAAATTGTCATTTTCTCACATTTTCTCGTGTCATTCCAAACCTGTATGACTGTTTTTTTTTTCTTTGAAATATTTTGAAAACATTTTTTCCTCCATACAATGAATGTCAATGGGGTCTTGTGTTGTTTTGGATCCCCCTGACTTTCATCATAAAGACAAAAACTTCAAAATATGTTCTACAGAAGAATTTAGATTTGGAATAATTCAGATTTGGAACAACATGAGGGTGAGTAAATGATGCCATTTTACATTTTCAATAAAAAGGGGCTCATTATATCATAATAGTACCCATTAACTACGATAAACTAGCCATCTGCACTATAACCCAGAAGTTCAGAATTACATCTTTTAAGCAGACTCAGGAAGCTCTAGTGTAAAAACACCCTTAGCTTGTGCTGATTTCCATCAACACCAGGTTTTGTCAGCAGGAGCTAGCGGCAAGCGTCGCATGAAGCTCAACAGTTCTTTGTTCTTTCTGTCATTTACGCATGAGAGAGGCACCGATAGCAGAGCCGTGAGCCACAGGTCTGGAGAGAGGAAGAAGAGAGCAGCCCGGCCGTGTTATCTGTAGCTGTCTCTGTCACCTGCGGAGTGACTGTCAGATCAGCCTAGAGTTTGGGCCCTCCCTGATGTTCATCGCTGGGGAGTATGGGTAATTGGAGAGAATGGCCTCTGTTCCAGCACAGCCATGCAGTCTCAGTTCAGAGCCAGACTGCTGGAAGCAACACTTTTCCCCTACAGAAATCTTATGTCCTGAGATCACTCCAATTTGTCAAATCTGCGACTCAGGCCTGAATGTGAATGAGACACACAGGAAGCTGAAGTCTGCATCGAGAGGTGCTTTTGTCCTTGACTTTTATTTCCCTTTACGCTCTGCTTTTCTGTTTTTACAAAAATCACTTTATGGAATAAATCTTTCTGAACTGAGTCGCATATTAGTATTGGCTGAGGTGAACCACGAGCGCATTAGGGTATGGCGTCTGACAACATTCAGGAAGCTCAAAGCAGTTTGTAAAACTGGATCGATTTTTTGGATGGCATGGGATGTTTTAGAGATAATTATCCAGCAGCTATCACTCTGCAGCTCTCACCTGGTCGTCTACTGAAGCTAAGCAGGATTTCACGTACCTGGATGGGAAGCCTTCTGGAAAACTAGCTGTAAGATGTGCTAATAAGGCCAGCTCACCCTGTGGTCTGTGTGGGTCCTAATGCCCCAGTATAGTGATAGACACAATACTATCAAAAAAAGCACTGTCTTCGGATATGACGTTAAACCGAGATCCTGACTCTCTGTGGTCATAAAAAATTCCAGGATGTCCTTTGAAAAAAGTAGGGGTGTAACATGTAACCCTTACATCCTGGCCAAACCTGCCCACTGGCCGGTGTCCATTCTAATCATCCCTATAATAATTGGCTTCATCACTCTGTCTCCTCTCCACCAATAAGCTGGTTTTTATTAAGAATTCTGGCGAACTATGGCTGCAATTGCATCATCCAGGTGGATGCTGCACATTAGTGGTATAAAGATTCCCCCTTCGTTCACAAGCATGCATGCTTGATTTGTGAGAACCAATGACTTTCATTCTCACGTGTTATGCCAGCATGTTTGAGCTTTCGCAAGAATGTTTAAGGTTTGTTTTCACACATCAAGTACGGTTGAGCTTTTACTTTAGCTGATCAATGTTTTTATGTAAATAAAAGCCTAAATGAAATATTTCCATCGTATAAGACAATTGTGTCTTCAGAAGACTTGAATTAGATTGAACTGCTGACTGAACTGCTAGATTCACATGGATTTCTTTTAAAATGTCTTTATGAATGTTTTGAACCATAAGAGTTTTGGGTTAATAGTTTTGGGTTAATAGACTTTCAATGGAGGGGCACTGTCAAATCTGTCAAATTCCATTAAAAGATCTTCAATTGTGTTCCAAAGATGAATGTGTTGACAACATTTTCCTTTGTGGGTGTCCTAACCCTTTATAAACCATATGTTTATGTGAAAACTGTGTAGCCATTAAAGGGATACTCCACCCAAAAATGAAAATTCTGTCATCATTTACTCACCCTCAAGTTGTTGCAAACCTGTATGAGTTTCTTTCTTCTGCTGAACACAAAGGAATATATTTTGAAGAACGATTTGAACTTTGGCACCATTGACTTCCATAGTATTATTTTTTTTTACTATGGAAGTCAATGGTGCCAAACAGCTGTTTGGTTCCAATCGTTCTTCAAAATATCTTCCTTTGAGTTCAGCAGAAGAAAGAAACTCACACAGGTTTGCAACAACTTGAGGGTGAGTAAATGATGACAGAATTTTCATTTTTGGGTGGAGTATCCCTTTAAAGGAATAGTTCACCCAAAATTATGTTATCATTTATTCACCCACATATCGCTCCAAATCTGTATGACATTCTTCATAACAAAAAATGTTTCATAATATCTTACGTGTTCCACTGAAGAAAGAAAGTCATAGATTTGGAATTGCATGGGGGTGAGTAAATGATTCAGTTTTGAATAAACTGTCCGTTTAAAGCCAATATTATCTGTTACTTACTCTTCGACAGAATTATTTCACAGCAAATGCCAGATGGATGTTAAAAATTGAAATTACATGCCTTATGTTACAAATTATGGCACATTAGTTTTCTAATATGTTTTATTTGCCATTATTATAACGATTTTTCCTCAAATATGAGATTGAATCTGTGTTTAGCCCAGATGCCATATGCTCAAATGAGCATTTGTTTGTGGCCAGAAGATTACTTGGAAATTGCAGAACTGTACTAGTAGGGTGGATGTGTATTTTGAGTTTAAAAGTGCAACCAAGCAATGAACAAGTTAGATAGAGAAAGACAGATCTCATAGCCAATCTTGAGTCATCTAGCTCTCACCACACATTCCATTTCCCACAGTTCAGAAATAGACAGCTTTGTCAGCTTCTTTGGCACTGTCTTGTTTTCAGGTATGAATAACAGCCCGCTGATATCTTCTCCATTTCTGATATCTCTCTCTGAAGCGCGGCTGCTCCCCCTACCCCACCACCCAAGTCCTCAGCAGGGGAAGATGGGTGTTATGAAACTGTCTGTTATTCATGCGTGAGAGGGCCTCATTGCAGATCAGCGTTACCGTGCCTTTATTTAGTCAGAATGATAATGAGAAACAACAATGGATTCAGGTTATGGGGATCTAACTGTCCTTGTAATAGCTATATCTGTGTGTTGACATCCTTCTGAAAAGACCCAGACGCCCCGTCAAAACATTCTGCACAATCAGAAGAGCAGCGATGTGTTCAAATGTAAATAACAGCCTAGGTTGCCATTTACACAATTAAAACAGAACAAAGCCAAATGTGTTCTTTGTGATTTTTAATAGCTCAGCCATGTTAACAAATGGCACTTGCGCAGTTCTGACGTCACTGAGTTTTACTTTTTGTTTTTAATCGATAGGTTCGCATCTCAAGTTGGCAGATTCTCCACTCTCAAGGGATGCTATTTCCAACCATTAATATATCTCCAAAAGCTCTCAAACCGAGTTTCTTTTTGCAGATAGTGATGAAATTGTCGTCAGATAACAGCAACTATAATTCTCCCTATGACATATTGTTATGCAGTTTTGTAGAAAAGACATGCGTTATAAAATAGCCTTGTCATGCACTGTCATGTTATCCAGTTAACGATTGGATTCTGTGATATTTCCTATCAACTGCATCATTCACTCTATATTTTTCAAAGTGTCTTCACAACGTTATACTTTCACCTGCATGATACAAAGATGGCAGTGTGGAGTGTTCTCCTGTCAGAAACCCATCAGACTCAGCGTCTCTTTTTTGCATATACCTGAAGGAAATCTACAATAAATGTCAAACCCTCCTAAATAAACGTCCTCTCGGTTTCAAAACCTAATGAGATACCTTACTGCCTACACTACCTCAAAAGTGACTGATTTGGATCTCTGTATGGTGGCGTTCTAGCCTGACTTCGTCATACTCATATTCTAGAAAGACTGTGAGTCTGATACTGCTCCATTGGGCTGTAATTATGGGGCGTGTTTCAACCGAACCAGGAAAGAAAATGCCTCTGCATTCAATTGGATAGACGGACCTACAACCAATCAGAGCAACGGAGTAAATGACGCATGTTCTTTATTCATCTTTCCGACCGACAAATGCCTTGATCGCGGTTCTCTGTTCCTCTTTTAAAAGCGATGCGCTGTCGATATCTTCTATAACAGACGCGATGGCGGAATCTACACAATTATTGCTATTTCATAAACAAAGTTCGGGAGGAGCACGTTCAAATAATCAATCCAATCAACTTGTCATCAAACAATACCATGTCTAACGTTACCCTATCAGCATGAGAGGAAGCATATTCACTCTAACTCACCTAACACTCCTCGACAGTTTTTCTGCATCCCTCCACCACCCCGACTCCTCACTCTTGGCTTGTTCTTTCACAGCCAGGAATACGGGGGAGTAGGCCTACTCTGGGTTCGGGCTAAATACCGATCACAGAGCCCTCTCCTCGGACAGCACGTCATATACGCATTTATTCTATCTGACTTATTTGTAAGTGTGAACTCGTGAAATCTCAATTCTCGAGCGGCAGAACTTTGTTGTAAACGAATTCAACCCAAGCGCTCTTTGGTGACGTGAGGATTACGTAACTACACCTCATCTGTCAATCATCGTATAAAGCCCGCCCTGGCAATTTGATTGGTCCGAACATTTTTTGACTGATCATAATTACTCCTCAATGGATCGAGTCCAGACCGAACTTCCCGACCAAAAATTGTTGTGGGCAGGGTTCGGGCTGGCAGCCAGGCTAGTGGCGTTCTGCACAAATCTACAATTTATGTCAATACAGTCCGATAGTAGCATATTGCCAAGTTGATCGCGTGGTATTTTTATTTGGACATACTTTTGTGTAAAATTGTACGCTCAAATGCAAGAAGACGTGTAAGAGAGCTCAGTTTAGTATTCAGGAGCTGTCTGAGATGAGGCTTTCTGTTTCTGGGCACACGCTTCGGATGTGTGAACACAAAACTTTTCACACAGCAGGCAAGTCTTCTTTCGCATGAATATTTAAATTGTCAATGCTTAAACATTCGTAATGAAACAGAGTTTCCCCATCAACTGTCCCGAACGTCGTACACATTCATGCATTGTTAGAATTCATAATGTTACCGGCCAGCTGGCGAATGACACCATTTTACTCGCATTTGGCGCTTGTTTTTTTTTCCCCCTTGTACATATTGTATATGTTTATTGGTTAACAGAACAGCTTATTTATGTAGCCGTGGTTTGCATACAATGGATAGTCAAATTCCCAGATGTAATGTTACTGTCACGAACTGCTCTGAGATAAGAAGTTTGAGGATCCAAACGCAGTGTTTACTGAAGAGGGTAATCCAAAGACGTAATCAAAATCCAGGCAAGGGTCATACACAAACAAGCAATCCAAACAATAACAGAAAAGGGCTGAGACAAGGAGAGAAATCCAAGGGAACAGGCAGAGAATCAAGGTAACCAGGACACAGGAGAAACAGGGCACAAACACGCTCAGACTAACAGAATGAACCAGACTTTTATAGTGTGAGCTAAACATGATAATGAGACACAGGTGAATGTGATAATGGATGATGGTCTGGGCAAAGGATTATGGGGAATGGAGTATGTGGATGTATGGTGATTGTCCGGGTTGGAGTGCCCTCTGATGGTTATCCCGGGCACTTTCACTGGTGATCGTTACAGTTACAATCTTTTAAAATAATAATATTAAAGATACTGCTTCCTAGTCCGTTTTCAATTGGCCTTTAACAGTTTTGCTAACAGTGTCCACTATATATAAAAAAAGTGCTGGCTTAGCATCACAGAGAAACTTTAAAGACCTGAAGTTAAAGCAAGGTAAATCGCTGGGGCCAGTGTTCTAATGTCACAGAACACAATGCATAATGCTCACTATAAGTGTCTAATGGGAGATCTATCTGTGTGTTGCCTGTCCACCATCAGCCACCTGTGTTGATAAATATCTCCTTAATCTGACACATTGTGCATTAGTGTCTCAGCCTGAGAACTAATGTTGTCCATTAGCTCGCTCTCTCCCACACCCACTAACATCACAGTGCCAGAAGCCGCTTAGCATCCATTTAGAAGGGTGTTTAGTCCGTCTCAACATCAAATGCTCATGGTTTTGTGGTGTTGCACATGTTAAACTCACATTTATATTTGGAAGATTTTTTTGAAAGTTGAATTCAAAAAAGCATGTGGCGTCTAAGTTTAAAAAGGCGTGGCACTTCTGGATGAATTGTCTGTGCCATGTTGCTGTTGTGTCATAGGGTGCTTTCACACCTGGATCGATTGGAGACGTTGTTCCGAAACAAAGGGGCGTTTCCCTTATGGCCCGGTTCGTTTGGTCATATGTGAACACAACAATCGCACTCTGAATCGGAACAAAACAACCGAGCCGAGACCGCCTAGAAGAGGTGGTCTCGGCTCGATTCCATACGAACCATGGAGCGGTTCGTTTGTAGTGAGAACACGACCGACCCACGAACCGGAAAAAATCAATAGGCAAGGTGGTCTCGTACCTTTATGTACTGCTGTCGGAGTTTTTTCGCCTTTGCGCGGCACTGCTCGACGGACCGTTCATAACCCCGCTCTTTCATTTTATAGCTGATCTTCTTGTACACTTCATGTTCTTGTGTGTAGTGTTCAATATCCGGGAGATGTGTTCTTCCGACCAAAGGCATTTCACCTCTTCGTAGCACCAAAGTAGCACCAAGTCAACCCGCGATTCATTTTGTGTTAGGCTACTGTTGTCATGGCGATGTCCCACAATGGAATGCGCGACCTGCACGCATGAGGTAGTGACGAAAAGGCGTAAGGAAAGCCCTCGAAGGGTGCGCGATTTGGACCGCTTTACAACAGTGTGGTGTGAACAGAGTGACGTATTAAATTGATTCGGAACAAAGTATTCTGTTTCGGATCTGTTCCGGAACAAAACAAATCGATCCAGGTGTGAAAGCACCTATAGACTTGGCTAGTCATAATTCTGTGCTGTTGTACACAATGTTGTTTGTTTTGTTTATTCTGTCCTGTGCCAGTGTGACACGTACCAATAACACACAATAATAACGTCATCATCAGGAGCAGGTTATCTCTGTGTTCCTTCTGTCGCTCGGCCACCCTCGTGTTTCATTCTCCTGGAGTCTGAAGACATCTGCACCTCCATCTCTCTGACACGCACTTACACAGAGCTCATTTCCAGCTTCAATACAACTATTCTATTCTATTCTATTCTATTCTATTCTATTCTATTCTATTCTATTCTATTCTATTCTATTCTATTCCATTCTACTTTCACATCTAATCTTTTTTTGGGGCACAATCTGGATTTACCTGCATAAATGGATGTTTTAAATGGAAGCAACTAATATACAAAAAAACAAGCGTAGCTTTAGTTCTGGCAGGTCACGTTAGTCAAGCTCGCATCAGCTGACTTTAAGCTGATCCACATCTACCTATAAGAATATGACACCTATCACAGCATCCATATATAAGGTCCATCAGTATTATCAGCAGCTTATCACGTTTCAGGAGCTAATTACCCTCCTTCATCCCCAGCTCCTCTTCTCGTCCAGTCAGGATTTGGCATTTTGATTACCCTTCGAATCAGACTAATTTCTCGATTTTTGTTGTGCAGTAAGATGTTGAACATTAATGATTTCTGCAATACATTTATGTTGGTTCTGTTCTGTTTACCCTGGTGGGTGGGTGGGTGGGAAGGGGGGGGGGTGGGTATCGCTGCTCTCCCTGCTCTCATCCATGCTAGGCTGCATGGGTGTGCAGGGAGTTCTTGCCTAGAACAGAACCATACTGCCAATTCAAAATGTATGCTAATTGTCAATCATCTTTGACAATTTTGACAGAAAAAGGTTGGAAAATGCTATTGATCTGATCGTGCAAACTACTTGTAAGGGTAGATATAAATTCAAGTGAGAAATGCCCATACATTTTTGTTATTTATCAACATGCAATAATGCACATCATTGCATGCAATTGATGTTAAGTGGTCGCTATATAAGACCCTCTCCTTGAAATCATAAGCAGTCTCATTGAATGCATTTGAGCTGCATGGTAGCAGTTATCAGGATGTTGAAAGTAATAAAAAAGGATGTTAAAGGTACAATATGTAACTGCTTTAACCTCTTGCAGTTAAAAAACAAAACTTCATGCATTTTGTAGCAGAACATTGTTTTGGTTGTGCTTCGGCTCTGTGTGACTATGCGGATGAAAATAGTAATCTGACTGCACATAAAACATTCACTTCTTGGTTTAAGAAATATTGTTAACAAACATAACCAGTTTAGATGGAAGGAATATCAAGCTGGCTTGCTGAAGACGTTACTATAGCTACACCCATTAATAGACAAGGTACTTCCTTGAAAATAAAATTTCAGCTCAGCACTACAACAACCCATAATTAGTACATTTCAAATCTCTCATTACTCTTCATCTCCGAAAAGCCAAGCCAATGTTGATTCTTGTTTTATTACGAGCTCTGTCAGGTTATCTTTTTCCAAAAAAAGAGAACCTGACATACCGGTCTCTCCTCTGTTTGGCACTTTTTTATCTCAAAATTTTTTTTTATCCATGTTTATCTCGACCGTTGTGACAAATATTCTATGGCATTCACAAACCATACATGCGTCAAAGTAGCCTGAGCAATTTTTTTCTATTTAGAGATATGACAAGACATGCACCGGCGAGCGACATACCGATTTCCTGCAAAAACCATCCCCCTTGTTCTAAAATATAAACACTTATAATAGGCGTACCATAGTGAATAATTAGGATAAGACAAAAACGCGGTTTGGAAGAAGGATTGATAGTGTATTGACATTCAAATTTTTGTTAGTTTTAAACAAAAAAAAGTTACACAGTGTACCTTTAGTCTGTTCTGGCTACAGACAACTTTAATTTGTTTTCAAATACAATCTGGACTAACTGTCCACACTGTTATTTCTAAGTGATCAAACTGAATCTGTGTTCGGGGAGTGTAGGCATTTTCTGGCATATATCTACAATTTTTTAGCATGATCAGCATTGTGCCAAGAGTACTATAACTACTAGGAGCAGCAAGCTGGCAGTATGGAGAGAGCTGACAGAAAGCTGGAAGTTTGTCCTCTGCTTATTTATGTCATAGCGTTTGGCTACGCTGCTGAATTCAAACCATGTATAAGACAGCGGGAGTGACAGAGGCGGGTATGTGCTGATGTGTTTTTTCTTACGCACCATTGGCAGAACTGTGCGTAGTAGGTTATAGAAGAGGTGGTGACTTGATGTTATACATATATATACAGTATATATATATATATATATATATATATACACTCACCTAAAGGATTATTAGGAACACCTGTTCAATTTCTCATTAATGCAATCAACCAATCACATGGCAGTTGCTTCAATGCATTTAGGGGTGTGGTCCTGGTCAAGACAATCTCCTGAACTCCAAACTGAATGTCAGAATGGGAAAGAAAGGTGATTTAAGCTTAAGATTTTGAGCGTGGCATGGTTGTTGGTGCCAGACGGGTCGGTCTGAGTATTTCACAATCTGCTCAGTTACTGGGATTTTCATGCACAACCATTTCTAGGGTTTACAAAGAATGGTGTGAAAAGGGAAAAACATCCAGTATGCGGCAGTCCTGTGCGCGAAAATGCCTTGTTGATGCTAGAGGTCAGAGGAGAATGGGGCGACTGATTCAAGCTGATAGAAGAGCAACTTTGACTGAAATAACCACTCGTTACAACCGAGGTATGCAGCAAAGCATTTGTGAAGCCACAACACGCACAACCTTGAGGCGGATGGGCTACAACAGCAGAAGACCCCACCGGGTACCACTCATCTCCACTACAAAAAGGAAAAAGAGGCTACAATTTGCAAGAGCTCACCAAAATTGGACAGTTAAAGACTGGAAAAATATTGCCTGGTCTGATGAGTCTCGATTTCGGTTGAGACATTTAGATGGTAGAGTCAGAATTTGGCGTAAATAAAATGAGAACATGGATTCATCATGCCTTGTTACCACTGTGCAGGCTGGTGGTGGTGGTGTAATGGTGTGGGGGATGTTTTTTTGGCACACTTTAGGCCCCTTAGTGCCAATTGGGCATCGTTTAAATGCCACGGCCTACCTGAGCATTGTTTCTGACCATGTCCATCCCTTTATGGCCACCATGTACCCATCCTCTGATGGCTACTTCCAGCAGGATAATGCACCATGTCACAAAGTTTGAATCATTTCAAATTGGTTTCTTGAACATGTCAATGAGTTCACTGTACTAAAATGCCCCCCCACAGTCACCAGATCTCAACCCAATAGAGCATCTTTGGGATGTGGTGGAACGGGAGCTTCGTGCCCTGGATGTGCATCCCACAAATCTCCATCAACTGCAAGATGCTATCCTATCAATATGGGCCAACATTTCTAAAGAATGCTTTCAGCACCTTGTTGAATCAATGCCACGTAGAATTAAGGCAGTTCTGAAGGCGAAAGGGGGTCAAACACAGTATTAGTATGGTGTTCCTAATAATCCTTTAGGTGAGTGTGTATATATATAGCATAATTTATATATTTTGTGGAAGTTTTATAAAAATCCACATAGTGATTCCAACATGGATTGCCACTTTGCAGTTTTGTTAGTGTTCTTACTGGCTTTCACATTACAATTAACCCTGGGTTAACGTCTTTTTAATCCCTGCTTTTGCTGCGTTACACCCAAATTGCACTGCCATTTATAGTTAGTTGTTTAGCTACAGACAACCAATAATAAATTGTATCAGCACTTATTAACTTAATAACACTCAACTTATTAAATATTCATGTACTTTGCACAGTCACAGAAATCATCATGCTGTGATTAGTTTCAGCGTCTGAGGGAAACGGTGTAAAATGTTCAACAGCAATAACAAACGTGTTAATTAACAATGAAAAAACAGTATTATTTTTGCAATGTTTCAGAAGACTTAAGATATCCAGAGCGGATTTATGAGGTGACATTTCTACAGATGGACGAGCAGCTATTAAAACAGGTTCCACTCTGTATTTGTCCATCAATGTTATAAACAATTTAAATATGCAAATAAGAATGTTAAATCCAGAGTTCAGCACCAAATCTCATAACTTAACAACCCAGGATTAATTAGTAACCCAAGATGAGGTATAAACAGTGTAATACTGTACATGGAACAACATAATCAGGATTATGTCTACCCAGAGCTAATAATGATCCATGATACACAGTTTCAAGTGTGACAAGCCAATATGTGTATCTGTACCTTAGGTAATTGTCAGTCCTTGAAAATGTGCACTTTCAAGTTGCTAAGTGTTAATGGTGTTCTACTTAGCTAGACACCCCATACTTAGTCATCTAAAGTTGACATTCAATGCTCAACATAACCATTTATTCCTAGAAATAGCTTTAGCACCATGTTTCAGCCCCTAATCTACATAGTAAAAACAGAATGAGGCTTATGCGATGTGTTTGCTTGTGCCAGAATACAGCTGTAAGTGTTGCAGATGCGATCGCAATGAGAGCGTGTGCAGTGCTTCGATGTGGGATGTTTTTCATTGGTGTTTATGAAGATGAGAGCCAAATTGAGTGGTAAAGTGTGGAATACAGGAGATCTGTTTTGTCCATAAGCACTTGTAGTCATTGAAATGGAGAGACAGACATGTTAGATCATGACAGCTGTAAATGTCAAGAGGATAAACTTATTGAATAGGCACTCATTGTGTGAATGCGTTTCCTTACTCCTTATTGTTGCCAAATAAATTATTGAGAACACACCTAGGGCCCTATTTTAACGATCTGAAACGCAAGTGTCAAAGCGCAAAGCGCAAGTAACTTTGTGGGTGGATCCCGGCGCTGTTGCTATTTTCCCGGCGGGATAAATGCCTCTTGCGCCTGGCGCAAATCTAAAAGGGGTTGGTCTGAAGTAGCTTCATTATTCATAGGTGTGGTTTGGGCGTAACGTGAAATAAACCAATCAGAGCGTCATCTCACATTTCCTTTAAGAGCAGGCGCGCTTGTTCTAAAGCGGATTCCTATTATAACGGCGGATTTGCCAGGCGCGCGCCAGGAGCGGTTCACAGCCGAGGAGAGCAACGTTCTTGTCAGGGCCGTAAACAGCGCCGCCGCTCCCACCACGCGCATCACGCGCTGTGCGTAGGGCACCAAGTGCTGAGGGGGCACCAAAAAATAGCCTAATGAAAAACCAATCATCAAACTTCTTGTTATAATCAGATTCAGCGCGTTCTTCCTCTTCAATCCGCAGTGGCGCCGAGCAGAGACAGAGAGCACGTCAGAAACAGAGGACAGGGTGTGTGTGTGTGTGTGTGCGTGTGTGTGTTCATCTGAGCCTCATTGGTCTGTCATTGCTCGTCAATGTCAGAATATTTGAGATGACCAATCAAATCAAAGTAGGCGGGCTTTATGTTCACAGACGCTGAGCGCGAATTTTAACAGTGCAACTCGACGCTTCAGTGTACGGTCAAGTGCGAGATAAGATGTAAGTAGCTAAACGTAACTTTATTTGACAGTTTTTTTTTAGGTCATAAATGTTAATGATTGACAAAAAATAATTAGGCAAACTAATATAGTTTTGTCTAATTTCGCTATTTTGAACTGAAAATAGGCCTATGTAACATGTAGCCTAGTGTAATAGTTTAGGCTACTGTCATTGTGAGGGGACAAGAAACATGAACAAAGCCGTTTTCATCATGTTAGGCACAGGATTAATAATGAATGTGTACATATTGAGAATAAAATACAAATTGTAACCTTTAGAAAATTAAAAAAGCCAACTTTAGGAGGGGAAGAGACAGGGCAAGATAAAAACAAAGAGAAAAAGAGTGTGATGCTGATGAGGAGAGAAAAATAATCAGCTGCCCACTGACATGGTTTTAAAGCTGTTGTTATCGATATTTTTTTATTTTATTTTTATTTTTTTGCCTTCACAACATCTTAAAATGCACATCTGTAGTTCAGAAAAATCCAAAATTTCCCCCGAACACCCCTAACTAACCTGCCTCAAATTCGGGACCCCAGTGATTATAAAACCATGCCATTGCATGGTAATGGAACTAGTTAATAGTAAGCATTAGACCCTAAACTAAAGTGTTACTTTTTATTTTTTGCATTTTTTTATAAATCATACCCTCATTGGGGGCTTAGCCCCCCCCCCCTAAATGAAAATCCTAAATGAAAATGTTTTTTTTTTTAGGGGGGGCGGGGGGGCATCATAAAGGAATTATGCTTAGGGCACCAAAATGGCTAGCAGCGGCACTGGCCGTAAAACACAGAGAAGTGACATTGGGGATGGAGAAACCCACCCAAATTAACTTCTGTTAAACAGGCGTATGATAATTTGGGTAAATGTGTAAGCTACATGTCGTCGCTGTCGGGCGGAAACCTCGTATGTCCAAATTTGGTCAATTTAATATTTTTTCACAAATCGATGCTATTGGTCAGTCTCCACGTGGGTCTGTTATTTTTACAAATTATTAACCAATCGAAAGTGTTGAAAATAGCTTGTGAGCAAACCTCTTAACTCCATTGGACACTTCAACTGTCTGAGAAACCTCGTAACTCCACCCCTTCTTCACTTGGCGCCGCCGCGCTGGAGCTTCGCGGCATTTTTTCTCCTCAAGATTGGAAGTCGCAATCCTCGTTGAGCAACACGTCCTCTGAGGTAAATGTCCTTATTCATGATTTAGTTATATAAAATATATAATAATAACAGTTTATATATTATATATAACAGTTTTATCTCGATCGAAGTAATGGTAGTGCTAGTTTAGTGTAATGTATCATTTCTGAGGATGCTAGATTTTTCTTTCTGCTATGTCTTGCATTGGACGGTAAGTTAGCTAAGTTAACTTATCATGTTGATTGAAATCTTCCATGGTTTTGTTTCTGACGAGGACATTTTATTTAAACCGCAAAAATTGCCTGTCGTTGACTTAGTTAGCCGCTATGTAACGTTATTGGTTTTGTCATCATGTTAGGTGAGATAGGTAGCTAACGTGATTTTCGTGGGGCTTAAATAAAAACCTCTCGACCCCCGCTAACGCTAGTTCTGGCACTCATCTGAGGAACAACATAATAATTTAATGTACTATGTCAGTATTGTAGCTTACAATGTCAAGGCATTCCGTCATGTTCAACAAGTAGCTACCTTTTACGTCATGTTCATCACTTTAAGCAAGCTAGCTGGCTTCTTGCCTTGTTATCATACGTAAACATGTCGTATAACTTAGTGAAACGATCATTTGACCTTTATTTATTTTATTTTTTGCAGCAACCATGTCTGTGTCCTTAAAGGAACTCTGTCAGATGGTCAATGTGCCATATGATCAGGCAAGGGCCCTATTAGACAGTGAGAGCTCTGATGGAGAGAGTGTAACGTTAGAGAGAGAGGAAGCAACAGTGGTGGAGGATACAGTGGTGGAGGATACAGTGGTGCATGCTGGTAGAGTGAATTTCTGAGAGATAATCATGATTTCACATGCCAAAATGAATGAGTTTTAATGCAGATGTATTTCACAACAATAGAAATAATAAAAAAATCACACTATTTGTATGATGTGTTTGAAAAGATTTCTCTGGTGGTCTGGAGGAAGAGGAGGCCTCACTGCTGGCTCCAGAGCAGGTGCAGTTTGACACGGGTAAGTTTGATGCTTTTCTACATTTTCTCATTAAATTGGATAAGGTCCTTCAACTATAGCCCTCACTGTTGACAGTTTATAAAGATGTAACTCATTCATGCACGTTTGGTTTGTGTGTGTATTTTGAAGTTTTCCATGGTGGAGGCGATGAGGACTCGGATGCAGAGCATTCATGCTCAGATGCTGAGGAAGACGCACCTCCAAGGAAAAGACTGAGAGCTGAGAACACCTGGAAGAAAGTCATCAACAAGAAAAGAAGAATGGTTGGAAAGTCATACATTGGAAAACAGAAGCAGAAGGAAACAATGAGGGAGCCACGGGCTATGGGGCCTAGATGTTCATCAGCAGCATGTGCCAGGTCAGGTAAACATCACTGCAGTGCAATCGGCGAGCCTGAGAGGAATACGATTTTCAATGACTTTTGGCAACATGTGACCTGGGAGGAGAAGAGAGTGTATGTGCGTGGTCTAATTGATGTGGTCCCCGTGCAAAGGAGAAGGGGGGCTGAAAATTCCCGAAGATCAAATTCGCTGTTGTTTTTTTTACGGGTCAGCGGGCAGAGAAGACGCGTCTGCAAAAGTATGTTTTTGTCTACCCTAGGAATAGGCGAGTGGTCTGCTCTTAACTGGGCAAAGGAGGGACACACGCAAGCAGAGACAGAGGGACAAACACACAGCAATGCACGTCGTTCAGTGGCAGGCCATGAATTCATTTGCAGTTTTTTGCACGACCTCCCAAAGGTGCCCTCACACTATTGCAGATCCACAACATCCAAACAGTATCTGGAACCTGTGTTTCAATCGATGGCTGATCTGTATGCAGTGTATTGTCGTGCTGCTGCAGAGAAGAATGTAACACCTTTGTCAAGGCAAGTGTTCACAAATGAGTTCAAGCGTCTCAACCTAGGCCTTTACCACCCAAAAAAGGACCAGTGCAACATCTGTTGTGCTTTCAAGACCGGCAACTTACCTGATGACGAGTGGCAGCACCATCTCCTTCAAAAAGAAGAGGCCCGCGCCGAAAAGTTGTCCGACAAAAGCAAGGCCAGCAACAACACTATGGTCTTATGTATGGACTTACAAGCCCTCCTTTTGTGCCCAAAGCTAAAAGCCTCTGCCTTGTATTACAAAACAAAGCTTGCTGTTCACAATTTTACCATGTACAACATGCTGACACACAGTGCCACATGTTATGTCTGGCATGAAGGCGAGGGATCCCTGTCTGCCAGTGAGTTTGTTTCATGCATTGTCGACTACCTCTCTGCACACACTGAGCCTGACACATTTATTCTGTGGAGTGACGGCTGCGGGTATCAGAACCGGAATGCAGTTCTAAGCAATGCACTTCTTCTGTTCTCCATGAAGAATAACAAAGTCGTCATTCAGAAGTACCTTGAGAAAGGGCATACTCAGATGGAATGCGACTCCGTTCACAGCGTCATCGAGAGGCGTCTGAGGGACCAGGATGTTTATCTCCCAGCAGAGTATGTTAACCTGATGAAGAGGGCCCGTGTAAAGCCTCATCCATATGAAGTCAAGTACATCGACCACACCTTCTTCCAGGACTTCACCAAGCTGAGGCTCTGCAAGTCTCTGCGCCCTGGAGGAAGACCTGGTGACCCAACTGTCCATGATATCAGAGCCATCAGGTAATTACCAATGCAAATCTTATGTCTTACCAATATACTCATGACATTATGATGTTGCATATTGTTTTATGAAATCTTACAGTGATTATGTTGTTGTGTTATATTTTGTGCTATTAGGTACAACAACAATGGAACGATGGACTTCAAAATCAACCACTCTGATGACTGGCATTCACATCCAAGTCACCAACTCCGAAACTCCACCTCAGACAGCCACACAGTCACCCCACTCTATTCAGACCGCCTGAAGATCAAAGAGCTGAAATTCAAACACCTCCAAGACCTGAAGGAAGTCATCCCAAAGGACTTTCACAGCTTTTACGACAATTTACTTCACTAGCTTAATATAGGATGCAGTATTAAAGGAGAACTCCTGCACAAAATGAACCTGGGGTGTAATAACACATTGGTACCGAGTCGACCGTTCTCTGGGATTTGTTTTCATGATAATCGAATGTAAAGAGTTCTATCTCTAAAAACGGTTTAGATTATAATGCTAGTATATGTTGGCATATAATAAGTAAAAAGAAATTGCTAGTTAATACCACTAACAATGCTCAAAATAGCCCCACACTAACACGGTAGCATAATGAGGGTCCAAACCGAAGCACTGAGAACTTTGTAAGTGTACAGACAGTATAAAGTATACAGACTTTATAAAGACAGTACCATCGCGGAGCCATCTTTGGGAAACAGCCTCGACCAGTCGAACCACTAACGCCATGCTAAGTGAGCTGAACTTTGAGATTCCAAGTCATAGTTCAGCTTGTAGCACGGCGTTCGTGGTTCGACTGGTCGAGACTGTTTTCCAAAGATGACTCCGGGATGGTACTGTCTTTATAAAGTATATTATTATTAAACTGTCTGTACACTTAAAAAGTTCTCAGTGCTTCGGTTTGTATGTAGGGACCCTCATTAAGCTACCGTGTTAGTGTGGGGCTATTTTGAGCATTGTTAGTGGTATTAACTAGCGATTTCTTTTTACTTATTAAATTATTTTACTCTTTACACTCGATTATCATGAAAACAAATCCCAGAGAACAGTCGACTCGGTACCAATGTGTTATTGGTGTGTTAATGAACCCCAGGTTCATTTTGCGCCGGAGTTCTCCTTTAAAGGAGAACTCCGGCGCAAAATGAACCTTTGGTCTAATTACACATTGTTACCTAGTCAACCGTTATCTGAGATTTGTTTTCATGATTATCGAATGTAAATAGTTTTATCTCTAAAAACAGTTTAGCCTATAAAGCTAGTATAACGCTAGTATATTGGGCATAGATCAATGACAAATAAAAATCGCTTGTTAATACCACTAACAAGGCTGAAAATAGACCCACACTAACACGGTAGCATAATGAGGGTCCCTACCTTCAAACCGAAGCATTGAGAACTTTGTCAGTGTCCAGACAGTTTAATAAGAAGATATTTTAAACATACAGTCAACTTCGCGTATACAGGCAGAAGCCATCTTTGAAATACAGCCTTTACCAGTCGATCTACGAATGCCGATCCAAGCCTGCTGTTCGCGCTCACCTTATCACAACTTATAGCTCGTTCACATCTCACCAGCGCACTTGGATGGGCGTTCGTAGATCGACTGGTAAAGACTGTATTTCAAGGATGGCTTCTGCCTGTATACGCGAAGTTGACTGTATGTTTAAAATATCTTCTTATTAAACTGTCTGGACACTGACAAAGTTCTCAATGCTTCGGTTTGAAGGTAGGGACCCTCATTATGCTACCGTGTTAGTGTGGGGCTATTTTCAGCCTTGTTAGTGGTATTAACAAGCGATTTTTATTTGTCATTACACTATGCCCAATATACTAGCGTTATACTAGCTTTATAGGCTAAACTGTTTTTAGAGATAAAACTATTTACATTCGATAATCATGAAAACAAATCTCAGATAACGGTTGACTAGGTAACAATGTGTAATTAGACCAAAGGTTCATTTTGCGCCGGAGTTCTCCTTTAATACTGGTATGGCAGTAAAATATGATGGCAATGTAACAACACACACAGAGCCTCACAGATACATGCACACAGACAAGGGCTAACCATACTCACAAACACAAATACACAAGCCTTAACTGTGATTTTATTATATTATAAATATTATTTTATATTAATATTATATTTTTTTTATTGTTAAACTATGATATTAGTTATTGATGTATTTTAAATGTCTACTTATTACTAGGCTTATTATAAATGTGCATTGAAGTTTTAAAATGTATATAATATAATACTTGAATTGAATGTTTTGGATACCACCATTAAATTATTGTTTTTATTATTATTTTACTGACTCAAAGTTCCCTCTCTTGGCACTCTGCATGTAAAATACCCCAATTAGTGTTTTTATGGGAGAAAAAAACGGCTGTCTACTGGCGTCGAGTAAGCCTATCTTTGGATAACTCTGTCTGTTTTTTAGGTAATAACGAGTGAAAATAGTTAGGTTAGATACATTTGAGTAGGCCTGTTTTGTTAAAGATCGAAAGCTGTAATCGAAAGCAGAAGGAAGCCCGTGAGCCACAAAGGTAAGTTTGCGTGCAGATTAGGCTAATTTCCGCCTATTAGACAGCCTAGTCAGCTCGTTTTTTTTGTTGTTGTATTGCATCACTTATAGCTCATAAACTTTTAAAATAGAGTTTAGGAAGATATATGTAACCACAACCATAAGCTTTGATTAGCTCTTAAAGCCTTGTCTCGTCAAAAGGCTCAACGCGACCGCGGACTTTAATGAACAATGCTGGCAGCAGCGAAGTCTGCGTCCGTTCCATTCTTATCAATGACAGCGTAAACTCGTATCTCCCTGCTCCCAAGTCATAAACCTCGTATCTCCGATTAAACATGATTTTGGGGAAATGTTGTGTTAATGTTGGTACACAACAGTATATAATTGCAATATAATGTATAATACCAACTTTAACGATACAATGTTTAATAACTAAAAAAATATGCAGTTTTTTTTATTTCCTGAAAAATAATGGTTTTGGAGATACGAGGATTCCGCCCGACAGCGACGATGTATGCTTTTATAATAAATTGTCTATCTATCTATCTATCTATCTATCTATCTATCTATCTATCTATCTATCTATCTATCTATCTATCTATCTATCTATCTATCTATCTATCTATCTATCTATCTATCTATCTATCTATCTATCTATCTATCTATCTATCTATCTATCTATCTATCTATCTGATTTGCAAAAATGAAAACTGCTGCTTAGATGAGAAAAGCAACGTGTATGCGCGTTGTGCACACGCTACATTGATTATGGCCAAGCATGCGCCCTTAAAATAGCATAATGAACAACGCGCAACGCGCCACTGACTTTAGACTAGGTTTTTTCTGGTCAGTGGCGCAATTTTTTTATAGAACAGCAAAATAGCATGAGGGAAACACGCCTCCTCTTTGCACTGAACCGCCCCGGGGAGCGCAAGTGTATTTCTTAGTTAACCGACGTGTGTCTGTGGAGGAAAAAGTCCGCTTTGCGCGGGTGCAAAATAGGAATGATACATGCGTCAGTGTACAAAGTCATTTCCGCCGAGTGCAAGATAGGGCCCCTTATGTGTCCCTTGTCGCAGATTTTAGTGCACGTTGATTTGATTTTGTCTTTTATTTGTATTTTTTGTCTTGTTTCATCTTGTTTTGTCTTGCTTTGTCTTGGTTTGGTCTTGGTTTGAGTTTTGTTTAGTCAGTGTAAAAAAAAATATTTTTGCGATTAAGTATATGTAAAGAATAAACACAATGCTTGACACAGTATAAAACACATATAAATAAAAAAACATGTAATTTAATACAAAAAAAAAATTCATGAACTGACAGCCTGCAGGGCCATTTACATGACACCATAATACAAAGAAAAGAAAAGGGAAAACTTTTTATGCGTTTTGGCTATTCATTTTCATGACAACAGCGTATTGGGGGCTTGGAAATGCAAACTTTTGAAAATTGTTTTCAAAGTGCAAGTTTTTGAAAATGATATCTTCTCCATGTAAACTACAAAAACCTGAATTTGTGAAAACGGTGATGTCATGCGCATGTTCAATATAGGCGCGTAGTGTTTCTTTACAAAGCCAACTACTTTTTTTAGTCGTTTTTCGCGGATATGTGTGAACAGAGATCATTTTGACAACGTTGACGTCTGCACATGAAAAACGCAGTGTCAGTTTTTAGTACATTTTAGTTGTGAAACATACCCTTAGTTGTTTTTGGTTTGTTTTGCTCTATTTTGTTCTTTCTTTTTAAAATATTTCTGCAATCCCTTATTTGATCACTATCAGCTGTAGTGCAGTTCTCATTCAGTCAGGAATCACTGTTGCATCAGGGTCAAACTTTTATTTGTTGTTGTTAACAACAAAGAATATTTGCAGAAATGATTCCTGTCCTTGGTTGATATTCCCTGTGGTGCAAACATTGGATGTTTGTACACCTCTACCCCTTTACTAACTAGAAGCAGACCGGTGCAAGGAGTGATCACTGCTGAGGCTCGCATTGCCTGCTTTTGACAAATCTGCTCTAATTGCTCTCTGATTAGTATGTTTCTCAGAGTTGCTGAAGGTCACTTTCCAGAATTGGTGAAGATAATTACTGCAGGATGACATGTGCTGCCAGCCACAGGGACGGAGGAAGACTTTACACAAAATGAAAGAAAGCACAAGGGGATGGAAAGTGATGCTGAGTGGATACAATTAGCAGGAACACATGAGCTAGAACAATATGCATGTTGTGTGTGTGTGTGTGTTGGTTTAATAACCCCTACATCCCACGTTGGAGGTGAGAATATGAAACAGCGTTTTCTCAAACACTCTTTTGAGCCCTCTATGAATCTCTTGACTCTACGGAGATTAATCAGTCTGCCGTAATCACCCGTCAAACTCTACCTTTGGTTAATTAGTCCATCCAGCATAGAATCAAGAGTCAAAAAAAAAAAAAATCATTGCCATTGAGGGAACGAGAGACAAAACCGACGGAAGAGTGAATATCATTTGTGCTGTGCAAGTGTAGCGGTGCATTTTAGGTTAGGGGAAAATGTTCTCATCAAACAAGCAATTCTTTTGTAGAGGGCATCTGTTCCCTCAGTGCACTCACTGTGGAGGCCACACCAGACACTTTCTTTGCTTTCACACTATCCCAATCCCTCTTCCACTTTTCTTTTTCTTTTTTTTCATCAGGGGTATTTAGATGTTTTTTGCACTCAGGAACTTTGCAAGGACACCTTGTTTCTCTGAAGACAATTTAATTCAAACGTAAACATTTTAATCCCAAAATGCACTTAGTATTCATATACGGATGAAGGGCAGAGCTAATGAACATGTTTCTGAGAAATAAGCTTTTAAGCAAGTCCCCAAAGACATTTTTTACAAGTTTGTGTCAAAAAAGACTTTCATTTTTATTGGAAAAGAGGGGAAAGAGACATAGAGAAATTACTGGAACAGGTGTAATTGAAGTCGGGAACATGGAGTGAAAACAACACCGCAAAACTAAGGAAACCGAGCGTCAAATGTGCTCAATATTTGTTGTAATTGAGCAGATTAAGCTAACAGCATTGATTTATGACTACACTGAACAAAAGTATTATGTTATTATCTTGGTTTTTGGGCACAATACCTTATTTTGTTCAGACATGTTCCAAGGTGTTCTTACCAAGATATACCTTAGGGAACCATATAAATACTATAGCAACTCCTTCAGAACCATGGTTTGTTATATTTATATTTATTTATATTTTTAAGTAAAAAAAATGCTCCTCACAATCCAATAAAGTGCTGTCCTACATTGTTCCTCATTTTATATATTTTTTTTCACTCGTAAATACGTCACATTACAGAAGTAAAATGGGGTTGCGATCACCTAAAATGTAATGGATGCTTCTCGGCCTCTTTGTCATGCGGTCATGCTCCCGTCTATTTCATTTTACAGGCATATTTAATAAGCAGTTAGAAACACGACAAAATGACGGATGCTTTTTGTTTGCAGTATGTTATACCTGGTCCCATCATTCATCTGCTTTTGTTTTTAAGAATAGCATCTTCACAGGAGATAATTTCTGTGCAATCTTTTATGTTTTCAATTTACCTTCTCAGCATCTTCTTCTAGTTACCGTTCCTCCATGTCTGCCCCTTCTCCCTCTCTCTGGCTCCCTCCCACTGGCGTATTGGATTTTCAGTCCATTCTAAATAAATTTAGCCACTGTGTTTTGTTGTAACGAGCTCTGTCGATTGCCTAAATGTAAGTACGCACAATTTACACCACCGGGTTGGCCATTTGTGGAATGCTTTAACATTACAAACAAATAAAAAAGCACTATCGCCTTAGGCTCACACTGGGAAGTAACACTGTGAAGTGACTAGTGGATGTGCGGTTAGCATAACATCCGAAAGGCCCCCACGTAGCAGAGGAAGAGGACATTTCCTTTCTTATTTCCATCAATATGACGGCTACGCCACACTTCTGCGTTACCAGACTGATGTTTCCTGCTAAATATTTCAACTATACGTATCCACTAAATCTTAAACTATTAATATACATGTTCTATACAGGTGGCACGCTTCTGAAGTTTTGAGCTGACTTTTTGAAATGCACACTAGCTGTGCTGATGTCCTTGGACTTACAGTTTGGCCGCTGTGGCATAATGGCTGTTATCAGTGGGGGATCCAGTGACATTGACCTGAAGCATTGTGTAGTTCCTCTTTCAGCTGAGGGTCAGATCTCTTCACACCCACTGTCTCAGGCCTCCCCGGAGGTCCCACTCACACTTAACCTTCCACTGTCACCCCTGCTGTGTTCACGGTCATCAAGCCACCTTGGAGGTCATGCGTTTGGCTGACAGCACTTCCTGTGTTTCTCTGCCTTAGCAAATAGCTTTTTAAGAGGCTGGACATAAAATAGAAATAACCAAGCAATCATTGTCCCAAAATAAACCCTGGCAGATTTAGTTTGTAATATTAACTGTTCATTAATTAATTAATTAATTAATTAATATTAATTCATTCATTCTAAATAAATAAAGTTAAATTATTGATTTGAGGTTTTTAATAATAATAATAATAATAATAATATAAATATTAGGGGTGGAACGGTACATGTATTCGTATTGAACCGAAACGGTACGGGTGTCACGGTTCGGTGCACGAATTTACATGGAGAATACACGGTATAAAAATAAATAAAACTTGCGTGCAAATTAATTAACCCTCTGGGGACGGATTGGGCGGTACCGCCCAAAATGGCATACTTTTACAAATGTGTAATTATCTTACAAACTATTAATGATAGAGAGATGCGGTCTTTTTCACCATCTTCCTCAGATTCCGCTGAAAACAGTGATAACTTACCCGGCTTGTAATTATACACACTTCCTTGTTGCGCAATACCACTATGTAAAAGGCCAATGAAATCGATGTTGTTTGGCAGATTCCGCGAACAACAACCAATGGAAAAATTGCCGATGGAGAAATATTTTTCTTACTCAATCAGAGGAAGGTTACCATGACGTTTCTAGCAAATCAGAGGACTCTGTAGCCTTGCAAGGGGTGGTACTATAGAGCTGGTAAGTCCCGCCCATCCGTAAAACTCCAAGTGGACCTCTAGGTTGAAAAAGCGTCAATGCAAGTGAATGAGAGAAAATAATTATTTTCTGATCCCGTTTGAATTGTGCCATGAATGTGAACATATGTTGTCTGTGAATTTTTTATATAATTTCTCATGTAACGAGTTTGAAAGTATATTGTATGATTCTTTGGCTAGCAGTTGTGGAATAGACATAACGAGAATGACTACACGTTGCATATGTGACGTCACTGCATAACACATTTTCCCTCCACAAATCACGGTATGATAATCTAAGGAATTAGATCGAGATGCCTGTGTGTTTTGTATCCAAATGTCACCATTCAAACAAAGCAGGCTGTTTAGTGGGATCCGTGTGCTAGTGGTGGTGACGTATATCAAACGCGTCGAAAGCAGCGAAGAGTTGTAGTCCACAAAGTGCTCTCACACAAAGTCTAACCGTATGAAAATTCTACCCGCTAAATTGTAGCATTCTTTACACGAAAAATTATATAAAAAATTCACAGACAACATATGTTCACATTCATTGCAAAATTCAAACGGGATTAGAAAATAATTATTTTCTCTCATTCACTTGCATTGACGATTTTTCAACCTAGAGGTCCAGCGGGGTAAGCGGAAGGGGCGGGACTTACCAGCTCTATATAGTTAGGGATATGACGCAAACAGCGTTGAAAGGAGAGAATGAGAGAGAGCGAACGGAGGCTTACGGAGCGGATTATCAGAGATTTATATGAGAGATAGACAGAACAATTATAATATATATATATATATATATATATATATATACACAAACAATTATAGCATTATTTATTGTTTTAGCACTTTTATGATGGCAAGCAGTAAACGATTTACGGTGGAACAAGCTCTGGAACAATTACTGGAGAGTGACGAGGAGAAAGCATTGCTTAGAAAATTCTAAGCATTCCTAAGAAAAACGCCTAGGACTATTTGTAAATAAAGTTACAGTTTTCATTGTTCTTTACACATTTTATTTAACAATTACACATGTCTGTCAAGCAAAGGCTTTGACAAATATATTTTTTGTTCAAAAACTGTTCACTATTGTTGTGTGATGTTCAGAAATAAATGACAAAAATCTAATTTTCGTTTTTGAAATTCTCTAGTTATAGTACATTTTTCACTCAAACTTCCATTATAAACACATTACATGCATGCTTATGTTAGCTTAGGGTCTTCTGAATCCATAGATACCAAACACACACGCCCTATTTTAACGATCTGAAACGCAAGTGTCAAAGCGCAAAGCGCAAGTAACTTTGTGGGCGGATCCCGGCGCTGTTGCTATTTTCCCGGCGGGATAAATGCCTCTTGCGCCTGGCGCAAATCTAAAAGGGGTTGTCTGAAGTAGCTTCATTATTCATAGGTGTGGTTTGGGCGTAACGTGAAATAAACCAATCAGAGCGTCATCTCACATTCCCTTTAAGAGCAGGCGCGCTTGTTCTAAAGCAGGTTCCTATTATAACGGCGGATTTGCCAGGCGCGCGCCAGGAGCGGTTCACAGCCGAGGAGAGCAACGTTCTCGTCAGGGCCGTAAAACACAGAGAAGTGACATTGGGGATGGAGAAACCCACCCAAATTAACTTCTGTTAAACAGGCGTATGATAATTTGGGTAAATGTGTAAGCTACATGTATGCTTTTATAATAAATTGTCTATCTATCTATCTATCTATCTATCTATCTATCTATCTATCTATCTATCTATCTATCTATCTATCTATCTATCTATCTATCTATCTATCTATCTATCTATCTATCTATCTATCTATCTATCTATCTATCTATCTATCTATCTATCTATCTATCTATCTATCTATCGTAATAATGTATGATTTGCAAAAATGAAAACTGCTGCTTAGATGAGAGAATCAAAGTGTATGCGCGTTGTGCACACGCTACATTGATTATGGCCAAGCATGCACGCTTAAAATAGCATTATGAACAACGCGCAACGCGCCACTGACTTTAGACTAGGTTTTTTCTGGTCAGTGGCGCAATTGTCTTATAGAACAGCAAAATAGCATGAGGGAAAGTTTGCGCCGGAACACGCCTCCTCTTTGCGCTGAACCGCCCCGGGGAGCGCAAGTGTATTTCTTAGTTAACCGACGTGTGTCTGTGGAGGAAAAAGCCCGCTTTGCGCGGGTGCAAAATAGGAATGATACATGCGTCAGTGTACTAAGTCATTTGCGCCGAGTGCAAGATAGGGCCCATAGTGTTCCATCTCCATTACATATGGTTTATAAGGCCAAATGTAAAAATAGAGAAAACGGACCAAAAAGGGCTTAGTCTCCAGAGGGTTAACCCTTCTCTTACCCACAGCAATCCACCTGGTAAATTTGGATGTCCTAACCCTCCCCACTGACCAATAATAAGCCCTTCACTTTTCCCCCAGTTCATTCTTGCTGAAGATGCCCTCTCATATTTTCTAATAATTCCCGTTAAAATGTCAACATCATTTTGACTCGTGATAAAGACAGTGATATCGTCTGCATAAGCAGATAATGACAGCCTACTACTATTATTTATACCAGGAAGTAAAATTCTCTTCAGATCTCTCCTTATCCTACACAACAGTGGCTCAATGGCGAGACTATAGAATTGTCCAGAAAGGGGGCAACCCTGCCTAATACCCCTTGATACCGGTATTGGTGCACTTAATCCTCCTCCAGCTTTTACCATCACAAAAACATTTGAATATAACAACTTAATATAAGATATAAAATTCTCTCCAAATCCAAATTGTTTTAAAACCTTAAGAAGATACACATGGTCAACCCGATCGAATGCAATATCGATGGGAATGCAATACGTCTGGTCATTTTGAACCAATATCTCTAAATAACACTTTAACCTGTTTGCTAAACACTTTGACAGTATTGTATAGTCCAAACACAATAGAGAAACTGGTCTCCAATTCTTTAGAAGACCTAGATCTCCTTTTTTTGGAAGCAAAGACAGTACAGCTCTTCGGCAGCTTATAGGAAGTGTTCCACTTGTGATGCTTTGAATGAGTACTTCATACAGATCTTGTCCTAACACATCCCAAAAAGCTTGGTAAAACTCACCTGGCAGTCCATCAATTCCTGGAGAACGTCCTCTTGATAACTGTTGCATTGCTGCTGTAATCTCCTGAAAAGTTATTTGACTGTCTATTAATGTTCTCCCCTCATCTTCCACCTGATGTAAGTCACTCAGCAAATCAGAAGCACTCTCAACTTCACAGTTCTCAGCGTCATACAGTTCTTTGTAAAAGTTAACTGCCAGCTTCTTTATTTCCACCGGGTCTGACGTTATAGTCCCATCAGGCCGTTGAAGATGATATATTTGTTTTTGTTGGGAGCTTTACTTTTCAAGGTTGAAAAAGAATGATGTAGGAGCGTCCATGTCTTTAATAGAACAGATTCTCGCCCGTACCATTGCTCCTTTCACTTGCTCCTGTAACAACGAGCCAAGTTCTTTCTTTTTCTTATTCAACAGCTCACTCTGCCCAGTTCCATTATCACTAAAAATAATACTTTCCATTCTTTGAATGTCTTTCTCCAAGCTTTTTACTGCAAACTTCACCCTTGATGTATTATGTGAACTGTAATTTTGACAAAATATTCTTATATGTACTTTGCTAACATCCCACCACTGACACATGTTTTCAAAAGAATCTTTCTGCATTTTCCATTTATTCCAGAATAATTTAAAACTATCACAAAATAAAGCATCTGGTAATAATTTAACATTAAAATGCCAAAAATAATTTGGCTTTGTAATTGACTTCATGTTAAAATCAAATAAAACCAAGTGGTGGTCTGAAAACCCAACAGGTAAAATAACAGCATTCATCACCTTATTATTCCATGTTTTATCAATATAAAATCTGTCTAGTCTGGCCCCACTAACCCTATTCTCAGATGCTTAAACCCATGTATATTGTCTGATTCCTATATTTCTTTTCCTCCAAATATCAATCAAATTAAGCTCTTTTATAATTTTTGATAATACCACACTTGACTCATTATGAGGTTCCTCCCCATTCCTATCAATTATAAAATCGACAGTACAGTTCCAGTCACCTCCCATGATAACACACACCTGATCTCCAATTTTCTGAACAGCATTTTTTAGTTTAATAAAAACCTCCACCCGCTCAGGCCCAATATTTGGTGCATAAACATTTATAAGCACAGACACAGTTCCCTTAAATTCTATATGCATTAAAAATACTCTTCCCTTTACAACTTCTTCTGCAACTAAAATATTTACATTTGTATTTTTTGAGAATAATATGGCTACACCAGAACTCAAATTTGTCCCATGGCTCAGGACACATTTTCCCTCCCACCATCTATCCCATTCCGACTCATTATCTATATTAGAATGTGTTTCTTGTAAAAAAACAATATCCACCTTCTTAATTCTAAATAATTCTGACACCATTGCCAACTTATTTCCATCCCTACCCCCATTTATATTTAAGGAGCCTGCTCTCAAAAACTCCATAAAAAGGGAAAGATATAAAAAGGACAGAAATAGAGTGAAAAGACAAAGAATAGCCGACACCCTTTGTGTTTTAATCATTTTGTGAAGCGTTTGCCTTACTCTTTCTTAACTTCGTTAAGATCTTCCTTAACCGAAATCTTTTCTGCTTGCTAAGAACCTCAAGACTAACGTTTCTTTGTAACAAAGTCACCGACACTATAAATTTCCCGATGTCTGGGAAAAAATCTTTGACTTCCACAGTCTTTCCAAAAGTTGTATCAAGAAAGTCATTTATTTCTTGCAGTGTATATGCATCTTCCATGCTTTGTGAACCAATATCTGAAATTTCAGAGAAATGATCATCATCTCCCATTTCAGAATCAGTACACATTTTGAATCATTTCAACATTTACTTTTCCTTTGTTGACATCATCAGTCATCACACTACTTTCCCCCATTCTAGATGCATCATTTTGTCCAATAGAAATCTCTCGTTTTCATCAACATCATCTTTCTGATCATTACTGTCAGTCAAATCAACATTAACAACGTTCCTTTCCCCTGTAATCTGAGTTGGTTCTTTCTCATAATTAGTTTCATCAGTATTAATCTGGACATCTTCAATTTTTTCCTGAACATCCTCAGCAGCAGCGCTATGTTCAGCTCCCTCTTCCTGCCTATCCTGGGCCTTATGTGGGCATGCCATCCTCTTATGCCCAATATCCCCACACTCAAAGCACTTCATGCTACCAGTAGTAGCATAAACCACATATGTTTTTCCTTTGTGGCCAACTCTAAACGATACATCCAGCTCTGGCTGATTCAAAAACATAAACACTTGCCTCCTGAAAGACATTACGTGCTTCAAAGCTTCGTTTCTGCATCTCAGTGGAATAGTTCTAATACCACTTGCAAACTTTCCATATCTCGCTAACGCTCTTTCAATTTCATCATTCTGAATGAAAGGGGGAACGTTAGACACGGTTATACGGGTCGTCGGCGTTACCAGCGGTGAAATGATAATAAAATCTCCACCTACCACAATTCCTTCGCTTATCAACCGATTTGCCAGTTCTTCCTCCTTTACAAACACCACTACCGCCTTATTCATCTTCGACGCCGAAGAAATGTTTTCATATCCGATTAGTTCTCCAACCACCAGTAACACATCTTCCACCGTCACGCCTTGTGCAGGCACACACCTGACGCCGTGACGGAGCGACACAGGTGACACCACCACCTCCGCGGCCGCGGGGCGAGACGCCATCTCAGTGCCGTCACAAAAGTTTCCAAATAAACAAAATCTCTGCTCCCTTAGTCAAAGAAGTATTCCTCAGAGGAAATACTATTCCTCTTCTAATACATTTTTATTTAAGTGCAGTAGAAAATAGAAATACGAAAAAAACTCCCGTAGCCTACTCCTCGTGAACCCTCACGCACACCCCAAAAGGCTCCCAGCGTGCACCGAGAGAGAGAGAGAGAGAGAGGGGCGCGGGCGCGATCGAACTCTGTGTGTGTGTGTGTGTGTGAGAGAGAGAGAGGCGCGGTCGCGATCGAACAGTGGAAACATAAAAAACATACTCCGTCATTTTGTTCATACAGATCATTAAACCTGCAAATTGTTTACTTATATTTGTGTACACTCGCAATAAAACACAACATTGTGCTTTTGTCACACTGTAAACTCTTGTCAAACTGTAACCTACAACTGTCACCCAACCAAAATCACACACACACACACACACACACACACACACACACACACACACACACACACACACACATACCTACTTAACCACAATGTGAGGACGTATGACTGGGAACCCTACCTTTAGGGACACCCCTTTCTGAAGGGTCTAGAGACAAAAGAAAGACATGACTGCACTTCTGGAGAAGCTGTCATCACACTTATCACTTGATTTTATTAATAAAAGTCTTCCTTAAAGACCTGACATTTTGCCTTCACTTTAGGGACAGTATTTTTTATGTCCATTTTGGGGACATTAAACACAAACTCTGATCAAGTCATACTTTGAGGACCATGGTGATACACAGACTCTGGTTAAGTCATACTTTGAGGACCATGGTGATACACAGACTCTGGTTAAGTCATACTTTGAGGACCATGGTGATACACAGATTCTGGTAAAGGTATAATATCAGGACTTTGTTGAGATGGTATATATTTAGTGAGTAAACAGTTTTTTATTTTTATTTTTATTTCGTCAAGATCACAGAAAATGGGTAGCCAACATTTTTGTCTGATTTGTAGCTTGAGATGAAGTGTCCTTCACTGCTCAGTTGGGGAATGACAATTAACATTCAGAAATATTATTCATTTGACTGTATTTGATTGATTGACTATCAGAGAGAACCAAAGATGGAACTGAAGACAATAGTGTCATTATTCAGCTCAATTCTATTTCAACTGTAAAACAGCTCTACAGAAGTCATTTAATAATTGCTGAAATTTTACAAGTTATGTGCCTGAAGTAGAGGTCAGCACAGGCTTTAAACTTAAGCCCAAACCCGGCCCGTACCCGAAATCATTTAACCTGACCCGAACATTACGGTTATATTTTAAGCCTGAGCCCGACCCAAACCCGAGGTCCGTTTCTCAGTAAATTGCTTTTTTTTTGTGCAATATGCTGTATTTTATGATTGCTTGCCACGATAATTAAAAAAATAAGCTACATGTACAAACACCGTTTCACCAAGGCACATCGGCCCCTCATCAGTCAGCACACAAGAAAAAAAAGAGAAAAAGCACAGAACTTACTAATTACGAAACTTTGATGAGGTTGAAAAGGTGAAACAGTCATAAATTCCCCTGGAACCCAAACATTAAACTTCATAAAGTTTGCGCAGTTGCACAACTATTTACACAAATATAGCCTATCCTTCTCAGTCCGAGTTATGAATGAAGGGAACAGCATCGCGAGCTGATGTTTCAGCGCATCCTCTGACTGCGTGTTGTGACTGAAATTGTGTGTGCGGGAGCACATGCACAAAAAAGTTTTGTAAAATGATATATGATAAAATAAAAATGATTCATATATCATTTTACAAAATTGTTTTGTTTGTTATTTCGATCACATCACAATCAGAGGAGGACGGCTGAAACTGCACACATCTACTTTCTCTCTCGCGTGATCGTATAATTACGATCACAACACAGCAAGCAGCCGAGCACACGGCACGCAAACTAATATATATATATATAGCCTAAATAGTTTTTCTAAGACCACGGCCTGCATCCCTCTAGTTAATTTAGCATCGACTGCAAAATAATCATTATCACAAAAACATCTTGAGTCTTTGGCTACTCACTGGGGCTTTAACACATTAGTCATGTTCTTCTGTAAAGTGTAGTAATTGTCCAAAAAACAAACAAAAAAAACACACACTTCAATTAAATGACTCTTTGGGGACTTGATAGACACACACACACTCCGATTAAATGACTCTTTGGGGACTTGAGAGACACACACACTCCGATTAAATGACTCTTTGGGGACTTGAGAGACACACACACACTCCGATTAAATGACTCTTTGGGGACTTGAGAGACACACACACTCCGATTAAATGACTCTTTGGGGACTTGAGAGACACACACACACTCCGATTAAATGACTCTTTGGGGACTTGAGAGACACACACACACTCCGATTAAATGACTCTTTGGGGACTTGAGAGACACACACACTCCGATTAAATGACTCTTTGGGGACTTGAGAGACACACACACACACTCCGATTAAATGACTCTTTGGGGACTTGAGAGACACACACACACACTCCGATTAAATGATTCTTTGGGGACTTGAGAGACACACACACTCCGATTAAATGACTCTTTGGGGACTTGAGAGACACACACACACACACACACACTCCGATTAAATGACTCTTTGGGGACTTGAGAGACACACACACTCCGATTAAATGACTCTTTGGGGACTTGAGAGACACACACACTCCGATTAAATGACTCTTTCGGGACTTGAGAGACACACACTCCAAGTAAATGACTCTTTGGGGACTTGAGAGACACACACACTCCGATTAAATGACTCTTTGGGGACTCGAGTGACACACACTCCAATTAAATGACTCTTTAATATTAACAGTCTTGAACACATTGTGTTGAAAGTACACATTGCAGTTAATGACAGAAATTCAAAAACATAAAAAAAAAAAAAAAGAACAATGAAAAATCAATTAACTTGGAGGTGGGAATGATTCTCAGTGCACAACCATCCTCGATATTTCCTCCATCCACCCATCAAAATCTCTACCTCCTCCTTTACCTTCACTCCTCCCTCTTTACCTTCACTCCTCCCTCTTTTCAACCTCTTTACCTTCACTCCTCCCTCTTTTCCATCCTCTTTACCTTCACTCCTCCCCATTTTCTCCCTCTTTACCTTCACTCCTCCCTCTTTTCCATCCTCTTTACCTTCACTCCTCCCCCATTTTCTCCCTCTTTACCTTCACTCCTCCCTCTTTTCCATCCTCTTTACCTTCACTCCTCCCTCTTTTCTCCCTCTTTACCTTCACTCCTCCCTCTTTTCCATCCTCTTTACCTTCACTCCTCCCCCATTTTCTCCCTCTTTACCTTCACTCCTCCCTCTTTTCCATCCTCTTTACCTTCACTCCTCCCTCTTTTCTCCCTCTTTACCTTCACTCCTCCCTCTTTTCCATCCTCTTTACCTTCACTCCTCCCCCATTTTCTCCCTCTTTACCTTCACTCCTCCCTCTTTTCCATCCTCTTTACCTTCACTCCTCCCCCATTTTCTCCCTCTTTACCTTCAATCCTCCCTCTTTTCCATCCTCTTTACCTTTACTCCTCCCTCTTTTCAACCTGTTTACCTTCACTCCTCCCTCTTTTCAACCTGTTTACCTTCACTCCTCCCTCTTTTCCATCCTCTTTACCTTCACTCCTCCCCATTTTCTCCCTCTTTACCTTCACTCCTCCCTCTTTCATCCTTTACATTAGCTGTGTTGGACATGGGCTGTGGCTGGATGTAACCGATCGGTGAGAGTTGCCGTGTGGAGGCGGGAGGAGCTGAAAACTGAGACGTGAGTTTGACTCTTTCTGCTTCCCGTAGTGACGCTTGCGCTGTGTTTGCATACTTTACCACAGCTGAAGTGGAATAAATGCATTATTTGCCAAATACACCGATATTTCAGAGACATTTTGATTCAATACATGTACTGCTTAATACAGCGTCTGTTTGTACAAGAATATAGTTCAACATAAGCCTAAATCCCAATGAAGTGGGGTCTACATTGTATCAGTTTTATTTTGATAACCATGACAATATAACATCGCGACTACATGAAAAGAGCTTTCACTGTTATAAAAAACAGATTTGTGCGGTGGATTCGGCAAATCGTGGATCAGTTGTGTCGTCATCAGAGCTCGTGAGTCGCTCTGGAGAAACTGCTCTGGCTGAGTCCTGCTCTCGAATCGCTCTCGCCGTACTCTGAGACCATACGTCACAGTCACGGGGCGTCGCTGTCTGAAGCCGTACACAAGCTCTAACCGTCATGCACTGCTCAAGTCAGCCGTCTGTGCAGCGCTGTCCAACAAGTTCAACAAGCATAAAGCTCTCCTCCCTCTTTACATCATCTTTATATTCTCCTCCCTCTTTACATCCCCTTTACATTCTCCTCCCTCTTTACATCTTTTACATTCTCTCCTCCCTCTTTACATCCCCTTTACATTCTCTCCTCCCTCTTCACATCCCCTTTACATTCTCTCCTCCCTCTTTACATCCCCTTTACATTCTCTCCTCCCTCTTCACATCCCCTTTACATTCTCTCCTCCCTCTTTACATTCTTTCCCCCCTCTTTACATTCTCTCCTCCCTCTTTACATCCTCTTTACATTCTCTCCTCCCTTTTTAAATTCTCTCCTCCCTCTTTACATCCTCTTTATATTATCTCCTCCCTCTTTACATTCTCTCCTCCCTCTTTACATTCTCTTCTCCCTCTTTACATTCTCTCCTCCCTCTTTACATTCTCTCCTCCCTCTTTACATTCATTCTCTCCTCCCTCTTTACATCCTCTTTACATTCTCTCCTCCCTCTTTACATTCTCTCCTCCCTCTTTACATCCTCTTTATATTCTCTCCTCCCTCTTTACATTCTCTTCTCCCTCTTTACATTCTCTCCTCCCTCTTTACATTCTCTCCTCCCTCTTTACATTCTCTCCTCCCTCTTTACATTCTCTCCTCCCTCTTTACATTCTCTCCTCCCTCTTTACATCCCCTTTACATTCCCATCCCTCTTTACATCCTCTTCTCCCTCTTTACATTCTCTCCTCCCTCTTTACATCCCCTTTACATTCTCTCCTCCCTCTTTACATCCTCTCCTCCCTCTTTACATTCTCTTTATATTCTCTCCTCCCTCTTTACATTCTCTCCTCCCTCTTTACATTCTCTTTATATTATCTCCTCCCTCTTTACATTCTCTCCTCCCTCTTTACATTCTCTTCTCCCTCTTTACATTCTCTCCTCCCTCTTTACATTCTCTCCTCCCTCTTTACATTCTCTCCTCCCTCTTTACATTCTCTCCTCCCTCTTTACATTCTCTCCTCCCTCTTTACATTCTCTCCTCCCTCTTTACATTCTCTCCTCCCTCTTTACATCCCCTTTACATTCTCATCCCCCTTTACATTCTCTCCTCCCTCTTTACATTCTCTCCTCCCTCTTTACATTCATTCTCTCCTCCCTCTTTACATCCTCTTTACATTATCTCCTCCCTCTTTACATTCTCTCCTCCCTCTTTACATTCTCTTCTCCCTCTTTACATTCTCTCCCCCCTCTTTACATTCTCTCCCCCCTCTTTACATTCTCTCCTCCCTCTTTACATTCTCTCCTCCCTCTTTACATTCTCTCCTCCCTCTTTACATCCCCTTTACATTCTCTCCTCCCTCTTTACATTCTCTTCTCCCTCTTTACATTCTCTCCTCCCTCTTTACATTCTCTCCTCCCTCTTTACATCCTCTTTACATTCTCTCCTCCCTCTTTACATCCTCTTTACATTCTCTCCTCCCTCTTTACGTTCCCTCCTCCCTCTTTACATTCTCTCCTCCCTCTTTACATCCTCTTTATATTATCTCCTCCCTCTTTACATTCTCTCCTCCCGCTTTACATTCTCTTCTCCCTCTTTACATTCTCTCCTCCCTCTTTACATTCTCTCCTCCCTCTTTACATTCTCTCCTCCCTCTTTACATCCCCTTTACATTCTCATCCCTCTTTACATCCTCTTCTCCCTCTTTACATTCTCTCCTCCCTCTTTACATCCCCTTTACATTCTCTCCTCCCTCTTTACATTCTCTTCTCCCTCTTTACATTCTCTCCTCCCTCTTCACATCCTCTCCTCCCTCTTTACATCCTCTTTACATTCTCTCCTCCCTCTTTACATTCTCTTCTCCCTCTTTACATTCTCTCCTCCCGCTTTACATTCTCTTCTCCCTCTTTACATTCTCTCCTCCCTCTTTACATTCTCTCCTCCCTCTTTACATTCTCTCCTCCCTCTTTACATCCTTTACATTCTCTCCTCCCTCTTTACAATCTCTCCTCCCTCTTTACATTCTCTCCTCCCTCTTTACATCCCCTTTACATTCTCTCCTCCCTCTTTACATCCCCTTTACATTATCTCCTCCCTCTTTACATTCTCTCCTCCCTCTTTACATTCTCTTCTCCCTCTTTACATTCTCTCCTCCCTCTTTACATCCCCTTTACATTCTCTCCTCCCTCTTTACATCCTTTACATTCTCTCCTCCCTCTTTACATCCTTTACATTCTCTCCTCCCTCTTTACATCCTTTACATTCTCTCCTCCCTCTTTACATTCTCTCCTCCCTCTTTACATCCCCTTTACATTCTCTCCTCCCTCTTTACATTCTCTCCTCCCTCTTTACATCCCCTTTACATTCTCTCCTCCCTCTTTACATTCTCTTCTCTCCTCCCTCTTTACATTCTCTCCTCCCTCTTTACATCCCCTTTACATTCTCTCCTCCCTCTTTACATGCTCTTTACATTCTCTCCTCCCTCTTTACAGTCTCTCCTCCCTCTTTACATCCTTTACATTATCTCCTCCCTCTTTACATTCTCTCCTCCCTCTTTACATTCTCTCCTCCCTCTTTACATCCTTTACATTATCTCCTCCCTCTTTACATTCTCTCCTTCCTCTTTACATTCTCTCCTCCCTCTTTACATCCATTACATTCTCTCCTCCCTCTTTACATTCCCTTTACATTCTCTCCTCCCTCTTTACATCCTTTACATTATCTCCTCCCTCTTTACATTCCCTTTACATTCTCTCCTCCCTCTTTACATCCTTTACATTATCTCCTCCCTCTTTACATTCCCTTTACATCCTCTCCTCCCTCTTTACATCCTTTACATTATCTCCTCCCTCTTTACATTCCCTTTACATTCTCTCCTCCCTCTTTACATTCTCTCCTCCCTCTTTACACCCCCTTTACATTCTCTCCTCCCTCTTTACATCCCCTTTACATTCTCTCCTCCCTCTTTACATCCTCTTTACATTCTCTCCTCCCTCTTTACATCCTCTTTACATTCTCTCCTCCCTCTTTACATCCTCTTTACATTCTCTCCTCTTTACATTCACTCCTCCTCTTTACACCCCCTTTACATTCTCTCCTCCCTCTTTACATTCTCTCCTCCCTCTTTACATCCTCTTTACATTCTCTCCTCTTTACATTCTCTCCTCCCTCTTTACACCCCCTTTACATTCTCTCCTCCCTCTTTACATCCCCTTTACATTCTCTCCTCCCTCTTTACATCCTCTTTACATTCTCTCCTCCCTCTTTACATCCTCTTTACATTCTCTCCTCCCTCTTTACATCCTCTTTACATTCTCTCCTCTTTACATTCACTCCTTCTCTTTACATCCCCTTTACTTTACAGATGTAAAGAGGGAGGAGAATGTAAAGGGGATGTAAAGAGGGAGGAGAATATAAAGATGATGTAAAGAGGGAGGAGAGCTTTATGCTTGTTGAACTTGTTGGACAGCGCTGCACAGACGGCTGACTTGAGCAGTGCATGACGGTTAGAGCTTGTGTACGGCTTCAGACAGCGACGCCCCGTGACTGTGACGTATGGTCTCAGAGTACGGCGAGAGCGATTCGAGAGCAGGACTCAGCCAGAGCAGTTTCTCCAGAGCGACTCACGAGCTCTGATGACGACACAACTGATCCACGATTTGCCGAATCCACCGCACAAATCTGTTTTTTATAACAGTGAAAGCTCTTTTCATGTAGTCGCGATGTTATATTGTCATGGTTATCAAAATAAAACTGATACAATGTAGACCCCACTTCATTGGGATTTAGGCTTATGTTGAACTATATTCTTGTACAAACAGACGCTGTATTAAGCAGTACATGTATTGAATCAAAATGTCTCTGAAATATCGGTGTATTTGGCAAATAATGCATTTATTCCACTTCAGCTGTGGTAAAGTATGCAAACACAGCGCAAGCGTCACTACGGGAAGCAGAAAGTGTCAAACTCACGTCTCAGTTTTCAGCTCCTCCCGCCTCCACACGGCAACTCTCACCGATCGGTTACATCCAGCCACAGCCCATGTCCAACACAGCTAATCACTCTTCACTTTATCGTCTTTACATTCTCTCCTCCCTCTATAACAGAAATATCAAAAAGTTTAACATGACATTCCATCCAACTTCATTGCAACTGAACAAAGAAAACTGAATAAATGAAATTAGACTATATTACTATCCTCTACTTCTTCATTAGCTTTCTTATACTCTAACTTTTCACTTTATATTCTGTTTCATTCCATCCTCAGAATATTTCTACACCTTTATCCTCATTTCTTTTAATTAAGCTCAATTTCTTACAAAAAGAGCATAATATGCAAAGTGTTGAAGTGTTGATGGCTCCCTACAAACCACCCTTTCTTTTAAGAGTCGTGATCCTGTTCCGCACATAATTTTTCACACCAGTCCATGTTCGCTGCTTCAAAGCTTCTGGCTCTGCGTGAATGCATCTTTCACAGTCTTGCTTACCAGGAACTTTGCATGTCTTGATGAACTTCATCATGTGTCTCTCTACTGCTTTTACCTCACTGTCCTCCCATTTCTTTTTTGGAGCGTGTGAAGAACCTATGAAATAGTTAAAAAGTAAATTCTCATTACAACTAAATCGGTGAGTAAAGACCAAATCAAGATTGTGTCCTCATGTGTTGATTATTTGAATTTGGCTGGATATTGCTGCTTGGAGCTAATTCATGTTTATTTGATTATTGTTGTTTGTGCAGTTTAGAGATTTTTCTTACATTGATCCACCTGTGAAACAGATTGATCAGATTGAACAGGTTGAACAGGTTGATCAGATTGAACAGGTTGAACAGGTCGATCAGTCTCTGCTGGTGCTGTTGTCTGAGATAGGTCACTGTAGTCCTCCTCATCACTTGACATGGAATCACCTTGGGCCTCAAGTTGCTCTAAATAATTAAATGACAATAAAATTAACACTATATTGCTTATACTTAGTATCTGTGACATGATGTGTTTTGCAAATAAGTACAGCACAGATACACACAGACTAAATATACTCATACCATTTGGGTCAATTTCAATGTCATCAAGTTTCTTTCCTTTGTAGTCAGACAGTGTTCCTTTCTCCATGGCCATTAGGACTTTACTCATTTTTGCCAGCTGCAGTGTTCCCTCTGGTAACCGGTAATACTGTCTGTGGATTCTGATATCGTGACCAAGGAAATCAGCCAGTTGGTCTGCTTCATTCTCATCAAGGTTAAGAATTTTAGACATGGTTGCTATGTGTTTCCTGAGCCTAGTTGATGACAGTGCTTCAGGGTTCTTTATGCCACATTCGCAAGCAGCTTTGTTGATGCACTCTCCACCTCTGTAGGCTGACATTGCTCCACATCTGGCAAACATAAAGGGATTCTCTGCTGGAACACCACAAAGCTCCCGCGTTTCAACGAGCAGCTCCATGGCAGAAACCATGGAAGGCTTGAGGAGCACAGGAACCTTTCTGCCTCGTTTACCCCGGATCTCAACTCTTGTGAAGTGCAGACACAGCTTCCTCTCAAACTCAGACAGACAGATGGCAATGTCTTTGTGTAGCTCAGAAGAATCCCTACTTTTAAAAGCTGACAAAAGCATCCGGGATACCTCACCTTCTCTCCTTCGGTTGAACAGGATGACCTGGGACAGTGTGACCTTGGCTAGAGCAGAGTAGCTGTCAGCAGAAGGGCAAGTTCTGAGCTTACTTAGGAGCCCATCGTGTTTCTTTTCAAGATGTGTGTGCAGGACTTTGACATCCTGAGTGAAAGGAATGATCTGTGGTGTGTTCCACTTGGCTTCTTTCAATGTAGTTATAGCACCAGCAGAAATGTACTCATTCCACCTTGCCTGGTGTATTTTCCTGAAGTCTCGGGCGCATTCAGCACGATCATGATCTCCATACATCATGGCATTGCTCTCAACAATGCTACAGACCTTGTTTAAAGAATGCCCAAGTTTGAGAGCTAAAGAAGGAATGCGGTAGGAGTTTTTCTCTTCATTGTAGCCACATAAAACTTTAACAGCTGCTATGACATGTTTGAAGTTTGCTGGTATGAAGAAGTCTACCATTGTTCTCAGTGGGGTAATCTTCCTTGCTTCAAGAAGAAGTCTGCCTACTTCTCTCATCTTCTGTCTGATGTAGTCATGTTTGGTCACATCAGACCCCATCCTGTTGAACATGTGCTCCCCCAGCTGCATGATGCATCTGTCAGTATGAACTACACGCGAAACTTCATCATAGTTCATAAAGGACAGTATTTTCTTGAAACCTTTGCTCACTTCTAAGCCAACTGGTGTGTTTAAAGCACACAGAGATCGAACTCTTTTCCTGCCCTGGGCATCATCCTCTTTAGGTTTAAGGGGACAGTTTTTGATATGCTTCCAAAGGCTATGCTTGTTGTAAAGCCCTTGGCAGTAAATGCAGTGAATAAATTCTTTGGCTCTTTGTCTATTTTTTGGACGGTAGCAGGCAATCATCTCCCCATGTCCTTGTCTCACCACATCTGTGTTGTGGGCAAAGTTGCCCCTTTTTCTAAGGAGGTTTAACTGGACTTGTCTTTCTTTGGAATGTTTTGGAAATGCTATTGCCTTTACAACCCCCACTTCGTTGCGATGGACAAATTCAAGGTGTCTTGCCATTTTTGAATATGGCTTAGAGCAATAAAGGCAATACTGCTTCTTGTTGTACGCCTTGCGTTCCTGCTTTGGTGATGGCATTGACTGAATAAAAGTCTTTTCACCAGACAAAGTGTTTGTCTCTTTAGATTGGCATTTCATCTTTTTTGGTGATGGTGCGGTCATAAATTGATCAGATGAACTACCTGCCTCGTTGGGAGATGTTGGATGTATCAAAGCACTTTTGACCATGTCATGTCCAGAAGAACTACCATCCGATTCATCGGAGCTGATTTTTGGTATGTAGTCAACATCGCTGTAGTCTGTGACATCGCTGTAGTCTGTGTCACAGACGGAACTTCCGGAATACTGAATGAGAGAATTTAACACTTACTCAAGGCAGTGGTTGCTGTAACATTACGTTTCATCATATTGCGGATACTATTATGCAAGCCAATTCATAATTATGCAAAAAAAAATTGCATATAAAGTATCACATGGCAAGTCACATACCTGTCTTTTTCTTGATGGCCTTAAAGAGGATATCTGGAAGAGGATGAATACAAACCAATATAAATGATATATAATTTCATATAATCTATTGTTAGTTCTACCAGTGCAATACACCCCGACCATCCCAATAATTCAGCAAATGAATCTACCCACCTCCCATGAGAGTGTCTCAGACACCTGTGATGAGTGAACCACTGGTGTTGACACAGCACAAGGTGAAGATAAGGGTGGAGCAGGCGAGGATGAGGATGATGAATGCTGCGCATAAGGCGATGAGGGCTTCACAGGCGAGGATGATGAAGGCTGCACAGGCGAGGCTGATGAAGGCTGCACAGGCGAGGCTGATGAAGGCTGCACAGGCGAGGCTGATGAAGGCTGCACAGGCCAGGCTGATGAAGGCTGCCCAGGCGAGGCTGATGAAGGCTGCCCAGGCGAGGCTGATGAAGGCTGCCCAGGTGAGGATGATGAAGGCTGCACAGGCGAGGATGATGAAGGCTGCCCAGGCCAGGCTGATGAAGGCTGCCCAGGCCAGGCTGATGAAGGCTGCCCAGGCGAGGATGATGAAGGCTGCCCAGGCGAGGCTGATGAAGGCTGCACAGGCGAGGATGATGAAGGCTGCCCAGGCGAGGATGATGAAGGCTGCCCAGGCGAGGATGATGAAGGCTGCCCAGGCGAGGATGATGAAGGCTGCCCAGGCGAGGATGATGAAGGCTGCACAGACGAGGCTGATGAAGGCTGCCCAGGCGAGGCTGATGAAGGCTGCCCAGGCGAGGATGATGAAGGCTGCCCAGGCGAGGCTGATGAAGGCTGCACAGGCGAGGCTGATGAAGGCTGCACAGGCGAGGCTGATGAAGGCTGCCCAGGCCAGGCTGATGAAGGCTGCCCAGGCGAGGCTGATGAAGGCTGCCCAGGCGAGGCTGATGAAGGCTGCCCAGGCGAGGCTGATGAAGGCTGCACAGACGAGGCTGATGAAGGCTGCACAGGCGAGGATGATGAAGGCTGCCCAGGCGAGGCTGATGAAGGCTGCACAGGCGAGGCTGATGAAGGCTGCACAGGCGAGGCTGATGAAGGCTGCCCAGGCGAGGCTGATGAAGGCTGCACAGACGAGGCTGATGAAGGCTGCCCAGGCGAGGATGATGAAGGCTGCCCAGGCGAGGCTGATGAAGGCTGCACAGGCGAGGATGATGAAGGCTGCCCAGGCGAGGCTGATGAAGGCTGCCCAGGCGAGGCTGATGAAGGCTGCCCAGGCGAGGCTGATGAAGGCTGCACAGGCGAGGATGATGAAGGCTGCCCAGGCGAGGCTGATGAAGGCTGCCCAGGCGAGGCTGATGAAGGCTGCCCAGGCGAGGCTGATGAAGGCTGCCCAGGTGAGGCTGATGAAGGCTGCACAGGCGAGGCTGATGAAGGCTGCCTAGGCGAGGATGATGAAGGCTGCCCAGGCGAGGCTGATGAAGGCTGCACAGACGAGGCTGATGAAGGCTTCACAGGCGAGGATGATGAAGGCTGCCCAGGCGAGGCTGATGAAGGCTGCACAGGCGAGGATGATGAAGGCTGCACAGGCGAGGCTGATGAAGGCTGCCCAGGCGAGGATGATGAAGGCTGCCCAGGCCAGGCTGATGAAGGCTGCCCAGGCGAGGCTGATGAAGGCTGCACAGGCGAGGATGATGAAGGCTGCCCAGGCGAGGCTGATGAAGGCTGCCCAGGCGAGGCTGATGAAGGCTGCCCAGGCGAGGCTGATGAAGGCTGCCCAGGCGAGGATGATGAAGGCTGCCCAGGCGAGGCTGATGAAGGCTGCCCAGGCGAGGCTGATGAAGGCTGCCCAGGCGAGGATGATGAAGGCTGCCCAGGCAAGGCTGATGAAGGCTGCCCAGGCGAGGCTGATGAAGGCTGCACAGGCGAGGATGATGAAGGCTGCCCAGGCGAGGCTGATGAAGGCTGCCCAGGCGAGGATGATGAAGGCTGCACAGGCGAGGATGATGAAGGCTGCACAGGCGAGGATGATGAAGGCTGCACAGGCGAGGATGATGAAGGCTGCACAGGCGAGGATGATGAAGGCTGCACAGGCGAGGATGATGAAGGTGACGTGGGAGGTGTTGATGTTGATGAGGACAGGGCAGGAGGGCATGAGGTTGATGAGGCCATTATAGAGGTGGACACAGCACAGGGTGCTGATGAAGAGGGTGCACCAGATATGGATGCGACTGAGGATGACTGTAACAGTCTTGATTGAAACCGCTTCTGCAGATATATAAAGAGATATTTAGCTTAAACAAGAATAAAATGACATTAAAAATATTGAAAACTGTGGCACCCATATAAAACAAAACAAACACACTGTAGGGGTAAACAAAAAATAAAGAAACGTGTTTTGCACACTTCAAAGCAAAGATCATTAATAAAATAAAAAACAACAAAATTGTGACAATAGTCAAATTAATAGTTACACTGGTTCAGACATTAAAACTCTGAACCAATAACTACTTAAATGATTAGTTCACTTCAGAATTAAAATTTCCTGATAATTTACTCGCCATCATCACACCATCTAAGATGTTCATGTCTTTCTTTCTTCAGTGTAAAAGAAATGAAGGTTTTTGAGGAACACACTCCAGGTGTTTCTCCATATAGTGACTTCAATGGGGTCCAACGGGGGGGCTTGTTTGTGTGATAGACATTTTGAACAATCTTTAATGACTCGTGACTACTGAGTTGTCTCAGAGAGTGATTCTTTAATTTTGTGTTGACTGCGCACACACAACATCCTATAGGTTCTGTACTGGAAACAGAAATGATTAGTTAAATCACTCGAGTCTTTGGGTCCTTCGTTCTTCCCATCAGTCCCATTGAGGCTATGCTGTCAGTACTGGAAAGATAAATGATTAGTTCACCTCTCAAGTCCTCGAAGACTCAAAATATGAACTAATCAATTCTGCATCCAGTATTGACTGCATAGCTCAATGGGGCTGCCACGTGATGAACGAATGACTTGAACCCGAAGTCGATAGACTCGAAACGTGTACGTATCCGGTACTACAGACTGCATAGCTCAATGGGGCTGCCACGTGATGAACGAATGACTTGAACCCGAAGTCGATAGACTCGAAACGTGTACGTATCCGGTACTACAGACTGCAAAGTTAAGTTTATGAGGATGTCACAGGATGAACGAACGGCTTAGATCGGGAGGTGAGGTAACTAACAGACTGCATAGCCTGAAGACCCAAATAAATTAATGAATCATTTCCGTCTCTCATAATTTGGCCTTTTCCTTGCATCGCACTTTTTTTCTTATTCTAAATGCGATCAACATTTGATGTGTTTGGGGAATTTGGCTACCATTTTAAATACATTCTACTGAAATGAACAAAAGGTTTTCGAAAAAAGATTTGTTAATTTTGATGAACGAGATTCAAAGATCCAAGTCAGTAAAATGATCCGAACGTGCCACAACTATTACACACGTGTGCTGGATGAAGTGGATATGCACCTGTAGTCAACTGGTTGCCTGTGTTGTTCATTATTTTGGGGGCGGAGCAATGAAGGGAGGTGTGTGTTTGTTTGGCTGTCGATTTTAAATATCAACAGTGTTTATCAGAAATCACTGACTGCACTTTTAACTAGCTGGCAGTAAACATCAGTAGATCGCTGCTGCATGTATGAGATGGTTACCGTTTTATTCCTTGATGTTCTTGCTTTGCCTGACAGCTTATGTGGACCCTTGCTGTTCACCTTGTCCAATTCAGGAAAGGGAAGAGAAGCTGCACAATGGGGCTAAGAAAGCAGGAAATATTTGTGAAGGACAGAAAAACTTGTTTATGTTCATTTCTCTAGCTGTCCTACACTTTAACTATCATTTCTTTCACACACATCTCTAAGCTGAAATAGTCAATAATATAATGATACAGATGTTTTAAAGTGGACCTACCGATTTCTGCGGGCCCAAACTGCTGGCTGGCTTTTTATCAGTGGATTCTGCTGATGCTTGATTTAAAGGCTTCAGAAATATGAGACCACAATCACATGGTAACTAATCAGAATGACAGTAAAAGATTATCATGAATTACTGATCAATCTCTTTAGCATTTTCTTGATAGTACCTTGACTCGCCATGGCCAATCTGAGTCTCCATAATTGTAAGTGATTTCTTCTCCTGGTAGAATGTCTCGTACAGCAAAGAGACACAGGTGAGGTTTTCTGCTCACTTCAACGGTTCTCATTTTGCAAGTAGGATTTCTGGTCTGATCGTTTACAAGTCTTCCCAAGGACAACCCGTCTTCTTTAGATGCATCCATGCTATAAAGACATCCAATTATCACTCAATACTTGTAATCTTAGTATACATGATAGAAATGTACAGTTATTTTCTATAAGTGGTTCTGAACCCCAGTCCTGGGAACCCACCGCTCTGCATATGCTGTATGTCTCGTGTTTTAATCCAGCTGATTCAGATGAGGAGTTTATCATCAGAACACGGCTCTATGAACTCAACTGAGTGTGTCTGGTGAAGGAGACATACAGAATCTGCAGAGAGGGTCTGAAAACCACTGATATATATGATAGTGTACTGCAACATCCTCTCAGCTCTCAGATAAAGCCATCTCAAATTAAAGGGATACTTCACCTCTGCGAAGATGAATATGTATTTAAAATGGGTCATTTATGTAGAAGAAATGTGAAATTATTTTTGAATTTGGAGCTTTCTACTGTAGACTGAGAAAAGCCAGAAAATGTATTTTTGGCTTATGTGGATGAAAGACAACAACTCCCAGAATGCACTTGCTTCGCTGCCCTAGGAGGCCACGCCTACCGGTAACAGAGCGCAGTAGTTAAACAACAAGTATAGGCTACTAGTGAGTTCGAAAATGTGTTTTGAGATCGCCCAAAATGTTCGGGATTCGGCTTTTGCGTTCTACAGTCACCATTCATTATGTTTACTGTGGCGAGCAGGACGAGTGAGAGCCGCGGGAGAACGACGCGAGTCATGTTTACTGTGGCGAGCAGGACGAGTGAGGGCCGCGGGAGAACGACACGAGTCATGTTTACTGTGGCGAGCAGGACGAGTGAGGGCCGCGGGAGAACGCGCGAGTCATGTTTACTGTGGCGAGCAGGACGAGTGAGGGCCGCGGGAGAACGGCACGAGTCATGTTTACTGTGGCGAGCAGGACGAGTGAGGGCCGCGGGAGAACGGCACGAGTCATGTTTACTGTGGCGAGCAGGACGAGTGAGGGCCGCGGGAGAACGGCACGAGTCATGTTTACTGTGGCGATCAGGACGAGTGAGGGCCGCGGGAGAACGGCACGAGTCATGTTTACTGTGGCGAGCAGGACGAGTGAGGGCCGCGGGAGAACGGCACGAGTCATGTTTACTGTGGCGATCAGGACGAGTGAGGGCCGCGGGAGAACGGCGCGAGTCATGTTTACTGTGGCAAGCAGGACGAGTGAGGGCCGCGGGAGAACGGCGCGAGTCATGTTTACTGTGGCGAGCAGGACGAGTGAGAGCCGCGGGAGAACGACGCGAGTCATGTTTACTGTGGCGAGCAGGACGAGTGAGGGCCGCGGGAGAACGGCGCGAGTCATGTTTACTGTGGCGAGCAGGACGAGTGAGGGCCGCGGGAGAACGACGCGAGTCATGTTTACTGTGGCGAGCAGGACGAGTGAGGGCCGCGGGAGAACGACACGAGTCATGTTTACTGTGGCGAGCAGGACGAGTGAGGGCCGCGGGAGAACGCGCGAGTCATGTTTACTGTGGCGAGCAGGACGAGTGAGGGCCGCGGGAGAACGGCACGAGTCATGTTTACTGTGGCGAGCAGGACGAGTGAGGGCCGCGGGAGAACGACGCGAGTCATGTTTACTGTGGCGAGCAGGACGAGTGAGGGCCGCGGGAGAACGACACGAGTCATGTTTACTGTGGCGAGCAGGACGAGTGAGGGCCGCGGGAGAACGCGCGAGTCATGTTTACTGTGGCGAGCAGGACGAGTGAGGGCCGCGGGAGAACGGCACGAGTCATGTTTACTGTGGCGAGCAGGACGAGTGAGGGCCGCGGGAGAACGCACGAGTCATGTTTACTGTGGCGAGCAGGACGAGTGAGGGCCGCGGGAGAACGGCACGAGTCATGTTTACTGTGGCGAGCAGGACGAGTGAGGGCCGCGGGAGAACGGCACGAGTCATGTTTACTGTGGCGAGCAGGACGAGTGAGGGCCGCGGGAGAACGGCGCGAGTCATGTTTACTGTGGCGAGCAGGACGAGTGAGGGCCGCGGGAGAACGGCACGAGTCATGTTTACTGTGGCGAGCAGGACGAGTGAGGGCCGCGGGAGAACGGCACGAGTCATGTTTACTGTGGCGATCAGGACGAGTGAGGGCCGCGGGAGAACGGCACGAGTCATGTTTACTGTGGCGAGCAGGACGAGTGAGGGCCGCGGGAGAACGCGCGAGTCATGTTTACTGTGGCGAGCAGGACGAGTGAGGGCCGCGGGAGAACGGCACGAGTCATGTTTACTGTGGCGATCAGGACGAGTGAGGGCCGCGGGAGAACGGCGCGAGTCATGTTTACTGTGGCGAGCAGGACGAGTGAGGGCCGCGGGAGAACGACGCGAGTCATGTTTAATGTGGCGAGCAGGACGAGTGAGGGCCGCGGGAGAACGGCGCGAGTCATGTTTACTGTGGCGAGCAGGACAAGTGAGGGCCGCGGGAGAACGGCACGAGTCATGTTTACTGTGGCGAGCAGGACGAGTGAGGGCAGAGGGAGAACGGCTCGAGTCATGTTTACTGTGGCGAGCAGGACGAGTGAGGGCCGCGGGAGAACGACACGAGTCATGTTTACTGTGGCGAGCAGGACGAGTGAGGGCCGCGGGAGAACGACACGAGTCATGTTTACTGTGGCGAGCAGGACGAGTGAGGGCAGCGGGAGAACGGTGTGAGTCATGTTTACTGTGGCGAGCAGGACGAGTGAGGGCCGCGGGAGAACGACACGAGTCATGTTTACTGTGGCGAGCAGGACGAGTGAGGGCCGCGGGAGAACGACACGAGTCATGTTTACTGTGGCGAGCAGGACGAGTGAGGGCCGCGGGAGAACGACACGAGTCATGTTTACTGTGGCGAGCAGGACGAGTGAGGGCCGCGGGAGAACGACACGAGTCATGTTTACTGTGGCGAGCAGGACGAGTGAGGGCCGCGGGAGAACGACACGAGTCATGTTTACTGTGGCGAGCAGGACGAGTGAGGGCCGCGGGAGAACGGCGCGAGGCCGGTGGCGTGATTACTGATGAGCGACACCTGTGAGACGAAATTTTCTTAGCAATGTTAAAATGCACATCAACCGATCACTTGTTTAGCTTTCATGTAAACACTACATTCAGATTCACCAATCGGAATGAATTCAGTTAGATTGAAACAAAAGGTGTGCATGTAAACAATGAATGGCGACTGCAGAAAGCAAAAGCTGAATCCCGGACATCGACGGCCGGACATGTCCGGGAAAAAGAGGATGGTAACCCCTACTACTCAGCTTTCGCCACAGAACAAGAACCTGCTAGCTTAGCTTCCAGAAAAAGATGTCTGACACTATGTGTACATTGTGTGAGTGAGATCCCACCCTCTATGGGCGGGTTGAGAACATGCGGGACAGCCCCTACTACTGGCTGTAGTCTTTAGCCTCTGGCCAAAAAATCCTCCGATGACGCAAAATGACGAATTTTGCTTCATCGGAGGATTTTTTCCAGACAAAAAATACATAAATCTCTCGTCTCAGGGGGATATGAGGGTGGAAAGCATGGTAATTCGAAAATACTACAGGTTTTCTACTAATACAAAGCTTAATGCTAAATCCTGAACTATCCCTTTAACCATTTTGTTCTCTTTAGGGAATACAGAGAAAAACTCTGGTGCGGTTTGAATGAAATATGAGCATAACATGGACCAGAGACATATAAACGAACCAAAAACAGGAAGATGTGACCCTAAAAAGGACAAACTGGTCAAGCATAACAGGTTTGACGATAGAAATGCCAATCTGAACACTAAGCAGACCCGGACCAAACGAACCAAGCGAACAGAACTACAGGCATGAACACACCCTGAGTATTTTACAGTTCCAGATATTTTATCATCACTACTACATCAATCCAACAGTTCTTTACTCACCACCAATTTCTGCCATGCCACTGAAAATCAAACAGGAACGTGTTCTCAGCTTCAGTGTAGTGTTCAGTTCGAGCAAGACTCTCCTCTGAACTCAGAAGTTCACCTCTGTATTCAAGAACAAAATCCCCTCTGAAGAAAGCTCCAGTGGTGAAAACTCCACGCCCTGAAGAGGAGAAATTCATTAGCAGCAGTTTCTTTAATGTCAACTATTATTTTGATTATTACTAAAAGTTCTTAACCATATGATGTACATTATATGATGTAAAAGGGAAATTACTGTAGGAAAATAGTCAATAGCCAGGCTAATCTCAAAGTATGCTTTGCTTTTTATACTTTACATTATACTTTTAAAGGGGTCATGACATGAGACCAAATTTGCCTTGATCTTTTGGTATATAAGAGATCTATGTATTATTAAAACTTCCTGCAAGTTTAATAGCTTAAGATGCCCCCCCCCCCCCCATTATAAACGAAGCATTTATTTAATCAAGCTCTAAATACAGCTCGTTGTGGATCCATGGTACGAGGTGACGTCACGGTACGAAGTGACGTACCAGTCGTTTGCATATGACCGCCTCCAGCACAAGACAACTATGCCTCATTTCGCATCATCGCATGCGTTGTCATGCAGCGAGTGGGTCTGTTTACAAGAAGATTGCGATGCCACGCAGACGTGCTGTTCCTGGCTGCGGACAAACAACATGTTTGAATACGCCACCGAACGATCCAGGCGTCAGGGAAAGCAGTTGGATGCAGTTTATTTGCCCCGCCAAACAGGGGTGATTCTAGGATTTTATAAATGGGGGGGCCACAGGGTGGACCAAGGACCAGTCAGGGGGGCCCATGGGAAATCAGCTAGAAAATTCAACTAGAAATAAATACTTGTTTAGAAAATATTAAACACGAATTAAAAAATCTTTGCAATGCCCAGTGCCCTAATATAGATGGTATTAAATGTGGCACTGAACAAGAGCCTGAAAATCATTTTGTATTTAACATGGATTGGACCACACAGTTTTGTTCTTATAAATAAAAAAAACATCACCTAGGCATTAATTAGTCATCTAACATGCATTATTCTCAACACAAACATTGAATGTGTGTGTGAGTGTCGGTGAACGTTCTCTGCATGAAATCGGTCTCTAAAATGATTTCTTAAAGAAATCTTGGATGTCCTGTTGCGGTGTATAAATAAACAAAAACCCATTAAGTATCTAAATTACACAGTTGCATGTAGCTATGGTGTTAGTTAACATTCTCACATTTTAATGTTCACCACGGCACGACTTTTTTGGAAAAAGATTATTGTGCCTTTAGTATTTAAAACAACAGATAGAGTAATCTATTAAAAATCTATAAAAATTATCTATTTTATATTTATGTGGTCGTGCGCTGCCACGGAATCTCTATTCAGTCTGCCGAAATTACGTTAGCTGATCTAACGGTACTGGCTTGATCAGTCACACATGAAAGTAATCAGACTAACATACGGTGCAATATTTACAATGACGTGTCGAGGTATCTCTCTCTCTCTCTCCTACTGTTTTAAAAACGCGGACCTGTGATTTCGCTTTGCGAATCGCAAATCAAGCAGTGATTGACAGCGCTCTGATCCAATGGCGTTGGGCATTGTCAGGTTGACAGTAAATCTAGCCCAATGATGTTGGGGGGGCACCAGGGGGGGGTCAATCATATTCCAGGGGGGCCAGTGCCACCCCGTGCCCCCCTTCTAGACACGCCCCTGCCGCCAAAGCCTTATTTGATCGGTGAGTGATGTAGATGAGTGTGACAGGGCGCATGTTACTGAAAGAACGAGCAGAGCCCCGGCCGCGCGCGCGCCTTCAAACTGTCTTGCTCTCTCTCTCCCTCCCTCGCGCATATGCAGGGATGCAAACACATGTATGGTCCAAAAAGAGAGAGGTAATCGAAGCCCTCGCCCCGCAAATTTTCTTATAGAAAATATCCAGAAACTTACATTGCCACCAACCCCTGCCATCCCCGGCCCACCCCTATAGGCACATATAGTAAAATTAAATTCGAATAAAGTTGACAAAAAAGGTTTTATAAAAAGATAAACCTCATTCTTTTTATAAAAATGATTTAAAGGCTGAAATATACGAGTAAAAAAAGACAAATTACTTGACATGTACATTAACACTAGAACTCCCAAGGCAGTCATTTTGACTGTTTTAAAATTTTGCAATGTAATAACTTTGTTGAAATAAAACCCATGTAACTATAGGACCCTGACTTTTCCTAAATGTGTCTATATTTTATTCTATCATTGTTATTTTATTAAAATTACAAGACACAAAAGACTGAGTTTTGAGTATTTCTACCTTGAATGGTCATAACAGTCATACTGACCGTATGCATTACAGACCGTGTGTCGGTTGCTCCTTTTTCCTGCTCTTGAAGATGCATCACCGTTGACTAGCAACAATTTCTCTTGTTGTTTGTTTAGTCTATTGCAAAGCTGAAATCTAGCTTTAGCTTCGAGCTAAAACCAAATTGAAATATTGAAAAGAGAATATCAGAACAATGTCAGCAAGAAGAATGACTGCCACAGAGGCTTTAGCCATGCTTCAGAGCCTTGATGAGGCTGAGTGGTTGTTGGTTAACTAATACAATTTTACATACATCATAATTAAAATGTAGTGTTCTGATGTTTATTATTACCTATCCTAACATAACAGATCCATTTATTCTTAGATTTGATATAGCTTTTTGAAATGATATGCAAATAATGTATGAGCAGTCAGAATGACTGCTATGGCCATTATAGTAGTTATAGAATTCTGGGAGTCCTAGTGTTAATGCATATTAGCTTATATTTTATTATTAAT